>NC_064435.1:24492366-26892366 GCF_023343835.1 Lagopus muta
TTTGCTTCTTGTAGACAAAATATTTTAAAGACATTAAATAATGGCCTTAACCTTGTGAAGGCACTTAAACTGGGAATTAACATCGTTCCCCTGCACCCCTCAAAAAGAGGAGAGAAGTTGTGTACATTGGAAAGCCTCTTACTTTATGGATCAACACTTACCAGAAAGATCTTATTTCAGTTTGGGGTTGCTGCAGGATCCAAGATACTAAATGACCCTAAGACTGATTGAGAACATCGGCTCTTTATCTTGTTAAGTGAGCAGAGGAGGTGATTTCTGCTCATTTTGGAAAATAGTGTAAGGCAGAGAAGTGATAAAATAAATCATCAAGACACGTGAAATGAGTTCAATGGAACTTTTTTATGTCAGAACTTCAGCACTAAACTAAGCCCTTGTTTAGGGCTCTCACTTGCCTTCTGGAGGCTTGATTCATTTTTCTTATCAATACAATCTGCACTCTTGAGACCATTTGGGTTTACAGAGTTTCTCTAAGAGCTTCTCTTGAGAAAGCCCAGTGTTTGTGAATGGTGGTGCTGGGACTCTGAGCTCTGTGGTGTCCCACACCTCGCTTCTCAAAGAGTCACTGCCAAGTGAAAGCTGAACTTTGACCCTTCCAGTTATACTGCTATTAAATGGCAAGTAGAGCAGGGAGGAATTTGAGATAGACCTTGTCTGTTTTTAAAACCCCATGCATACAGGAATGGAAAATATTGTCAGCCTATACTATATATTCAGAAATGCTAAGTGTAGAGATTGAGAAGTTCTGCCTTGAGATTGTCATGTTTTTACTTTGCATTTGCAGTCCCTTCCTTTGTAAGCTGAGGGACAAGTTAGATGAAAGGCTTTTCCCCTGTTCATTTTTTCCAACCTACAGATTGAAACAGTGCCTGATCCTTTGTTAATGAAGCAAGCTGAGGGTGCAACATCAGCACATGTAACTGTTTTGCTGTGACTCAGGGTGAGACTCATCAGCCAAAACCAGGGGGCTTTGCTTCTTTTCTTGTCATCTTTGGAGCTAAGCGGCAAATTTCAGTTGCCGAAGAGGGATGAAGCCTAATGAGATTTGAGTCATGAGGCCATCCTCAGTTCCTTCAAGTCACACACACTGGGGTAAGCTCTGTGTTTTTTGTTCTGCCTACCTTGCTGCGGCTGCCTTCCTACTCCTGCCTCCTACTCCCTTAAAGTTTCTTCATTCTACTTCTGCAGATCCCTTGCTATGCTGTCCCATTTCCTATGCTCCCGTTTCCTATTTCCCCACCCCCTACAGCACAAGATTTGATTTAAGATGGAAGGAAGGATGTGCTCAGACCAAAGGGCAACTGACGGAGAAGCAAAGGTTCACCAGGTAGTCCTGATGCAGGCTGGTTTACTTTGGTTTTAATGAGAGGAGATAGGTTTTTTTCCCAGCTGTTTTTGCCACTGCTTTGCCATGCAGGTCTGTGCTATGCTGCCATTTTTCCATTCCAAAAATCGAGTTAACAGTGCTTCCCACCTCTGTGAAGCATGCTGAAGCCACCAGAGGAAAGCACAATGCAAGAGGTAAGTATTTATTCTAACAGCAAGACACCTATCTTGGGGGCACTCAAAAAAAAGAGGCTAGATAAAATGAGGAATGTAAACATGCTGGCTTTGAAGGCTGAGGCCATCTCGTTCAGTCTAGATCAAACACCAGCTCGCAGGCACGGGCACCAGCCCAAGAGAACACGAAGTGCATGCACAGGTCAGTGAGCACGCCGGCGTCCCCAGGCTGTGCGGGGCAGACACTAATGACAAAGGAGGAATTAAACAGCAGAGCGCAATGACAGAGTTATGTTTCCTTAGAAATCGTTAAACCCAAAGGCAAGTTGTTTTATAAAGGAAACACCCTGTGTGTAGTGCAAGAGATGAGAAATGACAGGGAGTTGGCTTGCAACCATACTATGCGCTCAGAAAATCAGCAGATGTAGACTTGTGCGATTTCCTAGCATGAAATTTGTTTTTACGGTGGATACAGCTGGACGTAAGATGCCCCAAGACCCCATCCCACAGCTCCTGAGGCAGGTAGGCAGTGCTGACCACAGCATATCAGCCCTGCAGCTTCTCCAGGGCCACAGCAGGGTGCTTTTCTTTAAACTGTTTTTGTCTCTTTCTGCTCTGATAAGAGCTACATGTGCTCCAAAGGGCCTGGTCTCTCTTCTCTGCTCCCACATAGGCAACAGGATGAGGGGCCGTACACACTGCTGTGTCCCACTGCTGTGATGCTGCTGTGGCAGCAGATAAATACAGCTTTTGTGGGACATGGCAGAAAAATCTGCTCGCATCTTTTAATCTTTGTATCTTACAAAGACCAAATGGATGTTTTGCGTCTCTATGCTTTTTCATTATTATTATTTCTGGATGGGAGAAAACCACAAGAAAGACTGACATGAAAGTTTCTGTGGATGCCCTTCTGCATGCACATACGTCCAGGCTTGAACACGGAGACAGCGTAGTTACCCATGGTGCACAACGTCTGCCACCCAGCTGGGCTCACCCCCTGCATGCAGCTGGTGTAGATGTGCTCCTGCTGCCCGTTCCCACAGCAGCCCTCCTTGTCCAGTGCTGAAGCTCTTGGCATTCAGTGCTTTAAGGTTCTGTAAAACTTTTTCACTTTTTTTTTTTCCTCACTAATATAAAAGACATTCCCCGCAGCCTGACATCAGCTGGTGCTGGTGGGCTCTGTTTATTCACGGGCTGAGCAGAGGTCTACCCTACTCTTACAAACCATCTTAATCCCTTCGAATGAATAACAAGAAGAAAAAGATGGGTTGACAGAGACAGTTAGCAGAGATCATACTTACACATGTTTGTTTTCAGTAATTAGTCACAGTGTTAATAGAAACATCCACTTTAAGCAAAGACTGCTGATTTGCACAAACAGAGGGCCATATGCTCTGGTGGGTGTGGAAGGGGGTTGATAAAACTAAAAACTTTTCAGGAATTTTTATATGTGAAAAATTGCTATTATTTTTATTCATTTATTTATCCAGCTTAATTATTTTCACACCAGTTAGGTTCTGCAATATTTTCCACTTGGAAACGTCAGAAGGAAAACACAAGGCTCACTCATTCACCTCTGGATCACTCATTCACACTCACATACAGAGGGAAGGAGAGTCTCTAAGTGCCTGCCTATTGCTAAGTGCCTACATATGGGTAGCATATGAAAACAAACTAGGCTGTAGGTGTTTTAACAATATAATTTGGTGTATGTTGCCTTTTTTTTTTTTTAACTCTCCAATAGTACCAGACGGGGTTTTCCAATGGACTGTGAAAGCAATTGCTGCCTCTTACAAAGATTTATTATTTTTTAGTGATAGGCTAATACTAGTTCCAATGGGGAGGATATGCTGAGCTGTTAACACACTCCTTTGATTCCAGCTTATTCTGCTTCTGTCAAGTGTAATGGAGAAATTTCTGATATGTTATCAGATGCTATGAGGTTGCACCCCTCTCCATTTATTTATTTACTTATAAAAAAAACCCAACCTAGTAATTACAGAATCACAGAATTGTAGAGGTTGCAAGGGACCTCTGGAGATCATCGAGTCCATCCTCCCTGCTATACCAGGTATAGTAAGTTGCACAGCAAAGCATGTGAGTGGGTTTTGAAAATCTCCAGACAAGAAGATTCCACGACCTCTCTGGGCAGCCTGTTCCAGTTCTCTGCCTCAAAGTAAAGTTCTTTCTCATGTTAAGGTGGAACTTCCTGTGTTTAAGTTTGTGCCCACGGATCCTTGATCTGTTGCTGGGCACCACCAAAAAGAGCCTGGCATCATCCACTTGACACCGCTCTTGGCATATTTATAAACACTGTAAGATCTCCTCTCAGCCTTCTTTTCTCCAGTCTAAACAGTCCCAGGTATCTTAGCCTTTCCTCGTGCAGGAGATGCTCCAGGCCCTTTATCATCTTTGGCTGGACTCTTTCTAGGAGATCTCTATCTCACTTCAGCTGAGGAACCCAGAATTGGACACAGTACTCCAGATGTGGCCTCAGCAGGGCAGAGTAGAGGGGGAGGATCACCTCTCTTGACCTGCTGGCTGTGCTCTTTTCAATGCACCCCAGGATACCATTTGCCTTCTTGGCCACAAGGGCACACTGCTGGCTCATTGTCAACCAACAGGACATTCAGGTCCTTCTCACAGAGCTCCTCTCCAGCAAGTCAGCCTCTAACCTGTACTGATGCAGGTGGTAATTACTTTTTAGCTGTAGGACTCAGCACTTGCTACTGTTGAATCTTACTAGGTTCCTCTCCACTCAACTGTCCAGCCCATTCAGATCTCACTAAACTGCTGCACAGCCTTCTGGTTGTGTCAGTGCCCCTCTCAGCCTTTTATCATCAGCAAACTTGCTGAGGGTGTGCTCTATCCTTCCATCCAGGACACAGATGAAGATGTTGTACAAGACCAGGCACAGCCCCAAACCCTGGGCAACACAACAGTAGTTACAGGCCTCCAGGCTCCACGTCACTAATCACAACCCTCTGAGTTCTGCCAGCCAGCCAGTCCTCAATCCACTTCACTGCCCACTCATCTATCCCACACTTCCTAAGCTTACCTGCAAGGATATTATGAGAGACATTGTCAAATGCCTTGCTGAAGTCAAGATACAGAATATCCACTCCCCCAACTACCGATGACTTCATAGAAGGCTACCATATTGGTCAAACATGATTTTTCCCTTGTTTCTGTTTTAAACAGAAGTCTTTCTTCTTGGTCAAAAATATAATATCACTTTCATAAGGAGTTTGCAGTCAGTATAGATATTCAACAGAAAGGGAAGTGTTTGTGTTTACTCTCGTTTGTTACTGTATTTTAGACAGGTCTATATTTTGCCTAGCGTGGTTCTTTTGCCTTTGCTCACATGGAGCATCAGATATCTTGCAATTCACTCTCTCACACTGGGCATGGATGCTCCAAGTTTGGGGATACCCAAATCAAAAGCTTCAGTTCCAGGGTGTCCACAGGGACAAACAACTTCTTCTGCTGTTTCTCTGCAGCTGATTTTCTGCCATCCATCTCTAACAGGGCCTTGTCTCTTGCTAAGTTGTTCATTCCAAATCAGTCAAGATACAAGGCAATGCCACTGCCTGATGCAAAATATTATTCTCATTTTTATTTACATCAATACTTTGAAGAAGATAAATGCATATACATTTGCTGACCTGGTGAGACAGAAATGAATTCACCATTTGTTCACCTAAAAAACAGCCCAAAACCATGTGGCCACACAAACATACACACATCTGACAGAAATGGTTTTGGCATGTTGCACACCTAAGGCATGTCAGACTGCATTTCAGTAGCCTCTTTGGTCATCCACTGTGCTTTCTTATGTCCTATGGTTATGATTTGTCCCACATATACTGTCTCTCTCTCTCAATGAACTGGCCAGGTGCAATGGTGTTCAGATGGATGCCAAGTCAATTGTAAATAGTCTAAGGAAGGTGGCTACTGGCAATGCTCATGTATTCCAGCGTGAGAGAAATGAAAACTGATGGGAAAGCATGATCACAGTATGCAAAAAAGCTGCTGCAAAAGAAAGAGAATAATCTGTTCTCCACATCCATAGACAGGGAGAAAGGAAATGCTGGAATGAAGTCATAGCTGTGCTTTTCGTTTAGTGATAGGAAAAGCTTTTTTCCTGAGAAAGATACTGGAGTTCCAAAAAAGGCGACTGGGGAGAGTGTGAAATCCCTGCAGTAGGAGGTTGTTGAGCTCAGGTTGTAGAAACATCTGCCTGAGGGACAGAGATAGAGTAGATCTATCATGTGACTGGGATGGACTCGATGAGAAACTCATGTTCCTGGTTCCATAAATTGGTAGCATCATCCTGTGCTGCCTTTCTCTTTCACTCTGCACAAATAAAATGCTGTTTTCAAAAGTTTCTGCTGGACAAAGACTTTTATGTGCATATATGGCAGGTTGAGGCCTTTTGTTAGCTCCTTATTCAGCTATTTGTGTGACAGTGTTGCCATGGCTGGCTGTTCCTGGTCCAGATTTATGTGGCACGACTACATTTTTCACTCCAAAATGAGGGTGGAGGGCTTCAGCCACGTCAGAGATAAATAAAAGCACCCAGACCTCCTAGAGGCATGCTTAGAAAATTTTACTTTCTAAGAAAATCAATATGGATAGAAGAGAAGGAAAGTCCTTCTATCTTACTCAATTTACAACATGCTCCAACAGACCCCAGATTAGCTTTAGGTCAAAAGAAAAAGCCAAGGGTAGACTAAGATTTACCTTAGTCTGCCTGCTTTTTCTCTCTACTGTGCAGTCTGATCTGGTGGGTAGCAGCCCTGCCCACAGCGGGGGGTTGGGACTGGATGATATTTAAGGTCCCTTCCAACACAAGCCATTTTATGATTCTGTGTGAGCAAAGCAAGGTAAGAGCTGTAGACATGGTGGCAGACTGCAGTCAGAAACTTCGGAGCCAAAGCCAGGTTTCTTTGGCTTTCTGTGCATTCAAGGGCAGCGGCCTCCCAGCAGCTTGGCTTTGAGTCACTGCGGTAATTCATGGCTAAAATCATCATTCTTGGCACAAGCACCAAGGATTAAAAGAAAACAGGAAAAAATCTTCTCCGAATGACAGATTTACATTCCAGGAGGAAAAAACCCCACATAAAAATCTGATTTGAAGAACACAATTATAATATTTTATCCTTATTTCACTAACCATTTTATTGACTGAAAAAGGAGCTACCTCAAGACTACAGATCTAAAGTGCTAACAAATTAAAACCATCCCCGAAGGAGAAAGACCGCGAATCTGAAGCACGCCTCCCAAAAGAATTTCTGAAGATCTATAAATGCCATATGCAGAATAGACAGTATTTCTTTTAAGGCCCAATCATTTATTATTCTTTTTTTTTTTTCCTCCTGAGTGACTGACCAAATGCAGTCTATAAGGGAAAGAAAGAAGACAAAGGACACCACACAAGAAAAACAAGAACGCTATACCAGCGGAAAATACCAGCCAACATGCATATGGGAACACTTATTTGATCATCTAAATATGCTTATTTTATACAGTGGATGTCCAAAAGTGATTGCATTTGCACTGATTCACTTAGTGTAAGAAGTAAAGTTGGCCCAATATCCATATTCCATAAACAGAGGTAATAAATTAAAGAAGCTGAGTCTCTTCTTGCTGTGAAAGCACATTCATAATGTGAGCCAGAAACAGGGTGCAGCAAAGGAGTTTTGGAGAAAAACAGAGAGAAAAAGAAAAGCTGCTATTTTGTAAATATAATCACTCCTTGAAATGCAGGAAAACAGCAGTAGATGGAATCTGCAGCACTGGTGGCCTTTGCAGTATTCCCCCTTGAGTCTGTGGGTGATGGTGCCTTCCCTCCTGCTCACCCCCACCACTGGTCTGCCATGCTCAGGAGATGAAGTTACATGCTGTCACAGTGTGCCTGCAGGGACACTGTTCAAGCTGGTTGCACTTCCACCTCCTCAGTGTCTGAAAGTTACACCTCACATTACAACGCAACACATGCACTATATTATGAAATACATAAATATAATCTGACAATACATATGTGCTTTAATAGAAGACAGGATATATATGGCATGTTATCGATGGCCGTTCAACACCTGGAGACAAATACCTTAATTACGGCTCAGGGAGAGGCCAATCACACGGCACAGCAAGAGAGAAAATCAGCAGTTCTTTCAGCACTATCCTCTTTGGCACAAATTAGGTTTTTTGATAGTTTTGTACGATGATAGACGTACAGACAGACCTCCAGGAAAGCTCTCCTGAAAGGTTGCCCAGAAGCAGGGATATGAAAATATCAGTTGTACCTTAGTAATGGTGTAAATATGGCAGCTTGCTGTTCTCCCCACTCTGTGAACAGCTGAAGCAAGATTATTATGTGTTGCAACAGCATATAAGTAACTTAGAGGATTTTTCAGCCATTTGTTATGCTTTTGTGGCATAATGTAAAATGAGTGGCCAATGGGCTACCTGTGTTTATACTGATCTGTCCTCATCTTGCACATGTGTGCTGTGGAAGGCAATGGGATCTCTTTCAATCAGCCGAGTTTCTGTTTTCATGAACTGGAGACAAAATGACGCTCGCGTGTTATTTTTGGAAGAAACTTCTGATTTGACAGTGTTAGCAGAAAAGGAGTCAGAGGAATAGGTCCTGATTCAGCATGCTCTTACATGCATTGGCAGGCAGGGCTATCCTTACATTGGTGGGCCTCCAAAATGTTCCTTTAGTAGTGCTTTGAGACCCAGGGATAGCTGCAGGAGGCGAGTATGCTCCTGCAGTGAGAGGAGATGGTGTTGCACAGTTATAGTTTGGACTAACTTGTGAGTAGGTGGGACAAGGCACAGCCTTAGAAGAGAGTAAGGAGCTGCTGGAGCGGAGGAGGAGGCTCCAGAGGGTTCGCAGATGGAGCCAGGCAAAGGGACAGCTGTTAGCAGGCATGGGCACCACACACATCTCAAAATGGGGGCACAGACCTTGGGGAAGCAAATAGTTCTTGGATGACATCCACTTGAAAACTCTTCCTTGGTAGAAGGCAGAAGTTTCCACTCAGCAGACTGCTTGGGAAGACTTCTATCCTTTTTCTCTCCAGCCCTTTTTCCCTCCTCATACCAAACTCCTTGCCTCTGGTGCATGTTGCAAGCCACGTGGGCTGGAGAGCTGCAGGGCAGTGGAAACTATCTGGGAATTGTGTCTGTGTGCATTGAAAGTATTTGTCACTGTTCAGGCTATAAACTTTCCAAGAAGCCTTATTTTTCCTGTTAATATGGAAACTGAAGTTGCAGAAGCTCTTCACTGAAATGATGATGTTATCTTATTTCCTGTGTAACATGGATTGACATGTACATATGCTGGTGACATGTTAGAAGAACAACTATCTGCTCTAAAACTTGTTATAGCCCACTCATAGGACACAGATCCAGAAAGAGTGAAAAAAGCTTGTTACTGTGAAAAATCAAAGTGTTCCAGGGTACATTTCCTGGAGGCAAATGACTTCCTTCATTTCAAGGCTAAGTAAAATTCCCTCTGTAAATTAGTTAGACTGATTAAGAAAAGATATTTAACTGGAGTTCACTGAAGGAAGCTTTAACATTAAAATGTATGCCTTAAAATGTGCCCTTAAAAAGAAAGCACTTTGTAAGTCACGGACAAGATACATAATAAAAAATGAACAGAGAAATAATTTTTTCTATATCTCTTTTGCATACCGCTAAAGATAAGTTATCCCATTCTTTTCTGTTCACGCTGTCATAACAGCAAATACTGAAATAAGCATGTGTCTTTACATGCACACACCAAAATCTTTTTGTTTATATTCTCTTTCATCTGCATGATTATTTCATTTATAAATTTTTTTGTCCTATTTGAACTCATCCTATAAAGACTCAAGAATTTCAAATATTGATTGGAAACCAATTGGCCAAACCAAATTTCTGGCCATACTCCTAGAAAAAAAAAAAAAAAAAATCATTTTAATAATTACAGAATATTTTGGTTCTGTCTTAAGTATTTATAATTTTTAATTCCTTTATTGTAAACTAACTTCCTTTTTGAAATGAGGGGGTCATCAGAAACCATTTTGTTT
The DNA here is from genome assembly GCF_023343835.1 of Lagopus muta. NCBI lineage: Eukaryota > Metazoa > Chordata > Aves > Galliformes > Phasianidae > Lagopus > Lagopus muta. The sequence continues at coordinate 24,501,969 of NC_064435.1, forward strand.
TTTTAAAGATGGGATGGGACCAGTTACTTACCGTTGCTTACATGATTTTGAGCAGTACCTAAGCTATGAAAGAGTATTTTCTTGTTGCACATTGTTTGCACTGAAAAAGCTGCTGGTGCCACTGATGACTTCAGAGAAATCAGAGGGGAAAGGGGAAGAGGAGAGACACCAGGCAAGTGCAGGATGAGGGGAAGGAAGATACAGTCATCTTGTGATAACGGTCTACTATTGCAGGAATGTCTCTTACTGGCCCTCTGTCTTAATAGTCTACCAGACCACAAGGGTTTCATACTTGCCTTGATTGGATTTTTTACCAACATCATTTGCCTTGAGCTCGTTCAAAGGCTGTTAAAGAAGCTTGACACACACTGCATAAAAACCCCACCCATGTGTCTAATGTTCATTTCAGAGTTTCCTGACAGCATCCTGCAGAATGCAGTTACACAGACCTACCTTCTGTACTGGAAGCAGGACAATGATTTCAGATGCACGTGGTGTGATACATTGTTTATTCTGCCATGTGGAGTCATACACGTGAGCATATCAAGTGAAAACAAGGGATATAAAGCTTCTTCAAGTTGTGAATGAATCACACAAATGAAGAAACCAATAAAACCGGGGAAAAGGGACAGCTGTGTTTGTATGCTACCATTAACAGGTATATGAATCAAATTTGACATAACTTCAACTACTTATGTGTTGGTTTGTAATTCTGACATACTCCTCTCCCTGATGAAGTTTCACCATTGGAAGATTTGTGCCAGCAGGGCAGCTTCTGGAACAGATCATTCCTAGTGGTATAGAAAGGACCTTGCTGCAAATGAAAGTCTTTCTTTATTAGGAAACAAATGCAAATTAGTAGAAAGCTTTGGAAGCAGACTGTATTTTCAGTGAAATGTGAGGAAAAAGGAAATGATTACTCCTCCTTATGTTGTTTTCTTTTTTTCCCTTCTGGTAATGAAGCTTGAGGAAACAGTCTGATGGCTTTTGATTATTTTTTCTATTAAGAGATCAAATTCTGCTTTCCATCACAATACATTCAAGTATTGCAGGTATATCCGTTATATCTTCGGCAAACTGAAGCCATCACTGTCTATTTACTCCAGAGTGAGGACAGAATCTGGATACAGAGCCAAGAGATCTAATTCTGCCCTGAAGCCTAATTTGCCCTGTTTTAAAAGTGACCTAAATACAACATCAATGCCACCAGCAGAACAGCGGGTTTCGAGCAAGGCACAGACACCATTTTCTATGTGACTGCCCCTTGTCTGTGTAATGAATAGCTGCATGCACAGAATGAAAGCAGGGCTGGCTGATCCACAGTTATTTATCCTGTCCTATGTGCAGGGTTAAGAAAGACACTGGCTATTTCAGGAGTTTCAGGTTCAGGAAGTAGAGTCAGTTCTCTATTAAACAAATTAAAGCCAGAAGGTGCTCACTTCCCAGGTGAGCTGAGTGCAGTAGGTGTTGCAAACCACTGGCCTCCTAGCCAGTTGGGACCCAGCCATAACCAGTGACCCTTCTTGCATGTTGCATGCATTTTACCACAGAGTTTCTCTATCAAAAGTGTGTGTCTGAGAAAGGCAGATGGAATTATTTTGGAATTTTGTATCCCAAGGACACCATGAAATTCATTCAACTCAGATTTTTCCTTCAGTGATCTGGCAAATGTGAGTGGTTGTTGCGAGCAGCATCCACTTGGGGGAAAGGAGAATGAAGAATAAAGAATGGGGAGTTTGCAGCTGCCAGGGGAACTTGGTGAGAATGGACTGGGCCAGCCAGCTAGTGTGAAAGGAGAATGGGCACACAGTGGAAATGTGAAAACCTGGGAGATCTGATCAGTTTAACCTAAGCTTAGGTTGAGGGGGACACTGTCAGCCACTTATTCTATTCCTTTCCCCTGGATTTATGGGTTTTGAAGAGCCCGAATCTCCTTAAATATTTGAGGAGCAATTCCTCAGTACAAGGGAACATAGTGATCTCTCTTTTCTCCTTTCATGCGAACTTGAAAACAGGCTATTTGATCAATACATCCCTAATCCCTCACTCTGCCATATCTAACTGCAGGTATGCCACCAGCCAAAACCAGATGAAGTATGAGTCAAACACAGTCCTAAGAATACTGGTGAAGAACTGATAACTGATATGCTCTCTCTGTGGCACAGACGAGGAATGCTTGTAGAGATATTCACCTTAACAGAGTACTTCTATCTCATCTGAAAATATCAAATTAAGGTAAGTGGTCCACTTAAGACCTCTCTTTTCTCTTTCAGGGTACTTTCTAGGTAATTAAAAGTTGACATTTCTGTGAATGATGTTGCTGTTGTTTCTCACACATACTTGTGAAGTGTAGAAATCCAAATTTGGACTTACACAATCAAGGAGTAAATGTAAAGAATTCTTCACCTCTTTCCAACTACCCCTTAGTTTTGTTTGTTTGTTTGACAGATTTCCTCAGTTCTATTTTTTAGACCTGGGAACCAAGCAGGATGCAGAACAAGCCCTGGAGATATCAGTGTCACAGTCTGCGCTGAGGTCAGGTACCTACTGCCTGCTCCAAGCTCTGAGCATTTCTTTGGACTACAGAGAAATGAGTCTGAGCCTTGATCCTCCATCTGTGACTGGGAAACTAGAAATCTCTCTCTTTCAGAGGAGGAAGGAAGGTTGAAAGAGCTCAGGCTGACTCTTCTTCCCATGTGGCACACAGAAGTTTGCCAGCCTGTCTCTCTGTTTCTTGCTCCTTCATATAGTTAAAGTTCCAGCCTTTTTTCCCTCACATATGAGCAGGTTTAGGATCTGAGGCTGCCCTAAATTTAAACCTCCAAAAACATACAAGATGACTACACATGCAGCCCTAATGTTTGCTGGAGGAACTGTAAGTGAGACGTTATTTCTCTTTCAGATAAACTAGTAAAGATCCACAAACACTGGGGACTGCAAAGAAAGCAGAGTAGGAATCAAACAGCAAGTGAAAAACTTCAAGCCAAAAGCACAGAGCACTGTCAGGGAGGGAGGTTCTTGAGTGATTAGAACCAGAGAAAAACAGGTCTGGAAGGGACTTCAGGAGGTCATGTAGTCACTTCCCTGGCCCCCAGCCAGTTTGGTTATATGTGTGTTGTTCCTGACAGATGTTAGTGTAAATTGTCGAGATCGCCAATGATGGAGACTCCACGACTTCCCCAGGCAACCTATTCTAGTGCTTCCCTAATTGTACCATTAGAAAGTTTTCCCTAATGCCTCAGAAAATTCTTATGCACTTCCTCTGCAGCAGTTGAACTCCACCACTTCTTGACCCCACTTCTTATCCCCTGTAGATGCAGAGGGCAGGTTATGCCTTTCCCCTTCACAGCAGCCTTTATGTACTAAAGCACTTTTGCCACCCCATCCCCCAGTCTTTTTTTATACCACACGAAGCTAATTCCTTCACTGTTTCCTCCAAGGTCATGTTTTTTTAGACATCTTGTTTCTTTCCTTTGGACATTCTCAAATTTGCTCACATACGTCTGTAATTAAAGCTCTATCTATGCTGAGGGAAAAAAAAGAAGTATTTCTGCAAGTAACTCTCTGTGACACTACTTTCTATATACTGCAGCACAATGTTAGCCTTTTCCATGACACAGCTTTGCAACTTAATTTTGTTCTTGCCAACTTCAGATTTGTGATCAATCCTGTCAAAGTGTAGCACCTTGCATTTTCACCGTGGAAATTTGTCTTATGTATTTTCCAGGCCATTTCACTCATTTGCCAAGGGCATTTTGAATTCTAATGCTATCCTGCAAGTACTTGCAGTTCCTCCCAGCAGTATCATCTGCTAATTCATCTAGCACATCTTTTTTTCCCATCATCCAGATAGTGATAGCACTGGGCAAAGCTGACTCTGGAACTCTGCATCATCCCATCCAAGGCATCCATTCAATTTGAGAGCAAACCTTCGCCAACTGCTCGGTAGGTACATTTTGCTAACAGTCTATAGACTATAATTCTTGCTTACAGTACTATGTGCCATGCTCAGCTGTCAAAATCTGGCTAAGGTAAAGACAGCTGCTACCCACTGCTTCTCTCCTTATTTCAAATGGTTTTAGTTGGTAGATCCAAGTTGGAAGCTAACCTTTTCACCTCCTAGTTCCTCCCAAGAAGTTTTTTTGCTTCCCAAGCTGGAATTTAAGCTGCTGCTGCCCTCTGCCTCTGATTTCTCTCTTTTTTATTACCTGTTCATTTCCACTGACCTTTCAAAGGTCCTGAAGCTCTCTGCCAGGCCCCAGCAAGAAGTGCTGACAATTCAGAGACTGCCTCGGCTGGCTACCCTCAGGTCAGACCAGGAAGATGAGCCATTGCAAGCCGCAGCTTACCTTGTTCTTCTCTGGCTTGCTCTTTCCCTATTGCAGTGTTTTGTCCTTGGAATTAATGAAGTTAACCACCTGATCACTGCTATACATACAATAGATGAAAAAAAAAAACCAACCACAACAGAAAACCTTTAAAAATTTTGACCTTCATCCACAATATTTCCCTCTCTACTGGTCTTCCCCTTACTAGAAATGTATTATTTGTAGAATGTTTTCTTCTTGTCCTTGATGTCTGTTATTGCATCCTTGAGTTACTTTTTCATATCTGCCTTTAGTAATCTCTCTTACTGTTTACTTATTTCCTCCTGTGTGTGAGGTGAGTGAAGAGCCCATGGTTTAGCTGAAATTGTATCCTTCTATAGTTGATTTCTTCCACTGGCACTTTCAAGAACTGACAGGTTCATCTTCTTCCTAAAGTGTCTTCCACCAGACTTTACCTATTAATTGTTTGCAGCAGCTACTTAAGTTTGCTGTCTTGCATTTCATTTTTTTAATACTCTTTAGGAAGATCATAAACTTTGTCATTTCATGTTTTCTTGAATGCAAATTGCTTTTTACCTTTCTACATTCATCTTCTCTTTCTTTTTTGGTTAGGATCAAAACTAGAAAAAGATTTTACTGTTTCATCTTCCTTATCAAAAATTGTCTTCCAAGAAGTGGCTGAACAGTCTGGTTTTTACTGTACTGTTTCCATTTTATGCAGTTAAAATCTCTACTATTCCCAAATCTTGGCATAATGGAAGTTTACCAGAGTGTTTTGTTAATCTGATCTGCTCTAGAGACCTCTCCAGCCACTGCAAGATGACAAAACTTCTCCTATCCTACTTTAATGATTTTTAAAAAAAAACTTCCAGAGTCCTATCTCCTTCTATCTCACAGTGAATTTAGAGTCAAGGATATATCAAGGCAGTAGCTTTTCCCTTCTCACATGCCCTAGTTTTACCGAATGATTTGTAAATTATATTAATATCCCAGTCATCCCAGATATTCAGCCCAATATTTGTTGTGGTAAGTGTATGATTCTCTTGATAACATCTTAAAATTTCTAATTCAGACAGAAAATAAAATGCTGTACTTGGTTAAGTGAAACAGAATCATATAGACTCATAGAATCATTAAGATTAGAAAAGACCACTAAGATCATCTAGTCCAACCATCCATCCATCCGTACCATCTCCACTAAACCATGTACCTCTCTGCCACATCTACCCTTTTCTTGGACACCTCTAGGGATGGTGACTACCAACCTCTTTGAGCAACCTGTTCCAGTGCCTCATGAGTCTTTCTGAGAAGACTTTTTTCCATCAGATATCCAGAAAAAGGATATTTACGTTGCAAATTCAACATTTAAAAAGTAAACTAAGACTGCAGTCAGAGTGTTCCTTAGTACTGCACTGCATAGAGAATTTAAGGTCAGACTCTGAAATTTTCCTTCCAGCATGATCTTTGCATCCAGGCACAAGACCCACAGATGTCCAGGACAAAGACAGTGAGATGCTTACATGAAGTAACCATAGTAGTTATCCCCAGAGAGTGGATACAAAATCCTATGATATGAAGAATGCTGGGGATTCACAGACACAACTTGCCAAGAGCACAATACCTAAACCAGATCCTTCATGTGGAGAACAGGGATGGGGACACCCACTGCCAGTAGCTGCTGGAGGGGAGGGTATGAATCACTGCTTTAAATGCAGATCTGTGTCCCCATTGTGTGGCCAGTGACCTGGATGCCCCAAAACATGGAGATAGAGACATCATGTGCCTTGTTGGTGGAGGGCAGTAGCTGTACAGAGGATCCAGACATCAATATATTGCCTCAAAATGCCCCCAGAAAGCAATTGGAGCTCACATCTGCTTTCCTGAGCAGCCCAGCAGGGAGAGTCCAGACTCAGCTCGACTGATTTTCTTGTTACTCACCATACTTTCTCCCATGAAGTAAAATAAAACAATCTGCTATTGTGGCATTTCCAAGCTGCAGTCTCAAGGCTGTATTATTACGTGTACCATTAGCTCTAATAATGCATGCATTGTTTAGGGTGCAAACCAAGAGCTAAGCTGCCACCATCCATTACAGTGGGTAGTGCTTTCTGACTTAAGTGGCTCTGTTGTTTGCCTGAGGAATAAAGGCTTGCAGAAATTTGTACCTAATGCTCGTATTTGTCAAAGCAAGGAGCTACTCAGTCCAGTGCAGATTCTGTAGATGAGGCCTTGGGAAGTGTGACAGAAGCCATCTCCTTCTGACAACAGTGTCCTGCTGGTCAGTGAGAGTGACGCAGGAGTGTCAAAGACAAGCACTATTTAGTTTCTCAGAAAGACATGCAGTGCAGCTGCCTGCATAGCAAGGAGAGGTCTGGCTGAGTCAGTGAGGCTGGGTGAAACATCTGGTTTCTGTTTCCCAGGCTTTTGACAGCAAAACAGAGTTATTCTGGGGGCTTTACAAGACTTGCAGTCATTTTAAACAATGTTTTTGCCAAGTTTTCCACTTTTTGCTAAATAAGATTGCTCTTGGTATCAAAATATGACTTTACTTCAGAAGAAAAGACATAAATGTCTGCCATTACCTACATTTCCTTCCCCCACCATTTTTCCCCCATTTTCTTAACACAGCTTTTTAATATCCATTCCAGAACTTTGTGAACATTTTTGGTGGTGATACAAGGAGAAAGATTTCTTTCATGAACAAATGAATGGTTTCTCTTAGAAGCGAATTACATATGCTGCCTTATTTTTACCCTCCCCCTCTAACTCTTGGTTTCCAGATGTAGCAAAAGCTGGTTTGAACAGGAGAACATATGTTTTCAGCATGAATTCTGTTGGCAGAGCCCTGCTGCACAGTATTTCAGAGCTGCTGCAAGCCATCCCTGACCAGCATACATGTATAATGTGCTCTAGAGATTATCCTGCTCCAATTTTATCCTTCTTCCCCTCCCTTCAGCAAGTTTCACTTTAACACAACAGTCCAGACTTTGTGCTCTGTTCCGCTGCTGAACACCTGAGTGCTCCTGTCAATAAAAATGTTACAAACTGAGCTCTCCCAGATGCAGAGGAAAGACAACCAACTTTAATCTGTGCCTCCAGTATCCATCCGATTTCTTTGATCTGTATCTGAGGCATGTGGCTATTCCTATTTGTTAATTAAAATTTGTGTATATATATGTGTGTATATATATGTGTGTATATATGTGTAACATATATATATGTTGTCCCATGCTCTACATTTACCTTGGAAAAGTCATAACAAAGGAACTGTCTTACATTTGCCCCTCAGTGTTTATAAGTATCTTCCTCTCTATGTATTAAAAATTAATAGGATCATTTATATTTATCTGCTGATAACTGACTCCAGCTAATTTTGGACCAGCTTCTGGCTCACTTGCTCATTTCAAAGAGTCTCTTGCTCTGGGAGGAGTAGATTTATTTTGGTGCTAAGTACAATTCTGCTAGAGTAAGTGTGCCAGAATCTAGTCCTATAGAAGCATCACAGGGAAGCTGTACTATAAACGTCTTATCTTAGCAAGCAATATATCAGAATGATAATGTTTCCATTAAATATATTTTCAATGACAGAAGGTTATAATCACACTTTGTTCAGTCATAGATGCTTGGCTGAGTCATCTGCTAACTTGCTGCTTGCCTTACTCCTGTCATATATTATCCATGAATGAACACAGCAATTTCCATCCCTATTATTCTTTGGGTTCAATCATTTAGTGCACTCTGCAAGGCAGCTATGAGGCCATCTTTCCATCATAACCTCTATTACTTCAGCTGCTAGTGAATTATCAAACCAGCAATCCATAAAGCCCTTAGAGCTCATATTAATTATCAGAAACTGATGAGATATAAGCACTTTAATTGATTCTTTTCATATGCATGCTTCTAAATACAAAAAATAACCCCAAGATGGGAACTTTTTAGAGATTTGCTGTTATACAGATTATGCTGGCTTGCAAAACACAAGGTGTTGGGTTAACAAGTATTATTTCATTTAGCTTAATTTGTCACAAAATTTAAATAACAGCAGACTCTGAATATGCAGCTTAGGTAACACTGTTAGATTAATTCCCCAACAGCATTTTGTGTGTCTTGCATAATAGATCTGGGGAAACACCACGCTGCTGTTTTAAAATTGAGGGCTAGAAAGAAACTTTTGTGAGGGGTGCAGGTTATAAAAAAACAGGAAGGAATGATGTGGTGGATGGAGAAGTAATGGCAAGTGGCAGACTTGGAATGACATAAACTGTTACATTCTCCGATACGAGATGTGAGCACATGGACATTTTAATGTAGTAAAAAACCAAGACAGAGGAACTTGACAGACCTTCAGAAATCTGTCCTGGAATTAGTGCTTCTTTTAAACTCAACTGGCGATTTACAAACAAGACATGCAGCTTAGTTCCTCTAATTCCTCTGGACACAAACAGCACGCGAATGTTTGTGGATGACCCCCAGACAGTTTCTGCCAGCAAAGGGCAGCCATTGTTTGGGGAGGAGGGGAGGTAAGCAGGTGAAACAGGACATGCACAGAACTTTGGAGGCCCCAGATTTAAAGCTGGGATCCAGAAACCATTTTCTGGACCACTGGATGATCTGATAGGCACAGATATTCTGTACAGATGCCCACACATACCATGAGTCTTGAGAGAGCCAATACCCGAGGGAGCTGGCTGAGGAAACTCAGTATTCAACACCAAGAAAGGCATGTACAGAACCTGCAACAGCTACAGAGAGACCAAACTTTGAAGACTGAAAATCATTTCTAGCAAAAGTTAATCATGCTAAAATACACCAGCTGCTATACTTGCTTCTTGTGCACAACAGGCTTCCAGATAAACTACATTCTGCTGCTGGTTGAGGCTGCCTCCAGGCCCCTAGGGCCTTGGCAGGCTGTGGAAGGCACAGGGAGAGCATGCGACTCGCAGCCTGGTTCCCCACACCAAACTGCATGGGCTTTGGGAACTGGAAACCTGCTTTTAAGGCTCAAACTCTCACATAAACTAGAAAAAAATAACAGTCCAAGGAGACCTTGCAGCATCTGAGTTATTGTATGTGATTTTTTTTTTTTTTTTGGTTATTCTGAAAAGAGAGAAAATGAGGCTTTGCTGCCCAAAGGCCATATGGAAACTTTCCCTCTGAGGCTTCTGCTCACATTAAAGTAGCCCTGGGGAAGGCCTGGGACTGAAGCCTAAAGGGCAGATTTGGAACCTTGTAGATGGGAGAGAACTGGAAGATTATTCTTGGCAAAAAAACCCCACAATTTCACTTTTATACCTCCTCCCTTCTTTCCCTATTTCCCTGAACAGAGGATGGTCTATTGGAGTAAGGAAAACAGGCAGCTGTAATTAAGTCCACAGAGAGAAAAAATATGAGTAGTATTGGATCCACATCCTCAGTGAGTGGTTACCCGTGTACGGCTGAGCCAGTCCTTTGGTGTAGGACTTGAACTTACATCCAATAACTAAGAGAGATACCCAAGCTATTAATGTCAGTAGCTGCCATCCATTGTTTCAGAGACAAGAAAAATATACAAGGATCTGAGAGTTCACAGAATGAATTAAAATGTGAACAAAAGATCTTTTGTTTTTTGGTCTCTGAAATGCCAGGACTTGTCCTGGTGCATCACAAAAATCATTATCATAGAAGCCAACAGAGTGGCTTGTGCAAGCAGGCATGGAATCAGAAGCAAGAATTAGCTCCAGAATAATTAATATTTCAGAATCTGATATTTGCTCAGAACTTCATTTTAAAATATTCTCAACTTTATTCCAAGCAGCACTAGAACCCAAGGGAAAGGCATGAAGCTCCAGCAGGGGAGGGCCATGTGGGGATTAGAAAAAGATGGTTCACCTGAGGGTGATGGGCATGGAGCAGGCTGTTTTATTCTTATAATGACCTATTCTAATTACTTTTTAGCTCGATGCACTGGAAGACATTTGTGAAGTGGAATTTTAAATATTAATACAAGAGTGTTTAACATGTGTCCATTAAAGCTAGTAAAGTTGTGTTTGATTAACGGGTCTTTCATAAATGCACTGACACAAACTGTTTTTTTTTTTTTTTTTAATTAATTCAGCCTGCAAATGAACATCATCCATTTTGCTATCATATTTTATCAGTCTGTAAAGTGCATTCTCACTTCAATTTTCAGCCCTGAATGCAGAACACTTTGTGAAAAATGACAGAATTTTAATGAGAAAGTGAACAACATGCCATCAACACCCTTTCGCCAGTAAAAATGGAAAAACATCAAGCTTTAAATCATGTTCCCTCCACACCTTTGGACATCTGCGATTCTGTCTGAGTCCTCAAAATCTGCTGTATCTATCACCAGGTGCAACCTTTAAATGCTGAGGAGCTTTCTGCTTCATTGGTTGGCATGGCAACAGTTGTCAAATCATCCCTTGATAATGCTCTTTAATTGATTGTATAAATTATTTCTGAGATATGTGATTGCAAAACTATGAACTGAAGCTCTTAAGTGAACTGATCAGAGTATATACATTTAAAAATGCACCGCATTTACTGACCTCAGCCAACAATCTGACCCTCTTACAAGCCTGATATTCTTCAGATGAAGCATAAACATCAAGCATTGAGAAAGAGTTCAAAATGATGGCAAAGGTATATTCTGCTCCAAGTGAATGTTAACAGTTATACCAGGAAAGGTCACTCGTAAAAACATCAACAGCAGTAAAGCTGTTGTTAATATGTTTGCTTCTGAGCAGAGATCTAAATGGTCAGGGAATGCAGAGATACTTTTCTATCCATTATGCTCTAAGTCATTTTAGATCATCAGTGAGCGTAACTTCTGCGGGTACTAGAACTATGATCAAGAAAGGACATTTTCAGTGGAAATGCCTGTATTTGAGTTGGTTGTCTAGACTTACTTTTGTGGTCAATAAGAGAGAAACATGAACTTCTCAGATGAATATTCTTCCATCTTAAAGTAAATCTATAAAGAAAATCAGATTTGCTAAGCTAGAAAGTGCTGCTTTCCCTCCATTATTTTCCATAAACGGCTCCTAGTGTGACTGGCTCATGGAGATACCTACACTACAGATTTGGGAACTTAGATGAGATTAATTTTTATTCTGTTTTTTCAACGTTAGACTAACACTTGTTCCATGATTTATGTGTAACTGATAAACTCTTTTAAGCCCATGCTTACAGGTATCTCTTTCATCAAACTTTGTTTCCATTACAATAAAACATCTGAATATTGAGATAAATTTCCCATCTGAATAAAATTAAAGAGGTGCCTGGACCAAGAGGCATTCACATAACAAAGATGAACATTTAGTATCCCCAACGCTTGCATAGAATTCTGAAGTATCCATCTGGTTCTGTCTGTAAATGTCAAAAATGGTAACCATTAATAGATTGGTTGGTATTAGTGAACTGCAACTGGGCCTTAACACGTTGAATGGGCTTTAAATCCCAGCTACTACTTCAACATATGGATGAGCGCAGATAATCACTTAAGTTAAAATTTTTATAAGGTATGCAGAAGAAGAAGGACTTAACTCTGAAGCACAGGTATTATTTCCTTGACCCTCCATCAGAAAGTTGGCCTCATTCTAATGGACAGAATGAAGCAGGAAGGATGTCTGCTGGTTATAAAGCAGATGTGAAAAACATCTCTAACAAAGAATTTGAATGTCTTGATTTTAGACCGTTTTTTGAGGCAGCACAAAATCCCACATCCACTGATGCAGAAAAGACCATAAGGAAGAGAGGTCTTTGTGAAGATAAATAGCCATGTCTCTGTCGTACTTTTATCTTTCCAAAATATATGTCATAAGAGAGCTCAGCGTCTCACAGAATCACAGTGGAACTGGGCTTTCTCCATACCAACAAGCTAGTAGTTGTGTTCATCATACCTATGTTTTATGCTTAACACAAAGAACTGTGAATCTGTGTGAACAGATATGTATATATTTCTCCTAATGTCAATAATTGGAAAGCAACAGAGAAACAGTTCATTAGAACTATTTCTGATAGATATGCTATTTGAAAGCATGCAAGATTTTCTGTTCTAAATGGGTGCAACCACAGTCATCTAGTATCCCCAACACATTCCATTGATTCACTGATGCTGTTACACTGAATTTTATGCATCCTCTTCACTAGGGGGATATTTCTGACTTTGAAGGCAAAAAGAGGAGTCACTGCTGTACTTGTTTCTTTTCACACAGATCAGCAGGAAGATAGAAGAGATATGAACATTCAAACAGCAGGAGTTATAAAACATGAGGGGAGGAACAGCTTTCTTCAAGCAGGATGTTGGATAAAGTGACGGGTATTCTTCCACCTATCTCAGCTTTCTCAGTCACCTGGATCCAGAGCCAGCAAGCTCAGCTGGGGTCAGAATACCTCTTGTCTCACACAGACCTATGGGCAAGGAGCTTTGAACAGCATTCCCACTGCAGCCACACGAAGAGCTGAGAAGCAGCACCACCCTGTGCTCCTCACACAGCATGATGCCACACTTACTAGCTGACAGCTATGTTGGATTTATCAGTTCTGTGCCACAGTTGGTTTGGTGCCTGCTACATAGGCACTTTCCAAGAAGCAAAGAGGAAATTAGCTACGTAGTATCTGATACATTGCTCTCATTTCCAAAATTATAAGATTTTTTAGCACAAAAAGATTAGTAATGAAATAATAGAATAATAACAAAAGAAAAGATAAGAAGTAGCATCTATCTTTGCATATCCAGATGACCTACCTTCATGATTATGGTCTGGATGAAGAGAAATGGGTAAATGACCCTCGCTTTTGCATATGGTATGTTCAGTTGCTACGGTGTCTATGACTGGTTCAAAAGGGATTTACCCTCTTTAAGCTCAGATTTAAGATTTTTAGGAGCTGGGTTACGTTGCTTGTCTTTGCTGCTTTTTTTGTTGTTATTTGTTTGTTTTAATTTGAGCTTCATTTCCTAGCTACTGACAGGAATATTCTAAATTTAACAAAACTCACATAGGTCTTGGAGAATATATCCTATGAAAAGCAACTGAAGGAACTAGGGAACTGTCTGGTGAAGAGGAGGCTGAGGAGAAACCTTATTGCTCTCTTCAAATACCCGAAAGGTGCTTACAGCAAGAGTGGGGTTGCTCTCTTCTCACTGGAGACAGGAAAAGGGGAAAATGACCTTAAGTTGAACCAAGGGAGTTGGATATTAGGAAATACTTTATAGAATGGATTGTTAAGCACTGGAATAGGCTTCCCAGGGAAATGGTTGAGTCACCATCCCTGGATGTGTTTAAAAAACATTTAGATGTGGTGCACAGGGTTGTGATTTAGCTGAGGGTTGTTAGAGTTAGGGTGGTATGGTTAGATTTTGGTTGGACTTGATGATCTTTAAGGTCTTTTCCAACCTGAGCAATTCTATGATTCTATGATTGCTCACCATCTAACCAGAGAACAGATAAATACATATGTCAGGCCTCATTAGCAAAAAACTGTTGCTGACAAATGCCTCTTTTCCCTCCCCTTGTATCCCACTATATCTCACGGAGCTGATGATCAACAACTTTTATTGCTTAATGAGCCTGACTCTTCACCACTGCCCCTTCAGATACATCTGGTGTTGCAACATATCCAAAGCTTGAAAAACAAATAAACTAGCTACCTTACTTGAGAGGAAAAGGACATTCTGGAGGGAAGGGTCTTTCCTGGAGTTTTCAGCCAAAAAAAACCTGCAGATCGCTTTATCTGAGGAGAGAGTTAACAAAAAAGATCTCTGAAGACCAAAACAGCTGGAAGTGAATGTTGTTAGGGAGGTTTCCTTCCTTGCTGCAGGTCCTTTAAAGATTTCTGGTTACTCTGAAACCATTATTCCACTCCAGCATTTTGCCTTGCTTGGAGGCAGCTGTGAAATAGCTGCTGCTGCAGCTGATTAATGCCAGGTGTACATCCAAATCCACGCATCTGCATTTGTTGCTGCAAACTTAAGCAAACAATGACCAAATGTGGCTTTTCTCAGTGCGGCTCTAGGCGGGTGTGCGCTTCATCACTGTCGGTTGCAGCCTCCCAGGCTCACAGGGACCAAACTATGGTGTGGAGCTCGAAGGAAAGTTCAAAAGTTATTAACTGCTTGACACATCTTGCGTTTGGGGACGTATTTTTGGACAACTCGAGAGTGATAACTATTTTTATTCTTCGGTCTGCTTTTCTGTTCTGTGTTAGTTTGTCTTGGTAAATTGGTTTTATGGCCTCAATTGCCAGTCACACAAAGCACAGGAGGGCCTGATTCGCCCAAAGCCTGTCCTCAGCATGCAGCAAATGAGCCATTTTGGGGGTACTCTTAAATGTCTCTTTCATTGTTCTAGTTACTGTGGCCTGCTAGTGTATTAATAGCTTCGGGTAATAATAGCTTTGGGTAAGAGAAAAAAGGGAAACAGATAAAGTTATTATTGCAAAGCCAGCACACAACATTCCTAGCTGAAGCCAGTGCCAAGGCTGCCATTGATGCCAATGGGATCAGGGCTTTATTTGCCATTTTTCATGAATGAAGTGGCCACCTGAAGTGTTCAAATGATTATGATAAATAATTAAAGCCCACTGCCCGTCTCAGAACTGCTGGGCTAGATTTGAAAGTTCTTGTGAATTAACTAAAAAAGAACATTTATGATGCATAAACAAGAGACAATGAAGGAAGAGACTGAATATGATGTGTGGGATGTGAGAGGGCGTAGAAGTTACTTCTGAAGCTGCTTGGGTGGAGTATGGAGGGTTGGCAAAGCAAGTAACATATGTATATCATCAGTAATGTGGAGTTTTTGAGTGAATTTAGAGCAGATGCTGACTTGAAATCCCATTTGTAGAAGAGTTAAATCATGTGTGGGTAATTATTAAGTATTAAAATCACAAGTCAAAAAGGTTACACAAAGGAGAAGAAAATGGAGTATTTCAGAAATATTTCTTGATGAGGAGATGCTGATGAATGAACATGTGCATAGGGATGGATTTAAGCCCCACACCAAAACATGATCAATATTTTATGCTGGGTGTTTGATAAAGGCTACAGAACTCCCATCATATGGCCCTTTTTATCAAGTATAGCCCTCTCCTGTCTTTTAACTCCATCAATTTAGTCCCATAGAGGAAAGAAAGAATATGAAAGCAGCAGTTGGACTGGCAAAGTCTTGTTCCTGTTTAACTTCTTTTTTTTTCTTTTTTGTCCTGTCATACCGGAAGGAAAGTCCTGCTTCTGTGACTTTGAGCCCAATGAAAAAGTGGTTTACTGGGCATAAAACATGTCCTTAAGCATCAAGTCAGCTCTTAAACTGTGATTACAGCCATAAGGAGGATGGTGAAACAGAAAGAAATACGGTGTTTCTAAAGACTTTGGCAAAGATTTTAATTAACGGAGGAGGGTACAGGACCTTCCAGCTGCCTCTGTAATTCTATAAATAGGGACTAAGACCACTTGTATGTCCCAGAATGATTTTTGCCCTTCAAGAGCGAGTCTGCATGTGAAGTCAAGAAATACTGCCTACTTTTTACTGTAAAAACAGCTACCAAGTGCCAAATACCAAATCTTAACAAATGTTCATTTATTATAAAGATTTTCTGCACTTTTAAAGTAAAGGATTAAGTTATGAAGAGCTAGAATGGAAGTAAATATTCATAGAATCATATCATAGAATCATAAAATGGCTTAGGTTGGAGGGGACCTTAAAGATCTCGAAATTTTAAGCAGTTGTTTACATTTTAGTCTGCCCCACTTATATTTCCCAAGGGCTTGGTGTAAATAGGTATGAAAAGAAAGGGTAAAGAATTCAACCATGAGCCGCTGAACACTCTTCATTTATCAAGCCTACTGCTATAATTCTTCTGCTAGTCCCGAAGTTTCCATACACATATAGAAACACATATAATTTACTAATAACAGAACCTTTTTCATTCAGACTTGGTTTTTGATTACATCTTCTTGAGATCTAAAGAAAAGTCTGTGTTTGAGCAGGGTTCATAAGTTCATTAAAAAGTGCATAAATTATTGATATTCTTGTTTTCCATAGATGGATTTTGTGATTTTATTTCATTTGTTCAATTACAAGGGTGTTTAGAAGGTCTTAGTACATTATTGGACATATGAATACTTTTCTGCTTGATGAAGAGCAAATATAGTGTTATCAAGTTAAGCTGTAACGCTTATAGACTATGCGTTGAATTTTTATTTTGTTTTATTTTGGTGGCAGCTACTGCATTTCACAATTTGCAGACTGCTGATGCCCTAATACTTCAGCTAAGTTGGATTTGAAACAATAGCAGCTTCAAAGCTACAGAAGCATATCTTTCCACGTAAGTTCTGCCCTGGCCTTTTCTGTCTCTGATCTCCCCATAAAAAATCACTGTAAGAAATGAAAACTTAAGGTGAAGATATCCCTGGGGGAAAGAAAAAAAAAAAAAAAAAAGAAAGAAAAAGTCACAGATTTGGAGAGTGCTCTGGCACAGGGGTCAGAAAAGCATGTCAGGTTTGTAGCAGTGCACTGTTGGCTTTGCAGCACAGACCCCAAAATCTTGGCTGACCAGGTGTGAAGGCCACCACTTCCATCAGCGTCCAAGCCACTCCTGGCCACGGGCCCAAGCACCTGGATCCTTTTGCAGCTGCACAACCTTCTTGGCCAGATTCTGGAAAAAAAACAACAAAGGTTGCATTGTAGTCTCTGCTGTAAATGCATAGGGGCTGCTGTAGCTGCAGGAATGAAAATAGGAGCAGAAGCTGGCTGAAGCTGCTGCTATAAAAGTATGAATGGGAATTTGAAAAATAAATTCCCAGAAGTTTTCATGAAAGTTTTGCTGATAGGCTTCCCAATCTGAGAATATAACCCTAGGCTTAGTATTTTCTCGCTATTTGTTGTATATTAGTGTAAGTCCATTAACTTGGCTGTTATTTCCAGATTCCCTTTGAGGAGGGAGAATATCTCTGTTTGTCTTGTGCTTTTGAGGGTAGCAATGCTTTAGTTCTGCCTATATGAGCAATGCCAGAGGAGGAGACTGGACCTCATCTCACCATCCCAGCCACATGTTAAGCTGTAGCAGTAGAGAGGAAAAAAAGCCGTGCTTCACAGAGTGAGGATGTGTACTTGAGGATTCACTAGCTAGTGTAAAATTAGTGTATTTTCTCCCTCATTCTTCATTAAGAGCTCTTTAATATAGAACACTCCTTTGACAAAACTAGAAAAAGAATTTTTGTGCCAGGGAAGATTCAGGATGGATGTTAGGAAATATTACATTTTCAAAAACATGGTCAGGCATTGGAATGGGCTGCCCAGAGAGCAGGTGGAGTCACTGACCCTGGAGGTGTTCAAGAAACATTTGGATGTTGTGTTGAGGGACATGGTTTAGTGGATATGATTTATTGGTGATGGGCGGATGGTTAGACTGGATGATCTTGGAGGTCTTTTCCAAAATTGATGACTCTATGATTCTATGATCATACAAAAATATTCTTATTTACTCCATGAGAAATGTTAACCCAGAAACTCATATTTTACCATGAGACATATTTTTTCAGAAGTCCACAAATGCAGAATTATAGCAGAGAGCAAGTAAGTATTTATTTACTATTCTTCTAATCTTTGGTAAGAATAAGATCATGTACCTTACCTCTCTCAATTAAATCACAATCCAGTAGATTTGGCTATTGGCAAAAAAAGCTCAGGTCTTTTGCCCCCTTTAACTTTTTTTTTTTTTTTTTTTTTTGCTAGGATAGCCTTTTACATAGGACAGCTTTTAATAGACTTATTCCTTGTTTAATTTCAGGGAGCTGGAGAAGAATCTACAGGCAGGTTGCCTAATTTTCATTTATAAATGTGCCATTTAGAACCATGGGTTGTCATTAGAATTTTATTATCTAAAGAGACCACCCTTAAGTCATTTCACAACTTACAAGGCCACCTTAAGGTAGCCCATTGTGTATTAAATATGATTCTGAGCTGTCTTTATTAGAAGTATACCTTTGTTAAGATTTTTCTCAGAGCTCTGAGTAATTCCCCAAAACTGTTTTCTTTGTACAGAGACTGCTGAAGTATGAAAAAAAAAGTTCACAGCTGCATTCCCTTTTGGTACATTATATCAGCGATGTCTACAAGTGAAGCAGAGCTATGAATTTATTGCTGATGAAAGACTCTAATGTTGGTTTACATCATTTTTCCAGTTTTCCATCTCACAGGCCTGTATAAAAATTATGTTTGAATCCATACATTTCACTGTCCCAATGGGAAATTATTGATAGCTGTAGATTTTGAACACGGCATTGTTTTCAGCTCAGTTTTATTTTCATCTGTTGGATGTTGATTTCATAATAGGATGGGAAGATCAGGAAACTCCCAATGTAGAATAAATAATATTATTCCAACAGCCCACTTGCTATTAAATGTGAAACATCTATACTTAAATGGTAACGTTTGGAGTCTGTGAAGATTCAAAAAAAAAAAAATACAGCTGAGTTTGAAATGTTCATCATTCTGTGTTTATTATGAATTATTCTTTGTTTCCACACAGTCCTCTTTTAAATGTTCATCATACATGCAAATGCATAATGCATTTCTCCTTATTCAGCCTAACACAGATTCTGTGATCCCCTGTGAACAATCAGCCTGGGAATGGCTTCGCTCTCTTAACTCATTGCATACACTGTAGCTTTGTGCTCTTTAAATACCACATTTTCCCTTCTGAAACACCAGATCCAAATGTTTCGTAAGGAATCAAAAAACAAAATAAAATATCCCAGAATGCGAACAGCTTCACAATCACTTTGCATGTAAGAAAGCAAATAACTTCTGCAAAATGGACTATGGTTTTGCTGTGCACAGTCATATGCATGCACAGGGATTATCTGTTAAATTCATATTCCTTTCTCCTTTTACGTAGCATCAGTTTAAAAAAAAATGCATGATTGGTTTTCATTGTTGTACTGTAAGCCTGTAAGTCTTGTGTGGTTCAATTAAGTGTTATTACAGTGTTTTACCCATGTTTATTCCTGTGTATGACAATGTGACAACATGATTAAAAAGGGGTGAGGAAGAGAGTGGTAAAGTGGCCTTTAAACCTTTGTGGAATGAATGGCTGCTATATAGATTGTGCAGCATTTCATCTGCAATAATCTAAGCAGATATATACCTTTGAGCCTGCAAAAGACAACATTTACCACCAGGCTTCAGACTTTGCTATCAGATGCAGAAATGAGCCTGATCCAGCAGTGGTGGTGATAGAAAAACTTAGCTTCACTGGAGCCTCCTGGACACGAAGTAGAAGCTGCTGTTCATTGAAACTGTTCATGACACTCAATTTTGATTACTGTCCCTCTTTAATTACTTTGCAATTGTGGTGGAACGCACAATACTATCGCCCTCTGCTCCTCTGATTCAGGCAGCCAACATAGCGAGTGAATATCAGAATCTGGAAAACATTCAGAAAGGTGACTAAAGAATGCAGCATGAAAGTACATTTTTTGAAAATTTGATATGGCCTTTGTTGGACATTTCCTTTCCTTATCTGCTTGTATTTTCACTTTCAAGTTGATAACACCCAGGCTGAGTTGAAACACGGTGATATTTCTGCCATTCTCTCCTGAGTTCATTGTGACTTTTTTATCATCAGCAGAAATAGAGGGAGACTGAATTAAACAGGAGCTGCAGAACTTGGAGCCTGCGATAACAATACAAATGGATTTTCTCTAACAGAGAAAAACAGCTGTCTCCATTATTTGAATGCTTCACCTTTCTCCATTCCATTAATTGGGTCTTTGATCACAAGCTGAGGTGGAGAGGCCCTGATAAGGAATAGGTTATTAGTAAAGTAGCCTAAAGGAATGAATTGGGCCTAGCACTTGCTGCGGAAGATGAGATAAACCCATAATGCCTGTGTATGTGAGTGGTAGAGAGTGATAGGGCCCTCAGACTGCCCTGAACTGCTTGCAAGAAGACTAATACTCTAGTGCTATGATAGCTAATGCAGGATATAAATTTAGCTCCCGGGAATGGAATAGGATAAAAATTCCATAAAGAGTTTTCTGTAAATGGCTTACACTTTTATATCAAACTGTGTCAGAGTATTCACCAAAAAAAAAAAAAAAAAACATTTTCTTGATCTCACTGTATGTTGAACACAACTGGAGGCTTTCAGTATAAGAAGGGGGAAAAATTACTGTTACATTTTTTCACCAAGACATTAATAAGAGCACCCTTTGAAGTGCGGTAAAGCTAAATTGGAGGAATTAAATTTGATTGAATCTAAGCCTGTTTATTTTTCATTTCTGCAGAGCAGGCGTTGAGTGATTTGTAATACTTCATTGGAAATCTTCAGGAACTTGCTATCATGTAATCCATTTTTTGCTGAAGAATACGACCGCAGGGGACAAGGCCATATTGGTTTGTTGTTAATGTACTGGAAAGAGGTACTATGGAGAAAACAGTTAATATTAAATTACGAACACAAGGTTATCTTTCTGCTGCACATGCTCCACTGCCCTAGGCAGGGGTAATCTGTTAATAGCATTCAGCCAAAATGACACCATTAAGGAACTGAAGCTACACATCTTCTGCAAGCTGAATGATGTATAAAGCGGGTTTTCTATCATCCTAGATGCAATAAATTATCCATGCTGCTAAAAATTGATACAAGACAGAAGTTTGATAGAACTGGCACCCCAGCACAAATGGAAACGCTGCTTGTCAGGAAAGGACACAGAGATGTGAGTGCTGCAGGCCTGCCTTTTATTTGTGTCTCTCTTTGCCCCTTTCTGATTTTTCATGTTTTAAGTGCCAATCTGGCACATTGCCTACAGTGGCATGTAAATGGTGGGAGATGAATGTGGAAGGAGGAAGGCACAAAATGTATAGTCCATAAAGCAGTGTAGATAAAGAAACATGAAAGCACATAGTCTACCTTGAATGAATAGGTTTTTTAAGTATATGTTCTTCATTGCAAATGTCTCTGTGGAAAACAAACAAACAAAAAAGAAGTAAAAGGAAAAATAAAGCAAAGAGTATGTTAAATGGTTTCTCTTGAAAAGAATTCATCTAAGAGCACCAGTTCAGATTTGTTCAGTATAATTTCATGATACACGAGGCCTCAGGTCTTCCCACTGAAATTATTCCACGTTGTTATGGCATAATGGAGGCTTTTATTATGGCTAAGAAAAATGAAAACAGTTAAGAATCCTTTTAACTGCCGAAACACAGAGGATAGTTTAGCAAATTTTTAATTAATTCCATTGACTGGTATGTATTTACTATTGCTTCCGGACAGAGAGTTAGGTCTGTGGAGGTCTCAGTCCCCAGGCCACACTTAACCTGCCCAAGTAGGACAAACATGTGGCCCTCAAGCCCTTCATCCATCTCATTTCTTGATCATTCCTGGCAAGAATAAAACTTCTCAAAAGACTCTGCTTTGTGACTGAATTTCCCTGAAATTCCCTAAAGGGCGATTAGAGCTCTTGACCCTCAGTGGTACTGAGAAGCTGTGCCTCCCTCTCACTATTCTATGTCCTCAGGATTTACAAATGAGCCATCTACAAAGCATTATCAGCAGATCTCAGCTACCTTTGGAGGGAAGAATGACTCCCTTCTCCCCATTTATCCAAGATTTCAGGGGATAAACAATAAGAGACAGATTAAGCCAAGCATGAGCAGCACTGACGTTGTCTATTGATGGATGGCAACACATACCATCCCTAGCTGCTGAACTGTTGTGTGAAAGGGAGAGGAAGAGAGACAAAAAAGGTTTTGCTGTGTGCCAAAAGCTGGTATTTTATTTTGCTTGTTCTCCCTCTTCTGCTCATCTATGGTTAGATGACACATATGATTAATGTGGGAAAACATTTGAGGGAAGAGTAGCACAAATGAGGAAATTTAGGTAAATTTTCATGCTCAGAATAAATACTCGTATACAAATCTTTTTTTATTATTATTATTTATATTTTTAGGAAGTAACTGAAGTAATTCTGTCAGTCCCCACTCTTCATCCCTAAGCCTAACAATTTCCACATAGCATGAAACACACTGATAGGTTTGCAGTAGTCACAAGAAGGAAAGCAAGTGATTGAAGTATTTAGAAACAGAAGAGAAGGATGAATATTTGTAAAGGCAATATGAAGACTTAGGTAATCATTTCATAAACACTGTTACTTGAAAGATTGAGTGGAATTATTATGGTATATTAAATCAAAATAGAGCAGAGGAAAATGGAAGGCCAGATTAATTTGAAAGAGCAAAACACAGATGTAGGAAAATAATCTAAATGAGCCCTGTAAAAATGATTAAAAAGGTTTAAATTCTGAATGATAAGATAATTTAAACTCCTGAACTCAATATGAAAGTGTAGCTTCTTGTATACTCATTCAGATTGTTAGTTACCTACCATTTATTTGTTTAATTGACATAGGAAATATATTTCAGCCATAGAAAGACAGTTATATAATTTGATTTTTTTGTTTGGTTTTGTTTTTCATTTTGCACAAGTTAAAAGTTGTCTCTTGCTCCATATCTAGGGAAGATAATTTGGTTTGTTTAAATGACATGATTACTGATGTACTTTTTAAATCTGGAGCTAAACTGAAGAGCTGATATGTGATATATGAATGTAATTTAAGTCAGATCTCTTGAGAGGAACATGCTGTAGTCCAACTGTCATTTACAGCTTCAGAAAGTAATTGAAAAGGTGCTATTAGCTTAGAATTGTATCCTTTCAATCTGCCTCTGCACAGGTGTGGCTGAGAGTTTCTCTAATAATTTAGTAAAGGAGGTCTAAAATAGTTCTAAAATTAGAACATTTCCCCACAAAAATTTCCATTGTATTTTAGAAAAAGCAATCTTCCTTTGAAAAACACTGTGCAGGAAGAGAGGCAGAGGACACATGGTGACCGCATGTGGGGTTATCCCAGTCCAATCCCTCTGTTTGCCCTGCAAAACACACACCATGTCACAGCCAGAGGGGGCATTCCATTGGATGAGCACTGTATAGCAAGTACCTGTAGGTAGGGGAAGGTCCACGAGTGTCCTGCATTGCAGGAGGGATAGGGAGACTAAAAAGAGCTTTCTCAGTTTGCCATGGCCTGTATACATCCCAGCAAACTTCACTGCTACTGTTTGCTCTCCCTTGAGAAGGGCAGAACTTTAAGAATTATTTGGAGACCTTGGTAAATTTAGTGATCTGAAAATTCTATTTTATCACTTTGGGAACATAGATGTGGGATGTATCCAAGGCGTCCAATCTGTTCAGAAATAATCCTGCAGGAACAAAGAGAAAAGCCCATATCAGCAAAGGTCCATTTCTTCTGCCAGGGCAGGTCTGGTTGTTTCAGTGGGCTCCTTGCTGCTGTGCCCTGCAGAGCAGCCAGTGCTTGTCTGGTTTTGAACAAAGCAGTCTGCTTTACAGCCCAGTGATTTTTTTCGTAAGAGATTTCTAATCCTGAAAAGGAGGTTGTCTCATTTTATACTTATAATGAAACATTCTTCTATCTAATTACTTATTTAAGGTACTACTAGTATTATTGAACTATGGGTAAAGTACACGCTAGTCATAACTCAAAGAAAAGAGGTTTGAACCTTAATAAAATAATATTCATTGCAAGTTACTAAACTGCATGGGCAAAAGCAAATATTATACCAACTGGTTCCTCTTAAGACAGTATCTGAATATGCCAAAAAGCTTGTTGTTAGTTGCAGAAAAATTACAGATGATGTATCTATTATTGCCATTGACAAAATCTGATATGAGATGAAGTATTTGACCTATCAGTGAGATCACACATACAGGATCTAAGTGAATAAGAACTAAGGAGTACTGTCAAGGATGACACTCTCGTGGCCTACAAGCCGCTAGAAGGGTGAAGGGGGAAGGAAGAAGGACCCAAGTTGCTGTGTCTGTCAAGGAGAAATACTTGGGTAGAAGCACAGGCAACCTACAGATCAGATCTTGACCTCACTGCTAGTGTCACAGGCAGACCTTTGGCTTGTCTTTCCAACTGACTGTCTTCAAGGAAGTCTTCAACAGTTTAAGCTCAACATGAAGTCACAAGCAAGTAGTTGTGATACATGGGCTGATATTGTTCAGCACCATTTTCAGTACCTTGGGTGACGTCCATCACGTTTACTGATGACTTCAAACTGGGGAAAAATTGACAATATTCTGGGGGCACTGAATGATGAGAAATCCTGCTTCAACAAAACCAAATACATTCTCCTCATGGAATGGAACAACCCCATGCAATATTCCATGTTGGAGACTGCTTGGCTAGAGGCTAAATAAAAATTGGCAGTGAGTCCTTGACAAAGTGGGATCTAACCACATCCTGGGCTGCAATGTCAAGGATAGGGACAAGAAGGACAAGGGAAATCATTCATTCCCTTCTTTTCAGTACTTGCAGGAAACACCCTGTCCACTCTTGAGGCTCTAAGTACAAGAGTATCAATAAGTTGACGTTAGTCAAGCAGAAGGTCACTAAAGCAGCTGCGAGCTGAAGCACATACAGTACACAAGGGGAGGCTGAGGATTTGTTTGGTCTAGGGAAGACAAGTCAAAGAATGGATCTGATTACTGTTTTCAACTAGCTAAGGAATCTTGGTGGAGAAGATGATGTCAGTCTTTTTTCAGAGGCACACAGCAATAGGAAAGAGGTAACTGTTGTACATTTTGGCAGAGGAAATGCCACCAGGACGTAAGAAAAATATTTACATAAAAATTGTGTTACGTACAGGGTCAGGCTGCCCAGAGAGCCTGTAGAGATGTCCTTAGAGAATTTTTAAACTCTATCGGATAATGTCTTGAGTAACTTGACCCAGTGTTAATGTTAGTCCTCTTTTGAGAAGGAGATGGGACAAGCTGACCTCCAGAGGTCCTTTCTGAACTGAATTATTCTGTGATTCACTACCAATTTTTTAAAGGTTTCCCTTTGAACTGTACAGAAAAATCTTCTATGGAGAATAAGATCCTTTTCCCTAATTTTAACCATGTGAAAAAGAGATTGGGGAATTTAGGGAATGTGAAGTTAAATTGCAACGTGATCTACAGAACATGTTTGCTTCTGGTTAAGTCAGTGATAGCCAGAAATCATTAAACACGTTGATGTTGCTGTCATTTTGACAGGTGATCAAAGGATGAAAGGAATAAACTATTACCTCGCTCCCAGTTTGTTTAAAGACACCAAGGAACGATGGAGAGACTGGAGAGGGGTGTATTAAATAGCTCTTCAAAAACACTGGATCTTAGTTATAAGAGTTTCAGGACAAAAGTTTCAAAACAAGTAACTCCCATTTTAATGAGGAAAATCTGTGTCCAAAAACAGATTTTGAACACAAATCATTGTGCTTGTGCTTCTAAGTAACTGATTGCTAATGTAAATCAGGTGCTAGAAGGAACAAGTATTCTGAGTCGTTTATTGTGGAGGGCAAATTTTGTGGATTCAAAATGGCTCAACAAAAATTTCTTTGGAAAATCAACCCTCACACATTCACCATGGCTTTTTATACTTTGTGGTCTGTGCAATTATATGTCTCCTACTGTGTCAGCAAAGCAACTTCTCTAATTAATCCTATTCCATTCCCACTAACCAAAATGGCATTCAAAAATACAGGTGTGCAAAAATCATTAAGGGGAATAATGTTTGCACTACCCTCTTAATAGCTGCTTTAAGTTTTATTCTCAGTACATCAATCCACATGAGAACTTTGCAGATGTTAAGAACACATACGCTCTATAAATTAATCTATGCCACTTGAGGGAATTGAAGGAAAGAAAGGAAATTCACATAATTCAGTGTAATGAATTCAGATATCTAGCAGTGTGGCTTTACCACCAGCTTCATTTTCATTTTAAGTGTAGAAGCTGGCAATCAAAGTTAGCACAAAAGTGATAGTCTTTTTATAAATGCACATGCTTTGCTTTTGGATGCTTCTTGACTGATAAGCATGGCTTCTCAAGAGTATTTTCAGAAAAAGCCAAGAGGCAATGCTGAATAGTTCAGATGCAAAAACTGAATAAGAAATGATGCTTCAGGCAAACAAAAGCCTCAGCATTGCCTATTAATTGATTATAAATCATTTTATCTTAGAATAAAGGAAATGATTCTACTTGCAGTTTTAGAAAAAGGGGCCACAGAGCAAAGAGAGGGGTGGTTATGTGTGAGAGGATAGATCAAATACGAGCACCTTTCTGCTAGCTGTGAAAACATGTCATAGTAAGTAAGAAGTGCAAAGAGAGATTTTCAAAAAGAAGCACGAGAGTTTTCTAAGTGGGAAAGGTTTCTTTTGTGTGTTCCAGCAATCATAGACAGTCAATCAAACAACACAAGTTGTGACCCCCATGCACCTTTCTTCATTCATGTGTGGATTACTGAGGAAGCATGTCAGAAAGGATCCGTTTAACAACCTCTTGTTTCTAACTGTTCTGGAAATCTTAAGGTCTGCAGACAGAGACTGGAACCAGATGTTTCTCTGTTTAGCTGGACCAGAATTGTTCCAGCTCAGTTTGAGTTCCCATCAAAAAGGAATTCAGCAGAACAGCTCAGATTCATTTCCAGTGGGAGACAAAAATAGTGGTTCGCTGTGGTTTTCTGTTTTTGTACTAGGCTTCTGCATAATTCCGTGTTTCTCTGCCACTCAGGTTGAGTGCAAGGGCTGGTGACTGACCTCTGCAATGAGGAAGGGTAGGACTCTGTTAATATGACACAAAGTGGATCCTAAAGTGCTGCGTTAGGTCCATCACAGCTGAACACAGAGGCAACAATGGAAACAGTTGGTTTACAGTATTCACAAGGTGGGTGTTGGCCTTATAGTGGAATGGAGATCTCTAGTCACTCTGAATGTCAGCTGGTCCTCCCTCCATGTGGCATTGCAGGGCTAGCATTACAGCTGGGTCAGGTTGCCCAGGGTCTTTTCCAGTCAAATTTTGAAGTTCTCCAGTGACAGATTTCACAGATTCCTTGGGAAGACAGTCCAGCTTCACATTTTCTCTAGAACTGTTTTTAAATAATTGAAGAAATTTCCAGTTCAGAGGTGGTAAAAGGGACCTCAGGACTATAAAAGCTTGGGGAGATGACAATCTAGTCTCCAGATTAGGACACACAAATCCACTTAGGAGCCTGCTTTTGCAGAGTTTTTTTTTGCCAAGTGATATATATCACTAGTGTTATTCTCTTTACTCAGTATGCTGGTCAGATCTCTGGATGGTTAGACCAGAGATTTGGAACCCTACTATTTTGTGGTAACATGCAGTGCCTTTCAGATTTGTAGTAATGCATGGATGTTGCTATGGAAGCAGGATAGTACAGCACCTTATCTGTTCTTTTTTGTTTTGAGTATCCTATCTGTAATCATGCCTCAGAAATTGTAGACTGGATTTTGAAGACAAATGCATACGTATGCTGGAGTAGATGGCACACGGCAATACAAGCAAAAACAAAAGATGAAAAAAAAAAGGAGGAGACAAGCCATAATGGAAGATGTTTGGACCTGTGAACACAGCATCCATAGGCGAGAACAGCTCTGCAAAGTTCACAGTTATGTAAAGTGACCTGCATGGTGCAATTTAGCTCCTGTTCTGGACCTGGAATTCAGTATTCCTCCAGTGCAAGAAAGACTTGTTGGAGCAGGTACAGAGGAGGGCCATGAGGATGGACAAAGAGCTGGATCATCTCTTCCATGAAAACAGACTGAGAGTTGATCAGCCTGGAAAAGGTCTTCATGGAGACCCTATAGTGGCCTTCCAGTCCTTAAAGGGGCCTACAGGGATGATGGGGAGGGACTCTTTGTCAGGGAGTGCAATGACAGAACAATGGGTTATGGTTTTAAACTAAAAAAAGGTAGATTTGGATTAGATATAAGGAAGCAATTATTTACTAGGTGGAACAGGTTGCCCAGAGAAGTTATGGATGTCTCACCCATGGAATTAAGTGTTCAAGTCCAGACTGAAAGGGGCTCCAAGCAACTTGATCTATTGGAAAGTATCTCTGACCATGGTAGGCTGGGTTAGAACAAGGTGGTCTTTCAGGTGTTCTAAGCCATACCTTTTTATGGTTTCTATGACCTAGTGATGTCCATCCTGCTTTTAGCTGGCCAAAATGATTCCACAAATCATAAATTTTGAAAACCTGGTTAAAAAGTAATGACATTTAGAAAAGAAATTGATTAAATTATTATTAAGTGGAACTTTGTAAAAGATCTGAATCTTCTTCTGGATGAAGATAGTGAAAAGCTGTGCTGAGACTGTTGATGGGGAATTGCCAGCCTGCACTAGTTGATATGGCAGAAGAAATTATAAAGAAATGTTACTCATGTTTTGAGTAAATACTGTCTTTTGATTACTTTCAAATCATCATCATAAAGAGATGGAAAAAAAAGGTCATGAAAGGAATAAAGAGAAGACCTCTTAAAAGACAGACTATGGAGAAGTACTCTCATTCCTGTGATTTCTACCTGTGTGCAGTTGTCCCTAGCTATCTTTGGGAATCACTGCTGAAACAGGAATACTGATAATAATTAGTGCTGCCTTGTACTGTAACAGCAGGGAGTATTTTGTTCATTAGTAATCAGAAAAAGTGTGTTAACAGACTATCTATTTTGAATGAGATTCTACTGCAGAAAAAATTGTCAGTGTTTGAAAATCCATGTTCCTATTTTAGAAAAGTCCAAACAAGCTCAGAGTACAGAACTGCCTCAAAGGAGAAAACTGGCACATTTAAACTAACATAGTCACCATGGCCATCTATGAGATATTGTCTCTTCAGCCTCCTCCTTAGTTCTGTATTTACTGCATACCTACTGTCTTTCCTTTATATAAATCAAGCTACCAGATAAACAATATAAAAATTGCCTACAGCTCCAACAGGCAAAGAGTGTGATGAATCTTTTAGGTTATTAAAGATGATCTAAAAGTTATCATTTTCCTATCCTGCACTATTCGTCTGTTTCCATGCTGTCCCTTATTCTTCATTAATAGCATAATGTAAACTGACTTATCTTTGGCCTCATGTCCTTTTTTATTTCATTTCCTACTTTGTACCACAGACTTGTTAAAAAGACTCATCAAAATCATTGTTACACCACATTTATATACATTACACTTATCCAGTCTTCTGTTAGCTCATAAATAATGTTTTTTGTGACTACTTTTATTTTTCCTCATTTGTCATCATGACTCTATCATTCATTCCAACTTTTCACTGTCCTCCTTTTTTCTTGAGAGTGACATCTCCCATGTCCCATGAATATTTTAAATAATATTTTCAAAATATCCATGCAAATAATAATAAAATATTACCAGATTGCTATTTATGACATGTTATCTATTTATCACCTTCCACTTAAACATACTATGAATTGTCATGGCTTAACTCTGACTTGAATATTACAAATCACTCCTGAAGCATAATTAGATTCAATCACAAAATACTCATTGAAGGAAGAAATCAAAATATCTCTATTTTATAAAAATATTTAAATGTAAAAAATAGTTTTCATGTGACCTGGCAGCAGCTTGACTTAGAGAGAGTATGCAGAAACCTGAACTCTCTGTTCTGTGCACTGAGTACAGACATTCTTAGCTGGATGTTTCTCTTTCTACTGTGTTTCTGAGTCTGGGAGGAAGAAATTACCATCTTCCTAATGATGTCTTTTTCACAGTAAGCCATAGGGGCCTTGTAGCTATTCACTCCTCCAATATAGAAGCTGTTTTAAACACAGGAGACTAACTTGACTTTTAACCTTTGCTTATTATGGAACGATATCTGGGTGACTTATGCCATCTAGATGACATCTGTTTGTTCAAACTCTTGCCTCATTTACTCAGCCTACATTATTCTGTTAAATATTCAACTTTCAGATGACAAATATTCTCTTTGAACTGTACTTTTTGATGATATAATAGGAGACCAATAATTACCTCAGAGCTATTAGGCTTCCAACAAGAATATATGATCGTGAATAACCATTTCTTAGTTAGGAAGAAGGCTTTACCACTACTGATGAGATACAAAATTATTCTACTCAAATAGTTTATTTTGGTGATGACCTTAAGGAAGATGCTTCAAAGAAAGTGTAAGATCCACAATACTGGTTTAAACTCTGACAAGCAATGTTACACATTCTCAGGACCAAACTCTGTTTCAGAGCAACTATATTATTGGCAGAAACATATTTTGGCAAAACTTTGGCAAAAATATCTAGAAGCCAACTACACAAGTCGGAATATTATTAATATTTACTGTTTTTTAATTTCATACTTGTAAATATCACTGAGGTACATTTAAATGTCACTTAAATATCACTGGTCTTGTGCAGGGCTCAGGGGAAAATGTAGAAATATAAAACAGAAAAGAACTCTTCAAGTCATCACATACTTTCCATAAACCAATCATATTTCATGGAATCAGAGAATCATTTCAGTTGGAAGGGACCTTTAAAGGCCATCTGGTCCAACTTCCTGCAATGAACAGGGACACCTACAGCTACACCAGGATGCTCAGAGCCCCATCAGCCTAAGCTTGAATGTCTTCAGGGATGGGATACTGACCACCTCTCTGGGCAACTTGTTCTAGTGCTTCACTACACTTATGGAAAATTTATTTTCTTATATCTCATTTAAATCTCCTTTCTATTACTTTGGAACCATTTCCTTTTGTCACATCACAATGTATCTGCTAAAGTGGTTGGCCTTTCCTTTTTTACAGTCTCCTTTTAGATATTGGAAGGCTGCTCTCAGGTCTCCCCGGAGCCTTATCTTCTCCAGGCTGAACGTTGTCCATATTACCCTTTCTTTCCTACCCCAACCACTCCTATCTGAAGATGGTTCCAGGATCCCAGAGAACTGAAAATCTGTCATCTTTACATCTCCTTGTCAGGCCACATATTCAATCTTTTCTATATTTCTATATTCTTAATTAAATCATATTTTAATTAATTAAGGATTATCATTTTTTTGTGAACCATATCCACATGTTTCTACTGTCACCATGAGACAATGCTAGGGAGTGATATGTCACAGACAAATTGAGTATAAATTGTAGTCAA
This sequence comes from Lagopus muta, assembly GCF_023343835.1. Taxonomy (NCBI): domain Eukaryota; kingdom Metazoa; phylum Chordata; class Aves; order Galliformes; family Phasianidae; genus Lagopus; species Lagopus muta. The sequence goes on from NC_064435.1 coordinate 24,533,332, forward strand.
GTATTGACATCATTCATAATCTAAGTTCCTGGGGAATCGATTGGTATTATTTTCAAACATAGGCAGACACCTGTATTCAAATATATATTTAACATGGTATAAGCACCTTCTTTGTAGGAATGGTGCCAGTTAGACTGATTCATTCGGATGCACAAGTTCGAGTTTTATCCCAGGGGAGAATTTTTGCCATTTGTGTAATGCCTTTAGATTCCAAGCTTATGTAACACAAGTCCACAAGAAATAGTACAGATTTTCAGTGCCAAACCCTGACTTTGTCATTGATTTTTAAGTAGGCTTCTGCATTATAATCAATTTTTTACAAGATAAAGATGAAAATATTAATAAAAACATCTCAATTCACTTCCTGCAGAAGCAACCCATTACTTTAGCACCATGAAAGCATTTGCTAAATGCAAATATTTTTCCATGTAAGAAGAGGGCTTAGCTTTGTCTTTACCTGAGGAAGCACACGAAGATCAGTAGCGTGAGGCTAGATAGGAGGGAAATACTTTGATATCAAAACTATCAGAAGACTGAAAGGCTAAACAGCATGAGTCAGATAAAATTCAGAACTGATCTGTCAGCCATTAAGTTATAGTCATTTGTAAAATGACTCTAGAGTAAAACACATAAATTGTCTTTAGAAATCTATTAGAAACACAGAGATCAGTCCTAGCTGACACAAAACTAAGGATTTTTAAAAATTTTCAGGCATTTCAGAATCCCTTTTCCATGATAAATAATAAAAGGGCACTTAAGACTTCAACAGATTAAATATATTCTTGAAACATGCTCTCCAATATAATTATAGCAGAATATCTCAGTGAAATATAAAATATTCTTCTATACACCGTGACATGCACAATCCTGACCACAAGTTACCAGAGTCTTTGGGTATAAGTGACCCACAGCAGCTCCCCTAGAAATTAACAGAATGAGTTAATTGAAACACTGGTACAATAAGAAATACTTGCAAACACCCAAACTGTGAAAGACTTCCACCATCACCAAAACAAAATATAAACAGGATTAACAAAGCATCCACAAACAGCCCAGGAGCCAGGAAATATCATGTTTTCTAAAAAAAATAAAGCTCCACTAAAAACAATAAGTAAACCCAGTCTGCTGACTTGAAAATGTCCATCTTCTCTGCTTGGAAGAAAAAATATGTAACTATCCATAGATGTATTTTTGTACTTCTAAAATGCAAACTTACGTTAAAACTCAGATATGTATGCAACCCAGGTAATCCATGATCTATCTTAACTAGAACTAGAACAATTAAACCTTTTACATAGCTTTATTAAATGTGATCTAGCTACAATCTGGCCTACCATTTTTTTTCTGCATTTTTTTCATTTTATGAACATGTGGAAAATAAAATCTTGTTAGCATGCTTGTCTGTAATAATATGTTTCTTATACTGACTTAATTTCTTGTCTTTTTAGCAGTAACTTGAAATGCATACATCTTATATGACATTTTAAGCATCAATTTCATATCTGAGTAAAATTTATTGTTAAATTACTTAGGACTGGGAAAGTGAAAGTAATATTCTCAAGAAAAATCATGAAATACAGCAGATATTTATCATTTCTTAAGAAATAAGGAAAATGTCAGGTTAAACTAGGAATTTAATCATAAAATATATTGTACAAAAGCAGTTTTTAAAAACTATTCCATATAAAATTGTATTTTAATAATAGTAAAAAAGTCAGAACAATATATTGATGTGTTTTGTTTTAATTTGATTTTAAAAATGCTAAAACGTTAAAGCATTGATTTTACAAAAAAAAAAAAAAGAAAAAAAAAAAAGCACCAAGTGAGCACATATTTCAGTATATGAGCAGTCACATGAAGTTCTGTATTATAGCTCACAGGAGTAATATTAGATAGAGTAGCAGTGAATTTGACCTCACATAAATTTTAATAGTTTCGCAGTAAGTGCAAGAACTGAATCAAACATCTTAAAGTTCTGAGACTCTCTAGTGGTTTGGCTGTACTGAATCAATCTTCCACTTTCACCTGCAATTACATTTAAATTCACATGTAGCTTTAACATCATTGTGGCAAACTATTTGAGTAATTATTTGTCTAATTACTTATGTACTTACATCTTGAAGTTATGACAAATCTGATTTCGAAACACGGTGTCTCTTTGAGCTGTTCTTTTGTCCAAAATACTTTACTTTTCTTCCTTTGGCAGTGGGTAGTATAAACCAAGAGAACTAGTCTCAACTACAGCCAAGTGATCCTCATGCTTAAGCAGCCCATTGTCAGTTGGTTGCATTGTCTCCTGAGTTCCAGAATGCTGTAGTGAAGAAATACACAACTTCAAGTTGCACAACAGCCAGATAATAGATTCTAGGTGGCAATTCCTTGCTTCTGAGATTAAATTTAGACTTTAGCAACAGAATTTACCTTTCTGTGCTAAATCTGCTCAGTCACATTTTAAAGTACGAGTTTAAGGGCTTCTCATAACCAAGCAGTTGCTTTCAGTGTTTCTCTACAAGGCATAAAAACAAAGAATAACTGTAGAGAAAACAATAGTAGATGAAACTTAGGTTAGCTTTAAGGTCTTTACTAAAAACAGAGATAATACAGCAGTGCATTCAGATGAGCTGTATCACTGGGCAGGGCCAGCGCCAGCTCTGGCTGCCATGATTTCCAGCTCCCCAACCCAAAAGGCGCCAATAGGGGCCCAAGGAAATCAACCACTTCTTATGTTGTTAGGTCTCGTGAAGAAGAACGAACATGATTTTCAGTCTCTAACACCATTTCTGAAAAGTCTTCCAGGTATACAAACTCACTCAGGTTCACAGCGCAATGTGGATTTTAGCACGGGCAAATGTAACTAGGGCTGTAGGAACAAGCAAAATTGTAACATGTGTCATGCTGCTGTAAAGCTACACTGAATTATATTGTTCCACTTTTAAGGTATTGTTTGTGATATGTTTGTGAGTTATGCCAAAGGCACTTAGATCATAACCTCAGTACAATAACCAGATCTAATAAATAACTGAAGGATATGAACCGAACATCTCTGCTCTATTAAAGGCAGGATTTCTAGTCTGCATTACAAGTGGTAATAATTACTAAAGAATGCGTAACAATAAAAAGACACTATCTTTTAAGCCATAAACCAAGGAGAAAGAGTTATAGTTTAATTAATTTTGTTTTCTTTTAGTAACCCAAATAAGAGCCCATCCCACACTCTAGGGCTCCTCAACAATAGCTCGGTTGTCATAATGAACTGAAACAATGGACAGCTCATCCTTCTCCAAAAATAAATGCACAAACAAACAAAGTAATCAAATAAAGACCCTTCACAGCAGGAAAATTCTCAAAGCTGAGCTTTCTGCTTAACTCTGCATCTCCTGTTTTCTGAGCGCTTGCATTCTCAGATTTGTACTGAACGTGTGCAAACTGCCATGTTAGACAAACAAAATCATGTGGGGGTCAACATCTACCACTATCCATTTTCTCTAAGTTCTCTCAGAGGGGGTGACTTGGGATCACAGAATTTGCATGAAGAAAATATAATCCTATGGAAGGGAAGAGTCAATCCACAAGAACATTCTGGAAAAGTTTGGTATTTTTCATATGTTATTGGTGGATTTCAACATTTTCAAAAGAAAAAAAAATAAAGCTAGAAGGTTAGCATTGCAAACTGCCAAAAGGAAGCTATAATTGATTAAGTGCAGCTGTGAGAGAAAGATCTGTTTTCTCTTCATGGATCATACTGAGAAAAATTATGGTCATGTTGCTCTCAGAGAGGTAAAATGCCGTGGTGGAGTAACATTCCCTGGAGAAGGAGAGGGTAAAGTGTATGTAAAGGAACATAAAGATTGAATAAAGGTGGTAATTATTTCAGGAAAGAAAACATTCTTTTAAAGGGCCGAAAACATGTGTAGTATTAACTATAGTTGCTAGAGTTTATAGAATACAATAGAAATCCATGGCAATTCAAGAAGAGAAAGCAAACTTAAATGAAACTATAAGATATGGAGGAATAAATAAATAAATAAATGAGGAGGAAGATCAGTATCACAGGAAAGAATTTTGAAGTTTGGTTATTTGTAAATAACAAAACAAAAAAAAAATCACAAAAATAGAAGAAAGAAGATGTCTAGCAAATGGCATTAATGTTCTACATGTAAATCTGCTCAAAAGAAGCAGATATCTCTGCCAAACTTGGGCAAGAAGGTTGTATAGTTGTGATGGCATTTCTATGTTTTTCCCAGTTACCCAGAAACAGCACTGTGATAACTTGTAAATACTAATCACAAAATATTCCACACAAGAACTATTTTTTACTAAGATGGATATATATTTTAGTCAGGATGAAGCAGGCTTGGACTTCCCTTGCTATGTGTCTAATTTAAAGATGTCTAAGACTGAGCTTAATCCAAACTATTTGGAAAGGGAGAAAAATATTGTTATTTCTTAAAAACAACCCTAAAGTTAGAAGAGCAAATATATTACGAAAAAGGGGCTTATAAACTATAATCATGTTATGTAATAACAAAATGTTTAATGTTTCTTGTAGTAGAAACATTGTAAATCTGGGATGTAAATCTAGATATCTTCTACAGAAACGCTTAACCGAAGCAACAACAAAGCCTGGACATCCTATTATATGCTTTCAACGAGGGCATGAATTTAGAGAATGGTGGATAGTTAATAATGTAGGTGCTATCAGTACATGTTGCTTTTTCCTTTGGATTGAGAAGATGGACTTTCAGAGGACTGGAATAGCCTCCAGCACACATTCGGCCAAAGGCCATTGAATCCAGCAGTCAAGGAGAGAAACAGGCTACCTTCTTTCTTCTTCCACTTTTGCAGCCTCTAATACTTGTTAGGCCATTTCTAATGTCCTAGACTTATCATACTGAGTGTGATTCAGAGTTGTTATTAGTAGATATTTAAGATCATTACATTGTTTTTTGGAAGTGATTGTGTAATAGAGCAGTCAGTTAGCAATCAGATATGTCTCCTTCAAATGAAGTGTTGTCTTCAAAGAGAAAAGAAAGATATAAGTCAGTGACCCAATCCTCTCAAGCACACTACTGTACCTCGAGAGAGCAGGATGAATTTGAGCTGAAAGTATTGTCTCCTTTTTCTGGCCAACTTCAGATTTCCATTCCACTGAACTGAGTCAATAATCAGGGAAGTAGAAGATACTCCAAATAAAATGGGAAATGTTACTTCCTTGTTTCCTTTCTTGCTCTCTACTTGCAAGTAAATAGGGAGTACTCTCCCAGAGCTTCGTAAGGTTACGGAGGCATAGTGTCTCCAACACTTATCTTTGTTTATCACTGAAGGAATGGGTGATTTTTTTTTTCATCCATGAGAGTCTCATAATGAATACGGTTTGATGTTTACTGCTTTCCTCCCTTTCTCTTTCTTTCTTTCTTTCTCTTTCTTTCTTTCTTTCTTTCTTTCTTTCTTTCTTTCTTTCTTTCTTTCTTTCTTTCTTTCTTTCTTTCTTTCTTTCTTTCTTTCTTTCTTCCTTTCTTCCTTTCTTCCTTTCTTCCTTTCTTCCTTTCTTCCTTTCTTCCTTTCTTCCTTTCTTCCTTTCTTCCTTTCTTCCTTTCTTCCTTTCTTCCTTTCTTCCTTTCTTCCTTTCTTCCTTTTTCTCTCTTTCTCTCTTTCTCTCTTTCTCTCTTTCTCTCTCTCTCTCTCTCTCTCTCTCTCTCTTTCTCTCTCTCTCTCTCTCTCTTTCTCTCTTTCTTTTGCTTTTTTTTTTTCTTTTATTGTTGACAAAAGACAGTACTGGCATTAATAACTAAGTTATTTGTCCTGTGACTATAATATTCTTTTGCTGAAATTATTTAGAGATCTCCTTAGGTAATAGGAAGGAGGTGTTTATTCTTCTACTTATGCCTTTGATTTATTTCTTTTCCTCCACAGCTCTGATCTTTCCTGTTCTTACTTATTAAACTGTAAACCCTTAGTTCTCTCTTGAGTCCCAGCTGTTTCTAAAAGGGTAATTCATACTTCACAGACTGAGACTCATCCTTACCCGACTCATGTTCAGTCTCTGTAGAAGAAAGTGAACTTCCTGTGGTATAAGCCACATGGAAAGGGTTAGAGCTGAACAATATTTATGTAAGCATGTTGTTGCTTTGACAGAGCCATGCAGAGCAAACTGTTAGGGGCCTTTCTGTTTAAAAGCTCACAGGACTTTTTGAAGGAGAACACAGGAATCTGTGGACTCTCCATGCTGTGAAGCACTTGGAGCCAAAGCTCAAGGGTGGTCTTTTTGGAAGCCTTGCAACAAAAAGTAAGTTTTCTGTTTCCCCTCATTCTTGCCCCATCTGCAGTAAGTCCATGAATAAAATGTTTTGATCAAATGGACAACAGCGGGGATAAGATCAGGAGTTCAGGCAAGCGTGGAGTGGGAGAGCTCACAACAAGAGGAGAAAGGCCAAGAGAAATTTCGGCCAAGATCAGAGAAAGCTAGAGCTGTGAGAACTGGAGGGGAGGAAAGAATTTGGAAGGAAGTCAAGGGAAATAAAATTGTGAGAGTGAGTCAGGCCTTAAAGTTTAACACCAAAACTCTGAGACCTTTGATGAGAAAGAGAAGTAAAATTCTACACAAGATAAAGAAGAATGAATGGGAAATTCTGCCTCTAGCATCTTAAATTTCTACTTATAGTTTGACATAAATTTTTCACAGCCATCTCCCTATTCCAAAAGATATTTGCATCAGAGACACTGAAACACTTCTCAGGGAAAAGGTTGAGAACAATGGTGAGTGATGGAATGAAGAATGATGGATCAGCACTGTCCTTACAAAGAAGGTAAGGTGGTTTCTACACAAGTTTTCTTTCTAACAGAATCATAGAATGGCTTGTGTTGGAATGAACTTAAAGACCATCCAGTTCCAACTTCCCTGGGGTGAACAGGATTGCCACCTGATCAGGTTGCCAGGGTTCCATCTGACTTGGAATATAATATTTATATGGTTAAATGTTTTCTGCAAAGAGTCATTATAATTTTCCTTAATTTTCTTTTCCTTTATTTCTAATCAACTCTAATCAACGTTTTTGATCCCCAGCTTATCCCATTATCACTATCCTGTTCTAATTATCTTCCTCACTGCCTAAATTACCATACATGCATTCTTTTTCCCCTCCAGGAGTTGGCTTCTCATACTTTGATCTGCTAATTGGCTTTTTAATCATTTCACTTTGTTTTCTTTTCTTTTTGATACTTAAAAAGGAATTATAGACTGTAATGACCTGAAAGCTACCAGTTTGATAACACTGACTCCTGAGACCTGAGAGTCAGCCCCAGATATGCTGATTCCAAGGCAAACAATGTGACTGCATGACCAAGAGAGAGAGCATCTCTACAACTGGGCATGCAATTAGGATTCAATTTCTATAGTTTCTTGCCTCACCCTTGAGCTCTTGTAATTTAAACATCTATCCATGGAAACCTGGGCTGAGACTGTTATCCCTCTGCAGCCTGTGCACAGCTTTTGTTAGCTGCTGCCTGGACATGCTGACGTAAACATGGAACACCATGTAGTAACATATCACTCAAATCAATCAATGAAGCTAAACTCCCTGTCTTTTGTCTAAGTGTGGTCCAGATTCTTCATCTTCTTACCTTTTTTTTTTTCAGTCCTATTTCTCCTTTTCCTTCAGTACTTCTTTAAATTCTGTCTGATCTCTGTGCCAGCTTTTCCTTCCTTTTAATAATTCATGTTAAATTCCACAAAGCTCCAGTTTTCTTATTTTATTGACCCTTTTCATACACTCCTGACTTTCATTTTGCAGTTATGTCTACACATTGTCAAAGCAAGGAGAACCACAATACACAGGGTTGTGGACTAAAGATCAAACCAGTCACTGAGCAGAGAAGTTCATGATCTTTTGGGTAACATATACCCATACACAACATCCTGCTGAACCGGCATTTCAGACTCTAATAATCTTCACTTGACATTCCTGGATATGCCTAGTGATGACAGTCTCTGTATATTAAGGCTAGTAAATGTCTCTATTGCAAATCACATTTATGATTTTTTTAAATGTCTTGAAGACTGTCAGAAACAGACATCTGAAGGGTGCGATTTCTTGACAGACTGTTTATGTACTAATGTGTAAAATTTCCCTAAAATCTGCTCTGCCATTTCTGTTGCCCGCAGGGTTGAGAAATTCAGTAGTGCCTTATGTTAGTGGTTGTCTAATCATCTTGAATACAAGTTATTCCCATTGCACTATCATTGTGCTGTAAAATGGTTCATTGAAGTTTCCTAGAAATAGCAAATGAGTTTAAAAAGTAAAAATCACTGCTGGGTTTTCCTTTGCAAAATAAGGATTTAATTTAACAAATTTTGGTGCTTATGTGTAAAGTAAATATGTGTGTTTGAGGGATTGTTTCTAAGTGGGAGAAAATTCTGAATCAAAGTCATATGGAAAATGAAATGTTTAAGAATCATTTTATGACTGTAGAGGTAAAAGGAAGGCCTTTCCTGCACAAAAGACAGACTGACTGTCCTGACAGACCAGAAGGAGAGAAGCTGTGCTTATCTTTGTATTTGGTCAGAGTTTTTGATAATGATGGCACCATAGGAGACCGTGAGGGAATCCATACCATTGCTGTAATACTGTTGGTACCCCTACCACTGTTTATCTGTGGTGCTGATCAGTTAGAGAGAAAGGATGGGATTGAGTAGGCTTGGCTATAACTAGAAATCTTTGCTGTAATTATGCTCAGTGTTTATTTTGTTTAAGCACTGAATAGTTTTGATCACATCAACATATTATTGTGGTGAAGGTTTTATTTCTGGCAGGGTTCTGCAGGTATTTTGATGTCAGGTATGAGCTACCAAACATGTCATTTTTCCCTGATGTGAATTTTCAGCGTATATAAATCTGAACATCTCCTACCAAGGATAAAAAGATTTCCAAAAAACAAAGTATTCATTTCAAAGCATACTGAAACAGAGCATCAAAACATCAAAATCTTTCATCAGACAGAATAACCATATATCTCTCTCTTGCTGCAACATGGAAAACAAACCCTCTTCTTCCCATCCCTACACTACATATATGACATATAAATCACTCTAAGCATATGCACAGTAATTCATTTCCAGGTTATTTCAACCTTACCAAATGTCTGCCTTGATATATTTGTACAACAATGAAAAAATTAAAAAAAGAAGAAGAAGAAAAAAAGATCTATTTAATGAAACGCGAATGCATTTTAAAACAAAAACAAACAAGCAAACAAACATAAATATGTACAAGAAAGAGAAATGCCACAGCAGGAATTGATGTGAAAGATGTGTTTATTAAGAAATAGCTTAGAAAGTCTGAGCTATGACACTGACGTCACTCTCATACATCCAGTCATTTCACACCAAAGATGTATGAAATTATAGCAAAGAAAAACACAGTATTTGTATGAAAAAATAACAAAATAGAAGCCAGGAATGAAGAAAACAATAAGATATATTGAAGCAATAAAGTAGCATTCACATGCCTTAAAAATAAAAAGCTGTCAATATTCATGTACTACTACTGCATGTGTATTAGATACTGCATATTTTAAGACATTAAGAATACAGTACTAGCTGCTCAGTGCAGCTCCATGTAAATAAAAGAAACACAAAAGAAACACATCTGCTTAAAGTCTAAACAAATTTATATTTTTCTGAAAACAAATATTGCCATTTATTTGTGTAAAAGGTTGCAAATTGTCTGTTATATTATGTATCTAAAAATAAATCCTTACTTCAAAAAATACATATTTTCTATCACAAAAGAGACAATCAAATTAAAACCTGATTGTATCATTTCATTGCTATAAAGTCTGGAGTGCACTTAAGATAAACACTAAAGATATCACTATCAGCATATATTTATGTCATAAGTATAGCTAAACAAATACTTCAATAAACGTTAGTTCAGTGAATTTCCTGTGGTGTTGTAAGAGGCTTTAAGAGTGCTAAGATTTATTATTTCTTAAATGTAATACAACAAAAAAGAAAAAATATATTTTTATACCCTCCATACACTTTTTTTACCCTCTCTCACTTTGCAATGGAAATACTACAGATTAAATGTTTTGACTGAAGAAGTGAATCAGCAAAGCAAATCCAATTTTGTGTATGATACTAGAAATGTATGTCTGGACCTCTGTACCCTCAAATGTGTTTTTTTACTCTGTAAATTCAAAAAAGATGCAGCAACACTGTTTATCTGTAGAGTCAATGGATTTAAGGCAGGAAGACATTTCTAGTCAGTACAGTGAAACATATACTGTAAAGCTGAAGACTGGGAGTTTTTCTGAGTTAAACTACTGTCCTCTGGTTTGAAGAAAGATGTTCTTCAGAGAAAATACATGACATGCTTTATCTATGAACCAATCAATCATCTGGTTGATCGATGTCTTTCACTCTTTGAAGAAATGACAATACACAAGACTTAGCTGAAGTGGAACAAATGTTCACTTGCTCATCTTTAATGTAAATGTACCTTATGGATTGTTGAACTTTCCAGAGACTACTGCTGTGTTGATTAATTGCTAATGAATGCTAATGAAGGAGTGAGGTGAATATACACAGTGATGTATTTAAGTGATGATTGATTGGATTTAACACTAGCTGTCAGGAGAGTACTTACCACATGCACAACAAGTCCATAAATATGCACAGAACTGTTAGTTGTCTTCTTGCGTGTCTCTCTGGTCTTTTAAGTCGAGCTATGACAGGGAGACAACTGCCCCTCTAGACTTTTACTGCTGAAGGAAATTCATTCCTTAGGAAGGGCATCATTTTTCAATGACAGATTTTAATTAAACATTGATAATCAGCAAACAGTTGCACGACAAAATGTCATTCTATAAGTTCACATTTAAAGCTGAAATTATATTTTTAACACATTTTAATAATAAAATGTTTAGAGACTGACAATCATAGACAGAGACTGTTCGTTAAAGATCTAAAACAGACAGGACATTAGGACAGATGAAAGAATAAAATGCCATTTCCAATTTATAAAGTTTTGGAAGGTGGGAATTGGAGAAGTGATGCTCCTCCCACTGTAATTATAGACAAGGTTTGCAACTGCCTGAGGTACATGAACATCCACAAGTCTAAGGGTCCCAATGCAATGCATCCCAGAGTCCTGACTACATCCTTGGCTGATGTAGTTGCCAAGAAACTCTGGATAATATTTGGAAAGTCATGGCAGACAGGTGAAGACACTGCTGACTTGAAAAAAGACAATATCACACCCATTTTTAAGAAGGGTAGAAAGCACAACCCAGGGAGCTACCAACCTGTTAGCTTACCTCTGTGCTGGAGAAGATAATGGAGCAGATTCTCCTGGAAGCTATGCTAAGGCACATGAAAGAGGGAGGTGATATGAGATAACCAGTGTAGCTTCACCAAGGGCAGCTCCTGCCTGACCTACCTTGTCACTCTTTGTGATTGGCATAACTGCATCTGTGGACAAGGGAATTGCCTGTGATGTCATCTATCCGGACTTCAGGAAGGCCTTTCTCATGATTCCCCATAACATTGTTCTCTCCAAATTAGAAAGACATGGATTTGATGGGTGGAATGGTCAATGGATGAGGAGCTGGTTGAAAGATTATACGCAGAGAGTGGTTGTCAGTGGTTTAATGTCTGGATGGAGAACAGTGACAAGTGATGCTCCTCAGGGGTGAGTACTGGGACCAGTACTTTTTAACATCCTCATCAATTACATAAAAATTGGGAACAAGCACAGTGCAGATGACACCAAGTTGTGTGGTGTGGTCAACACACTCCAGGGATGAGATGCCATTCAGAAAACCCATACAGGCTCAAGCAGGCCTTGGTGAACCTCATGAGGCTCAATAAATCCAAGTGCAAAGTCTTGCACCTGGGCCAGGGCAAACCCTGTCATCAATACAAGCTGGGGATGAAAGGATTGAATACAACCCTACTGGAAAGGACTTGGGAATACTGGTGGATGGAAAACTGGACATGAGCCAGCAACGCGTCCTCCAAGCTCTGAAAATCACCTGTATCCTGGGCTGCATCAAAAGAACCATGGTCTGCAGCTCAAGGAGGTGGTTCTGCTATTCTATTCTGTGCCAGTGAGACTTCACCTGGAGTACTGCGTCCAGATGTGGAGTCCTCAGTACAGGGAAGATGTGGACCTGCTGGAGTGATTCCAGAGGAGGCCCACAAAAATGTTCCTAGAGATGGAATACCTGTCCTGCAATGACAGGCTGAGAGAGCTGAGGCTGTTCAGCCTGAAGAAGACTCTGGGGAGACCTGATTGATTGCAACCTTTCAGTAACCAAAGGGAGGCTGTAAGAAAGAAAGGACAGCCTCTTTAGCAGATATGTTGTGACAGGACAAGGGGAAATGATTTCAGTGTAAGAGAGAATATTTAAATTGGATATAAGGAAGAAGTTTGTTACAGTTAGGATGGTGAGGCACTGGAACATCTTGCCCAGAGAGGTGGTGGAAGCCCTTGACAACATTCAAATGCAGGCTGGACCATGCTCTGAGCAACCTAATCTAGCTGTAGGTGTCTCTGTTCACTGCAGAGGAGTTGAACTAGATGGCCTTTAAAGGTCCTGTAAAACTCTAAGATTCTATGATTCTAAGAACAGCACTACATTATTGCCGTATGAGATGACGGAAACTAAATTAAAGTAGAGAAACATTTACGGCAAGTGACATGCTGTTGGTTAGAAATCTCAGTGGCTAAGAAAGAATGACTGACCAAATAAAGAAAAGTAAGAGAATTGTGTGCCCTGCTCAAATGCAAGGGAGAACAGAATGGGAAGCAGAGGGCATAATGGGTGGGAAAACTATGGAGCTTGTTGCCAGCTCAGAATAAATTGAGTGGGAAGCAGGAGCTATTTTTATCAGTTAGATGACAAATACTCCATGTTTAGCTACCAATATCCAAACTTCTATTGTCTCTTGAAACATATACCATAACTGTATCTGAATAACCCTCACTCTCTGGTGAATTCAGTACAATGATAATGACCATTTAAGATGACCTTTCAGAATTAATGTTAAAATTCCTTTCTTCAAAATGTCTTGCAATTTGACAAGACATAGCAAAAAGCACAAAAATCCCAACCAACTTGACTTAGAGAGAATGTAAAAAGATAATTATAGAATAAATAAACCAGTTGAGAAAAAAGAAGAGGATGCTCACATGATTAATGTGATCTAGAATACATGAATTATATAGAACAGATAAGGAAGAAAAAAGAACAGAAGTGTTCTGGGTCAGCTAGCATGATGGAAAAGAGAATTTTAAATGTGTTAGGATCAAAACAAATGCTCAGAAGCTTCTCAAAGTGGCAAAATTCCAATATTGAAACACACTAGGCAAAATTCTGTCCTGTAGTTGCTGATGAGGTGGTTATACCACACACAGAAAATGAAAAAATGAAAATACTAAACAGCAGCTATAAAAGGTAGATTTTTCAACAGTGGAAAACCCAATCTGTTTGCATACTAGTGTTTCGGTGAATTAGACTAGGAGTAGTCTGAATCATCCAGCATGTTTTTCAAGATATCTGTAATATGGGAAACATTTGGGGAATGGATGAAAGTTGCCGTGTTAAAAGAAAAAAAATGTGATAAGGCGGACATCTATTGTTTCTTAGACAGATGTCAGTTCCAAACAAAAATGACACATTTCCGTCAGCGATAACATCGGAAAATAAAACAATTTGTTTTTCGAAATGTTGACCCGGACAGCATCTCCTGAGCTCCTGAAGCAAATGTTAGCAAATCCAGTATTCTGCTTTTCAGTTCAGTTGTGCCATTCATTTTGCTGTTTGCTGCACCAAGATTTTGGAGCTACTCTTGCACTTTGCCTATTGCTCCTTCAATATCCTGTCCAAAACATCTACTCTATCCTCTCTCAAACACTGCGGCTATCCAAGTCACTACACAAAAGCCCTAATGGCAAGTTGAGCACACTGCCTTATGAAACATTACATCAAGTAACAGATTTTTTTTAGATTTTCCTTAGAATTTTAACCCCTTACTTATTTGTTTGTTTACTTATTTATTTATTTTCAGAGGCCAAACAACTTCCACTGCAGGAAAAAAGAAAGAGAAGTGTCTGGATTTGGAATTTGCAGACTACTTAGTGTTATTTAGTGTTATTTAGTGTCCCTGGATTGAAGGTCCACATCTGAAAGAGTGCTCACTGCACCTGTGATTGGAGAGAGACTTTCAGACAAGCTTAGGTACACAAGTAGTGCATTAAGAACATTTTCAGAAGTGCTAATCACTCTGGTGACTGCAGAGTCTCCTTCAAGTTTCCACCCTTCTGTGAGTACATCGCTCTTAATCTGAAGCATCAGACTGAAAAATAGGATGTCCCATTTGGGCAAGAGAAAGATCATTATCTAGCTTTACCCTTGCGTGCACAGAGACTAATTCCAGCAGTTGAAGAAAAGCACTTTGACTTTCCAGCCATTTTCTCAGATTCTCTGACACATCTCCAGGAGAGAGGCACTGTGTTTGAAACAAGAAGAATGGGTCCATGCTACCCAGTATCTTTGGAGAAGGCTATATAGAAAGGAATAAAAACATGTCCAAATTAAAAAAATCAGCAAAAAATTATGATAAATTGTATCAAAAGTAACTCATATGACAGTACCAGAAAGGCATTTTGTTTGTACTAATCAGTAAGGTGATATATTTGGAATTATCTCTGCACAAACATACCTGAGGCTGAAGGCTACCTTGAACAATGAATAGACCTTCCCTAGCTCCATTCTCAGTGATCACACTGGTCCATCAGACCACTGCAACTGCCCATACCACATCATGGGCCTCACCAAGCCACATGACAGTATTTATCAGCAGTGGTTACCATCCATGTGGAGAATGGTTCTACTGTACCTAAGGATGTACACTACTTACATAGGGATGCTGCAGCAGTAGCTGATCAGTAATAATCACTCCGATAGCACAGGACGTTGACCAGAAACAAAAGAGGGCTCCCCAATGGCCACCTGCTCATTCAGACTCCTAAGGGAGGGGAATGGGAAACGAAAAATGCATGTGGTATTTCTCCTCCTGATCTGGTGTACCAGCTTCTTTCATAAAATCATTAACAGAAAACTAAGAGCATAGGAAATGTCTGAGAAAGTTTCAACAAGACAAATAGGCAAACATTGCTACAGCCAGCCATGATTTTATCTAACTGATGTTAGAGGAAGATGGACAACCATTTGCAATCTTTGATTCAGTTAATAAAGATTTTTAATCATAAAATGTTAAGCATAATATATCTCCATTGGCTGTACCTGATACTATCTAATGAAGGTTTTGGATTTACCTGGTTCATGTGCCATGACAAATAGAACAGCTAGGACACAGGACACATACTCCCATACTCCCTTTGCACTCAATATCTAATGTACTTTTGACATAAGCAGTCCAGTCAAAATACACAGTTCTTGGTAACACTTCTTTCAAATTATCTCTGTTCACTAGTCTCTGAAGAGAGCTGTTGGTTGGAAAAATGGACTAAAACAAAAAGAAGATTTATACTAGAAATTGTCCTCAGATGCCCCTTTCCCCAACTCAAATTTGAATGCACCACTGCAGATCTGATGACTGCAAATGCACTGAGAGTTAAATGTTACATCTTTGCACAGCGTTCACACAGATCAATAATGAAATTCTTATGAGGTCTGGCAAAAAAAAAAAAAGTGCAAACACCATTGGGAGACAAATATTGCTCTTGGCCTGCAGCACTTAACGCTCAGGATGTGTTCACACAGACCCTGATGTGTTAACGCAGGTTAGATTTTAGATGGTTATCTCTGAGGAAAAGCCAGGGACTGGAGGAAGTTTTGCATACAGGACTGACCACATATTAACATACCTGTTAGATAATACACTTCATCTGTGAAAGCTAGGATTATTTTGTAAAATAGTTCCCGTACATGCTGGCATACTGATTTACTGTGTATGGAAATGATCTTACCTTTCAGGAAGCCCCATGCAAGAGGAAAAACAACTCTGTCTTTGTGCCATGTATCTTCCAAGCTGCTAAAAGAATTTGGAAGTTGCTCCCCTAAGTTAGGTGATATTTTCCAATGAACCTCTTCACTTATTATCTGTTTATCTTGGCTCTAGATTTGCACATCAGTTTCAAAAGGCGACATATCTTGGAATACATCCTTTTAGAAATCAAACATTAGAGACGTTGCAAATCAGAAACTATCATTGTAAATTCTTTTAACACACACTTACATGCAAATATACCTAAAAATATTTTGTTACCTTGACACTGCACCTTTACTTCAGCTTTCAAATCAAAGTGTTCGATAACATTATGAATTCATTAGACATTAGATAACATTATCTTAGAGCTGTACTGCATTATGGGCAGTAAAATTCTAAATGGGCTGGTGATTATGAAAGTGGCTTTAAAGGCGTTAAATATGCGTCTTTAAGAACCCTTAAAATGCCCTAAGCTTAGCATTGCAGACTTGAAATTATTATTAATCCTACCTGCAGTTCCTATAGCCTTTCAATGAACAAATTTGAAATAGATCTGTGATCAAGATCTGTGATCACTGTAAGCCCATACCTAACCCTAAAATGGGTGGCAGGTTCTTCTGACCTTTGTGAAAAAGAACCCTGGGTATTCACCCAGACTCCTGCCCAATACACTCCTTTGTCACCTATTCTGAGCTCAAACGCAAAAAACTACCTTCAGAAGGTACTTGTAGCTCTGCGAACTGTAGAGCTAAACCTAAGAAAATGATCACTTCACAGTGATAGGGCAAATTCTGGAGATTTAAGTTCAGTTTTCAAGGTTAACACTATCTCACCTTTTTCTACCATCTACCTTGAGTCTTAAACCTATCCCTATCTCTTGTCTTACCATGGGAAAACATGTCATTGAGTCTTTGGGATTATCAGCTTCTCCTGGATCTATTCCCAGCATCAGTCCACTGATGTTGCACTTTGCTCCTCCAGGACCTTTCTCTTAAAACCAATTTGAAGTTTTGAATTCATTAATCTCTGTTAAACCTAATCCTTATAATTTAGCTGTTGTAATCAGTGATGACTTTTAAATGAAAATCACTCTCCTTTGTTTTTGGTAGGAAATAAACAAATTAACATTTCTTGGACATTAATTACACAAGCATACTTTGAAACCATCTGAGAAACAATATGAACACAAATGAATCACAATCGTTATGCCAGATTATAAAATTCCATTGGTTGTATTGAAAGTGAGAACTGTTTATTTCCTAATATTGATCAATATCAATATCAATATCAACCAAGCTTATTTAAAATGCTAACCAAGTGTACTATGCCCAGAGCTTCATTTTTTAAATATTTCCCATCCATTAACGTTAAAAGAGAATTTAAATCATTAAATTAAATGAAAACCAAACTGATTTAAATTAAAATTTCAGGGCAGTATCAGCCACATTCTGTTGCTGTCTTAAATAGCATTTATCTAATCTTAATGCTGGTGTTTCTTTGATTAGTTTGAAAATTTTGCTTAGTTCAGTGGCATTTTTCAAATGGGTAAATCAGCTCCCACCAAGACCAGGGCTATCTAAAATTCCACCAGTCTCCAAGGCAGGCTGGTTTCGCTGAGCTCCACTACTGCTGTGCTGCATCAGAATCATGCTAGATTTTTGGAATTTTTCCCCAGTTTTTAGATTCATTTTTTTATTCTATAATTTCTAATTCAATGGCATTCTGTCCAACAATCAGGACTCTTATAATTTTCTGGCAATGTGTATTATTTAAAAAAAAAAAAAGTTTTTGCACAATCTGCAAAGTTTAGCCCAGTTCTATCCACAATGGCAGACAGTGCATCCCCAGACTATTCCCTTTGTTTTGGCCTTATTCCTTATCTGATTTTTTCACACACTGTGTACTTTAGTGATTTTTTTTTCAGGCTAGGTGTTACAGCCTCAGGTTTAGAGTAATCTGGTTTTCTGCTCTTATAGTGGACATAGTCTACTTCGACTTTAAAAAGGATCTGGCTTTTTAGGGGTATTAGTGGATCTGAGTATCCCTAAGCTCAAAGGGAGCTTTGGTTCTGAGGATGACTCTGGATCCATTATTGGTGAAAATGAACCATGCATTAAACTAATGGACATTTGGTAACCACAGGTTAAGGTTTTCAGGTATTTCTGAATGTCCTGTTTTTAGCTGAGACAGTGTTGATGACACACCAATGTTTTGGTTGTTGCTGAGTGATAGGAGTGTGCCAGGGGCAGGCTAGCCCACTCAGTGGGAAAGAGCCACCACAGTTATAGCCTGGCAACAGGGGACAGGGAAGAGCCAGGACATTTGGCCTGGACTGGCCAAGGGGTTACTTCATGCCATGACATCATGTGGAAAGCCACAGAGCTGTGGGATGCTGGCTGGGCATCAGTCAGCAGGGGGTGAGACCTCCTGTTGTTAGTAAGCATCAGCCAGCAGGCATCAGTATTGTTAGCTGGGCTTTGGATGGTGACTAATTGTGTTATAGACACACACATATATATTTATATATACTGATCATCACACTTTTTTTTTTTTTTTCATTTTTCTCTTTTCCTTTACTGCCTTAGTGAATATTTTTTGACTCAACCCACAAGCTTTATTTTGTTTCCAGTTCTCTCCCTCATCCTACCACAGCTGCATGGTGCTAAGCTGCTGCCGGGTTAAACCACAGCGCTGAATTAAATCAGCAGTCTCACACAGTTTCAATATTTCCTGTTAAAGAAAAGATACCTGCAATCACTTCAAAAATCTACTTCAGGTTTTCCTTTAACAGAGAAAAAAAAATTCTAACTTTTTCATAGCAATACTATTCTTCTTTCAGTGATCTTTACAGAAGTCTTCTCTTTATTAATATTTAATCTTACATTTAAAGTCAATCCTATGCTTACTTCCATTTAATTTACTGGAACTGCCCTGGAACTGCCCTGTACTTCAGGGGCAGAGGAGAGTTTTAGACCTAGGAAATGGAGAACCAAGTGAAACAGAAGGTAGAAAACTGATGTGATTCAAGTTTTCTTTTCTCCCCTGCAGCTCAAAACCTGAAATTTCTGGTCTGTTTCAGTTGATCTATAATTTATTCCACATTATTTTAAAAACAAAATGTGACAGGTGAGTCACAAGTAGATGGTATGATATATTTCAGTAGCTTATTCACGCCTGATCACATGAGCCAAGCTTACAATGGAAATATCTGTTAAGTTGTGAGAACATTTTGTCTCATCCAGAGAACAGCATGTCTCCTATTAAGGCTTGTTATCCAAAATCAAAGGGGCAAAGAGAAGTCACCAGCAATAGTATTTGTAAGTGAGTGAGGTTACTGAGATTAAAAAAAAAAAAATGTCAACAGCTGTTCATAGAAAATAGTCCAAGACCAGAATTATTAAAAGGATGAACAGGCACTCTTTCATCACCATAGAAAACTGCATCTTAGAATGAATATTGGTCTTCAATGAAAATGCACTTCTTAAACACACTACAAGGGAATTGCCTGGCTTTTCTGAGGTTGATAGCTTCTGTCATCATAGAGTGTTCTGGCTTGTTAAAGTCAATCTTTCTGTTCTACTTCTCACCTACTGTTTCCCTGCTTGTGCTTCAAACTTCATTGACCACAATATCAATGACAAGCTACATTTCTTGTCCTGTAGCTCCAGTCCATTTTTCACTCCTGGGATTTGAAGTATATTGGCAAGACAAAGGCTACTGTTTGTCTTTGCAGTTACTTCAGCTGATTCAATGTGGTACTCTGATTCAGTGGTACTCTGCCATCAGACCAACTCTGCATTGTTCACCTTAGATGATTTTACTGTCTACTATACACAGATGGTCTTTTTAGACCAGTTATTAATTTAGTTACAATAGGTGGAACATTATATATTTGGAAGTACTTTGGATTTTATCATAAGAACCACTATAAATAATGCTATATGCTTTTCAAAAAAGTCTTTCTAGCAACTAAAGACAAAGAGGAGGCAACTTTCCCTTTTAACTCTTATAGCTATCCTGGATCAGGTATTCAATATGTTTCTATTTCTGTTCTTTTGATCTTCATTTACTTAATCAAAGCCAGCTGTTCTCTCAAAGAACAGCACAAGAAAGAAATTTTGGTTTATTAATCTTTTCTCAAGCTGATGCATTCTTGAGTTGAGCACTGTCTGAACTCAGAATGATTTACATTCTTGTTTATTCCAAAAAGGCTTTGTATTTTCCCATCATTTCCCTCCCAGTTGTCCAACAGATTTTCAGTGGTAAAAGCTTCAGTGGTAAAAGTTTCATCTACCATGCAGGTGAAGGTGAATCCATTTTTGCTCCATTTTCATGATTAGGCTCATTTTTTTCTCACAGCTCTTTGTTTTTAATGAATTTGGAAAAAAAAAAAAAAAGTAACAGCAATACATGAACTGTACTATATTATATACATTTGTTTTTTTCCACAAACATATAACATAAATCCATCTACTGAAAGATATAGGAGCTAAGTCTGAGATCTTCTATGCTCACGTAACCCCAGTGAATTCAGGAAGTTTATGTAATTTAGCAGCTCAGTAGCATACGGCACCTTGGCTTAAAATCTATACACAATATGCTATCATGGCTTTTCTGCAGCCAGCAATTTCTGATGCTTGGTAAACAAAGAGCTTAATAGCACAAGATACTGCATCATGTGCTGTAAAATAATTAAAATATAAAACGTACATTCGTGTGCTGATGCTTCTGCAGTAGTTAATCTCCGAGTAAACGGAGTGCTTTTCCTGGAACTCTGGACAGCCTTTATACTGATGGCTGACCACGTGTGTTTGTTTTGCTGCTGTGTTCCCTCACTGCTTTGGCTTAGCAGGAGTTTTGGATCCAGGGTAAGGCAGATGAAGTGCAGAGTACCTCTGATGTGTCATTCACTGAAGCCTTCCTTCAAGATTAGTGTGCAGCTTTGATATCTGTGAGACAGGACATGGCACAATGTCAGCATGGGAGGACCACGTGTGGATGATCAGAAGGCTGATACACACAGACTGAAAGCTGTAACTGGCTGAAGAAAGTTTGGTAGACTTGATGCAGTGGCAGAGTACTGTATGCAGCTTTAGCCTTCCCCCTCACCTTGCATCTTTGTGTTTGAAGGAACTCAGTGACGATCTGAGTGGCCTAAACCAGTATAGATACTGTCCCATTCTTATCTGTCCCCTTTGAGGTCTGTAAGTCTGTCTACACAACAGTACATATGGCAAAACACACTGGTGATGATTTAGAAATTACCCATCAGTTTGGATTATGTGTTCCAGCATGGGGCAGTAAAAAAGGGGACAAATCTAGGTAGTAATATAAAAAGTAGTGTTTCTATTCATGAGTTGATAGTCAAGATGAAGATTTTCTCCTTCATTGCTGAGGGATCACAAATCGAGGTGCAGGCTTTCTCCTTTGCACTTGAAGGATTAATATTTATAATAAGTCTGGGCTGAGATGTCATGACTTCCAGGACATGCAAAAGCTATACCTGATGGCAATGCACATTATTGGCATGTTTTCTTGTTAAATCAAACATTGAGCAGCTAGAGTTGTAAAATGGGCAATAAACTTTTTATAACATGTTATAAAGATGAATGCTCACACTGACTGATTGAAACAGCCACCTCTTCATACCTCATATTTTCTGATCTCTTGGCTTCTGTTCCCTTTCCTTTATGGCTACATCCACTGTGTATTTCCTCTCTGCTTTGGGAGAAAAACTTACAGAAGGAAGCGAGTTTTCTAAAGGTTATTAGTATGCAAGATGCTGAATGTCTGGAGGTTACTACTCTCAGAATATTGAATACACATCACATATTATTCTGTGCTTGTGATTTTCAGGTGGGTTTGTAACATGTGATGTACTGGGAACACAGCAAAAAAAACCCATACTGTAATTCAAAGCCATGAATTTGCATCTTTCTTCCTGATTCTTTTAGTTCACTTTCTGGAAATATTCAATGAATGATTTTTCATTCATGGGCATGCTCTTAGATCTAGGCAGTTATTTACAGGCACATCTGTGGCACTTGTTTCTGGTATTTCAACAGTCCTGAGAGGGAGCCTTGCATTCATTCTCCTGTTGAGCACAAGACAAATAACAGTCAGGAGTTTGGATACTTTGCCCTCAGTCACATGGAAACATCTTGGGACCAGAACTCCTCTGGCAGCTGAGGCTTCTGCACAGCCTCAACTGCATCTAGGGGCAAAGACAGTGCGGCTGGGGTTGAGCATGACTTGAGATGGGAGAAAAGCAGAATGGGGGCCAGGAAGAGCCAGTTAAGATGAATGCTGCTATCTGCTCCTATAATTGCGCTCCTGTAATTGGTGGTGTTGCTTGGGTTCATAGAAGCAAAGAATATCCTGAGTTGGGACTCACAAGGATCATCAAATCCAACTCCCATTTCCACATAGGACCAACCAAACTCAAAACTTGCGTCTGAGCGCTGTCCAAACACCCTTTGAACTGCAGCAGCTCAGGGCCGTGCCCACTGCCCCGTGCAGCCCGTTCCATGCCCACCACCCTCCGGTGCAGACCCTGTCCCTGACCCCCACCCTCCCTCCCCTGGCGCAGCTCCATGCCGTTCCCTCGGGCCCTGTCGCTGTCACACAGAGCAGAGCCCAGCACTGCCCCTCCCCTCCCTGTGAGGAGCTGCAGCCGCCTCTCCTCAGCTCTGCTCTGCGCTGAGCACACCCAGGGACCTCAGTCACTCATCGTACATCTTGCCCTCCAGACCTTTCAACATCTTTCTCTTCTGGGTGCTCTCTAATAGCTTTAGGTCTTTCTTCTAATGTGGCACTCAAACTGCACCCAGTGTTTGTGGTAAGGCTGCAGTTACAGAGTGGGACAGCCCCTCCTCCCACCCACTGGCAGTGCTGGACGTGGTGCACCCCAGGGTACGGTTGGCACATGTTTGGAGAAGACATCAATGCACAGGTCAGCGCAGGGCTCCTGAGAGTCCAGGGCTCTGACAGATCTCAACATGTGATGAGCAAGATGAGCAAGCACAAGGAAGCAAGAAAAGCCCCACTCTGGCTCTTGCAGAGGAAAGCAGGCAGCATGTAGTGGTATGTGCAGGACACTGGCCAGCTTCTGACAGCTGCAGAGGGGAGAATACTTCTTCTCTCATCTTAGCTTTTGATACTTATCTTTTGATAAGTATGGTCTGAACAGTGCATGTAACTTACATAATGAACCTTATGTTTGCAATTTCTGGATGTATCCAAATAATTTCAAAAGTACCAAACAGATTTTTCATTTTATTGCTAAGATTCCCACTGGCGCTTGTGTGCCAAAACCAAATTGTAAACCATTGCACACAAAGAATTCCAATGGAAACATTGGCACAGCCCAAACTGTAGCAGCTCTTTTGAGCTCTGCCCTAATTTCAGTGGTGCTGCATAAATCACAGCTTTCTTGCCTGTCACTACTCAAGGCTCCAATGTGAATCCCAGATGGGTCAATATGTGCCAACACATGATAGGAAGGAAAGTGATGGCACACACCTGAGCTCCCATGTTCTCAACTGCAGTGATTATTAATGTGAGAAAGCCAAAATGATGGAAAGTTGCCCATATTCTGGGAGAATTGATAGCATTTAATGCCAGTGTTCACCAGCTGTTGCACACCTGGATGTGGAACACAGAAATACTACTTCGATTTATCTTTCTTGAACTTGTTGCTTATGGGACTAAGACAACAGCAGACAGAGCAATAGGTAACATAATTATAGACATCCACCTGCAAATAATGAGTTTCATACAGAAACACTGTGCTCCCCTATCAAAAAGCCATCTTGACAATCCAGCCTCTTAAAAGAACAATATACAGAAATGGAGTTTTTCTCCTATAGGTGTAGTATTTGGAGTTTTCTTTTTCTTCTTTTTTCATTTTTTTTTTTTCTCAAAGATGATGGGCTAACTAAATTGAAAGTAAGTCCTGAAAACATGTTAAAGCATGTGAAAAACATCACTCACAACATGGTTCCTTCAGTACAGTATATGCAACTACTCCTACAGATCACTTAATACTCTGGGTTTTTGTATCCTTCCCAGGATGATCCAAAACAGAGGCACCCAAATGATTACAAATATTTATAATAGTTCTATATCACATTCTTTTCTGAAATTCATACTTAAGAAGGGTACAAGTAGATTAAAATGTAAAAATATAATCCCCTCTTTTGTTTTTCTCCCAATAACAGCCAACTCTATCACCAACAGATTAGTATAATGCTCAGACGAATCCAAAGCGATTTACTTAAACTTACAATCAGACCTTTGGGGAAAAATCTGATTCAATTCACAGCACATGAAAGATTTTTCCTGTCTTCAGTGGGACAAGGATCTCTTTCTAAACTCCTTCCCATTAACTACCTTCTTTTTTTTTTCTTTTCTTTTTTCTAGTTTACATAATCTAATTGGTGCAGAGACAAAGTGTGTTGCATGAATTCAATGAAATACAAATATCCAGTTTGTGCTGAATAAATATGAGAGGATAAAGAGTTTTGTCTTATGTAGCAGGGCAGGAAAATGCTCCTACAGAGAGGAATTTCTGGCTCAAGAGCATAAAACTTTAAAGATCTCTAGGAAAGTAATAATAAGATCTTTGTATGAGTAGAAATGCACAATGAGTTAAGTCTATAGCAGACGCAGAACTGTCATCACTCCCCAACATGTCTTCAATGGATGTGTGATGTACCCTTGTAGCAACAGCAATACATTGAACCCTTCCATGCTGTATCTTTGTTCTGAATGAGAATCATACTTTCTCTTTCCCCCCTACCATCCACTATTCCATAGTATCTCCAAATGTGCTTACAATTAGCTTTCTACCCTTGGTAAAAACAGAAGATTTTTGAATCAATTTAATACAAATGTAGAAAAAATAAAATAACGTTTTTAAGGAATTGCTAGCTGTTTGTTAAAGCCTTTTCATGCCTCATTTGAGATCTTGAAATAATTTATTTAATAAAATGATGGCAATGACTCACAGCTTCTCTAATAGAGTTGTTTTCATTTATGTTGTATGCAGAAACAGCTCTGTTAATAAAAAACATATATACATAAAGTAGCTCCAGAAAGGAATGCTGATTGGAATAAGAAAACCCTGGACAATTAGGAACTAATGTCTGCAAAATATTCTGTTGCCACAAGACAGACACAAACTGATTGAAGACAGACACTTCTATGAGAGTTTTGTTGAGGATTGCTTTATAAATAGATGCTCAATAATAGTAGGCCAGATGTTCAAAATAAATTGTCAAGCAAGGTTTCTTTTAGCCAATCTGAGGAAAGCCATCAAAGCAATTGTTTCACAACATCAGATCACATTCTGAGCCTGTTAGTCTATTGTCTAAGAGCCCGTGATGCTCTTAAGAGATGATGAAGTTCTCTCTCCTGTCAGAAGAGCCAATGCCTCTTTTGGTAGAACGACTAAAATAAAAAATTGGACTGATCTTTCTAAATCTGAATGCCAACAGGACATTTTGGACCACATTTGGGCCACAACATAGAGATGTAACTGTTGCAAGTTTTATTGTTGTCAGGGAGCTGACAGCTTGCATGAGCTTTGCATTTTACACTGGTCAGCAGTGTTGCATCCACCAGCTTGCTTGTGCATACACATGTTGGGAAGTTATAATAGCAACATTTTTCAAAGGGGAAAAAAAGGATGAATTTTTTTCATGCATAATTATAAGCATTTGAAAGTCAGGTGCCTAGTCTAAACATCAAGGCTCCTAATGTAATCACTGGAGAAGCAACTGCTTCCAAAGTGTCATTTGTCTTCTTCTGAGTTAGGAATGGTAGTTCCAATGGTAGTTCTCTCTCTGTACTGACTATGGAGACTGGATACTTTCTGTGATGAACATATGATATGACCCCAAAAGACAAAGCTCTGATGTGCATCTGCTAATATCATTTCCCTTTGGAACACCAAAAAAACACCAAGAGGAATTTGAATCTGAAAAGGGACGATCTCTCAGAGTGCACTTTTAAAGCAAACAAAAATCCAGATGTGCTGGGAAAGACTGAATTAAAATAAATGGATTTGGAAGCAATTCTCTCTGCCTTGTCTCTTGTTTCTCACATGCCAAGTCTTTTCCTCCAGATTTACCCTTAGTCCAGTAACATTTTTTGTGCATTTCCAAGTTGAAAGAAATTGTCCTGTGGGTCCTTTGGAAAGCTCTCTTTCTCTCCATTTCCTTTGAAAACTGCCTGTGTGTTAGCTTCCTGATCTCCTGAGCAGTTTCCCAGTCGTTTCAAAATGCCTCTCTCAGCTTGCATTTCAAAATCTTACTTCTAATGAAGTATTTGGTTGCTGTGAAGGAAGGAAAAGTCTCCTCCTTTCACCACAGATTCCATCTAATCCAGTGTGAAGGAGGCACGAAAGGTAAACCTTCTTCCCTGGGGCCCTGATATGTACGTATAAGGATAGACAAAATATCACATTTTATTTGAATAATAAGAATTGTGTTGTAACTTTCAATTTTTATGTTGAGCTAAACAACAAGATGGGAAAACTGTATACTGTGTGGACAAGTCTGGTATTTTATTTTTTCCAATGTGATAACAAATTTTGCAGGCAACTAACACTGTAGTGAAAAAATATTTCATTTATTTACTTTAAATCTGTTGCCTGATAATTTCATTTGCCGCTTCCTGAAAAGAACAAGAGTATTGTGGGAAACACTCAATAAACATTCTTCATTCATTATCACCATACTACTTGAAGTTTTATGTGTCTCAGTCATACCCCTGTTAAGTAATCTCTCGCCTAAACAAGGTCAGTGTGGTCCACAAAATCAAAGACATAGGAGGAAGTGAAAAGAATTAGCACAAATGCTAGAATTACACTTATTGTTAAATGAAATTCTGCAGCAAAACAAAGGCAACATTCTCACTAAATGATACTCACAGATAGCTATGGAATTCTGAGGACTTTGTGTTTTCTTCAAGTGGCATAGATAATAATTCTAAAATTTCCTCCGAAGGGAAGCTGGAAAAACTTTATTTACCCCTATTAGTAATAAATAAATAAATAAATAAACACTATACCCTGCAGATGACTAAATGCCACAGTTCTTTCTTCAGCTTTATCTTGTTGCCATATGTTTAGAGTCACTGGGACTGCAGCACTGTGAATACCAGCCACACAAGCTATCAATTATGTGTTTCTGAATGTCTCCATACTCTTGCTATACATCACTGTGGCTCCTCTAACCTTTGCAAGATGTTTTCTTCAGACTTTTTCAGTATGGCATTTTGATGCCTTTGATAACTTGAAGCCTAGCCATTATAATAACCGTGAGAACATAATTGTGGTCTCTAACCCCGTTGCATGAGGCACTGTACAGATCCAGTAGGTATGGATATGGAACTCCCAAACATACATAATTAAAAAATGAGGTAAAATATTTCAAAAGTTCACAAAAGTCTCAATAGTTACAAATATCTCATTGGATATTGACATCGGAGCCCCTAGCTTTCTTTATAGCCAGTGAAAGGAAACCAAGAATATAAGGTACCAGAATTTTGGGTTTGATCTGACAATACCTTTTTTTTCCCTTCCATTCTCTATACAGTAAATCAAGATGAGATGTTACATGGACACAGGTATTTGCAGCTGTCTGCACCTGGTCAGATATATCCCATGAGATCTAATAAATGGTGATGTTCCCAGTACAATGCTAGCAAAGTAGGAATTATGGGAAAAGCAAAACAAAACCAAACATAACAAAACCAAACAACAACAACAACAAAAACCCACAAAAAAAAAAAAACACCCTTATACTTGTTCTGTGCATGCTTTAGAGAAGATGGGGTGTTCATTAATGTGAGAAGTCAGAGGAAGGTTGGGGAAAATGATAGTGTGCTCACAGAGATGTGAGATGATGGGATCTACAGAAGAGTCTTAGACGTCTGCATTGGTAGGAGATATATCTTAGAGAAGTTAGAAGGAAACTGTCTGACAGACTGAAGCATGGATTGGAGGGTGGACTAGAGATATCCTCAAGATTAGATCTCATTTAAGAGCAGCATGGTAATACTGTGCCAATGGCTAAGGAAGCAGTTGTGAAAAGCTTTAAAATCAAATTTACAAAGAGGAGAGATTAAGAGGTTTGTTTTATCCATCTTCATCTCAGCCAGGTTGTTGGATATAAAGAGGCAAAAAAAGGCTTTCCTTCAGATATTAGGAAATTGACATGCATTAAAGATATAAATGAAAGAAATTCTTTTTTTACACAGATGTGTTGGTTGATCTTGTGTTTTCGAATGAAGCATAGAAGAAAGTGAGGAGAATAAAATAAAAAACATAATAAAGAATATGTTCTTACTGAGCACCACTCTTTTGTCCCCTGTAGTCAGGAATGAGAGCAGAAAATCTTCCAAAGAAATTTCTGAACAAGCAGTTAAGAAGAAAGTAGAAAGAAGAAGATTCACTGGACCGAAATAAAGGATGAGTTTTAAAAAGTATGTGCTCATTTCTGTTCAAGCTGAAGGTAGCTAGGCTGGTTAGAGCAAGAAGTGAATACCGCACTGCAGCAGGATCTTAGAGGGAACTGGAGATGGAGCAGGGAGGGACCGACTGATGTAAGCTGCGGACGGTGTAAATTTGCTTGTAAAGTGATGGAACAAGAACCAGAGGTACTGAGAAGGTAAAGAGAAGAGTAAGAAAGGAATTGAGCATTGGCACAGGTTGCCACAACAGGCTGTAGAGTCTCCTCCTTGGGGATTTTCAGAATCTCGCTGCGTGTGGGTCTCAGCCCCCTGCTCTGGGTGACCCTGCTGGAGCAGAGATGGACCAAGAAGGACCAAATGGATCAAGAAGGTCCTTCCAACCTCATCCATCCTGTGAATGGGATGAGATGGGAGTGTTGGAACAACGGACGGAGTAAGAGAAAAAGGCATAAGATTCCACAAAAGAAATAAAGGTCAAGGTACATTTTGTATTTGTATTTATAGATTAAACATATGCTTTTTCTTTGACAGGAAGGTTCTGTGAATTGCAGTGTAGGCAAAAAGAAATAAAAGCAAGAATGGAGGAGGAAGTAGAAAAGTGAGTGATAGGTGGTGAAAAGGCAGCTGCTATTACAGGTGTGGGCACAAGTGGAAATAACAGTTCATCTCTGAAAATGACAGACAAGCGATTGTCGAGGTGATATCCAGAACAAAGTATGCAACAGTGCTTTACTAACCATTTTTAAAGGTCATCTTGTAATTTTTATTGTGATACCTTGAGACAGATGAACTGCATTTATAATTTGGTGATTCAGAAGGACACTAAAAGGGCGACCCTAATTTGCCATTCATTTGAGCATCGAAGGAAATATCAACAAAACTGTGTTATTATGCTTTAGAGTGATGAAATCATTGTCACAGAACTTCTATTATCTGAGTTTTAGACTACAGTGGTACTTTGAACTTCCTGATTATAGCTTTTTAGAGTCCGGGTGAAAATCTAAACAGACACACCACATATTCATGTGATTGATGACAGTATATCCAGTACTTATAAAAACACTTACATACTTCAATCATATAAAACTCTGTTAAAAACATTTCTTATTTTTAAAGCTCTTCCAGAAAATCTTCAAATCTTGGCACGCTAAAAATGCAGAAGTTTCTGGTGTTTCCCTCAGTAAAATGTTAAAGAGTATAGCTTATAACCCAAACTATTCTAACAGTGCTGGTTTCAGCATAACTATCTTGAGTCTCAGCTGGCAAAAGGCTCTTTGGAACCATATTCAGAGACTTGCACCGTGAGAAAAGCAGATTTAAGTCCTTTTTCTGTGTGATTTAGAGGGGTAATTCTGGGTGACTAATGGATGATTTTGGCTGAGTACTCTCTAGCATTTCCTGAAGGGCTTGTCTGACTTTACTCAGGATAGAAACGTATCTTTCCTGAATTTCAAAATGTTCACAATGGCTTGATAATAGCTGGACTACAAACTGATGGCTCACATATATAAGGCTCAGACTTATTAATTTTTCCTTTTACAGATAAGACCTTAGAGATCTGCTTTTTATCTTCTGTAGATTAAAACCCGTTGTGTTTCAGTGCAAAACTTGAAGAGTTATGCAGATTTCGTAATTAGAAACAAGACAAAAATGCACATGTAATTAATTCAGAACTTTTCTTAAAAACATGCAAAAGAGATGTACAAATTCACAACCTAAACAAAATCTTCTTCATTTCAAAAAAATGCTTAACAGTTTCCATTCTGGTCAGCAACTTTGGACAGCTGGAGCCAACAGCTAAGAAAAAATACATTTCTTATAATTGTATAAATTAGAGAAAGAATGATTGTAAATGTCTGCATTCAATTCCAAGATGTCTCTACCTACAGGTTTAAATTAGAAGATTTTACAGGCTTAGGAAGACAAAAAGCTATAGTTTAGGACAACAGTCATAGAATCATAGACTCATAGACTGATAGAATCATAGAATCATAGACTCATAGACTCATAGAATTATAGAATCATAGAATCATAGAATGGGTTGGAAGGGACCTATAAGATCTTCTAGTTCCAACCCCCTGCTATAGGCAGGGACACCTCCCTGTAGACCAAGTTGCTCACAGCCCATCCAGCCCAGCCTTGAATATTTCCAGGGAGGGGGCATCCACAGCCTCACTGGGCAACCTGTTCCAGTGTCTCACCACCCTCACAGTAAAGAATTTCTTCCTAATATCTAGCCTAAATCTACCCTCTTCTAATTTATAACCATTTCCCCTCATCCTGTCATTACCTGCCCTTAAAAACAATAATTATTAAGTTTTGGACATTTCAAAATACAGTTTTATTTAAATGAGCAAAAAGGGGATTTTGAAGTATAATATGATTTAAAAAGTTAGACATAGAGAACCTGTTGTTT
The DNA here is from genome assembly GCF_023343835.1 of Lagopus muta. Lineage (NCBI taxonomy): Eukaryota > Metazoa > Chordata > Aves > Galliformes > Phasianidae > Lagopus > Lagopus muta. The sequence goes on from NC_064435.1 coordinate 24,564,240, forward strand.
TCTTGAAGTGTGAAAAAAATAATTTATGAATAATCTGAGCAACATGAGCATTGAACATATCTGTAAGCTAACTGAAAGGTTAAGGATCTAAAGGCTGATGTTATTTATATTTGCTACTGATAAGTTATTAAAAACTCTTCTCTCACTTAACTTGATTTATTCAGATGTCTGAAGATGCTATGGGAGGAAGGAAGGGCATTATTATTTTAATTTTGCAGTAGAGAAAGCAGAAGAAAGCAGAAGTATTGTGACATGCCCATCTTCCTGGGAAAGTTACTGGGGGATTCATGGAGAAAAAATCCTACTCCTGTCTCTCCAGCTAACACTGTTCCTACAACAGTTGGATTTTGCTGGAACTGAATGACTGCTGAGTAGTGCATTCACAACTAAGCACAAAAAAAACCCCCCAAAACATCACAGTTCCTGATTTGATTCAGCTGCATTCCCACCCTTTTTTGTTAGTGTCATTTCAATCTATTTTTTTCTGCATATGAATATTGCTGAAGAAAACTGATATAGAGGAATACACATATTCATGCAGGAATAGGAGTATGAAAAAGTGTACTCATCTTCTGTTTATTATTCATGATTCACTATTCATCATTCACTTTTTTCTTTATTCATAACGTTTCAGGCATCCAATCAGGAGTGGAGATCAGAATGAATAATGGAAATACACAGTTTATGGATAATATTCAGGCTGTAATTTGTACAGGCAAATGATCTGATGAACATTTATAAATAACCAAAACACTGTATTTTGGGGGCACAAAAGAAGACTGTGTCCTCAAATGAGACGGTAGAAAAATGTACTTGATTATGACTAAGGACTCTGAGCAAGTAAGAAGAATAGATAGGAACCTCACTGACTTGACTTATCCCAGTAAGATCAAAGGCCATTAAGCTATGAAGATGTCTTTGTTCTATGAAGATGAATGTACATAAGTATGCATATTTATAGACTTATGTATAGAAGTAACGTGTAAGTTCCATCTTTGTGGAAAGATCCATCAGTATTTATAAGTACACTGGGAGAAATCAGGGTTCAGACCTAACAAGGCTGACAGAAACTTCTCTGCTAGGTGATTTCTTCCAGATTGCTTTTCTAACAAAAGCTTCGTGTCGTATTCTCCTGTCCTGAAGGGGATTGTCCAAGGGGATTATCTTATGTGGTGTGTACTCCATGCCAGCTGTCCAGAGAGGGGCCACTGCTCAGCCTTCCAGCCACTGTGTTTGCTCTGGGATGTTTAATATTGAAATATTTACTCAGGAACTTACAACATTTGAAGGACAGTGGATACATAAAGCTCTTTTCTCACACTGCAAGTTAAACTTCCTTGTCAAGGGAAACCAGTACAGTAGTAGAAAGTGGGGGTTTGTGTTTGGAAGGACCGGGGAGGAAAGAGAGATGAACATTTATGTTGTATGGGATCGTGCATGCTGGTTTTCCACTCAAGGTGCAAAAAGCTAGTTCATCCTCATCTGGGGTTTCAGCAAATTCCTGGAAAGTTTTCAAGTGTAACTCAGGTTGTTGCTTTTTCTGCATATTTTTAGGAGATGCATTGAGCTGTATTTTAGCTTATGTTTACATCTTCTTCCACTTCAAGGATTTTCATTATCCACCAAATTAAATAAATAATGTCTTAATCAAATCAGGAAGGTTTCCAGTGAGAAAGGCAAGAAGGGACCAGTGTTAGAAGCCAGCCAGAGAATGAGGTTACTGCACAGCAGCCAGACCTCTTTTTTTTTTTTTTCTCTTTTTTTTTTTCCTCTTTTTTTTTTTCTTTTTTTTTTTTTCTCTATCTGGCAAAGTTAATTCAAGAATCGTGCTTAAAATGCTCTTGGCATTTTTATATTTCCTTATTTTTTTCAGTTGTTTGGGGTTGGTCAGCAAATTAGCTGGCAGCCTTCTCTGAGATGTTAATTAGAGGTGACTGCTCAGGAACACTTCACAGGAGCGTGTACACACTGCCTGGTGGGAATCTAACAGATGTATAAGAAGCTCAAGAAACCTCTATTTTTCTGACTTGGGAATCTTTTTCTTCACAGGTCCTAAGTTCAGGCAGAGGTCAGATCCTTGTTTCCTCCCAGTGAGGATCAAAGTCTGCTGAGACTGAGCAATGCTTGGAGTAGGAATCACAGCTTTGGCTTATGGCAGTAGAAACTGGAGAGATTTTGTAGCTCTCCTCAATGTGATGTTATTGATTTCCATAGTTAGAAATTACTGTTCCTATGGTTTACACTTCATTCTTTTCTCTGATGTTTGAAATTGGTTCGTCCGTTAAGCTATTCTAACACTTGACGTGTAATATAAGGTGGTTTTGTTGACACTAGCCAGCAAACATTTGATCTCAGCAGAAAATGTAAATTTGAAGCTCAAAGGTATAGAATTACTTCTCAGTCCTTGCATTTGTTTTGGCTGTGGCTCGTATGAAAATGGCTCCAAATCCATCTTAATCATTCCTTACAGAAGGACTGAAACAAGGCCAGTCAGTCTGCACAAAATTGTAGGTGGGCTTTGGATCAGGAATCATTTGCTCAGTCAGGGAACTCAAAAAAATCATGTGAAATATGCTTTAACTGCTCAGTCAGAAACCACCAATGAAGGATACAAACCTACTTATATTCAGGCCTTTACTGTTTGGTACTTGCTGCTAGTTCGAATCTCTTTCCCTCTTTCTCTTCAGTGGCAGCTAATGGCATTAATATAACTAAATACTCATCTTGGGAAGAATAGCATAAATAGAAACCATCATTCTGAGGCTCATGTTCTTTTGCTTTAGTAGATCTGACTTTGTAAAACAAAGTTTCTGGTGAACTTTGTATTAAATTTCCCCTTTTGTATATCAATCTGTACCGGTAGAGGGAAAAAGAGCAGGCTTAGAGGAACAAGATATGTTGTGATAACTGCACTGTCAATGCAAGTAACCTCTGAAATCTTGCACTAACTCCGAGGAAGTCCAGCTCCTCCTTTTCTTTGTTGCTGACAAGATACCCATGCATGAGGAGGGAATGTGTACCTCCACTGTGTTCAGTCAACTTGAATTAACAAGAAATGATGCATAAGAGAAATTCTTAAGGCAATAAAGAAATCTTCTACGCATTCAATTCTAAGAAGACCAAGATTGCACTGATTTATTTCACATACATTAAAGAATCACTAAAATTAATTAAAGGTGATCTGTGAATTCCCCACGAGATACATCATTGGTTCATGATACTATGTTATTTCTACTGGAAATAATGATTTGCAGATGCAGTAACTCCTCACAATACACTTTTTTTTACTGCAATCTGTTACATTAGCACCTGGAACAACAGGATATTTAACTGAAGTCCTTTTATAGCGTCCCCGCTTTTTTTTTCTTCCTATTCAACTCTTTTAGTATTTTTGTTTCTCATTAAGAGAAGATAAGTAAAGGCTTGACTAGATTTAAGCAAATGCTTTTGAAGTTACTCCATCACTTTTCTTTTCATCTCTTAGTAGGACAAGCTCAAGATAATCATATAATCATTAAGGTTGGAAAAGACCTCTAAGATCATACAATCCAGTCGTCCACCTGCCACCAATATTGCCCACTAAACCATATTCCTCAATACCACAGCTACATGTTTCTTGAACACCATAAAAAAACCTGCACACATTTGTGATCCCAGCAAGTGGTTGCTGAGAAGTTTTCTCTTTCCTACAGAATCAAAATGTGTCTACTAATTTTTGTAGGAGCTGGAGTAACTGCCTCATTGGACTTTGCCTTAATGAAATTCAACATCAAAGAGTCTAACAGAGATCACCTTCGTTCACTGAGTCAAGTGAATGGTGCATTGAGGAGGTACAATTCCTTCTGAACACTTTTCTTCCTGCAAGTGGAAACCATCAACTGGAAGTTTGCATTTCTCAGGTGTAGTGCCCCAGCTCAGGCATGCCATTGGTGCTTCTCACATAGTTTTATGTGGACTCTGGCAGCTGCCTTTGTGCCAAGACACTTTTCAAATGTTTCTGTGTAACTACAGGCATAATAATAGACATCAACTAGTGTCTTCACACTATAGTAGTTAACACTTATGTGAGAAGAGATTTTGGAGCTTTACAATATCTGGGATCCAAATTGAGAATGAGTGAAATACTTTCAAGGTGAGGCTGGATAAGGCCCTGGGCAACCCGATACAGCTGTGCATGTCCCTGTTCATTGCAAGGGATTTGAACAAATGATTTTTCAAGGTCCCTTCCAACTCTAAGGATGCTATGAAAGTCTGATGACAACATGGTAAAACAGATATGTGTTCAGGTTTCTTCCATCAGAGAGGAAATTTGAAAATGGTCTTCCCTGATGCCAGATGCAAACACAAAACCCAGGCTACTGAAATATGAGAACTGAGGTGGATCTTCTCACAACTCTTTGTACAGGAAGAATGCCTACCCTGCTTATAGGTTCTTCCCTCTTCTTTCATTTCCCACCTGTAAAAATGATGCAAAGTAATGATATTTCTGTTCAGCCTCTGTTGGCCTCATCAGTCCAAGCTCTTTGGAAAAACCAAACCAAACCAAAACCGTCACTTTTGAAAAATCCTATTTGTAAAAAAGAAATAAAGTAGCTTTCTCAGTCTAGAAATCATGCTGTAATTTTTCCTTCTTTCTTGAATCCTATGCAGTGTTACCTCACAGTAATTCTTGGCTTTACTTGCAGCATTCTCTCTGTGTTTCAGAGGAGCTGTACTGAGATGCCTGGTGGCTCATTGTTACCATGAGGCCAGCTAAAATATCTCCTTCTTCACCCTCTTTTTCCATATTCAACTGATGAACTTGTGTAAGTATTTCCTGTTTCTGGGTGCACACTCTATCTTAGAAGGTAAAATAAATATTATATAGGGCAAAGAAAAATCGAGAGAAGATTTGCTTTCCCTGAATAATTCTCAAGAATTATGCAAAAATTCACTTGCAGTTGAGAGAGAATGTCCTGCTAAATCTCATCTGAGTGTATAAACAATCCTGAAATCAGGCAAATGTTAATATCTGCCAGTATTTTTATCGCAGTTTATGCTACAATTTGCTACACAATAATCCCATTCCCTCCACCTGCCCCACTTTAGCTTTTTCTCCATTATGTATAGCTCTATTTGTGTCATGAAGAGCATGGTGTCATATCTTGCTTCATTTTGGGCCAGATGCTTTATATAGAGATTTCTCCTACTAGTAGGCATAAGGAATTCAATGTATCCAGACCTGCTCTGAGGCCGGTGGGATTACTCTAGGTTGACACAGACAACAGTATTTGGTATCATAATTTTGGCAGTTCCAAAGTGTTGTTTGTAACTTGTGTTGAAAGTTACAAAAATTGAATTGTTTTCTAGATTTTTTTAATCTGTGCTTTTACATCCTTTCCTTACTGTGGTAAGAAACTTTGCTGTAAAGAGTAAATACTGATCCCTGTTGGGATGCTAGCTGAACATGATTTTTAACAGCAATATTGAAGAGAAAAGAAACCATGAAAAGTGTAAATAAAGGATGGTGGAAAGGCCTCACTCACTCATGTTTTCTGCTCTTTGTCTGTTGCTACAGTTATTTCCCTGGGGGCAAAGATAGTGAAGGAATGCAAGGTTCATCATTTCTTTTCTTGAGAGACCACAGATGATGAGATGAGCAGATGACCATCCCTGCAAGTCAGAAATAGGACTTCTGCTATTCAAAGGGAAGGAAGAAAGAAAAAAACCAAACCAAACCAAACCAAAACAACAACAACAACAAAAAAACAAAACAGGAAGGAAAACAGAACAAATGGATTTCTTTAAAAGCTATTTTAAACAACAGAGACACACTGTTTTAAATGATGAGTCTTACTTAAAAATAGGTTACTTCTTATCCAGTAAATGCACAAGAAGATGAGAAGCATAACCTCTCAGATCTTCTCCACATTATTCCTCTGGGATCTGAAATTATATTTATAAATTACTTTCTTACTTCATAAGCTCAGTGATATGGCACATATAGACAAAGGAGACATGAACATTTGCAGAAAACCTGTTGCAGAATATGAGGCAACAGGATCTGTGCAAGGGCATTCAAAGCAAAAAGAGCTCTGCAGGGGACCTGGGTGTTGCAGGATTCAAACTTCTTGAACAATTACTATGAAAGTGGGAGCTGATTCTCCTTCTTAAAAACTTAGTCTTTTCTTTAAAGCCCATAAGGAAGCAATTTTTTGTGGCTGTGCCTCATCATGTCAGTTTCCTTCTAACCATTCTGCAGAATAAATCTGTCTACCAAAGAACTTGAATAAAGGACATGATGCCAGGCTTTCCGTATCTACTGTGAGTGAACCACTTACTCTGCTCTTACATAAATGCCAACCTGTTCTCATTCTGATACATCCAAAGAAAACAAAATTATGCCTGTATTTTGTGAGGAATCCAATCTGACTTGTGTACACACACATGCACATGTGTTCATGCACGTGTGACACTGTGAGAAATACTACTGAATCCAGCACCTCAGAAAGACTTACCATAAGGAATTCATTGCTCATACATCCTTTCAGCCTGAAGCATAGTGATGGTTGGTATCAACATATGGTAGAAACATGATTCTCAGTAAAAAAAAAAAAAAACACAACATTTTTAGACGCTAGAAATATCAAATGACTGTGATACTGGCCTAGTGACCCACACTGTGCTATTCTGTATGCCCTAACCCAGCGCTACTTGGCCACACTGTGCACGTCTACCTCCGTGTTGCCCACAGAGACTCCTTGTCCCTTCCCCTGATTAGGGTCAAAGAAAATTTCAGCTGCTTCTGTGCCCACTTTATCCCCCAGTACTTGAATATGGAAGCAAGATGAGATTCTGCATGGAGTCAGTAAGGAAAGCCAAGGAAGAGCCCTGTTTTGGGAGGTAAGTTCACCTGCACTTCAGAAGCTGAAGTATCCTGGTGCCCATTCAGATCATCTGAAGAGGTGGGAAGTTAGGGAGGTGACATAGATCCTTGCTTCCAGTGGCAAGGAATCCCATTAATACCTTAAAGGGATTGCTTCTATGATAATACCTTAGATATTATGAAAGATTCAACTCTTTGTCCACTACTATGCAGGCAGGAGCTAAGTCCTTAGCTTTGCTGCTTTTTAGGTTAGGCACAAAACAGAACTTCAGCTTCCCTAGGATATATAAAATTTCAAAATCAGATGTAATGAACTTTCAGGATCTCATTTTGCTACCCAAATTCTGCTAGAGTCCTAATATAGATCATAAATCTATTTTGACTGTGGTCTTCAGGGAATTCATGTACTAAAGACTCTTACTCAACTTTTCATGACTAATGTCTGGCAAATCTTAATCTGCATACAATTTATATATGGAAACCAAGTGCTTTGAATACAAGATAAAAATCCTTTTCCTCCTAACCTGAAAGTCTTTAATCCTTTCTATTTTTATCACAGGTCTTTTCTTACCTCATTTCTCTTACATAAGCTGTGCAGTATATCTTCTCACTTTGTTTGAGTGTCTCATCAGACCCAAATTAGGTTCCAGCCAAGGCATTTATTAATCTTTGATGTCTTGTGGCTTCATCTTTTTTTCTTTAGTGGGTTTTTGTTGGGGGTAGAATGGCATTTACAGTATAAGGAGTCCCTCAAGCACCTAATTTACATGTTTCTCTCAGAATCAGGAAGAACTTCCCTCCTCATTTTTAGACAGAGATTTGATACTCAAAGATATTAACTGATGTGTGCAAGGCCCACAAGAAAAGTATGTGGTAGAAACATTTGTCAGATGTCCTGAAAAGCTAAGCAGCCAGGGTCTTAAAAACAAAACCATCCTCTCTCACAGGATGTACAATTTATCTTCCCAAAGAGGTCTCCATTGCTTTGCTCCCCCTTGCTCAGACTCCCAGATAATATTATCTGGCAGAAAATGAGTATGTGCTGTCCAACTGCCACTTGTGATTTCTGGTTAAAGCATAATCTTCCCTGGTTCCATGACTGCCCATTAATAAATCTGTCTTTGATACTGACTGATGTTGGGAACAGACTATTGGACTATTCAGGTAGAGTATGAAAACTCTGTCCCATCTCTAATCACACAGCTGTATGTTGTTTACCTCTTCAAGAATTTTGGTTCTTCCTACAACTCTTAAATATCACTCCCTGTAATTAACAACTGACTACACTCTCTTCAGGCTTACATAAATATTCTTCGCCAAATTCAATGCCTCTGCTCATGTTACCTGGAAACCTATCATGTGTTCTCTAAATGGTTGCAACAATCATACAGCAAGAAGGAAGACATTCGCTTTACTCACCTGAGAACAAAGTCTGTGATAACCTCAAACTGTAATAGTTCTTAGTATAAATTTATGATCCTTGCAGAAGTGGAATTTTTCTTATAGCATTTGTCCATCTCCAATCATCCAAACAGCCTTCAGTAGTTTAATCAATGAATAATGATGCAGAATAACTTTCACCTATTTGCCCTCAGAACACTTTCCTATTATTTTGGAAATTTTATGGGATTCATTTTAGATTTTCAAATGTAATAAAGCCCAGGGACATGAGCATTAGCATAAGCTTATGGGGCCTAATATTTTATTACTCACACAAAGCTTTTTTGGATGAGAACTGTAAAAACAAAATCTGTTCTCTCATAAGTTAAAATGCTGGTAGCACACTGAGAGAGGCTGGAGATACCTGAGATATTGCTTCAATTTCTATTACCTTGGAAACACTTCCTTCCCTGGCCCCCATGGAAAAGTCTGATTAAAGAAAGAGTCCTTGGCTAAGCCCAAAACAATCTCTGAAAACCTATAAATCTTTATTAAATTTTTGTTAAAAGTCAGCTGAGAAGGAATGGAGACACACTTTGTTCTGGGTATGTTTTTGCTACAAAGTACTTGGGAGCCTATAATAAGCACAGAGATCATGTGTTGATGATTTGGAGGAAGGGCTCTTCCGCATTGTGGGATAACATTAAGGGCATTGTGCTACAGTAGTAGCATTATACTTCATCTGCATCTTAGCTGAGGCCTGACATTTGATATGTATGTAAAACACCACTTACACGTGGTGCTGCAGCTCACAGCTCCTGGGATGCATTCAGCCCATGGGACACGTCCATCTGGCCTGCAGCCTCAGCACACTGAAATTGCATCCATGTGGGAGCAGAGGGCAGGGATGGAAGAAAGCTGCTAGGTGTTTATCGAAGGGCCAAACACTGAAGATCTTGGGGCACTACTACCACCTTAACTTGGCCTACGAGGAGGGTCAAAATTGATGTCGCAACACACTATTATATAGCATGGTCCAGCCTTGGCAATGGAGCAGATGGAGAAGCTACCCTGGAAAGTGCTACTCGGGCACTGCAGACCTCTCCCTCCCTCTAGTGGTTTGCTTACATATAGAAATTCTTGTGAATCTACTACTGCCACTGTGCTAGACTTGACCTGGATGTTCAAGTATTTCCAGACTCAGTTTAGCATCGTTAAAGTATAGGTCTAGGATTAAACACCTACTATGAAAAGCAATGCTACAAGACATCCTTGCAGCGTTGTGCTAAACAACTGTGGCTCCTGAGGTCCCCAGGAGCTCCTGGGCAGCCTCAGTGTGAATCCCACAGTAATACAGTGTGTCCTCTTAGTCCTCCCAGTTGACAGTAGAACATTATAGATTTCTAAGAGTTTGAGGCTGTTGAGGTGCTTTGGGTTGTTGTGGCGGTTTTTTATAAGATTGAGACATTCTTGCCATAAATCCCTTTTGGCATCTAACAGCACAGTTATAAATACTACCCAAATCCATGAATTACATCATTTTCTATGATGTATTTAGTACAGCGACTAGGATAGTTATCATGTGAAGCTTACATAGGAGTTAAGGTATTCACAAAGGAATGATGCAATCAAGGAAAAAAAAATACAATGTAGGAACCCAGGCAGAGGAAGAGAGAGCAAGCTTCTGATGTGAGACATTACAGGTTTGTTTAACTTCACAGCTTGGTTTATATGCTGCATCTGTCAAGGTATTTGCTCTTGGCTTGTGAATTGCTCTTTTTTTTTGTTTTGCTTTGTTTTGTTTTCAAGGTCAATGACTTCAAAGCTGGGTTGGGAAATATCAGAAAGGGGAGAAAGAATGCAAAGAAGGGGAAAAAACACATCATGGAAAAGACAGGGAACAATGGAGACAAGCAGAAACTAAAATACCAGTTTCAAAAATATCCAGAAAAAAAAAACGCATTCCCATTCCTTCTCAGCTGAAAGCATGGTGAGTGTTGGCACCTTGAAGAAGTCAGCCAGCACCCAAAATCACTATATGAGATGCGATGCGATGTGAACAAGTGTGTGTAAGAACTGCTGAAAAATGCTATATTCTTGAGGATGACATTCTCATGCAGCATAAGTCAACAAGATTTTTCCATTGATTTTAGTGTACTGGAATTTAATCTTTCTGACTTAGACTCAAAGTGCTGCACTGGTAAATGTGTTCCCTCTTTAGCTTATGTTGTTGTGCAAAAAGAGCTGTGCCCTGGGTTTTCCTGGCTGATCTTGTGCCCTCAGACAGATGTAACTGTGATGCCTTCCTGAAGGCAAAACTGGAACCTGTCACCTCCTGTCCTACCAGCTTCTTTTCAACAGGAACAGTTTACTCAGTGCAAAACGATGCATGTAAAATATGGTCACCACCTTAGAATGGTCACTGCGATGCTCCAGCTGAAATGTTAGTGCACTGGGAAAGTTTGACAGATCCTGTGAGTAAGGCCCTTGAGATAAAAGTACCATTTCAAAGGTTTTTCCTTTTCTAAATCTTATCACAGAATCATAGAAAAGCTTAGGTTAGAAGGGACCTTACATACAATCATGTTCCAACCAACTGCTGTGGGAAAGATTGAAACATCAGGCTGCCCAAGGCCCCATCCAACCTGGCCTTGAATGCCTCCAGGGATAGAGAAACTTCTCCAGACAACCCATTACCTTGCCTCACTGCCTTCTGAGTAAAGTATTTCTTTCCAACCTCTAACCTAATCTTCCCCTCTTTTAGTTTAAAGCCATTTCACCTTGTTCTATCACTGTCAGATAACGAAAAAAGTTAATCCCCTTCCTGTTTATAAGCTGTGCTCAAATACTGGAAGGCTGCAATGAGATCTCCTCAGAGTTTTTTCCTCTCCAAGCTAAATAAGCCTAGTTATTTCAATCTTTCCTCATAGGAGAGGTGCTCCAGCCATACATCATCATAGTAGCCCTTTTCAGGACCCGCTCCAACAGTTCAATTTCTTTCTTGTGCTGGGGGCCCAGGCCTGGATGGAATACTCCAAATGGGTCTCGCAAGGGGAGAACACAGGAGGACAATCACCTCCCTCACTCTACTATCCATCCCTCTTTTGGTGCATTCCAGGACATTGCCTTCTGGGTTGCAAGTACACACTGCTCTCATGACTAGCTTTCCATCCACCAGCACCTCCAAGTTGTTCTCCTCAGGGCTGCGCTCAATGAGTTCTTTTCCCAGTCTGTACTCATATCTGAGATTGCCTCAATCCAAATGCAACACCTTGCAGTTGGCCTTGTCAAACCTCACTAGGTACATGTGAGTCCATTTTTCGAGCCTGTCCAGGAACCTCTGGATGGCATCCCTTCATTCTGTTATATCAGCTGCACCATTCAGCTTGGTGTGATCCACAAACTTTGAGCATAAACTGAACCAATGGGGATGTATTGTATCAAATCACTACAGAGAAAACAAAGTGCTGCAGTATTTTAACTATAATAGAGTAAAAACAGCTTGATCAAATCTGACAACATTACGTTTGCTATAGTAGTAGAAAGCACAATTCAGATTTTGCTTTCATCTATCCCATCAATTTTTAAAGCTCCAAAAATACCCACAGGGAGTGAGAAGCAAAATGTTCTGTTTCCTCCCACCAGGCTATCTAGGCTGAATCACAAAGCCACATAAATTTCCTTCATTTTGATGGAGAACAGTGCTATTTGTCTTGCAAGACAGGAGGGAAATTGAGGTACATGGGAGGCTATAAGGCTGCTCCAGCATCACCCAGAGAACTGAGTATGCTTGAAAGAGGATTCTTTGATTCTTTTGTATCTTGGACTCATACCTCAGCCACTTCCCACTCCTTCCAGCCTGACTGTATTATAAGTTCTACTGCTGATACAGTACACACAGTTTTTCAGAAAGCAAATATTTGTTTGTTCTACTCAACCTGTGAAATGTGCTCATTGTTTCCATGTATTAATTGACAGTCAGTTAGATGTGATTGTTAACCTAAGTTCCAATCCAGAAAACATCTTTCTATCCTGAATTTTAGGAACATATTTACCACTTCAAGTTTGATGAGTTTTAACCCTAATATTCTGCTGCATGCTGCAACTGCTGTTGGCTAGTTGGAGAACACAAGAAACAGGACAAATACAGACTGATCTTTTCCGATTTATTCTCCCATTATTCAGCGTGAGTACTTAGTAATTTAAAAAATTCCTTGACAAAATGTATTAAATATATATCATTTAGACTATGTCAAGGCTGGTATCAGGTCAGTGGTTTTTGCATTTGCAAGTATTTTAATGTGCTAATTGGTTGACAGTGGGTCTGATTATTTTCTTCATCTGCAAAATGTCATATAACCTTAAATATTAATATCTGATATTTACTGGAAACATTTCACAGTTAGTGTTTTCAAGATGCTTTCATTTCAGTCTTCATTTCCTTTTATGATCTGGAGTTTAATATTGGATTGTGCATTCTTATATATACATTAAGAAATGAAGATTTCATCCTGTAACCAAAACGTTCGCAGAAATGTCCCTAGATCAAAACCACGGATGTTTCCTATCATATTCAGACACCCAAATTGTTCTCTGTTCAATTTCTAGAAGCATTAAAGCGTTCTATTTATCTGTAGGTCAGGCAGCTGCAAATCTGAACTGTGCCCATGTTGAAATGTCTCTTTTTAAAGTAGGAGGTGATTTGGACTAATTTGTCCTTGGCCTCTTTTGAGCTGAGACTACCACTTGAGTCCAATTATATGCTCCGTCTTTGTGCTGCTGACCTACAAGCTACAGGGAGCTGAACAGAGAGCATCTCATCTGCTTTCCCAAAGGATTTTGGAATAATGATTCTGAATGTTTAGTGTGACATGAAGCCAATGATTACATCTTCAGTATTTTGATTTATAAGCAATATTAGGCACAAGCAGAGAGAGGACCCTTTTGTAAAGGTATTTTTAAGAATGCCATTTTCACACAGTGGAAGAAAACAACAGACTTAAGAGCCACTGGCAGTGACTAGGATCTGCATTACAAAGTAGGTTGTGTACACATTCAACATTTCCTATGCATTTACACATCTATTTTTGCCTGAGAGCTTTATTTTTCAGTTTATATCTTATTCAGAATTTATGAGTGGAGATCATTAGGTTTAAAGACTGATATAAACATTATCGTAAGTTTCAAAGAAGTCTGAACTGTATGCATTTTATCACAGGAACCTTCATAGCAGGCACAGAACTACACAAAAGTGAAAGAAAGAGCTGGTGAAGTGGAAAAGATGTTCTCTCTTCAGTAAGAATATTTCGTAGAGTTTTCTTTACAGCCAGGCAGGACCTCCCAACTATACGCTGGAGTAGAGATTTTTGTAGGTGGGGTAATTGGAGCTTTCTCTTTGGCTTGCTTCTGGCAGGACTTTAGGACAATCTTGATTGCAATTTGTGTGGTCATTTCCCAAGGCAGAGAGGCTAGAATAGCAAATGAAAACAGTCCAGATTACACATTTCTCCTGACTGTCAAACAGGTAGCCTATCCTGAGGGAGGCAGGGAATGCACCTTGGCCTGCTATAATCCTCTGTTAGCAGAGTTGGTTGCAATCCATATTTTCACTGCTAAAGCATCCTTATGGCAGCCTAAACCCACTAGCTCCCCAAAATCTATCATTGAATCATTTTGGCATTTTTAATAATCCTGGAGGCATGCAAAGTTGCATTGTTACCAGTGTTAGCCCTGAACTGACTCAATATTTTGATTTTTTAAAATAAAATAAATTATTTCAATTTTGTTTTACTCAGCTTTCATACTTGATATTGATGTATGAAGAGGAAATGAAACATAAATGATACTGATATAGATTTCATTAATAAACTCATGGGAATTCTGAGCTTCTGTTGGCTTAATATCATATTTGAGTATATTTGAAGCTGTTCATCTTTTAATAATTCCTAGAGGTGAATAAAAGAGGTAAAAATGCTCTTTTTTTACTCTTCTTCAAGGTTATTTATTAAGATGAGATGTAATAACATGAGATGATGCAGCAGCACCCTCACAGTTATTAACGGGAAATAAATATGGATTACAGATGTGCTGTCTCAAATGCAAAATAAAGTGGGTGATTTATAAATTGTCAGTTATCACTTTGAAATACCAGTCCTCACAGAGCATCTGAACTGGATTTACTCTGAAGGAATGATATGGAGCAGAAGGCTTTACAGCTTGCTGTTTTTCTCCTTAAAAGCACTGAGACAAAACAGTGTATGCTATAAATCACACACTGTATACCAAACATTGTTTACATGTTTTCAAGTGAGTTGCTAAACTAACACAAAAGAGACAAAATTTTGGTTTGTTCTTGATGGAGATACTTTAGGAATTATATTCTAGTTTCTCTTAGGGGAGTATATTCATAAATCAATTTGTGGTTTAATCCCTACAGAGAACGTATTTCTTCTAAGAAACTTGCCTGTGTCTCTGTGTTTGAAGACAAATGTAATTGATTTTACAAGACTGATCTTTTGATCAGATTAGTCTATTGGATTAGTCCTCTATCATCACAAGGATTTATTTGTTTTTCGTGATGTATTTATTTAGATATTTTATCAAAGGTTTTTTGCACACTGCGTGACTGTGACTTAAAAGATTAAAACTTCCAATTAGTTTTTGGGGGATGAAAATTTGCATACGTAACAAATGAAAAGTTGGTTAAGGTTCACTGAGAACCAAACTCGGTTGCCTCTCTTGTGAGAGGGATGAAAGCAAGTAGACAGTTTGGATTTCCAAGGAACAATCCTGCATGGGAAGAATGATGCTGAGTTGCAGTCCCAAGTAGCCCAGGAGAAGTGGATTAAAGCTCGTGTCTTCACCTAGGGTGGCTTCTCTCCAAGGGATGCAGGATGACAGTACAGGCTTGTAGGAAGACAGAAATCTGATGAGGTTCACACTGAATTACCTTCTGCAAGTCAGCTGTCTGTAGTAAGAAAAAGCTCTGGGATTTCAGGTTTGTGCATGCAGATTTTATACTTTTTCTTTCTGCTTAAACATTTGTTTTTATGGTCTACTTTGGATGTTGTGAATTAATACTTCCATCTGCCTTTTACCTCAGCCTGACTTGCATTAAGAGTGATTTGAAGGTTTACTTTACATAAAAGCGTTTTTCTTTGAAACAGGGGCATATCAGAAGAATAAAGAGCTATGATAATGTAACAAGCATGCTGTATCCACATTGCTGTTTATCTGTGCCCACACAGGTGTGCACAGACCATTTAATACTTGATATTTTAGGAGCTGCAATGGGAAGAGCCTGATAAACAGGAAGATTCATCAGTGTCAGTGATGAGATGGGAAGACTTCAGGGCTCTGAGGCAAATATATGTATGTTAAGTAATTTCCAGGGATGCTCATACAGTTATTTGTATTAAGAGAGCTGGCACTGAAAATGTTTAGCCACACTGTGAATTGTGATATCTATTTTAGGTGCTTAACACCATATACAACCTTCTGGCACATGCTCTGGAAAAGACTTAGTACAAGACTCTGGCTGAAGTTCTAAGTTTTATACGGGCTTGGATTTGTATGTTACTGTGGCTTCACCCAGTGTGTATGGCAGCATCATAGCCTTCACTGCAGTATGTTCTTGTCATGCTGCTTTCTTTCACATCAGTGGGTTACACTAGCCCTTAGTGGTTGAGTTATATTACTAAATTGGATAGTTGTCTACAGATCTAGCAATGAAACTTTGTATCCTGACAGCCTGTGAAAATCTTATTTAGAGGAAGGACTGACTAGCCCTAAGAAAACATATTTACGTTTGCTTTCTCTTTAGATGCAGACACGTTGGTAGGGATGAGCTGAAAAACATAATTGTTTCTATCACAGAATCGCAGAAGCCCAGGATGGCTGAGACTGGCAGGATTCTCCGGTCCATCAGACCCAACCCCCATGCCAGCAGGGACACACAGAGCAGGGGGCCCAGGCCCATGGCCAGGCACCTTATGAAGGTCTCCAAGGGGGAGACCTCACAGCCTCTGGGCAACCTGTACCAGTGCTCCAGCACTGTACAGCACAGCAGAGCAGTCTGGTGCTCAGAGAGAGCCCCTGTGCTCCAGTTTGTGCCCGTGATCTCCTGTTCTGTCATTGGGTACCACTGAACAGAGCCTGGCTTCATCCTATCTGCACCTTCCCTTCAAGTATTTATAGATATTTATGACAGCCCCTTGAGCCTCCCCTTCTCCAGGTTGCGAAGATCTCCCACTGCTTTGGCCAGTGGAAGAACACAGTCCAAGTCTTTGTAAAACTAGGAAAGCACATAAAATATTTCCCTTTTGGAAACAAAAATATTTTTATTGGTAATGTTTCTAAGTTTTCATCAATAATACACAACCAGTCATGAGATACAGGCTACATCTTCTGCTCATAACATTGGTACTTGGTTTGATTTGCCATTTGGGCAAATTTAGGGAGTCTGATCAAAAATATATAAATAGGAACCGTCTGGTTTATAAAGAAACACTGAATGCTGACCCTTGTACTGGGGTTGGTCTTTTATTATTTCCAACAGCTGTGTTATAGGAATCTCTTCAAATACGAAAGGACAGGATTTCCCATACAGGAATTTTACAGTGTTAGTCAGTTCCTACATTAGGCTTGTATTTCTTGGTTGGTACAGAACATGTCTCTTAAAATAATAATTTTAAGATGATGGAGAATTAGGTTGCTGCAGTGTGATGAAATACACAGATTTTGCAGTCCAAGTCATCCTACTGATATTATTGGGATCACTCATGAGGCAAAACAGGACAATTCAGAAGGAATAAAAACATCAGTGTCCAGCTCAGTGTGAATCATGAACCTATTTATATTCATACTTAACTATAGTCTCTTGTTGCAAGTACAACTTCTTAATAGTCTCAGAGAATATATAACCCAGGCAGTGGTGGAAAGAACAACAGTCTTTTGGCCAGCTCCAAGTATTGGCATGCTTATACTGGTGCTTGCATACAGGGCATGAGAGAAAATAGTATGTTCTCAGAAATGTTTCAGGAAAACAGTTCTTGAGAAAGATTTCTAGGAGAGAAAAAAAAAAATTAAAAAAATTCAGATATTAAATTTTTTTTTGTCATTTTCCTAAGAAAAATATCTATTTTTATTATTAGATATTTGCTTTAAGTGTAAACCAATCACAATAAATAAGCTAAATTATTTGAAGTCACTGTAACAATAAGGAGTATTTTTGTTTGTATTCTTCAACATTTATGTGAAGCCAGTAAGTACATTTGTAGGATAGAATTGCTATGCTCACCTTTAAAGCAGAGAATTTTTAAAAGTCTGAATATTAGAGGCTGATCACGTGGTATTCAGCCATATAAATATTTATCAGTCAATAGTAGAATTGTTTCTTCTGTTACCAAAAAACCTGTATTCATTCCTTCTCCAGTCTAATTGCTGCATTGTTTGAAAACATTTTCCAGCTAGTCACCAAGGAGTTCTTCCTCTCAGTTAGAAAGCTGGGAAAGTATTAAGCAGAAAACAAGCAAACAATTGGAAGTGGATAGAGTTTTTGCAAATGTGAAAAATAAATGCATTGATGAACTCTAACACTAATTAGCTTCAGTTTAAAATTAAAAAGGAAGGAAGATGTAAATAAAAGGGAAAAGTAGTCTAAAAACCTGCCTTTCCCCTGAAAGATGCATCTCTCAAATCTTTCATATGCCATGTTTGAAGCAGGTTGCAAGCATCAAATCATGTTAAATTTGTTTCACTGTAATGCAACATGAAAGATGCTGCCTGAAGTAATGCATTACGTGACTTATCATATGTGGGAAATTTTAAAAGAGAGCAATTTGCTGATAAAAACAACACAATTAAACAATGGCTGGTTTGAATAAAAGTGCAGTATTTTCACGCTGCGTCTGAGGTTACAAGAGACACTTTGGTCTGAGAAAAGGATTAGTTTCTTGTCTGCTAGGAAATGACTAAGTTGGGTAAAGAAACTCTCTACATAATACTTGTCTTCTGCAAAGGCAGTGATTTGGAATAGCCAGTGTATATGAATGAATACATCCATCACTGCAGTGATCAGCATGGTGGTCTTAATGGAAGAACAACGTTTAGAAGGTATAAACACCGTAAACCTCTGCTACCTGTGAGATTCCTGGAGCTTCTTATTGAGGAATCCCCATTCCACATCATAAACTGCACCCTGGGAACGTGCATAGGGTAGTGGATGTTCTCACAGATTTTGGTTGCAGTCATTTTTTCTCATTAACTGCTCCTGCCTTGCCCATTGCAGATGTTGCTCTGTGGACCACAGCAGTGGACAGGATTGTGGATCTTCAGCAAAGCATATGCATCATCAGCTGCACTTGGGGTGTTCTATGAGAAAGCATGCTCACTTTACTTGCATAAACCAATAGGTCTCTCCAGGTCGAAGGCTGAGCACACAGATGCGACCACAGTCCGGGCTTGTTGAAGCAAAACTCTTGCCCATTGCTCTTCCTGACAGCAGCAGCTGGTCTCTCCAGCCCGCGCCGCTGTCACCTGCACACAAAGCAAACAAAGAAGCATGCAGTACATCTGAGCGGGGTGTGCAGCTGCACAAATGCCATGTGGCTAGTGCAGGCTGAAAGGAGTTTTGTATAAACTGTTGAGATAACCCAGCGCAAGGGAAACATGAGCCATACGGCAGGAGAAGAAAGGACAAAGGCAAAAGGGACTGCACAGGGAGGGGAAAATGTGCAGAAGCTTCTGGTGATGTTTATGGTAGGGAAAAGGATGGGAAGGGCAGGAGTTGATGTGGCAAGCACAAGCAACATCAAAATAAAGATCAAGATCCTGTTTGCTTTCCCAGATGAGAATGGTGATCATAAAATAATTCACAGCATGACAGTACTGTGAGCCACAGGAGATATAACAAGGTTTTAAGCAAGGAGAGAGTCTCACAGTGGTGGCAGGAGCAGCATCTGGATGCTGTGCAGTTTGGGCACGTGTACTAAGTAGTGACTTCAGTCAGGCTGTATCAAGCTGTGAGCACTGGAAAACAGAATGCTCGGCTGTCTGCAGCTGTCTGTGGAGGGGTGCCTATGATTAAAGGACAGCTGGGAATAGAAAGAGGGGTTCCTGTTCATCAACAACTGTGAACCTGTATTTATAGTCTGGGTGTGCTCACCTTCATGGCTGCAGTCTCTGCCAAAGGTTTCAGGGCAGGAAGATGGCATCACGGTGTGTCACCTAAGGAAGTCACCATACTGTCTGTCACATAATTCAGAGTGTTGTTCTTACACACAGCTGTAAAATTCCAGAAAGCTGTCTAAACCAGAAGGGACTTCTCTTCCTCATTCTGAGTTTAATAAATCACAGTGGAAAATTAAAATACAGATTTCTAGCAAGAGAAAAAATCCAATAAGCCATCGCACATTTAAAAAAAAAAAAAAACACAAAAAACCAAACATGATTGACAGTGTACTTAAGAGATGGCAAGCTGGGTTTAGAATGGGTTAGACTTCAAGGACGATTTACCAAGCAGCAGAAAGACATTTGCATATGATGTGGTGTCTGAAATGGAAGCATGAAAGTGGAAGACAAGAATAAGCAAGTCTAGCCGTGGTCATTGGCAGGCACATCATCACTTGTGGTCTGTGTTCTTCACAGTCCACAAAACAGTTATTTTCTCTTTTACTGAGTAGTAGGCTACAAGAGGAAAGTGAATGCTGCAAGTATGTCAGAGGAAGAGAGCAGGAGATGATAAAAATTACAACTAGCCTTATGCTCTGCAGTGGCAGTTCAGTCCAACACTTTTTGAGGCATGGTTTTCACCAGCTTCACTGAACACTGAAATCCTTGGTTCTAAATCTCAATCTTCTCTCTTGATGTGTACTATATAAAACAAAGAGTCAGTTAACACGTTATGCTAAAGACATTGGGGTGGTGAAGAGAGGGATGGAACGAGATGCTCAGATGCACCTGTGTATTTTAATTCATAGGTTACATCCTCAATTCTTCATACTCATAGGGATGGCCAGGGGTTAGAAGAAATGCATATGTGGTTGCGTTCTAGTAATGGATTATTCTATTCCTAAAATATAGTCTGAGAATAAAATCCACCTCTTATGTAAAACTGCATCACTTTAATGATGTATTGTCAGAGATGAATTTGGGTCTACTCATTTAAATTAGATCCAAGTGACTAGAAAACCCCATGAGCAATTTTGAATAAAAAATAAGAACTGGTAAATAAAAACATCTGGTAGAAGATTAAGTTCCACATATTGAGCTTTTATTAGGAGTAGCTGATGTAACTCTAAGGGAGAGCTTGCATGTAAGCAGTGTTCATCTACATATGGTGCCTGACCAAGAGTGGTAAAAATGCAGGCAGGCAGCAAAGCCCCTGTGAGAATTCTTCTACAGTGGCCTTGAAATGTGCTTCCTCTTCATTTTAAAACCTTTCAACTGTGGCATGGCAGCAGTTTTCAGGAAAATAAAAAGCACCATGGTAAGTTCTATCCCCACCCTTTTATAACTGATGTGTTTAAATTACACACCCATAGTGTCTTTGTGTAATCAGCAGGCAGAGAGAGGGAAGATTTCAGACCTTTGGGTGTTTTTCTGCAGATTCCTGGGAAGACCTGCACCTGCCACATACTGTGGGCTGCCTCTGTGCTAAGTATCATCTTGGGAGTAAACTTGGGCTCAACTAGAAGTGGCTTGTAAGTACAACAGCTTAAGCATGCAAGGTGCTCTGCCAGTGAGAAAACTGCCAAATTTTGCTCCATGCAGAAGTTACGAATTACAAAACTCATGTAGCCTCACAAACCTGACGTGTTTTGTTAACACTCTGCACACCATCACAAAGCAAGAAGCATTGCTCCTGGTGAAGGCAGGGTAGCTGGGTCTCTGCTGGACTGGCTGGGTTTGCCCTGCTCCCACCTGTAAAAGCCAGGCCTTGTGTGGGTGCACACTGTGGGTGCAAAAGAGTAAAGAAAGACAAGACCACAGCACCACATTACAATGGCAACACAGGGATTTCTGCCTCCTCAGACTACCAGAAACACATTAGGAAGGAGAGCTCCACATGCCTGCCTTTCCATTCCCCTTATGTACTATCAGAAGAACATGAGGGATAACAGTGTGCTGTGGTTGCATCTCCTAAGCTGTGTTCACAGTGCAACACAAGGATGTCCAGGCTCTCGCAGACCTACAGAGCACTGCAGAAGCCATCAAGATAGAGGCATTCCTGAGAGCTGTAATCTCAACTCAGTGTCAGCAGTTCACACCCTAAAGCAAGGAATAAAGCAAATCTCGTGCTGCAGCTGCAGCAGTGACTACACCAAAGAAAAGGCTTCCCCAAGAAGTGCTGCAGAATCAGCCAGCTTCTATCCCCAAAGATCTGCCTGTACCAAGGACCTTCTTCGGAAACAACTGTGGGAGAGAAATCTCTCTTTTACCAAAAACAGACATAATGTAATTTCAGTACTGCAGTCGAAGCCAGGGAAATGCTTGATATGTTTTCTTCATTGTCTTTGTCTAGCAGTGCAAAATGAACAGCTTCACTTTTGCATTGTGCTTTCTCACACAGGAAGACTAAAAGACTTTTTCTGTGTATGTTCTTGATTAGCTTTATTTTTAGGCTTCTCCCCTCCACAGTTATTTTAAGCCAATAGTGATATTAATTGCAACAGGACCTCCTCATTTGTATGAGTAAGAACTACTCAAAGATTCATCAGATTGTGTCCAAGATCCAAAATAGAGAAGAATATGTAAGTCAAGGGTTTGTGGACTTCAACACTTTCCCCACTTTTAAGCAACTAAATCACAACATAAATAAAATAGACTAACAGGGTAATTAAACAGCCTGAATGTAGCAAGGGGGAATATTTCAATAACAAATATTGCTACCCATATACCTCAACAGAATGTGCTAAAGTAAACAAAATGATAGCATAATTATAGTCGTTCCAGTTATGTTAATTAGGCTATATGTACGCTTCATTGATAAGCAACTGTGGTGCAAAGAAATGCTGTAAGCCTGATATTTCCTCAGTTAGCAGCTTTGTTGTGCATATGCTGCTGTTATGATCTCAGTTACATTAATGCAGAGCTAAAAAGAAAAAGAGAAAGAAAAAGAGAAAGAAAAAGAGAAAGAAAAAAGAGAAAGAAAAAGAAAAAGAGAAAGAAAAAGAGAAAGAAAAAGAGAAAGAAAAAGAAAAAGAAAAAGAGAAAGAGAAAGAAAAAGAAAAAGAAAAAGAAAAAGAAAAAGAAAAAGAAAAAGAAAAAGAAAAAGAAAAAGAAAAAGAAAAAGAAAAAGAAAAAGAAAAAGAAAAAGAAAAAGAAAAAGAAAAAGAAAAAGAAAAAGAAAAAGAAAAAGAAAAAGAAAAAGACTCCTGAAAATAAAGGTAATAATAATGATATGCATCACGGCAGGCATAGTGCAAGGTTCAAACTGTTCAAACTCAATGTGGTTTTTCTCTCGTGCTGCATTCAGATTCCCAGAGAAGACTGCCAGCAAGCCTTCCCGAGACAGCGTCCCTGTGAACTCAGATGTAGAGCAAATATTGCAGCTCGGTGTGCCTTGCAGGGGGAGCCCTTTATACCTGTGTTTTGCTGACTCCTATAGCTATAATTTCTTGACACTCGGTAAGGTGTTGTTTTGGATTACAGCTGCTCAGAATTTAACATCACTTTCTTTTATTATTATTATTTTTGCAGAAGTAGCACTTTTTTTTTTTTTTTTTTTTTTTTTGCTAGTGTAATATTTCACAAAAACTGTCGTTGATTTTTTACAATATTGCCTTTTGTGGGGAAAAATTTTTTAATGTAAAGAAATGTGGCTTTGCTCATTCGCTCATTCTTGATAAATATTTACAGACAAATTGAAGTTATTCAGAAACACAAAGGAGAAGAAAACACTGCATAAAAAAGAATAAAAAATGAGCTCAAGTACTCAACAATTTCAACTAAATGTTTTATAGCGAAAAAGGCTTCTTTTCAAAAATCAAACATATTTTTAAGAGATTGACTCTTCAAGTATCCTGGAATTTCTACCCGGTTTGAATCTTGTGACATTTTATTCATTATTTCTACATTGCTTACAGGTCTGAATTTTGAACACTTCTGACAGTTGTTGCAAAAACTGGGTATTTGTAATGGTTTTCCTGGAGCATCAGGCTTCTACTGCTAGATTGATTAACCAAAAGAGGGACATGCTCCTCTAATTAGAGCTTACAGTTAATTGGGGTTTTTATACAGCCAGCACATCTCCACTGCTTAGTACAAGATGAGGCAAAGGTCCTGCAAACAGCTCCAGCAGCACTGTGCTAACATTACAGCTTTCCCAAGTCTCACACCAACTTTACTGCACATCACAGAAGCGTGCTGTGGCGATTCTCCTGCCTTTTCATAGCTGGTCGTATCTGGTGGCAAAGTAGGAACAAGACTGCAGGTAAATAGAAAATATAATGCAGCATTACATTAGAAATAGGTACAATAACAAAGGTGGAAAAGTCTGAATACCAGACTGTTGGTTTTAATTACAGTTGTGCAAAGCAGCTTATGTTTTTACCCTCTCCTGTCTCCACCCTTCTGGTAAAAATCATGACCTCTGTGTCTTGGCCCTTTACATTACCACAGTAGATTGCTTTGGAGAGGATACTGCTTCTTGCCTCATTGCTAGATTCTTACCACTAACATTTGAAAACACGTGTCAAACATAAAAACTTTACGAGACTTGTTAAAAAAATCAAAAATATACATGTAATTATTATTACTCATGGTCCATTTTTATTTTCTTCAGCTGCTCATGTGGCTATTAGATTTCAGCCTCATAGGTGTTTCTGCCCCAAGTCAATGCTCTGGTTTGTAGGACAAGAAAGAAATGTGGTAAGGCTGCCCCAAAAGCAGATAACTAAAGCAACATTCAGAAATAGTGATCTTAACAGTAAAATCTTGAAATAAAAAAAATAATCACAAGTGCAAAAGAAAAAGTGCTTTTGTAAATCTCCCCCCTTCCTGCAGGTTTACACACTTTTAGTAGTTTAAAATATTCAAAAATTAAAGTTTTTTTCTAGTTATTTTTTCTGAAATATAATTATGAGTTAATGATCACATCAAAACCCATTATCTCAATTTTTTTTTTCATTTTCAGTAGTTAAAAAAAAATAATCCAGATTTAAACAATAAAACCAGAAATAATGAAAGATCTTGTCCAAGTTCTACAAATAAAAAGACCCGATTCTGCAAGTTACTCAGCATCTCCTAAGATTTGCTGAATATAAAAACAAGTTTCAAGAGGCATTCAGTAATTCCTTTCCCTGACTGCACGCCTGGAAATTTGAATCATAATTAATTGTGCATGTGGTATTTTTCACAATATGTTGTGTTTGTGGTTTTAATTATCATCATAAGCACCACAGTTAATCTGTAGTTCAACATGTGAAAACGTTTATGTAGTTTTACACGATGGTTTGGTAACACATACAAACATTTAGGCTTAAAGGAACGATGAGAGTTGGGCCCTCATCATTTTATGAGGTCTTACGTCAGCCATCTGGAGACCCTTCCCAGCACTTTTGCCACCTGCAACTCGGCCACCCAAGTTCTTTCTCTTTCTGACCTCACTTCCTCTAGCCATCAAGAGGAAGAAATCTTTCTCTGTCCAAGCGCAGAAGACAGCCAAAGTTGAGAGCCATTCAGAAAAGAGGATTTATATGGGGCCAAGTCTACCAGAGATCAGTAAATAATGAGGAATAATTCTGAAATGACAACGCTTTTGGTCAATGATAAAGGCTGAATGCAGGTTTTTCCCAACACACGACCAGCACCTTGCTGACAAGGGGTCTTCCTTCTCTTACAGGCTATTCCAGTGCATTTGTGATGCCTGGCTGGGGGGAAGAAAAAAAAAGTATTGCATGGAAGGAAGCAGAAGAGTAGAAGAAGTCACAGAGCACTCGCATTTTGTCATTGTACTGTCCTGCCAAACACAAGGAACCTGACCACTGTCCCAGGCATGCCAAAATGCCACAAGCCATGCTTCTTACCTCCATCAGGACAAGTTTTCTTAAAGTCAAGGAGTTTCCAGAAAAGCTGCCACACTCTAAGCTGCTCACAATGGAATGTTTACGAAGAAAAAACTACTGGTATTGGTGATCAACTTTTTTCTCAAAAACATCTCTTGTGCTGACCACAGATTTGGTAGAACTGTAGAGGTTCTTGAGTTACTTGTGCTGCAAACTGTCACAGGCCTTCATGATAAGCTGATTACAAACTACGGAGGAAAGCATTAAAGGGAAGAGCAGTATGAAATAAAATGTAGGTATAGAAAATAGTTCATGGAGTTTTTCTTTTAGCAAGGAGTTGTAAAAAATTTTGAAACCATCAGCTATACTTGTGTGGTCAATCTGACTTCAGTACAAATAGTTAAAGGGTACATTTTCTGACCATAAGACAGAGGTTTGAGGGACTCCGCAAATTTTTCCTTCTTAAAATCTTTATTTTCTATTTTCCTTTGAAGGTTTGGGATTTGTACCTTGTGTCTATAAAAAGCCCATAAAATTAAGTCCAGAAACTAGGTGATATGAAGGCATTAATAACTCCATGTCCTTTCCAGCATCCCTCTAATGCACAGATCACATGTGAGACTTTAAAAGGAGGTTGATTGCATGTAAAGGATTTCTCCTGTAACGTTATTCATACACACACAGGAAAATCATACCACTTTCTTCAGTATCACAAGCCCAATAAACAGCACCAGAGTGACATGGGAGGCACATAAATCCAAAAGTTCATGGAGGTCTGCAGAGAAAACCAAGAAGGTGCATTTTAAACATGTGTATGCATGTGTATCAGTCTACCATTAAACTTCAGTACACTCAAACAGGAGCGTATTCACACAGACTATATGACAACACATAGATTTCATTTTGCTTCCAGATAATTATAGAATCTTTAAGAATGGTCCCACCATATTTTAACTGTACTCCTTATTGAAAATGCAATAAATATATAAAGAATGCACTACATCTGTGAATGTGTTTGTGCTCTCAAAACAACGACATTTTCATTCTAGGAAAAATTTGACTTGCTTTATTTGCATGAAATATGCAAATATGCACATATCTATGCTATTTCTCACTACAGTTTATTCTAAGATCCTCTTTCATAGCAGCCAACAGGCTATTTACTGAGTTCATAGTAACAACAATTACATTTTGTCTATTCAAGGTGCTCCTGCATACATCTTTCTATTGTACTTTTGTTTTGCTAATAGATAAATAAAGCCATAATCCAGCAGAGATTAAGGTTATTAGTACCACAAAAGCTGTCTCTTTCATTGAGCAGTTTTACTTGGACTAAGATAAGCAATATAGGAAAACTAATGAGGGCACTACAAAGCAAAGAAGCCAGGATAAAAACCACAGCAAACTTTCTGGGACATTTTAGAGCTCGTAGACGCTCGCAGTCATCTGCTAGCATTTATCTCCTTCCAGCAGAAATGACATAAGGGAATATGTGCCAGTAGATGCTGCTCGTCACCACTGCAGCTACAGCACAGTCACCTGCACAGGGCATTTCAGCTTGCCAGTGGCAAGGGATGGTGTCCCCCAAGGCCTGGCACACACTCCTTCCCACCACAGGGCAGCAGCTCTGACACGCATAAAGCAGAACAATGAAATGAGGAAGTTTGAAATTTATGTAGCAGCCTCCTGTTCACATGGACTTCCATAAGTGTTCAGAGGATAGAGACAACAGTTGAAGGAACAGAAACTCAGCAGAAGGGTAGGCAGGTGCAGTTACCTTGTAGGCTTTCCCAGCAAGATGTAACAGAAGATCCTAAGATACTAGTTTATGACTACTAGTTTTCTTAGGAATCAGAGGATTACTCACTCCCTAATTCATCTGGCAGATACTCAATTGTTCTTACCTTCTCTTTCAAACAATTACAAGTGGAGGGCGTTTCACCTATTAACGTTTTGTCAACATCTTTTGGGTTGTGTACTACTTGAGTGCAGTGCTATGCCTAGATACGTGGTTACCAGGCATTTCACATTATTTCAAGACTGTGGGCAATTGCTTGCAATATAACTGTATTTCATAAAGGAACTCCCACAAGGTAGAGTTGCCCAACCATCAGAGGTGCTAAAGGGGAAACAAGAAGAGGCAGTGGGCAAAATTTAGGTTTTCCATCATTTGTTCAGCCTTGAACCAGTGACTCATGAACTTCTCAGACTTGAATTGTTTTATTTTGAACTAAACTTGAAATCTAAGAAATTGGAAAGAAAATATTCTTTCAGGAATGATTTTGATTAAAAAGATAAATTAAAGAACATCTTTGCTGTAAGAAAATAATGTCAAAATGGATGGAAGCCTCCTGAATGGGCTGACAAAGACCTGGATTTCCTCTAGTTTTAAGCAAATACAGGGACAAAACGTGTTCAGTAGCATTCCAGCTAATCAGGGAAGGCTTGCTCAATATGCCTTTGTCCCTGCAAGTATTTTGTAATTATTTGATGAACTCTGTTTTTACTAGTCGCATTCAACTAGATTTAAATTTCAGGGTATAATCAAATCCTTAAAAAGAATAAACTTCTCAATTCACGCTACAGAAAATGCATGAAAATGTTGCTGCTGTCAAAGCTCATGTAAGAACTCTTCATGGGCAATCTTACAACGAGGATACCATCTCTTGAAACAACCTGAAACAGATGCTGAACTACTTGAGGCTTGGTTCCTCGAGGCATTTTTTGTACTGTAAAGTAGCACACCCAGATGTCACTACCTGGAAGGCCTTCAGTATGCATTGTACTTAACATAATGTGAAGATGACCAAACATTATACAGAGCTGAAGACTAAGCAAAGCAAAAAAATGTAATTCACCATCAGTTCAGCATGGTTGATTCTCCAAACTCACTAATATTTAGAGCATGACCTCCAATATATGTCAGTAATACAGCTGAAAAGGAGAGAGAGTGTGGCAACAAAATATAGTAGAAAGGAAAATACTGGAGCAGAAGATGTCACCAGGAAAAGTGTTAAGTGTAAGTACTAGAGAGCTGCTATCTCCAAGATTATTTGTCCCACACCGGTCCTGTACTGTCATTATTCAGTATCATATTCACTCTTCTCTAGCAAGAGCATAAAAGATCCTCTGGCATGTTCCAAATAATAACTTGAGGATTTTTCTCTTTGTACTTTAAGATACTGTGCTGCAATTGTAACTCTTTTCAGTCCAGTCCTAGTGTTAACGTTCTTCACACCAAATCAAATACAGAATCCACTGCAACATCTACTCCTCTTCACCTCCTGAACCTGATCCTAACATCTCAGGTCTTTCCATCTTTTCTTCCCTAATTTTCATACCCTCATTCCTAACCCCTTCTCTCACTTCCTTTGCTCTCCCAGCTTAATTCCTCCAGGTATCTGATTCTTACAAAGGTTTGTCTTTGCCTGAACCTCTATTTTCAGTGTTTCTATCAGGAGCTTTATTTTATATCTGACACTCTGGATTAAACAAGAATCAAGCAGGAAATCAGAAGTGTGCAAAATCCTACCATAATGCCACTTGTGGGTGTTTTGCCAGTGGATGGGGTCAGCACAAAGGTCAGAGACACCAAGCTAAAAAAGTACATTTATCTTTACTTAAGTTTAAAGCAATCAGATAATAAGTGAAATGACCCAGCAAGAATAATACAGAACAAGGCAATGCACCTAATCATTACTACATAAAAATAGTGACACTGATTAAGAAAGATACATCACCAATTGCCCTAATACTTTACCATCACCCAGATCCAATTCTGCTGGGGAGCAGAGTTGCAGTGAGGATTTCAAGAACTTTTCCTGGCAACTGGGAGGTCCTCCATAGTGTGTCCACGTGTGTGTGAGGTCTCCAATGTTGCTGCAAGAAGGCCCAGCTTTTATACTGTTGAATAAACAAGTTCACATGACAATTAGTCGGAAACATCTGGTTTCTATATCCCTTTGGATTCCACCTCGAGCCTGGACAGGGCTCAAAGAGGAACCAAAGAAGTTTGTGTACTAGTAGGCCTTAACATTATACTTACTTGTTTAAGTAAAGGTTAATATATTCTCATAACACTTTATCTAAGCTACATCTCTTGCAATTTGTCCAAGACACACATTTTGCTAATGATCATACATCTTCTGCTAATGATCAGATACTGATGATATGTAACACTGAGTTGTAGGATTCATCCAGAGGTCAGCTTTGGCTTGAGGCCTACTGTTCAGACCTTAGTACTTCAGTAGGTCAAACACACCAGGTTGCACAAAGCAACTGATTCCATAGCACAGCAATGTCTTTCACTTAGTTTTCCTATACATTTCACCTGCTTCCTCATCTCCAGAATCATGCACTATCTGTTTTCTACTTTGCGTTGCTCCCCCTCCACATCCACTATATTCAATCCTCTTCAACCACTGTCCAACCTCTTTCAGTGAATAACATCAGTATTCTGTAACTTGACCTTTCTGTAAATGTCACATTGTCAGCATCACCAAACTAAACCATTCTCTCTTCCTTTCTTTTCCTTCCATTATATAGGTTTGTTTTTCTCTACTCTGCTCTCCCTCATTTGTCCTTTTTTTCACTAAGTCAGCACTGCTAACAGTGGCTTTAGCAAAATATTTCTGGCAGATCCCTTGTGATCCCATTAACTTTCTATAATGTTAATTTGTCCTCTTCTTCTTGACTAACCTTCCTACAACAATGCTTTTTATCCAAGATAATGATATCTCAGGCCTCCCATCCCAGCAAAATTTTCAGCATACCTAATTAATTCCTCAAACTGTCCATTGCTATGAGTTCCACTTCACTCTGTTCCTGTAAGAACATGTGAACCTCCCCCAATAGAGGCGAGGAAAAATAAATAAATTGGACATGACTCTCATCCTCACTTTTACCTTTCAAAGCTGATTTAATGCACATTGAAATAAAACTGGTTTGGGATCACATGGGTTATTCTTTGATGGAAAAAAATGAAGAACTAACCACTCAAACAATTGGTAGCATTCAAGTCTAGATTCCGAAAACATTTAATAATGTGACCTACTCTAAGCTTACTAATAATATTGAGAAGTTAAAAGCAAATTCTTAAGCATTATGGTTTCTACAAGAATTTGCAGAATTGGGGTCACCCAATGTTGACAAATGAAAATAGAAAATAACTAAACTTAATTAGCTTTGAGATCTCTTGCTTTGGGGTCCACTTTGCAGAAGTCTCAC
Organism: Lagopus muta; assembly: GCF_023343835.1. NCBI lineage: Eukaryota > Metazoa > Chordata > Aves > Galliformes > Phasianidae > Lagopus > Lagopus muta. The sequence continues at coordinate 24,594,717 of NC_064435.1, forward strand.
ATCAAAACACATTCTGAGTGACAATAGTTTGCCAAGGCCTAACCCTTAATGCTGCGTTAAGAGGGTTTATTTGCATTTAATTTTATTTCATTTTCTATTTTGACTCACGCTGTGGCATATTTGTTTGTTTGGAGAATAAAATAAATTGCTTTAGAATTATGTTATTTACACAGTTCAGTTAGCTTTGAAGTTCATGATTCATTTAAAAGAATGGGAACAGAAGGAATGAGTCCTCTTCTTAAGTCTGCTATTTGCTAGATAGAAATCTTTATCTTTAAAGGCAGAGTTTGAACAGTACCAGCCCACTGAATTTCACTGAGTCTGCTGAAACTTCACAGCAGCAATATTTCTTTCACAAACCAAACTATTATTTAAAGGCACTATGAGATTTCCTGTGAAAAAATATCTGATAAATTCTTTTTGGAATTCAATTTCCAATCCAATTTTTTTGTTGAAATGATAGCTTACCCTGTGAGTGCTGTACATAGATTCCTCCAAAAGTAATGCCTCCTCTTTACTTCCATGCAAAATACAACAGATACAAAGAGCACAATAACACTATTTGACAGAGCAAATTCTCAGCTACAAAACACTATTTTTCAGCACAGTCATCACCATTAGCTCTGCATTTTTGCCAGCAGTAAACAAGAGCGTGCATGTGTGCTCATAAAAATTTGTACCTGTGGAGGTGACCCACTGTTGTTGCTGCCGCCACTGAAACACACCACACACTGCCTCACTGCCCTCACATCCACTCTGGTCCCCATAAACGTTCAGCAAGCATCAGTGAATGTCAGTGGGTGCCATTTTTCCCACATATAGAAATCTAATTCCACACCTTTACTTCATATGCACTTCTATAGCAGGTACCATTGTGTCAGACTGCCCCTCCACTGCCATCTGTCACACAGCAACAACATGTAACAAAATAGTGGCGGGAAGATTTGGCCTCTACTGCCATACCACCAACATCTGCCTCTGATGTCGTGGGCATCATAGAAAAATAGGAGGCATTACTTTCAGCAGCCCTTGTACAATTTACTCTTCCAAAAGTGAAGCCCTAGGTGGTCCGCTGTCATCTTTCTAAATTCAGAAAAAAATGACAATGTTGGAAGGGCACAAAATAATATTTCAGTATTCCAAATTCTTAGTTAAGGAAATAGATGCTCCTTACTCATTGAAGGATCAGGGGTTGGTTTGTTGTATATGTATATATATGTATATTCAAATACATTTTTCTTAACTGAAGAGAAAAATAAAAGCCAGCCTCATTACGAGAGTTTGACAGACTTTACAGGAAGTATGTACAATGTAGACCTTAAGCACAACACAAAATTGCAGGGTCTCAGAGGAAGCCAATTGAAAAGAGAAAACAGAGAACAATGAAGGCACCGAAGTGTGGTGAGGATTCCCAGGAGCTTTTGTCAGAAGGGAAGGTTGTAATACAGGCTCTTTCCCACACAGAACAGTAGAGCACGCAGCTTTGCACCTCCTGCACATCACAGTAAGTCTCCTCTTTGGTCATTTTCTGCAAACTTATTTTTTACAAACTGTGTAAGAAAGGCTCCCAAATCAAATCTGTGCTGAAGGCTCAGAAGCAAGATTCAGTTATATGTAGAGCAGAAATCAGGGTTAATATCATTGGAGCACATGCCACCTTAACTATAGCGAAGCTTTGAAAAATGACACTTCTAAAATACAGCAACTGAATTCTAGTGGTGTTATTAGTAAGCTGTCTCCTCTACTGAAGGAATGAACAAGGACAATATTGTTACTTATAATTCAGAGCTAGCTTGTATGAAAAAGACATGTGGCATCAGGAAAATGTAATTAATTTGGTGGTGTAAGCCTTCATAAATTATCAAGTATTCCCAATAGCAGTCCTGCAAAACTTACAGAGAACATGAGCTGCCTTTAAATTACTTAGTTTGCTCGCTACCAGAATTCTTTTAAGGTGGTTAGATACTGACACAATATTAAAAATGCTCATGCTACTGCAATGGCTGACATACTGAACCACCTTTAATTAAGACCATAACGTTCCTTTGGGCCATACATAAGACAGTAATCTGTGTCCAGAGGCTGTCACTCTCTTCTCTAATGGACTACAGCACACAAAAATTAATTATAGGGGAAAGGTTGCTGCTCCAACTGGGACTGGAGTCTCAAGATTCAAAAGCAAATGTTTTGTTGCTGATCAAAATGAGCAGCTCCTTTTGCAGCAGCAAGTGCAGTTTATGTCACACTGCACTTAACCCTCACTTCTCGCATTAAAATCAGCAAATTTGTTGCCTGAGGGGAAATTTTTACATTTTTATTTACTCAATCATTTGCTCATTATGATGCCATCGCATCAGCGTCTGAGCACAATTTTCCTGTGAAAAAGGAGAGGAAAAGTTGATTTGAAAAATTAGAATAGAAACATTAGATCGGAACTCTCAACCACGTGATTATTGCCATTATGTCAATGGCAATAAAATGAAATAATAGCTATAGAAAGATTTCTAAACATTTTTCCAAAGCTATTTGTTTTAATTTTTAAGCAAGTTACTTTAGAACATGGTAATAATTGCTGTGTTTGCTTTCAGCAGTCATTGGTAAATGATTTTACAGGTGGGGATGCTTGTAGACAGAAGATTTTAAACAAATGTCATAAAATATGTTTTAAGAGTGAATTTAAAATCATGTATGATGCTATCTAGTGTCCAAAGCTGTTAACTTTTCGATTTTCTGAACTGGGGAAAGCTATAGTCAAAGACAGAGAAATAAGAACTGTCCCGATGCAGATACCTGTGGTTAAATTCCCAATACTTGTACTTAACAAAGAATCTTGGGTTGTGAGCTTAGTGCATGGAGTTCATAACTCAGCATCAAACTCACTGAAATAATCAGCTGGGTTAAAGCATATCTGTACAGTGTTGACACTGTGTGTTTGTTCCTGCCTAGCACAGGAAAAAGGGAGAGGTGAACGTGCACTATTGCAAATATTTAAGCTGAAACAAGGGTTTACAGAGGGAGAAGAAAAAGATATAACCTAAACAGCAAGCTTGAATACAAATTGCTACCCAAAAGGAAGACAGCGGTGATGACACAGCCCATGTGATTTTTCAACAGATGATCATCAAAATTCAGAAGTGCAATGCCAGAATGTAACCACAGGCCGCCTTCTCCAGCCTCAGGATACAAGCAGCTCCCATGAACCTCAGGGGAAATCTTTCAAGCAGCAGTGTTCCCTATTTCAGTAACACCTGAGATGATTAAATGAACAATGAAACTCAGCTGTAAACGTGCAGCAAGGTTACAGTCTGCAATCTGAATAGTATTAGGAGGAATGAAATAAAAATGGAATCAATGCTCACACAGATAATGTAAATCAGATGCAAATAAGCTTCTATTTTATTTGTCTTTTTTTTTTTTTTTCTTTATAATCATGGCATAGTTAATTGATCAGATGCTCAATTCTTATTTTAAAACTCATTGCCTCTATTATTCCCAGAGATTTCCTGGGGGACAGAGGCATAGCGCATTCCCACTGCCACAAATAAAATAAATCCATGTATTTGCCTGTGAATAACTGCAAGACCAAGAAGCTAAAATAAAATATATGAATATGAAATGACAAAAATACTCTTATTATAGAAAATCACAAAGGGAAGCATTTGTTTCCATCAGGGTCTTCTGCATGAAAGCAGGTGTGGGCAGTATCAGAGCACATTGTATTAAAGTATTTTTGTAAAAGCTCTTTGCCTGTGATTTTCAGCTCATGCAAAGTATCATATGTACCAGTGATCCACATACCATGCATGTGTCCTCATTTTCGCTGACCAAAGTGACTGAAATACCTATACTAATCATAAGCCTTTATAAACAATTAGAATACTCCATGCTAGCTGTTTGTTGGCCCTAGGAGCTGGAGGATGCAGGTTTCAGGTTTGATTCTGTTACTGAACTGTTGTGCAGACCTGATTAAAACCTTTAATGTTATTAAATCACCCCCCTACGCAATGCATTCTTTCCTGAGCTGCAGTGTAATTTACCCCTCTACACAAGACCAGACCCTATAAAAGCTACCAATCAACCTACCAATTTTAGCTCTACCCTTGATAGTAACAGCTAATAAAAAGATTCAAAGCCCATAAGACAGACTTCCCTAATGCCTCTGTAGCATCCTTTGTGTACTTCAGTCTTATAAAACTGTTCTTCAACCTGCCCCAAGCCAGCTTTATACAAGTTGCCAAAAGCAGACTTAAAACTGTTGATGAGTGTATCTATCTTAGCAGATATACCACCACATGAGAAGCTGTCATTCTCAGACCTTCACTTCCAAAATTAACCCCACCTCTGACTATAAAGTAACTTTCAATAAGTGAAGAAACCAGCACTCTTCAAGACTGCTGAACTTTTCCATTCTCATCTGACACGTGTGGCAGACCCCATAGGCAGTTGTGCTGGCACCTTTGAAATTCCCTGTGAGTCTGTGTAGTTGCCTGTGGTTACACAGCAGCTGGGCTCTGGCTTCCTTGTTCTCTCTGCTACCACTTTTGCTTCTGTAAATCACATGCACTTCTACCCAGTCATGATGCCCAGGTTACGTACACTTCCTCCCTCCTGATTGGTAGATTAGGGGCGGAGGGCTAGAGAGTTTATCCTTGCCTATCTCCTTGTATCTAAATCTGCATTTATGTAGTTTGTAAACTTTTGTTTATTTGAACACTGAGCAGCTTACTGTGAAGCAAACACTGAGCTTCTGTCTCAAAATTCACTTTTTAGTCCCACTATTAAAAATTTCTTGGTGAGATGTAATCAGAAAATCAGGCTTGATGACTCCATGGTGGATTTTTACATTCAACTTGTTTGAACAGTCTGAGGCCAATGCAAGAGCTTTAAGAATGCCCTGAAATTCTCTATATAGCTTGTCAGATCAATATCAGTAACAAGCTGGAAGGATGTTTGGACTGAAACAATTGGAAGCAAATCTGGTATGATACTGCTGAAGTCTTTGAAGCCAGGCTGGAAGCCAGAAGAGAGAACAGGAGCTTCAAAGAATTTCAAAGGAACTTCTCTTCTCTCTTACTACTGCTCTCAGCCGAGCAGAAATTCACACACTTGGCTTTTAGTTATGTGTTTCTGCCAGAATAATCTGCTGTGATGCAGGCAGTGAAATACAGTGGCAACATCGTATGAAGGACTGGTCACTGTCAACTATACACAAAATTAAGTACCAAAGTAAATCAAATGTCTCAGATGAGCAATAAAATCCATTAGTCTACACTCTTCGTGGCTTCTCAGTAACCTGAGTCAGAAAAATACTCTCAGGCTTGTTTCACATATCAGATCTTTTGGGATTTGCATCTTCATCTGTTAGCCTCAGTTGAGGGAACAAGGTAATGAATGGAAAGGACTGCTGGTCTATTTTATTAGTGCCCCAAGTGTATGAATATGACTTAAAATTGCTTTTTTCCTTAGCTCTGAATAGCTGAATATCCCATTCCAGTTAAATTTTTGCCTAACGAACAGCTCAAAGAATGACTACAGTCTTTCTAATTAACCCTCTGCATAGGGGAATAGCAAGGAAAAGTGTGAGCGTGGGCCACGACAAAGCAACTGTGCAAGAGCATTTCAGGTATCTGGCATTAGCAGGGAGGAATTCCTGCTGGATGACCTTTTACAGAGACTGGACAGGCTTGGTCAGGCGCAGAAACAAGACCATTCGGGTCTTCTGGTAACAGGACCATCACATTGCTTTCTCTGCATTGCTGGAGCCTTTGCAACACCTGATCCACTCAGATTCCCAGACCTGATCTCTTCCTCCAGACTTTTTTGCTTTTAGGTGAACAGCAAGGACAAATGGTCCCTTTTGAAACCCTTTCGAAGGGTTTCGGTGAGATTTAATGCAAGCACAAAGGGACTGGACTACTCTACTGAGGGAAGCTAGAGTGGAAGAGGGATCTACCACCCATTATAACTAACATCCCATTTCTTTGTCATTATCTCTTAATTATCTTGTCTTGCTTATTTAAACAACAAGGCAATTAAGAGACATTGTCAATGGAACAGAACCCTGGCACAGGCGAATGGTCTCTGCTGTGAGATAAATGCCAAGATACTTAACAGGCAGCAGCATAACATGAGAGTGTTTATTTCCAAAGCACTGGGCAATGATTGCTGGAAAATGTGTGCCGCTGCTACTGCAGGATGCCTTACTGTCCTTTGCTGTAATCATTAATTGCCTATTGCTGCAATGTCCCTTTGTACTTCATTCAGATCTGACTGTATCTAATGAATATACCTGAAATATTGCATTACCAGATACTTCTGCAATAGCAAAAGGATGCTGTAAATACTGAATGTTACAAACCAGAAAGAACTCAGGAAATAGCAACTGGAATTAGCACTGTACTTATGGGAAGTAGCTAAATATAATTTCAATAGGAGATGACTTAGGGGACAGGCAGGATGGAGCAAAGGCACTGTCTTGTCTCATCAGGCCAACAATCCATCTCATCCAGTGACTGTTCTCTGACAGAAGCCAAAAGCAAATAATTCAAGGCTCATAATATCTTTACACCAGATAACAACAGAACAGTATATCTGTTGTATATGTTACAGACCAGAATATGAAATTGGTGGTGTTTTCAGTCCTGAAGTAGTAAGGATGATTTATCATTTCATTGTTTATTCCAGTGCAATTATGGAAGCCTTTGTTGTCCACATGCAGAGCTTATTGATTTTTGAATACTATTCATTTGTCTAGCCTTGCTTCAAATAAGAGTGGAAATTTGCACCTACTAGCTATGAAAAGAGAGCTGATCCGTTCTGGTAAGCATGGACAAAATTTTGGAGAGAAGCTGGTAGAAATGAAGCAATCCTATGTAGTGGTGGGAGGAAAGGAGGTAGGTCTGGTGGTGGAGGGACCCTGGGAGAGAAGCTTTGGGTGCAGGGGGGGGTGAGCATCCCAAACTGGGTATTTCAGACACACCGACAAGGGACTAACTCATACACTTGCACCACCCCCAGTGCCTGCTCTGCTGTTGGAAATGTCCTTCCAGGGAAAGGTTCTCTCACTGCCATGGCATAACCCATTTAATGTAAAAAAAAAAGGCCAGAATGGCCTGGAAATGCCATTTCAGTTGATCTTAATGGCACTAAGCTCAGGTGTTGGGTTGGTCCTCTTTTCTTTGTAGCCACTTTTACATAACAGAAATAATAGTAGGTTATGCTGCAAGGAAGTGATTAAAAAAAAAATCTCACATATTTATTTACTTAGTGATATATTTAGGTGCTTACCTATCCCTAGTTACTCTCCAGAACAAGCAGTCCACCTCTTAAAAAAATATACCACTTAGGATTCCAGTTTGAGTATCTGCAATTGCAGATAATGTATCCCATTTGGAGTGGAATCAGGAGAGAAGAAATGGAGTGAGGGGGAAGAAGCAATCCAGGAGCTACTGAATGAAAAGTGTAGTTTATTCATAATGCTGTTTGATATTCTACATGTAGTTGTTGTGTACTTTCTTTTTTTCCATCGCCTTTTCTCAGTGTTTTCAAATGCAGGGAAAATACTGGTGTTTATACTGCATAGATTACTGTGATAAACACCTCTACCACCTCTTTCCTGCTCTGCTGGATGAGCTCAATTGCTTGATTATCTAAAGATCATGTCCGACTCCAATTATCATTACTTATTAAATCAAGTCACACAGAAAAATAATTAAATGCTTAAATCAAGGCATTCCACTTTGTCACTCACTTGGGTCTGCTGGCAAGTCTATGGAACAGTTGTTAATACTGAAAATGAGATGAAAGATGTTCTAAATTTATCTTCCCAGCATTTTCATTCAGCATAATAATGGACGTTTGACAGTAACACATTGTTGTTGAGCCAGTGAGAATCATTTCCGAAACGAAATGAGCAATGAGCACACACCTTCAAAAGTAGTCTCACAGAAACCTGGAATCACTCGGGATGGAATAGATAAATGTTCATTCACCTGGGAGCTGTATTTTGGCTGCCTTATGGCTCAAATAAAAATGAACAATTTTCAGATGAATATAAAGATCATACTCAAAAGACTTCAAATGGAAAGTATATATGTATTTTCCAGCATCCATATAGAAATTAATATGTACCATCTGGGTTACATCTGGTGATATTAAAGTGTTGTCTCACGAGCAGAATAGGTGTGAGAACCACGAAGCAAAGCTGAGCAGTTCTGGCACTTAAACTGCTAAGAAGACAACATTCATATGTAGTCCCAGAAGTATATTGCCTTTGTCCTTCAATTGCTGCTGCTTTTAAATCTCTGTTTTCCTTCTTTCCTCCCATATTACTGCCTATAGCTTTTTATATATTTTTCCCAAAAGAACTATTCAGAGCATTTAGTGGGGAAATATGGTGGTAGGTAGACAGTTGTACTGGATGATCTTGGAGGTCTCTTCCAACTTGAGCTCTATGATTCCACTATTGTATTATCTCCATGATCCAGGACACAGTTTCCTCTTGGTTCTGTGTTCAGCTTTTGCAGCGGATCTTCATTCAGGGCAGCAGACACACTGTAAGTGGAACCTGTCTCTCCTTTCTTTTGGTGCTCCCAGAATGACCATCTAACCTTTCTAGCCTCTTCTAACCTTTCTCGAAAAATTCTACTGCTGAAAGCATTCATCTTTGGTCTGACTTTTGCAGTCTCTCTAACCAAAAAGTGCTGGTAGCTTGCTGCTATTCTATCTTCTTCTGTGATTTTAAAATCTGTTCCCCATTTATCCCTCTCCTCACTTTTACTTTCTTCTTTTTCCATAAATTATCCATCTTTCCTAAATGTGTGTGTAGCCACACCTTTCATTTTCCTTGCCTGTTTGAACCCACAACCAAGGGGGCTTTGAGTGATCCCAATGATCACGTGCTTGGTAGTTATGGTTGTTTACTAAAAACGCCCCTGCAGAATAACTCCTCAAAACTGGTAAAAGAGAATCTGTAACGTATAATCTTGGATCCAGGTAAATGATGTTGACATAATCAGAGAACACTCTTCATTGCTTGCTTTTCTAACCATGACAATCAAATTCTCCTTTTTACTGTTTTTTATTTTCATCTAAATTTGAAGACTGAGACCTGTAGTATCAATGAGATATTTTTCACCATGAAACCAAAACTGGAATAACTGACTCCACTAACAGAATTAACAAGAAAAGCCATGTTCTTTTCAGTGGTGCCCAGTGCCAGGGGAAGAGGCAATGGGCATAAACTGGAGCACAGGGGGCTCTCCCTGAGCACCAGGCAGCATTGCTGTGCTGTGCGGTGCCAGAGCAGTGGCACAGGTTGCCTGAAGGCTGTAGGGTTTCCTCTTTGGAGACTTTCAGGAGGTGCCTGGCCATTGGGCCTGGGCCCCTGCTCTTGGTGTCCTGCACCAACAGTCTCAACCACGCTGGATTTCCGCGATTCTGTGAACAGGTTGCATGTGAATGAAAATGTGAACACTTAGGAGGAGCACGATCCAGTACGTTGAAGTCACAAGAAGGAAATATGCAGGAATAAAAGGCATAGCTCATGTTCTGCTGTGGATCTCAAATCCTGAGGGCTGATGAGCAGCAACATCTCTCAAAAGTTAGTTCTGTACCTGAAAGAGGAAAAATGTATATATTTTCCTTCTAAATAACTGCTTTTTGTTATCAGATTGAGTCAGATCAGGCATCAAAAATCAAGTATTTGTGAAGGGTTCTCTACAAAAGGCATTATATGAGCAAGATACAATGATAGCACAAATTGCTTTCCAACCCACTTAAATGAAACAGGTAAACAGAGAAGGAAGGACTATTTTTTTCCATTCTGAACACAAGAAATTGAAGCTTGCAATTAAACAAAGAGGCATACTGCTATTGTGGCTCCTTCTTTTCACACAAGAAAGGTTATCCCATATCTGGGCTTATCATGGCAGGCAGAGATGAGAAGAAAGGTTTCTCTTTCACTTGGATGAACTATAGCACAGGTGGAAGGGTTACAATTATTGTTATTATTTTCTACTCTTAAATGAAGCATTAAAAATCTGCCAGGGAGAATATTTTTTCAGCTTTCTTTCCTTACCCTAGAGTGGCTGTAAAACCTCAGCAGTTAAAAATGTTTTCTCTGGCTCCAAGTCTAATGCATCCATAAAAATTACATTTTAAATAAAGAAAACATGTTTTCTTCCAGCTTCAGAGTGGCTCTAAGACGTTACATATTTTCTAAAAATGCATTTAATTCTCTATTTAAAAATCCTTCAATATGCCATGACTGACTAATTTGTTGAAAACTCTGTATATGTTCTAATCTCTACTTTATCAAGAACAAACAAGCATTTTGGAATATGGTAAAAGAAAGGCCTTAAATTCAAAATCTGTCATTGTTTCCCCTCGAGACTGCATTTAGTTCATGACCTCTCTGAGGCTGATTTTTGTGCTGTGAGAAGCAGAGCTCACTTTGGTTTTCAGTCAGGTCCAAAAAATTCTCAAGAGCTTTGAGACTGTGATACCAACATAAATGTCTCTGAACATTTCTACCTCTTTGACTAAACCTGTGCATGGCCCTCACTGAGCAGAACAGGCTAATGTGAACAAGGATCCTCCAGAAAGGATGTATGATTTCTGCAGTCTTGTCCAAGCTCTGGTATGGGATCCCTCTTTGGTTTTGAGCAGGTCACTTAACAATTTTCATTTCATTTCATTCATTACAGAATCAGAAAACTCATTTTTGCTGGCCTTAAGGCATGTTGTGCAGAGATCAATTCACATGCTATCAGCACATAGCATTTCACAAATTATTTTTTTAAGGAAGTCCTGGCAGTGAGGATAGAGCAGGAGGATGCATGCTCAAACTTTTCACAGGAACCGGCTGCAGCTGGCAGAGCTTGAGATCTGCAGAACAGTGAGCAGAGTCTGCTGGTCCCTGAGCTCCCTGGGATAGGAACTGAGGAACTCTGCTTTCTTCTCAATTTGTAACTCTTCTAAGAGGTTCCAACCAACTGTGTGTTTCCAAGAGTTCTTGACTGAGAGCTCACACACAGTCTGGCTTATTTTTCCCTTGTTCCCTCACCTTGTTCTTGCCAAGATACTCACCATGGTAAAAGTTTCCCACAGTCTTCCATAGGCAGCTTAGGACTTGACTACTGCCCAAAATTATGCATGACCAACCAATGGTGCTCTCTCCTTTCCTCAGATAATATACAGACTGACCAGCGGCAGGCTCTGGTACATATTAGTTACACATTGGTCTGTGATACATACATGTAGGGAGGAAATAAATGTGAGAAATAAGGTCATTTAAATTTCCTCCAGTTCATCCCACACTTACCACTGAAGCCGATGGGGAGCATTTACCTCTCTGCGCAGAGCACAGATTTCCATCTCACTTTCTCAACTCCTATTGATGCAATGACTCCATGGGAGCTGTGAGATAAGCAGGACTTTGTCACCAGTTCCCATGAGCTCAGGGCACAGTGAAACTGTGACCAAGGAGCCTCTGTCTCTGCTAAAGACAAGCTTACAGGGACTCCTCCTGGAGATTGTCTGAGTTGTTAAGTGACCTGCTCAATAATCACTTCAGAAACCTTTTTAATACTGAAAACATAAGAAATGCCATAATAAGAAAGTGGATTATAATCATATGAACTTGGAATATGGTGAAAGGTATACCCCTCCTTTCTTATTTTTTTTAGTATATAAAACAATTTTAATTTCATGTCTGCCTTTTTCTAAGATTTTCAGTTCTGTGTAGTATGAAGTGATACAAACATAGTTAGGTGGAAACTGTTTATGTTGGAAATCTAAGGGAATAAAAATATTTTCACAAGTTCACTGTAATAAATGCCATGGTCAGTACCATCTCAAGCTAAAAAGCAGTGGAATAGAGCTGGCCATGAAAGTCATATTCTCTTCTTAACAGGGAAGAAGGGCTTTTTTTTTTTTCCCCCACAAAGAACTATTGTTAAAATAATCATTTTTTTCATACATATCTAAACAATTTTGGTTAGGTGTTGACGAAGCTATCCCAAACACCATCTTCTAGTGAAGGAGCTAAGAGACAGCCCTCGTTAACTCCAGTACTATTTTGTTAGATTCCTAGATGTGGTGGATGTCCCTGGAGACATTCAAGGTCAGGCTGGACAGAGCTCTGAGCATCCTGATCTCTCTGTAGGTGTCCCTATTCATTGCAGTGACACTTTAAGGTCATCAAATCAACTGGTTCTATTATTCTATGATTCTTCTTTCTAGACATCAGCAATTCATCAGCCCTTGCCTGAGTTTGCTGAAAGAGCTAGAGAAATTAAAGGGAAGGACGATTCACATGAGAAGATTGTTATGTGAGCATAGTATAGGGGATCCTGCATTTGCTGCTTCAACTGATGGTTGATCTCAGCAAAATCCTATTGCTATGACACAGAATGTCCCAGATGTGAACACAGGTACCAGGCTACAGAACCTACCCAGTGTTCTCCTCTAGTTCATAGGAGCTCTGATAAACAATTTTCTCATGTAAGAGCTCATCACAGCACACAGGAAAGAGAGGCACCAGGGCAGAGTGACGGTTGCCACTATTTCCTGCATTAGTGCACAGGATCAATGTCTCTGTAGGAGAACTGTGACTTTATTTTTACTAAATGGCCTGTGAAAGCATTTCCATTAGAGGTGGTTTGGTATATTATAACTAAGTGGACGGAACAGAGTGAGTGTTTATTTACCCAGGAAAGTTTGAATCATATGGAACATCTGGCTTTCATTGAAATCCTCCATTTTACAAAAAAAAAAAAAAAAAAAAAGGAAAAAAAGGGAAAAAAGCAAACCAAAAGACCCATCTGGTTTAGTAGAGACTGAAGGAAGGCAGGTGGCTGACATTTGATCACAAGTGAGCTTAAATGGGATCAAACTATGAGCATCCTCTGAAGTCTCTGTTCAGATCATGCCTGGAGATCATTTTAAGGTCCAATTTAAAGAGTTGAATAAGTAAAATATTGCTTACAAGTGCTGAGTGTACAAAGACTTATGAAACGTTACTCTGAAATGTTTGTGTTTTCTTTCATTGTAAATCTTGTTATCATATGGGTCAGCCTATCTATTGCACAAGTTCAAAAAAATGCATGAGCTGACATCTTTTGCAGTTGGAAACACCACGCTCGGCTTTGTAGGAGTCACAGCGCAGCATTACTCAATGGAGGCACAGGCCTGGGATGTTTGACTTAGCTGTCAGTACTAGGAAAGAGTTTTGTGAGGCATGAATGGCACTACAAATTTTGCTTGGGCAGAAGACTTCTGAAAGCAGCCACAATTTGCAAAGTCTGCTCTTGTCACCTTGAGAAAATTGTGATGGGAAGAGAAATGTTTTCCCATCTTGCTGGTACTTATCGCTGTCCCCAGCAATGTGGTCCCTAGGATCCCAGGAGAACACTGTCCTCACATTTCTAGCAAAGTCAGACATTCTTTGCAACAGAGGAGATGTGTCCTGTGTGGTACAACTGTTTGTCCTGGCTATTGTGTTTGATCTGGAAAACACACTGTGAGGAAACAGAGATGCTGCCATAGGAAAACGTCTGGAATGGTCGAGCCTGTTGTTTTCCTTAGTTACTGAGAGGTGCTTTGGAATGGTATTTTGCACCTTCTATATAGTTCTCCTCAGTCTTGGCACTGTACTTTAGTGAGAAATAATACACAGAAGTGCTCTGCTTGGATGTGGGCATACGTGCCAGCTCTGCTGCCTGTACTGGGCAGCTTTCCTGGGAGCTGACACCATATGGCCCTGAGGCTGCTGCTGGTCAACAGCACCAATCTGTGAACTTCAAACTGATATTTAAGTTAATATTCTTCAGATCAGCTACGGATTCAATGAAAGAGTCAAAGAGAGAACTTAGGCTCCTTGATCTTCAGTCCCTGCTCTAATAAAGGAGTGATTAACATTACAGTTTATTATTACTTTCAATTTCAACTCCCATATGAAGCTAGAGGAACTGCAGAACTAGTCAGAATCCTATTTTCTGCCTGTCAGTTAAACATATGAAGTCCCAAGACAGTCTGACTCACCTTCATATATAAAAGAAAATTCTTTCTTCCAACGCACACCTGTGTCTTTCTTAAAATGTGTCTTTATTCTGAAAAGCAGCTGTCAAAAAATTTCATCCTTTCACTCAATAGATTTATATCGTGTCTGAATTTATATCCAATGTATTTAGTACTAGAATATGTTTTTACGACATTTTTACTTTCACCTCAGTGTTTGCAAAGGTATGAGAGAAAAAGTGGATTTCTGTTCTGGCTCATGTATCACAAAATGATTTGTTAAATGCTTTCCAATTTTGGACCAAATGCTGCCTCCTCAACTACTCCTTAGCAAACTCAAAGGACAATTTATTTGCACAGGTTTAATTGTGAGAAGAACTTGATGTAATGAAGTTTTAATGGCAAAGCTGTATGAGCCAGAAAATGCACAGCTTGACTTTCAGATCCCAAGCTGAGTCTGCAAGTAGAGATGCTTCTAAACTGATAAAATGTCATTCAAGTCACTCAGGCACAATAAATGTGAATCCCTCACCACCTTTTTTATAGTCAAGAGCATGCTTGTGTGAACACTAATGCAGGACTAAGATGCTGATGGTTATTTCTGCATAACTAGAATAGTAGTTAACAGCAAAACTCAATACTCACAAATGGCCAAATGTGTTCAGTTCAGAGCAGAAGTTCAGTGCACCAAATCTGTCTCATCTTTCCAATTCTACTGGTTTGACTAAAGAATAATCTCCAATCTTCCATTGCCCTCAGATTGTCATGGCTGCAGTAAAACTTCCAATCCTCAAGGACTCAGCTAGAGAAGCAACTTCTAATAAACTCTAAGGGACTCACAGTCATAAAAATCTCTGAACTGGGATGAAAGAGAAGTGAACTGTGCTAACAGGCCAGGAGTTCAAGTCTTCTATGTGACAGTACATATGGCAACATCCTCAGGAGAAAATGACAAAGCAAAGACTTCTCAAGTCCCCATTTAATTTACTTGTGTGCTCTGAAGATAATGATCTTCATGGGTTTAGAGCCTGTGAGCTCACCTTTCCTGCCTCAAGTACGTCCTCCAGGCAAAATCACCTAAATGCAGCAGCTAGCAGTATCTTTGTTTACAATGTGCTTAGTATCCTGAGTCTCTTGGCCTCCAGGAATGCTTCCAGGAAAAGCCGAGCTGGCTAAACAGTCATCTGAAGAATGTCAGAGATGGGAGAAGGTATCAGGAGGTGAGAACCAGTCCTGATAACCTATGCATGGGCATATCATTTTATTCTACAATTAGTTGTTGGTCAGGACAACCATGTCACAGTGTAGAACTATATGTATCCCTGCTGTAGCTTTGTACTCATTTCTCTGTAGTGATTTTAACATAAGATGGCACTTCCAAAGGTTTTTTTTTTTTTTTTAACAACTTATTTACACCTAAACAAAAACATTAAAGAAAATTAATTACAGGCCAAATCTGCTGTCGTGATAAACGATGCCATTTTATCTTTTCTCATCTTGTGAATTGGTGAAGATGTCTTTAGAAGTGTTCCACAGTAGCTCAACTCATCTCTCATGTAGTCAATTATAAATTCCTTCTTTTTGCATAATTATTTTTTCCCTAATATATTTATTAATTTGGACAAATGTACCACTGCTACTGTAGTGATGTCTTATTTACTTAATTCGAAGTTTATATGTAGTTCCTTGCTGGTTTATCAGTCATCCCAATGGACTAGCAGGCATTGACCTCAGTATGTTCAAAGTGTTGCATGAGGTTTTAGCTACTCATCTCTCATTAAATTTACTGATACTCAAGTTAAAAACTGAACAGTTTCTTGCGTTACAGCACTCTTACCTGTAGCTAAAAGATAGAAAAACCTGTGACCATCTTTTTCTTCAGGTGCCCTATGTTAAGCTGAAACTCAGTAAATACAGTCTTTATTATATAAAGCAGAGTCTTTTCAAGTTAATGCAGCGCAATGCCCTTTTTTCACCTTCACAGTAAAATGAGAGAGTACACTCTGCCTTCCCAAAGTGGTTGCCCATCATATGCCCACCAGTGGTGATGTGCCATATATACTATGAATTTGTCTCTCAGCAACTTTACTGCATATAGAGTGTATAATTAACGCTATTTAATTAAAACTTCAGGATTCTCAACATTTTCTAAACGCCCACACTTCCAGTTAAATGAATTCCAATGCCAACATTTTAACATTGTTACATAATAAAACATAGCTAGAAGTTTTAAAAGCAGTTCTCCCTGGTATTTTTTTATTCTTTAAATTAAAAGTAGATCCCCGAGCAGAAGTTTTCATCAAACAGAAAATCTATGCACTATTTCACCATTTTTATTGCACATGTAATCCAAGAGTACCACTTTCCAACTGCGCTTTTACCCTTATCTGGAGAGGAGGAACCTTGTCAAGAAAGTGAGGGCTTCCATTTTCCCCATGTTGCACTATTCAGTGAGCTGAGATAGAGGGGCAAGTTTCTCCTCAGAGCACCCTACTCGCTTCTACTGGGAAAAGGTAAGCAATGACTTCATTAGCTGCTGTTGGAACTCTGACCAGAGCTTCTTCAAGCCTGATTACCCAAAATTAGAAAGTAATAATATGATATGATATGATATGATATGATATGATATGATATGATATGATATGATATGATATGATATAATATATAGTATAATATAATATAATATAATATAATATAATGGAATATGTATGTCACATATTTGCCTTGTGTACCCATTTTCCAAAGAACACTCCAAAGTGAAGGCCAGTATCATCTGATAAAACAATTTTCTTCTCTCTTTTTAAGAAGCAGTTTCTCTTCACAGACACATTTAAAATTTGTTTTGTTGATTCTGTGGCCTCAATATAACAGTAAATAACACTATATGTGTGAATCAGGGCTGAATTCTGTAAGTGGAGAACTTCAGATGAACTCACAGGTTTCCTGCAAAGAACTGGCCTTTATCTGTAGATTCTTCTTCCTATTTAAATTGGCTCTAGAAAGCCAAAAGTCTTTCGAGTAATTTAAATGTAGTAGGTAAATTTAAATCAGTTTCTAAAATACATTTAGATGATGCTATTCTCAGTGATTAAATACTTCATCACTGAAACCATAATAAAAATGTGCTAATTTCAGTTCACTGTAGAAGCTCAAAGGGAATAAATTACAAGTCTATTGCACCCCTTTTATGATTACTATTCTGCTAAGGAACTAATGTGTTTTCTTTCAAGGCTAAGTGAATATCTTTTGCTACCACAACCTTATCAAAAATTTTCATGAGCCTAACAAAAATCGGGAGTTGGTTATGAAATGTGGATTTCTAGATTCTGATAGATGCTCTCCTAAAATACCAATGGCAAGCAAAAAGAGTTGCAGTGGTCCATATTTACACATTTTTATTTGCTATGTATTCTACTGATGGTTAAGTAAATAATTACTTCCAGTACAAGGGAAGAAGTACCTCTGAGAAATGTTATCTTTCTGATGCCTAGTTGCTTCTGAACAGGTTCTGAGATACTGAAGTCCCAGTGACACATTGCTTTTAAGAATGAAGAAATCCTGGCTGTCCTGAGAACTTTATAACAGATATTAGAAAAGCAGCAGAAAATACAGAAAAAAAAGAACTCTGTTATCTTTTCTGATATTTTTATTCTCCAAGTGCATTATCGCAGATCCCTGCTCTCAAATCTTTATCACCCAGAACACAAGAAACAACAGGCTCTGGCTACCCTTTCCTCCCACATTCTTTCCAGTATTCTTTTTCACGACTCAAAGTATCTTCTCTCATTGTCAAGTCAGAAATCAGATTAAGAATTGGCATTGTCTTACCTTTCTATAAAATACTTTTAAAATGGACCATAAGAAGAATTCTAATCCTCTCTCCTTATAGAACCTAAACTGTTCCTATCAACATTAAAGTTGGTTGTATAATAGATTCATTTACTAGACTTGCCACAGTAATGGGTAACACATCTGCAAAGCTGTGACTCTTGAACCCTATTTCTGGCCTTTAAGTGGCTGCAATGTATCCTCCAAATTGTCTGAACAGGAAGCAAATGCTTTGGAAACCATTAGGATCCCAGCAAAGGAGGGAGTGTTTATTTGGTTAATAGATTATAAGCAGATTTCAGTGGTTGGACTGGAGTGTAAGCCATGAAATGAAGAATTTGAGATAAAGAAATTCAGATTCTTATTTGTTCAAACTTTTTGCAAGACATTGAGCAAGTCATTTAGACTGCTATTAAAAGTTCAGTGTTTCCAAGGAGCTATGTCAAAGTTTTTCTGTTGTTTGGAATGGCACATCCATCTCACAGCATCATTCACATAGTTTCTTTAAATATCCAGAAGTGTTCATATATTATAATGAGATCCTAAAAATTCTCTTGTTAGACCCTCCTTTATTTTTCAGGATATTATATTTGTATATGATTTAAAAAAAAAAAAATAATAATAATGTAGAGAAAGAATGCTTTCTCCCTGTCCAAACTTCTTCTTGAAAAGGAAAAAACCGTAAGTTTCTTTTAAGAGCAGTTATTTTCTGGCTCATTAGAGGCATGTCTTTTTTTTTTTTTTTTTTTGCAATGAAAAGCCATGAACAGGGGCAGAAGCAGGTCACACATGATTTGAAGAGATGACATTCAATTTTAAGGACAAGGCAAGGAGTCACACTGACACACTTCCAACTGCCCTCCTACCAGTAACTCCAGCATCTATGGCTACTTTCTTCATAGCGTCTTTTTAAGAGAGCTGCCTTCAGGAATCTGCGCTCAAAAGACTCTGGAGACCTTAGCGGTTACTGCTGTCATACCTGAAAAACATTTGACCAAGTCAGCATGCTATTCATGCCCTTTGGAGAAGGAAAGGGGCAAGCAGGTCCTGCAGCAAATACAAACCAGGTCTTATGACTAACAACCATTAAATAGCTCAAAAACACCCGAGTTTCTAAGATGTTTACAAATTGCAAGAGGAATATTTTGCAGAATAAATGCAGTCCTGGAGCTTAATACTCACTCTACTATTTCATTACTGCCCCTGTTTCATATTAGCACACCAAGCAATTTGAATGCATCTATGGACGTTTTAGTAATGTATACCCAAAGCAATTGCCAAATGTTATTCAAGGCTGCTATATGTAGTAGTTGTAATGAATAATGTTTTTGTTAAGAATGTGGCAAACTGCTATTTATTCCGATGAATTCCAACCAACCATAATGCCTGGGTCTTACTTCTGAGGTATGAATGCAATAATTACCAAACACGATTCTAAAATGCAATTTGTTAACTTGGAGGAGATTGTGAGATCGTGACACACATTTAAAGTACCCATGAAGCCATTCTTGCTGTTTTTACCCCCACTAAGTCTTTGTTTACATAAGCAGAATCTCCCGTCACTGTATCCACCAGTTCAGTGTCTACATCCTTGTCACTGTACACGTCAAGATTTGATACCTGAATATGAGACATCAAATCAAGCAGCAAGACTATCTGGAAGATAAATGAGGTAATGAGTTTTCAAAATTGCCCAACTCTTCTTCACTTTCCATTAAGTTTCTCCTCCAAAGTAACTTGGCCTCAGAATATGTCCCAGATCCAATAGGTCATTTAAGTTAGCAAGTAACAGCTGTAGAACCAAAAGCCTTTGTGTTAGAAATAAAAGCTGTGCAGTTTGCTAGCATGTCCAATGAGAAAGCTACACAGCACCATCAGAACTAGTCCGTAGAATTATAGAGCCATAGGATATCCTGAGCTGGAAGGGACTCACAAGGATCATCAAGTCCAACTCCCAGCTCCACATAGGACCATCCAAATTCAAAACCTGTTTCTGAGCGCTGTCCAAACACCCTTTGAACTGCAGCAGCTCGGGACCGTGCCCACTGCCCCGTGCAGCCCATTCCATGCCCACCACCCTCCGCTGCAGACCCTGTCCCTGACCCCCACCCGCCCCTCCCCTGATGCAGCTCCATGCCGTTCCCTCGGGCCCTGTCACTGTCACACAGAGCAGAGCTCAGCGCTGCCCAAAGGCAGCCGCCATCAGGCCAACCCTCAGCTCCTCTGCTCTGGGCTGCACCAGAAGGGGAGCCAACAGGCTGAGCAGTGTAGGGATGGAAGTATAACAAGAACAGTGTTGAGTGGCAACATTGACTGGACAGTGACAGGAATACAAAATGCAATATAAAATCACTAGTTTTCTATTTACGAACTTTAAATAAATATATTCAAGGTTAATATCTTACTGCGTCACAGAAGACTGAAAATTCAATTAGAATGCTATAAAAACTCTAAGTAAATATTTTAATAGAGATGAAATTAGATCTAGCACTGACAAATAACAGCTAGAACGGGCAGCATTCAAAAACCAGTATTTTTAATACAGTTGAAATAAGAATCACAACAAAATGGACACAAACAAAAAGATTAAGAACTGGAATGAATTCATTTCCATGGAACTAACATAGCATGAGCAGTAAAATATTTTGGAGATTGGCCTAAAACAGTTCCAAATCATGTGATTCTAAATCTAAATATAAATGTAGATCTAGATTTGTATAATGTTGTATGTATGTCATTAAAGACTGTTCAGAACATGCACTTTCTGCTGTCTCTTTGCTGAGTTTCTACAGAGCTTGCAGAGTTGCAGAGATGCTTTACGGTGACAGAGAGTTGTATTTAAACTTGTGCACAGCTAAGAAATTTGCAGCCTCATAGCTGGGAGACAGATGATGCTGCAGGTGCCTCAGTGCAAATGCAAGTGCCACACTATTTTTATCATGATTCATCTGGGAATTTAAAGAAGAGACAGTCTTTCCTTCCGCAGCTGAGAGGCCAGGAAAAAAACCTCTGGAGAATACAAGAAGCTGGGCTGGAGAAACATTTTATTTTTGTGTGACTCATAACTTTTAGTGTTTGGAAAGTACAGTAAATAGCTAGGCATGGTAAGAAGAGGACTTCGGCATATAAATCGTTAATGAAAGAAGGATGTTCCACGTTATATATAACTGTTTTTCCCCCCCTGTATTGCTGTAGAATTTTCTATTGATAGATCAGAGTGATAATTCTCAGAGGAACTTGTCACTTCGTCAGGTACTGCAGAAAGACAATCAGTGGCTGAAAAGAGCAGTCTTCCTCATATCCATACAGCAGCCAAGATCTTTTGTTGTGACTCTGGTTATGTTGAATCCAGTGCTTCCAGTTTAGGTCTCAGAGAAATAATTTAAGTTCTAAAAAGCAACAATTGGGGAAGAAAGCTTGTGTGTGAGTTTTGTCGTTGTGCTTCTGCAGCCTATTGCAGCAGCCAAAGTGAGGAGAGGACATCAGTGAACTGTGGCAGACACATGGGGATGAGTGCTGGTGGGCTGGTGGGCTGGTTTTGATTCCCCAAAAAGTGTTAAATGGCACAGGGGAAGACCTTATCTGGAGATAGGAGATTTCTGTGGTACCCTGCAGCTTAACATGGACAGACTCATTGCATAAGTGAGAGCTTTTGTAGCTGGGGAATGCTCTCCTGATCAGAGGAATAGATGGTCTTAAGGTTTTCAGCCATACAAATAGGATCTCATCCAAACAACATTTTGGTCAGGAGAGCGTGATGAATTGATTCAAAGGGGAAAAGAGACTTAATTTTATCAGAAAAGGTCAATGTTCGTGCACGGTTTTCAAATATAGGTGCAGAAAATGATGGTTAGGCAAGGCTGTTAAAATGACTTTCTCTTTCACTCGAATAGTACATTAGCATAGACTAGTAGCACCCTCTCAAGACACTTTGCTGCTTTTACAATGGTTTCAGGCACTTCCCCAGGGATGGGACAAGGCCTGACTAGGACTGAAAAGGTTGTCTGGGGCCTCTTCCCACATCATGTAAGGAAGGGACAGCCCTTGGCTGCCACATCCCTGAACCAGCCCTGAGCCCAGCAGCCACACGCCTGGAGGGGGTTGCTACTGGGGCCCTCACTGCCCCTTTTATGAGACAGGTAAAAATTGCTGAGAATGCCTTTCTTTTGACAGAAAGAGAGGAAAGTACAGCCCTTCTGATGCCGTATAGTTTGATGGTAACTGTCCCATCATGTGTGACTTGTTCCTGTGATCCTTTCCATCTCAAAGGAAGGATGGAAGACAGGACCATTGATTGGAAATAAAACATGGAAGAAATTGTGTGAGGAATTATTGTCCAAAATGATTCTGTCACGAGTTCTGGGATCATCTCTGTAGTGAGCTCCCAGTGAGTCTCGTTTCCACATCACAGTATCTTCTGCTACTTTCCAGATGATGAAATTATGTGATTGGTCTACATTGTTTGTGTTATTCTTTTACCTCAGAAAGTAGAATCGAGCAATGCCTTAAACATTTTTTTGCATTTCTTGGGTCCAGACAAATTTTGGGTGTGACTGTCTGCCATGGGAACACTGGAGATGTGTATCTTGTCCATGAAGGCATGATTTTTACCTCCATGCACCCACTGCACTGGTGTAGCACTCTGGTTAAGGAGTCCCAGGGGATCCTATCTGGAGGCTCTGCATCCCACTCAGTACTTTCCACATTCAAAATACAACAGGCACTGCCAGGACTATTTTAACAGAACTCAGACGTTGAATACAATTTTAATTCTCATGTATCTCTTCTTTCTGGTTCCTCCATAGACATGACTGAATTTAGTTACATGGCATTCCTGTGGCCCCAACTATTTAACCTCTGAGAAACTAAATCTTGAACAAGTCCAAGCACTCTCCTTTGGATGCCCAACGGAAATTACAAAGTCCTGAATATTCAGCAATTTTTAGTCCATAGTGTGCCGTCTCATGGCTTCAGTCAATCAACCCTACCTTCCAGTACACTTGGCATCTCTGGTACCCTAGCTTTCAACAACCTGAACTTGGAATTCAGAAAACAAGGAGCAGTCAGATCAGTGAGCCTCAAAGGAAGATAAGATTTGACATGACTTGCCTTGTACCACAAAGGAAACCCATGTTAAATTAGGACTCAGTTTTCTAAACTTGCATTTGACTAAACTAATGATCAAATCATTTCTTTGCCCGCAGGTCCTTGAATCAGACCTCCAAATTCTTGGAAAATAATGCATGGATCCTTCAGCTAACAGACCCACTTCACTACATCATCATAACTGCTCACCAGAGCGTTTTGTCCTGTTCATCAAATGAGGTGAATATAGCAAAGAAGTTTTAAGTTCACATAAGCAGTCTGCTTCAAAGTGTACATACATAGCAGCAAAATAAAAATCTTATATGTATGTAGTTTTCATACAGCCTTTTTTTTTTTTTAACATATGAAGGGTAAAATTTGAAACCTACATTTTGGCTTTGGAAATATGTAGAATAATTTAAAAATGTCTCATCCAACCTTTTGAAGTTGTTAAAGGAGTACACTTAAAATCTCCCTTCTTCAGCAATATGCATGATATTATTATGTTCCACAAGCAAATTAAGTATGAAAGACTGTCCTTCATGTTAGGTGAGCAATTTCCAACTGTGGGAAGTGTAATAAGTACATTTCCTTCTGAGAGGGGTGTTTAGAGTAGCAGTGTTTCATATCCACTCTGTCTTTACATTTTCCTAGCAGTATTAATGCTGTAAGGGACTCTGAAGAGTCAGACCTATAATCTGAAAGCCAGATTTTCCAACCTTCACTCATCTATGAGTTCTTTCCTCATTTGTGTCCAGTGAGTTAAGAAGCCCGAGTCTGAGATACAGAAGTGAAAGCCATCTGGTGAGTGAGAGTGCTTCAGCCCGGGAGGATTCAGAATCTCTTGACACTGTTTGTACCAGGAGGAGTTTCAGACATGCCATACAAGGCCAGTGAAGATTAAAAGGCGGATGAAGGAACATAGGTAGGCTCAGCCCCACTGCGCGCAGGGTAGGGACACAGTGAGCTGCCTGCAGTGCCAGTTAGAATGATCAACAGCAGGGCTGCTCAGACGACCCAGTGCCTGCACTGCAGGGATGTCCCCAGCATGCTGCATGCTGTGTATGCAACTGGAAAGCCAGAGGGAGGTCGGGACACTTCCCTTCACCTGCCAGCATCGTGGTAGGGCTGCAGGATAAAGCAGGCAAATCCTAACAGGCCAGGTGTGAGTCCACACCTGCATCCTCCTTGAAACAGTAGCCACTTCTCTGTGCTGTGGAAAAGTTGTGCACAACAAGGAATATGCAGAGTGACAGCAGTTGGCAGACGCTTAAGCCCAGGCAACTATTTCATCGTTAGTCTAAGTACACAGTCATTCAAACTGATCACGTTTATTGCTGATTTTGTTTATACTTGCATATACTAAGGGGTTTCGAGCCAAGAGTAACTCCCTTGTTCAAACCCAACTCATTTGCAGCAGAAGTGATCCTCAACTCTGCTGCATCTGTGTGCACCCTTGTGAAAACAGAGAGTAGGTGGCAACAGCAGCGGGAGCACTGCCAATCTTGTCTTGCCAACATGGATATATGCTCTAAAATATCCAGGGCTACTGTACGTGAGGAACTGTAGTGAAAAGGACAAGCAGATGTGATTTACCTAATTGACAGCCTAATTAAGATCTGAAGAAGAGGTGGGTGATTTAGAACTGTTGGAAAACAAGTTATTGAAAGGATTGAAAATTAATATAAAAGGTCTCAGTGGTGTTTAATAAACAGAACTCATTCAAAAAATGCTTTTAAATGTTCCAGACCTTATTTTCTACAACAGCTCTGCCAGCCTATGATCACCATGTTCAGACCTGAGCCAAGAGAGCACAGCTGGGGTTGCCACTGAATTTTCTTGTTCTCATCTGCTTGATGTGATGTTTATCCCTTAGATTGTGGCATTAGTCTGTAGATAAAACAGAGTGTAATACATCTTTCACCTCAGTGAAACACCCACTCTTATTGTAGCATGTTGTGTTCAGTAATTTCCACTCAGATGAATTCTTAAGCACTTCAAAACAAGTCACTATGGGCTGGATGCAGCTTTAAGAATAGGGAATTGCCATGCTCAGCCATGACTTGATCCCTCTGGGAATTCACCTCCTCCTTATTTTTCCTATTTGTGTTTTTTCTGTTTCTATTTTTCCAAACAAAAATAAATGCCAGTATCTCACAATGTCTCTAATTCTAACAACTAGTCATGAAGCATGGCAGTGCTGTTGGAGAAGACAGCAGTTAGTACTCATCTCTAGGCTAACTGAATTTCATTTGTTTATTATCTTTTTTGGACACTTCTTCCTTTCTTTTTGAGCTGTCTCTTCCCCCCCTCCCCCCCCCCCCCTCTGGTCAGCAAGCATACTCTTTGCTCATCAAAGACTTATTTTCATTTTTGTTGTCTATACTCAAGTCAACTCCTGTGTTTCTGGTGTTGGAAGTCAAGGAGGAAAGCAGAGAATGCTTCAAAGGTTTTGAAACCTCAAGATTCTTCTAAATGCTGATTAAAGTTAGGATTGACACATTTCAAATGAATACCATTTCAAAATGAGAGCAAAAGATCAGCTGAGCTCTACAAGTGGTGTACCTCAGTATAGTACTGGGACCAGTATTATTTAACATCTTTGTCAGTGACTTGGGCAGTAGGATTGAGTGCACCATCAGAGGTTAGTGGATGGTAATGATCTGAGTGGTGCAGTTGATGATCCTTGGAGGCATTCAAGACCAAGCTCTATGGGGCCCTGTGTAGCCTGATCTAGTGGGAAGTGTCCCTGTCCATGGCAGGAAGGCTTGGAATTATGTGATCTTTAAGGTCCATTCCAATCCAAACCACTCTATGATCTCTAAAACAGACATTTGGCCAGGCAAGACTGGAAAGTGGTTCAGAGGAGATTTCTGCTTGACTGTTTGAGAAGCCATTCATTTTTCTCAAAAAGACAGTCTTGAGGCAAGTGTGGAGGGAAGGCAATATCTGCAGGTGACAAAGAAGGATCTTGAATGGTCTTTGGGCCACTTAGCTGTTTTTCAAATAGGAAAGGAAACTGTTTAGTTCAGGAAAGCTGTGGTGATGGCATCCTGGACAGAGCTAACATTAAAGTCAACTTGAGAATCACAACCAGGCAAGAGAAGCGTATGAGAGAGAGCAAACTTGCCTTACTGTGTAAAATGAACCTTCAAGCTATGTTTATTTGTATCTGGATGGCTCATTAAACTGTGATACAGTGATTCTGCTTATTGTACAAAAGAATCTCACATCTAAGGGATACTGCTTTTGCTATGATCAGTAGAGACTGGACAGACATTATCGCTTAGAAAGAGATCATCAAAGAATCGGGGTTCTTGCATTAGTGTGCCGGTGTTGTGCACGTCTATCTTCCTCACATGTATCCCCAGCAATCAGATTTGAGACAGAAATAGAGGTTCCAAAGGTAATTAATATCTTTAAAGACTATGGCCATTTAGCTAAGGAGGCAGAGATCCTGCAATACACTGACATGAAAACAGCCAAAGAATCTACTATGGAGAGGGAAGTCCTGATTCATTTACAACAAGGAGAAAAGGAAGACTAATAAACAAACCAACGAAATCAGTTTTACCCTAAATATCCATCAAAATAACATCTTCTCAGGCACCAAGATAAATCTCTAAACATAGCTCAGTAGAGACTCAGACTCCAGTAGTTCTGATGTTCACTGAATAATTTGTTCTCTGCGGGAAGCCTCCTCCTTTGAACCTGCTTCCTCTGCCTGGTCAAAAAAAAAAAAGAGTTTTTAATGATCTTCCCAGTGCAGTGCTTGCCTTTAAAGACTGGAGAAGTTGTTTCAGAGAAGGCCTTGAAAGATATTTTTGCTGATGGTTGAAATTATTTGGATTTTAAGTTGATTTTATTTTACATTTATGAAGATGAAGAAACCTGTAGTACTAGATGTTTTTTCTTCTATGTTTGTATTAGAAAATGAAATATAATGTATCTAATAATAAGCATTATCCAGTCCTTGTTTTATTACCTCATGGAGATCTAGCACATAAAATGAATTAGCACAGCATCACCAAGTGCTGGACTTCATTCAGTTAGCTGAAGGTTATGCAAAATCATAATGAGAGCTGCTAATTTAAGCAAGAAGGACATTAGTCTCCAGTCAGCTTTTTTCTTCCCTTCTCCTCAGCACTGTTTTTTTTTCAGGAAGCCTGTGAAGATTTGTTGTCCAGAAATGTAGCCTGTGTACTTCTGAGAAATATGAGAAATCGTTGCTGCAGCTTCACCACTGGTTTTGAAGTGAACCAAGGTGTTTGCTGTGCTCTCCTTGCTAATTCTCCCAGGCTTAGAACTGATCTCACTCAATGCAGTACGAATGACATTTTTTAGAAGTTTGGACAGATTTAAAGAGGAAACTGCTTTATTATTATTATTATTATTATCATCATCATTATTATTATTATCATCATCATCATTATTATTATTATTATTATTATTATTTAACAACATTTACTTATCCAATAAACTCTTGATGTTAGAGAAAAAAAAGCTGGGAAAGATTCTTTGTGAAATTTTCATTTACAGCTAGTTTCAGGAGGGGAGCTGGAGTATACTTCTAACTCCTTTAGACTTGCCTCCCTCATTTGCTGCTTTATCCTGGAAGTGCTTGAGGTACATTGACTACTAAGTCTCTGACACTGGGAACTTCCAACATACCAATGGTGCCAAACAAACTTTCAGCCTTCGAATTTCTGGGAAAACTCCCCAGCAAGGCAGCAGTAAAACACCTGTAGGTCCAAGGGCCAATGCAACTGCTCCAGCTGCCAAAAAGGGGGATCAGTCCTACAAATTCTGCCACTTAAAACCACTTTTAAGTTTTC
The DNA here is from genome assembly GCF_023343835.1 of Lagopus muta. NCBI lineage: Eukaryota > Metazoa > Chordata > Aves > Galliformes > Phasianidae > Lagopus > Lagopus muta. Next base: position 24,622,484 of record NC_064435.1, read on the forward strand.
TTCCCATCTTCATTATAAGCTGGACCATGAGCTGAACTTCAGGCTTTCATCCTACAAACTCTTCTGCTGGTGAAGACCTCGCGTCTACCATCATCTGATCCCACTGAGAATTACACAGCACAGCTGGGCTCAGGTCTCTGCTGGGACCTGCTAGTGCAGCCATGACCTGTCAAAAATTTGCCTCTGATAATTCTCCGTTCAAAGCAAAATTTTACAGGTTTCCAAAAGTTCTGTAAATTACTAAAAACACTTTATAGGATCTGAAAGTCTTCACAGTTTTTATCTACCCAAATTTGGAGAGATTTTGAGTGTTGCAGTTTAGTATTCATTGAAACTGTGGCTGTCTGGACAACAGATAATTGAGAATATATTAAAGGGAACAACTTTATATAAAAAAAAGATACAATTTCAAAAGCACCTTATTTCTGCTAGAAGCCAAGTACATTTCCTCTACACTCATCTCCTGTGAGAAATATCCTGGATTTTTTCCCCCTGAAATGTTAACTAGTCTGCTGTAAGAGAAAGCCCAGATCACTTTGAAGTGGTAAGTATGCTTAAATTTGCTGCAGGCTTCAGTATCCCTTAGGGTCCTAAGGCCTACAAATTATTTTTACTCATTTAAAATGAAATAGAAATTAAAAAAAAAAAAAAAAAAGCCTGGATATAACTAAAAGAAAACACTGGAAAGCTTTGTAACCCCTTCACACTCCCTGTGGTATTCTGTCCTCTATCTAATAGGATCTCCCCTATCACTTGTTCTGAAGAAAACCATCCTTTCATTCAGAACACAGTAAGATTTGACACATGGTCTGGAAAAGGCAAAAATTATGACTGCCATAACTCAGTGTCCGATGTGAATTAAGGATGTTGATATGTTTGTCTGCATATTCTGCTAGCAGTGTATCTATATACACTCTACAGAGAAGCTCCAATGCAATTGCTTTTATATAGCTACTTAAAACCGCACCCGAAAGTATGACTGCAGCAAGGATGATGTGTTTTGACTCTGGTGGCTTCAGTAACATTGCAAAGAAGAGCAAGGGTTAAACTTTCTCTTACAAGAACAGCACTCAGCTGACAGCCAATGCTGCTGCACCTTCATTTCTATTGCTTCTCATCCTAGTCTGACCAATGCAATTGAAGATGTGCCTGTTTGCATGGCTGTCTGGCCCTCCAGTTGCCCTAAGAGAACAGTAAAAGCTATTGTTTGGAGGTAGTTCTCACTTTAGTTTGTGACTGACTTTAACTCAGAGAACAAACATGTCAGCCAGACACTTCAAATCAGTAGATTAGCATCACAACCCCATCCTCCAGCTATGGAAAGCTCCAACTAGTTTGGCTAAATATTCTTTTTTAAAAAAAAGTAGATTTTTTTCTAGGAAGTGCTTGCTACAGCGTGTTTGGTTTAGGTACCTGTCCTACCAGCCCTCCTTGATTTCCATACATTTATTCCACCCTTCAAGTACATTAGTTTCTATGGCAACCAGGATGCCACTGGCAGGAGAAAACGCAATGGAATTCTTAATTTCTCTTTCAAGTCCGTATATAAAATTGAAAGTTATTTACACTATGGTTATCAAATAAAGGAAGTGTTTATGGGCCAGCTTTGGATCCACTAATGTGGGTGGGATTTCTGCTACTGCCTTCAGTTGCATCCAGTATGGTCCTTATGCTGCACACCATATGTCTCGCTAACCACCACACAATCCCTCACCCCAGACTGCTAGCTCTTCTCATTTTTGGAAGGAGAACTAGTGAGACTGATTCATGCAAAGTATCCTCATTGCTTATAATGAAGATTAAAAGCATAATTATTTTTAGGAGCTCCTCTGTGGTATGAATTTTCAGACTTTGGAGAGAGATGTCAGATGATCCAGTCCTTGATTTTTAAAAAATGTTTTCCTCAGGTACTTCACTCTCTTCTGTTTCATGTCACTGCACCCACCTCCCACTGACTCCTGGCTGCCATTTTAAAGAATAGCTGGGAATTATTTCAGACATGTAGAAGATGGGGTGTGAATCAGTTCGAGATCTCAGTGGGCTGTGGGGATGAAATTGGCAATTGTGAAAAGCCTTCCTACACTTTTTCCATATATTTCATATGTCATCCCACAAAAGGAATGAAAATAGAGTCCCTTACACGGAAGCTGTGAGAAGAAGAGGACAGAAATCAGAGAAGTGAGTAAAATGTGCCAGAATGCTTCCATTTTACACAAGATCCGCTCCAGAAAAACAGAGAGTAGTCATCTCCTACACACAATATTTCTTAAAAGCTGTGCCACTAGACCATAGAGTATGAGAAGAATCTAGATGATGCTGACATTAACACAATGTTTTCATTATTTATCATCTGCAAGTAGTGTTCAGGACAAAGAAATTCAGGAGTACCAAGATTCCTGCCCTAGAAAATACAAGAAAGCTAAAAGCAAGTAGCCAACAGCATGAAAATAAATAGCATTGATTGCGTGAGTTGGTAGATGGACTTCACTGGAGTTCAGAACAAGGTAGTTAGAAAGGAGGTTTGGGAGGAGGAAGGGAGTTCCTTTATGCATCACAACGAAGACTGACTTGTGTTAAAGGAAGTATCCATATGACCATGTGAAAAAGACCTTTTCTGCAGTACCCTGGAGGCCTCCTGAAATACAGTGCCTGAAGCATGCTAAGGTCTGGAAGCCTTTCTAAATCAATTTTGGGCATCTGGATGGAGTAGTCCTTATGAAGGCAACCACGGATCCTATGGAGAGATCATATTAAGTCTCAAGAAACAGCATGTGTTTGTCAAGATCCATCTTTGTGGTAGTGAAAGGTGCTAAGATTTCAAAATATTCAGTGTTAAATACGGAAGGCTACAAGAAGTTTTAATGTCTTATATTAACTTTCTTTTGAACTCTATTCAGCTCTGCCTGACTCTTTATGCAATATGGGACATATTGATATGTGTCAGTTCTGTCTGGAGGGATATACCAAAAATATATCAATCTTGGTACATTATGAGACTGAATTGAATATTAAATTGTTATTCTACATAGGCAACACATTGCCTAGGTTGACTCACACATACAAAAGGAAATGCCTGACTTAATTTCTGTGTTTTTCATGTTATTTCTGTGTATTTCTGTAATTTTAAGAGGAATGTGGCTCACTTTCACATGAAGCTTGTTTCTTGGGAAAGAGAAACAGTGACATCCTGTGGTTCAGCTGTGGGAAAAGTGTGTATTTTGTTATTACTCTTTAGATGTCATTACTCTTTTTCTATGTGGGTTACTAGGAATGTGAATTTTCACCATGAAGAAAAAGCACCTTACTGATTAGGTAGCCCCAAACAACACTTCACAAATGCCATAAACTTTCTGTGTATGTTAGTTTATCAGTGTCAGAATAATGAACATATTCAGTGAATGTGAAATTTCATATTTATCTGATTGCTAGCCAAAATAAAATAGGATTATTTTAAAATATGTAGATAATAGTATTAAAAACTGTGTGAAAATTGGCTTTTGTGTGGAATACTTTGGCTTTTTCAGACTTTAAAAACAAAGTCACATGAGAACTAGAATCTAGCCCTTTAGAACTTACCATCTTTGGAAATTCTTTGATTATCGTTGTTACCAGAAAGTATTTGAAAGAACTGACCTTAATCAGAATGATGGCAGATATCCAGGGCAAGCCAAAATCACTAGCAGATGAAATAGTTGAACAAAGAATGGTCATACTCATGGATTAAAAAAAAAAAAAAGAAAAGGAAATCATTCTGATACATTGATTTAAAAGGTAATTTCCTTACATCAAACTCTTTTAGCTGTATTTCTTTTGTTGCAATAAAACTTCTGACAATCCTGTACTGATAGAAAGAGTATCTTCAGACAGAGCTGCAAGATAATTTTCCCAAAATGATGCCAACGAAACTCCACAACATCTTCCACAAATCCACAAAATCCACAATTTCAATGGTACCAAAATCCTGTTTCCACAGGAGAAAAGGACTGAAGAATTTCTTCCCCTTGTCGTGAACTTCATGTCATATACTGATGACATCCTTAAGAATTGAAGACTCTATTTTCTTTTTTGCCATATGTTTTGGAAAGATTACTTCTGCAGTTTTCCTCATATCTTATTCACACTGGATTTTTCCTACAATACATTTTGTGCCATTCTCATGCTTCTCGGTCAAGAGGTTGTTCCTTGCATTTGACTTGCTTTTGTTAAAAACCCAAGGAACACAGAATCACAGGTACATAGCAGCAGCCCAATTTTCTCTATAGCCCTTGATGATGGCAGCAATACAAAGAGCAAAGGTTCTCCCGTCCCTTGACTTCCCAAGCACGAGTGGCTGAGCGGATGGATGACAACAATGCTAAATGAAATTGGAAAAAAAAAGCCTGTTCAGACAAAAAGGTTGAAATGCATTTCTTGAGCATAAGTGGTTTTCTCCAGGGTTTCAGTTTCATGACTTTTCTTACCCTTCAATACAAATAACCTCCAAGTGCAAAAGCATGTACATAGGAAAGGGTGCATCTCAACTCAATGTAAATATTGCATAGAGTGCAGACATTTCTGATGGAAGGTGGGAATGCCAAACTATGAGCTATAAAGAGAGCATTATTGCCAATGGATTACTTATAACCTTTCTTACCATTCACTTAGAAGCACTTTTTTCTATATGTAAAGCCAAATAAATAAGTAAATCCCCCCACATGGCATAGAGAGTATTCAGTGAGATTGCTGATTTCAGAGACAAAAGAATATGCCATTTAACATTTACATGTATTTCATTAGGTTTGACTGGCATATGGTGCTATGTGACCATGAGCTTGCTGCTAATATAGTGCCTGTGTTTTTTTAATTAAATCGATGGTCTTAAAAAAGGTACCTATTCTCCTGAGTAAGGTATAATCTCTTCAATTTTGAATATTGCTTGGTCTCCCACCAGCACTGCAGTAGTCCTAAAATTGCTTCAGACTCTAGAAGTTGCTTCAGAATAATTTTTAAATATAGGCTTGTAAAATTATAGTAAAGGACAAAGCAAAACTATAACCAGGGATTTCCCCAAAGAAAAATGAATGAAAGAACAGCGCAGGTTATAATTCAAATTGTCAATTAAATCTGACTCAGAGGAGTTTGAAAATTAAGTTTTTAATTTCTAAGTACTCCTTCCACTAATCTGTTTGTGAACTTTAGACTGTCAGCTGAGAAACAAAAAGAGAGGAAAACTAGATTCTTTTGAACCGGGGGTTTAATAACTCCCCCAGGTCACAGTGCTCATTATAAAGGGAATGAAGTGCTGGTTCTTGGGCAACAGAGCAAACATCTGCATCCTGCAACAAGCCAGGTGCTCTAAATCAGGGCAGAATCAAGCCAGCCCAAGCAGCAAAATCTGAGCATGTCCTCTGTCTATCCAGCCTGCTTGGGTCCCTGCTATGATTGTGCTTGCAGCTGGAGCGACCTCCCAGCCGAATAAGCACACCTGGAAACACTGATGGGCAGCAGCTGTCTGGCACCCTCAGCGAAATTCCCAGCAGGCATCAGGTGTTTGCCTGACTTTTCCTAGGGGAGCTGGATGCATGTGCACTGTGCAAGCTTTAAAATGTCATTGTTAGTTTGCGTGTCAGTGAATAACATTTAGGACTTGAATCGAAATGACAGGGGAGAGATGCGTTCTGCAAGAGGTTCTGTTATTGGCAAAAATGCTCACTGCATTTTTATCGTGAATTTTCTTTCTGTAAATCTTTTGACCGTCTCTGCTTGTGCACTGTAAAATGTTAACTCCCACGCTACTGAAACCTGTGCACACCCATCACTGTGAGTAATGTATCATCTCCATTAGATTATCTTTCCCAGACACAGGTTTGTCAAAGCACAGAATTCATCAAATAATTCTGCATAATAACAGTTTATGAAGTGCTCTGTTCTATCAACTCTGCATTTGGTTGCTAAAACCATATACAGACTGCTTTCTGACTCCTGAAATGAAGAGAGGCATCCAAGTTACACACTGCAGTGTACACAGAGGTTTGCATGCATATATGCTTTCTACCAGTAGTGTATGTGTAGAAGTATTCACAATCCTACATATATTCTCATGAACAAAAGCTTTTACGCTGAAATGTTTGCAAGCCAAAGGCAGAGCAAATGCCACCAAAGGCTGCTTTTATGAATGGGGATCATGTGCTTTTATTTTACTCAAAAGGTTGATGCATCTGGGAGCTGTGTTGCATTTCTTGAACGGTGCATTTTTGCTTTGATATGATTTCATTCTCAGCTTGGTCCAGGAGCAGTGTATTAAACACTTTTTTTTTTTGCTACATGAACAAAGCGTTGGTTTTCCTATGCTGCGTTGGTTTTGCTGTGCTGTCTGTGTCACAGTCTGTAAATGCACAACAGACATCTTCCAGCTTCTATAAAATCACCTTTTGGGCAAAAGATATGCAAGAAAGGACATTCCCCATTTGTCTGGATTGTTCCAGGCATGTCCTCTTTTTACCCCCATGCTGAATCTTAGGATGTAAGAAGTCCAAAAGCAACCAGAAATCTCACATTGTGTACATGTGCCATATGTGCTTCTCCCGATAGTTTATAGACTGTACAGATGACAGCGTAAGCGCAATGAGTACTGGATCCATCTGACTGACTGTGTGTGCACAGCTGCACAGCACATGCACAGCACATCAGACATGCTGAGGATGGGATGCACTTCCAGTGCATGTGTAGGCCATCTGGGTGGTGCCTGCACACATATTTCTGGGCAGGAAACCCTTGTCACAAATGTGGCAGTCCTAATCTAAGCCAGGAGAAGCTCTGGTAACAAGTGCCAATCACTGCCACTCTCCTGCTCCCACCCTTAGACATGTCTCCGACTCTGCAGATTGGAGATGTACTACATGTCCACATCACACTGCTGAGAACTGTTGTGTCTATATTTCTTCTAACAGTGCTATTCAATAGCACCTTCTTTTCCCACCTTTACTTTAGTGACATCAAGATTAATTCATTGTGTATCATATTTTAAAGGTGCCTTCATGAACAGAAATGCATAATGCATTTAATTGCTAGGTACTATTGGAAATCCCGAGGGACTCATCCAGTTCCATGTTCTTGACCATCTTAAAAACAGCAACAGCTAGATTTAAGGAATGAGTCCTTTTATGCAGAAGACACACTCATGAGTCTTCTATGAGGAGACCAGGATCAGCCACTAAGAATCAGCTGAAGACACCTCTAACAGAGATCAGCTGCGTTTTGGCAAAGCTGCTCTGAAACCCTTTGCCACACGGAAAGCCTCCTGTAAGTGATTTGGCTTGTCTTTGATCATTTCATCGGATTACGTGATATAAACATGAAGCATTTGTTCCTTACTGTCACACAGTGCTCTCAATTAGTCCCCCACAAATTAGTGGTGAAAGTAAACAAATGCTTTGCCAGTCTTCTTCACTTCTCTGGTTTTGCGTTCTGTGATGAGAAGAACATGCTGTTCAGGAATGAATGATTTTTTTTCTCCAAATTTCTGCTTTTTCTCAGGATGCTGTCTACAGAACAGGACTGCGCAACCTCATCTCTGCATTTCTGCACTGTAAAAGAAGTTCAGATTTGACCTTTGACTACATTTACATGTGACTTTTGGATGAGACATTTGTTTTCTTGAAAGGTGAAAGCTTTCAGCCTGAAAGTAACCTGAAGAAATATATTTGCCAGAGTCAAATATATCCATCAACTTTTCTGGGAATAAGTACCAGCTAAGAGTATGGCACTGTACCCACATTTATATCAGTTGGACATCGTAGCAATTTCATTTCAAAAAAGTGTATATGCACACATACGCATATGAATACTTAACATATTTCCAGAAATATCATGCAGTTTTGTGCAACTGAATGAATACACCTAATATTACAGTTATTACAACAGCATTGCTAAAAAATAACCCATCTTACAGGTTTAAAAGTTAGAACAAAGCAATTTTGACTCTGATTATAGCTCCTTACACCACCTCATTGTGCTGCAGTAGACCGTCTGATCACCGTCAAAAGCTACAGGTCTGTACTACAGAGATGCAGATTTGCTCTCAGAGATGCCACATTATGCTTCTCAGCATGTGCACCAGTGATAGTAAGTCAAGGGATAAAACCCAAGATGTTTGCTTTCTCCTCTTGGCTATGGAGACTTGAAAACCTTGGTTAATGGTTTTTCAGTATCGAGAGCACTCTCAATAGCTCCACATCTTCACATTTTTATTATTAATAGATTATACTGATCAATGGTACACATTTTTTGGAGCAGGTGGGTCTGGTATAGCAGAAGCTAAGATGTTTTAATGACTCTGATAGTGCAGTTGGTGGATACACAAGCAGTAAGAGTTGATGGAAGATCAGAAGTATTTTCTTTAGATTATCTACTGTATTTTAATGTAATTTGTGTCTACCTAAAAGCAATTATTATCCAGAGAATGTCTCTAAGACATTCAGGTGTAGACTTTAATGAAGACTTTTATGTTAAAAATAGAATTAATATTTATCATACTTCCTTCTGGACTGCTTCACATGTACACCTAAAGGAAAATACATCTGAAGAGGTGATATTTATTAAACCAGGAATATAAGAGGCACTTGCAATGGCTCAGCATGCAGAGTTCCGTGTCTCCTTGAAATCTCATGTTTTGAATTCATTAAGTCTATACTTTTCTGAACCATGTGAGAATCCTACAAACTGCCTCACACCATTCAAATCTGTGTGCAGTTAAGAGGCAAAATCATCTTTGCATTGAAGCTTACTTACACCATAAAAAAGGAAGATATATCTGATTTACATCACTGCAAGAAGATTTCTGTTCACCCTGCATCTAGATCCAGAGATATTTAAGTAGCTGAGCTCGCTTTGAGTGATTGAACAGGGGCCAAAACAAGACTTCCAATGAAAATCTGCATTTTCCACTTCTATCAGTAGCAACAAGACTTTGCCACTTCCTACACCTATGCATCCTACACCACCCACTATGGTCACCCAACTGGGCAGTTTGGATCAGCTGTGGCTTCCAGAAGGCACACGTCAGTGAGGACAACAGTGGCCTTGATGTGCTCTCGTATCACATGGCTCTCATGCCACAACCAGTACTGTAAAACAGTGAAAGTAAGGGTCACATGGGAAGTCAAAGGCAACCATCATCATGCCTATGCAAGGGAGCTCAGGTCTCGAGATCACCATGACCTGGCATTTAGTCAGGTGCACTCAAGAACCACCACGGTGTTTTCTTCCCCATTGCTGTTCCTAGCCCTCATGTTGCTGGCAAGTCTGCTTGCACAGAGAAGAGAGCAGCTGTGAGCACGATCAGAGTAACCCGAGGGAATGGAACCCCAGTATAAAGAACATGCTGTTTTACTCAGACACTTTTTCATAAAAATGAGAAAAAAACTTAAAACAACATGTATGTCGTTGATGTAGTTTCCCTTGGATTAAAAACAGAGCCCTAGAAACATATTTAATCAGTTTTGCTGTCCCTGGGGGTGTTAATATTTGGCATGCTCCCCCTTTCAATTAAGAGCCGTTTCTCTTGTTCTTAAATAAAACTAGCCAGGAAATTTTCATGAACGCTTTCTCGTAGAAAATGCATTTTCTGCAAAACTGAACTTTACTTTGAGGAAATATTAATATTCCTGGAGGTTTCTGAGTCTTTACTGCTAAACACTGGCTCCAAAGGGATGTTTTGTTTAGTTAAAGCATTTCAGATCAGATCAGTTAAACTTTGCTTCACAGTCACAGAAGTCATAGCAGCGCCTCACGAGAGTTCAGACAACACTTGCCCCAGCTGCTGAAGTTTTCTTTCATACACCATAGACATTCCTGAAGCTGAAACATTGGTTAAAGATCCAGTTCATTGGGATCCAGATCCCAAACCACACAGGAAAAATGGGAGCACTGCATCCGAGCTACAGTTGCCATGAAGAATCAAAGGAGCTCATAGGGACAACATTTTAGTAGAAGTCAAGACACAAAAATTAGACAATTTTATTTGGAAGAGTTAAGGTATTTAACTTCAATTAAGACAATTGAAAAGTTGCTGAAATGCATTTTAACTACTTCTGTAAAACAAATGCTGATATTCATCGCTTTTGTCCTTTTAAAGGCAAACAAAAAGGCTTGCTGTTTTTCCACCTTTATGTGTGAAGGAAGTGTGATAGAAACCTGGCTGGACCCAGCACGCCATCTTCCAAATTGCTGAAACTTATGGTTAGAATGGACCACCGCCTCTTTTAATGTTTTCTCCTGCACATCACAGAGTACTGCACCTTGTCCAGGCTTCACATACTGAGAGAGCTTAGTAACATGTGTGTCTAAAGTAAAACTGATGTTGAGTAAAAGCAAGTCTTCCAGGAAAGCATTCAGAATTGTTTAGGCAATATCGCTGTTTTTTTTCTGGTTTTGTTTGTTTGTTTGTTTGTTTGTTTGTTTGTTTGTTTCCAGTGGTTACTTGCCCTTTCTGTTCAGAGTTTCCTTGCTTGTTTGGTTTTGACTTCAGCCAGACAGAACTTCCAACTGCAACTCTTGTGGTCCTATGTGTTGGGTTAGAGATTACTTCTACATACATCTTTTAACTCAAACATACTGAGATTTAAGTTTGTGAAGGCAAAGTAACTCCTCTAACTCTCAAATCATTTTCTTTACTCTTTTACATAATTTTCCTTTACTCTTTTTTTTTTTTTTCCAATTAGTAAACATTATGCTTAAAAAGCTGTTGCATACCTATGAGCCATGTACTTACATTACTTACACCTGTGTACACTCTGAAGAAAAGTAACTCTGAATTTCCCCAAACAGACCTGCCTGTATGTTTTGGGGACCATATCAGTCATTTGGCCTCACCATCATAGCAGTAAATTGTCATGAACTGTAACAAATTTCCTTGTCCCGTATCCTATGTTCCCTGCCTTATAGCTTCAGCTCCTTTCCATATACTTCATAAACTGCTAGGGCATTCTAACTTTTTATAAAGTACTATAATTCTCTCTTGGCAAATTTACCATACAGGAATAAACATATTTTGTGACCAAAAAGTAATCTGAACTTTGACTTCTTTTTATGTAAGATAGACAATTCTCTTGAGAGAAGGATTTTTATGAAGAAGTATTGATATGTCCATTCATTTTTTCCTCTCTTCTCCATTTCTTTGACAGAACAATACAAAAACAAGACAGCCAGAATACAGTCAAGTAAAAGGGCACTGAAGATAAATTTTCAGATTTTTTTCCTTTTTCTTCTTTCACTTGTTTTTCCTATTCACTGTTTTCTTTCCATTTTATTCTTCTTTTTTTTATTAATAAATTTCTACAGGTGTCATGGTTTTATAATATAAATAAACATGTATACATATATATAGATATGTATATAATATATATATATCCATAATGACGGTAACTCAAGAAGAACCTTGAGCAGCAAAATGGTTGAGAAGGACATCCATAGGGAAGGGCTGACCAGAAAATAAAACAGAAGAGAGCTTATAGAAAGATGGAATAAAAGGAATAAGTGCAAAATATTTAGGAGCTCATCAAGAGAATTGGATGAAGGAGACTGTGAAGGTTGTATTTTCGAATACCTGCTTTTCAATTCAGACATCACAGGGCTGATAGAAAGCAATTACTCAGAATTAACTATGAGTGACACTCCTGAGCTTTCATCTTTCAGTGTTTGAAGGGCACACAAATAAAAAGCAGTTCCTGATTTTTTCATGCCACGTACTCACAAGGAACGGTCACTCTGCACAATATAGTTGGGAATTGGCTCTCCAGGATTCATTACACTTCTTCTCTTAAACATCAGCTGGGGATCAAGTCATCTTTTTTTGTATTTTTTAATTTTAAGGGAGCAGAGTCTGTATGCTGACTTTTTGAGTAGCTGTGACTGCACGTACTTCTATGTAGAAAAGCTTAGCGTAAAGCTTGGGATAATCATTTAAATATTAGGCAACTCAAACAGAAAATTCCCACTCCTTTCACTGCAGAAAAGTATGACAAGGAGCAAAACCCCAAGCCATGCTCGACACTGGATTCTGAATGCTGGCTCTGAACTGACAGTGGACATTACATCAGACAAGCTGTGAGCACAAGCCAAAGTCTAAAGAGTTACAAGGTCAAGAAAGTAAAAAGAATCAGGGCCGCTGCAAGCTTTATAAGTCAGTAAAGGAATTTTAAAGCCATATGCTGCTTAACAGGCACTGGGGTAGAGGGAACGTGAGACTGGAGAAATACGATCTGCAGATCAAGTCCTAGTAACAATTCTGGCAGCAGCAACATTCACAACCATCTGCAGCCAGTTTAGCAAACAATCTGGAACACCACCAGGAACAAATTAAAATAGTCAATCCTGGAAGTCATGAAAGCCTGTATGAACAAGAGCCTGAGCAAATGAAATGGTGTTTTCTTGAGAATATCTTGCAATATTCTCAAAAACATCAAAAGATTTTTTTTTTTACTTCTCTTTCAAGTGAAGACAAAAAGCTGAAAGGAGGCTCATATGGGCAAGCAGAGGGAAAGGCGTTTCAGGACTGGAGCTCCAAAGCAATCAAAATGCCACAGATCTCACTGTCAGTAATATTAATACAAGGCAGGAGGAGTCCTCATGTACACCGTGGGGCCTCAGACCCGGATATTCCCCTACACTTCGCACCACATGTTGAGCTCAGGAGCTGGGAAGCAAGTGTGCTCAGAAATCCCACGGAGAGGGGTGTGGGTGAGAAAACTGGCTAGCATCTGTGCTGCTCCAGCACACAGCAACTGAGCTCTCGCTACATGGATTTCATTGTGCGGCGCCTCGCAGTGAGAGGGAAAATGTGCTTGTGTGTAAGAGGTTAGGAACTTGGGACATCGCGCCAACGGGAAACGGAAAAGGGAGAGAAGTGAAAAACCAGACATGAGTAGAAGTTGCAAGGAAACACACCTCAGCTGTTGCTATCCAGTGTAGAGCATGGGCTTACAGCAATCTGGGAAGGAGAACTGTCATTGTGTGCTACGTGTCAAGATCTCACTGGTTGAGACTGAACATGAGGACCTCTCAAGGAGCACTTTTTCCAGAGCGGTCTGACCTCCAAGTACAGTTGGAAGCACAAAAGGAGAGATCTGGGCCCAGTACTTCACCAAACACTGGAGTTTGCAAGAAGCGAGGTTCATGCAGGCTACCTATGGAAGGAAACCATCGCGTGATACAAACGTGGGAACAGCATGAGAACAAAACTAATTCAGCACATTAATTCTATGCTGAGCTTTGTATAGTTTTAGTCACACACTTCTCAGTTTCATTAATCTGGAATTAATAGATACAAAAGCAAGGTTTTGCCCAGTTTAATTGTAGATGTAGGTCCCACCATCTCTACTGTTGACTGGCAAGGGTGGGCCTTGCTCCCATCCCAAGGAGGATCTGTGTTCAGTGATGGTATTGCAGCAGAGCAGTGACAAAACTGGCTTATTCCACAGCTCTGTTGCTCCATGACTTTGACCAAAATGGTGCTGAGCTCCTAACATGGCCCAGACAGCCTAACACCCAACTGTGAAGAACCCCATGAATCCCATTGGGCAGCTGCATCATCACTTCTCTCCTGTTGACTCCGTCATGGCTGCTCGTAATCTGGCCCTAAATCTGTAGTCAGAAAAAAATAAAGAAAAGCGTGATTTATAACCAAGAAAGTGTTTTCTGACAGTCTGGGTTAGAGGAGGAGAAGAAAAGCAGGCACCTATAAAACACTATTTCAATTTGTGTATCAAGACTTTTATTAGCAAAGCTGATGGCAAGCGGCACTCCGAGCTGATGAAGTTCACAATAAAAAAGCCATAGAGACCATTCCCTGGCTTTTTAATTGTCCTTTCTAAATCACCCATGGTATGGATTTTGGAATTAAGTGGTTTAATAGCTGACTCAACCGAATGGTTTTGATGATGGTTTTATTCAAATGAGGAACAAGCTGTGCCTGCAGCGAGCAGCGGCTGGGGAGCAGCAGCGGCAGCCCCGGGGGCAGGCGCCAAGCGTGACGGGGGTCCGGGAAGTGTTGTGGCCCCACGCAGAGCCCGCCTGGCTGCCAGGCCCCCGGCTGCACAGGATGCGGTGGGACCAGTGAGAGTCTCCGTAGTCACTGGGGCTCGGCTTTGCCCTTCCCCCATGGATGAAAGGAGCTGGGTTTGCCGGGTGGGAGATTTCTGGGGAAGGCAGATGGCTGAGCCCCTAGCAAAGGCCGGGGACATCCCTGCTGCTGTTGCAGTGAGCAAGGAGGAGGTGAAATATGCACTGCCATTAGGTCCTGAAAAGCCAAGATAGCTCCTTCTTATGGAACAAGGAAACAAAGATGGGTGTAAAAGCAGAAAGGAAGTCCTGTATTCATCCTCCCTCATATACTACCTTCTCATTTCATGCTCCAATTTCAGTACATCCATATACTCCACTATAGCACAGGTGACAGCACAATCCTGCACTTACTGAGGTTGCTATCACAGCAGTGCCATACGGACATGGAGAGCAAGATGTATGCCAAGAGAATGCTCAGTGAAAGTAGAAATACCAGAAAAACCACCTTATTCCTGTTCCTGCCCCTGTCCCTTCCTTCTGTCCTTGCAGCAGGAGCAGGGGGGATGCAATAGTTTGTCAAAAGGGTCACTTCAAGACTTCACCTCTACCCTCAGTGTTTATTCAGTAAGAAACCCTGGTTTGTTTTTAAGACTCTCATGGTGGGGGACTGTCTTTCATTAGGATCTAGCCATAAATGATCTGCCTCTGGAGAACCAGAACTTCTTACCTCTCCCAGTCACCTGCTGGGGAACATAAGCACTAACTTTAGCAGGACAGTGTTGTTGAGCACCCACAACACTTATCTACATCTGGTTGACCATGCCATGACCTGCTATGCCCTGTATTTTACAAAAGATTGTTTGCAATCTTTTAAGAACACTTTATTTATATTTATATCCACATCTAGCTTTCTTTGAAAACTCAAAGAATTTGGAATCAACCAAATAAATATCTGAAAACTCTCATCTATTACTATTATTTCTCAGGAAGCAAACATTTTTCCACAACTGTGAAAACCTCAGCAAATTAATTAAAGAAGTGAAAATAAAGACAAAACTATTGAAGTCATTACCCAATAGGATTGCATCTTTTTGTTCAGATTAGGTAGGCCTAAGTCAAACTAACCAATCAGGATATTTAGGATAGATTCAGTGGTTTGTGAAGATCTACCATGCCGTCAGGAACAAGACATAAAATAAACTGAAAAATGAAGTGAAACTGATGTTAGGGTTCTTATCATTTTTCACTTACAGCTTTCAGCATGAAATGATCACCATAGGAAAAATGAGTTTCTTCATTCCTCTCTTTAAAAGAATATACTTTCATATACTTTCTGCTTATGTTGAGAAAGGATGGATTAGTGATGGTTTTTAAAGAGGAAATGGATCACACCGGTGAGATTAGACAGGAATCTGTCCCACGCTTCCTAACCATTCCTGAGACATAAATGAGGTTCTCACAGCCCTGTTATACTCCAAAACACACACATGGATGACAGCAGCAGGTGCATTCTGCATTCATAAAAACTCTGCATGAATGTTAGATGGAGGACAAATGTATTCTTTATTGTGCTTTATTAGCCAAATTGTTTCATAACTAGGAAACATCTACATAAAAGATAAATTATTGCATTTAAGTAGTTCCAAAATCACTGATTAAAAGGTATCTGATTTATATGGCATTTTTAATGTAAAATCCAGTCTGTGAAGGAATCGTAAATTATTTTCCAAAATTTTCCTATGTTTCTGATCCCCAGAAGGGGCAATTATGATTTGAACTATTCAGAAATGTATTTGGTAACATCGCGTGAAACTGCTGTCTCTCTTGTTCACTGACATCCATCAAACAAAATCATTTCATCATCATCAATCACCTCGTAAAAGAAATAATACGTTTATTGTGATAGTGCACAATCAATATCTTTTGCTTTGAAGATAAGTCTTATTTCAATTGTCAGACAGCAGGAGACTATTATTCTATGAAAATATTCTGTTTCATTCATAGTATCTCTTAATTAAAATTTATGACAATTTTATTAAGAGTGTAGTTGGGAAGGCAATTTCTTTTGTAAAGCTGAAGCTAACTTACTCTGTGGTAGAAACAAAAGGAACACAAAAATGTTTTCTCCTGCCCGTAGCTCGAAGTACTTCCTCTTCCTGCTTATATGACTCCTCATACTACTGTTATCAGTGACGGCTGTTATCAATACTGTTAGCAATGATAGCACTGGTCACAGATTCTGAGCAGTGCTTCTATCTCCCAACCAGATATCTTAAATATGGGTTTTTCACTCCAATCTAATTTTACTTCAGTCCAAAATTAATATTAAAACCAAGAAAACTAAGAAATTACTTCAGACAAGATATTTTGCAATTAATTTGGCATAATTTTGGTGTCAAGCTAAGAATCTTTACTATTTCTAGCAGAAAATAAATATCCCCTGGAAATAAAAAGTAATTTTCATTTCAGTGACAGGCTTATCAGTATTTCTAGATGCTCTTGAAAGAGTATTTTGGGAGAAATTTTCATTCCATTCTTTTCTTACATACTCTAAATAAGTATTCTACTGACCATTGAAATGGCACCCCTTGGACAGATGAAATCCTACACAGCATGAACATTAATGACTAAAGCTATGTTGACTTAGATGGAAAATTCAACAATTTGAATTTTCATCATTGTAGCAATTTCCCCGGCAAATATTTCCTACCTAAAAACAGTAACTTCTCTGACTTCATAGAAAATCTGCTTTGTTATAAAATGTTCTCTGTAGTATTACAGATTAGAAATATTTTATGTAAGAGTTCTCTCAATTAAAATACATTTTTTTCCCCCATAGTTCTTTCCTTCCTGGCAGAAAATCCATATCAGGCTCACAAAATCAGATGATTAGAACCATGAAATTGAAGTAATTTATGCAAATGGAGACGTATAGAGATGCTACTATTCTGCAAATTTGCAGCAAATGACTGCAGATCAAGTATCTAAACTTAAACTGTCCTGGTAGTGAAATGGGGGCAGTTCACAAAATCAGAGTCATAGAATCACCAAGGCTGGAAAAGACCTTCAAGACCATCCAGGCCAACCATCTACCTACCACTAATATTTCCCCTCTATACCATGTTCCTTTGTACCACATATAAACGTTTCTTGAACACCTCCAGGGACAGTGCCTCAACCACCTCTCTGGGTGGTTCATCATTCATCATTCCATTAGACAATTCACATAATATATCTCTAAGTGCACCAAGATATAAATGGATATAAAACTTATGATACTCTGTTAGATTTTGAGACAGCTCTAATTGATTTCAGTGGGAATTGCATTTATGTTTCTAAGGGGAGATTTCAACTGTTGCTATTAAAATGCAGAATCTCTACACATAGTGTTACAAGAATCTGAAAGAATGGTCAGGTTAAGTTTTTCTCAAGAGGCATGAGGATGCAAGAGCTGACACGGAGTATATAACAATAATTTGAAAAGGTGGGCATACACATTTCTCAGTAGCGATGCACTTTGGGTAGCAGGGCTCCATCAGAAGCTGTTCTTGAGTTCGTGTTGGTTTCATTTCCAACAGATTACTGAAAGAAATAACAAAGCCTGACGGAAGAGTTAATACCTAGGAGTGCTGTATATTTTCATTTATTTGGAACAGTTCTGTAGTCTACCTTGTTGTGCTTTCATGCCCCTGTGCGAGGAGCAGCAGTGTGTGTGTAATAATGAGCATCCTTAAGGGCCAAGGGCTTCCAGCCAGCCTTGCAGATATCTGTGCTGTCCAGCTATACTGGAGGAGACTTTGCGTGTCATTGCTGGGCCTGCATCTCCTTCAGCTCAGCATACTGCCCCAGCTTTTTTGTCAGGGGAGAACCAACAGCACTGCAGTGGCCTCTTGGGGTTAAATCACACAGAATTTTTTGGCTTTGGCAGATCGGCTGGAAGTCCTACACAGCAGTGTGCATGCAGGGGGAATGTGCAGTAGTGCTCCCTGTTTTCCTCTCATCAAAGGCCAAGTCAATGGGCAGCAGGACAGCAAGCAGAAGTTTTTATTTTCTGCTTACATGTTTTTTCTCAGGGTAGTGTACAGTCAGTGGAACAACTCATATCAGTAAGTTCATTGTCGGCTGGACATTAGCTGAGGCAACGCACCCTCTTTACTTTCAGACTTGCATACATAAAGTAACTGTATTTTATGCTATGATCTTCTTGCAAGAAAACCCAGTCAATGTCTTAGAGGAAGCTTGTCTGTCCCATTTCACTCACTTAGTCGCTTGACTCTCTGTAGCGCGCTGCCACCTCATAGGATCTTCTGTGGGCAGTGGAAGCATAGTTAAAAGCTCAGAGATATATGACTTCAATTGTTTAGCTCTCTGGCAATAATGCATCATGACAGAAGCAATTGTTGGAACAGGCAGCTATGATACCATTCTTTTATGAAAAACTGTAGTTTGAGATAAGAAAGGAAAAAGAAGTCTCTTGTGAATATTATTATCCTCTGGAAATTATCCCAAAAAGATTAGCAGTTTCTTTATGGACTATGGCTAGAGTTCATTGATCCACAGACTATCATCCTGAATAGCAGATTAAAAACAGATGGCCCCAGATCTGTTCGTGGCTACAAATCTCAAAAGAAATGAGAGGTAGTACAGTGATGACTGACCACAAATGAAAGCCTAGAAACCATTCTTTTTTTTATTTTTTATTTATTTTTTTTCTTTGATTCCTCTGTAGTTTATACAATGTCCATTGTAGTTAGAACTCAAATAATATTAACACAAAGAAGGTTACCACCCCTAACTATTTTTCTCTGGAGGCAAACAGCTCTGGCGTGGTCGCATTCTGCACTGAAGCAAGGAATCACTGCCACTGGGCAATTGAATTCTTGTTAGCAAGGAGCTGCTATTGCAGTATGGCACTGAAAGCCATTGCTTTCAGTGTGACAGCGGCTCTGTCATGGGGCAGGGCCAGGAGCAGTGATTTCACACCCTGCCATTACAAAGGCAGCCCCAAGGAGCTCCCTGGACCACTGCAAATAGAGTGGGCAAACAGAGGGTGGTACTTCAGTAATAGAGTGACGCAGCAGTATGCACTGAAGCTGGTGCAGGCAGGGTGAGCAGGGAGAGCAGAATAGCCCTCCCCATTTGAGGAACTGGCTCACCTATTGGCTGCCTCCCAGACAACAAATCTAACCATGGTCTCAACTAGACAGAAAGACCTTGCCCAAAAGAGTGCAGTTACCCAGCCCAAGTGCTTGCCCAGAAATGCGACTGTTTTGGTCTCCAGCTGCAGGGAGTGCTTTAGCCTGTTGCTGTCCCCTCAGGGTGGTAGACATGATGCATGCATGAGCTGTGAGCAGGTGGAAGATCTGTTCACCATGGTGGCAGAGCTTAAGGAAGAGGTGGAGAGATTAAGGAGCATCAGGGAGTGTGAGCAAGAGATAAACTGGTGGAGCATCTCTCTGCCATACCTATGAGAAAGACAGTGGAATTATACATTCCAGATAGTGGTGCCTTGTCACCATAAGGCAGAGGGAGGGTACCTAAGAGATGTAGAGAATTGGAAATGGGTCCCTTGGCAGCATTGCAGGAAAACCCCCTCCCTACCTAACTGACCTTCCCAGGTGCTCTTACACAATAGGTTTGAGGTTCTGGAACTTGAGGGCCAGGTAGGTAGAGGTGCAGTGGAAGGTCCACTCAGAAGGCTGTGGGCAAGAATGCCAACTCCATGCCTGAGGACTGCCTCCACAAAAATGAAAGAAGGGTAACTAGGCATCTCCATTCTGAAAAGAATGGAGCACTCGATATGTTGGCCAGACCCTCACCACAGGAAAGTGTGCTGCCTCTCTGGGGCCTGGATCAAGGTCACTTCTAGGAGAATCGGTAGTCTGGTTCACTCCTCTGATTATTATCACCTACTGATGGTTCCAGCCAGCAGCAATGAAGTCAACGAGAGAAGACTGAGGAGTAGCAAAAGGGGCTCCAGGGCTCTGGAGTGGTTAATGGACAGATAGGGAATATAGATGGTGTTTACCTCTATCCCTTCAGTGGCAGTGAGAAATACCGAGAGGACTGCGAAAACACATCTGATAAATACATGGCTGAAGAGCTGGTGCCACCACAGGAATTTTGGCTTATTTGACTACAGAGTGGATTACTCAGCACTGGTCTGATGGCTGCTGATTGGGTCCACATGAGTCATAAGAGGTACATAATTCTGGCCCAGGAGCAGTCTGGGCTTATCTGCCCTTGTGAGACTCTATCTGAAGCACTGTGTCTAAGCCTGGGGAACCCAGTATGGGAGAGAGGCTGAGCTGTTGGAGCAAGTCCTGAGGAGGACAATGAAGATGTAGCTCTCCTGTGATGAAAGGCTGAGGGAGTAGGGCTTTTTTAGCTTGGAGATTAGAAGGCTCTGGGGAGACCTCACTGTGGCCTTCCAGTACTTGAATGGAGCTCATAGGCAGGAAGGGGGGCCAAATTTTACATGGTCTGATAGTGATAGGATAGGGGGGAATGGTTTTAAACTAGAAGAAGGTAGATTTATGTTAGATGTTAAAATAAATGCTTTACTCAGAAGTAATGAGGTGTTGCCCATAGAAGCTGTGGCTGCCTCATCCCTGGAGGCATTCAAGGCCAGGTTGTGTGGGGCCCTGGGCAGCCTAATCCAGTGGGTGGCAGTCCTGCCCATGGCAGAGGAGTTAGAACTGAATGATCTTTGAGGTCCCTGCTGGCCCAAGGTGTAAATTATGTGTCCTCATAACAATGATAAGTGTATACTGCAAGATCAAGCAGTACAGAGGATGAATCCCTGACTATTTTAACTGTCATGTCAAAATCCTTGTTTTCATTTAATATATGTAGATTTGGTAATATAGGTAATACCGGTCCTCCTGCAAAGAAGTGCAACCTCACAGACCAACGGTTTCCATTCTCCCTTTTCATACTGTTTGGAACACATGTTTTCCATTTATTACACAGTTCTGCTCCATTTTGAGTAATATTTTCTGTTTTCTCTTCTCTGCACTAATGGAAATGTTGAGCCGAAATTCCAACATTTCCCATAAAATAAAAATTCCAGAAAGTGTTAGTACATGCTTACTGAAGTAACCTATTTCAATGACAATTTTTTTTTTATCTGTGATCTCGATATCATAATTCTGAAAAGATAAAAAATCATCAACTTAAGATTGCAAAAATTATGAATTTCCAGTTGTTACGGTAGATACTGTGTTTGGATGTTATTCTGTATCAAAACATACATTACAAATAATTCAATTAACAAAGCATTTGAATAGGATTAAAAAAAAAAAGGATAAAATAAATCTTGATTTTTTTTCAAATACGTATTTTCAAAAACAATAAATTAAGTATCTTAGAAATAATGCAACTGTAAGCTCTTCTATAAAATTGTTTTCAGGCAGCACTACACCTAGATAGCAAGACATGAACCCGGTCAGTTGGTGACATTCCCATACAGGCTATTACTCAATTTCAATTCAGCTTTTTACAAATGTTCTCAATCACAAATAAAATGCAAGCAGTTTTTAGCAGGTATCTCCTTAATATTATTCATTTAATGAAATCAGTGATAATAATTGCAATTCCATAATAATGAACATAATAGTAAACTGTATACCCAATACTATTGCTAAAAACATTGCTATAAATGGTTGAAAGGATCAAATTGCTTTGTTACTGTTCTTAGATTGAGAGTATTTTTATTTTTCATTTATTCTTAAAAACGGTTTCCAAGCACAGCTGCAGGTACTTCAGACTTGGCATCAATGAAGAATAGTGTCTGTAAATACCTATTCTTCAAATATTAGTAGTGTAAAAATCGATTTTGAAAAATTATTTTAAAATTCTGAAAGTGCTTTAAATATGCATTAAGTTGGCTAGGTTTCTTGTTTACTATGGTTGAAATGCGAAAAATAAATGAAGAAGTACAAAAAAAAAAGAAGAAATACAATCTTCCCACCTCAGTTAGTGGTCAAGAATCAGTGTCGAAGTATTGGAAGCCCTTCACAAGCCCACCTTTGTTAGCATGTCCTGGAACGCAAAGCAACTCAGAAACAAAACAGCACAGAACTTCTGGCCAAGACAGCTCTGTCTTCTGAATTCTGAATTCTTCTTATGTTTCTATCCTGGTCTGGTGGTTGGCAGCCCTGCGCATAGCAGGGTGGTTGAAACTAGATGATCATTGTGGCCCTTTTCAACCCAGGCTATTCTATGATTCTATGAATTAAAATTTGGATCTTGCAAGCATCCAAAATACAAGATGCAGCTCAGAATTTCAGCAGAAAAGCCACTGTGGTTTTTACCTCCCATAAATTAAACTCATTTTTCCCCAGGACATTGTAATTTCATTTGCATCATTGTTATTCTCCACCAAGATGGAAGGATTTCTTTCTCATTTACAACAGACGGAATTGACAATTTGCTATCAAAATGTTTTCCATAGTGAAAATTACTTTGCAATTAACATGTAAGATTTATTAAAAGAATTCAAGCATGCTGAGCCCTTTAATTAATGATACAAAAAAAAAAAAAAATCAAACAGAAAATCTAAAAAAAATTATCTAAATACATGTTCTGTTGGTGGTGAGCAAAAGCAATTTTATGTGCATGTTTCTGTTATTTATCAAATCAATTTAGTGGGAAAAGGTTTTCTTTGTATGTTTGTTCTTATTATTCTTATTATCAAAACAGCATCTTTTTCCCCCAAATAGATCCTAAAAGTGTGAAACTAAGACTTTTTTAGAGTAAAATGCAAGGATTAATTTCTCTGACAAACTTATCCTCTCTGTAACATTCTCTGTTTTATGATGCTGCTGGGTGCTATCAGAATTCACCTAGACATGGCAGGGAATATCTCAGGCTCATCAAAATTTTGGGGGAGGAGTCATTCCACGAATCCAGCTGTTCTTCAATGATGTTTTTTGATAACCAAAGATCTGATCTCTGTCATGTCGATAAAGATTGATTTTCAGGAATGCTCTTCTGTTTCTGTCACTGCAAGGTCTCGTTCCTCTCAAAGCCTGGACTGAAGACTGAAGACGGTCCCATTGCCAGTATTCCAGATTTCAAAATAATCATTTTGAAAAATTCTGTCAATTCCAAAAATATTTTACCTCTGATTACAAATGTACCCTGTTTTCACTTTTCTGTGGCTGGATTTTGATGTACATAACCAAAGGACTTCTAACAGTGAGGATCTTCAGCAGATGAAATCGTAATCCACAGAGGATGCTTTCACTCATTTGTACTTCCAGACTCAGTCTGGGCAGCATGTGAGATTCCCATGGAGCCTGAGGTTGGATTCTCTTAGACCTTTCTAATGCAGAGTTTAGCTCAGAGTATTGTTGGTTCAGTGGTTAAAAACCATACTGAACAACAACAAAATCATCCATAGCCTACATTCAAATCCTGAAGTGTTTATGATAAGAGCATCAAAGTGCTGTAATCAAAAGATACCTGCTGCTAAAATTGCTGTTATGACCATTTTTTTAAGTAAAGACACAATTTTTCTGTAATATACAATATTTTATGTTCTGTAAAACCAGACAGCTGTTCAGCCAAGACTGGCAAGGAAAGTAAACTAGCAATTCCTGTCTCCAGAAACCAGCTGATCGCATTAATTATGCAGTGGTATAAAGAAGGAAATGAGGAAGTCACATTAGTTGTTGAATACTCATCATAGTGAAGAGTTGAAGAATGAATGCCTAATGAAAACAAGTAAGATTGGAAAGGAATAATTGTAACTATTCACAAGATAAGAATGAAAATATTTGGGATGCGTGTATTTCTGTTTGCTGTTAATGACATTACAGACTGCTAAGTCTAGGGAGGACTGAAATGTATTCAGACTACATATATTTGTCTATAATATGGATGTAGATGCTTAGAATCACACCTTCATCCAGGAAATTGTTGGCAACTCAGTAGTCTGAGCCTGTAAGTTGTAGATACAGATGCAATGGGAATGACATGCTGGGAAATGTAAACTGTCTGAGTAGGGCTCTCATGTCATTTGATAGATT
This sequence comes from Lagopus muta, assembly GCF_023343835.1. Taxonomy (NCBI): domain Eukaryota; kingdom Metazoa; phylum Chordata; class Aves; order Galliformes; family Phasianidae; genus Lagopus; species Lagopus muta. The sequence goes on from NC_064435.1 coordinate 24,646,558, forward strand.
GCCCAAGGAGCCAGACAGCCTTTGCTTTTCTCACTAACTGGTCTCTTGAACTTAAACATCTGTTGGGCATGCAAGGACATTTCAAGCACTAGGATAGCTGGTGGGAATATGTCTTCCTACTGTTAACCCCTTAATGTGACCAGAGGATAAGAACCTACACTGTAATATCTGTCAGGAAAACTGGTTCAAGTTAACTTGCTGCACTCTTTGCATGCAAACATAGACCTGGCCAAGGATAATGAATTAATTCTCTCTGGAACCAAGCTTGCACTGATATTTTTCCCCTTCCTGTGTTTTTACAGGAGGTAAATTGGCTGCAGATCATTCTGCAGTGACCGCTGAATTTACTATTGAGCAATTGTTGGTTTTGAGAGAGAGCAAAAAGGACTCAACCTAATGAGTTCTTGCCTTTACTGCATTCCAAAAGAACTCAGATGACAACATAAATGAAATCAAACACATAAGAGAGTCCACAAAAATTTTAAGGGACAGAAATATTTTCAATAGTGGAGCATTTTTTATTTTTTAAAAACAATGCTTCCCCTTCCATTTATCTTCAGGACTATTTTGAAATACAGTGTGATTATTTTGTCCTTCCACCCTTCTGCTGTCACAGTTTTTGTCTAGGACTGTTTTTCATGAGATAGGAACGTCCTGTACAATACAAAAAGAAAACATTTTTTTTCTTTCAAAAGAAAAAAAAAATAATCCAAGGGTTTCATTGTGGAATGAGAAAGGGTCTGATGACATTTTCTAGCAGCCAGCAAATCATGCTGTCATGCATAGGGAAAAAGCCACTAAAATATCCCCGTCTAAAATATCGCAAAATTATGTAGAGCTCAATCCTAGGGAGCCATCTGCCATGTGAAAGCTTCACTGATTTCTAAAGGCGTTCATTGCAGGCAGGCTTGCAGGACTGGACGCATAATTTGTCCCTTTTAGAAACTGTAGCTGTCGAAAAGAAGCTTTCATCAAACCACGTGAGTGACAGAGGCAGACTGACAAAATGGCCATGAATCTCACTGGGCAAAAAAACAACAACATACCCTCAAAAGGAGCTTTCATGCTGGCTGAAGAAGTGCCACAGCTACAGGTGTGGAAATGAGCTATTTGTGAAAGGATATGGCAGGATGGCAGGATATCCTGTCATGTGTATGCATGGAAATCTGGCTGCTCTCTGGGAGACTTCTGCTCAGAAAGTGTGCAGATAAGGTTCCTCCTCTGTAATAGCCCTTTTCTGAATTGTAAGTCCTTAGAACAAAAGTTAAATAACTCTAGCCCACATGAAGGAATTTTTTGTAATATACTACATATATATATAATACATATATATATATATATGTATGTATACACATGTATATGGGCATTTAATATTTTGGCATTTCTTCTCATTTTATTAGCAAATGTATTTTGATGATGGCTTATTTTGTCCTGCCTTGGGACAGGAAGGTGTTCTTGCAACCTCACAGTTCTGTGTTCTGGAAGCACTGAACTTAGACGTGGAGGAAACAATCTGCAGAAAGGCAGAAGGGCATTTGTTTTACAAATTGCAGCCTGATGAGCTTGGCAACAATATTAAATACCCATGGAGAGTTACTATAATACTAATACTAAATGAAAAATCTTTTATGGCAACAGTGAAAGCAAAGCGTTTGACATATATATATAAAGTAGACAAAATTCCATTAATTTTCAGCTTGGGACAGACGGCATATTTGAATTTACAGACATGCCAAATGGCAATTTTGGCTTCCAGTCTTTGAGATGTGGCTGATCTATTATGGGTGATAACAGCATATGCTACTTTCTGAGTCAGTTTCTGTTATGTCATGCGAAGCACCGCTGCTAGTAATGGGAGGCATTTTTACATTAGCTAAGTTGCAAAGTGAGGTTCATAACAGCAAATAGTGGGGCTACAAAGGTAGATTCAACTTGATACTTGATACTTGAGATGGATGTCAATTTAAATAGCAAGTAAATCAATGAAAGCAAACCTCACTTGGCAAATCAGCATGGCGTGTAGTTTGTTCAGATTTTTTTCTCCATGTCAAAGAGTCATGTTGTGTCTTGACAACATCCTTTAGCCTGGGAGAATAAAAGAAGACATTTGGCCTTTGTGGGTCTGTGTCCGAACTTGTATATCCTGGGGAGGTACAGAGCTGCTTGAGATGCTGCCAAGCAGCAGTGAACAGACGAGGAACAGCAGCGTCTGAGAGCAATTTGATGGAGCAGATGTTGCATCCCGGCACTGCTCAGCTTCCTTAAGGCTCTGTCTGGTGTCATCCCTTTCCTAAATGAGTTTTCATAATGAATTTATTTGTTAATTGACACATAAAAATCTATGTTAATATAGCATTAAGGGCCTATCTTGAATGTACATTGCCAAGAAAATCTAGAAAATAAAAAGCATGAGCTTGATTGCCACCAAAACTTATCTTCTCCTTTCCATGGGGAAGAAACTACTGGTACAGCCACACTTTACACTGCACACAATCAAACATCACTTCTTTTCTGCTGGTACTAGCTAAAGGAAATGATATTTGTGTTGGAAGATCCTTTTTGATACTTAGTCAGTCAGAGGCAGCACCTCCAGTCCCTGGTAAATATTTTGGCAGATGCTCCCGGCCGTGATGGGCACAGCAGCACTAAGATACTATGGTTTCACATGGTGCCCAACTGGCAGCTCTGGTGTCACCAGAGTTATCCCCCTGCTGCCCAAACCAGACAATGAGGAATGTCTTTTATTCCTGACACAGGTGTAAAGTTGTTCTCCTTCTGTCTTTCACTGTTTCCACAATTCTGACAGCAGAGCTAACAAAACACAGAAGTGGTGTTCATTTCAGACATAGGTCCTTCAGTAGCCTGGTTGTTACCAAATATCATGAGAAATCCAGAAACTAGCTGCCTCTTGGGATGATATGTTTCAAATTTACCTTTTTTCCTTCAGATGAATACCCTGTCTGATAATGGGTGAGGATACTTTCTACTAAAGCTATGGTAGAAAGAATTCAAGCCTAACTTGAGCAGTTTGGACAAGGAGGGAAGACTGCTTTAGTGCCTGGAGAAGTTAAATGAATGGGAAGTGCTGAGACACCAATCTCCCCTCCTAGGATATTTTTTATATTTGACATTAAATCCCCACTGCAAGGACCGGAACCCAGGAACTTCACCTTAGATTATCATGTCTCTGGGCAATACTGAGAAGAGCCTGGCTCCTTCTCCTCTACTCCCCACATCAGACATATATATATACATGAATAAGATCCCCTGAGCCTTGTTTTCTCCACACTGAACAGCCCCAACTACATTTGACTCTCCTCTTATGTACTCATGGAGTTCAATAGACTCCCTTGAACACGCCTAAATCTCTGATACTGGAAGCCCAGACCTGGGTATAGTTATGGGGCAGATTTTGGTGGTCTGTCAACTTGTAGTTTAAGCTTTCAGACCACACTTACATACACACAGCCCAGGTGGGCAGGATGTTACCTTTATCAGCTGAGGACCAGGGAGAACTTAGGTTTGGCAGCCATCCAAATTACATGGATGTCTTTACCCTGATAAGTAAGGCTGTGAGAACCTCTGGATACACTATGTTTCCTCACATTAAATGAATTATGCTGTCCTCTGCATCATGCCTGCGTCTGCGCAGGTGGGCTGAAGGCATCTCTGTGCTGCACTCTGTTGTTGTGCTCCCTGCTTTGTGGCACAAACCAAGGCACAGGGTGCCAGGTTCACACTAACCACTGTCAACACTGCTTGTGGCTAACTGCTGACTGGCCCTGACTGATTGCCTAGGACTGTTACCCTAGCTTTGAATTAATCACATTACTCAAAATATTTATCCTTTACCTTTCTCTCCTTTAGTCAGCACACTTCTACTTCTATCCAAAGTTTTCTTGGAAACATGCCATGAACTACGCCTGCCACTACCCCTGCTGGTTCCTGATGAAGTAGCTGAGAAGCAACACTGATGGAGAAATGATTGAAGTGCTTTAAGCATGATGTTTACATGACTGTCCACAATACGGAGGTGGTGATGCTCAGGATACACCTGTTCCTCCTTATGGACCACCTGTCTCTCTGAAAAGGTGAGGTTGGAAAGAGGCAGATGTGCGTTTTCTCATACATACTTAATACTGTTATTGGTGAAACACCTTTAAGTTCTGCAATTTTTCTGAAAAAGAGAACTTTAGAAAAATGCAACATAACATGCCACACCAACTTCTTTTATTGCTGTAAAGAAATTAACAGGTTTTTAAAACTATATTAGCAGGGTCTATGGCAGTGTGGAGGAACTATCCCTCTGTGAAAGTGGCATCTCTGCAGAAAATTAACTTTCCTGCTGACCAATGGCCTGACAATAGCAAGTGGTTCAAATTTTTATCATCCGCCTCTCCTTTACTCCATCACACCTTCTCCTTCACCCTATATAGCCTGACATCCCAGCTGCCCCACATGCTCGTCAGCCTTTTCATTCATGCACAATATCACATGCTCCCATTCCCTTGATATTTCTTCTCCCATCTGGTCTCTTCCCACACTCCACTGCCTCCTCCTAGTCCCAAGTCCTCCGCAGTCTCACAGTCCAGCAGCATGTCAGACTGGTCTCTGGCTTTGCATCTGCACGACTGCACTTGTGCTGCAGTTACTGTTGCACCCAAAAAACATTTGGGTTACTCCAGTTGCACAAGAGACTATAGGAGAGAGGACAAAAGAAGGGGGAACAAGCAAAGCCTGCAATCTCCTGGTCTGCAGAGTGTCATGAGTCCCCTTCAAGTCTCCATCTCCATTTCTTGGGATTAGGAATCGAAGATATTAGGCATACTGGAGATAAGTGAAGCAAACAACAGAATCAGGCCAGCAGTGAACCTGAAATATGATTGGAAGATTTAAACACAGATTTACTGCTGAAAATAAAATGAAAATTCAGATTGCAAATGTAATATTCCAAAACCTGTTTCAAATCCGGAAATGTTGCAAGATCAAGAAAAGAGATTTATTTTTTTTCTCTTATCAGTTAGGATTGCTCTCATTCTATCAAAACATGTCTTCTTTTATGGAGGTTCTCTAAATTAAGAATTTGGCTGTAGGAAACCAAGCTAAAACAGAATGAAATTTCAAAATTTAAAAGGAGTTGCAGACAAAGACAAAAAGGAACCTGAAAGAAAATTCAAAGCATGGTTGAAATTACTAGCTTGTACTTCAGTACTACACTGGAGTATATACTGACAATTCCAGTACTGTGACTACTAAATTTTATTGGATAGGAAATGTCATTATATTATTTAAAAATGTATTACAAGAGGCCTTTAGTAATAGAGATGTAGAGACAGCAGGTCCACAGAAGCAGAATGGAAAATCAGCTGAAGATATTACAGCTAATTACTGCAGTGACTACTGATGATCCATTTGAGATGGACCCTAAGGCAAGCGTGATGTTTGGCATCTGATATGTGAGATATGCAGACAGTCCTCCTCAAAAGCATGGGATTAGTAAACATTGTACTTCTTCCTTTATCATAGAGGTGATACAGGATGCCCAGAAATGTACAGATGGAATAGGCTCAAGGAGCAAATGTATACGAAAGTCTGTACTTGTGGAAGACTAAATCAGCAAGAGGACAAGTGATAGCAAAAGGAGGTGTGTGAAGTGTGTCAGTATGGAGCTGCATGACTGCTGCTTGGGTAATACTGATTCCCATTTCTCAGTGCTCTCTCCGCCTTTAGTCTACCACAGATGAATTGTTGCTATAATTACTATAGCCTGTTCAGGCTTCAAATATTTGAGAAAGCAAATCAAGTCCCAAGCAGTCATGAGTTTAATTTAAAGATCATTCTCTGAGATTATAAAATAATCAGATCACACACACATACACACAAAAAGCAACTCTTTGATGGAACAGGTCCTTTCCCGTCTCCTCATGTTTCTAAAAACTTACACTCTTTCTACCAGTTTGCTGGTTCAGTCTCCTCAGAAGCTACAAGTTGTCCAAATCTGTAACCAAATGAGAGCTGTTATGTGTCATTCAGTGATGCTCCTGGCACTTTGTGGCCTAACAGAAACCTTTTGTCCTGAACTGGGGAGCAACAAACATTTTTAACCATATCACAGGGTCTACAGGTGTCATCTTATTTAATCATGGTTTTGTTTATATATTCTTTGATTTACTCAACAAAGCAAAAATGTGCAAAAACAGTGATCTTCAAAATTTCACAACTGCCTGTAACAGTAAAGGATCAAACTCTTTCTCACACAGAATATAAGACTATGTACAGCTACTGGGAGACAGTGGGATTTAGGTGAATGTACAGGGTGCAGTTTAATTCAGCATTTTTGAGTTTTATGGAATTCTTAAGTTCTGGTTGCATTTTTAAAGCACAGTGGGGATACAAAGCATTTACAATCGCCAAGTCTGTCAGAGGGATAACACAGACATTCACAACCACCCATGCAGCAGTATGATTCGCTCCCTCAGTCCTTCTCAGTCTTTATTCACCTGAAGGTTCCCAGCACTACAGGGCTTTTTACTACTGGAAAGTACATTAGGAAAAAATTATAGACATCCATTTATCTGCTTCTGCATGTCATGCTTTTCAGAAGTGTCATGGAGCCAGAAGATTCCTCTTAGGGGAGGAGTTGCTTCTGAAGTGACCTCTCAAGTCCCTGGTGAGAAATGATCTTGAACTTCAATACCAGTTCTGGGAACATAAAGACTAGTTTTACTCAGCCATCTCACTACAGAGTGGTTTCCTCACCATTTTGTGGGTGCCATTGAGTAGTATAGCTCTAGAAAATAACCTGTATGAATTTGTGGCACTGAAAGTCATTTATGCTTTGCAAATCAGTGTAAAGTCAAAAAATGGACAATGCATTAATTTTGGTAGAGGCAAATTCTTTTGAATTGGCAATGGCAAATTTCCAGCCATGAAAAATTAGGCTGCTACTTTCAAGGCCAAATTTATAAGTGAATGTCGGTCTCTTTTTAATGACATCACAGGTACTAGGGATGTGAAAGGATTTACCCATAATTTCCCCAATACCGGGGTAAGCCACAGACTTCTATATGCCATCAGTGTGCACCACCTGTAGATGAAAAAGACGCTCAAATGGCAATTTATACATAGAAGAAATATTGGGAATATTGGTCTGAGATTTCTATACCTCTAATAGAGGTAAGAATGTCTGTTAGAAACTATACTAAGAAATGTAGCCAAACTTCTGAATATAATGTAACTTCTCTCATTTACACATTCACACAGAGGGTGGGGATACACTGGAGCAGGTTGCCCAAGGAGGTTGTGGATGCCCCATCCCTGGAGGCATTCGAGGCCAGGCTGGATGTGGCTCTGGGCAGCCTGGTCTGGTGGTTGGTGACCCTGCTCAAAGCAGGAGGGTGAAACTGGATGATCATTGTGGTCCTTTTCAACCCAGGCCATTCTATGATTCTATGATTCATTCTTAAGACCTAATAATACATTTAATACCTTTTGAGTCTCAAGAAAACAACATATCTCATTAGAGATTGGTTAGTAAAAAATGTGATTAAAAAAAAAAAAAAAAAAAGCTGCTAAGTCTTGTAATAATAAGGATAGTTTCCTCTTTCCACATGTGAACTGTCTCATATTGCAGTTTATTTCCACATAAATTTATGGCAGTGTATGCTAATACTCAACACTGAAACATGAAAAAAAAATAAATCAAAAGCATTGTAAAACATATGGAAACATGCAGATTATGTGATCTTTACTGAAAATCCATCTTCATGATGAAAGCACCATTTAGCATCCACTCTGGAAGCGCGCTCGTTCATTTATTTATGAGATGCTACTTTCTGTAGACAAAGAAAATCTCTTCCAAAAATAGGAGTGCCATATTCTCAAGGCATACTGTGTATTTTATTTTTGTAACCAGTAAATGTCAAACAGTATTCACACACAGTATTGACGCATTAATGTTTTCATTCAACAGTGCAGATACCTTTCCTCCTTACATTATATATTTATGGCACACAGAGCTGTCAAATAAATTATGTCAAAGCAGCTAAAATCAGACCTTCTGACACTTGAATCATAGAATCAGGGCAAATAACCTTTAAAAAGAAAGACATATGATGAGAATTAGAAACATTTAATTTGCATAAATATAATGTTAACAGTCTTTTCCTTATTACATATTTTATGCCTAATTTGTAATTGTCACTATGTTCATTTCTTTACATCAGTTTGCACTCAATTTTTTTTCCTCATTGATTGCTTTGTTTTGGAATGTGTGAAACACAAATTCTGCAGGAAGCATGTGATCAGGTCCACATTTTAACATATCCCAATTAATACATCTTAAATTCTGAGGGAAAAAAACCCTTATTTCACATAATGTAACATCTAACACTTAGAATTAATTCCTAAAAATATCTGAAAATTCCTGAACACATCAAGCAAATGAAATCAATGAGGGTATTGACCATCTCTTGAAAACAATATCTAAATGTTTTCCCATAAAGTGCAGAACATACAAAAATTTGCAACACTGAAACAAGGATTTTCATAATGTAGTTGATTCATACCCTTTGAATTAAGGAATATAAAATCTGAGCATTGTGTACACATACAGGAAGCAGAATGAATACGTAGTCTTTCAGAATTCCTTACTGCCCAGAGTTCCTGTTGGCTTCAGTAGGTGAAGCCATGCAGAGCAGCATGCTTGGAGAGCAGACACTTCCTCAAGCCTCTCAAACCTTCAAAACCAACAAGAAGCAACAGAGCTCAGCACTTCTCAAGACTAGGCTCTTCTAATGCTGCTCAGTCTTAGGCACGCAAGCACAATTAATAAGACTTTGCATTCATCTGAATCGTCCCTATGGTTATCTAGGTAAATAAAGCCAGAATGTACAAAGATGAATGTCTGTCTCAAGAGAGCAGAATAACAACACTCCATTGTTCTTACTGGCTATGACTCATTTCAGTTTTCAGAATGATACCTGGGCATTTAATGCTTTGTGCAGTGTCTTTGCTGCAGGGTGTGTTTGGCTCACTTGCCCTCCTGACTCAGAAGAACAAACATGGAATCATAGAATCACCAAAGTTGGAAAAGACCTCCAAGATCATTCAGTCCAACCATCCACCTACCACCAACAGGTCCACTAAACCAAGTCCCTCAACACAATATCTAGATGTTCCTTGAACACCTCCAGGGTTGGTGACTCCACCACCTCCCTGGGCAGCCCATTCCAGCACCTGAAGACTCTTTCAGAAAAAGTATTTCCTAACGTCCAGCCTAAATCTCCCCTGGTGCAACTTGAGGCCATACATAATGTAGCTAATGGGAAGTTTGGGATACACTCCTACCTATATACAGACTACTATTTCCTGATGAACTTGAGGAAAGCCAGTGGACAGGCTATACAGAAGAGTGTTGAAGTTGTTACTAAATTCCGTATTAGGTTGAAATTGATACTAAAATCCAGCTGTAGAAAACTTCTATTGAACACTGGGGAAAATGGAAACCATTTTGAATAGCAGTAAAATTTTTTTAATTTGATGCAGAGTTGCCAAGGATTTCATCAAGCACTGACATTACAAATAATTTTAACAGCATCTGTATTACTGTTAACAAGATTATTCAGAACAAAATTGAAGGTCTCTTGGTAGGTGTTATCTTTTCTAAAGACCATGTTTTAACAATTTTATTAACTAACGTATCTCTAAATTTTCAGAAAATGCATATAACTATCAAAGAATAAATACTGAACTTAATAGAAGAGATAACTTCTATTTACTTATTCAGCTTTTAGTTAAGAAGAGTTCTCCATTCAGCTGACATACAGTTGATTCCTCTACAATGAAAGTGCAATGTAAATAGTGCCTAAAGTGTTCATAAATCACTAAGACTGTCTGAACAATTTAATAATTAAATGTTATTGCCTGTTATAACCTGTCAAAGTCATTTGCAATCAACTACTGCATCTGACATGAATGCACTTTGGGCAACAAACAAAACTTACTTCTTACATGATCAAATTCCAGCACTGACCAAACAACAGCTCAAGCTGGAAATGCAAATGACTGTGCTGAAAACAAGAAAAAGTTTTGGAAAAATATGACCAGTTTTTCCTCTTCAATCTAAGCTAAAGAATATCCATGGCACTGAAAATATAGCAAACCATTATAATAACTCATGACATCTACTAGTGAGGGAGACAATCCAAGCAACATACATCTGCCTTCTTTCAACAAATAGTGCTCCCACTGACCTTGGCAGGCATAAAAAATTTTACAATAACCAAAAAATTGAAGGATATGTTAGCTGTGTTGTGATGCTGTCACTGTAAATAGCTGTCTTGAACAACGAGAAAGGTAAATAACTCCACCAGAAATAAAGTATGCATTGGTATATGGCTTCCCCAAATATAATGTATCAATTATAACACTGTGCTTTTAAGAAATTCTAATGTCTCATTATTCCATGCACAAAACTACGGATGCATATTACAACTAATGTTATAATAGAAGATATCTAAAATAATATATCTCACTGTTAAACACGCTCAGTACTCCACATCTGCTTTCTAATAATTTGTCTCTAAGTGTGTATAAGAGTACTATAAAAACCACTGTAGATCAACTATAGGAACAATCTCTGAGTGATGGCAGTGGAAAGATCTTTTGTTCTGAATGGCAGATCTGTCATTACTGAGTGCACTAAACATAAATGGCATATAGAATAGCATCTATGACATCTCCTTGAGAAAAAAAAAAAGCTAACAAGAAACCATGGTGTAGTTCATTCTGCATATGAGCTGGTCAAACTATCCACACTGGATGGGTTGGCATCACACTTCACTCTGTTCGGTGAACTTGCTGCATTTCTAAATTGTGAGAAACAGAAAACAAATTATTACAATGTTTTCGTAGGAGATCAAGAAAATTTGCAGATGAAACAGTGCTAGTTTGAAATTGTCTGAAATTGCCACCATTAAGAAGTCTTGCAAATCAAAAAGTTATTTATGATGAAGATGAGTGGCATAAAGCAATAGATATGTCTCTTATCAACTTAGAAATGAATATGGCACGACATTGACCTTGGATGTATATAAGAGTATCTTTGTCTTCCTGAATGCATCAGAGATGCAAAGGAACCACCAAGTCCTCTTGCCTCTAGCTTTCTTCCGCTGAAATTCTGGTGTGAGGGGATCAGAAACGGAAACCCAGACAAAACACTTTCCATAAATCTCCATTACCTGCTCTTTTGTATCCTATTCTACCACTTCTTTTCTCAAAGTTCCTGCTGACCTCAGCATCTTGACCCCAGTTACAGCATGGCGCTGCTAGTGAGATCACCCTGCCACTTTACTTCTGCCCATCTTTTTTTATCTTCTGATGTGAAAGGCAGTGAACACATTGAGAAACCAAACCACATATCTTAAACACTATAAAGAGGCATCAGCAGCACACTAATGTTTATACTAATTACACTCGGAATTTCAGAATATATGCAAGTGTTTCAGACTGCACCACTTCACCAGTTTGCTTATCAGGTGTGGTAGCAGCACGTTCTCAGGTCATGGCAAAATGGACTTGAGCTCCTTTTTATTTTCAGTACTTCTGGCTTTTCCATTCCCTGTTCCCATAAAATGGGAATACCAGCTATCTCACAGAAACATTAGAAAGCTTACATGGTGTCTATAAAGAATTCAGATCTTTTATAACATGACAGTCATCCTAATTCATCTAATCAGGCCCAGACAAAATATACAATAGCCATCCCCATTATTTTTATCCTGCAGTTATCATTTCAGTTTTGGGGTTTTTTTTTAATTTTTAATTTTTGCAGAGCAACAAAAAGAAATGTTGAAAAGCATTGAAGAGAACATACTTTTCCCAGTCAATCCTCCAGATGGACAGAGCCAAATCACCTTATCTAGATAAAGCAACGAAAAATGATTTTTTTTTTTTGTCCAAGGGCAACTCTAATTTTACTAGTGACACATGCCAGATCACAGTAAAGGGCAGGAAAAGTGAAAACAAATACCGCAGATCATAATTAGTTTAATATCTCTTGAACAGGGTTCTGAAAGGAGCTCTACTCTTGTTTGGAATTATAAATACAAACAAAGGAAAGCACACTGCTTATAATGCATGCTTACTTACACAGGGATTACAATCATAGAATCACCAAGGTTGGAAAAGACCTCTAAGATCATCCAGTCCACCTATTACCATATTTCCCACTGAACATTAGAATAGAAAAGACTCCATGATAAGGAAGGCCCAGGTTTATAGTCTTTTAGCAAGGATTGCAAGACTTATTGTTGAGCAAATAAATGTATGAGCAAATGCACTTTCAAGCCTCAAGCCTCAATTTCTAAGACAACCTTTTTTCTTCCTTCTCCCTCTAGCTCTCCCTTCCACCACATAAAGTTCCTCTCTCCTCTCCCCACCAGTGAGCCAGCACTGCACTCTGCACTGCAGCGCAGACATAAGATTAATAGCTCCAAACAAGCCTGCCAAAGTGTTTTGTTCAGTCTAGCACAGTGCCCTTCTTCAGTTTATCTCACTTATCTCTTAGCACATGTGCACCTTATGGCCACGTTACTGTGCTAACAGAGGTGTTCTGCTTTAAGCAACACAGGTTGAGGAACAGAGTGTTGCTTTGCAATGCATGACAGAGTAGAAGATAATTTGCCTCACCAAGAGGCTGTGCTGGTTATGCTGAGATGTCATTATGCTTTCCAGTGGAACATGCACTCAGATTAATGAAAAACAACACACCTCTGGATCCAGCATAGAAGACTGAGGAGTTACTGCAAAAGGAGAGAAGGGGGCAAGAAGAGAGAGCAGGCAGGAAAAACGTGGTAAATGCAATCCACAGACTGAGGACTGGCTGCAGAGTATACAGATAAAATATTTCTGTACAACAGGTCCACTGAATATGTGACATTTTCCCAAATGAAAGCTTTATCAAAGCTCAGTGAGCACCCGAGGAGCCCCCAGACCTCCCCTACCCCTGCTGTAAGCCTCACCCTGGAAATCTGACTGGCATCGATTGCTGAAGAAATAGAGTCAAAGAAGATGGGGTTTTCAGATTCGAGATTTCCACCATACTGCATTGCTTTAATCAAGGAAGCTGTAGCAAAACAAACATATGAGCACTGATAAAGTAGCAAGAATATAAAAATGTAACATTAAAAATTTTGCTGTAAGTTGATACTTGCCTTTGCAGCATGCGAACAACACTTCAATGTGTCTGCTTTTACAATCCATGTAAATCTACAAATGTGAAAACGTGGAGAAAAAAAAAAAAAAAGATTTAAAACACCAACACCATACCCACCAAGAACATACTCAAATAGGCAGAGCACAGTGTGCTGCTGTTCAGGCTATACTGACAACAGCCACCAGAGAGAGCCCCTCCATAAAACAAATCACATAAGCACCGAATCACGTTCAGCAGGAAAGCATCATTTCTTCTCTCGTTTGCAAAGTGCTCTACAGCTTTGCTGGTAAGAAAAATCAATCTGATCAAAATCTAATTAATAACGTACCATTTAAAATAACATTATTATGAATTTGTTTCCAGTATGCCTTTTTCTGCAAGTTTACCCATCTCTTTCCCACAAGCTTACCTACCAGCCCACAAGGCCAAGAATTGGACCTGGGGAAGAGTTGTATACTCATAGAATCCTTAGAGTTGGAAAGGACCTTTAAAGGTCATCTAGTCCAACTTCCAGCATCTATCAAATAGGTACCATAGCTAGCATGCCACATTCTGCAACAAGTTGTTCTTTATTCTTTCTCTGAAAATGTGCAGTTTCACAGAGACTAGGTATAAGCTAGAAAGTGATAAAAAATGAAAATAACTCTAGAAGAAGAGTAGGGCCTTTTTTGGCAGATGAGGAAGCATCCAAAGCAAAACAAAAAAAAAAAACCTTAACTAATCCACGTGAAGTGGAACAACTGGGAAAAGAGAAGTGATTCAATGAGAACATCATCAGTATAACCTACTTTAAAAAGGACCCAGAAGCCTGTTCCACACAAAAAATGCCTCTAACTCCAGCGGCAGTGATGATATTCAGGGAAGGACTGTAAAACTTTGAGCGCGTTCCTCTTATGGGTAACCCAGTTTTGTCATTAAGCCACCTCCATCTATGCCATAGCCCATCATGGATTTGTGTCCCACAAATTTGTCTAATTCCTCTGATTTAATCCATAGTTCTGAGTAAGGTCTCATAGATCTTTTGCAAATCAGTTGACAAGCTATTTTTTTTTTCTACTAATTTTATTGAATGCACTTTTTTTGAGGGAAGAAGTAATAAAGAGTAACTCTTACCTTATTTATTCGTACCAGTTTTCCTTCCAACTATGTCCTCACATATATACTTATTTTTAATTTAACACTTTTTTTTTTTTTTTTTTTTTTTTTAAATTAATCAATTCAGCAAACTGAGAAAACACTTAGGATAAGAAAAGGCTTGGGCTGAAACACAACTTCAGCTTTTTGTGCTCATTGCTGCCTTCCAGTACCTAAAGGATCCTACAAGTGTAGATAACAGGACAAGGGGAAATGGTTTTAAGTTGAAGGAGGGAAGATTTAGGTTGGATGTCAGAGGGAAGTTCTTTACAATGAGAGTGGTGAGGTACTGGAACAGGCTGCCCAGAGAGGTTGTGGATGCCCCGTCCCTGGAAGTGTTCAAGACTAGGTTGCATAGTGCCATGGGCAGCCTGGTCTAGTACTAAATGTGGAGGTTGGAAACCGTGCCTGTGGCAGCGCGGGGCTTGATTATCCCTGATGTCCCTTCCAACCCAGGCCATTCCATGATTCTATGATGATTAAAATCTAATATTCTATCTTAAACAGAAAAATTACATGAACACCCAATTAAATCTGTACCCACTGTAAATCTATTAAATGCCAAACCCGATGGAAACAGCAAGTAGCTTTTGAACATATTTTTTCATTTGCTGTATAGTGCTGATCATTATGTTGTTGCTGTTCTTGGTCATATGGGAGCTTCCTGGACCTTCTGTCATGCCTGAGGAACCCAGCCTGCTAGGCATGTAAGTCACAGAGTAGAACATGGAGATCATTAAGACCCCTGGCTTAGCAGAAAGTAGGTAATAGAGATAAACTCACAGAAATAAAAACTGAAATTTTAAAGCTGACGTTGTGATGTGATATAAATCAGCTTTAAAATTACAAAACAAACAAAAAAACAACACAAGAACGACCCACGAAAAAAATACCAGCAAAGAGAGTGTTTTCTGAAATGCGACTCCATTAAATAAAAATTATTGGTGTATAATTTTATACAAACACAGTTTAGTATCAAATCTCTGTTCATCTCTTTCACAAGTTACCCCCTTTATCCACTGTAAGTTGGATGACTAGTAGCTGACTTGAATAACTTGTGTGTGTATTTATGTATTTTAATGTACAGAAAGTATCTGGTATTACTAATACCTGAAGCAACATGGAGACTCCAGTGTAATCAAAGAAATGCAGTCCACTGCAGTCCAATATCAAAATGCGTCGCTCACTCTGACATGGCTGCAGCGATTCACCTGCACATTTGATGGAAGAGAAAATTTTAATTACCAGGAATAAGTCAAAAAATGCCTATTAGAATTATGAAAGTTCAACAAAATGAGCCCAAAACATCATAGTAAATTCGTCTATTGTGTACTGGGATATGCATTAAGCAAATTGCACTGTTTAAAAGCACAAGCGAAGTACCATCAGAGCAATGGAATGAGGAATACATTATTAGCAAGATGTATTAGACAGAAACAGTCTCTCAAGGACAAAGAAAAGAAGTTCATCTTCACATTTAAATTTCTAAATGAGCCTGGCTTGTTTGGGAAAGTTCACGTGGGATTCACAGAGCAAATATCTCTTGCAGATTCTGATATTGCGTTCATTTCTGTAGTAACTAGACACTTTCTTCTGCTTTAACTAATATTCTCCTATAAGGAAGACAATTCTGTAAAGTGAAGTGTTTCATTTTCCGTGTTTTTCGTTTGGTTATTTTTCACATACATATGCTATCACATATTGATGCTAGAGAAAAAAATGTAAGATCTGTGAAGGTCTTCTTATATTCATTCTTCAGCTCCTGGCCACCGCATGCTTAATCTAAGCACATACATATAATTTTTAATCTAAGCACATACTATAGTAAGTGTGTCCTGAACTAGCACATAGATGATTCCTGGCTTTCATAAAAGGAAGACAAGAAAACAACGTACATCTTATTTACACTGCTCTGTGGGTAAATAACAGCTTTAATATCAGTTATTGTAAAACATAAAACTCAAAAAAGGAGAGTTATTTCGAATGCAAAGATAGGTTAATAGACATGGTTTTGACAAAGCAGCGGAAAAAGCTTTAAAATCCTGAAGGCGTGCAGTATTTCCCTGTCGAGTAGATTTATAATGGTGCTAATTCCTTTCTGACAGGAGTCTGAGAGTCAGAGCCTTTTGGATTTGCACCTCCAGAGATTTGCCATCCAGTATACATGAATAAATGCACTGCAAACAAAATAAGGAATTTCAAAGGAAACCTGCAGCCTGGCAGTACTGTAGTGGAAACCCAGGAAGGATTTATGAGATCTGCTGGGCTACTCACTGTCATCTTTTCTACACACCTCCTTTGTTTCCAAAACAGAAGAACCTTTTATCTCTGTTACTTATTCCCTCAAAAAGCACATGCACAATTCTATCTGCAGGTTCCAAAAGTTTTACTTTAAAAAATGCCCTGGGGTTGAATTTCCCTTTTTGGTTGTTACAGTGCTTACATAAAACTCAGTGTTTGGCAGTTGAAGAATAGATTTTGAATATATGTAATAGCATGTAACTTTCTTCAGAATAGCAGAAAAAATAAGAAATAGAAAAGGAAATAAATAGGAAAGGACAGAAGGATAACAATACAAATTGCTTTAGCCTAGAAATGTTGCATCCCAGCACAGAGGCTGAGATCACCTTACACATGAACTGTGCTTAGCTGATGTTAGACCAGCACAATACGAAAAACTTCTAGTATTATTATACTCAGAAATCTTGACAAACCTTGTGAAGGTCAAGCCACACTCACACATGTACAAATGCAAATACAGAGACAATGCTGATCTTGCATTACTCTCCTACCCAGCTGGCATCCTGCATTTCAGTGGAGGGGTTGCAGGTACAGACCTATTG
Source organism: Lagopus muta (assembly GCF_023343835.1). Taxonomy (NCBI): domain Eukaryota; kingdom Metazoa; phylum Chordata; class Aves; order Galliformes; family Phasianidae; genus Lagopus; species Lagopus muta. Next base: position 24,663,751 of record NC_064435.1, read on the forward strand.
CTTCTCTAAATGACTGGGCAAAGGCAGCAGAAGCTATTTAACATCGTGCTGATATAGGCCATGTCAAATCAGTATTCCCTAAAGGTAGAAGGGAAAGATTTGAAAAAAGCTACCATGCTTTCCAAGATGACTGCTGTGTGAATAAGGATTATGTCTTCCTTTCCCCCCACTTCCTAGAAATTCAAGCCCCTTGTTTTATTATCCTTTGAAAGGGATTTTTCTTATTCTTTTTTTCTCTCCGGTCTTTGTTTTAAGTTCCCATGAAGAGTCACCCTACTCTGCTCAGTACAAGGTATAATAATTAAGTCCTCAGGGAAACTAAAAATGAGTTCTTGTGCTGTCTGTCATTTCTGTAACATAAGAAACCAACTTATTCAAATGAAGACAGAAATGCATACTGACAAGACCTTCCAAAAGACTTTTCACAAATACAATGCTGTTCACTTATGTACTGTTTCACAGTACAGCACTGTATAGTCCTCAAGAGCCATCATCATTACGTTACTGCGTGTTGCAGAAAGCATTCTATCACACCCAAGTAAAGTAAACACTGCAATATCATAAAAATGTCATGAGCCTAGTTAATAAGTGTGAACTGTCAGAAAACAGCCCCCAGATCAGATTCCCTACTGAGGTCTCAGTGCTTGTACGTGTTTTAAATAAACACAGCATTGGAATTCCCTCCACAATGAAGTCATCTGTATAAAGTATCTTCTGCAAAAGGTTGTTGCAGTGGTCCCAGGAGAATGTGTGTGCTCTGGTTTGATTTAAGCCCAATAAATTGTGGGATGAGTAGAATCATTCAGCATAATCCCTAATTGAAAGCAAACTGTGTTATACTGTACTGTACTGGTGGCCATAGCATCACTGATTGTTCAGCTGACATTTATTGAGTTTTTCTCTTCAGTGCCTTCAAAGACCACAAAGACTTCGCATGGTTCTCATCCCATCCTATTTTTAGTTTTGCATGCTAATGTTCAAGTCTCACCATGAACTAAAAATAACTCAGGAGCAGAGCTTAACAAAATGGTTTATTTGTTTCTTTGGCTGAAGACCAAGGAAGGTAGCAATGTTCTTAGTGATGCTCCCACTCCATACCTGAATCAGTATGCATATGGTGATTTGTGTGAAATAAGAGACCCCTACAGAAAATGTATTTTCATTGGTTTCTCACTTTTGAAATCTTAAAAAGTCAGTCAAGAACACAATAAAACCAGGACCCATTAGGCCAAGGTTAATGGAGTTTAACAATTGTTAGAACTCATGCTTCACTGAATGTGTGATTCTGAAAAAATATAAGTTTCCAGACAATTTGAATTTGCCTAGAAATAAATAGAAAAATCTGGAGCTATTCTGCACACTTACATCCATCCTGGTTTTAATATAATGTATAGATAACAAACTCACCATGACAACCTCCATTGGAAAATGAGCAGAGTAATGTGTTCTGCTCACACTGAAATAAAAGCAATGAACAATTAGCATACCAAGGAAAACGAACCCGATGCAGAGTAACCAGAGAAAATCAGTGCAATACACAAGAATGCTGTTTCTCTATATCAAAGTTAACTCCTTCTCTCAAAATCATATTGCATGCAACAGTCTATTGGACACATTTGCTGAGTAAGACTTTCATTGTTCTTCTAAAGACCTATCAAGTAGATGTCTCCCCCCGTTTTTTTCCCCCCACAAACTCAGTCTCTATGATGTCTGGATTCACTCTAAAGCTTGTAACTAAAATTTTGCTTTTGATAGAAATTTTATAAGATTAGCTTCTGAATCACATTTTACTTGATGAAATCTCATTTAGATTTTTGTGAGAAAAATTCTGACACATAAAGTTATTAACGAGTTACCTTTATCCAGATAAATGTTTTCATACTGATTTCCACATGAATATATACGCCAATATACGTTTAAAAGAGAAATACAGCACAGAAAAAAAATTCAGACCACAATTTTTTTCACTTCCATTGTGTTCTGTAGAAAGACAGTTATTCCACAAAGGTACCAAACACTATGCACCGTATTTCAGGTAGCTGCATTGCCAAGTACCTTCTAGAATAGACAAAGGATAACATCTCCCTCCTTAGTAGCATATAAATGAACTTATAAATTAACTTATTAACTTGCTATCTTATTAAATTAAAATTTAACAGAACCAAGGGGAAAAACAGCAAAATTTCAAAGCTGAATTTCTAAACAGTGAAGAATAGGTATGGGCAGCACAGCTCTTCAGTAGGCAACAGCAGAGGTTGTGGACCATTATGGTCGTTTTCAACCCAGGCCATTCAATCTTTCTATGATTCTTCAGTTCTTAATTATTAACAAACCATTTAGGAAATGGCTGTGATTTCCTCAGTCCAGTTCATCAAACTGGATGAATTTGGCTATGAATTTAGCTTTTTATCTTATTGTACTGAAATGCTTTCACTGTAATGATAGAAAGAATAATGTGTATTTTTTTCCCTTTTAGGAACATCATGGAATTTGCAATAGTTGTGTGCAAATAAACTTGAAAAAATATGATCTTTTCTGGGACATTTTCCAAAAAACAAGTAATTTTTTTTTTGTGCTATTTGTTTTCCAGTACTAATATATAGAAATTGGAAATGCAGGGAAAGTAATCATGAACTTCAGTACTGTCACCATGATAACTGAATCATGTAGCACATCCTACCTTGTTTACATCTTCACATGCCTGGCTGCTCGTGCTATCCTTCTGGATTATCTTCATCAGGTCTGCATGAAACTTTCTGGCGTTGAGAAAGACTAATGGGTTGCTGACTGAAACTATCTTTACCTTTTTTAATGATTCCTGTGGAGTGAAATAAACAAAATGCTGCAGTTTATCTTCGTTTTGGAAATATACATAAATAAAAGTGATTTCTTTAAAAATCCTGACAATTCCTGTAAATCAACCCAGAATTAACTTTGTGTTGTGAGGATGTTAACAGATAGCTGCCTTGATCAGCTTTGATGTAACTGCACATAAGGAGGAAATAAGAAATCTACAGAGAAATTATCCATAATTCAAGTTAACACAAAAGCAAAATCACATTCATTACAAAGCACAAGTTCAAGAGCTATCATCAGGCAAATGGGAGGAGCACTATTTCGGTTGGCATAATCTGTAGACACAGACAAGACAAGGGTTACAGACTGGGAATATCTTCTATAGTGCAAACATGTATTGGAAAAAGTAGACAAAAACTGGGAGTATACACTGTGTCGGGTCTGGGGAGCACTCATAACGTTAACCTCAGATTCCTGAGGACTATCATAGTACAACAGGGATATTTCTCCATGGAAATGAAAAAAGCCAGCACTGACTTTAGTAGTGGAGGGAAATCCCACCAAACCTGCAACCCTGGTTCTCGCACCTCCCTGAGCTAGAGCTGAGAATCGTTTAAGAGGTACAGCTTATAGCTGAAGCTCCTGCCTGGGAAGAAATCTTCCTGGAGCCACTCTCACCTCACTGAGCTCTTGAGCATGTGCAAATTCTTGATGGTCCTACTTGCACCGACTGGATCTAGACTTAGTCTGAGGGACGCGTTTTAACATTGCTAGCACACACAAAGAACCATCAACTTCTCTGGATCCCGTCTTCACATCTTTTCCTAAAAAGTTTCATCCAAACATCACTGAAACTGTAACTCAAAGCACAGCTGTTACACACCAGAACAAATAAGGAAGGAAAACACAAAAGTCAGAAACGCTCAGCTACCAAGGAAGAACACTTCCCACAAAATACACAATTTTTCTCTTGTTCTTAAGGTGAACTTATAAAACACTGTCAAAAGCTAGTAATAATGTGTATATGTATGTGGGTTGCTCTGAAAGTAATGCCTCTTATTTATTTTCATGGAAACTACAAAAGATACAAAGAGCACAATAATGCTATTTGATAGAGCAAACTCTCAGCTAAAAAAACTATTTTTTAACATAGTCACCACAATTATCTATGCATTTTCACTAGAAATGAACAAGAGCCTGCATGCTGCGCTTGTAAAAAACTTCACTAGCAGAAATGACTCACCATTTCACAGATGCCTATGACAGTGTCATTCTTAGGAAAACATTGCCCACACAGTCATTGTGCTAACATTCATTGTTTGGTCTCCATAAGCACTGAGAAAGCATCAATGAATGTCTGTGGGTGCCACTTTTTCTGCACGGAGGAATTCAGTACATATCTTTGCTTCATCTGCACTTCCAAGTCAGATGCCACAATGCTCCTCTGCTGCCATCTGTCACATGGTAACAAAATGTAATGGAATACTGGTGGGAAGGTTCAGCCTCTACTATCATTGCACCAACATTAGCTGCTGACATGGTGAGCCAACATAATAAAAGAGGAGGCATTACTTTCAGAGCAGCCCTCATATATATAATCACAGAATCACAGAATTGTAGGGGTTGGAAGGGACCTCCAGAGATCATCGAGTCCAACCCCCCAAACATATAAAATATAATATAATAAAAATATAATAAAATATAAAAACATTGGGTATTATCATCCTTAGCTTAATTGTGATGCAGCTTTTATATGTGGACTGAATTAACCTAATTCTAGTGATACATCCACTTTCCACAGGTTATAAACTGTGCGTCTCTTTTCCTTGGGAAATAATCATATATGGTATCATAGATACCAAATACTGGCTCTCTGTCACTATTTCAGATGAACCTCACTCACTGTGCAGCAGCTCTCACTTGCTTTGTTGTCTACTTCTTGCATTTCAGACTTGAAGAAAGGTCTGTTGGCTGTTAAAGTCTTCTGCTTTTCCAAGTGTATTATCTTATCTAGTAAAAGATACTACATCTACTTATAATGTTATTTGATTATATTCAAATAAATAACTGTATTGAGTTTTTATGTGTCTAATGCTGCAAAATAGGAATAAGAAGGATCATGTATAGCCTGTAAAACTTACCAGTATTTTCAGGAGCATTTTCTACCCAACTGGCACACAACCAGAGATCTTTAAATATCCATAATAACTCTACTAATATGGCCCAGTTGGAAAAAACACAGTAGAATTAATTTGCCTTTTAGGTGTGTCTTTCATGGATGCAGGGGATCTCAAGATTATTTGTGAAATCTCAGAGCTTTTTGCAAACAGATGATGGAAAAATATGATCCTTGAATCCACAACTGAACATTAAAAGTAAAATGTTAAAAAATCTCTATATTTATTTTCACTACTGAAATAGTTTTCACTACCAAAAAAAAAAAAAAATAAAAAAAATCTAATTTATACAAGTGTCAGCTCCCAAAAATGAACTAATCATGACAAGTAATCAGCAGTAAGAAAACAAAGAGATAAAAATCCCAGACGTTTTGAAAGAGAATATAAGCTTCAAAAGTTTCAATTCTTCCTAACAAAAGTCAGAGACATTTAAAGTTACTTAACTAGGCCACACTCCTACAGAAGTAAGTGGAGTTGACACAGAGACCACTTCTGTAGTCGTTCAAAGAAGCATGGGATTGCACTGAAGAAACAATTTTCCCAACAGATCTTCAAGCAAAATAGGACTGGAAATCTTTACCACAAACCACACTAACTACCTCCTCACTGCAAGCTATTATTCAGACTTCTGGGAACAAAGGCAATCTCTTGGACACCACCGCAGCAGCCATCATACAGACTTAAACATTTCAAATATCCAAAACTGTGGCAATGAAGCCCAGTCTACATATTGTGATTTGTGCAGTTTACCTATGAATCTGATTATGGTGAACATCACAACACCAAAATGTCTCAGTCAGTCAAGTGGCAAAGCCTAACTGGCAATTAAAATGGCCAAAATTATATGAAAACCAGGCTCTAAAACAGGGACAAAACAGAGAGCAATACATGGTTGAACACAGAAATACTCTGAAATCCTACAGATTCCCTTAAAAACTATCCTACGCAGAGCTTGGTGTGGAGACAAGTGAGAACTTTGGTGCCATACCAGAGCTGACCAAGTAGAAGATAAAAATAAAAGAAAAATAAAAAGATAAATGTGCAAAGATCAAAGTCTCTGGTGATCAAAAAGGTGAAAGATATGAAAGATTCAAACTGTAGAATCACAGAATCAAACACCTCTGCAAGAGAAAGGCTATCTGCTGAAACACATTCAAGCAGGGGGAACACTTAGGTATAACCTTTTGCCTACAATGGGCAACCCAAATTTGATTCAGTTACTCTTGACTCGAGTTGAGTTTTAGCTCTTGTCTTAAGAAGAACAGTTCTAAGAAAAATGCATTTCTTTTTTATCATGTTCTTGCCCAGAAAAGAAGAAAATGGTCATTATGGGTGGCTTATTCCCTCTGTCACTTAGGATGCTTACAATTGCCCCTCACGCTCTGCACAACTCTCTCTATGTTTGGGTAAGAATTCATGTTAGTGAATGCCTGTGATGCAATTTGTTTCACACAAACTTCTAAATACCCTCTTGATTTTTTTCCACATTAAAGTGTCATTTCTCCTATGGATGAAATAATCCCTATAAATCCACAGACTTTAATGGCAGGGTAGATCATTAAGCTTGCATATTTTTGTGTTTAAAAAGCTCTGTTACTTATGTCTAAGCTATTATTTACCAGAGGAACATGGATAACTCTAACACACATACATTAAAAATTACCCTAAATGACTGCTGCAACCCAGTGGCTCCATAAATTAAATTAAAAGCATTTTTTATAAATCTTAAAAATATTTTCCTTTATTTGTATAACAAGCTCTTGAGCAATTTGCTTTCTTAACAAAATGTTATTTTCCTCAGTGCCTGCAGACACTAGTTCGTTATTACTTGGTGGCTGGCATTAATCTTAATGATTAAAAAGCTGGGGAGTAGTTAGCTTAAAAAAAAAAAAAAGATGCACAGATATTCATACAAATACTGTATGAATTGATACAAAAGCAAAAAATAAAAGCAGGCAAATTTTGGTAGCCCATCTCTGACAAAGTTATTCTAACAGTTTCCTCAAGAATGACAAGTGATATAATTGACAACTGGACCAGCTTCAATAACAGTGTTTTAAATTTATGTTTTAGAGTACTCTCCATTCTTATGTGCCTCTCACATTCCAGCATTGTTCAGCATGCCAGAATGGTAAAACCACCCAACCCAAGCTTGGATGTTGCACCCAAGATAGCTCTGATAGGAAACATTTGCCAGACAAAGAATATTTAGAAGAGAGCTTCTTAATAATAACAGGTAATAACTGTGAACGTATTACATTTGACCCTTCACAGTTATTAGGAAAGGAAAGCAGACACAACAGAAACTGCCATGAAGGAGAGCTCAGGATGTCCCAGTGACGGGACTCTATGCTGGAAGGACACATGGTTCCACTTTTCTGTTGGCTACTGATCTAAAGCTTCATTCTGGAGGAGGGAGGTCACCTCTCTGGGTTGTTACCATCTCTTCTTACCACAGGCTTGACCACAAGCAGCTTTGATGGTAATTGTAATGAAAACGACCAAAATAATTTAAAACCTCTCATTGGTAGGTTTAAGTTTGTACAAAGCAAATTTAAACAACACAGTCTTTGGGAGAAATGCTTACATCTACTTATCACATGAGGATACGCTTGCCTGAGAAGTGAGGTGCATGAAGCAGCCTGTGACACTTCATGATGCTGCCTCGCACACATGGCCTCCTCTGGGAGTCAGGTCACTGGGGCTGGTGGCAGTGTCAGGGGCAGAAAAGAGATAGTGGATGGTGGGGGTACCAAAGGACTTTCAGGAAATGGGGAAATCTGACAAGAACATAGAAAGAGCTGTCCAATTCCCTGAGACTCAAGGCTACTTTTCTATCCACTATGTCATCCTGGCTTTAGATTTGAAGTGCCTTTTGTAAGAAAGGACACACTGATTATAATCTGGTAACCAACTACAGAAGACAAACAAGCCTTAATTAGGATGACACAGAGGAAAAAAAAAGAAAAAAAAAGAAAAAAAAAAAAAAAAGAGGGGGGTTGGATTTAACTTACACAATTATCTTCAGTTTTGTATTTATATTCCACTTCTTTCATATTTTTCAAATTCAGTGTCTTTTCTCTGTAATCAACACATACAGAAAATATGTGAGTCAAATCATTAGTAAACATGAACAGAAAGAGCAACATACAAGACACCCCAAAACCGTAACACAGAAGTCTAAATGTATGGCAATTATGGTAATTATTTGATGATCAGAGGGCTGGAGCACTTCCCCTATGGGACAGGTTGAGAGAGCTGGGGCTCTTCAGCCTGGAGAAGAGAAAGCTTTGGGGGGACCTCATTGCGGCCTTTCAGTACCTGAAGGGACCTACAGGATAGCTGCCTGTTTTATAAGGGCAGGTAGCAACAGGATGAGGGAAAATGGCTTTAAACTGGAAGAGGGCAGATTTAGACTGGATATTAGGAAGAAATTCTTTACTTGAATACTCCCTGGGAGCATTCAAGGCCAGGCTGAATGGGGCTTTGAGCAACCTGGTCTAGAGGGGGAGGTGTCCCTGCCTGTGGCAGGGTGGTTGGAACAAGATCATTTCTAAGATACCTTCCAACTCAAACTATTCTATGATTCCATGACAATACTATCCATATATATTTTTCTACATATGTATTTTTCTGCTTATAAAGCTTATTTATCATAATGACAGTGTAGTTAGTCAAAAGAGTAAATGGCAAATTTCAGAGCTACAGTACATCACTTTGAAAATCTAATAGAATTTTATTTTATTCAACTGCAAATAATAAGATCTTTATTTTAATTTTCGTTACCATTTTATACCTGGCCAGAGAGCTAGTCTCAAATCAAGGTAGCTAATACATGAACTACCACTTCAAAAGCTCAGAGATTTAATTAACATTTTCTACCTTTAACCTTTAAGGATGATTTATTTGTAGTTAAAACTGGTGCTTGTCTGTATGACAAAGCAGAACGCTGCACTCTAGCTGTCAAAGTGGAGGACTCAGTTGGAAAAAGCAGTGTCCCTATGCTCTCTATATGGTCAGTGGAAAGTTGCTTTGAACAGGCAGTTCAGTATAGGAATTTCTGCATCCATACATCTCTGCAGGAACGCATTAAAGTGCAGAACAAGAAGTCTATAAAGCTAGCTGTCATCTGAGATCTGTGCCTAAAGCTAGGCAATGAGAGTAATCCCAGAACTAGACAAGGCAATGCACAGGGAGTATTTACAAGTACTGGGGTTGGCTAAATGAGGCTTGCAAAACTCAGCTGTTCTTTCTTGTCTGCATAAATCTTACTGTAGCTGCTGCTGTTTTTAATGCATCCTGATATATAACATACCATGTCCAGTGCTCTGGTGTCTGAACAGAGATTTCATAATAAATCATCAAGTTATTTTTCATGCTTTAGCGTCTAACTCTTTTGCAGCAGTCATTAGTCAGAACATGTTTGGCCATGACTGGCTGACTTACTGCATATTCTCATGATAATCTCACCTGTGCAGTGCACTTTTTAAGGTTGTTAGCTCTTTTGGTGCCCTTAGATTGCATGGACAATCCTGTACAATCTGATGGAAGACCACACAAATCAATGGAAAGAGTATTACTTAGTTAACTAGTGCAGGTTCAGACTAAGGTTTTAGTCGGACAAAAGAGGATCCTACTTCTTGTGTCAAATATCCTTCCCTTTTCTGTTGCAGATCAACAGACATCCAAATGTGTAAATAACATGAAAACTTTCCTTTACAACAAGAATTTACCAATAGTTTTCTAAGCAGCAGGGGATTACCAGTAAGGTTCTGATTGTTTCAAGCAGAAATCATTTGCAATAATTTGCAATTCTGAGCTATTTTCACGCTGATTCTGCAAATTATCCTGTAAGAACAGAGCTCTGCATAACTTTAACAAGCATTTAATCGAGCTGTCTATATTGTATTTAATTCGTGTGCAATTAAATGTTCTTGCAAACAGCTGCCTGCAGGCAGCAAGTCATTCATAGGACTGGTGAGTTATGGATTAATTTTGTAGTATGAAATGATCATAAACCCCAAACAATGTTTTTCCTTTACTCTTAGTCAAAATTAGCAACTGTAATATATGAAAAAAGAATATCTGAATTTGTTTTAGCTCTAGATACTTCATCCCAACTTCTCTAATTCATAGATAGGATCCATAAAGCAAATTTCAGGCATTAGAGCATGTCATGCAATTATCTTTCATTAACGTGTTTTAGCAAGGCAAATATCAGCTTGCAACTCCTGTGCAATGCAGTATCTAGCAGTTGATAAAGTTTTGTTACTAAGTCTTGTCAGAAATATTCTTCACGAGTAACAGTATGAAATGAAAGAAAAATGTATTGTTGGCTATCCTGATGACTTTGTGCTACTTTCATCTAGTGAGTGAAACAGATATGTAATACTAGGTGGTAGTACATATCTGCCTGGGCAGGAATTGGACCAGATGGCTTCCAGATGTCCCTTCCAACTTCAGCCATCCCAGCATTCTGTACAACTGAAAACTGAGATTTCACTGTTAAATTTAGTGTAGTGTAGGTATATCCCAACAGCAAAGCAGTGTTCCAGAAAGAATACATAATTATGTGCTACTAGAACATTTCAATAAATTACATCTCACCTGGGAAAGCGGAAAATCACAATTGCTATTGTGCAGACAACACCATACAACAATCCCACGTTAGCAGCAAAGCAGATTGTGAACATGTAGGTAGTAACCCATATGCTCTTCAAGGAGGGAAACAGAAAGAGATGATTAGATGATCATTTTGTAATGATGTACATCTTATGAGCTAGAAATAAAAAAAGCCAGTAGTTTCTGAGAGGTGAGCATTCAGATGTTTGAACTGGCAAGTATTTGAGTTATCATCAAAATAACATCTCTCCACTGTAGAACACGTGTAACAGGACATCCTGCTCTTCCCGATGCTCACAGAAGATCATTCTGGACGTCCTTAAAATAGTACAAGTAATTGTGCTAGCAGCTTAATTTGGAATGAACTAGGTTGGTTGGTTAAAACTGTAATTGATGATTCACCTTGCAAGTTATTGCTACTTTCTTTGCAGCACACAGCTAAAATCCTTCTTCCCTTCTACACAATGAAGTACTCTAAAGGTCACACACAGAGAGCTCTTCTCCCACTAATTACCTAAGTGGGAATTATAATTTGCAAGGAAGTTAATCAGAAGTGGCATTTATCAGAGTACAGCTGACTAAACCAACTCTATAACAATTAAAAATTATTGAGGAATGAATCAGTTGACATTAAAATGGTGAGTTTTCAGATTCCTTCCCCATCTTTCAATGTTTGAATTTATTTTAAGTTTTTTTTAAAAATGCAAAGAATATCGGGAAGAAAAGTTGCTTCAGAAAGAAATTTTAAATAAGAAGAAGAAAAAATGTTTACATTTCAAAAAATTGTCTTAATTTATTTTTTAAGCAGAAGAGATTACTCCTATTTCCATCCCATAATGGTGTATGTGACATAAAGACATCCAGATTTTTACATTAAAAGGAGAAAAGTATAACTGACTTGATTTCTTATATAGCCCTGATGTCAAGGATATCCAGCACATATTTCTTTGCCTGAGGGATCCTTCAGCAAAGACTGCCACCTTATCTTCAAATAAAAAATGTTAAAGAAGAATGGAAAGTATTTTCTCTTCTATGAATATACTGTTCTCCACAGGTGTCCATTTCAACCATTACAGCACTTTCTGATAACATTTGCACAGGAACAGATTGCAATGCACATAGGATTAAGCACTTTTAAACCCCTTCCCAATCAACTCAAACTAGCTACCACAAAAGTAATGTAACTCATGTCTGCCAGTGCTGGAAGGATAAAAAAATCTTGCTAGTATGTAAAATTATTATAATAGAAGAGCTGGCTTGCTTGCTACTCAGCAAAAAATTGGTTATACAGCAAAGCCTTCTGAGCTTTCTCAAGAAGGAGGGCCCCACCATATTGAATACCTGAACAAACCTAAAAGGCTATCTCCCTCATGAGGATGAAATGTTAAAATGTTCTAAAATACATAAAATTATACCGGAGGGCTCCAAAATTCCATGAGAGACCTTCCCTGATCCCCCTACTCCAATCTATTTTGACAAAACTGTTTGACAGGTTGGTGGCTTTGTGTTGGAAAACCCTCTCTGGAAAGATGCTGGAGGGCACTTGTCAGAAGTAAGCCCGATCTTGTCACTACCTTAATTGTAGTTAGTATCATTTGTTATGCCCCTTATAAATTAAAATATATGCATACATATGCAATTAATGCATCCATAAGTACCTCTCACATCACGGTATCACAAAAGGAGTGTGTAATTTTTACAATAAATTGTTGCTATTCTTTCTGCTTTTACAAGTCAAGAGTACAACTTCGATCTATCTCAGCTCTGGTCATTTCCAGGCCAAGTCACTCATACAGTGAGAGTGCTGTTAGAAAATGTTGGTGGACTTTTTTCTTGATGGAACATGGTCTAAGTTTTCTGCAGATTAAAGTGCAGAAAAATTTTTATAGATGGCATAGAAGACAACAGTGATAATTTAAAAGGTTGAAACATAAAGAGCTTTCATGGAGAAAAATAACATTATCAGACGCTGACATATCCAGTATTATCCTGGAGAATAAGGCAACTCCTGGCCTGATCAGCTGTACTCTTTGCTGGATAAAAATTCTGGCTGGCTGGATGGGCCCAGAGAATGGTGGTGAATGAAGTTAAAACCAGTTGGTGACTGGTCATGAGCAGTGTTTCCCAGGAGATGGTACTGGGGCCTGTCCTGTTCAATATCTCTATTGATGGCCTGGATGAGGGCATTGAGTGCACCCACAGTAAGCTTGCAGATGTCACCAAGCTGGGAGAAAGTGTCAATCTGCCTGCGGGTAGGAAGGCCCTCCAGAGGGACCTGGATGGGCTGCATTGCTGGGCTGAGGCCAATTGTATGATCTTTAACAAGTGCTGAGTCCTGCATTTCAGTTACAAAAAAGCCCATGCATTGCTGCAGGCTTTGGGTAGACTGGCTGGAAAGCTGCATGGAGGAAAAGGATTTGAGAGTGCTAGTAGCTGGCTGAACATGAGCCAGCAGTGTATCCAAGTGGCCAAGAAGGCCAATGGCATCCTGGCTTGTATCAGAGTTGCCAGCAGAAGCAGAGAGGTAATTGTTTATCTGTACTCAGCACTGGTGAGACTGCATCTTCAGTGTTGTGTTTGGTTTGGGGTCCCTCGGTATAAGAAAAACATCAAAGCCCCGGAGTGTGTCCAGAAAAAGGTAAGGAAGTTGGTGAGGGAACAAGCCTTATAGGGAGTGGCCAAAAGAGCTGTGGTTGTTTAATCTGGAGAAGAGAAGGCTCAGGTGAGACCTCATCATTCTCTACAGTTACCCAAAAGGTCGTTGTGGTGATTTTGAGGCCAGCCTCTTTTCCCAGGTAACAACAACAAGATGAGAGGTAATGTCCCCAAGTTGCACCAGGGGAGGTTTGGGTTGGGTACTGAGAAAAATTTATTCTCCAGAACTGTGGTGAGGTATTGGAACAGGTTGCCCAGGAAGGTGGTAGTCACCATGCCTAGAGGTTTTTAAGAAAAGGTCACTAATGAAGTGACATGGTCTAGAGCAGTCACAGGCATGGGTTCTAGTTGGATTAGATGATCTTAATAGTCTTTCCAACTTTAATGATTCTATGATTCTAATTTCTAATATTTTTTCTCTTTAAATGTAGTAATGTTTCTCTGTTGAATATTCTAAATCTCTTTTATATAATTGTTTAACTGAAATACGTTTCCCTGCATTTGGTCATTTCTAAGTCCAACAGTTAACCGCAAAATAATATTTTTCTTTGGCACTCCTTTATCAGTCTTTGTCTAGTTTCAATAGCTGCTGTTCATCTGGGACTTTCAGCCTTAAGAACATAACATAACAAGAACATTACTGACCTTTTCCCTTACAAAGGGGGAACTTATTTAGCAAGAAGAAATTAGGCTAGCAGGAAGGATATGGAAACCAATTCTTGAATTGATAACATAAAAAAAGAGATACACTTAAGAAGTCCAGATCAACTTTTTGGTAGTTCCTCAAAAAAGAGGAAAAATTCAAGAGAAGTCATTTCCAGATCATTGTACAAAACAGATAATTCAGAGAACAACACCTTGCAAGCATCCAAAATACGACGACATCAGAGAGAGGAGAAGTGCTGTATTGCATACAGCTATGAATATGTGCAGTTCTTTTACAATAAATATCAGTAGAAAAGAGGAAGCTTAGATCTGAAATGAGTGAAGTCATCTAAGAAGGTGCTGGGACTGACAAAAAACCTTCACTGAAAAAAGAGACCTTTATGTGAAAGTTGTGAGTGGCAGAAAAGGACTCTGGAGCAAGAACCGTGGGATTCTAGCTGGAAAGAAGTTGAACGTGATTTGAGAGATGGGATATAAAAACAGGATATTCCCGAGGCTGATAAATTGAAAGAAAATTGAAACAAATATATGTAGTAATATTAAGCTGATAACATACTGTATCAACCTGCTCCTTCAAACTTGGCTGCTTCTAAACATTAGATCTGCAAGAAAATGCAATCCATGGCTGAATTGAGAGATTTCAAGCTACCTTTCATATGTCAAAGGATTATGTTGTATAAATCACTAATCAAACAGTATTACTCATGCTGTTCATGTTCATTAAGAAGTTTAAGTGTGAAGGAACAAGGTAAGAAAAACTGTAATGGTCCGTTTCCATGCATTATTTGCCAGACACATGAGCATAACAAACCTGTCTTCTATATCCCTTAAAGAATTATTTCCAGAACAGCTGCTAATTATTTCCAAATGTTTTGTCAGTGGTTTTTTTTTCTTCAAAATGCTCTGGATAACCTGGGTAATGGAACTGATTTGTTTCCAAAAGGCTGTCAGTTCTAGGGTGAATCTTTCAGCCCAAAATCAACACCACTGAAGTTATTCAAATCACTGTACTTAGTGGGGCTTCTCAGCCTAGGCAGCAATATAAGATCAATGTTTGTAGTTTCATTTTAGATTAATGCTGTTTAAAGCAAGCTGATTTATCCTGTCAGGCTAAGGACTGATGGCACAACTACTTGAAGATAAATCATTTTCCAAGTATATTCAGTCAAAAAGATAAGCCCAGGAAGCTCTCTCTCCCTATTACCTATCTTAAAAATCATAACAGATGCCAGAGATGTTATAATTATTCACTCATCCTTTTTTGTCAAATCACAAGAGCAAAAATCAATCAGGTTACTCTACCTATAAAAATGCATCAAGTCTAGCAGAATATTCTGCTGAAAAACTTCACTTATGAAATCAGTGTACAGTTGGAGGAGCTAAGCTCCCTCATACAAATTTTCTGAGGCCCACTATCCCCAAAATAATTTTTGATCCACACCATCTTATGTTTTTATAACTGGGTTAGAATGAAGACCAAGTACAGCACAAGTAGAGAAAAATATATTCAGAATTTTGCTTTTTGAGGAATGTAAGATTTTGTGAAAGACAGAGCTCTTCTTCTGGTTGACACAAAACATGTAACTCTAGTCTTCTATCTTGGAAAGGGAGAAACATCAGGTAGTCAAACCTGAACAAAGCAGGGTTCACACAACTCTGCTTTCAACATTGAAATTCAGTACTCAACAAAAATATAAAATAAAAAAAAAATAGATGTTCTAATTAGCTGGAGTGACCATTACTGCAGGAGAATGCTAAATCACCGTAGAGTCCAACAAAATCCAATATTATCTCCAGAAACCTTTACCTCTCACCACAGAACTGGGGAATAGGGCCAAAGTACCTTTCTGAGTATTTGTTAATTGAAATTGCATAAATAGGAGTTACAAAATCACTACAGGATGTCAATTTGTTTATACAAGCTATAAAGCAGTTAGAGGCCTGGGTTCTGCTTACTGACCAATGCATTCAAAACTCCCATGGGAGATAAAATTAGGTGTCTTCCGAAACATGACTCATTTTCAATATTTGCTGGAAATTCTGTGTAAATGTATGTCAGACTGCTCAGATCTTGTATTAAATTGTATTTTCTCACTGTTTCTTTCTGTCTATCTGCTCTTTATGTTCTGTTTCATCTCTCATACTGCATAATCTCTCATATGATAAAAGAATACATTTTTGTATCTGTTTGCAAAATCTTGGAGAGTTGAAGCAAATAACATCATCTTAGGACATACATCTTTCTGCATCTCCAGTGTTTCCAGTTCTGCTTGTCCTGTACAGTCGTTCCATATACACAGAGAACGAAGATAATGAGATCTTTTTGATGCAATAATAAAAGCATGCTAACTGGCCAGAGTAGGAATACAAAATTAGATACACATCTGCCCAGATCTGTATACATCTTCAGCATTGAACTATGATCTTTTTCATTTGTCAGAATTTCTTTTTGCTTTTTCTGATGCAGACAATTGATATTTCTGATGCTCCTATTGTGAGACAAAAATTAAGCTGATAATACACAGAAATAATAATAACAATGACTTGCAATTGTCTCCTCTAGGGCCACACAACTATTATAGTTTATCTAGCAAGTGTTTTTAATGGCTTTCAGGAAAACCTCCTAAGATTAGATCTCACTTACCCAGTCTATTTTATCCACATTCCAATATTTTTTTAAGTCACGGAACTGCATTAGCATCCCCTTCAAGCCCACAATGATAATGCTTGCTAGCACACACTGGAAAAAGAAAGAAGAAAAAGTTCATTATGGAATTAGTAGAGGAGATGAATCTTCTTGCTCAAGCCCAGCAATCAATATTAAAAGCAAGTTATTGAAAATCTGGTGATAGTGTTTCAAAAATGCTATAAAGAACAAATATTCTTCTGTTGCAACAATAATAGTATCAAAATCAATTTTTCATTCTTGAAGGCATTTTAGAAGGCTCCTGACTATGAGAAAATGACAGAAACTTTAAGACATCCCAAGATTCTGTGTGTGTTGCCAGATCAATGGCATCTGAGGGACTCCAAAGCAAGTAAGCACTCAAATTGTCTACAGTGAAAATATTCAATTCCCCTTTCTAATCACCTAGGGAAAGACTTTAAAGAAAAAAAAAACAACAACATTGATTAGCTTTGTGGCAGGCACAATAATTTATTGTTCTCCAAATCAGAAACGATGGGGAGAAGGATGAAGTCTTCGGGAACTCAAGAAGGGTGGAGAAAAAGAGACTTGCAATAGGGAGGTGGGAAGGGGTGAAAAAACACCTGACCATACTGCTTTACAGTCTTAATGTAAAGGGTGCATCCCATGACAGAGATAAAAGAACTTTAATTAAACTAAGATCTCTATCTTCAATCATGTGTGTTACATTTATTTAAAAAGCAAAATGATACATCATATGCATTACTGGAGTAAAATTGTGGATCTTCATTAATTTCTATTCAGCTCTGCCAATCTGTCCATAACAGTCTGGATATAGATTTCTCACAAACTACATGCCAGAAGTAAGTAGAAGAAAAATGTTTTATTTTATAGCTATGTGATAGGCTTATATGGAGCTACATATGTGTAGACTCTACATGTATTATGCAGTCAACTCTGTATTTTATGATTCTGGGACACGTTCTACCCTTGCTATTCTTTGTCCCATTGAAGTTAAAGAGAGTTGTTTCAGATATAGTACCATCTTTCCCACAAAGAAACTCAGTCTTTATAAAATACTGGAAGTGATTGTACCATACCATGGGCAGCCAGTACAGCATTGTTCCAATCGTGTAGATCACCACAAGAACTAATGCACAAGAGATAAGGCAAGCCACCTACAACAAAAAACATGAAAATCCAATCACTCAAGCACACACAAAAGTAAAAAAGCATTATTGCCATATATGGTAGACAGAGGCAAGAATGAGATGTTGAAGATACCAGGTATTTATAGGTTGTTTAACTATGTAATTTCAGTTTTTATCTGAGGTGATTACCTTTAGCCAACTATAGTGAAAACACAATAAGGAATACCAGTATCTGTGTTTGACCCTGATGTCAGCAGGCACAAACCATAGCTCCACTTACAGAGTTATTAAATGGTATGTGTGTTGTGTAACATCTCATTTTAGACCTATTGCAGCACACACAGTCATCCTGTAACATGATTACAAAATTATACTCTGTGTTGCATCAAATCACAGATTTGGTATTGCATTGAGCAAAAAATATATATGAAGAACTGTGTTATGATTTTTGCACCAGAAAAGTTTTCTAACCTCTTTCACTGGGATGAGTACTTGAATATACTGTGTCCAGTCAGAAACCACCAATGATCAGCATGTTATAGAAGCTATGTATTTTACTTTAGAAAATGCAGCAGCAAATTATATAATATTATGTTGATATTATATATATATATAATGATAATTGATGAAAGCAACATGAATCTAAACAAACGTGGTCTACAGATTGTATGTTACTTCACAGTACTCTTTGTATTAATCTGTTAGAGAACTACATTGAAATTGTAGTCTCCCACTCTGACTGTTCACAAAGTATGGCATTTCTGTCTTCATAACAAACAAACAGTAAATAAATAGTATCATTATGGTTGAAAAAGATCACTAAGATCATCCAGCCCAATCATCAACCCATCCAAACCATGCCCGCAAACATGACCCTCAGCATCACACCTCCATGTTTCTTGATCACCACCTCACCAACTTAACCATCAACACCTCAACAAATCCCTGCTAGGGACACTTGAATAAGTGCTAAGATACAGTCCAGATTCACAGAAGGTTTTGATGGTAAGTACACAGATGCTCAGTTTATTTTTACATTGATAAAAATTTTCCACACTAAAGTAATTGTTTCATTTTAAGAGACAAGTTGTTAAAAATAAAAACAAGTTGTTGAAAGAGTAGAAAACGAGAGCCATGACATACTTTAAAATACCATCAAGAGAGATAGATAGGGTTTTTACAGAAAAAGGGATGCAAAATCTGCTGGCAGAGTCACAAGGAATTCTTGCCTTTCTCTGCCTGTTCAAAACATAAAAAACAACGTGTCGATTGTACTTGAAGGACACTGCTCAGTCAATGAAATAGTTCTTCACTTCTGTTCTTTTTTCAGAAAGAATATCACAGCTCACGGAATCTTTCAGGTTGGAAAAGACCTTCAGGATCACCAAGTCCAACTACTCAAATAGAAAACTTGACAGTATGGCTGGGTCTGGATTCCTGTCTTCCTGCAGTGAAGAATAAATTACTTCCCTGAATCTGAAGCTTGGTCTTTGGAGAAAAGCAGGCTGCACATATTTCTGTCATGTCTTTTTGTGTATGCAAAGCAAGCCATTGCTTTTCTTTTTGTCTGTGATCTGACAAACAGCTATGACAGTTATTCTTCTTAGTTGCTCATTCTGCCTAGACAGCTCCAAAAGAATGGGCAGGAGTGAATATATTGCTTTCTAAGACATAGGCAAAGAAGACAGGTGAGAGAATATTATAATTTCAAGTATTGTCATAATGCTGGTGCACAACCACACTAATTTGTGGATGCAAATTCTGCTGTACTATGAAACTTCTGGATAAAATCTAGCAGATATTCATTATTCTTACCATGGACTTCCCACTTTGACTTCAAGCCATGGTGGTTTGTTTTTCCATCTTATAGCTTGAATGACTTTCTAATGGGGCCTTTGTCTATATGTTCCTGAGCCAAAGTGCTCAGATGCCCTATATGCATTCAGGTTAATTAGCTGTCTTAGAAAAGTCATGATGCAGTAAAACTTTAATTTGGAAAGATATGAACAGGTAATAGAAGAGAATGTCAGTGAAGGTGAGGGCACATGGTACAACACTGAATCTAACTAAAAAAATCTGAAGTGGATAATAGCAAAATGGCAGCTAAACTATTTGCATATGAATGCTTTTAAAGATGATTATTTGATAAATTATTCATTATGATTAACAGAGTTCAGAGAAGTGTGTAGGCTAATTAGCAAGTAATTAACATGCATAGTTTTGAAATAAAACCTTGTATCATTTCTTACTATTGTGGTGTCTGCAAGAGAAACAATTGTAGAACATAGACAGGAAGAATCACCACCTACAGACTGTGCTTTTCCTTGGCAGTCACATCCCTTTACTGTTCTTTTCATAATTAATGACCTTTATACAGGCAAGGGCAGGAGTTATAAAAGGACAATGGCAACAAACTCTTGAGGATACAGCATTTATACGATAGGATGGCCTTGATGGACTCTTGAATTTCACAGTATGGACAAAGAGGCAGTGTTCATTGCTCACCCACATGGTGCCATCTCACACCAAGTTAGCTGCCTCTCTTGCTCCCAGGCACAGATTGGACAGGTTACGGCACTACAGAACCCCAGTGAGTATTTTCTTCAGTTACAATTGCCTGTTTCCCAAGGTACTGCCATGGGAACTTTTGAGTTTCATTTCAAACAGAATGCAAAAAAAAATCCTGAGAAAACTATATGCCATATCTGTGGTCTGAATGCATTGTGAGAGTCAGAAGAAATACACCAAGACACAGAACAGAAGTTAGCACATTGTTTCTTTTAGGAGCAACTCTTAACATTACATTCATTTTCTTTTGAAAATCATATAGGATCACTAATTATAATTAAAAAAAAACAATACAACACAACACTTTAGGTTAGCCTGTACCAATAAATCCACTAGATGCCATTAGAGGGCACTTTTGTTACAGTGCTGACAAATTTGCACAGAAATGAAAGGGCTCTTGCGTAGTTTCCTGCAATCTGAAAATACAACACCCTCACCTCCATACTGTCCCAGACTTTAAAGTTTATGTCAAATTAGACAGGTAAAAATGCAGAAGTGGAGCCATTAGTTTTTCTATTAAGACTGTTGCCAAACAGTCGTAATTCCATGCAGATGGTTAAAATTGATAGGGATTTTGCAGGATGGTGGAATGCAGTGGATTAATCAGAGCAAGCTCCAGTGTCCAGAGCAGCATGGTCAGTGTCCTTCCACTTACAGCACTCTATCCCATTACCTGTGTTCTGGCGCCCGTGCTATATAACAGTGCTGTCCGTCCCATCGCTGCCGCGCTTGGTATGCAAAAGAAAAATGAAGGAATCATGTTGCTGAGGCCATGAGCCAAAAGTTCCTGCAAAGTTGTTAAAAAGAATGAGTTTCTTTTCTTTTTTTTTTCCTATTGCTGCATCATTTCAATGCTTCTTGCCAACAAAGGTATCTTCAATGAAAATATTAGCCAAGATGGAGGATGGCCATAATTGTTAGGAAAAAACCATAACATATGTACATAATAAAACATCTCCCAGTACATATTCAGAAATTCAGTACACAACTCAGAAGTAACTTGAAAGTAATTTGAAGTAACTACTGAACTAGATTCACCAAAAACAGGAGATGCATTTTTTTTCACAGAATAAATGATATTGCTGAGTTTTTGAACACAAAATTCAGCACAAATAGCTGCATCTTGATCCACATCTGCTTTTTAACAGGCCAGAGGCTCAAGTAGTGGGATCTGGACAGTGTCCAGGTTTTTTCTGGCTTATGACTCTACTGGAAGAAGAAAGCCACTGATTTTTTTTCATATATGCATTAGTGAAAGTGAAGTATGATAGTAACACTATCTGCACGCTCTCTTTCATTAAAAATGCATTCTATGTATTTTCACAAGCAAAATGCAAGTATGTACAAACAACTAGTACAGAAGAAGAAAGAAGGCACCGAGGAAGCCACCTCGTATCCCAGCTCTACTCTGGGAGGAGCTCATCCATCCCCTGAGGGCAATGTGACAAAGACACTGGTGCTGCCAAAGTGCTTGATACATATATAATGTCATATCTAGCCAGGGAAACACATCATGGTGGGTCAGTCTTCACAGCACCAGAGAGGAACACCATGGAAGTCCTCAGATAGCCTTGTACACACACGACACCATGCAAAGAACTGTGCCTGGCTCGTGAATGCAGTGCAGCTTTACCACCATGTTGCCCTGCCTGCTCTGTTTTCATGTAGGTTTTCTCTTTGCTCCATTATCCTCTGCAGACATACACATAATTTCCACCATTTCGGTAGTTAAGCAGTAAAAGTTACAAGTTTTCCAAAAGTACAATATGACACACAGGTTGCTGTACTCAGTTTAGTGCCCTCTAGGCACTACAGCACATTGTCCCAAGGCATAACTTATACTAAGCTGTGCTCCCTAGAAAACATTGCTCCTCAGCACCGACAGAAAATCAGGGCATAATGTATTCATTTCAGAAAAATTTTTAGGCACCTGAGTATATAAGAATATTGTTGCCTTATTTTCCAATGGTAGCAAGAGTTGCAAAAGATACGCACTGATGTAGCAAGGCCAATCTGTCTAGATGGGATGTTCAGATAGGTCTTCTTCTGCAAAACCAACTGCTCTTCATACAACATTATGTCACCTATCCCAAATCATTTAACAGGAAGTTGGGAGCAGAATTCTCATCACACAGCATTAATTGCCAGTTAGGAGTGTTTCTTACCAGTGTTTGAACTGTTGACTCCACGGATTCCCACTTGCCTTGAAGTTGCCTACTCACCATGACCAGTAGTGAGGTAGCGCAGGAAGAAATCATCCCACTTTTATTTAAGCTAGCATACTGCAGAGTGGAACTCTAAACAGAGAGCTCCTGTGGCTGCAAATTTGGCAGTGCTCTCTGAAATCATCCTGCATCTTTTACATAAATAAACCTTAATTTCAGATGAGACTTCTTCATTGAATAATCTTATTTTATAACATCAGATATTTCCTAGGGCAGTAAGTACCTAATTTATTTCTTTCTTTTAATCAATCACTGGTTTAAAATCTTAGCTGGCCTTTAAGACCTCAGCTGCCAGAAGAGAAGCTGTCACACCTTGAAACACTGGGAAGACACATTAACACCTAAATTAGCTACAGTCTGCATGAAATGCAGCATTATGAGATTATCCTTGAAGGATGCATTTCCTCAAAAAGTGTAGCTCATCCAAATAGGATATTCTACAGAGCTGATTTGGACTAGATATGAGTTCCACAGTAATCATTGGAAGGCCTCAGGATGTCATGCAGAATTTATGCTTACTGGGCTTTCATCCATAACACTTCTCCAAAATGGTAAATGAGTTTTATAGCTTACTGACCTTCTGATCTCCTTAGGTAAAGAGAAAGAACTTTACCTGGTTATCATCCACAGTGTAATTAAACCTTTTAGCAGAGCTTTGGGCTAGAGCTAGTGATGCTACATAACCAACCAGTGCTACCCCAAAAGCTTCTGTGACTACCTCAGATAGGACATTCATGGATGGCAGTTTTGGTGGTGGCAGCCTGTAAAAAATAAAGATAGCCTCAATACTTCTGTTATTCTTGACAATAGAAGAGAAACAGTCTTTGCATGCATGGTTAATTTTGTTTAATACTTCAGACATTTATTATGTTTTAGATTAGTTGGAACAGTGTTAGTATTCAGCATCTCATCATCAGCATTCAGTATGGAAACTTACTCCATCTAATGGCGATTTTCTAATGCTATAAAACCCCGCAGTTAAGAACCGAATCACACCAAACTATCTCTGTACTCTTCAAAAAGATGTCAGACTCTTCTGAGAGCAAATTATGCCCCTCAGATCTCAGAACACCTGAAGTTTCTAATGATCTCCACTGACAAGGCAGTTAGATATCTCAGGTGAGCGAGCACTAAAGATATGTGGGAGGGATCCAGCTTTCTGCTTATGTTTTTCAACACTAAAGAATCTTGGTATGTGAGGTTAGACAGAAAATAAGCTTCTGATTAAAGCTGTATCAGTACAATTTAACTGCCCATAATGCATATCAGAAGGAGTACAATAACATTGTTTCAGCCTCAGAAACACGTAGCCTGTAATAGCATACCCAAAGAGTTAAAAGTAATTTTCTTCCTCAGCAACTTCCTTTATTTTACATAAGTGCAATCTGCCACACATGCATTCAGAGCTTGCCCTGTGAAACTTAGGGAAACCCCACAATCTCCAAGAGGGAGATTATAGAACAGCTGTGCTGTTCCTTACCAGCCCTTGGAGTATGAACATTCTCCCTAACACCTAATCTAATTGTTTTCACAGCTAATTATACTGAATATCTTTTTCCTTCTTTTCAAACTCATGGAGGAAAATGTATCACTGCCCATAGTCAGAATGCTCTTCTATAGCTAAATCCTTCTCTTCAGAAACCACATTTTCTAAAATTACTGTATAAATGAGTAGAGAAGAACTCACTGGTGCAATCTACAGGCTTATCTCACTGCAGTCCTCTCTTACACAAAACACAGGTAGCAGTAATCTAGTAGATTGCCCTCCTGACATACATCCATTAGCCATCATCAGGTATACAGTAGCTACCTTACTGCATAAAGTAATGAGATACCTATGAAAATGTACAAAAAAGTCTGCATTTTTAAGACTACATCAATACTCCTTGTTAGTGTGAGATTGAATTGTGAGAGAGTATTCGAGAAGGTCATGAATGAAAATGATAGATTTTGCTATTTCTTACTCCAAAAAACTACTCTGACCACCTCACAAGCTGTTCATAGATCTAAGCATATTGAGAAGCCACAAACTAATAAAAACCATATTACCCTTGAGGAATATGCCCCACAACTTCTAGCCCGTAGACGTATTCCATATCGGCATAGCAGCAGGCAATGGATGTAGCAATTATCTATTTGATTCAATATAGAAAAAATACATTACTTTTCTATTGCTTTCAGGTTTTCACATAGTCCATGTTACCACCAGAGCTGAGAATATGACAGTGTTCATGCATGTGTCTTTACACTAATCCAGTAAGACAGGGAAGTATTATAACTAAAATTATAGTAAATCTGGAAGTGAGGCAAAAGAAATGATCTGGACACAATAACAGTTTTAGAAAGCATGTCTGAGGAAAGACTATGACAGAGGAATTTAGATGCTCGCTGGTAATAAAATCAATCTGAAAAGCCACTTGCCAGTCTTCATCAAACTGCCCCTGTGCAGCACATGGCTCAAACCACTGCCATTCACAGTTTAAAGTAATTCAAAACTGTTACCATAACTGAGGTGCGCCTGAGTGTGCGGTTCAGCTCATGCTCTCTGATCCCAAATGGCAATATCGACTTCAGCACACAACCCAGCAGAAGAAGATGTGGTTACCTCTCAATTTATGTTTCAGCAGGTATAAACCTTGCTGAGAGACTGGAAAGTTTGGCCCTGAGGAGGTTCAAGCTCATTTCCCATACTTCTGTGAGCTGACCACAGAAATCCCAGAACAGGAACATGCTGTAGTACATCATGCTTGGTTTGCTGTGTTTTATCCAGTATTATTTAATGGGCAATACACAAACAGATCACAGAGCAGAGACCAGAATGTCATTTTCCAGCATTTTATACAAGAAAAAGGGTTCTTTTGTAAACAGTTTTTTTCAATAGCAACAACAAAAAAAGTATTCACGATGATCCACTCTGAAATAAGCCTTTTGTTATTGTTGTTAAATTTTCTTTTACTGGTCTAGAACAAAACAGAAACCTCTGTCCTAGAGCTGGTTATTTTACCGTAGTTTAATCCTTAAAGTTGAGATTTACTGTACAACAGAGAATTTCAACTTAGTCTATGCTATATGAAAGGAAAACTGTAAGTAAACATAGAAAGCAATAGCTTAGGTATTTAACTTTGCTGCAGATAAATGATATGCAATATCTAAGTCAGAACTACTCAGCACAATGCTTGCCTGGAGTTATATCAGTTACTCTTCATTTTCTACATTAAGCTTCTTATAGTTTAACATTCTAGACCTCATGCTCTTGTAATTATGCAAAAAAGTAATAAAAATATTATAAAAATTGGGAACATATGTCACTTCTTTCTTAATTATTTAGCCAAACTCTTTCTTGTAATTGCATTTAATATACAGCCATGAAAATTAGCCATTCATTTAATAAGTGGCAGGTGTGAGTAACTACAGAAAACATAGAAAACTTCAGGGAATTAGTTGAGCCACTAAAAACTCTATAAAGGAAAAAGTCTAATATTTGGCTTCCTACTTACCAAAACTAGATCGATAGGAAGAACAATTTTTATGTTTCTCTTAAATTTCTCATTCAATTCCTTAACAAGAACAAGCACCACAATGCTCAGCAAGGAGAGAAGTAAAGCCTCTAGCTGAACCGATCTGATATTCTCAAATACGTAGGCATAAATCTGCAGTGATTGAGATGAACAACAGATTATATTCACAAATTAGAAAATACGTAATTCCAGGTCACATGGTATGGTATTTTCTACACTTCAAATGTCTGAATTACCTGGGTGAGCTGGATCAGTACTCCAAGAGATCTGTCATCAATAATTTATACATTTCTATTGACTGTAGAAGCAAGAAAATTCCAATAAATCTGATATATGTCCTTTCCTTCCCTGTTTTATTAAATTCACTGAATTGAGCATAAAAACATTGAGAGAAATTTGCACAAAGATGCATTATTTGTGCCGACAGCACATGACATCCACCAACACTGATAGCAAATGTGAGGTCTGAGGAAAGAATTGAAGAGACAGAAAGAAGGGAAAGAGAAGGAGAGAGTGGAAGAAAAAATAAAAGGAAAGAAAGATGCAGTAGTGGCTGGGACGGGAAGCAAGAGGAATCTTCCCAGATGATTGCTCTTTTCAGGGCCACCTCTCCAGCACTCTGGGGAGTCCATCCAAATATTTTCTACAGAGCAGGATACATTCAGTGTCCCTGTTGATTGCTCATGGCCATTTCACTAACAGTGCTCCATGACGCATGTTTTGATCAGGTCCAGATGCTGCACACACTAATTGCCTGTCATGCTTTGTGCGTAGGCACTGTTGACTATTTAAATGACTAATGCTATCTACTCTGCTCTGTTTCTGTCTCTAGTTTTAAGTTGAAAGCTGCAAAATAAGTCCACTGCTTAGAGGAACAAAGAAGCATGAAAATGAAAGCAATGCACATGCTTTATAAAGATGCAAGGTGGAGAAAAAGCAAGGTAGGCTTAAACATTTAAATTCTGCATTAAGATTTTAGGAACTGTTGCATAGCCCAAAATATAAACTGTATAGAAAAAAGAAGTTAAAATCTAGGCTGTAGTTTCAGGCTGCTTCACAAGTAACTTCCCTTAAAACCACAGCATGAAGGATAATAAAATCAGGGAACTTACGCTTGAAAGAAAATATCAGTAAATGTTGTTTTTTCCTAGCAACAACTAAGATCCCAGGTACCAGGGTGGACCAGGCTCTGAGCAACCTGATCTAGCTGTGGATGTCTCTCCATTTATTGCAGAGGAGCTGGACTAGATGGTTTTTAAAGGTCCCCTCCGACTTCAAGGATTCCATGATTCTATGGATTCTAAGGTCAATACAATAAATGAAAAGTCATACTTGTAATTTTATCAAAGTAGATATTAATAATCCTCTGCCTCACAGAGCCTATTTCCAAATAAATGCATAATGCTAATAAAGTTTGACAGTTTGGAGCTTAAATACATACATTTATATTAGGAAGGGAAAAAGAATAGATAAATTATCTTGGGAAAGAGCACTGTTCTAGCAGAAAGACAGTCAATGTGATGATAATTTTTTCCCCTGTTCTGATTCTGTCACTCACTGAAGAGATTATGCTTTTTTTGCATGAGTATATTATTAATGGCTTCCTGATTTTTCCTCTCTTACTACTTCTAAGATGATCTTTATAATCTATAAGGGGTGAAAAACTGAAAATATAAAAAAAAAACTCTAAAAATGGTGATAGAAAAACAGAAGAAATGTAGTTTTTCTCATAAAGGGAAGTCCTCTCCATTGAAATATAGGCCGTGGGTTTTTGATTAAGGATGAATGGCATAACCCAGCACAAACATTTATCAGAACCCCTGAAAAACATTTTAAAAACAACTTATTAAATAACGTGATATACCTATGTAATGAATATGGTAATCAACCCAATTTTTAATCACGTATTTCCCCACTGTTATCAGACAATGTGAACTATGTCTTAATGTGGCTTGCAAATAATCCGCATACACATGGTCTTCCAAGCATGCATTGTCAAGAGAGCACAGGCCTTGGCTTGGCACCCAGCAGAAGCTGTGATTAATTAGGACAAAGGAAGGCAATCTAGAAAAACTACATTGCAAACTGCACCCACAATCATAGGGAAGGTTGAGCTATATCAAAGACAAAGTGGTAAGAAAATAGAATGATTCTTAATTGTCAAAGTGACGTTGGGTTTTTTTTTTGTTCGTTTGCTTTGTTTTTATTTTTTATTTTCCTAATGAGCCTTGTCAGCTTTAGCTATCTATGTATTTTTTGTTTAATTTAATTTTTTTTGCTTAGAAAAACTGAGATCTAATGCAGGGTGAATAAATATAATTTTAATGAAAGATTACTAAGAAATGTGCACAAGCTTTTAGAACATCTCTCTTTACAAATTAAATAAAAGGAAGATTCCTTTTATTTTTATTAATATCTAGCCCAAGCTTCTAGAGCTTTCATAACATCTCAGAATGCCAGGACAGCTGCAATTGACATGGGCCTCAGTCCATTTGCTTTCCTCCAGCCTTCAGGCACTTCTCCCCTTTGCATTCATCAAGATTATATACAGTGGACTCACAGTCTCATTTGCCAGATCCCTCAGCACTCCCAACAGGGCGAATGGACTTACAAATGCCCAATTTTCTTAAATAATCTCTGACCTGATTCTATTCCACCAAGATTACATATTCGATGCACCAGTCTTTCAGGCTGGCCTCGGGGACATGGGATTTCTAAAGGCCTGAATTACTGGTAAAGACTGAGGCAAAGAATGCATTCAGTAGCTTGGCCTTTTCACTGCCCACAGTAACAAGGTCTCCCTTTTCATTCAACATAGGGACCACATTTCCCTTAGTCTTCTTTTTGTCACTAATATACTCGTGTGTCAGCCATTCTTGGTGCCTCTGACTTCCCTATCCAGATTCAATTGCATCTGGGCTTTAACCTTCCCTACTCGATCACTGACTGCTCAGGCAATGTCTCCGTATTCCACCAAGGTTAACTGTCCTTGCTTATATCCTCTGTAGGTTTCTTTTTTGTGTTAAGTGTGGCCAGGATCTTCTTGTACATCCATTCAAGCATTCTGGCATTTTTGCCTGACTTCCTCTTCGTTGGGATGCATCACTCTTGAGTTAATGTAAAGTTTTTTCATACCTTTATCAGACTTCCACAAACATTTTACTTGAACAGCTTGCAGTATTATTTGATGTTGCTCTCTAAGCCCTACCCTTCAATATGTACTCTACATCAGCGAATAAAAAAAATCAATACTTCAGAGCTAACAACAAACAGCCATATCCCCAAAATGTGGCATTTCTAAAAAAGATATCAGAAATATCAGTGTCTGTAATAAACTGAAACAAATCTGGCAGTAATATGTATAAATATTACATCAATTACCACATCAGACTCCAGAGCTACCACTGACTATTCCCTGGTAATTGTTCCCTGAAGCCCTAAAAACACACTTCACGATGATATCAGTGAAGCAAGCAGAACATTTCACAGACCACTCACTATTTCTTCAGAGGAAAAACCTGCATGTGGTTAATGTGT
Source organism: Lagopus muta (assembly GCF_023343835.1). Taxonomy (NCBI): domain Eukaryota; kingdom Metazoa; phylum Chordata; class Aves; order Galliformes; family Phasianidae; genus Lagopus; species Lagopus muta. The sequence goes on from NC_064435.1 coordinate 24,693,313, forward strand.
ACTAAAGCCATCAATCTGCACTCTTCAGTTCAGATTTCATACTGTCCGTTAGATTCCTGTGCTCATCCAACATAAAAGTGTGAGCGCTAAATATAAGCACCTAAAACTCGAGTTACAATTGTAATCTGATTCAGAAGAAATACTTGCAGATGTTTTCATCACAAAAATCACTAGGAATTCAGTATTTTATACATCTTAATGACACAAACATTGAAGTAATTTAGAATCTGTAGTAGAATTTAGTGTGATATTGCAATGTAGAGAATATTTTGTGTCATTATATAGCTAACAAAATTTTTACAATACAGTAATATATTTAGTTGATTGTCTCTTTATTTTTATTTTTATTTTTATTTTTATTTTTATTTTTATTTTTATTTTTATTTTTATTTTTATTTTTATTTTTATTTTTATTTTTATTTTTATTTTTATTTTCATGCAAAGAATTTTAATTGAAGCGATGCAGTTAGATGAGTGACTTGATGTAAATTTGAAAATAAGTAAAAAAAAGCAACTTTATAACTTTGTTCACATATATACACATATAATGTCTCTGTTCTCGTGGGAAATTAACTGCTTTGAATTTCACCCAATTTTCACATAATATTAAATGGTAATAGTGCACACTGTCATGGTTTATACTCAAGAAGGAATGTGCATTCTGGTAGATTAATGAAATCCTGACTTTTTTTTTTTTTAAACTGCATATGTGAAAATCCAAAGGATTAGCTTTAAAAATGAGTATGGAAACTGAAGCAAATAAAATAAGAAAAAGAAAAGCAACACTTGTGTTAAAATGCCTGGTTCTGTCTGAGAGTAGGTGACCTTGTTACATTTTAAAAAATGCCTCTTTTGTATTATTATTATTATTTTTAAGAAATACAACACATTGTATGGGAAAATCATGCAGGCAACTACTGTGAGCTGGACAGGGAAAGAATAGAAAAAGAATAAGAGAAGAAAGGCAAAAGACTGGTAGTGGAATAGTGTGAACATGAAGACTTTCTCGGCCAACTTGCAGCACAACCACAAGGATTTTGCAACCAACTTGCAACGTAACCACAAAAGATCCAATTTTGCAAAGTAGGCTTCTTACATTGCAGGAGTTCACTTTTTAGTGCTGCATTCCACAGAAACTTGTGGAAGGATAAAGGGTAAATGCAGATATGGCTTTCTGTTTTCAGTAAAACTTAATGATAGTTTTCTCATTGCCCCTTGTGAACATCAGATTTCACATGCAGCCCTCCCTCATCATTTTCCTTCTCACCTTCATCCAGCCATTGCCATTTGTAAAATCTCCACTGATTCTGCAACGTGCAGCATAGTTGCAGTGTTACAAACCATACACAGGGAAAATGAAATGTAATACATTCACAAGCTATGTGTAAACACAAAAATCCCACATGCTTGATGCAGATGTAATATATTCATTCTCCATACACAAAGCTCATTTTTACATATTTAATTGTGATCTCACTTGCTGTAAAAGAACACATTTCAATGGCTTGCTCTACTTTCAACCCTCCTGTTACACTTTATTAAACATCCTTATTCTTGCTTTCTCAACCCAAAGGCTGTCTAAAACATAACAATGGGATTTGTGGGTGGGAGGTGGTTTGAAGAAAGAAAACAAAAAGTAAGCAAAAACCTACTCCCTTGTTTCATGAATTTGGAGCAAAAAACATATCAAGAGACACAGTGTCAAATTCACCGCTGGGGACTGAAATATTGGAGTATCTTGAAGCAATCCACAAGTCTAAACAGACACCAGCAACATTCTGAAGTATATGTATGGTAAAATTGTTCTTTCTAAATGTAGAGGCTTCCTTGTTTGTTATTATTTTAAATTGTACAGAGGGTTTTTTGTTTATTTATTTGTTTTTATGCAATTCTACAGAGCAATTGAAAACCTTAAAAAAAAACCTATCAAGATTTTTTATTCTGGAAAATGCTCAAAGAGGGTTGATTTCAAAACTGAAGTGAAAGGCAAAGAACTTTTTCATATGCATTAAAATATACAAGGGATAAGGGAACAGATTTCTTTCAAAGCATTTGTATTACATCATTTATGATATCATCAACACACCAACATGGAAACATTTCCTTCTATCACTGCTGTTCTTTATTATTGCTCATAATGTGTGTTTTGATTATTTCCTGGCTGTTGTACTTAACACTGTCAATTCTACAAGATACTAATATGCCCATATGTAAGTACAGCCTCCTTGGAAAACCTACTTAAAAAAAGAAAGAAAGAAAGAAAGAAAGAAAGAAAGAAAGAAAGAAAGAAAGAAAGAAAGAAAGAAAGAAAGAAAGAAAGAAAGAAAGAAAGAAAGAAAGAAAGAAAGAAAGAAAGAAAGAAAGAAAGAAAGAAAGAAAGAAAGAAAGAAAGAAAGAAAGAAAGAAAGAAAGAAAGAAAGAAAGAAAGAAAGAAAGAAAGAAAGAAAGAAAGAAAGAAAGAAAGAAAGAAAGAAAGAAAGAAAGAAAGAAAGAAAGAAAGAAAGAAAGAAAGAAAGAAAGAAAGAAAGAAAGAAAGAAAGAAAGAAAGAAAGAAAGAAAGAAAGAAAGAAAGAAAAAACAGATGGCTGCTTACATTAAGAAGTATTTATGAAAAAGCTTTTGAAGAATTAACAAATATTTTAGTAGATGATGAATGTCTCATTGCTAAAGATAATGAAGAGAATTACTGATGCTGTAATACACACATACTGAAAATGTAGTTTCCTTATCTTTTCAAAATAAGACCCAGTCTTGCTAATTCTTCATCAAGTTTTCCTAATCTGTTTCTACAAAAAGAAATAGTAAAATGAAGATTTTGGTATTACATCAGTTCTTTCTCACACATACATCACAAATTCTTCACACATATATAATTTTTTTTAAATGTATCATGATTTAAGAAAATGTCAAGCTAATGAAATAACCCATCTCTTTTACTGGACTCACATGAAAAAATCCTAGCGGTCCTGATATGTACGGCATTTTCATTCCCAGCAAGTACTTGACTTGTGAAGTCACAACGTGCGTCGCAGCTCCTGTGGTCATTGCACTGATCACTGGTTCTGTTAACAAGAAGGTGGCATGGCCCAGCTGCAGCATGAACATTGCTACCTGGAGAGCAAGGGTATGTGCATTAGCAAGGGTGAAAATGTGCAGCTTGCAGGTGACAGAGCAGTGAGATGGGCTCCTTTTAATAAACTGTAAGGTAAATGAGGATTGAAAGCAAAAGTCCTTTGAAGGATGAATGCAGCTTACAATGGGACCACTGAACCACCTGCACCATCTCATTCACATCACTGGTTTACCAGACTCTAACATTAAACTTAGTAAAGAAAGCAGACTTGAAGAAACTGTTTTCATACACTGCTTACTACCCTGGTCAAATACATGAGAAAAGCAAACAGTGTTAAAAATCATTCCAGTAAGGCTGATGCTAAGACTCCTGTTCCTCTGATATTTGACGGACCACCTAGTCAATACTAGCTTGTCCATAATATGATTCCCAAAGTCAGTAATGTCAATAGCTGCCAAATGTATTAGGTGCTGAAACTACAGAGATATAAGCCTTATGCTGAACACTGCATAATTCTCTGGAGATCTACTCTGTCCCAAGCCACTGTAACATTGGTGTCTTCATCCGACAGCTTTTCCACTCCTCTGGGAGATCCTAAGCTTCCTGATATCACACTGGCCCCACACATACACAGATTTCAAATACATGTATGGTCAGTCCAGTATTTTGAGTTGCATCAGCTTTATACATTGTTTCTAGTTTTGCAGGTATTCAGAAAAGGAGCTACAGATTTTTCTTCAGAAGATGGGCCAACATTCTTGTTTACAGAAGATCAGAGATGTTTGAACAGTTATGCATCTTGTTTCAACAAACTTTATAAAATTATAGTACAAGTAAACAACAGAAGTGGTGGAAGACAGGATTACTAAACAAACAAACAAACAAACAACAATAAAAGAAAAATTCTAGAAAAGTATTAAAACTGAATGTGGGACTGGGAGAATGATCAGGAAAAAGGAACTTTTTCTTGTAGCTATCTTTACTGTTTCATAATTTGAACCTGATAACTACAAGAAGAGGATAGAGAGTTAGCCAGAGAGAAATGAGTAATTGCAAAAAACCAAACCCCTCTATGTTCATTAATTCAAGTCCTTTTAGTTCATGTCCGCTTTCAATACTTACTTTCCATGACAACGAACTCAGTTTATTATAGTTGGAATTCCACTTTCACTGTGTAGTCAATTTAACTTTATGGACAGTAAAAACTTTTTATCACGTAACAGGCTCTTTGGAAATGACTAATTTCAAACTTTCTGTCCAAAGTAATTGAGTCTGATAATGGTTACCTGTTGCATGAACTCACTTTTGGAGAACAAACCTTAAAACCCTCAAACTCCATGGTCTGGAAGGTGCTGGGTTTTTGCTCGTTTTTGTTTTGTTTTGTTTTGTTTTGTTTTGAGCTCTACTCAGAGTAAGACGTGGTGGTTCTCCTTCAGATCATTTGGTTCCTAGGCTAAGAAAATGAAGTCAGCCACAGGGAATGTGCTTAAAGTGCTTAGCCAGGCTACTGGAAAAACAGTATCAAACTCCTTTTCTAGCCAAATCGATTCAGGTCTCTGCCTGTTCTTTCTCAGAGGGAATCAGCTGTTTAGGAGAGAGACACTTCATCCCTTTTTTTTTTTTTTTTTTGTGTGTGTGTGTGATTTTGTGATTAGAACACTGTGTTTTGGTATAAAGAAACATGTTTATGGGCAGACACCAAAACTAAGGTCTACTCCTTTCCCAGAGAAGTATCATCCCAAATGCCCTGACAATTCGATGAATTTTTGTAATTCAGGACGCCTTTAATGGAAATCTGTTTCCCCAAAATACATCATATTTTTATCTCAGAATGCCATATCTTATTCCAAGCTATCCATTAACTTCTAATTTAGTCTGATGAAAAGAAACAGATCACTGTCACAGCTCTCAATTACAACAAGATTTTCCCTGTCTCTTTATCCAGTAATTGCAGCAACTGCTAGCCAGAAGACTGGAATCGAGGTGAAAAAAACTGACCTAAGATGATGGCAAAATTTATTCACAATCTTGATCTGGACTTCCACCCAAATTTCACTGATGAGTATCCTCTGGGATATGGAAAATAAGCATTGTAATCTTTTCTCTGTGTCCCAGGCAGATGCTCTGATCATTTTGCTTGCGTGAAGCATTAGTGGCAGCACAAGCACCAACTTTATTAGCAGGATTGTAATAAATGTAGCCTTACTGACCTCGGAGAGAAGCCCATGTACTTGGCTCAGCTCCCTGCCAGACACATTCTGAAGACCCATACAGAGGATTTTCTAGTTCTCGTTGCAGTCCAGCTTGAACAGGGCAGAGGCTGAGATAAGTCACCTGGGACAGTTTAAGGCATATGCAAAGGCGGTACTTTTCAGAATGAAAGAGAAAATGGAAGTGGATTTACACACCTAATGGGATTTTGCTAAGAACAATTTTCTGCACTGGATTTTGAACTTAGATCAAATGCAGTCACCAGCATCCTGCTGTAGGCATTTTGGCCTCTAACACACAAGAAGGGATGATGTAAGAGATTGTCAGGCTCTGAGCATTGCACTCCCAAGTGTGTATGCTCAAAGGACCTTTTTCTGTTACAAGTGTTCTGCACAAAATGCAGTGGTGTGATACACTCACTGGCACAAGCAGACACATACAGAAGCCAAGCACAAAAACACCAGAACATCAGGATGGCTGAGACTGGAAGGGCTCTCTTGGCCATCTGGCCCACCCCAGCTCCAGCAGGGAAATGCAGAGCAGGAGGCCCAAGCCAGGTGGCTTCTGAAGGTCTCCAAGGAGGAGACCCCACATCTGCTTGGCAACCTGTGTGATGTGATCAGAACTAGGTCTACTCTGTTATGCTGCCTCTGGGTTTTCCCTTATATTGCATATTTAAGTAAGCAGTAAAAGAATCGAAACAGCAACAGCACAGCAGAAGTGAACACACTTCTTGATACCTCCTACTAAGTAGCATAAGTACATGCCCCAGTTCCTGCCAAGTGCCAAGACACTGGACATGCCATTTCTGGGCATTTTGGCTCGTCCTTTACATGGTGGATGGACCCAAAGCACCAAGCACAGGGATCCATGTTTCTTTCAGAGGATGGGTACCAGGAAGTGTTGCAATGTCAAGGGCTGAAACATTTCTTCCATTTAAATACTAACAAGGAAAAGTAGAAGCCCTCTTCGAAGACCTGAGCAATTGGCAATGGATAAAGAAATTCAGTGTTTGTGGTCAGAATAGGAAAAGAGAAAAAAATTAAAAAGATCATTGAGATCATTTGTATAAGCTTTGGAGAATTATTTGAAGACATCTGTTTTACTAATTTATTATGCTTAAACAGTGGGTGTGCGAACTCTAAAGAGAATGTAAAGATGCTTTCCTTAATGCTTTTAATTATTGAATACTGTATAGTATTTCTCTTCAAGACAAGAGCAACAGAAAAACTCAGGAACATGTCAACTTACCAGAGAGCTGATTCATGTTTTGTTTCTGAAGGTAAAGGAAAGGGAGCACCAACAGTGACTGAACATTATATTAGAACTGACTGAATGTGGTTTTACTTCATATTGCAACATTTCATGAGCGTGCACACAGACTATTACGACATCTCAACCAAGGAGCAACAGATTCTTACACCAGATTCTTACACGTTTCATCATTCATGAATATCAGACCAGACCCAGGGTCAGTTTTTCCAAGAGAAGTGAAAAAAAATATTACAAATGCCATAGCTGTCACAAATGCTGAGCAGCAGCAACACAGAGTGTATGTGTTCACTACCTACCTGAATGATTCCTCCAAGAAATGAAACTGCTGTTGCAACTCCAATTCTCTGCATTTCAAACTCTGACAGGCCCAAGATTCCTGAATTATTATTTGCAGTGAAATTACTGCCAATGGAAGGAACAAGACGTTCAACTGCATTGGCAGATATTAAGGAAGTTAAGGCAAAAGTTCCTATAAAAAAAAAAGCCACAGATTAGCTACCAATGATTCTATACCCATACAAATCACTAATGGCCTCTTTTTAAAAACTTGACCATTTTGAGTGGAAGTATCCTTTTGGACACTCTTAAGAATTTCTGAAGTAGTTTTAATGGCAATTTTTTCATGTAAGATACCATTTATACATTCAAATTGAATGCATTTGTGTCTATATTAATGCACAGTCATGTAGACACATTAACAAAAGAGTTTGCAACATGACAATTCACAGTGATTTGAAGTTAACATAAATGTTTTTGGGTATATGTGTGATGAAATGTTCTTTTCCCAATAGTCACAAATGTTCACCATTCAAATTTCTAGGATAATTAAATCATGCTATATACATAGGACCTAGTCCAATATAGTTTGCTGATTCAAGAACTCAACAAATAATCTGCACTCCAATAAATGGAGACAGGCAAGGAAATAAAAAATTGCTCAGAAGGGCAAAGCAAGGTTAATGAAACATTTCATTAAAGATAAAGAAAGATCATAATTCAATATTTAAAAGGACAAATAAATCATGAAAGCTCTAAGAGTCTAACAAATGCCCTACTATGTCAGACCAACGATCCAGTTAGCTCGACATTCTGCCTCCAGCTGTGACAGTCAGAGGCATTACTTAGGCAACGCACACAAGCCTGGACACTTTCTGCAGACCATTCCCTACATAATCCTCAGCATCCTGTAGCTGTTGCACCAGGGATGTTAGCAAGTATTTTAGATATTTTTTTATGGACTAGCATTCACAAATGTGTTGAATCTCTGTTTGAACTTGATAGTACTTTCTGCCTCTGCAATGTCCTCTGGGAGCAGGTTCCAGAAGTTTAGCATCTGCTGTGGTATATCTTTTAATCTATACTTTCTTCTAAAGTGATCCCTTATGAGTTTCATTGAGCTATCCATACTTCTACTATAGCAAGATGTGATAAGTACAGTTCTACCCTCATCTTGGGTATACCCCTATTTATCAAACTTCCCAGCACAATTCTTTGGGCACCCACAAGGGACTCCACCATCCTGAAAAATCACCACTGAGTCCTGTTTTATGCTTCTTATCCTACAACTAGCTAATCATTAATAAAAGAACTTTCTTCTATCACAAGGGCAACTTCACTTTTTTAAATAACCTTTGCTGTGCAACCTTATCAGTAACTGTTTGACCATTTTGATATCTTATATTGAAAGTACTTCCTTTTGCCATTTGCTTACTGGCACTTCTATAGAATTCAATGACTTTAGTGAGATGGGATTTTCCTGTACAGAAGTCACACTAACACCTTTCATACAGACATTGATTACACGTAACTTTCAGTGATCTTATAGTTTTACCCTAGTCTGTAAAAATCAGGGTGAAGGTCAGGTTTGCAGGTACCAGGATTCACTACAGAGCCTTTTTGGTAAATGAAATCGGAGTGGTAACTCAAAAATCTTGTGGCCTTGTCACAGAATGCACTGGCTTCACTTTCCTCAGAAAGCCGTTCCCACCAGTTTCCTTCGTAGCCTACCGATTTTGATGCACTTAGGGAATTTTCAGGCATCCACTTGATCTTCCTCTCCATGGCATACTTCAAATTTCTCTTTTTGGCTTTCCAATCTTCCTACATATGTTTCACCTACCACTTTTCATGGCTTTCCTGCTTACTTTATTTAGTCAATTTTTCCATTTTTTAAGTACTAAATTCTTTCCTATGACAGAAATGTTAATTTTCCTGTCATGTTGAGGCATGAAGGAACTTTTGGAGGATAACTTTTTTTTTTTTTTTTATGACATGACATATATTACCTGGGTTTATAACATTTTAATATTAATTTTTTTAATATTTAATATTTAATTTTTTTATCTAATAAGACTGAACTTGAGGACAGTTTATGTAGGACTCTACATTTGATATTATATCACAGCAGAAACTGCCTTCAGACAATCATCAATTATATCAAGAGTAATCAAGAAAAAGATGATTTCTGGCCCAAGAAAAAGGGATTTGTTATTCAAGTGACTGATCTTGACACTGACATAACAGACTCCACTAACAAACATCATTCTTGTTGTCTGTATATGTACACAGAACACCATTAATCTTACAGAAATTGCTGGTAGAAAAAGAATTTCAATGATGGATATGGAGAATTATATAGCAGTTGTGAACAGAGCCTTTTTAGCTGCTGTTTGCATATATCTTCTTTGCTGAACTTTTTGTTAAAATCTTATCTTGAAGCAGATTCTAATTGATTAAGATTTTAAAATCTTAAAAATTACAGAATAATAATAAAATCTTAAAAATTGGGGGAAAAAAAAGAGTTTAGGGATTCAAATCCAAAATCCCTTAGTAAATGACATTTACAAAAGAAGTGTAAGCGTAATATAAAGTTACAGTGACAGAATTACCTCGAGTGTATCCTTAATGGGCTTTTTAAAGTACTTAAACTGGGGGAAGAAATTTGTAAAAGGAAGCACAAAAACATTTAATTTCTGTTTAGTTTTTAGAGAATATTCCCTCCATTGATAACACTTTTTTTTCCAGTTTCATACTTCTGAAAATGTTTAGAGCAGAAAGACACTCACCTGTTGCAACATGACGTCCCATTCCAAATATGGCATATATAATGGCAGGGAAGAATGAACCATATAAACCAAAAACTGGATGGACTGAAGAGAGAGCAGCAAAGGCCAATCCTATGGAAAATTAAATAGCGTTACCTCCATGAATTAAGATAAAATAAAATTATTCTGCTTTCAAGTTTTTGAATGTCTATGTTTTAATAAAGGCGGGGGAAAAAGCACTTTCAGTTACAAAAATCTAGACTATAAGCCAACTAATTTACAGTGAGGATCAGAAAGAATCAGGAAGGGTTGTCCATCTACAGTCTTGGTCACCAGTGAAAACTAATAGGTCATGTATATGATCTGCGGCATCAGCTGTTGTGTTTCCAGATTGTCTCCATCAACCATCTCAAACTTCTTTAATAGACAGTTCTCACAGGAGGAGGCAGTGCCATTCAGTGCCATTCCCCAACAAACAAGGTTTTGAGTCTGCCAGAGCTCCAGGCACTCAAATGGTTATTTCTTGCACACAGTTCAAAACCTATAATTTTGGTTTGGACAGAGACACTTCAGTTTGCTTTCTTTCAATTTCTTTAAAAAAAAAAAAAAAAAATTAAAAAAAAATATTGTGAATTCATTCTCTTTAGGTGACTGGGTTTTTTCACTCCTTCAGTTGATGACAGTTTTTTTCTGTACATTAAGCTGTGAGTCCAGAAGTGTAGAAAGTATTTTAATAGTATTTTAAAACAGATTTTAATAATATGAAGGCATCAAAGAGCATCTTTGCTTAAAGGCTTTCAGTGGCAATGTAGAACACTTTAATTCAAGAGCTCCCTTCTTGAATTTGAATCTGTGACAAAGAACAGTGATGAGGGGAGCAACAAAATGCTGAAAGCCCAGACACGTCCAGCTATCTGTAAAGCAGGCCCAGCAGTTCATCAGTAAAACATCATGAGGAGAAAAGGAGAGGGGAGGGTAGAAGAGGAGATACTATAAAACATAAAATTTGGATGCCTTCTTTCAAGCCTTACAGTTTCTTCTCTTCTGCCTTACAGTTAACACGCCTACTCATCAGTTTTGCTTTTTTCTCTTCTTTAACACACTGGTACCATGAACCAGGAAGATCTCTGAAATTACAGTTCTATGCTTGTGTTCACTTGAGCAAGAGATGTAAAAGACAGTTCTGATCCAAGAGCAACAGAAAAGGGTGTGCCTAAGCAGAATAAGACAGCACAGAAGAGAACAGTATGATCCTGTGCTAACAAAAATGAGCATAGGAAAAATGAGAGAAGATGAAAAAAAAGAAAAAAGAGACTTTTAAGGACTGTTCAGCACTGAATACCTCTTCCTTTACAAATACTTTACTAATAAAAATGAAAACAAACAAAAACTTTGTAACTACTTACATAGTACTCACAGAAATATTCTATTCTTGCAAAAGAGTTTATGAAAAACTAATTCGTTTTCCTCTTCAGAAAAGAACAGAGTAAGCAAAATCTGTATAACTTCAGCCATATTTTTATTATAACAACATAAGTGAAGTGAAATGACATCTCTGTGTGAGATATAAATCTACAAGATTCACCATGGAATACTGAAGCAGTTGCCTATTTATCAGCCATATTGGGAAGAGATCAATAAAAGCTGGTTGAGTCAACTATAAAAAATTTCATTTTCAAATTCAAAAATTTCTGAAACACACACTATGGAACAGTTGCATCATTCCTAGAGAAGTCACCTCTGCTAGTTCTTTAATATGTTCTCTGACTTGCATTTCTTAAGCATTTGTTTTACACCAGAGATTATAAAGGAAGTGGTTTTAAGTTAAGGGAGGACAGATTTAGGTTGGATGTCAGGGGGGAGTTCTTTACAGAGAGAGCAGTGAGGTGCTGGAACAGGCTGCCCAAAGAGGTTGTGGATGCCCCATCCTTGGAGGTGTTCAAGGCCAGATTGGATGGGGCCCTAAGCAGCCTGATTTAATATTGAATGTGGAGGTTGGCGGCCCTGCCTATGGCAGGGAGGTTGGAGATTCATGATCCTTGAGGATCCCTTCCAACCCTGGCCATTCTGTGATTCTGTGAAGTACAAAAATTCCCTCTTCATTAGGAAGTTGTAACAATTTTGAAAGATATTATTTAAAATATTTTTTGCAGAAATCACATTACATTCATATAATTTTTAATTTTGCAAATAAACTGTGTTAATTTTGGATCTTGTTTTCAGTATGAATCCATGTGGTTCATTTTTAACAGGTTTTCACTCTAAGAAAATCGTTCAAGTGGAGGTGAGCTGTGAAGACTATTTCTCCCCATGTTGGCAAAGCTGAATTATGTAATAGAGATATTTCCTGTAGGTGCCCTGAAATGTAGAATTAACACACACTTGATCAATTCCCTTGGAAAAACAGGCAAATTAGACAAATTTACGTCATAAGGTTTAATTTATGACTCCAGACTAGGGAGAAACGGGGAGAGAAATAGGGAGAGAAAAAGAGAAAAAAGAAAAAAAGAACTTTGACAGAAAAGCAGAGATTAAAGGTTTAGACTTATTTAGGATGAATTTGACACAATATCTGAACATCACAGAGACTTTATAAATTACTGTACAGAGAATCCTACAAACTATTGCATGCTGGTCAGCCATAATTCATGAAGAGTGTGGCTATCTCCAAAATAAAGTAAGTATGATTTTAAAATATTTTTTTATTTATTTATAAAGAGTATTATTACAGGGAGATGGCTCTGCATCTAAGTACAAATGGAAAACCAAACTAAGAGGTAGCCTTTTGAGAAGCGTCAGCAGCATGGAGAAAGAAAGGCCAATCATGACTGAAGAGACAAACCTTAACAGAGATGAACCAGACTTTAGGAAATCTGTGAAAAAGACTCCTACTTGGAAAAACTGCTGGTCAAGGATCTCGGCAGTAACAGTTTTCTTGAGCTCTCTGATCCAGAAGATTAGAGGTGGAGCAATCTCTCTTTCTCCATGGATCAACACTGCCTGGCTTTGTTGGTCTCTGTCCATGGTGCTCAGGCACCTCTCAGTTACCAACATGGCACATCTGGCCACACTCACAGCTCATCTGGCCATACTAACACAGGTCTACCTTTCATAGTAGGCTCCAGAGGTTTTACAGGTCATTCAGAAGCTGAATTTACATTTCTAGCATTCTATCAGAACGATCTACGTTAGCACATGTAATTTGAAGACATTAGAAATGAAAATATTGCATGCACAGCAACATCAGTTCCTTAATCCTCTGCTGGAAAGCGGTATAAACATGAAACACTGTCCCTCATTTACTGACTAATACATTACATTTCATTATCAGCTTACATCACTATTTTTTTGTATGGGAGAACTATAACAGAGCTCAGATGGACATTTTCTTCCACAAATCACTTATGAACTACATGGATTCTCCAATGCATTTTCTAGGCAACTTTTCTGGTTCTGTTGCCAAATACACTTATTCAATTTCATCTACACATGCTATTTGTATGCCAGATGTATATTTGCAAGACATATCTGCTCCTTAATAAAATGATTAGCTCCAGTTTGTCTGCTCAGAGTGTATTTACATCTATACATTTATAGTCAGAACCTGGGGGGGAAAGAAAAACACAAAAAAACATCTCCACAAAAACATAAGACCACAAAACAAACAAACAACAACAACAAACAGATACAGCTGAGGTTCCTCCATGGAAAGCTGAAAAAAAAAGTTGGCATCATGCCTTCGAAAACACTGGGCAACAATTCTGGAATGCATGAAGGCAGTATAGTCTTTTTTTTTTTTTAACAAGGTCTCCAGCCAGTGTTTAAGAATTAGTTGTTCAGCAATAAATCCAACCCAAGACTAAATTAACTTTAATTAAAAAATATAGTCCATGCCAATCCTCAGTAAGTAATTATTGGACTTGAGGAATGAAAATGCTGGCAGGAATAACAATACTGATTTCATCAGAAGCCATGTATGTATTTCACTTTTAGAAGAAACATGCCTCAAGGGCCCTTCACACCCCCTCACTCCCCAGAAAAACGCAGCCCACTAAAACCAAATTGAGCCAAAGTATTTTTTTCTCATGATAGGTCATAGGAAAGCCAGCTACTGTATAATACTACATACAAATTCTGTACGGAGTGTATCGATGTGCTAGCTGACTATAGAATATATAATTTTTATCAGACTTTTAAAATATAAAGTCCAAATTTTATAACCACATACTTTCAGATGGATAACTTTTGACTATATGCAGTATACACAGATGGGTACAACTTTAATTTAAAACTAATGTCACAGTGTTTATGAATGCGGCCAAATATCAAGAACTTAGCAAGATAAAGATGAAACCATAAATACAGTGAGAGTTTGTGGGATTTTTTTTGTTTGTTTGTTTTCATTTCTTTTAGAAAAGCACTTACGTTAATTTATCAACACACATATCTCAATTTAAGAATTCCCTCTTTTTTTTTGGAGCAGCAGGTAAGACAAAGTACCAAACTTGTGAAGAAATCTCCTTATCCATTGTGTTCTGATTCTTATAACTGGCAAACGTGTAATTTACTGCATCTACAATGAAATTATGTGATAAAGACATGCATCATCTTATGATATTTCAATTGGCTGTTTTTAGATTTAAATTCTAAACATACTCATGTGAATTTATAGTCATTTATGTGCGGCAGTTATATTTAAATGTCTCTCATCTCTTGTACTTACCCATCTGATAAGAAACACAGTCATCTACATTTTCAGCTTTCAACTGATATGTATAAGCCACTTAAATCTTCTCCCACATACAATCTTTATTTTTCTGATCCTCCTCCTAGCCTTTTCCCACAGAAGTTTGAAGTTACCTTCCATTAACACAAGCAACCAGAATTATATATTTCAGATAAAAATGTATCAAGTCATCACCTTCTTTTCACCTTTAGATCTCTCTAATACTTTTTTTTCTTTTCAAATAAGCTAATGATTTTCCAGCAGTTTATATAAACTACCCCTAACTGTGTGCATCAGTGCATCTATCTTTAGATTGTGTAGATCTGAAGCAAAACACAGAGCCTTACCTCTGAAATAGGCCGTAGGATCAATCGCTCTCCTATCCATTATTGTTACACATAAAAATATTATTTTATTCCCATTAAAGGGAAATACACATTTATTGCTTGCATCTGGTCCAACTGCATCCAAACTGCAGTCTTGTAACTAGGATGCAACACTACACATGCTACTATCAAATCATAGAACATTATTCCAAATTTGACAGAATCTTTAAGGAGTAAGGCATCTTCAGTTGTTAATCAGAAGACTTAATTTTCATTATAGGACATTATATGATGTCCTAACCACAGTACTCTGCTTAAGACTTCAGACATATCTGTGTCCCCTAATTATATAGAGAACTGACATTCCTAAATAAGTTACATATACATATATACATGTTCAAACAGACTATAACTATGAACTCAGCTGCATGACTGGGGGTAAATATGCACTGTCTTTTTCTGACAAACTCAGATTAACATTTTTGCAGACCATGGCAGTCAGAGAAGCTTAATGATGGGTTGCAATATTACTTACATGGCTTCTAGATGACAGCCTGTGTAGACAGTATATGAAACAATCCAAAACACAATACGATACATTACACAATATCAATCCAAAGGCAAAAAACGGAGATGGGTATGTAACTGCATAATTCAAATATTGAAAGAAGCCACAAAGGTATTTATTTGACAAGGTAAGACCAAGAAAGATTGGAAAATGGATTAATCAGAGATATACTAACAGCTTGGTAATGAATAAATGATGCCAGGAAAGATCACCCATAAAAGGCCTTGAAACTAAAGATAAATTGCTTAGTGCAATAGAAAGTTAGCACAGACTGTGAAAATGAGCTAAGCAGGTGCATTCTGAACTGATATGTATGGGCTATAATACATGTTCAGGAGGCAACAGAAAGCAGGCTGACAGGCTTATGAGACTCAGCTGCATGAAAAGACTACACCATAATGCATCTTAATATTATCATGCAAGAAAACTTAGGAAAAATTCAGGTACTGTTTGATCAAAATATGCTTTTCCTCCGAGTAGATGAAATCCAGGTTACATGAAAAAAACACAAGCAAAATTCTGGTGTTAACGTGTCAGGTTAATGGATGAGATACAAGAAAAAAAATAAGACCTATCTTAAACTTTTTTTAAACACAGTTTATTACCCACAATACCACAATTATAATGACTGGGAAAACACATCACCTGAATTCTACATCTTCTGTGCTTACACCCGTAACACTTCTCTAATCTAATCAATATAATCTTCTCAGTAACATCAATTAACTTTAACAAAGTCGATGCCTGAATTCATATGAATTACATCTGGAGTGGGCTGGCTCTGGACAGCAGCTAAATATCCCTAGCCTCCTCCTCCCTCCTCTGAGGGACAGGAATCAGAAAATCAAAAGTAAGAGAACTTGCAGGACAAGATAAAGGCAGTTTAATAGGTGAAGGAACTCAACCAAACACATACAAAGCAATGTAAAGGCAATTGTTTGCTACCTCCCAGAAGATCAAACATCCCAAGTTTCACTATCTCTTACAACTAGATCTCCACTGATTTCTAAGGAATGCAAGAACAGCTTCCTGACAACTACAGTGAAGAACACTGATTATATTTACACAATTTCATTTTGGAAAGAAAAAAAAACAAACAAACACAACATATTAGGAAGTTCTAAATAATCTACTTGGAGACTGTAATTGCATTTGTGTGTATGGGAGAGAAACAATGAATAAAACAGAAACAAAACTCTACCTACTTCAAAATCATCTTCATCTTGATGGAGTATTAATGAGCTTTAAAAGGGAAATGAAACGCTAGTCTGAGAAGCAAATGGAGAACTTATTTGTTATTTTACAGAGTTGTTTCTCTAGTCTATCAAAAATAGATTTTTCAGAAACCCAGACAAAGTAGTAATTACCAAAACATGAAAACTCAGCTTTCTTAACTATGTGTGAAAGTAAGCAGCAAGCTTCAAGATGGGAAGAAAATATTCATTATAGATTCTAAGATTATTTTTCAGCCTTAGGTAAGAATAATTTTTCAGCCAGAGTAAGAATAATGATTCTATGTTTGAGAAATGAGGTGTTGAGAAGTGTGTTATTAAGTTATAGTCTTGTGCTCTTGAACTAATGAAGCTTAGTTTCTTTTGTTGGTTTAGACTTGAGCTTGACTGGCTTTGCAGTCTGAGACAATGCAAGCTTCAGCTGAATCTTTTCAGCAATTAGAGTATTCAAAGTTTCCATTATTGGAATTTTGTAATTCATAGGGTCTATTTTCACTGTCCATATAATTTATAGAAACATAATTAACTTGGATGCCTCTTTCTCTGCTGTTGAATTCACAAAAAGATGCTAATATTAAAGGACATGCATAGAGACTGCAGAAGTATTGTTTCAGTAGGTAAGCAGAAGAGTTTGTCAGTGAATTCTGAGACTCATTAATTAAGCTTAACTTGGCATTTTTAGCAGGGAAGAAAACAACTACAGGAACACACAGAGAAGGACTACTTGTTTTCAGACATGACTTGGTATGAGCCCTCATTCTTCAGAAATGCCAAGCAGCACATTGTGGTAATCCCATTATTTTCCTTCTCATCTTTCTACCTTCCTCTGTCTTGCCTCCCCTACTTAGGAATTGGATCTGTTGGTTACATGGGACGTTATTGATCAGTATATTCTGACCACATGGTTGAACATGACTTCTTTAGTTATGTTTTGATCAAACTTCAGTAGAAGTAAAAAGGAAGCTTCAGAAGATCCACTTTCTGCAGTAATTGTTCATTTGATAATGATTATGTTTTTAATCTGATAGAGAATTTGATTAGAAAGAGTATGCATAACACCTTGTGCCTCCTGACGGTCTGCACAACTAAAGACAACTGAATGTTCAGGTAGCATGTCTTTCTCATACACTGCTCCTAGACTCTGCTCCACAGGACATAGTTTCTAGCAAAGGACTAGTTTCCAGTGTGCCACAATAGAATATATTTAATCCTAAATTATGTAGTATATGCTCAAGTAATTTAATTTTCAAGTACCTGATTTGACGATGAATTACTGGCTTGAAGACATAACTCACATTTAGATACCGAGATTTTTGATAATGAAAATCACTAAATGAGTGGTAGTAGCTCTATAAAATATTGTCCAAAATAAAAAGAGTCATAAGAACAGCTATTCTGAACTACCCTATACATCACTCACTGAAAACATTGTGTGATGGTAATTGTAAGGCTTACAGCACTAGTAAAAGAGTTAATGCAGCAAGTTCTAGAGAAGTAAGTTGTGCTCAAGTAACACCACAAACATGATAAAGTATTCAGGTATCTAGCTCTCCTTTTCCATTACTTAAAATCCTTCTCAAACCTGAGGAAGCAGTGAGGAGAAAGAAAGGAAAAAAAGTCAGTTGGAGGAAAGAGTTTCAATACACTCATTTTGAAAAAGTGTAAGATTATTTCTAGCTTTCATAAAAATAATACAGAAAAGCAGTATTCTTTATCTTCTTTAGATTTTCTCAAATGTATCTCTCACATTAAATTGCTTTTAGTACAAAACTGAAAACTACTGGCATTATAAAATTGCTATTTTTCATGAATTTCAACATACTGTTTTAAAAGTTTTAATTACAATTATAGTAAAGGCACATACTAGTGAAATTGGTACTTTACTGCGTTATAGTATTAAGTTTCTTAAAGTTCAATCATGCCAGTGCAGATGTTACTAATTACCTTGGAAGCACAAATACTTACACAAGCCAGTTGTTTTCAGCTGCAGCATAATTCAATTAAAGTAGTGCTTATAATTTAACAACATAAATGATAGTTAAGCATAGCCAGTATGGGGAGTTGTTAAGAAATAACATATATATGTATAGTTTACATCAGGGAAGGGATTGAAAATTTTCTGAGGCAGACAAGCAGCTGGGATTATCTGATATAAAATATTGCCTAAAGAAGTGACACTACAATGGACATATTGAAAACAGACCAAAGCATTTATTTCCCAGTAACAACCACTTTAGAGACTCAGATAGCTGGGACTTTTGTTTTCTGCAGGTCATTCTGCAGAGTTTTGTTTGTAGAAGTTTTTCTTTCTTTTTTTTTTATTTTTAATTTTTTTTATGTTTATGAAGCAAAATAGAGTCTAGCTCCACCTCTCTTTGTATTGCTGCTTGACAAGAGAAGTGACAGGTAATGTAATACAGCACTAAGTCAACACAGAAGCAGAAATATGCAAGCTGTGTATGCACACACATTCTCCGTGGTTCATGTCACTGACAGAAGTGCCCTTTTAGTACAGAACACTGTTATCTTTTACTGCTGTACACTGGGCTTCCACAGGTAATAGTATAATCACAATGATTACTTCTGAGCAGATTTTCTTAAAATGTGGACAACATATAGACAAATTACAATGCAGTTACCACGTAGATACATTTTATTTTTCATGTGGAATAAAAAAATGTGGTCACGTAATTGATAAAATCTTGTATTTAATCATTTGCTGTGTGAACAGAGTTAATACTTCCTTATTTCTTGTATTAATTCTGAAAAATTGTCAAAGGATCGGATATAGAGGAGGTTTTGGTTCACAGAAAGCTATTTAAATAACACCATGTACTTCCATCTGCATTTGTATATGCATAAGATTTAAGAATTTTTCTTGCATTTTTATTTAGATCAAATCTGCTTTTGATAGATAAGGATATAAGCTGTCCTAAACTAAATTTTAAGATAATATGAACATGAAGAGGGTATAAAAGAAAACCAGATAAATCCAGCAGGATTGGATTTCAAGATTTCAGAAGTTTAACTGTACCTTGAGACACCTGCTGGATGGCCAGCATCATCCCAGACACCATATCGGGAACCAGATTCTCCTTCCAATCGTAGACAGGCACCCACTCCAAGATGGGCAGCCGCCTCACACACCACTGCTTGATATCTTCACAGCGAACAGCCCGGATCTTCCCCCACACCGCTCTCCTTCTCCTCTCTGCCCCCGTCATCACCAAAACCCCCAAAAGAAGTTCCTTGTGCAGAAGAATGGGTGGCTGAGAAACCACCCTGATCTGGGTCGTTCTCCAGGTTTCTTCCGAGAATTTGTGGTTCCAAGACTACAGGGAAAAAAATTGAAAAAAAACCAACAAAACAACAAACAACACAGAAGCACTCACATTTTCTGCAGCTGTGCTCTCACTATGCTCAATAAAAGCACTTACTAAATGTCATAACTGTACGAACAGCCACGCGAAGCTCTCAGAGCAAAGCTCACATTTTCGGCTCGTCTCCTCTCCTGTCAGTTTGTGGCTCTCCCCCGTCACCTCCCGCTTTATATTCGGGCAGTGCTGTGCTTTTGGCCTCTGTCCAGCGGGAATGTGAGGCACAGCGGGGCAAGCGCTCGCCGGGGCTGCGTGGTGCAGGGAGAGGTGCTGGACCTTGGGACATCTCAGGGCTGCTTCAGGGTCACAGCAGAGCCAATGCTGCTCTGAGGTGAGAGATGGGGCTTAGCTCCACCAGCCCCGCTGCCCCTATGGGGCAGAACAGAGCTCAGTCCACCCAGTAATTTTTGGTCGAGAAATAACTTCTCGCACTGAACATGCAGGTACAAAGTGATCAGCGCGCAGAAAAAGTCAAACTGTCAACTTACTTAAATGCTTCATTCCATTTGGAACAGGGGCACAGGGGAGCTAGAGAATCTGTACCTCTAGACGCTCTAGATCCCTCAGATCAAAATCTAAAATCCATTACCTGTGTGAAAGTGCCCTCCCAAACTGTCCCACAGTAAGCAATAAAAATAAATATACCGTTAAATATTTTAGTTGTATTTGTATAAATTAGTTTATATGTTAATCTTTAGACA
Organism: Lagopus muta; assembly: GCF_023343835.1. Lineage (NCBI taxonomy): Eukaryota > Metazoa > Chordata > Aves > Galliformes > Phasianidae > Lagopus > Lagopus muta. The sequence continues at coordinate 24,713,846 of NC_064435.1, forward strand.
AAGATGAACAAAGCTGAAGTGTCATCCATTCATGATTTTGATATTCTGCTCAAAACACTCATTTCAATTCTCAAGATCTCAATTCTCATTTCAGATACAAGCAGTTTCACAGTCCCTGAAATTATAGAAAAACATTACAAGAAATTTAAAATGGCAAATAAAAATATTTGAATTTCATTTTTAGTCTATTAACTTAATCTCCTGATATTCTGAAGCCTGACTCAATTTTTTAATTGCTGGCATTGGTGGTTCTGAAACAAAGCACCAATTTTGGAAATATTTAATTATACATTTAACTTTTCAGATTTAATCAAAGCTTAATATAACTTAATTAGTTTCCTGAATATTACCAAAAATGGTTTCTTATAACATATATTACATTTTTTTATGCTGCACTCCAGTTCTTCTTATTCTGAATCTTATTATATCTCCCATATTGTATCAGTACAGATCACGGATAATAGATGCTTTTTTCTAACATGCTAAAGCTTTGTTTAGTTAGTTCGTGATTAAATGATAAGAAATTTTCTTCTCAATCATATTACCAGCATTCCTAATGATACTGCAAAAAATATAACATAAAATATTACCAAAAAAAAGAAAAAAAGAAAAAAAGAAAAAAAGTTTTCCGACTGGATGTAGAATCTTAAAATTAATTTTATAAGTTTTGAAAAGAAATGGTTGCAGCCACACAAATGTTTCAAAAACCACAATTTCTATTCAAATTTAAAAAAAAAAAAAATAAAAGAGAAAAAGCAATAGGGTAAATGCACCACAAATCATTCTACTGTGTCACTCATCTGGTGTGCACTGTTGTATCACTCAGAAGTGGAAAAAAGTGGTTTACCGAAACACAAACATTACTTCTGCCAAAGCTTTGATCTAGAATATTCCAGCGTACCTATTCTCTAACCTGCTCATCTTTTAATCATGTACATCCTTTAAAGAGCAGATGAAACGCCACCACTGGTTTGTTTTACTAAACAAAAATACACGTAAATACATTTCTACACATAGATATGTATGTACAAAATGTGAGTACTGATATAAGATGGACTAATCCTAATTTAATAAAAATCATGGTTCACTGGGAGCTATGAATGAGTATTCTGAAACAGGAAAATACCACATTATGAAAGCAAAGATTCATGATTAAACAATCAAGATTATAATCCCTAATCTCTGGATTTCTCATGTCAAATGCTGAAGCTGTTTAGGAGTCTGTAATTGAGATTTTCCCACCTGGTATTTGTAGATTCAGTAAATTTGGACAGTTTTGTCAATCCCAGATTGATATCTGAACTCCTAGGATTAGCCATGTCAACAGACTTTTGTCTACATCCAATAACAAGGGATGGCTTCTCTCTCTATGGCTGTGTGCATGCATGAATGCAAACATCTTACAACTAATGCTTGAAAATAAACACTACTAATTGGACACAGACAGAATTGCACATGCAAAGTCCTTGGGATGTCCATGCTGGTGTGGTACTTGTGTGGAAATTTGATTTTACTCCAGCAATTGCCTTTGACGAGTAAAAGACAGATTGAAGAATCATTAAACCTGAAGTTGATCAACGTCACCGCCAGTCATGGAAGACATTGTTCCTCACTGTAATTTTGTAATTAATTAAGTGTTCATACCAATGCCACAGAGCAATACATCATTTGCAACAGCACAGACAAAGAAATCAAATTTTTTAAGGGATGGTGGATGCACAGGTGCACAAAACAGAAAACCTCTTTACTACAAAGTAGTGCAACCTTAAGGAATCATCAACAAACTCATCTGTTCTTTGGTAAAACACAGTACCGTAACTGAAACACGTACTGTACCATACCAAACAAACATTTTCACACCAGGTGGCTTTCATTAACCTATAAACCTGTGATCTATAAGCCCCTAAAGTACAAAAACATGTCATTCTTTAAACTGTATTACAATGTCTACCAGGACTGTGAGAGCCTGGAAAATACACAGTAGTATTATTCTAATAGTGGATATTCATGCAGGGCTGAGAAAATAACTACATAAGTTGAAATTTACAATATAGTTAATATAAAAGGAAAAAAAAATATTGCACTACAAGTTGGGTGGGCTTCTCACACTTACTTTAAAACAGATTCACTGAAAAATGGGGTACATTCTGCGAGGACAACCTGAATTTTCATCATTCATTGGCTATTTACATACATGATGGATACACAGAGTTAAGAGGTTTGATCTTATGGCTCTGAACTCAGAGGATGAAAAAAAAAACTAAAATAAAAACAGAAAAAAATATATAAATTCAGGCATCCCACTTCATATGGAAGCAGGCTTTGTAGGAAATCACTTAACCTTTGCTCAAGAAGTGCTTTTAGTCTTCACATAAACTAGCAGGAAAATTCAACTATGAATATGTTTACATGTCCTTCAGAAGTCTTTGTACCTTAGTGCTATGATGGAAATGATGTGACTTGCTCTTGTTAATTTTTCTCAGGAAAACAGATCACTCACTGAATATCTTCCAAGATTAAACCAATTGGACTTTGGACTAACTAAACCTATGCTCCTGCTGATTAACATCATTTGTTCCCTAAGAACATCTTGTGCATCTAAGTCACTTCACTTCCCCATGGTCTCTCATCTACTGTCATTCGGCAAGGGAAAGTACACGCTGTGAGTAATCAGAAACACATAATGACTGGCGTCTCTTCATCTTTTTTTCAGCAGTGAACCAAATTTCCATTCATTCTTGTCCTCTATCCTATTCTATGATCTCATTTTGATACTGCTGTCTTTCTGTCACATTCAAACAAAAACGGACAAAGCATTCAGAGGATGCCAGAAAGTAAAAGAATAAAAGAAGGCTAAAATCTCGGGTATACAAGCATTGTTTCATTAAGAAAGCTGGCAAAAATTCCAAAGGACAGTATGTTTGACCACAATGAGAATGGAAGTCATATTTAAAACAAACAGTAGTATGTATGAGTTTAGATCATTCAAACTACAACTATTATATGATACAAGCTCTTGAAATGGCTGGGAAGGTGCTGAAAAACAGAACAAGACTAAAGTAGTAGAAGACATCCGCATCTTCAGGAATGCATTCCTGGACTTTGAGCATTTATTAGAAAAAAATAATAATAACAAAACAACCAACAAGTTAACAACTGTATGTTGCATAAAATATTAAACTGGGTCTCAGAAGCTGCAACCCTTTCAGTATCCTGGTCATTACCAACTTAAAAGTAATTGGTAATTAAGAAACTTCACCTCTAAGATTTTGGTGTCAAAACAAAATATACTTTATGAAGTCCAAAGCTTCCCAATGCATCTTTCAAAATCAGACAAAATGCTTTTATTTGCAGTTAAGAATACTCCTGACTTCAAATACTTAAACGTGGGTATTGACTGAAAAAGATAAGATCCTAGCCCTCTACACTAAAAATAATGTGACTATGACTAAGCCAAATCCTGCTCCCTTCATCATGCAGCACACTCAGGAGACACTGTGGTTTGACACAGTGTGAGGAGCCGAAGTTATTACAAGATAAAGGCAAACCTCCAGCCATACAGAAGCCGGGTCCTGACCCACACGGCTTGGGCTCAGCTTTAGGATCTTGTCTACAAATGGGTTTTCAGTGCTCTCTAATTACGCCATGATATACAAAGCTGTGTGAAGCAACACTGACATCCAGTGTCTTTGTTCGGTATTTTTCTTCTATTTTTGCAAGGCTCGAGAGCACTAGCTGGACCAAATTGTTTAACTACATGATGGTTTTTGAACTGTGTAACTTCAAGTGTACAGCTTAATAATGCAGAATGGTAAATATCACAGCAATAGAAGTATTATCCATCACATTTAAAATAAATTTACAGGTCAGAAATTAAAGACCGGGGATAAATTAGCAAGTACTGAAACAGGAGCTCCTAGTGCTGAGGCATAATCTGCTGTCAATGAGTCTAATAAATGAAAAATGCAAGCACAGAACAGGCAGATAATTTTACAGTGTGACCATTCTCTTAAATTCCACTCCTGCTCTGTTACAACTGTCTGCTAATAACATGCCACGCAGCTGCTAATGAGGAAAAAGATCGTATGAATGTGAAGTGATACTGAATTATTTTAGAATAATGTCTAAAATGAGCATGAGATGCTTAACAATGCCTGTTTCTTATGGAAAATGTCTATAAAGAAAATCTCACTTTTTCCTTCTCTCTTAAGATTGCATCTAGCATCACTGGAAGGTAAACTTTCCTTCGAAATAGTAAAAAATGGTTATTATTATTATTTTTTTTTAAGCTAGGGGTAAAATTACCAGATGAACTGTAAATTGATTTTTGTGAACACCCACATTTGAGAACTTGTCTTTGTAGCCAAAATACACAAACATGCGTATGCACAGATATCAGAAGCATCAGAAACAAAAGCATTTTGTGGTAACCCCTAATCTTGACACTTTTAGGAAACAATTAAAAAAAAAAAAAAGAAAGTTGATAAAACAAGTCATAAATGTTATTATTTTGCATATCAAAATGTTCAGACAGAATGCATAAACCAGATTTCCTGATTTCTGGTTGCACAAACCAACTTATAAGCCTGACAAGGCCAGACGCTTTTCAGCAGCATGTGGTGTTAAGACAAGGGGAAATGGCCACAAAGTGAAGCATAGGAAGTTCCACACAAACGTGCTTAAGAACTTCTTCACAGTGCGGGTGACAAAGCATTGGAACAGGCTGCCCAGGGAGGTTGTGGAGTCTCCTTCTCTGGAGATGTTCAAAACCCACCTGGATGCCTACCTGTGCAGCCTGCACTGCCTTTGCAGTGGGGTTGAACTTGATGATCTCTAGAGGTCCCTTCCAGCCCCTACAATTCTGTGATTCTATGAGGCCACACAACAGATGGAGAACACTTCAGATTTGGATGCAAATAACCCCAGGTTCAAACACCCTCTTTTCAACTTCAAACTTGGCTGGCTGGCTGTGAGCAGAGGCACACAGGCTCCTGTTCTAGCCTTGACCTCCAGAGAACGAGATTCGAAACCTCTGCTCACTACAAATATTCTTCCATTTCAGATCACTGGGTGCTGAGCATTTAAACTTCTTGAAGAAGTTAAATCCATCCAGAAGTATGTGAGATTTGTGCTGGGTTCTGGCCTACCCATGGTTGTGGAACATCAAGGCACTGATGCATTGGGAAGACCAAATTCAAACTCCCGCGACAGGGTTTGTTGAAACCAGGGTTCAGCAGCCTTGCCAGCTAGATAAGCAGCAGATAGGCCTAAAATGTAACTGTTCATACAGTACAACACACTGTTCCCAAGCCTTCAAAGGCTTGTACATCCAGTTACTTTTTACCTGAGTAATTACAGTGTTCTCATTCATTACAAAACATTCTGTGTTCACTGACTTAGAAAAGACTTATCTGGGAACAACTATCGTGAAACAAGCATTCCTGAAGAATTTTATCTCCAGATATCCTTAGTGTCATAGACTCATTTATGGGAGAAAGGCCTTCCATAGACCAGCTAATCAAAATACTTCTTCAAATATGGGATAATTGCAACGTCAGATCAAGCTCAGGAACTTGTTCAGGAATGCTTTGAAAACCTCCAAGGATGGATCTTTTTCTGTTTAACCTCCCACTGCAATTGGTGTTGACTTTTACATCAACCAATAGCATATGTTGATTCCAAGCCATCAGACACAAAAAGTTTATTAAAGGACAATAGAACAAACTCCTCTTTTGTCAGCAATGTGTGACTAAGAAGGGCCGCACTCAGTGTCACAGCCACTGTGAGCTTATGAGCATGCTAAAACCAGGAAAACCTTAACTGCCGTTAGGATCACGAACAAACAGATCAATAAAACGAATTTCACAGAAGAGCAAAAGAATGCTGAAATGTGACATCACTGCCCTTTTGCTTCAAAAATAGAGCAGAAGGATCCACTTTCCTGTTGCATCCTCAGGGTTACCATCTCTTCCCCAAAAGACACATTAAATTAACCAGTGTGAACAATGCAGAAAGTTTTACCTCTCTTTACCTCTCTGTACTGAGTGCTACACTGTCTTATAACAGAGGAATAGACTATTACATTGAATATTATCCCAATTTTTGAAGCCTTCTTCAAAAGTAAATTTTTGCTCTGATAGTGTTACAGATAAGTTACTGCTTAACAACCAACAATACTTTACCACCGGATGCTTCAGCACATGAAATCCCTTATTTTGCATCCCTTGATAATCTTATCACACTCCTTTTTCTCTGTGCGAAAGCCTCTAAATATCTCCTCTCTACCCACCTTTACTATACAATGTGTCACTGCTACACATTTTACAGAGGTATCATTTCAGTCCAAAAGTTAGTTACAAAAGCTGGCAGCTTTACAGTCCACAGACTTTATTCTTTGGGTTAGTTTTATCCAGCTGAAATAGAAACTCAATCACTTAACTGAAGAAACTGTTTATATATAAAGCAGTGTACTAATCCAGTGCTGTAGGCTGTCGTTATATAAATCACAATTGTAACAGATTTTATAACTAATGACAAAAATGTGGCCATTCAAAAAGGAAAGGCTATAAAGGGTAGTAATTAAAATTTACATTAATTAAACAGCTAACATCTTATTGCCTTCTGAGACAGTAAGCCAGTGGAATTCTGAAGTGACAACCAGATGAATTCACTGAAACTAAGGAACAGCTAAAACAATTCCCCCAGAAAAGAAAGATCTGAAAATATTAACACATTCATACAATTCTTGGTTTTCTCACGGCATTTCAGAATGTCTTAAAATGTATTTTATGAGACTACTACCTTGTAATCTGCATGCAAAAGTGTTTCACATGAAGAATGTACTGTTCACATTGCATTTTAAAAAATTGTTTCAATTTCAAGCGTGAGCCCAAAAACACTTGAATGTTTTCCCTTCCATAATTTGTTTACTTAAAAATGTACATCAAGTACACATGAAAACACAACATATTGTGTACTAAGCTATTCCAGGGGCCAAGAAGTTAGAGAAGACAAAAACTGCTGTGTTAATAATATCCTGTAACATCAGCTTTTCCTGATTCTAAATACGAACTGGAAAGATATATATATTCATAAGAACATTATTTTTCTAAGGATTTTAGCTACAAAAGAGGACAGTAGCCTCAGAAAATTCATACAACAAAGAGTTGTTATGAATATCCTGCTTGCTTCAATAAAAAATCTCAGCCTTGCTTGTGACATAGTAAACTACACACATAAAATAATTTGGTTTGATATGAAGCATTTTAAACTACTCCACAGGTCTGCTTACAGCTATAAAAAATAATTACAAGTGCTAATGGTTAAGAAATAAGTCAGAGTAAGCCACCAGGTGTACTTGCCAACTGCCAAGAAGTCAGGAGCCTTGCTTCTGCCTCTCCAGCACTTTCTTCCCAAGTGCTGGGAACAAAACCAGTGCAGACTCTGAGCAGTCACCCAGCACACAGTGACTCTGCGTGCCAGGCCCTTAACAAGCCATGACTTATTCAGGGGCTACATCCAGACAACTCCATATACTTTGTTTGAAGTTTCCACTATACAAATGTATATTCCCCCATTCCAAATTTTAAATTTGCTTTGAAAATACAGCATGAGATGAGAACACAACCAAATGCACGTGCTTACCCATTTTATGCCACTTTTACGCAACCAAGTATATGAGAAAAAATTGCATGACCTGGACTCTATCATTTGGGCATTTTTGCTTCTGTTTTCAGTGCCCTAAATTTGCAGCAGAAAAATCTATTGTAGATCACCTTGAGCAATGCATACTGTCCTTGTATACCTGTTTTATGTGTTTATTAAGATGTAATTCTATTCACTTATTATGTGAATACAAAGATTGCATATATGAATCATAAAATGATATAATAATAGAACGGCTTAAGTTAGAGAATGAAGAAATGCTTGTTTTGCTGCTTTCTTAAGTATCTGCTGTTTCACAGATTAGACAATTTAAAATTAGACACAGTTCTTTCCTGGAACAAAGTAATTTTGCAGTCGAGTCAGTTATCTATGGTTTGAATTGTTACAGCTACATCTTAGGTGCAATATGGTGCTCTGAGTAGGTAGGTAGTCTCTTCTAGACTCTGTCCTAGAAGAGATGAGCCAACACTCTCAGTGAAAAGGACAGAGAGGGGGGCTAAAAATAAATAAACAAATAAAAATATGACTAGTTCTAGAGAACATAGCTTCATCTCATACATAGTACATATAACTTCTCCCAGGTTTTTGAAAATGGTAGCAATTAGAGAGTGGAGAACAGCTGGTCAGGATCACAGAATCACAGGGACCTCTGGAGATTGCTGGGTCCAACCCCCTCTTACAGCAGTTCCCTAAAATAGGTCATAAAGGTAAGCATCCAGATGGATCTTCAATATCTCCAGAGAAGGAGACTCCACAACCTTGCTGGCAGCCTATTCCAGTGCTCTGTCACCCTCACTGTGAAGAAATTCTTCCTCATATTTATATGGAACATCTACTTTCCACTTTCTTGGCAGTTGCCCCTTGTTCTATCATTACACACCATTGAAAAGAGTCTGGCCTTATCCAACTGTCTCCCACATTTTAGATATTTATAAACATTGATCAAACATCTTTCAGCCTTCTCTTTTCTAGGTGGAACATACCCAGGTCCCTCACCCTTTCCTCATATGGGAGATGCTCCAGACCTTCATCATCTTTATCACCACTTGTTGCATGCTTAGCATGGTGTGGCACACATGTTAAACCTCACTTGGGAGAGTGGGGAGAAAGGATATGACCTGTGGTCATCTATAGTCCATTGAAAGAGACAGTTAATTTGTTTTTATCTGACAGAATTTTGTGCATTTTAACTAAGTCACGATTTTAAGATGTTTGAAATGTGCTTGTCAGGGCAAGAGAAATCCATCACATGCTTCACAACTGTTGCAGGACTACAGTCAGTTTTCCTAATAATCAGTATTAGCCCCAGCTATTAAGAAATTGTCATCCCTCTCTTGCTAAGGTAAGACAGCACAGACAGCTGAGACTATTCTGCGCCCAAACAGAAATACACTAATTCATTATATGTACATTTTCCAAATGCACTTTTCAAAGTAATCAGGAAGACTGTGCTTTTCAGTGTATTTGCATCAAAATATTTTGATATAAACTTTTACATCATCTTCTCGGCCTCATTTTCTGTAATTCCACAGACAGTGGAAACACTACACCTATGTCTTACTGAAGTGAAAAAGACGTCCAAGGGACTAAACTAATTCTTGTAGCAGTTATGGAAAGATTTCTGCAGACCCCAGTGATTGCTTAATTGACTGTGGAGTGCTTTGTTAAATAAAAAATGCACTTGAGCATATGGCAGGATAGTTTGCTGATGCAGGTGCTCAGCAGTTGCTTTTGTTTAGTTCCTTATTTTCTTAAATGACACAAGCCACTTTTCTCTATCTTTTCCCCTCATATTTCTAGTTTTGAAGTTTCAATTTTTGAGATTCTGTGTTGATTTTGTTTTCTATCCCACTGATTTGCAACTCATTTTCTTCTTCTGGAAGAGGATGCTCTTTCTCTCATGCTCCATACAGACATTTTCCTTCCACCTTGTTAAAACCTCTCTCATGCACTCAAATGTGCTGATGGGATGGGATTTTCACTGAATATTTACTGATTTTTCTTCCCACAGGTCAGTTGTTCAGTTTCCTGCTTTGGAATTATTTCCCTCCAATGAATCTTTCTTTGCCCTACAGAAATGTACAGTGTTTGTAACTAAGAAGTTATTTACAGCAGTGCCTCAGAGAGGGCGTATATAGCACAAATTTGTTGCTTTGAGCTATAATTACTTCAAGTTCATTTTGCCGAAGCTGGAACTGCAATAGGATTTCAATGGAGAGAGGGGAAGCTTTCTCCAAGATATAATTACCTAAAAAAAATCTTGTTTAACAACTACCTTAGGACAATTTCTGCAGAAAACCTGGTATCTGTAGTGAGAGAAACTCAGATTAATTCAGCGCCTTCTCATACTTCAAAGTCTTCATGGGCCAAAGTTGTGACCTTCTATTACAATGGATGGAAGGAGCCCTCTGGATTAAAGGAGCAAATGTTACAGAGAAGTTGATGACAAGGAAAAATGATGGCATATTCTGTAGACCTTCATTTACACAGTTGGTAAAGAACAAAAGTGAAGTAAAGGGAACCAATATTGATAGACCAAAGATTTGGGCAGCTGTGAGACCACAACTTTGATTTTCAGCTCTTCCTTTCTTTCACCTCCTCTTTCAGGCCATCTCAGACCCCAGTGTCTAGTAAATGAGGGCCCTGTCTGCCAGCAATTACTTACTTTATTTGCATATATAATTAATATTTGCCACCTTTATATTGCCTTATTAGCATTTGTGCAATGGTTTTTAAAGCGTGTTATTTAAAGAGCCAGCAGCTTAAATCAATGTCATGTAACATACTATAAACCTGATGCTGGAATGAAGCTGTTTTTGAAAATGAAAATGAGATAAACAGTATGAATTACAGTACCTACATTCAACAACAAAGCCTGTACCAGATAGAATTATTTTTTTTTTAAATCCAAATTATAAAGAACTTTTAAAATTCTACAAATCCTACATGTATATATATTTTCCTGCATATGGGCATGCATTCCTACAAATTCTCTGCAGCAATCCACATAGACATTTACTCTGGGACAGTACCTGTGTATAACTTAGTAATATATTTTTTTCCTTGTCACAAATGGATTTTGAATTATGCCCTACACCAAGGAAAGACACTACATAGATTAGGTGAACTACATAGATTAGGTGCACACAAAATATAAAATTGGCATAGGTTCTCTTTAACCTTTTGAAATAACTGATCTTCATGTATGCTTGATTTTACCTCCTAGACTAGTCAGGTGTATGAAAGAATTCTGGCTCTGATCTTCTTAAGTTTTAAGACATCTATAATAGCAGTAGTCATTAGTGAAGTAAATTCAAAGTAGCTTTGGAGCAGCTGAAGAAGACTAAAAAGCATAATTCTGAGTTCAGGCACGTGGAGAATCCTACTGACACCACTGACAAGTTATGTCAAGATTAGGAATCTGTTTCTTGGAATCAACTCATTCTGTGTACCATCATGATTATTTCCAAAGGGTGTGAAATAACAAACAGTTGTAATTTAAAGCAGGGAGAAATGACACAAATAAATTGATTTTTACCAAAAAAACAAAGTAAGAATATTTTTTTCTCCCACATGAAAACATCCATTGGAATTAAAACAATGAGTATAGGTACAGAATTTCTAAAGACAAAACAATTAACATTTTTTCAATGTTTTCTGTAATGGATAGTAACCTCCTATAGAAGGTCCAGAAAAAAAAAAAAAAAAAAAAAAAACAACAAAAAGCAATAAAACCACAAAACCTCTAAACATTTCAAACCTGATCGATTTACCTCATTTTTTTTCCCTTTATTTCTTCATTTTCTTCTCTATGAAGACATCTATGCACCAAAATCTGAAAGGCAGTTTACAAACATGAAAAGCAGGATTTGTAATGGAAATGGCAAAATATATTACAAGTAACATGTGAACCCAAAGTCTGTAAACAGAAAACCATTAATCAGGATATCACATTAAAGTACATGGATCACAAGAAGAAGCTAATCAAAAAGCAATCATATTTCAATTGTTTACAGCTTACCCAATAAAACCCTGAATAATGCTTAAGAAATGTCATCCACTTGATCTATGCATTGCTGAAGTTCCAACAGACAAAATCACCACCATTACACAGTTACAAGGAATAATTATGTATATGGATAGATTACTACTTCAGAATTCATTTTCTCTCCATCTGGTGTACATCTTATTTTGACCACAAATTAGGTTCTGTGCTAGGAAACTAATTAACAATCATTGTAAACAATACCAAAGAGAGCAATCTGATTTATGTACTGAGCATATTCCTTCCTTGCCTCGTGCTGCAGTAGCAGCAAAGACTATGGCAGACTGGAGCATAAGCAAAGACCTTGTAGGCAGCAGGTGTGCATTTTCAACTATTTTAATTTTCTTCTCAAAGTAAGAGTGAATCATGAAAATTTTTTTTAAATGTAGAATCTTCTGATATTTTATATATTTTCTAAGAAAAGCTGGAGCACCATTATTTTGAAATCACTTTCCATTACTTTTTACTAGAGATGCTGCTGAATTCTTATTCTGTCAAGCACTCTGTAAATACTGTCAGCTTTTTAAAGCAGATTAGAAGGCACAAAGGTTTCCAAAAGCACAATTTAAACTCAGATTTTGTCTTTAAGACATTTAAACCATTTAAAGATCGCTATGACAGAGACCACTGCTAGCTTCTGGGTAATATTCAACCCAGTGGCAATATTCGGAACTGTTATACTTTTATATACTTCAGAATTCAAAATCTTATAACAGAAGGTAGTATTACAAGATATTAAGGAATTTGCTTCTCTAAACCATCTAAATGAACAATATATTAAGTAGTGCCAGCCAATGGTTTTACTTCATGTCCAGAGCTTCAAGATAGCCACTGCCTTGTTCAGAATGATCTGGAATTAGTTTCTTAACATTTATTTATTATGCAGCTGCTGATGACAACTCTAATTCTGATGGTTTTATAGTTAAGCAGGAAATCTGGCTCAAAAAATAACATCTCATCTTCATATTTGAAAAGTTTGTATCTGCAATATACAGAATTTTTCTGAGATCACAGAAGCAACTCAGATTATGTTTAATTTAGGGAGCAGGAATTAATGTATCATTGCAAGGCAGCATGACAGGCCTGGCCGGACTGGACACCATGGAAAATTTCTGCTCCAATAGATAATCTAAAGGCAGGAAATGAAATTTCACCTTGCACCCTCAATGACCATACTGAGTCATTTTTAACTCATTCGCTGGGACTTTGGGACTGCTCCGAATAACTGAGCAAAGTTAGGAGTAGGGATCACTCAAAAAAATGCAGCCAATGGCACCATGGGTAAGGCTACTTCAGTTCTTCTCCATAGCCAGTGCTTCTGTACTATATCCTAGAAGTCTATGCATCCCCACAGACCTCTAAAAATCCTCATGCTGCAGTCTTTAATGTACTTACACACCTTCTATAAAACAGGTCACCTTCAGCTGGCTCTAGATAGATCAGATTTTCCAAGATTTTCCAATTTCGCTGACCATCTTCAGCCCTCCCTGCCAACACCCACATTGGGACACAAAGCATTCATTATCTGATGTCTTCAGATGCTTTGTAAGCCTATAAATCATTGAACAGAATGTACTGTAAGGCCTCATTTGATTAGGCAGATGTAGAAGAAGCCAACCAAAGTCCTTCAATGAAAAGCATTTAACTTATTGGCAGTTGGACTAGGTGATCTTTCCAAACTTGATGATTCCATGATTAATCCAGGATCCTCCAATTGAGCTTTTAAAATCCACTTCCAAAGAAACATAGGCTCATGTTGGATGGACATGCACAGGATTTCCTTTTTCTCAGTACTGTACAACCAAATGCTTCCTACAGATTTACAATTCCAGCTCAATTTCCCATACACAATTAACCCAATTCCATTTTCTGTTATACTGTTCATCATACTGCAGGCAACTCATTTAACCTGTGACCTTATCTACCACAGAAAAGCAGTGGCCTATGTAACTAACACCAAGATGCACCTGTGCTCACCTGATAGCACAGAAAGAGCAACCATAAATCACAGCTTCTCATAAAAATTAAGTTTGTGTAAGAGCACATCCTTTACAACTCAGTGATGAACAAAAACTAAGAGGAGATGGAACAGAAGCTATCAAATCAGGCTTTTGTTTTGAAGTGATTTATTTCCCTGTATTCACTGGCACACAGAAGAGAAGTGTTATTGAGCTTAAGTGGCTGTGTGCCCATGACTTAGAAGCCAAACATGTCCTGTTGGAAATCTTTGATTAAGACACTGCTCCAAATTCTTAGGGAATGTCAAGCAGCAGCAACAAAGAACAATAATAAAGACAGATGGATTTTATTTCCCCCTAAATTTTTAGTTTGATTTAAATGAAGCTACTCATCTGATTTCCACTATGGAATGCTTAAAGAATTAGTGAGCTGACAAGTCTGTCTCGCACTGCTACAGAAACAGTTATAAAGGCCAAAGTGAAAAAAACCACAATATTGTTAACAGATGAAATATAACCATCTGGTTTTACTGTGAAGTATTTGAAGGCATCCTGATAAGTATAAAAATCCTGTCCATCTGATCAAAATAATTATTATCTTCTGAGGTAGTTCTATCTGAGGTAGACAATTGTGCAATTTGATTTTTCTTTTATTACAAAGATCCTCAGTTCCTACCACCTCTATGCTTGCATTAGATCAGAAAAAATAACAAGAAAAACAACTAAACAAGAATGCCCTATCAGAAATGCTATAAAAGGAAACAACAAAACTACAAAATAAAATAGTATAAACAAACAAACAATGAGGTTCTCCTTTCCTGAAGATTTCAGGGCTAGAGGCATTTCTTAATGTAAAATGTCATCAGATTCCAATATATCTCTGCAAATGTCCAAAAACGTGGTGGATACCCTATCCCTGGTGATACTCAAGGCCAGGCTGGATGGGACTCAGAGCAACCTGATCTAGCTGTCGATGCCCCTGTTCATTGCAGGAGAGTAGGACTAGATGCCCTTTAGAGGTTCCTTCCAACTCAAATGATTATATGAAATAAAATAAAGCAAAACACTGTGTTTTTACTACTATGAAATAACTGAAATTTGTTTTATTCTAACATATTCACAGCAGGAGCAATCACAGCTAAAAACAAGGAAATTCATTTTGTCTGTTAGCACTTAAATATATGGCAATAATATGCATATATTAAGCAGGGTCTAGCACAACTACCAAGCTTAGCTGCTTTTCACTGACTTCATTATGTCCAACCTGGTGAGGTAATTTTGGCTGGCATGTTATAAATCATTGGCAAGATTAACAATGATACACATTAAGATGATATATGTTTTATTGCTGCTCAGCTAAACATGTCAGCTAAAGTAATTACGGCTATGAAGCTGCATTTATTTTTCCATTGTGTGATCCTTTAAGTCACTCACATTGGAGATGAGGAATATTCACTTCAGTCTCTTTCAAAAGCAGTTATTAACAGCATTACATCATTTAAGACAGAGTTGAAAGTTCATTACGCAGCACACAAGTCCTAAATTCTATGACTTTAAGAGGATCTAGGGAAAAGTTAGGATTATCAGCACTGGAGAATGTAAATATGTCTAAAAGTGTGTCTTGGGGACTGTATGGCTGCAGGAGATGGCAAAGGAATTTAGGACCTTCAATTTCAAGTTGCTCTTTTCATTACATACTCAGTGAGTAATAATTGAGAGCTATAAAAACAAACTGTTTGGTATTTGCTCCCCGGTCTCAATCCAGATACTTATGGATGAAGCCCAGGTTTTTAAATATTCATTGCATGGTGGGAACCCTTACTGGCAGCTACAGCAGAAGCATTAAGCACTGACTGTGCAGAGAAATTGTTACCTATTCTAAGATAGGGAAGTTCTTTCAAAAGAGATGTAAGTCATGTTGAATGTCTGATGATTGATATAGTTTAGGTCACTGCCACTGATTTATTCAATGCCGCATAATAAAATCTTCCAGAAATGCTCCACAATTGTTGGGGCTGGAGCTCCATGAAATAAATAGACTCGGGGCAAATTGCAAAAGGACAAGGCATTATCTAAGTGAGACAGCTAATGCTGTGTGACAAAGCACATTACTGCAGTCCAGCCCTGTCTTATGCAACATTCATTAAGGTGTTGAGGTGCAAGAAATAGAAAATGCTTTAACAGGATGTGAAGCTGCTGCTAAACTGGAGAGAGATGCTATAAGAAAGAGATCTTTGGAAATAAATACAAATGGAAAACAACAAACTGAAATTGAAGTGGAAAATGAAGTGTGAGATTATCATAATTTGCACAAACTTGGCAAGTACACCTCTTTGCATGGGATGTGCTCCCAGGTGAGAGCTCTGGGAACCATAGGTAAGGACTGAGGGCAAACAAGGGAACTTCTTAGGTAAAAACTTCTGCTGTTCCCAGCTCCATTAAAAAGGGACAAGACAGCACTATAATCCTTAACAGTTTTCCAGTAAAATGATTTATCTGAAAAGACTGAACTATGAGAGCTCATTAAAGAATGGAAAGGTTAGGGATAAGAACAGACCGAATGTAAGACCTGTCTAAAGGAATCAGCATCAGACCATTTTGTCCAATTGAGCACAACACACCAGCATCATAAATAACCTGAAGAGCCAGAAATATATCTCAAGCTGTTCCAGTCTGTCAGTTGGGTCCATGAATTCAAGACAGTAAGCAAGCAGAAAACCCCAATTAGTCACTTCCTTCTCTACGGGCTAGGGAACAGAATCCAGACAAGCAGTAAAATTCAACACAAACTGAGGAAACCTTCAGCTGAAGAACTTCTCAGAAGTGTTGTCCCATTGACCAGCTGGGCCACAGGAATATGGGAACTGCAATCAGAAACACACAGAACAAGTGCTTCTCCTGTTGGACCTAAAAAGTTGTCAGGATCCTTTCCTCCCCTTTACTTTTCACATGCAGAAGTGGAAGAGTAACCTGATCTATCTGACAGTAGTGCTGCTCTGATCTGGATGTTCAATTAGAAGGCCTCTGGAGATCTCTTCAAAAATGAAATATTCCCTGATTCTCTCAAACTATACATAAAGAACTGAATGTAACTATGAAATTTGTGCTTCACAGTTATTTATCTGTTTTGTATTGGACTTTAGAGAAATGTGATTCAATTTTGGCATTTAGAAAATCAGCTGTTACAAGGGACTTGAGCAGTTAGCTCACTCTTATCATAACATGGATGTTTCTAAGGCCACTGATAAGCCTGTTAAGAATTTTTTGCCCATTTCCGATAACAGTATTCTAACTCCACTCCACCTCGCTTTTTTTTTATGTTCTTTTAAAACAGATTAACTTTTAGAGATAAAAAGTGAAGTAGAATTAATACACACCACTTATCTTGGTGTACAGTCCTTCAAATATTTGGTAAAATATCCTTGTGGACACTCACTGAGTGAAGAAAATGTTATGTACATTAACCTTGTGTGCTCAGCACTGTTTCCAGAGCTATGCTTGGGTACTACTCTTTTGCTTTAGAAGAAGGCAGAAACAGACAGAATGTGGATTTTCTTATATGCCCATGGGAAGATGAGTGGTATTTATGTTTCAAATTACTGTTTCCTAAATGAAACATAAATGTATAGCTATGGGTTATCTATTCCCAGACATCTATATTCCAAAACCAAACGTTTGTAAGATGTACTATACACAGAATCAGAATTACAATTGCTCCTATAATTCTTAAGCCTCTTCCATCAAGGTTTACTGACAGTTTTATTCCTGACAATGCATACTTAATTTGTATGGTGCTTGAATTAATAATCTGCCACGTTTCATTTTAAAAATTGGAAGAAAGAATTATTTCCCTGCTAAGAGAGTATAGTACTCTGTTATATACCCTGAAACAGTTCCAGTTAACAAAATTTAAGTGCATCTAAAAATAAGTCAAACAGAAGACATTTTAATGAGTTAACGTCAGGCACTCAGATCTTACTTTGCATCTTCAATGAGCTACTTCTGATGGTTTCTAACTCTCCTGCAAGCTGTCACTCAAGTGAGAAGACTAATCTAGTAGAGCGAATGAGGATTGGCTGTCTGATTAAAATATGTGAACTACTTATTAGAAGCTTTAGGGGACAATGTGCTCCTAAATTTTTTGCAAAGGAAGAGGAGCTCTAACTTAGCATACTGCGTAGAATCACTGCCCTTATTTCTTTATGCTTTTACTTTGTGGATCAACTGTTCTATTTCTCATGCTTCTACTTCCTTCAATTGCTTTTCAATTTGTAAAAGAGTTGATGTTAACTGAAGCAGCCAAACGGCTCAATTACTGATATTAGCAGTTGCAAACTTTTTTCTGTTGAAATAAAAGGACTAAAAGGGAATGAGAGTAACCCACTGCCTTAGAAACAGCCAATCGGTATCATTCTGAATGAACAAGTTTGTCCTCTTTAGATTACAATGAGGGAATTCACATATTCCTTTTGCTATCACTAAAGTCACTAGAACCCAGTTATTTGGAAGAAATCTTCAGTAATACAAAATGCTTTGAGGAACTAACTAGGGTTAGGGTTAGGTTAACCCTACCCTGTGTAGGGAACCTGCTTTGGCAGGGGGGTTGGACTCAACGATCTCTGGAGGTCCCTTCCAACCCCTACAATTCTGTGATTCTGTGAACGCCAGATTATCCTCTTCACTGATGTTCTGTGCTGTTTCTTCTGGTGATACCCTTGCGATAAGCAGGAAGGCAGGCACAATCAGAGGCAGAGACACATGTAGACAATTGTTTGGAAGTTCATTTTTGGGTGCACTTTGCACCACTTAATGCACTGATGTAGGCTTTTTTTGAAAATTATTTTTTTTAAAGAAATCAAAGGCCTTGCATCAGCCAGTGCTTTGAGTGAAATAAATTCTGAGAAACAGGCAAGTGGTTTTGGAGATCTTTGTGCAGTCTCTTTAAAAACTGAATTGTAGCGACTTCGGGAAATATTCATTTTTAACACTGCATCATAATAATGCTACCTCTATTCAAGGTGATGTTTTAGTTAGGTAAAGAAACTTGAGGCCCACAAATGTACTTTATTTATGCATAAAAAGTGATGTCAAAAAAATTAAGCTTACACATCTAACCGATAACCTGTTTGCTCTCTACTCAGCTGGATTACTTTTTGTAACATCACTCAGCTGTTCTCATCTCTCTTGACAGCACACTGCACAGAGCTCTTTTTTCACCACACTGAAACTCATATTTTATGGCGGTCGTTGAAAGGATCGTTTATAACTGCTCTGATCTGAAAAATTTTGCGTGATGCTGCAGCTGAAATTTGTAAAAACAGTTCAAGGCTCTTCCTAAATCATGTAACATTTATCATAAATGTGGGGAAGCCCAGACCTTGAAGGTAAGATCTGAGCTTTCCTCCCTGACAAAACTTAATGTTACATAGGGACATATTCACACACTGTGTGAAATGAACAAGGATATAAGAAAACATCTACTGAGATCCTGTTTCACCTGTTACAAATACAAAGAAGCTATCTTGTGGTCAGCTCTGGCTTTGTCTAGCTGTGTGTAGCAAGCACTCAAGGACATACTGCAGTCTCTCTGGATAACCTGCACCAACACTTCCCAGCCTCATAGGCCAAAGAAACAAATCCAGATACAGAAACATATCAAGACACAGGTTCAATTGTTGCCACCTGTACTACTAAAAAGCCAGAAGAGAGTTTGGCTCAGTCATCTTTATAATTCTTCTACATTAGTAGATTATGATTAGATCCTCCCTTACCATCTTCTCTGTACTCAGAAAACTCAGTTCCCTCAGTCCCAATGTGTTCATCTTACAGACCCCCAACCAACTCCATGGCCCTACAGTGGACTTCCTTGAGCTCATCAGCCCAAAAACCAAGAATGCTCTGCCAGCCTCACCAGTGCCAAGCACAAGAGGATCTGCTTGCTATACTCCTAATGTAGTCTGCGATGATGTTTGTATTATTAGTGGAGAGAAAGCATTGCTGCCTCAAATTCCACTTGGTGTCTGCTGTGACACACAGCTCATATATTACAATCCCATAGAAGACTGGGATGTAGTTGGACCATAAACTGTTATGGAGCTATGGTACTTTCCTCTTTGGTTCCTATGGTGCTTTAGGATTGTCTTCTTAACAGATGAGATTTGCAAGGATTTGGTTCCCTATCAGTGCTCAAGTACTTGGGAGGGAAAGAAACAGGATGTAGAAGAGAGAAGCCTTGAAAAACTTTCCTTTAAGGAATTAAAGTTAGACATCTGAGGAGAGCCCAGAGAGCTTGGGGAAAATTACAGATTACAAATTTAAAAAGCATGTCTATCATCATCTGAAAATTATGACTGTCTAGAAAGAAAACAAAATTTTAAAAAAGGTATGTACAGAGAAATCATCTCTCTAGATACTATTCTCTCAGAGCATCTGTAATTGGAAATAAAAAGGAATTAAATCTTGTTTGTTTTCAAATTTAAATGAACCATTACAGGTTTTTACTCCATTAAAAGTATACTGAAGTGTAGCTGACTATACAAAATCATATGCATATTTTAGGTTTTCCTGCTAAAATGTGTTTGGTCATCACATGTTCCTGACTAGCAGTAGCAGCTATTGATTTTTAGAAATTACTCAGGTTGACATGATTTTGTCCTATATTTTGTACTGGAGGCACGAAGTGAACAAAGGAACTTCTGTAAGGGAATGGCAATTTACAATGTGCTTGTATCTTCTGGGAGTCACAGCAAACGAAGCAAATGGAAAAATGTAATATATGGAAAATCTGGTTAAAAAAAAATGTTTACATGAGAAAAATGACATCGGAAGTAATTACATTTCACTTTGCTTAAACAATACATTTTTAATTACAAAACTCCTGCCTGTGAAAACATTTTTTTATGTCTGAAAAATACAGCCATATTTTGCTGATCTTTACAGTTCTCAGCATGTCTTTATTAAACACACTTACATTTGCTATCTGCATTTTCAAGTATTTTTGTTTAGGCAGAAATTGAGCTATCAACTGAATACATTATCAAGTCAAGCCTGTAGGAAGCATAATTAGAAAAGTTCTCAAATATTACATCAGGAATGCAGGGGAAAAAGTGCATCCTGGAAGATGGTGGTGCTCATGTTGCTTGTCAGTCATCAACTTCCTAATGCCTTGAATTCCACCATCACCATGCTGATGGTGGGTGTACTGCAGTCCTCGAGAAGCCAAGCATGCAATCAACTTACCAATGATGGAATCTGACTGCAGTGCCTGCAACCAAGAAACTTCTTCTGGTTGGTCCTACAGGTTCTTCCAAAGGCTTTTAGAGGGTCTCCCAGTTGCTCTAAAGGCTTTGCATACTTCCTCTTTTATATTGGCTGGTGTGTAGCAGGCATCCCCCTGACCCACAAGCTGTCAACACGCAGGCAGGGCACTGTGCACCTGAGCTGCTCTTCCTGGCAGAGCACAACCCTCCTCCAGCTCCTCACCTCCCAGCTGCCTGTACCCAACAGCCCTCTTTATCCATGACAACGTCCTAGATCCACAATGGTCCACAGGCTTCCATCATCAGGGGAAAAACTCAATAGCTAAGATAATTTTCTGAAGGGACTGTCCTGTTTGAGGGCTCGTTTTAATTAAAAAAAAAAAAACAAAAACCAAAAAGCAACAACAATACTGCAGTACTATTCCTGCAGACAGCATCAAGGCTAAGTCAGTGAAGATGACAGAAACTAAAAGCCATCCAAGCAGAAAGAGACCCTTATCACAGTGTTTGTTACACGTCCTTGCACTAGAGGGGAAGGCTTGCTGTTATGTCGGTGAAAGTTACCGCTCCTTTACAAATAACAGCCTGCAAAAACGGAGTGCACTATCAGAAGCATGACATCCAGTTTCTTCTCTGTTAAAAACAAGCAAACAAAGCTTTTTCTGTGGTAGCCACAACTCAAACAGAAAAAGTAAACTTTCGGTATAACAGCTAGGTAATTCTCCTTGAGGATCTTTTTCATTTTCCAAATAGTGCCATTTTGTAAGTAGGATTTAAAACATTCTTACTCCACTCTCCAACTTCTTGCCTGTCTATAGATATTTTTCATATTATTAAAACAATTATGAGCCAGTAAAAACAGTCTCTGTGGCAAACACCTTTTCCCTTTTAGAACCACAGAAGAATAGAAGCTGTAGAGAAGTACATGATCCACCTGTGTAGATCACGCTTTGTTTCTGGAGAACATGCTTCTACCTTCATTTGCTGTCTCTTGGCTAATTTTACAGCTACTGTAGCCTTTAAGTTTGTATTCTTTTTTCCTTTTTATGCTATTCATACAGCCATCCCCAATTTCCAACAGCCTCCTCTGTTCTGCTTTTGGTTTTTTGTACTCCAACATTCAGCATACGGATAAGAAAAAAAAAAAACATTTATTTACTGGATGTGCTACCTTTCATCCCTCACTGATTCCAAATTCAGTGCAGCTCCACTAGGATTTTACAACAAATTCTTGCCTACTTATACTGTCAAGTTTTGTTTTTCTTTTTTTTTTAAATAGCACATGCATGTGCATGAAGAAGAGTTGTTAGTTTAAAATCTCCATGTCCTTAGTTTTATCAAAAGGATCTTTCATAAGACAACATTATTCTATCATACGACAAAAAATCTTTAAAAAATAAAATAATATTACTCACATCTGGAAGGTTCCTAAGTTTATTTCTGGACAAGAACAGCATCTTCAGACTCTTCATGAATCTGATCTCGTTAGAGTTCATGACAAAACACTTGCAGGTCAGATAAAATCTGGGGAGACTTTGCAGAAAACACAGCTCCCCAGAAATATATATAAATATTTTTTTTTTATTTTTTGCTAAAGGTATACACTTGAATTTTTCCAACATGCAAAAAGGATGAAGCTTTTCAATCAGTACTCCTGGTGTATTTAATTGGGAACACAGAGACTACCTTGGTTTATTTGTGATTTTACAAGTTTTTGGTCTGTGAACAGTTCTTCTTATGACACACCTATTTATAACATACAGAGGCAGTTGCCAAGATTTTAATTGTATCTGAAAGTACCTATACCATATGCCTCCAGTGATTAATCATAACCCATCTGCTGCTTTTATTAGTTTCTCAAAACAAAAGAATTGGTGGGTTACTGTTCTTCTCAGAGCTAAAGAAGGCAGAGAAAATGCCTTTCATAGTTCAGATCCTATTTTTAAGTCTGCTCAGCTGCTTACATAGATTAAGTAATCAACACAGGCTGCTTGTCATTAAAAAATGCATCACAGGAGAGCAGCTGGAAGATAAAGGGCAGCTTGTGTCTGAGAACTAAAAATAAAAAGTTGTACAGGCAACAATCGCATGAGTTACAAAAAAATACCACCTGAAATGTTGCCTTTTGAACTAACCAGATGATGCAGGTGGGACATTCTCATGCTAGATACTGAAAGGCCACCATCAAGTCTTCTCAGAGCTTTCTGTTCACAAGGCTGAACAGCCCCAGCACTCTCAGCCCAGGTGAGAGGACAGGGGAGGTGTTCTTTCCCTCAGAGTACTTTTGTGGCCCTCTTCTGACTGTGCTTCAACAGGTTCATCTGAAACATCTGATCAGGGCTTCTTAGAAGACACCAGGCTGCCTCTAAGAGCTGCTACCCAGTTCCACTTACTCAACCTTCCTAGCATTGAATTCCCTAACTACAAGGTGACCAGAGCCAGCCAAGGAGGAAGGCTGGAAAGATGAGAGTAATCCATAGGGCCAATACCAGCTGCAAGAAGCAGTGTCCCTACTCTGCCTGCTGCCAGAACATACAGCAATAATTCTCACAACTGCAATTCATCAAAGCATTACACTCAGACAAAGCAGAGCAGATGGAGTGCCACCATCTCACTTCATCAGATCTGTCCCATCACATAAGTCATATACTCAGCTCTACTGCCTGCATTACAGAATAATTAACTACCACATAATCACAGAGTAATTGGCTTGGAAGGAACCTTACAGCCTCCCCCAGCCTCACCCCCTGCTGTAGGCCAGCTGCCCCCATCAGCTCAAGCTGCCCAGGACCCCTTCCATGGCACTGGGTGCCTCCAGAGATGCAGTACCCACAGCTCTCTGGGCAGCTGTGCCAGCACCTCACTGCCCTCTGAGTAATGAATTTCCTCCTAGCATCTACCCTAAATCTCCTCTCTTTTAGTTTAAAACCATTCCCCCTAGTCCTATTGCTATCTGTCCATAGATGAAGCTGCTCTCCAGAGTGACTAGTAGATCTTCTTCTTCTTCTTCTTATATATGTTGAACATCTGTCATTCACTTCTTGTCTAATAGCTGTTCATTTAAATGCTTTTATTCATCCACAATTCTGAGCCTGTGCATTTTTTTTATTTGAAGCAGAAGGTCTGCACATAAGGGTAAAAGCTACACATCCTCCTGGATATTGTTAAATCACATTTGTTGTACTGGATAACTGTGGTCATATGTTTAAGTTATATTTTCAGAATCACTGTTTTTTGTCTGTTTCAAAATGCTAGCTAACCAGAAATAGTGGATACCTGCAGTGACTGGGATGTTGGTAAGGCCAAATGAAACAAGCTTTCTGTTATTACTGGAATTTTTGGACAGCATGTGATGTGAATAACAGGAATATTTGGCTTGCATTTTACCTACGTATTCCTGTGTATAACCAAGATGTTATAATCACAATACAATTGTGTATAATCAATAGATATCAAGATGTTATAATTGCAATATAATCAAAAGAGTAAGGCAAAGCAAACAAGGATCACAAAAGAGAATAAGTAGAAGAGCTTACCCTTGGGTTGAGCTCACTAGAAGATACCAAAAGAGGAGGATCTCCAGAAGAGACCCTTCCCCTCTGGTAGCCAGCTCTTAAATAGGTCCAGGAGGGGTGCAGCCTGGCTCCACCCCTTCCGGCAGCACAGGTGAATTGCCTTCACCTGTGCTCCTCTGGCTGACTCATGGCTCACCTCAGGTGATCAATCAGAGGTTCAGGCCGTGACTCAGCAGTTCCCATACATCCTGATTCTAACTAAATAGTGAAAAACAGGTGAAAGGTGATTTCCTGTTTCTTAAGCCATAATGTCTTTTCATTTTGAGGGACTTGTTACTTATCTCTTGTATTCTTACTACATCTACGTAAAATACTTATGAATGACAGTGTTTCACTGAATCATAGAACAGCCTGCGTTGAAAAGGACCACAATGATCATGTAGTTTCAACCCCCTGCTATGTGCAGGGTCACCAACCACCAGACCAGGCTGCCCAGAGCCACATCCAGCCTGGCCTTGAATGCCTCCAGGGATGTGGCATCCACAGCCTCCTTGGGCAACCTGTTCCAGTGTGTCACCACCCTCTGTGTGAAAAACTTCCTCCTAATATTTAACCTAAACCTCCTCTGTCCTGGCATAAAACCAACCCACCTATCACTATCAATTCATGTAAACAGTTGGTTATCTGGCAATGGCTCACCATTTTTTGATTGTCACAGAATCACAGAATTGTAGGGGTTGGAAGGGACCTCCAGAGATCATCGAGTCCAACCCCCCAATTTGTTAAGTTGTTAACAATGAAGTTAATATTTCAGAGCATGGTTTGTCAACAGAAATGCCTTTGTGCTCTGAAACTTATGTTTTTAATATATGCGAAAGGATTTCTTTCTATTAGGGAGGTAGTGCATTGGCTGCAATGACATAAGAAAGGGGCACAGGAAAAGAATTGATCTGATTTCTTATGCTGAGCAGTAATAAAATTGAAGGGCAAAGCGATAACCATATCTGCTAATACAATCTAATTCACTTCACAAAATAAAGCAAAACATTGTTTAAATTAGTGCATAATTTAAGAACGTTTGACAGCTTAAATTCTTCTGACAAGCCTTTGTTTTTTTCCAAATGCAAATTGCTTCTAAGAGTTATTAACAGATCTCGTATAACTGGCCCAGAAATCCTTTTTTTTTTTAATACAACTGTGAGGGGAGGAAAAAGATCTGTTATTTTTTTTTCTTTTGGAAAGTGAACTACTAACGACTATGAGAAGGTCAGCTGAAATGTTGTCCCATTCAGGACAATCTAATTGGTCTCTCAGCTGTTAACTGTCTTTACAGTCTAGAGATGCTTCCTTGGGCATTGGGAATAATTATCTTTTGAAGTTAATCCACATTTAATACCAGTAACATTTTGGTTTCGGCAAAATGCAGCCTGTGTTTTAGTAACAGGACTTAAAGAAAAGCTCAGTAAATGGAGTCCTCTCAGATAGTGATTTGGTGCCAGAAGAGTACTCTGTTTTCTTCATTGCTTCATTAAAATAAAGTTACAAAAGTACTTCATAGAAAATGAAAGTGTAGATTAAAATTAAATACAGAGAAGATAATTTTTAATCACTTTTTATAAATGCATCTGTATAGATGTACGCTAGAAAAGGATTCAGAATTGTCTTCACCAGAGCTCTGTACATAGCACAAATTCGGCGCATCCAACTTCCAGTTACTTTGTTTATGCCAGAATATGGGTTCCCAAGTCCTTCTTATAAACAATGTCAACTTCATTTGTCAGCAATAAAAAAACAAACTGATGAAGTTAAGCAGTTTGTCAATAAAGTAATGCAGTCAGAACCAACCCCCAGAACAGAAGGTTTTTATGCCATTTATATTTGTCTGTTTCTTTTTCCACTGAAGGTGACTTGTCAGAAAACTTATTTAAGATGCTTGCTGGATACTGTTCTAGCATTCTATCGCTTCTTCTACATTCTTTTTAAACAGTATATGTTAAACATAGGCCTATTCAGGTTGCACAGGTAGGCATCCAGATGGGTCTTGAATATCTCCAGACAAGACTCCACAACCTCCCTAGCCAGCCTGTGCCAGTGCTCACCCTCACTGTGAAGTTACTACACACAATTATGCAGAACTTCCTATGCTTCAGTTTACGGCCATTTGCCCTTGTCCTAACACCATACACTGCTGAAGAGTCTGGCCACGTCCCTTTGCCTTCTGCACCTTAGATATCTATAGACACTGACAGATGCCCTCTCAGTCTTCTTTTCTCAAGTCTGAACGGACCCAGGATGCTCAGTCTTACTCATAAGAGAGGTGCTCCAGGCCCTTTATCATCTTTGTGGCCCTCTGCTG
Organism: Lagopus muta; assembly: GCF_023343835.1. Lineage (NCBI taxonomy): Eukaryota > Metazoa > Chordata > Aves > Galliformes > Phasianidae > Lagopus > Lagopus muta. The sequence goes on from NC_064435.1 coordinate 24,740,644, forward strand.
GACTCTTTCCAATAGATCCCTGTCTTTTTTGGACCAGAGAGCCCAGAACTGCGCACAAGATTCCTCACCAAAGCAAAGGGGGATGATCACCTCTTCTGACCTATTGGCCATGCTCCTTTTAATGCACCCCAGGATGCCATTGGCCTTCTTGGCCACAAGGGCACACTGCTGGTTCATGGCCAACCTGTTGTCCATATAACCTCTGACTACTTCAGCCAATGAGGAAAGAAGGAGGGACAATGTGGTTGGGAGATGAGGAAAAAAGGGGGCTACAACACTCGATACTTTGAGAGACCCTATAGGGAAATGCCCCCAGCAGACTCTTGCTTTATTCAAATAAAGAAAGCCGGAGACTCTTCTCTGCCTATTTTGGGAATAAAGATGATGGAGCAAGCCTATTTGAGCAGAAATTTTCCCAACAACCCAGAGGCTCATCTGGGATCCTTCTACCCTCTGGGATCGGCAAGCTGAGTGAGCTGGCAGGCAGTCTCACTGATTTATGGTGATCAGTTCACTCTTGGGGCTGTTGGCACCAGCAGATTGATTGTGTTCTCATGACCATCCCAGAGGCAGACAGGACGACAAACTGGAAAATGGATGCAGAACCACTGCTGTGTTACAGCAGGAGAGATCACTGGAGGGATTTCCTACCCTGCAGACAACAGGACAGAGCACTTGCCTGGATTGAAGGTTGAATCCAAACAACAGGCTTGTTTATGCACAGCTTTCTCTTTTGCAATTCAAAGTCTTTCTTCTGTTGTCTTTCTGATTTTATGGCGGCAACTAACAATTCTCCTCTGCATTTGTTTTACTCACTCTTCTCCTATAACCCCAGCTTCAACTAAGATGATGCCCAGGGGATGTGCAGGATGTGGCCAGGTGAGAAATCCTTCCTCCCTTGAGGTTGCAGGAGTATCCCCAGTTCTCAGAGTAAGCGCTGCCACAGCACCAGTTTCTATGACTCCTGGGGGCATTAAGAGCTTCCCCTGTCCCTGCTCAGCCAGGGTTGATAGGGCGGCACAAAACTGCTAAAAGGCAAGGTTCAGGAAATGGAGGCACTTCCAATACCTGAATATAGCAGCTTTCCCATATCTGAACAGGGCATAAAAGAAAGCTGGGAAAGGACTTTTGAGAAGGGCATGTGATGGGGGAGTCTGATGGTGACAGGTACAGGCAGATGTCCCACATTCACCAGGAAATTAATATTCAGAATTAAGATTCTGAAGAGAACTCCATTTCACTTGGTCATTTTCATTACAGAGAAATTCAAGGATATTTTCAAATAAATTATTCTGAAAATTACTACAATGCTGAGCATGCAACTCATCTATAAACACAATTTTACAAAGAGCAAACCTCTGTCTGCTTGAATGGGAGGAGTCGCAGAGAATTCATGCTACAGCAGGATCCTAAAGTCATAAAAATTAGTAAATTTATTAATACTAGAAATTAAGAAGTGAACAATTCATGTACAGAATTAGAAGTGACCACAACAAAAAATGCCACATATAAACCAATTTATTACATTTTGGCAAGTTCCACACAGCACGAGCAAGGATTTTCTGCCCACTCTATTAAAACATTCTTTTTCTTTATACAGATTGTAAACATAATAAACAGCACAAACTGTTAGTACAGGCATTGCAGGATTCTGACATCTTCCTCTTACCAATTAAAAAAATGAGAACCCAACAAACCAAAGAACTTCTTTCACAAGGTATCTACGAAAAGCAGCATATGCTTTTGTGTCATGCCAATTTGAAGCAACACTGAGAATAATATTTGAAATTATTATTTTTAGCAAAACTCATAGTGGTATTATGAATAGAGACATCTTTTTCATTAAAAACATGGTTTCATACAGGCAAGGTAGTAAAATTCTGCAGTGGAACAGCTGCTGTAAATAGAGCTACATTTGCTGTACTATGTCTGATAAATAAGAATGCAGCAAATTCTTGATCTTGTTAATACATGGTTACCTAAACCATTCTAAAAAACTCTTAATATGTGTTCTGCTTGTTCAGCCAGCACCTCTTTGCCCCCCCCAGACCTCTGCTATGACTGCTTTTTTATTTCTACTTTTCCCTCTCTCAAAGTGTTTAATTCAGACAGAACCTGATTCATAAAGTGAACATTTATCTATTTGATTAAGAGCAGATTTGCAATTTTTAAGTCCTATGAACATGTATCCACTGGCTAAATTCATCAAAAGATTACAATGTGTGCACTGTTACCTCATAATCTTCAATTGAGTGCAAACATGTTTAAATCTGACAAGAACTGCTTTTTTCCAAAGCAACTTACTGGCACTAAGATAATGCAGACAATTATGATGTTATAGGCTATGGCTTATAGATCAAAATGACTTCTACTATTAAGAAACAACTGATTGCATTACAGTTTGATACCAGTTTTGGAATCATAATTGTAGCAACCTCAAGACAAAAATCTACATTTCCAATGTAAAAAGACAAACAAAAAGTAAAACACAAGCCTTTCAAGTCTTCTCTGTGCATAAAAAGGAAAACATAAATTATTTTGCATATCACATTTAAAGTTACTGATGTAAGAGAAGGTGGTTATTTTTACACTTGTATGCAACCAGCTGTTTTAAGCCTTATAAAATACTGCATTTTAGGCCACGCATAGATCAGCAGGTCCTTGCATGATGAGTTCAGGTAAAGTCTCACTACCTGAACTAAGGAAACTGAGGACCTGTTTGTAAGATTTCTGTACCACCAAAACACACAGATGAAGGATAAACAGCACAGCTGACTCATCCATGTTATGATGTACAGTCATTAGCAACAATTCTCTACCGTTATCTACGGTACTGAATACCGTAAGATTCAGTACTAGGAACAGCATCAACAGCATCCTACAGCAAAATAAAAGTAAAGCCCTCAGATCTTGTAAAAAACTTGATAAAAGCCTGTAAAATTTTAAGACACTTTTTGTGACTCCTTCAGTCAAGCTCTTCCCTGCCCAAATAAAGGGGATCCCTACTATATTATTAAAGCTAGATTCTGATGGAACTAAAATACAGCAAACAATACTCCATCAGTCTAAACAAATCAATTATTTTGAAGTCCTCAACTCTTCCATGATCATGAAAATCTCCAAGAAATAATCCAACAGAAACCTATCTAGTAACCTTAATTCTTTAGCATATTTCAGATTAACCATTTGCTGCTGAGTATTTTCACAGTGGCATGAGATGAAGTTCTACGAAAAGAAAAACAAACCAACCAACAGAAAAAGAGTTCTGACCCACACAGTCAGTATTTTAGAGATTTTCTAAATATGATTAATACCAACAAGTTCAAAATACTGTGGTGTTTGGAACTTTTTGTTTCCGTGTTTCAAATAAAGAGCTGTTTATGATTCCCAGCAGAGCCTCAAACATCTTTTTTTCCATTTTTTATCCATTCCAGTTAGTTTTACTTTCTAGTCCATCTAACAGTTGTCTGGAGCCCAACATATCAAGATGCAATTGTTACTAACGTGGATTTTTTAATACTAGCTGCCATTTTCTGTAGCCGTGTCTGTTAGAAGTTTTACAGAATTGTAATGTTCTCCTAATCCATAAGCATGTCTCATATACCTGAAAAAAAGTTAGAAAATAAATATTTAGTTTAAAATATACTAAAATATACTGCACGCCAAACATTAGCAGCACTGGACAGTTTAAGTTCAAGCTTTAGCACAGAAAAATAAATGGTCATTAAAAAAAAAAAAAGCAGAGTATTAATAAAGGCAGGTTTTAATGTTGGTGACTTTCAGATACAGACTGACATATGCTTTGAATAATAATAAAAAAGAAAGTTTTATTAATGTTAGTAAGAATTTTGAGAATGGGTAAAATTACATACTTACACGAGTATTATTGGTTTGCCTGAATATTCTTCACCAACAATAATGGAAGGGGAATCCATCTGCACCACCTCAATAGGTGTCTGCAGAATGTGCGACAAAGCCCTTAGCTGTAAGGCAAAAAACCCAACCATTCAGTAACACGATTAAATCCAAGTGGGGAGCAGACATACTATTTAGTTCTAGCAAGCATGAGTTTAGTTATAACATTTCAAACGTTCTTACAAACTAGACTTTATTAAAAAGCGAAATAGCTTCAGCTTTTCCAACTAATTAATTGCCTTAAGTTATTTATTACCTTGATAAAAACACACAACATTGTGCTAGCTACATAATAACTTCAGAAAGCAGTAAAAAAAAAAAAAAAGGACAACGTACTTTCTCAACCTTAAAGGTTATTACAAAAATCCAATACTGCTCCATTATAGTCAGCTTTGTTACTATAGAATCATAGATACGTCAAGGTTGGAAATCACTTCCAAGAACATCTAGTCCAACTGTCATAGAATCACAGAATTGCTCAGATTGGAAAAGACTTTAAAGACCATAGAGTCCAACACAACCAGACCATACTACCCTAACTCTAGCAACCCATTGCTAAATCATGTCCCTGAGCACCACATCCAAACAGTTTTTAGACACATCCAGGGATGGTGACTCAACCATCTCCTTGGGGCGCCTATTCCAGTGCTTAACAACCCTTCTGTAAAGAAGTTTTTCCTGATACCCAACCTGGTGCAACTTGAGGCCATTTCTCCTCATCCTGTCACCTGTCACCAGTAAGAAGAGACCAACTCCCCTCTTGCTGCAATCACCTTTCAGGCATTTGAAGAGAGCAGTAAGTTCTCCCCTCAGCCTCCTCTTCCCCAGACTAAACAACCCCAGTTCCTTCAGTCTCTCCTTGCAGGGCACATTCTCCAAGCCCTTCACAAGCCTTGCTGCCCTTCTTTGGACCTGCTCCAGCACCTCAGCATTTTCTTTCCGTACTGAGGTGCCCAAAACTGAACACAGTCCACCTACCACCAACTTGCACAACATAAAAATGCTTTCTTCCCCTTAAGACAAAGTTTTCCCCTAATGCTACTGTCATTCTTTCTAACAATATTTTAAGCTACTGAATTCTTTACCTGTTGTCAAACAGAACATCAGTAGACCATATGAAATGCCGACATGGAGAAAATTGCAACAGAAGAAAATTATGTTTCCCTATCCCTACAGGCACTACTTCCTAAGAAGTCCCTTTTTAAAGATAAATTGATAATTTCCAAAATTCTGAACTGAGTGAATACGACACTTACTTCCAGTTGACCACCCCACGCAGCCGTATTTGCTATATCATCACAGTATTTTGCAAATTCCTCTGTGGGGAAAGAAAAAAAAGTCAACTGTTAGTAGTCCTCTCCTTTGAGAGCTAGCAACTAAGGAAAAATAACAGTTGCACAATGAACAACTAGAGCTTGAAAAGTCCAAACACAGGAAAATATATATGCTCACTAAAAAAAAAAAAAAAAAAAAGCAGTAGAAACCAGAAACAAAAAGCACAACTGTTTTGGAAAGAAAAATGAAGACTGAAGACAGAAATAAGGAAAGTTATGGGGGAAAAACAGAAGTTTACATTTTGAACTTTTTATTCAAGGAATTGTTAGTAACAAAAAGCATGAAATTGCGTATGTGTTTCAAAAATTACTGTTTTGAGAGTCTAGAATAGAGTATGAAAGCAAGTATTATGCTTAATTCTTAGTGAGATATATTTTTAGTATCTTGTAACTGCAAGTAGTTGAGCTGTTGCTTTTTGAATTCCAAATTAGCCAAACAGTTGTTAACTTCTACAGCATTTAGAACACAGCAGAACCAATACACTAATGAAGTTCAGGAACAAATATATAATAACGACTTAGTCACACCTCAGCTGTAACAGAGGGCAATAATAATATCAGAAATCATTATAATGGTTTCTAAAATGTTTTACACTACAACTCTTACCTTTGCTATACATGTCTCCAGTATTGGGGTTTGTAAGAAATGGCAGGAAGTCATCAAAGTGACTTTGAATATACTTTGCTGTTTGATTTCTCAGAGTTGCAACAGTCCAGGAGTTGTGGTGATCCTTGAGCTGATCTTCAATAGCTCTGTACATGCAATGGCCATCTGAAGGAATCTGTTTAATCTCCAAGTGCCTTGCTGCCAACAAGGAGGCAAGTTTCTGACTTTCAAGATGCCTTGCTCCTGTTAGATTTTCTATCTCAGCTTCAGCTATTCTTTCTTCTCTTTCTTTCTCCAAGGCAGCTTTTTTTTCCTTAGATTGTAAACATAAATTATACCAACTATTAGACTTCAGAAGATGTCTATACAGCTCTTCACTTAGTAGTTGTCTTTAACTCTTTAACTGAAATGCTTCCTCAGTACATTGAAGTTTATGAAACGTTCTCTGAAATCAGTACTACTAAGTTTCAGAAACCTAAACCCAAGTTTTAGCAAATGCTAAATGACCAATAAATCCCCAAACTCACAAATTTACAAGAACTTCATTATTAAGGTTCTTTTGTTGAATCTGTGATGTTTTATTACTTTCATTTTTTCCACATATCCTATGGTATTTTACTTTATTTCTTTGTTAGTAATTCCAGTGTAATTCTTACAAAACTGTTTGGTTTTTAGAATTGTTTTTTTTTTTCCTGTCTTCTACCTCCTCATCTATTCAGACTTCCAGCTGAATGTAAAGAAGTGCAACTATTTTAAAAATGCTTACAAATGACTACATAGCAACTTCACAAGTTTTCAAGACATCCAGTAGGTGCAAAATCAATACTGAATTATCCAGATAATGCCCTCTGTAAAATCATTACCAGCTACTACAGTTTATTTTAAATGAAAAGAATTTAATCAAATATTTGTAAAATGTTTTGATGTTATATCATACCCGTCTCTTCTGTGCTTTTGATATTCGAGGATGCTGAATCTGCTGCTCCCGTCCCTCAAGCTCGAAATTTGCAACACCATCAGCTATAGAATCTATCTGAAAAGAGAAAAAAAGGCATTAAAAGTTCTTATTGGTATAAATAATCGAGATGAGCATCTCCCAAAACAATTTTAAGCTGCTCCAAGGTAGTCTCAATGTATATGTACAGTGTTTTTACACAAAGATCAGCACGCCACAAAGCCTCTCATAGCTGACAGTCAAGCGTTTCACGTCCCAACCATCTGATTACCTTCTTCCTTTCATCTCAAAATATGAATGGTTGTGAATTGCACAATTCTGTATGTTCTCTTACAGGCTTCCACAGTGAAGCTTGAACACATGCTTACTGGCTGCTGGGGAGTTTTCCTCTCCTTGCCTGTAGATGCATGTTAAGCTGAAACAGCCAGAGAGCTGTTAACAAGTTCAGTGCTAGTTAAATCAGAAGGCTCCACCCTTCTTAACAAAGAATAAGTACTTGGAAGAGAACAAGAATTGACATTTCTAAGACAGAATGTCAAAACTCATCTCATTACAGTATGAACAAGATGTTGCCCTGGAAAGCACAGGTGTACTTTTGATCTGAATAGAGAAGTCAAGAAACAAATCTGAGAAGACCAACAGGTATCTCAAACCAAAATCCTCACAGTGAAATCTATGATTGCCACAGGAACTTTAGCTACTACTTTGACAACTCATTGGCAAAAATGAAGCAAATCACTGAAACTAATCTAAGAAGCGTTACGTTTAATGCTTATGAATTAAACACCTGCTTAAGAATCTGATTAAAGGCTACTACATAAGGTTTGCATAGCGTTATAGGGCTCGCAACTGAAAACGTTTTCAAAGGGAATCTCAGTAGATTCTTCTCAGACAAGGCAATTTGTCTGAAAGTCTTTCACTAACCTTTCTCTCTTGTTTTCAAGCAATAGGCCAACCTGCTTACTTCCTCCTGAAGTTAGAAAACATTTGTGTCCAGAAAGCACTGCAGAGACAGGTTTTTGTTTGTTTCTTTACAAGATTTACATAGCAAAAAGTCGAAGTTAGGAAGTCACTTAAGGAGACAAATGAGCATGGAGCATAGCATCAGTCACAGACAATGTGCCAACGTGCCAATTTAGCTGCAACCTGTACTGCCATTTAGATAGAAGAAAGTATATGAACAGGCCTGCGTGCATCAACTGCATTTAAACTCAAGTACATGTTAGAAATAAGGGTTTCTTTCAGGACTGGATATACAGAATTAAGTCTGTGGAATGCAAATTGTTTGCAATGGGAGTTTCAGTCACTTTATTTAGTAATTGCTAAAACGTACGTTAATTTCTGTACATTATTTAATTAAATGCTCATATATAGTTTACTCATCAGTATTTCCTGCAGTTAAACTGGAATAAGCCTCTGTAAAAAATTAATCACAGCACACTGGAAACATTCAAGTAGCTGTACTGCCAACAAGGCCTAACAACAGCCTTTAAGTCAAAACTCTCATGACTACAGGAAATGTATTTGCAAAAAAAGAATGTCTCCTATAATGTTGCCAGAATCGCAAAACCAATCAGAATGCATTTTTCAATTGCCTACTGAAGTTCACCAGTCCAGTACTCGAGTAGCCTACTGCTTACAGTAATGAGAATGACAACATAACAACTATAAAAATGCATACTATTTATTAATTAGCCTGAGCTATTAACTTAGCTGTAAGAGCAAAACCAAATACTGTTCACCATTAAGAATGCAAGTAAATGCTTCTTCCAGCAATGTTTGCTTAACCAACATAGCAGCTGGATCTTTCCAAAGATTACAAGAGTTACTACAAGGAAATATAGCGAGGAAAAGGAGAAATGCTTTAAAAAATTACACGTTAGTTAATTATAATTTTTTAAAAAGTTAAAGAAGTTTGAACACAAATTGTATCCACACAACTTCAGCTGAGGTTAAGGAATATACCTTATTCTGCTCGGGCATAGTTTCCTTCAGCTGCTTTAATTCTTCCTTGTGCTTCTGTTCAAGTTCTGCCTCTAGTTTGGCGACTTCTTCAGCCAGCTGTTTTCGCCTCTTTTTATCATTCTTGGGAACAGCATTTTTCATGCCTTGAATTTTTGCTGTTAAAATAGTGTGATAAAATGTTACAGCAATTCCACAGTCATGGCCTAAAGGAGGCCTGCTAGCCATAAAGAAAAAATTACGTATCTCAAGATATCAGAATGCTTTAACAGTTCAGATATCAGGCTGCACATCACACCATATTTTACATTACATATTTCTTTTAACAGTTGAAATCATGACACTGAAGTGTTCTATGCTACTATTATATAAAGAAGAATGGGTTCAAGGAGGAATAATTCAAGCAGGCTTGGATTGTGTGCAGGGCAGCAGATCAGGCTGCCCAGGGCTCCATCCAACCTGGCCCTGAATGCCTCCAGGGATGGGTCATCCACAGGCTTCTCTGGGCAGCTGTGCCAGGGCCTCATTGCCCTCTCAGTGAAAAACTTCCCCCGCACATTTAATCTGAACCTCCTTTCTGTTAGTTCAAAGCCTCCTTGTTCTATCACTATCTACCCATGTAAAAAGTCGCCCTCCCTCCTGTTTATAAGGACCCATCAAGTACTGGAAAGCCACAGTGAGGTCTCTCCAGAGCTTTCTCCAAGCTAAACAAGCCTAAGTCCCTCAGCCTTTCCTCACAGGAGACCAACAGCCCTTGATCTGATCACCTTAATAGCTCTCCTCTGGACTCGTTCCAACAGCATCATGTCTTTCCTGTGCTTGAGTCTCCAGATCACACTATCACAGAATGGCCAGGGTTGGAAGGGACCTCAAAGACCATGAATCTCCAACCCCCCTGCCACATGCAGGGCCACCAACCTCCCCATTTAATGCTAGACCAGGCTGCCCAGGGCCCCATCCAATCTGGCCTTGAACACCTCCAGGTACGGGGCATCCACAACCTCTCTGGGCAGCCTGTTCCAGCACCTCGCCACTCTCTCTGTAAAGAAACTTCCCCGACATCCAACCTAAATCTTCCCTCCCTCAACTTAAAACCATTTCCCCTCATCCTGCAGTTATCAACCCCTTCAAAGAGTTGATTCCGCTCCTGTTTGTAGGCTCCCTTTAGGTACTGAAAGGCTGCAATGATGTCACCATGTAGCCTTCTTTTCTCCAGGCTGAACAAGCCCAGCTCCCTCAGCCTGTCTTCACAGGGGAGGTGCTCCAGACCCTGATCATCTTCGTGGCCTTTCTCTGGACCCTCTCCAACTGTCTTTCTTGTACTGTGGGCTCCACACTTGGATGCAGTATTCCAGATGGGGCCCCACAAGAACAGAGTGGAGGGGGACAATCACCTCCCTGTCCCTGCTGGCCACCCCTCTTTTGATGCAGCACAGGTTACTGCTGACCTGCTGGATTGCACACACACACTACTGGCTCATGTCAAGTTTTGCATCTACCAGGACCCCTTGACTACTGCCTCTCTTTTCAATATCTGCTTTACCTGAGGGATGAAGATACATCCCAAAACAATATGCTCCTATAATAATAATACACTGCCAAACTAGCCTTCTGATCAAAGGCTGCAAATTGATCTCTTTCATTAAATACCAAAGAACGCAGATAAGGAAAAGCTCGTATTAATACATAAACAATGGGAAACGCTTAACGAAAAGGTAACGGTCAACCTTTTTTGTTGCAGCTCAACAGAACCCATCTAAAGGACCTCTCAGTCACGCCGTGGTACCGCACCGTATCGGTGAGATGCGGACGCAGCGCTGCAGTGACCGCCGTCACCGCGGCCGGCCGAGCCCGGAGGCCGCAGCGCGCCGCGAGCGATGACACGCGGCCATGCGGGTCCTTTCGGCAAGCGCTTCTGCACCGCCTCACCAAAGCGCGTCTCCCTTCACAACAAACTTAAAGAGCACAACGCCGGGCCGGGAGACACACGCTAACGCAAGAAAGCGCCCACCGCCGCCGTCCCTTCGGCCTTTCTAGCTGCCGGGAGCTCCACGCGCTGTCCCAGCGGGCAGGCCGCTCCCTGCTCCCGGCCCTCCTCACCTTGCAGCTCGCGCTTCTCCCTGCGCTGCCGCTTGACGAGCTGCTGCAGCGGCCCGCCGGCCTCCGCCTCTTCGTCCTCGGAGCCCTCCATGGGCGCCCGCAGGCCCGAGCCCGCCGGACGCCCTCACCCCGACCCCGGCGGGAGCCGCGTGCTTCCGGCAGCGCCGCGCCGCCCGGCCCCGCCCTCCACCCGCGCCGGCAGTGCGGGGAGGGCCGCGGCGGGCCTGGGGCGCCTCGGTTGTCCCGGCTTCGGGCGCCTCCGGGATCGGCTGTTTGCGGCCCCGGTGTCCTGGGGCTGCCCCGCCGCTGAGAGGAGCGGCTTCTTCCCGCCTCGGCAGCCCTCGCGTTCTGGGCCCTGAGCCCGGCGGTGGCAGCGTTTCTTCGGTGGGCGGTGTGAGAGCGCAGGACGACGGTGAGGGAGACGCACGGCCGTCCCTGTCTGATCGATCGTAAGGCTGAAGCACCCCCTCGGCAAAAACACCGCGGCAAAAACACCTGCGGAGTGGCTTGCTCGAAACACCTAGCTGATCCAAGGCTGCCTATGGGACTGTCTTTAGAAACGGAAAGGACATAGCTCGCTCTGAAGATAATGCTTCCTATTTATTTCCATGGAAACTTCAGCAGATACAAAAAGTGCTACATATACAGTCGTGCTGTTTGATAGAACAAACTCTCAGCCACAAAACACTATTTGTCAGCACATTGCCGCCATTAGCTGTGCATTTTCACCAGCAATGAACAGTAGCCTGCGTGCTGTCTCCTAAAGATCTGCTCCAGCGGAAGTGACCCGGTGTTGTTGGCACTGCGGCAGAAACTTCACTGCTCACTGCCTCAGTGTGCTCATATCCACTGTCTGGTCTCCATCAACGTTCAGCAAGAATCAGTGAATGTCAATAGTGCCATTTCTTCCACATGTAGAAGTTCAGTCCCACACTTTGCTTCTTACGCACTTCTGTGTCAGATGCCATTGTGTCAGACTGCCCCTCTGCTGCCAGCTGTCACACAGCAACAACACTAACAACGAAACTGGGGTGGGGGGGTCTGAAGCACAAGTCTTATGGAAAGTGGCTGAGGGAGCTGGGATTTTTCAGTCTGGAGAAGAGGAGGCTCAGGGAAGATCCTATTGTTCTCTACAACTGCCTTCTCTACAACAAGGAGGTTGTGGCGAGGTGTGGGTTAGCCTCTTCTCCCAGGTAACAGTGATAGCATGAGATAGCCTTAAGTTGCACAAGAGGAGGTTTAGGTTGGACACTGGGAAAAATTTCAGAAAGAGTGGTGAGGTATTGGAACAGGCTGCCCAGGGAAGTGGTGGGGTCACTGTCCCTGGAGGTGTTCAAGAAAGGTGTAGATATGGCACTGAGGAACACGGTTTAGTGAGCGTGGTGATGATGGGTCAATGATTGGACTGCATGATCTTAGTGGCCTTTTTCAGCCTTAATGACTCTGTGATTGTATAATATGTCACCCTTATTTGAACACCTCTCAGCACAACTGAAGTCAAGATTATGTAGGATTTGGGACCCTCCATTGAGCATGGGAGAGCTAATTCCTTTACTGCCATGCAACAGAATAAATGAGAATAATTAAGAAGAGCATTGCCATGGCTAGCAGGCTTAATTCTAACTTCTCAAGGCCTCAATCCTGACCTGTTAGGTTGGTTATCAGCCTGTTGTGAGAACCTGTTCTTTGAACTGGTGGTTGGTACCAGACATCTATTGTGGACTGTAATGTGGGATAGCAACAAAGGCCTTGAAAATAGCAGAACAGGATGAAAATAGAAGATGCAAAAGTGTGAACAAATCATTGAAAAAACACACTGCAAGCTATGAGAAAGACTCCTCAGAGCATGCCAAAGAAAAGCTGCAGCAGTAGCTAAGCAAGAGAGAAACAACCAAACAACAGAAGGCATTTGATGAGACCTGAGAAAGTAAGGCTCTCCGTGATCACAAAGCATACTTATAGCTTAGGGGCAGAGAGCAAGGACTGCAAGCTGTCTAGAAGACACATTTTAAGGGGACTAAATTCTGAATTTCTGGAAACTGTCATCATGGGATCTGCAGTCATGATGTCTCTGTGGGATTGCCAGGGCTGTATGTGTGCCACTGCTCTCCCTGTCTGTGCCAAGGGCACTGATATTCCATGCCTGCTTGCTCCAGAATTCCTGGCTCCTCAAGGATGTCTTCAGGACCATGTACAACAGGATTATGTACATGCCTCCCCTCTCCCCTCTCCCCTCCCCCCCCCCCACCCCCCCTCCAAAAAAATCTATCCCTTTTTCCTCTCTGACACATAAATCAAATGCTTAAATAAAGCCTTACTGTGTCTAAGTTCAGTTTGACTAATTACAATTTCTGGGCAGAAAGGGTAGTTTAACAGTAAACTCCTAATAAAATCCATTGACTAAAAGCTGAAATTACAAAAAAAGAGAGAGAACTAATATCTCAGGTAACTAACTGTGCTAACTGTGGAACACTTTAGGATATGATAGGTTCACTGTCACATAAGTCTTTAAATCAAGACTTGTGAGTGCTTCCTAATAGATAAGACTACCTCAACTGGCTCCATGCAAAAAATGCTTCTTAAATTCTCTCAGAATACAAAGAAATCATGGATTATCATAATGGGCCTAGAGAAACCTACAACTTTATTAATCTTTTTCATAAAGAGAAACTCGATTTTCCCATCCAAGTCAATGACAACTATGAGATGATTTGTGCTCTGCATACTGTCATAATAGACATTTTCAGGATTAGGGGGCAGTTTTGAAATGTATCTCAGTGTTGACAAAATAGACACTGAAATCAGTGACTGAGGGGTTACCTTTGATAACATCTGACTAGGACAGTGGCTTTATCAGCTGTTATGTTCTCTTTATTTCATATTTATTGTATTGTAGAGTATCTTCTTCCCAGTGGTTCAGGAAGGTCTTTTGTTCACTAGTATTTTATAAAGAAATCAGAGTAGGATGTGTGGTACCTCTGGTACTGGGAAAATCTCAGTTGCTTCTTCAGTGCCAAAACCAGTAAGTTAACGCTGTGTAGCAGACAGTTTTCATTACAGCAGTAAAGAGCATCCAAATCTTACTCCAGCTAAGTGGTATATAAAACATTGGTTGAGCAAAGGGGCTGCATTACTACTTTTAGGTATATATGTTATCTCATTTCCCTCTGTTATCTCCAAGATGTTCCTTGCTCATTGGGCATTAAAATAAATTACAGACTAGTTGCAGCCATACACAAAACTCTTAAAGTGGCTTTATTGTTTTAATGAGGTCTTATTGAGTTTTCTGACTCATGTAGTATGTAAGCAGTCAATCATGATCTGAGATACTGAATCAGAAATAGTTATATTTTCCTTTACTCAGTGCCATAAAATCAGATTGTAGCAAGGTTTGCAATTATTCTATGTGAATTAAGTATACATTAAATTGCACTAAAGACTCCACAGAATGAAGCATATTCTTATTTGCTTCCAAAATCTAACATGGCATACATGCACATTAAGATGCTTAGATTATATATGTCAACCTTCTACCTTAAAAATGCCAGCCATGGATCAGAGTACTGACAAAGTTATGTTTTCTGGAAACAGTGCAAACAGATTTTAGTCACAGGATACCTGTAGCTAAAATCACTCATCCGTGAAGCTGTTTTCTAATAGCTTATCAACACCATTCTGACAAGTATAGCCCTGTGCATGCTGGTCTTCAGCCAGTTAAATTTGAGCCAGCAGTGTGCCCAAGTGGTCAAGAAGGCCAATGCATCCTGGGCTGCAATAGGAAGAGAGTTGCAGCAGGACTAGGAAAGTGATTGTCCCTCTGTACTCAAAACCGTTGAGAACACACCTCAAATACTGTGTTCAGTTTGGGGCCCCTCACTACCAGAGGGACACTGAACTGTTAGAACACGTGGAGGGAGGAGCAACAAAGCTGGTGAAGGAACTAGAAAATGAGATGTGAGGACTGGAATGTGAGGAAACTGGGGTTGTTTTATCTGGAGGAAAGGAGTTTGAAAAGAGACCTCATCACTCCATAACTCTGAAAGGAGGTTGCAGTAAGGGAAGAAGTTTACGTGAGATATCAGGAAGAATTCCTTCATAGAAAGAGTGCTCAGGCATTGGAATGGGCTGCCCAGGGAAGTGGTGGAATTGCCAGCCCTGCAGATGTTTAAGAGACTTGTGGATGTGGCACCTGGGGACATGGTTTAGTGGTGGACTTTGTAGTGTTACATGATGGTTGGACTCAATGATCTTAAGGGTCTTTTCCGACCTAAATGATGCTGTGATTCTAAGTGTCAAGACCTAATACAAATCCTATAATAATCAGTCGCATTTATCAATTAAACAAAATAATGGGGCTTATTTCTGAACTTAACATTTTGGTGCTCACAGAACCAAATTTATTTACCCTTTCTATCTGTTGAACTAGAAAGTGTAAAAAGAGTCACAGATTTCTTTGCAAATTCTATGAAGATTGCTATTGAAAAGTGTGTGTCTGTTAGTGGTAGCAAAATTTTGCCAGGCTCTGTAAATGTCAGTTAGCTCAGCAGTTAGAATGGAGAGTTTTCATGAAAACCTGTAAGTCTGGATTTTTAAGCAGTTTTCTTGGCTGTGTGATCAAGAGATGCAACCTGTGTTTGACAGGAAGTGACTTCAATGCACAATACTAAGTTGTCAGAAATAATAATTAAAAAAAAAAAACCACTCAGCTGCAACTTTTTACCCTTCATTTCAGCAGAAAAAGGTTTCAAAATTAGATGCTTGGGGTTTCCAGTACTAACAACCATTTATCCAGAGAGTGAATCAGGTTTCATGGGGCTAGCATTGGATGTTATCGAATTTTGCTGGTATAGTCTTGGCAAGAACCTTAATCGACAATCCATGCTCTGCTAAACTCCTTGAAGCTGAAGCAATTTTCACAGTGACAGTTATTTCCTATCTAGACTGTGGAATTTCCAAATGCTGCCTGTGTTATGGCTATAGAGCAATGAAAGAGAATGTCTCAACATAAGCATACATTTTTTTTCCCAATGATCTAATAATCTTCCAAGACTTCATGATAATGAAAGGGAACAAAAGAGGAACCCTAGGTACTCCTTAAACTGATAGAAAGTGTTACCAGACAATTATTGCAATCCCTAAGACTGTCCAAATATCATTCAGTAGTAGGAACTCCAGCTAAAACTGCAATCTATGTGTACATATACGTCATTAAAAATGCATACTGTAATTAGTGCAATATAATTCCATATATAGAGAAAATACATTTAACACCTTCCTTCAGACCAGAGGTGTCCAATATACAAACTGCTGTCTGATTCTCTCCACCACTGTCACAACTCTGAAATATCTGTCTACATCAGACAAACAGCTGAGATGGCTGAGCAGAGAACCTACATACACACCTGATAACAGCAATGAGGGGGACAAAGGAGATTCAAGAATAAACTGTCTGGGTGACAATACTAAATGCTGGTGGTCTGTGAATAGTTTTAAATCCCATCTGATGTGTATAAAGACTTTCACATCTTTAGATCTGTAAGTAGAACCTTCACTTACAAAGGAGCACAAAGCACACTTTCATGTTTGGCTTGCTTAGTTTAATGTTTGAGCCCAAGAATGAAGAAACTACCAGAATAGATTCTTAACTAGCTATGTTATCAAAAATGTTTTTTTATTGTGAATATGGATAGTAGGAAGCTTGCCTGAAAATGTTTATTCTCATTGTGTCAGAGTCCCTCATGCTGCTCTAGCAAAGCATGAAGGTGTCCTGCAGATTGGAGTAGCACGTTCTGCCTAGAGCTGAAGGACAGGCAAACCTGAGCTCTACCTGCAAGGCCTGTCTACAGTTACTCTCTATGGGGCTGAGTACTGGAGCCCACCTCTCATACTCTCATATGCCAGGTAGCCAACGAAGAAAGAAATGCAACTTTCCATCTTTAAGTGCCATAAGGACAAGGAAGAGAAGTCAGAAAAGGAGTCTGGAGGCCCAGACTAGGGGAAGAGACAGGGAAGCTGTGAAGGTAGCATTGACCTAGTGAGGAGGTAGTTGGACATCAAGATCATAGCTGTGAGAAGAGGATGGAAGGTCTAGAATCTAGTACAGAAATGGGAGAGAAACTGGAGAAGGCGTGTTTGATAGAGAGAGGGAAATTTTAAAGTAGAGGATGAACAATGGGACTAAGGTTAGTAGTATAAGGTGACAGGGAATCACTGATCCTTACCTGTAGTAGGTGGAGTAGGGAAATAGCTCTGGCAAGAAGCAAGGCTGCAAGATAAAATGAAGATGAACTGAATGAACAAGGATTAAGGAATCATGTACATGGAGGACAAAGGGACAAAACAGGATAAGGACCTGGAGTGGAAAAACAGTACCAGGGCAATGAAATAGTTAAAAGAGATTTACAAATCAGATGGATAAACTCCAAAACTCTTCAGTGCAATTCCAAGGAGAGTAGGCTGCACAAATACACAAATACTGACTGACATGCAGAGATGTTTTTGTGCTCACTCCAAAGAAAACTATCACCCTGTGTTCACCATTTACAAACAAAGAGTTGATTAAGTAGTTGATGAGTTTGGCAACAGACTTTTGTTTGCTCTTCCAGTCTGTTAGAATGAACAGCCTCTGCAGGGAGTGAGTTATGACTGAATTGTGGAGACTGATGAGGTGGAAAAAAGCAACATATGATTAAACAATAAGGACAGTTTAATTATTTGAAAAGGTGCAGAGCATATGGAGGATACAGTGCTTGGTGAATAAAGAGAATAGGTCAGAAGAATCATAGAGTTATATATTATGACTATGGAGCTGCAAGACCAAAAGTACTACTTCCAGTATTTCAAACTAGTGTTGGCACAACATCAGCCACCTTTCAATCTTTCCCTCAAATTGCTTCGTGAAGTTTTATCTCTGGATTTATAACATCTATTAATAAGCACCTGCCAAAGCTCTGTATACCTTTGCTGTCTAATATCAGCATAATCCTATGGAAGGAAAAAAGAGAATCCAGCAGTTTTCTCAAAGTCAAAGCAATAAATAAAGCTGATGCCTACATCTATTCATCTTATTATGCACTTCACAAAAAAAAAAATAAAAATCCTTCTCCATACCTAAAGAAAGCAATACTTACAAAAACAACTGCCGTTACTCCTTCACTGTTGTTGTTTTAATGAGGAGTTATTTTTATTTTATTTTATTTTTGAGGACTCGGATCTGTCCCAGAACTGCATTTTCCACTTCCTTGGAAATCCTGAACTCTGAATCAGTGTCTGTCTAACTCCAGTGTCTGTCCTCGACTTCCAAGAGCATGCTCTCCAAACACACTGAAGAGTTGTTTACGTTCTTGGTTAGCCATCTGTTCTAGTAACATGCCCAGAGATGATACAATAGCACTTTCATATAAGGATATATCAGAGAACATAGATGTTACAAATTTCATACAGAAGCAACATTTTTTGTGATCTATAATAGATAGCATAATAGAGAGCTCAAATGATATAGTGGGTCATCTGGGAGGGATTATGGAAAGAAGGCAGACTGGCTGGAACTGTGATAGTTGCCCGCAGGTAAAAAGTGAAATTGAAACTTTCCCTAATAGCTGTAATACTGTATGCAATAGGAGCAGAATGCAACATCTTCCAGCTCCATAGGGAGAGAACTAAATTTTATAATTTAAGGAAGTAATCTGATGGCAAAATCACATGGAAATTGGGCCACTGGGTCCCAACACTTGCATACTGAAAGAACTTTTGCAGAGATACACTGGAATAACTCTCTTGTGCTTTTTTTTTTTTTCTTTTTTTCTTTTTCTCATTTTTCTTTTTTCCAGATGAAGAGATTATGGGAAACTTTTCATGTGCTATCTGCTGAGTAACTATGTGCAAAGGCTGCATATCTATTAGCTCTTCACTAGGAAAGCTACTTTAAAGATGCTGCAATAAAAGTTACACTCACTTTATTGCACCATTTTCAATTGTATGGATCTTGAAACTTGTTTGTAAAAAGGATTTTTTTTTCCTATTCAGTTGTAACCCTAATTGTACCATTTTACATTCTTTCTCCTTGTTATACATCCTGTATCTTTTCCCATCAATCTCAACACTGGTCAGTTGATAGGAATAAGTAGCTCTCACCTCAGTTTTGACCTTCCTAAGGATAATAGTGGGATTTCTATAAAAAAATTGTATATTATTCTTCTGTTGAAGATCATGGTAATATTAGCATGCTTTACACTATTCCATGTCAAGTGAGTATCCATACAGTCAGTAGAGGGCTCTGCATCTTTGCAGACATGAGAGATCAACTTTATCCATGGCAGCTGACGTCAGCTCTTCAATTTGCCATATGTATTCATTGACCACTCTAAACAAAATCACTTCTTGCTCACATTAGTCATCACTCACTACAGCCTTCTCTAGCATCATTGTTGAAAGCTGTCCATTTTTAGAAGTATTTTTTATGGCCTATCTTAGTCTGCTTTGTTCATGCTTTGTTGGTTTGTTTGAAGTATCACAAGTGAAGGTATTAGCATGCTGGTGAATCTATTTTGAAAGTTTTTCTTGCTCTTTGTACCGTCTAGTGGTGATATTCTTGAGCAACCACTACATCTACAGCATAGTCCTTGACTCTCTTATTAGCATCCTCTATAATTGAATTTGCTCAGCAATAACTTCCTCAGCTGTGATCTAATCACATATTTACAGTGTGCCTAGAGGTATCATCCACCATATGTGTCACTGCTAGGCAGTAATATATATCTGTTGGCAGTGTATCAATATTGTGCTACTGGAACATGGAGAAAGTACTTTTCTTCTTTTTTTTCTTTTTTTTTGCTCTGGTCCCCAAGTACTAAACAATTTTCCTTCAATACTTCATGCATTCATCAATGTATGTACTGTACCATGATTTTTCTGGTATGTTTCTACCTAACACATTCCTTCAGCCTGTGCTGTGCCCTTGCTCAGCTTTAGATGTTGAGCAATTCTGATTTTGATTCCCTGGAAACCTCAGCTCCTTCAAGACACATCTCTGCAACTCTTGGCTTCGTGCAAGAAATGCTCTGCCTATGCATGATTTTATGGCACTGAACTCATCAGGCCTTCATCAGCTTCTCTAGTGTTCAGGTATTAGTCCTTGCAAATCACTCACTTCTCAAATCTTTTCCCTTAATAACCTATGTTTTCACTTTACCTACACTGATAACATCTAGTTAGAGATCAAAAAATAATCCATTATTCTTAGAGATGGAAATTCAGCTTTCTAGCAGCTGGAGTCCCTCCAGGCTTCTAATTTGTCTGGTTTCATAATGCTGCTACGTTTTGCAGTTAATTAGAATTTCCTTCTTATTGGTGGATGTGATTAGACTGGTTACTGCCACCCTGGCATCACATGCTGAGATACACACAATAGGATTCTGTATTTGTATAAATAAATGATTTCCTTATGAAAAGAGGTTATGTAGATGGAGCCAGTATTTAGTTGCAAACATGCAAGCAGTATAATTTCTGGGTATTCACAGTAAACTCAGTCTCTACTTCATACAAACACGTATCAAGTAATATGAAGGTTTCCTAACCCCCTGAACCTGGAACCCTAAGAGAGCCATGCTCTTGGCACCCAATGCTCTTTAAGGTTTTCATTTGATCACATTCCTTCAGCAGCATCTCTTTTGGCAGTTCCCAGTCATAGAGCTTATCTTGGAGAAGGGCCATCACCAGCATTTTCACTTCCCTGGCCTGATTTCAAATGTTTACATTCAAAGTGCTAGTGATTCAAAGACTGCCAGCTAAATGTGAATAGTCTTCATGACATGAGCATTATCTTCATGTACAAGCATTATGTTAATAACTGCAATTAAGTTTGAAAGGCAGCACCATGCCTTTTCAATCCATACAATCCATATATGATCAAGTCCAGAGAGTGGTAGTCAGTGGCTCAACATCTGGATGGAGACTGGTGACAAGTGGTGTCCCCCTGGGGTTGGTGCTGAGGCCAATGCTCTTTAATATCTACATCAGTGACACCGATAGTGGGATTGAGGGCACCCTCAGCAAGTTTGCTGATGACACCAAGCTGTGTGGTGTGATCAACACACCAGAAGGTTGGGATGGTATCCAGGGGAACCTAGACAGTTGAGCAGTGGGCCCAGGTGAACCTCATGAGATTCAACAAATCCAAATGCAAGGCTGGACATGAGGCAGCAATGTGCCCTCACAGCCAAGAAAGCCAACCGTATCTTGGGCTGCATCCAAAGAAGCGTGGCCAGCAGGGCAAGGGAGGTGATCTTGCCCTTCTACTCTGTGTTGGTGAGATCTCACCTGGAGTACTCAGTACAGAAGAGACATAGATTTGTTGGAGTGCATCCAAGGAAGGACCACAAAAATGTTCTATGGAATGAAACACCTCTCTTATGAGGACAGGCTGAGATAGCTGGGGCTGTTCAGCCTGGAGAAAAGAAGGCTCCAGGAAGACTTGAAAGTAGCCTTTCAGTATCTAAAGGGGAGCTACAGGAAAGAAGGGGACAGACTCTTTAGCAGGGTCTGTGGTAACAGAACAAGGGGAAGTGGTTTCAAGCTCAGAGAGGATAAATTTAGGTTAGATCAAAGGAAAAAATCTTTTATAGTGAAGATAGTAAGGCACTGGAACAAGTTGCCCAGAGATGTGGTTGCTGTAAGTGATGAAAGTCGCCTTTGAAACTTTCAAAGTGAGACTGGATAAGGCTCTGGGGAACCTGATCTAGATGTTGTGTCCCTGTTCATTGCAGGGAAGTTGGACTAGATGGCCCTCAGATGTCCCTTCCAACTCTAAGGATTCTATCATTCTGTGATTCTATGATTCTGTGTGCACAGCAGTCTTTGCAGTAGAACTTGAAACACTGTCATGAACCTATTAAGCATTAGGTCATTAGAGAGACACTACTTACTTAGAATAGGTATCAATACTCACATAGTAACAGGCATTATTACTCTTATTTTTTTGGCCTGGAAAATCATATACTCATTTATGTTAATCCATCCACTCCTGAAATGCAGTAAGCCTTTAATTAAAATGCTGTGTGAAACAAGTTTTGGTTGAAAATGAAGAATGCTCTTTGAGACTGAAATGGCAGAAGGAATTCAAGTTAGACAAATAATTAACCAAAGTGGAGTTTCACAAAGATGCTGTTATTCTTGTGATATGTGTCATGGGATACCTCATGATCTAAAGACATCATAACCCTCACTTCAATTTTAAGCTTACCTCTTTATACTTAATCTCTAGCTAGCACCACAAATGTACAGCGACTCCATTCCTCCTTAGAGCAGAGTGCCATCTATTGAAACACCAGGAGTCGTTTTAGATCTTCAACAGTTTTTCTTGAATTTCATCCACCTAGCCATTGACTTAGACGTGTTTCTGGCTAGAAAAGTAATCTACTCGTCCTCTTGTTCCTCCCAACCCACCCAGCCAAAAATCAATGATAGAATGAAAATCATATATAAACTAAAATGTAGAAGCATCTTCAAATCTAGAAGTATATAAAAAAGCACACTCTGTAATATCCACCCATTCAAGAAGACAAAAGAAAGTATAAATTAAAGGAATTAAAAGCTTACTCAAAAGCAGCCATAGAGTAACATCTGACAAGACACTAAACGAATGGAATGTTTTCTAACAGAAGGAAGGGATCTATTGGCATTGATTGAATTGAAACATCTGATAGATAATAAACGAAGGAATCTTGAGTATATGCACTGTGACTAGGGGGAAGTGAATATATTAAATTAAGATTTTTGAAAGCAGCTAGTGTCTACAAGATGACCAAGAAGGAGCTTAGCAGTTATGGTAATGTACTGATATGAAGCTGGGCTGGAAAAAATTTTAATCACATCAACAATTTTCTTGCCAATCAAGATTATATTTTCCAACATGAACTGCTTCAGAATTGGGACAGAAAATTCCTCCATTATTCTAAAAATATGGTTAGCTAGAATAGCACCAAAACTAAAAGAAGTGACAGATGTTCAATCAAGAACAGATAATAATAATAAGCTCTACAAGAACTGCAATGCTAGTTAGGAATAAAAGAAGAGGTCTCCTTTGTGTAAATTAAGATGTCTTTACCATGGTAATTTCTGTCTGTCACAATCTACTGTAGTAAAATTAATGCAGGCCAATAAATTGTACCTTTGTAACAGCAGACTCCATACATAAATTTGCATGAGTGCTCTGTAGTGACAGAAGTAAAGCATATGGGACAAAAAGTTACCAAAAATAGGCTTTTAGAATCAGTGGCTAAATTCTGTCCATCATTTCTGGGAACAGAAGCAACATGCAGAATGCTTGACTGCAGTGCTTATGACTCTTCCTGCTGCTCTATGTGCCGCTAGTCCTGCATTTGTAGGTGTGAAGGAGCAGGTTGAAAACAACAACCACTTTCTGCACCATTAGCTGCCGCCAACTTCTTGAGTCATCACTCCACCAAATAATGTTCTGTGTCTGTGTTTTCTAGTGGGCGGGTGATTTATCCCACAACCATGTTGATGGGACTAGAGATACAATTCTTCTGTGCTTATGAGTCTCACATTTAACTCCTATCCTCTATAGACGTTCTTATTTCTGCTATATGGAGAGGAATCAACCCTATCCCAAGTCCTGATAAACACAGACTTACATGATGTTTCCATTATCATGGTGCTTGTATACTTTTTATACATGAATAAATGAGAGAGAGAGACACACATAAATTAAAAGAAACAAGAAAAAAAATAAATAAACATCCCAACTAACTAATGGTTTCAGAGGTTATCATACCAATGCCAAGTTCCAAATGTATCACAGGACATCAGAGATTAGAATACTGAATAAGAATGGTTGTTTCACTACACAAAGAACAGCAAGTGACATTCTCTCCACCAGCATCCTGTATAGTCTATCACAGTTCTCATGTTCTGTACCTTACCTGAAACCATATGTAAAAACCTATAGTTAGCTATTTTTATAACTGTTGCTAATAATGCTGTCCTGTATTTCATACTACACAGAGTAATGTTATTACAGTTCTCAGACAACGTACAGTATAAAATCTTATCTTAAAGACTTACTCTTGCAGTGCAGGAAACCTCTGTAAATTAAAATGATGAGAGGATTTTGTGGACACTATACATGCTGCTGCAGTGCACTGCTCTGTGTAACAGTCTGGAAAAATAGGCTGGGTCTTCTTCCATCTCACTCTCTTCCTAATGTAGCAGACCTGGGAAAATATAACAATAAGCGTGGCTGCTTTTATCTTTATTCAATATTCTTGCCAAATAGCAGGAGAAATTTTATTTCAGTAGTATAGGAAAAGAAACATTAAAAGAAACAGTGGGACGGAAAACAGTATCAGAAAGATCCAGTTCCACAGTTTATCTCCTTCCCAGCATGGCCAATTTATGAAATCTAGAAATTCACTTAGCCAGAGATCATAGTAATATCCTTCAAAAATGATTTGAATTGACATAAGTCCTGCAAGCAAATTACAGCAGATTTTTATTGTTCTTTTTTACTGTCTTACTCTGCATCAAAACCAGCACAGGACAGGCTTGTAATTATTTTCAGCCATCCTTAAGTACAATTTTATCATACAAAGGTTAAAATGTATAATACGTTTCATTTCTGCCTACTTTGATTATTTGTGAAAACTGAGCTGAGACCACGGAGGGGCCTGGAGATGGGTCATGTGTGAAACTAACAATCCCAGATCTTCCTTCTTGTTCTTTAGCCTAGCAAACAGATCCTGTGCCTGGATCTGAGAAGCACTGTATTCCTTTTCTTATAATACCAGTGAGATATGCAAATATGCATGACACATAAATTCTTTTTTTTTTTTTCCTTAAACAAAAGCATTTAAGCTGAGGTCTTTGAACAGCTCCTGTCACAATAGATTTTGGCTTGCAGTCTCTTAGCATTACTATGAAAATAAGAGCAATAGACATATAAAAGTTAACTATTTTCTTTCTTAAATATATATCTTAAATGTATTGAATTCCTAAATATGTTATTTGTTCTTAAATATAGCATACAAATTTAAAGTTACCTAAAAAAAAATCAGTAGAACATGAATAACCTCCATACAAATGTTTTGCATTTAGTACATATTCAGAAGGCAGAATTAACAAAGAGTTGTTGTCTCCAATATTGACACAAATACTTTTGCACTTGATAACGAGCTTCAACATTTGCAATGATTTTTTTTCTCATACTGAATTAATTTGAAGGTTTTTTTTGCTTCGAAAATAGAAAACAAAATAACCACTGAGGATGTTAATATTTTCAAAATAAACTAAAATAAAACTAGTTAATTACCACACTTCTCAAATAGCCGCACTGAGTCTGGGAAATCAGTAAAAACTGTAGCAAAAATGTATGCTGTGCCCTTGTAATGTTATGCCTGTATTTAATTTAACCCTTGTTAGTAACTGATGTGTCTTGTTCTGCCCTTGCTCATTCAATACAGAAGAACTTAGGGGCAGGATGCAGGGGTACATGTGTGATTTAATTCCGTGACAGTGATGAAAGCACCTTGAGAAACATTTCGTAAGGTTGTTCTCAGAGATTGGTTCATTTGCCTGTACAACTGTCAGAGCTCTAGTAGCATGTTTTTCAGCTTACCTGCACTTATGGAGGCAATGTACCTCACAAATCTTATATCTAAAATACTTCACTGTGATTAATTTCGAATGCAGAAATAGCCACCTGGTTCATAGAATAAATTGCATTTGTTATTAGCTGATATTATTAGCAGATATGCAAGTATTCCAAAATGGTTATTTCAGTCCATAAACCCCTGCGAAACTAAGAATCTGTTGAAGCCAGAGTCTATCACTCAGCCTTTACTTCTGAGGACCTTCAAGATTCATTGGCAACATGAACACATTACAGCCCTGAGGCACACGTGGATATGGATGCAGCATGACGCACAGGTCAAAAGAGCCAAGGGGCAATGAGGCCCAGGGCAGAAAAACACGCTTGTGAGCTTGTGCTTGTGATGCTCTGGCACAGAACTCAAGTGATGACCCATCCTCTGGGTGACCAAGAGTGAGGCTGCTCAGGGGAGAGCATCCCACTCATCAAACAAGGCAGGATTTCCATAGAAGAAAAGGTACACAATGGTGTAATGAAACATGGAATTAAGAATTTGTTCAGTGTTTGAATTCTTCTTGTTACAGAGTGGGTAACATCCATAGAATGCTTGTTACTAGCCTGCCATATCATATTGCTTGACTGTACAGCGTTTGGTACCTTCTCTTGTTACTAGTTGGGTCCGCCTACCTTCACTTGGAGACTGCAGGCTGTTAGCAAATCTACACACATACTAGGAGACAACACTTGCATATTTTTAGCTGCATGGACTCAAAATAATGAAAAACAGAGCTATTACCTAATTTCTGCTATTCAGACTGCTTAGCAGCTCAGGTGACTAAAAGGTTTAAAGGTCTTTGATAAGCACAAGAGCTAGAGGTTTTTTGTTTTGTTGTGGTTGCTTGTTGTTTTGTTTTTTAAATCCAGAGTAGGTAGTTATTTAGACAACAATCATATTTCAAAGAGCAGGTCAGCGAGGTGAGGTGCTTAATAATTCTCACCTGTATGTGCAGGCGTGAGCTGTCACTCAGAGGCACAACACAGCTCTCCCTCTGGGCAGCTGGGGGTGGCCTTAGGGCTTTCAGCCTTCTTCTGAGGTGCAGAACATCCATTCAGAGAAGAGGTCCCACAGAGGCAGTTTTCTATAAATGCAGTAGGATGAACTGGCTATTGACTGGCTAACTCAGTGCTGCCCAGTTGACAGCTTTCTATCTTTCCCCAAACAAGAAAAATTATAAATAAACCTGGTCATAAATGCCAGCTTCTGTATTAGGACTCCAAAATAAAGCCTATGCTTATGTTTTTGTTAAAAACTGGGCATGTGATAGCAAGTTCATGGGCTTAAGATGCACTAAAGACATACTCTGAGGTACATTTATTAAGCTCTATACTGGGCCTGCCAATATCAACCTAACAGTTCTTCAGGAAGACAACAGATTTGGGAACTCAAAATCCTAAAAATCTCTTAAAATCCTCACCAAAAAAGAGCCTTTAAGTATTGACTCCCTGAGGAGTTCCTTGTAAGCTGATTGAACGCTGAAAGCTCAACGTAATTTGTACCAAAAAATCATATTCCAAGTCAGTAACCACATTGATAAGAAGAGCAGGTTAACATGACGTGACCGCTTTTCCTGCAAGATGCAGACAGTGTAGCAACCAGCTGCTTTGTAGTGTGTTATTCCTTATGTGGTAAGATCAGAGCTAGCTCAGATTCACAGTTTATTCCTGCATGAAACAATGACATTTAAAAGTGCGATATTGTCACAAGTAAGAAAGATTGGTATTTAAACATTAACAAAACCATTTTCCTTTTCAGAAACATTCAGATTTGAAAACATTGTTTTCCCGTTGCAATATCACCATAGCTTATTATTTCCATATTCTGGTTATCAAGGTAAAAATTAAGCACTTAAATCCTAGAAATACATCAGTCTTGATTATTTCTCTTACTTTCAGATTCATCAGTTTATGTGTAAGTTTCAATTCCAAAATCCTAGTATGTAAAACTGCTTTCAGGGAGAGTTTTCAAATGATATAATATTATTTTATCTTATAAATTATGTTACCAAAAAACACGATCAGCTAGTGAAATCTCAGACCACAGTCTCATCTGATAAAAGTTTTTCAATCATGGTTCGTTACCAAATTCTCATGAAAACATCCAAAAGCTTTCCACATAACGCACTTCAAGAAGTGGATTAGTTTGGGGTACCAGTGTGGTTGGGATGTGGGGTGGCACTTGGCAGCCACAACTAAAGCCTGATTTTGTATCAAGTACTGCTTATCTACTTGCGTTATCAGAGCCTGGCAGTCTCTGCCCTTTGGACAGCGGATCAACATGACGCCTGGGAGACAAACATCTGTCCTGTCTCAATATAGGCTGAGAAATCCATCAGGAAAGGATACTCCCTCTTCATTGCCT
This sequence comes from Lagopus muta, assembly GCF_023343835.1. Classification (NCBI taxonomy): domain Eukaryota; kingdom Metazoa; phylum Chordata; class Aves; order Galliformes; family Phasianidae; genus Lagopus; species Lagopus muta. The sequence goes on from NC_064435.1 coordinate 24,768,541, forward strand.
GTGTCTTCCAGATGGTGCCAGCATGGGCTTTCGGGAGGGTAGAAATTCAGTCCCTATATCTTCAGGGTGACACAAGGGAATGTTTCCCGGCAGCGCAGCCGGTTTTACAGCACGTAGATTAATCTCCTCACGTTTTAAGTAGCTTTGGAGGCTACCACCATTTTCGTACCTCAGCGGGCCCCGCCTCAAGCCCTGCGCTGCTCATCAGGAGAAGGGCAGCTCACAACCCACCGTAACGCTTCCCCGGCCTTCTCTGATGTGGACGTTCAGAACAACCGCAACACTTCAGAAAAAAAAAAAAAAAAAAAAAAAAAAAAATAACGCAGAAGTACTTTTTGGGGAAAAAAACTATTTATTTATTTATTGTCACAGAGCGTTACGTTTCTCTTCCCGACGCCTACCCGCCTCTCGCTGTGCAACTTGCAGGGGGCCGGACGCAGTCGGGACGCTCAGGCCGTCCCTCGGCGGCATTGCAGTCCCGAACCCAGCAACGGCTGCAGTCCCCGCAGCACCGCAGCTCGCCCGAAGGACTGCCGGTCCCCTCCTCTCTTCCGCGGCCTGCCCCGCTTATTAGCCCGCGCGAGGGGCCGGGCGGAGGCAGGCCCGGCCGCCTCAGCCCCCGCCCCTCTCGTCGCCGCGTCCCATTCATCCCAGCCCCTTCCTCTGCGCTCCTTCCCGGCCGCCGCTCGGCCCGGCCGCCCCCCCCGCCTTCTCCGCCGCGCGGCACGCCGCCAGCCCGGCAGCGGGGAGGGCCCTTCCAGCCGCAGCCATGGCTGCCGAGGGGGTGGACGAACGCTCCCCGCTGCTCTCCGCGCCCAGCTCCGGCAATGTCACCCCCACCGCACCGCCCTATCTGCCGGACAGCAGCCCCCGAGGTAAGGGCCGGCGGGGAGGGAAGGCGGGCGGGGGGCCGAGCCGCGGAGCCGCCGCACGGCCTTTGTCGGAGGACGGCGCGGTGCGGAGCCGGTAGGCCGTGCTCGGATCCGTGCTCGATGGTCCGCCTCGGAAATAATGGGGAGAATGGTTGGCAGCGGCAGAACAGGTCGGAGCCGGTCTGCAGCGTGACTCGAGCGCGGGTCGGAGCCTGCGAGGTAATTGCGGGGCTTAAATCAGCGCTGGCATTAATTAGGAGAGGGATTAAGCAGGAGACGCTTAGCGCCGAATAGCTAAATTCGGTACGGCGAGGTGCGCGGATCTGCAGCATCCGTCGGGCGGGAGGAATGAAGTGTGTGGAGCTCTGCTCCATCTCTGGCTGGGGGGGGCCGAGCTCTGCATCCGGAGCTGAGCAGGGGAGGGGAGGGGAGGGGAGGGGGCTGCCGCTGCGCTGCCCTTGCCGGCGCATCTCAAGGCCGTGGCTGCCTGCTCTGCTTTCCCAAAGCGAGGCCCGTACCGCAGCCACCGACCTGTAATGGTATGGGGTTAACTTCTGTCGACTTACGGAAATTACCTTGTTGATCGATATTGAGTCACCGGTTGAACGTTTTTACTTGCAAAGCAAAAATCGGAAGGCTTAGAAGGTACATTAATAGGTGTTTTCTTTTCTTTTTAATCCAGTCACGTGTTTCACAGCAGAAATCAAAGGAGGAAAGAAAAAAAAAAAAAAGAAAAAGCTGAGACTTAAGGCTAAATGAGATTAGTGTAGCTTTCCTAGCAGCAGCCTTTAAAATGTGAGATTGGTTCTCAGTGGCTCTGCTGCATTGGCCATGTCTGGGGATTTCCATAGAACTGTGTAGATACAGCATGCACGTACAAGAAGGCTACAAATAAGCATCTGAGTGCTTCAGCACTTCAACCAGTGGGTAGCTGGGTTTCTTTGCTTTGATACGAAAATGTCTTTTTGCTGGTGCTGTGGCTGTTGTGTCCATTTGCACAGACTGTGAGCAGACCCCCCCCAAAAAAAAACCAAAAAAAAAAAAAACAGATAGGCTTTTTAATATTTCTGCAATCAAATTGGGCTGCCATCGGCCCTAAAGCTTTACTGTATGAGCAATCCAGAAATCCACCTTATTCTAAATTCTACTCTGTTTTTATTCTTTAGAGTCCTTTTTCGGTATCTATTACTTTGAAATACATTTCACTCTATTAGAAACACACCAAAAAAAAAACAACAAAACAAAACTCAACAAGTCTTTATATACTTCTTAGTTAAGGAAAGCGCATCAGGTCAGGGTCTCCTGCTTGATCCCTGGATAGAATGCAGAGCTGGGCACCAGTTGGGCCCCAGGAGCTGTGTGCTGCTGCAGCTCCTGCTGACCAGTTTGGCAGCAGTGGGAGGGTGTGGCACTGGAGATAAGCAGCTTTTTTTCAGAAGTGGGGTGGAATCAAATACATTTGCTATTTAGAGAAACCTCTGAAGAAGTGTAGAGTATCTTGTTTAATGGCTCTGTGAGCAACTGAACCTAGAAGCACTTACATATACGCTGCTCTATAAAACCTAAAAAATGTCTGCAAAACAAAGTCTTGCAAAGGTGCCACGTAGATCAAGTTGCACTAGCTTTCTTGCTCCCTGCCTGTGCGTGTCAGCTGTCCTTAGAGAAAGCAGCTCCCTTGTGTGGCGGCTACTGGGCAGCCTTTATCTCTTTCTCTAGCGCAAACAGAAGGAAGAGGCATTGTCCAGGTAATAGAATTTACTTTTAAACCATTTTTCTTCTGTGCTTCCTTCTCTGGCATTACCTGAAGGTGGGGTTGGAGAGATAGAGGAAGGAAGGAGAAGCCCTCAGTGCTCAATACTACCACCTGAATTACGCTAACAGATTCATCCCCATACGTGTAATTGCTGCTCCATGTGTAATCCTGAGCTTTGGAATGAGGCTGTGGTTTGGAAGTATCCTCCTCTGCCCTTGTTGGGCTGCAGCTGTGCCCCACCTGATCCTTTTGAGCATAAGCTAGTGGGCAGCTGGGTGCTACAGAGTCCTGGCATTCCTTGTTCCCATGAGGGGAGCAAATGAGAGTTTTGGGATGTGGCCTCAGGGCACAGTTAAGAAACTTCATGTGGACAAAGGCTGGGACCATCACCTGTGCTCCCTGTAGTACAGTGATTATTCTGCTTTCTCCATCCTTTCCTACCAGTCCACTACATAGTTCACTAACTTTCTCCTTTTCCCTTCCCAGATTAGGATAAAGCTGTGTTTAGAAAATGTCAAATGCACTTCTCTTTGACCAAGGCAAGCTGCAGGCAGTTCCCTGTGGTTTCTGTGTTTTAGAATACTGAAGGAGGAAGTACACAAGCACAAGAATCTTCTAAGGTTGTGTTTTCTTTGCTGCATCTTCTGTGAGGGTTGATGGGGGTATGCACTGTAGGTTAGTCATATACTTCATGGTAGGGGCACTCTGCTGCTCTTGTTGACCTCATTATTTTTGGGTGGTTATCATTAGAAGAAAAGCTGATAGACTGTTAACTGAAATGTCAGTAGCAGAATACTGACATGCAGTATAAATATATCCTGAAGCCTCTGGTGTGTGCATGAAATCTATCTACCAACCATTCATGCCCACCATGTGGACCTTTTGTGAACTGTTATTTAAGATAATAGCCTGAAATTCAAGCTGGAAAAAAAAAAAAAGGTCATATCAAGTACATATGTTAATGTGCTTTGAAAGTGGCCAGCATTTTCATTAAGGGATATGGAGCAGCAAAGTCGGAGACAATTCTTTTATTTCCCTTTATAGCTTTCCTCTGAATATATTTCTCTTTACACTTAGTTCTGGAGGGCCTTGCTGGTTGTTGTTTAGGGAGCCTTTCAGAAGCTCTACTTTAAACACGGATGTTGCAGTGCCAAGATACCTCTGGCTTTCTGCTCTGTAGCAAATGCTGTTTGCTGCAGCACCACTCTGAGAAGCAGCCATTATTGCCTGCTATTGTAAATCTGCTGAGACAGCAGCACAGGAATGAAGAGGCAGCTTACCTGGAAGCCAAGCAGCTTCAGCGTGAGGTTGGAGAATTGGTTGTCTGTGTACTTGCACACCTTATCTGACCAGCTTTAAAAATTTAGAGTTGTTTCTTACAAAGAAGATACAGTCTTAAGGTCTTCCAGGATCACTGAAGGCTGAAAGGCTTGGGGATACGTCTTTATTAGACAACAGAACGAATAATAATGTTCTTGTTTGCCTTCCCTTGATACAGCTGCCTTGTACCCAGCTGATAGGAGTTTAGTCTCACTGTAAATTGAAAGAGCCAAGCCAAGAAGATCTGCAATCTGTTTGTTGCTTTACAGAAGTAACCTGAGAGCTGGGATTGAACTGTAGTTTCTCAACGGGGGAGTTTGGTTTTCAGCATGCTGGGCGTGCATTCTGTTCTGTGGCTCTTTTTCCTTGTAACCAGGGAGTGTATCAGTTACTGGCTGCAGAAGCAGTTAAGCAGCCTGCTTACAGCCAAGAAACCCCCTCCAGCAACCTTAGCTCGGATTCTCACAGCCAAGATCTTGCTCTCCAAGTTGTCCGCGTTTCAGAACTGTTTTCTGCTAGTATGGTGATCTGCTGGGCTGAGATTGTTTGTGAATGGCAAAGTGTGGGATTTTTGTGTGTGCTGTGGGTGGATGAGTGTTTGTTTTGCTTTCATTTGTTTTCCTGTGTTTTCCTGCTGTTGTTTTTCATTTCTATTTCTTCCTTTGTGTGTGGTAGTCTTGTACTAAAAATACAGTATGACAATACTTGAAAATATAGCTATCCCTGAAGATTTTCAGCTGGGTGCTACTAGACCTCAAACAGAGAAGAAAAATCAGAATAGAACTGAAAGTTACCTGTTTTGTCTTAAGTATGTTGGTTTCTGCAACCACAGCATCAAAGCTCTAGGTATGAGGTTCTCTTTCTGAAGTTATGAAGCATTGCTGCACATAAGTGAATTTTGCCTCTCATCTGAAATAATTTAAGTCTGTTAGGTTCTATCCTGAGACTCTCAAGATGTCCACTTGTCTTCTGCTGCCTGCAAGTTAAGTCAGGTATCAATCTGTATGGTTTGGGGACCAAGTAGCCAGGAGACAGTGCCAAGCAACGGTGAAGCTTAGAAGTTTTGTGATGATATTTTGGATCTTAATGTTTCTTAAATCCGTCCAGTTTACAACATTCACCCTAAAACTGAGTGAATAAATGATCTGTGTATCCTTGCAGGCTTAAATTTACTGCTTGGACTTGTTGCTTTTCATAGTAGCTAGAGATTTCTCCTCACCTCAGCAGATAATGCTTTGTTTGTAAATGGGAAGAAAGCTGATATCCTGTTGCTTCTCTGAGGACTTTGTTGACCATTTGGATGTAATCATGATGTAATTTCTTGTTCAAGGCTGCAGAGTATTTTAAAGTAGTAGAAAAAGTTAACTACTAAATGTGCCCATTCCTTCTCTGCTTACCTGAAGAGCTTGATGAAATAAAACCCAGTGGTATTACATGCCAAATAATTGCAGTAATAAGCTTGTGAGAGTTTATGTGGAATTGTTTTCATTCCATGAATTCTTAAACTGAGAAGGATCTGAACTGTTTCCTCTTTTCTTTGTTGTGTGTTTGAGGCTGGCAATGCTGAAATTAGGCTTGCCACAAGAGCATAGGGCTGTTATGTTCTCTGGTGCTGGTCTGTAAATGAAAACCTTGTGTGTCCTTATGTTGGCTTTTGGTCAGCAAAAATATTTAGGACCCTTAAAAGCAGAAGATCTGAAGGTTTTATTCATGTCAAAGCCATGTTGGTTGGGGCCCTGGCAACTTGTTCTAGTGGTTGGCAACCCTGCACATGGCAGAGAGTTGGAACTGGATGGTCTTTAAGGTCCCTTCCAGCCCAAGGCACTCTGATTCTCTTGGTATAGTCCAGGTGTGCTTTTGCTGTACTTGAAAAAAGAAGTGTTTCCCATCCAAGATCTGACCTGGGCTCCTGCAGGATCTGTTGCCTGTTCCATCGCCTTTGCTTCTTTAGTTGCTAGGAATCCTGGCCTCTTAATTATGCCTTTAGTAGAATTTTCCTTTATTTTTACCTCTAGCATATTTGGTACTTTACTATAAATATTCATGGATGTTTCAGTCTCTTCAGTTGTTTACAAGTGCTGGATAAGCTCTTATGTTTACCTGGGCTATGACTATTCTGCTTATCATCAGAAGCCACCCTTGGATTCTAGTAATCCATGTTTCTTACTTGCCCCTTTCTTTACTCCTAAGAGGCTGATTTGAAAATGAAATGGAATTACTTAGATGAGACTTTCATCCAACCCACCTTTCTGGGGTGATTTATCTTGTTTTTGTGTTGCTGATATGCAACTGTGATGCTTGAAATGTTGCACAGATGATTTGGGGAGGGAGGGGGGGAATGCAGAGTAAACTTAGATTTATCTAATGTTGATATCATTAATTAACTTCAACATTTTTTCCCCTTTTCTTTTTTTGAGGCTGTGGCTGTTGGTGGCTGTGCTTGCTGACAGTTTTAGGATGCTGTGTTTGGTTTTCCATCTGAGATTTCATGGTCTCTTGCAGCAGAGCTCCCACCTCCATATACTGCCATTGCGAGTCCAGATGCCAGTGGTGTTCCTGTCATAAACTGCCGTGTGTGCCAGTCACTAATCAATTTGGATGGCAAGCTACACCAACATGTTGTTAAGTGCACAGTTTGCAATGAAGCTACGGTAAAAATGGGTTTTTAGCATTTTCTTTCTGTGGTGGGAGGTTGAACTTTGCTGTCAGTAGAATTCATATCCTCACATACAAAGTGAGCTGCTGATGGATATCCCTGTTGAGGGCCTGTTGCTGCAAAGCTGCTGATGCACCTGGCGTGCAAGTTCAAGGTTTGCTGGTACAAGCAGTAAGACCCCAAGTCTTAGGCAGCCAGAGCAGATCTTCCCATTCTGTCCAGCCAGCTCCGTGGGGTTTCATTCCAAGGCTGAGAACAAAAAGCAGAGGTTTCATTTAAGTAATGACTCCTCTCTAAAGAAGGGTAAAATGTTTTCTGAAACAATTTTTAGTGGGATGAAAAAGAATGATTGAATTGTTTAAGCACTAGAAGATTCAAAGTAGCCAGCCCACACCTTTCCCTGGATGCGTGCTTTCTTGAAATGATTCTCAGTCAATTTGTGAACATGCTAGCAAACCACTGTGCAAACTGAAGCACAACCATCCTGAAGCACAAGAGCTGTATCCAACGCTGTGGTGATCACAGTCCTTTTTGCTCCTTCTCCCCATTTTCTTAATTGAAATCTTCAGCTTTTGAGCTTCTCTGTTTCTCTGTTTCTCTTTTTTTTTTTTTTTTTTTCTCCCCACCAGTTTTAGTTTGGGAACCTGATGCTGCAGCACTCCATAGCTACTGAGATCATTTGCTTAGGAAATGCTGAGTTGTATTTATTTTATAAAATGAATTGTCCAGAGAAGACATAAATGTGTGGGAATGTTGTTTTTTTTCTTTCTCACTTGAAATGAAATGAAAAGTGAAAGTAGAGAAACTGCCACCAATACTCACCTTTCCTACTGATATATATATAATATTGCAGACCACAGTAGAGTTCAGCTTCTGAAACTTGTGACTTTCTGTACGAAAGGGCTCCAGAAACTTGACTGTCAGGTTCAAGGAAGATGATTTCAATACGTTTTAAAATAAGCTGACAGTTCAGCTAAGTCTGCATGTTCTGTTACTGACTGAGAGCCAGACTTTGATTCTTGTGCTTCTGAATAAAGCCATTATATCAGGCAAGGAGACTTAATGTGTTGACTGGTTTTTGAAAAATATACCACTACTTAAGCTCATATTTAAAAAATAACTAAGCTGAAGACTTGAGTTCTTTATTGCTAAAATATGAAAGCTTTTTTCCCCCATTGGTTTGCAAAAATTCTTGTTACTGAAAATGCTCTTATGAGGAATTTTTAGTTCCTCTTTTTTTTTTTTTTTTTTTTTTTTATTGGAGGGGAAAGGGAACTTTTTTTTGACTTGCAAGTTTCTTTCTGTAGGAGGAACTGTATTTCCTTGTTAAGAACTTGTCATGTAGCTCTGTTTTGTCATACTTCGATGAGGAAGAAAGTGAGTTGTTACGACTTCTGATGTGTGTTCTGTGTTTTCTTTTTCTTTGTTTAGCCAATCAAAAACCCTCCTTCAGGGAAGAAGTATGTTAGATGTCAGTGTAATTGTCTGCTTATCTGTAAGGATACATCTCGGAAAATAGGCTGCCCAAGACCAAACTGGTAAGAATAACATCCATAATCTCCTGAAAACTTAAATGCATGAGTTGCTCACTTTGCCTGATTCAGGGTGGGAACTTCTGAAGAAAACAAGAGAGGTAGCAGTAGATTGGCTTCAATCTGGTACTCCTGTACTCCCTTGTTTGGTTTGCTGAGTTTTCAATTTCTTACCTTTCAACTTTAACTTACACATTGTTTAGAGTGGAAAGAAATGTGATTGCTGCAATGAACATTCTTACTTCTGTGGACAGAGATAGGAGTGTTTCATTTCAAGTATTGCAGCCATAATAAGGTGGAAACTGAGATGGAAGTTGGATCTGCAGATATTAGAGTGTAGACTCCGCCACACTGAGTGCCCTAGTCACCAGTCTGCTGGCTCTTCTGGTTTTGAATCATACTTTTTGACCTTGTTTCTTTTTTTTTGTTGTTGGTTTTTTTTTGTTTGTTTGTTTTTGTTTTTCCTCCTGGCTGCTCTGGTACTGGGGAAAATTTCACTGAAGTCACAGAGCTTTTTGTAGAGTTCATGGGATACTTCAACTGTAATATGTCATGTGTTTAGTAACCGGGCTACATCAGAAGGTCTCCAGTCTTGCTGAACTATTTCCTGAAAGCATATCTCAGCAGTTTTGCTAAGATAGTCTTGGTACTTGTCTTATTAGAAGATGAGCTAAACTGGAGTAATTTGAAGCAGTTGAGGAGTACGCCCTAAATGGAAGGCTTCCAGTTTGAAGGGAGGCCATCCAGCCTGCAATTTTGGTTGCATAAGAGAAGGCATGCATTACAAGTTAAATAATGCTTTCATCTTTCCTTTTCTGTTTTCATGCTAGGAAGTCTAATTCTTGTTCAGCTTTTTGTTAGTTAATTTGGATACTGTAATTTTGGATGGATACATTGTATAATAAGTTGGAAATACACTGAGCATAAAAGCAAATACTAACTTTGTTAAGGTAAATTGATGGTGTTTAGTCAGACTAGGGTGGTTTCTTCTGATTCCCTCTATTTGAATAGTATTTTTACTACAGGGATGCGGAGATGCTGCTTACGTTGACTTGTTTTTTGGTAGTGGGAAGATGCAGAGTCTGACTTGGAAAGAAAAATTAGATTATGAAAGAGTAAAGACTCTTTCAACATGCTTCACGTAGGCATGTATGTTCCAATTCACAGGCATGCTCAGCCCAGTTATTAAGATTTCTTTTTCCTGAGGAGTGTTTCTACCATATGATAGCAAGTCTTTGATCTCTACAGGGTTCTGGCTTGCATGCCAGATGTTTTCAGAATTGACAGGGGCATCACTTTAGAAGAAGTTCAAAATTGTCTGAATCATCTGTTTGGGAAAAAAAAAAAAAAAAAATTATAGTTTGAAGGGGCAATGCTATGGTAGTGACTGACTGAACTAATTGTTTCAGTGCATCACCCTTTTCTTTTGCGAGCTTAATTACATATACATCTAATGTTCTTAATACAGTAGACGCATCATTACTCTTGGTCCAGTAATGCTGATCCCAGAAGAGCAGCCAGCTCAGCCTGCCTTGCCAGTTCAACCAGATGGAACTAGAGTGGTGTGTGGGCACTGTGGAAATACTTTCCTTGTAAGTAAAGCACCAGATTCTCCTTCTCACTGAACTGTGCCATCGGTCAGGCTATTGTAAGCATTTCTAAGAGCATATTGCCTTGCTTTGTGGCATCTTGAAGGAAGTAAAGCTGCTTCTGTGCTCGTTTTGTTATGAACATATTTGGTTATTTCTACATGCATTTCAATAAAATATTTATTGGTTTTTCTCTGCCTGCATGAACAAAGCCCAAAGCCACTGTTACAGCTCAGGTGTGAGAGCGGACAGTGCTGGAAAAGGAACTTACATATCTGTGTTCTATTTGGACTTGCAATGATGGTTGCGTTCTGCAGTGGCTAAGGTGACTTAGTTTCTGCTGTTGCTCCATGGGATTCTGAATGCTGTTCATTGTAGCACTTTACCATCAGGTTGTCCATCAGTTAAGGTGTAGAGATTGGTATATATCTAAGGATGAAAATTCTTCCCACTTGATGAAAGGATGCTAGGTAATCTTTTGCTGCCAAGGCATCTTTTCTTTTATATGAATAAGGGTCTAGTGTACTTGAATTTTGATTTAGAATCATAGAATCACCAAGGTTGGAAAAGACCTAAAAGATCATCCAGTCCAACCGTTCACTTATTACCAATAGGTGATTTGAGAACAGCTTCTGCTGTAAGTAAGGTTTAACTTTGTTATCTAGCAGTGCTAAAATATTTATCAAATTTCTTAATGGCAAATGGCTGAGATGAGTGATAAAGCCAAATGACCTACAGCATCACTGGAGAATTATGTTCCTGAAATCAAGAACTGTAAGGTACATAAGGGCCAGAGAATCCTCAAATGCATTTCATGAAAGCAAAAAGGAAGCTCAGAAGGTGGTGCTTTGTGTGGATTGTTATCTGCAGTGAGAGAAATGTTTGCTTGTGATGAGATCTGCAACAGAATAAACTTGTTCCCTGATCTAGATCAATTAAATGTATAATAATGTCTTAACTACTGTGATAGATAAAGAATGCAAGGAGCGAGATATCTCTTCCAACTTCTGCTTTTTAAAGGAGAGATTTGATTGTAAATTTGCAAGTGATGGAATAGCTGAGAAACCATTTAGATTCTGGATACATTCTTTTGTTGATTCTGGCCCCTGTATTAAAAAACATGTTTTTAATATTACTTTAAACCCTGCTGAATAACAATAGCCTGTAACTAGAGGGAACTGGAGTGGGTTTTCTGTTTTGTTTTTTAATGCAAGCCTGAATGTGAGCTTAATTACTAAGAGCATTTTATGCAATATAAAAATAATGTTACTAACAGAAAGTGAATGGATCTATGGAAGAAAAAGGCCATTTCAAGTATGTATTTTAAACTAGGAGTATTTCACTGAAGGATGCCTTCTCTTCTAGTCACTTTTTTAGTGTAGCATGTTAACAAACTTAGATACATGCATGGACACTGCAGTCTGATACAGGCCATTTTGTAATGCAGTTAAGTAGTTTAGAACTACTGTTTAAAAACCTACAGGTGAAAGTAAATCTGTAAAAGAGTTAACACTACTAAGTTTTGTTAACAGAGAAGAAATCTCTACTATGTAATTCAATCACTTTTAAAATTATTGTTAGGGAGAGTCAATGTTATGAAATAAGAATTTTTACTAAATTGTTGGCCTAACTTTTGAGTGCTCTCATCGGCATTTATTGGTCCTCTGTCTTTTTTCTTTGAGTGCAAGCCAAGTTAATTCTGTAGTTTATGCTCTGAACTTCTTTAGGTGAAATTCTGCTGTGAAAAAGTAGGAAAACATAAGGAGAAAAAATAGAAAAGACTAGTTTTGCCCGTAATGACCAGATTATGCATTAAAAAGCTCAGATTGGTAATTCAGATTTAGTGCGTGTGACTTCATGTCTGATGGCTCCTTTAGTGAACTGCATCATTCAGAACTTTGTAGTTGTATCTGATTTGCACAGTCTGTTTAAAAAAAAAAAAAACCTCAAAATCATTAGAAATGTATAATTTATATTCTCCTAATGATGAATTATCGAGAAGCTGAACCTTTTTCTTGCTGTATGCAGCTTTCCTAGAACTCTTTGCTTCTATCTTTTTCTGTTATTAAGTTCACGGTTCTACACGCACTTTTTTTTTTTTTTAGTTAGGAAAACTCAGGAAATAGTTCTGTGTTCACTCCCAACCCCAAGCAAATAAATGTAGCTGTGCTTTAGCAGGTTTGGAAACTGGAGTTTTGTGGAGGTATTTCTGCACTTTATCTCTTCATTGTGAAGCAAATATGTAACACTAGCTTCATCTCAGTAAGGTATCTTCTTTGCTTCACTGGGCAGTTAGATAGCTCCCCCCCACCTCCCTCAAAGAAAAGGCAAAGCTAGAATGCCTGGGGTGAAAATGTCAAATGGTCATTTGCATGTTCTGTGTTATCTTCTAAAAGTTTCAAATTACCTCTTCTCAAAGAGTTTATTTTTGCCATATAAAAGCATATTTATGGGGTGTGATTCCACCCACATGTGTCAAGTGATCCTTTTAACTTAGAAGCATGCTTGACACTATGCAGCACCCTTGAGTTTCTCAGCTGGGAAAGTAACTTAATGGCTGTTACTATAGCTGAACTGCAGTACTTACTTGCATTTTGTTCTTCAGATTTTCTTAACTTTTTCCCCCCCATGGCTAAGATAGTAGGAGCCATTTCTGTGTTTTCTGTTTCTGGTAGATCTGAAATTTGGACAAATGTGAAAAAAGTGGTAAAATTGAAACAGAGGGCAGAACAGGATTTAACCATCCTGCTAAAGAAGTCTAATCTTGTTGTGGGCCTTGTTTGAGAGCTTCTGGACTTGGGCTGTTGGCTGAGTTAAAACTCGTGCTGGCAGTAAGCTGTTCCTACCCTCTGCCAGTCTGTGCTGCTGTTGGTTTGTGTCTGTTGGATCAGGCTGAGTTCTCATTGCAGTCTTCCAGTACCTAAAGGGAGCCTACAAACAGGAAGGGAATCGGCTCCTCAAACGAGTAGATAACAGCAGGACAAGGGAGATGGTTTAAAGTTGAAGGAGGGAAGATTTAGGTTGGATATCAGGGAAGCTCTTTACCAAGAGAGTGGTGAGGTGCTGGAACAGGTTGCTCAGAGAGGTTATAGAGTCTCCCTGCTCCAGAGATATTCCAAATTCACCTGGATGCTTTCCTCTGTCACTTACTGTAGGGATCCCGCTCAATGTGGGGGGTTGGACCCAATGATCTCCAGAAGTTCCTTCTAACCCCTATGATTTTGTGACATAGTGGCAGGCAAGAGGGGTCGTGGCCCCCTCTACCCCCCACCTTCTGGTGTGCTTTCAGAGACCTTCAAGGTTGAAGAACTATGGAAGGCATGGGCTGGAAGTTAAGACCAGTCCCTTGGGTACCATCAGTTTTATTTGGTAAAAACGAATCAAATATAAAAGTAACTTTGAAACAAATTAAGATACAATAAAAAATTTGAAACATTTCTTAGTGTACTGAAGAATTTATATTTGTGGAAGAGTCTTGCTTTCCAAAAACAACTTGTGGTGGGAATGGGGGACTTTTTGATAGGAGCAGCTGTACATAGTTGTTTGAGTCAATTATAAGAACACGCTCATTCTGTCTTGTCCTGAGAATTGTTCTAAGCTCAGAAGGTAGAAGAAGGTTTCTGATATTCTGGTAATTCCTCTGACTGATGTCTCATTTTGTCTCCAGTTGAAATAAGCAAGAGCTTTCTGTAATTCTGAACTAATTGGTGATTTGGGTTATTGTCTGTGTTGCTTTTGTTGTGAGAGATGGAGAAGACAGTTTTGTATCTGTGGAACTGTGTTATATTTAAATCTGTTTTTTATTGTGGACTTGCTTTGTAATATCTATGGACGGCTAATTCTCATGTAACCGACTTGAAATTTTATTAAGCACATGAAACAGCATTAGGTACTTTCAATAAAAAAATATTATGAGTGCTTTTGTTATTTCCATCCAAATTTGACACACAAATGCATTTGAGTTTGTATCAGTTAATGACTATGGTTAATAATTAATCAGGAATCTTTAATAAATCCATAGAAAGATCATTAATGAGTAACTTTAGAAATGGAGTTGCCTACTGTGGGATAAAAGCAGTGATGTTGAATTACAGATATGTAAGTCCTGGATTTAGACTTGCTTCTGTTTCTGGAGCTACGGTGTGAGTAGCTGAAAGAACATCTCCAGAGAGGCCTGTCTCCATCTCTGGCACTGACAGATGAGCCTTATCCCACAGTTACTGTGTACAGCCAATGGAAATAAAGCAGTCTTTGGCATGGGTGCGTGCAAACAGCAAATTTGCTCCTCTGGCAAAAATGTGGAAATAGCATTAAGGCTCAAAACACATGTTGTTCAGGTCAAGGAAGTAGACAGAAGCTTTTCGTTTGTACTTCAGGGCACCCAACCAAACTGGTAGATCAGTTTGGCTGAGTCCTTGTAACATTGAAAAAGCAACTTTGTAACTTGGATGCTTCAGAACTGAAGAGTAAATAAATAAAGTTTGGTGGGTTTTCTTGGTGGATGATTATCTCCATTATAAGTAAATAAAACTGAGGGATGGAAGTAGGAAAAATACATTGTAAATACAACAAATTGAACCCTTGCTCACAACAAAGCCTGTTAGTACTAGCTAAGCATTATAAGCCACTTCTGTTTGTTTGTGCAGAAATTTGTAAATTCATTTTCACTGTTTAAACAGTGCTATGATATAGCAAGGTCCTGTATTCCATGCAAGTTGAGGCTCTGATTTTGATTTGTGTGTGTAGCAGTTAGGATTTGTTCAGTATGCTGACTTCTGATTTCTCACAGAGATAAGGAGGTTCAAAATGGAGGCATTAAGATCTTGTACTATAGCTTCTACCCATGCTAGTTATTTGCTGTGTGACTCATGCATAAATTAAGAGCAGAGAGAAGAATGTGTTTAACAAGAAGACTACTTCCAGGTGAGAAAGGCAGCAGAGAAGAGCTGCAATTACAGCATAACTCCTCCAGAATAAAGAACCGTAGTCCAATCCCCATTTTCAAGGCAAACATCTTTGAAATGTTTGTTTTGTACTGTCACAGAATGCTGTGTTTAAAACAAACAAACAAACAAACAAACAAACAAAAAAAAAAAAAAAAAAAAAAAAAAAAAAACACCAAGACCAACAAAACAACAAACTTGCTGTTTTTAATGAGGTACAAGAGCATATCCTTTGGAGGTTGTGTCAGATGTTTCTTCTAATGATGTTTCCCAGATAGATTTTGGTCTTTGTGGAAGTTTGTGACTCTACTATGATGACTTTATATATAAATCTTCTGAAAATGTTACATAACATTCTCTGCTTTATGTATGTAAAACTTGTGTTTTAGAAAATATGTTTTTATTATTTAATTAATGTTTCTTTGAATGCTCAACTCATTCTTCACAAGTGAAGTTAGGGTTGAGGAAAGATGGGAAAATGCATCTGTCTGTAATTATGCCAAAGAAAACATTTACTTTTATTAGGATATGTTTGCAGTCTTGGAAGTAAGAGGAGAAAAAAAAAATAGTATTAATATTATCATGTTGCCCATAGTTCATCTGTGGATGAAACCATGTTACGTCAAACAAATCTTGCACTACTAAGACAAGTCATGGGAAATTTTCACATGGCAATCCTAATTCTGTGTTGCCACTGACAAAAGGGCATCTCATTTACGGAAGAAAGCAAGAAACAAGTCTTAGCCTGAGAAGCAAAATGTTTTCACGTTGGCATGAAGTACAACATTTTCTCAGGCCAGTTTTTCAACCTTTTTTTTTTGTTCTCTTTACAGTGGATGGAAGTGAGGTTTAACACACTAGCAAAATGCCCACACTGCAAAAAAATGTAAGTTTTCTGAAAGCAAGGTTGTATAAACTAACTTTAAATTTAAAGATCCCCGTTTCTGCTGTAAAAGTTATCGGGAGTAAAATCTGTTTGCTGTGCTGATTTTTTTTTTTTTTTTTTTGCCATTCCCCTTTGAGCATCAAGGCTAAAGAGCGTGTTATGTGTGAGTTTTCTGCTGTATGTACAACTCAGTAACTTTGACAGATCTGATCCTCATGTATTAAAATGCCCAGGTGAAGTTGTCAAGAGTCGAAAATATGCTGCTAGCAACAGACAGAAATGGGTTGCTAAAATTAACAGTACCTAGGACTTCTGTCATTGAAATTTTACTGCTTAGTGTAGTTAATGAGGTAACGTTTAAATGTAGAACTTGAATTGTCTTGTGAGTAGAAGAAAGGAAAAGCTTGTCTTAATTTGAAAGAGGTTTTGTTGATTTCATAAACTCCACTAATTTGTATTAAGTATCTTTAGTGTGTTAGCTTGTTTAATAGTGATAACCTGTCTACTCATTTGCTGTCACTTCAGTAAGGAGGAGGTATTCCTTTTGGAGGAAAAATTAGGATGAGAGAGCCATGAGAAGCTTGAGGTGGGTTAGTTTTTTGGTTGGGTTTTGTTGGTTTTTTTTGCTATTTTTAGCTGAGAATGGGTTTATTTATGTTGGAATAATGTAAACTTAAAAGTAATGGTACCAGCATACATCAAATTTGGATAGGATGTCAATCACAGGGTGTGAAATATGACTTAAAATAGTGATTCAGAGACTTAACATGTAAATAATGGGTAGAACAATCTTGCTTTCCTTTAGCTAGGTGAGTGCTGCTTCCAGTTAAAGGAGCATATGCTTCTGCTACTGGGAACAGAGAACCACAGCTGTACTGCATGTTACAGGAAAACTAACAGGTCCCTTGGGAACCAGAAGGCTTAGAATAAATGCACTTTAGCCATTGGCATTGCTTGGCCTTCAGAAGTGCCAGAAATCTTTTGCCTGAGTATTTGATAGAGAAGCCAGCTTAGCTATGCCTATCCTCAGGACTGTAAATGGTTGGGTATGGAATGGTGGATATGTTCTAGTTTATTTAGGTCAGATAATATCAGGATCTTGGTGAATTGTTGCTTTGCATGCTTTTTTTTGTTTTACTGCCTGCTCTTGCATTCAGTTTTTTTCCTTTTAGATGCTGATGGGGAGAGTTAGTGTTTTGTGGTGTTTGTTTTTAAACTAGTTGCAGTTAATATTTTATACTTTTATCACTTAACCTTCAATAGCTGACCTCAGCTCATCCTTCTTTCTTGACTGTCCTTAAGAAAGATTTGCCGTTTCCTTTTGAATGGGAGTGGGATTCATCAATGAAAGCTTCCCAAAAGCATCAGCCCAGAAATTATACCGTGTTATCTTTTGTTCTGTCTTTTGTTGAATTGTGTTGTATTAAAAAAAAAAAAAAAAAAATTGCTGGAGACAAAGACCTCTTTGTGTTGTCTTCAAAGTGCAAAGCATCCTACCTATATGTAGTAAAAATGGAGTGTAGTCTTTGAAAATTACAGCTGAAGTAGCAACTGAGTTGTAGAATACAAAACACTTTTAACAAATAGTTGTTTTCTGCCCTTGTTCTGAGAATTCAAATTCTGAAATATGGTAACTTTTGAATTAGCTGCTTGGTGTTTTCCTGCCTTTGCATTGTAACAGACAGGAGTTCTGCACTGCCACTAGCATAAAGCTTTCTAGTGAATTTAGTGCCTCACAACATAGGTGAGGCAGAACTTGAAGTTGTGGGAATGGAATAAACAACTGCCATGACCTTCTGTTTTTCTATCAGCCCTTTGTCAGAAGTCACTATATCTGTAGCCAAGTAGTCAGAAGGGAATGTTGGATGCTGTGTTTTGGCCAGCTGGTGAAAAGCTTTCTTCATTAGCAGTTGACCAGTCCGATGTAAAAACACTTACTCCTGTTGAACCTGATGATGATAGTCACTTAAAGGATAGTATAGACTGAGGCAAAAGGCATTTCAAATCACTGCAGGTTTTTCAAGAAGACAAATATTGAAACTCAAATTCTCAAATAGTTCGCATGACTTTATTTATCAGACTTTAGAAGTGAAGTGAATCTCTCTTAATGGCTTATTTGTAAGTACCTACTTGGGTGGTGCAAGCCAGATTTTAACACCAGGAATGCCTCGTGTAATTACAGGGGACTCGGGATTTATTACACAAGGAAGTCAATAACAAAACATAGTTCAGAGAAGGTGAAATTGCTCTGTTTCAGAATTAGGACAACAAATGCAGTTAATAAGGAAGCTGTTGCAAAATACTTTTACTCTGTATAATTGAGGGTGATCTGAGAACATGGGCAAAACTGTTTTTGTTTCACTGTTCTAGCATTCCTGTATGATTCAAAATAGAAAATACCAGTTGTTAAGTATCAGTCTCTTGTCCCATCTTTCCTCCTCAAAAATGCTGAACCCTAATGAGGTTAAAATTTGTAGCTAATTAAGCCAGTTAACCCTTAAGAAAAGGGTTAGATGGTAGAACTCTGGCATTTCTATAGCCAATAATTTCAGTAATACTTTTCATCTTCAAAATACTGAATTTTGACTTTTCTTTTTAAAAAGCTGCTAAAAGTACATCTGAAATCATAGTTACAATTTCTATTATTTGGAGCATAGGACAGGTCCTGCGTTCTTTCGTGTGCCACTCCTTTAACAGCTGTCTCTTGAGGTTTCCCTTTATTAGCACCTGATGCTGAGTTGGCTTTGGTGTCTCTTATTTGTGCTACCACTGCCTAAAGGTCTGCAGGTGCATTTGCTTCCTTAGTAGTAACTCAGAAAAAGGAAGGAATGTTTACTACTTTTTGGATGGCTTTGTAGTGACTTTACCCTCATTAGTCACCCAGTAGAGACGACTGTACTCAGTCGAGTAGTCGACTGTAGCAGTTGAGTATACAGTAGAGACGACCTGTACAATGTTCTTTTGACCCAGTTCTAATACTTCTGAATGAAAACCATCAAACCTTGCAGTTTGTAGGTTTGGGGATATGGTTTCAGCTTTCTTTATTAAAATTAGGGGTGTACATGTGGTTTGGGGTGAGTAGAGGGTCCAGATCACTATTTGAGTGGCCCAGTGACCAATATAACTGAGAAAATGAGAAATAAAATCTGATCTATTGGAATTGCTAAATATACGCAAAGCTGTTATGTGACCATAGAAACTTAATGCTTTTATTTTAGCTTTGCATTCAGTAGAAAGGAAAAGGCAGATAAAATTAAATGAAGACTTCTATTTTTTCTAAACAGCATTTGAGGAGATGATTTTTTTCCCCCAGTCTTTCTAAATGGGTAGGAAGAGGCACAGCTTGAGAGAAACTACAGATGGAAAATAAAGATGGCACCTTCACTGTTACGATTACAAAAACAAGGCTGCAAGTCAGGCAGCTTTCAAAGTGAAGATTTCTTTTCCGAAATAAACTTCCTCTGTGAAATATGCAGTACAGTAAATATTGTGCATGTTTCAGGTGTGTTAAACGTGACACTTCTACCAGCTTGTTAGCTATTTAGAGCTCATTTTAAGGTATCTAGCTCCATGCTAGAATTAACTTCCTTAGCATATAGCTGGGAAATTTTGCAAGAGGAAGAAACCTGAGGTCAAGCTTAGTGCTCACTGATGTAACTTCTGAAGTATCAGCATTTGAAGTCTGTCTTCATGCTTTCCCCATTTACACAATGTTTGTTTTGTTTTACTCAAGTGATTTGGAATGAGACAACTCGTTTTTCCTTTAGAATGGCTGTAGACTTAAGGATTTTTGGGGGAATGTTTTTTGTTTTTGTGTATGTGTGTATGTTCCCCTTTGTGTGTTAGTTAAGTGATCATTGGATGACAGGGTATCACTGTTCTCCCCAGTTGGAAATCCTCACCGCTGGATAATGGTCACTGTGTTTAGCCCTTGCCTTGCAAGATGAAGCTCAGTTTGTGGATGCTAACTCAAGGACTACTTTTTCTAAAAGGCTCCATGGGGGAAAAAAAAAAAAAAAATTCCTTGTAAAGAAATAATGCTGGAGTAAAGCTGCTTAAGGGAATCTATTTCAAGCCTTCCTAAGATGAATGTATAAAGAATTTTAGTCACATGCAAAGCATATGATACCTTGCTGTGTGGCTAAGCAACTGGAGCCAGAAATTTGGTCAGTCATATGATGGATACACAACTTTAGTTTAGGAGTGCTTTATTCTGTTGTACTGTATTCTCAAGTATGTTGAACCATCATGAGATGAAAATTACTTTCTCTTCTAGCTTTGAACATGCTATAAGAGTTTCCAAAGGCATGTTGATCTCCTAGTGTGGGAGGAAGTACTTTAATGATGATACTGTGCTGCAGGGTGCTTCAGAAGTACCTCTAAGATAGATTTATGAAATCATATCTTCCACTCTGGAGCTTTTAGTTCTCTGTGTTCAACAGCATCAAATAATATTCCTCATTGATGTAGCTGTATGTGACTGGAATTTCTTGGCTTGAGATACACTTGTCATATAATTCTGAGCTTCCAGCCAAAATGTTCTAACCTGTAGTGAAGAATGTAATGTTCTATTAGCATTTTATGTTCCTTTTTGCTGAAGCACTTTAATAGTTTGTATAATGCAGCAGGCAGAGACAAAGCTGCCTGTCTAGGAGTTTGTAGTCTAGATGATGAGTGACAGAACTTCCAAGGGATTTGCTTGCTTTGCTTGCCAGCAGTGATTTGTGCAGCTAATTTGGCTTGCAGTAGATGTCTGAAAGAAAATTGGAAAGCAAAAAAAATTGATACGTTTCTGCAGTTAATATAACTGACTTAAATGTCTAAGAATTTCAGTTTTTGGCTTTGCATTTAAACTTCAAGAAATAGGGTAGTGCTTAGCCAACTGACAATACTGAGTCTGTTCCACTAAGTAAATTGTGCATGTTCTTACTGTTAAGATGCTTAGAGGCAGTAGAACTGATTTTCATTTACTTAGGTGCAGTGAGTATATTAAAGACGTGTATTGATGTATTAAAAGACTGAAGGGTGTCTTACAGCCTACATGAAGCTTCAAAGCAAACTTGTTTTTGCAGTCCAAAGGCTCCTCAAGATATTTATCTGGGTCCACTGTGGTAATAAGATAGATACACCTAAGCCACAGGTGTGTTACTCTTCTCTTTGTTGCAAGCATTTTGAGATGCAAGGTTATTGCTTTTTGTGTGTGTGTGTTCATGTCTACCTATAGTGCCCCTTTAAACAGACTCTTTCACTCCTTAGCATTAATGTAGGCTTTCCCTTTAATTTCATAAACTCAGGTTGGTGTATGTGTATTGCTGATTTTTTTTTTTTCTAATCATGACAGACCTGCTGCTTTTTGTGTGATTCTCTTCTTTGAATTCTAAGCACCTTTTATTTTCTAACAGTTCTTCTGTTGGAAGTGCATTGCCTCGGAGACGTTGCTGTGCATATATTACAATTGGAATGATTTGCATCTTCATTGGAGTTGGGTTAACTGTGAGTGATGTGCTATTTTTGTACTTAAAATGGCGTTTGGGTCTATGCATGTACAAAAGAGCTCCTTTCATTGACCAGCTCTTTTATTCCCAGCATTTGAACAAAATTGCTTCAATTTGTGTATTGTTGTCAGCTCTATTGTAACTATGGACATAATTATCTGAGTTAGCTAGAAAAATGTTCCTAAAAGATCTTCTGGCACTGTGAGATTCTCCATTTCCTGATCTTATATATGTCTTTTATCTTTCTGTGAGGGGGAAAAAAAAAAGGCTTCATTTTAGAAATACTGGGACATCTTGCTCTTGCTATGGCTCTCAAAACTTTCAGGTTTCTAGAAATACATACTGTGGCATAGCCAGAAGTGTAAGCCTCTCTGCAGTGGAGTGCAACAGGATTCAAAAGAGTTGGTACTGGTACAAATTATAAAGGAATGTACACCTTCTTATTCTGCCTTGAAGAACAGATATTGCTGTGTTTGACACTTGTTGTTTCTTTTTTTTTCAGGTTGGTACACAAGATTTTGCCAGGCGATTTCATGCCACCTATGTTTCTTGGGCTATTGCTTATCTCTTAGGTTTAATCTGCCTCATTCGAGCCTGCTACTGGGGAGCTATAAAAGTCAGTTATCCAGAGCACAGTTTTGCATAGAGAAATTGTTAGATTATAGCAGATGCTCATCTATTAATTCTGGATATTACATCTTGGACACTTTTAAAACCTTTCCTGTAAGGATTCCATTCTGTTCAAAGTAGTTCTAAGACTGGAGGTCTCTAAGAACAAATGTTCATTGCACTACATAATATGCAAATAGTTTGTTTTGCTGCTAGATTCCCTAGCTCTGAATACTAAAGCTGTGTTTACATGTTCATAACTCTTGTCTTTATAGGTGTTGAATTTGATTTCAACGGACAGTATTAAGTTTTACATTTCTTTCGTTATGTTAAAATTCGTTTGCCATTTTTCTAGATGATCAGTAAGAATTCAAAAGCAAGAGTGTTTATAAGTGTTTCTACAGTAGCTTCACATTTGTACTTAACATTTTAACTACAATTATGTTCAAAGTGGCTTGCTTTAAAACCTAAGCAATAAGCATTTTGCTTGAACTGCTTACTGTATCTTTTGCCTAAGATCATAGTGACCTTACTGGGGAAACGAAAGTTACAAGTGTACTTCAAAAGACTGACACTGTTGATAGAGACATTTGTAAACACTGTATGCTTTGAGATTTTCAGGTAAAGAGATGCTATTTTGGTAGTTTAAATAAATTTCCACTTAGTCAGGATTGGATTTCAGTTAGGGTAAATGCTTTCTTCTCATGGATCCTGGGACTTGGGTGTTTTTTGTTTTACTTTTACTTGGCAGATTCTAAAAGCCATGCTCGGATTATGGAACTTAACTCTGGTTATTTGTGCAAGTTCCTTTACAGGGTCTAAGGGAAGCATTTCATATGACCTGTTTAGAAATACTTCACTGTCATGTAGGTGACTGTAAGGTGGTGATGGGTTGCCTCCTATTTTCCTTTGATCATGTCAGATTTTTCCTGTTTGGGAAAGTTGAGCACTGGTCGTTGCAAAGGGAGACACTGTAAATTCACATGTAAATTCATATTAACTGCTGTAGTAAGAAAATGGGCAAACTTGGATCATTCCATCAGAGTACATCTAGTCAACTGAGCACTCATGTAATAAGAGAATACAGAAACAGAACGCTTTTCCTAATGATGTATTCACAAAGGATTGAGGGACCAGTTCTTGCACTGCCCATCTTTATAGTTTTAAACAAATTTTTGCTAAATTCAGAAGGAATGTCCTGAGTGATTTAGACTGTAGTGATTTAGATAATGGGGTTGGATGGGTAAATTAATGTGGATGTTTCAGGGATACATGTAATTTAAATTATCTATGTTCCTCCTAGGACATAATGATATTCAGATAAGGATTTTGGAGCACAATAAATGTAAATGATCAAACTGTAAATGATCTGTCTTTGTATGATGCTAAATGTATAAAGCAGTAGCTCAGGATTACAATGTACCTTTTACAAATAAACTAATAAAGAAATAAAGATTATTATTCAAACTTAATATATTCTGTTTTTTATATATAAGTACGAATACAGAAGTGGAAGAAGAATTCATTAATATGATAGGTGCTGTGCAGTTAAGGTGAGCTCTGCCTTTTTTGCTGAACGGAAGCCTCAGGAACATAAAAGAACAAGAACAAATTGCTGTTTTTCTGACATTTTGGGAAGAATGCAGAGAGAATAAATACCAGCTGGGACCACTGCTGGGATTGTGTTCTCTTCTGAATGACTGATTGAGAGGAATACAGTAATGTAGTCTGTTTTCTTAATGCTGTTAATATCCCTCCATGGTAGGTGATCATTGTAGTCCTTTGCGTCTTAAACCTTCAAATACTTTTTCTAGTTGTCTTGTATTTCAAAATAATGTCTGCCCTAAACATCTTGAAAAAGAGTCAGTGCAAGCTGCATTGAAAATCAACCACTGCTTTTCTATCCTAAGAGAAAGAAAAAAAAAGGAAGCCTGACTAATGAAATAATTGATGAGAACTTAAGAAAAATTATGGCATTTTAAACATGCAAGAAAGTTTGTACAGAACCGTAGAAGGAAATCTACCAAGAACTGGAATAGATGTGGTAACTTGTGAAGCAGGTTCATTTGCACAAAGTCCTTGTGTTCTGTGCCAGGTAACATTTCAATCCCTTAAGCTTTCACTAAGCTTTAAATTAAAAAAACAACCAGACCTGTCCTGTGCATACTGACTACTAGAAGAATTTTGAGATTTATTATTAGTTTTTTAGATCACTAGTTTCTTTTGTTGGCTTTTAATGATCTTTTCCTTGATCACTGTACTGCATTGGGTGGGGGAAGGAACTGTCTGAACTCAGGATTAAGGACTCCTGTGCTTTCAGGCCTTATCTTTCCCCTTTCTAAATCTCTTCCCCTCCTCGCTGAAGAGATTTATGTGAGAGAGATGGAGTGTTGCTGACTGAAAACTGTTCAGACCTTAACTCTTTATTTTTTAATTATGAACCTACTGGTGAATGTCTTTTTTTTTTTTTCTTGTATCCCTTATAGATTGCAGTATGTTTCATTTTAAGTGCTGTCCTCTGGTCTTGCTTTTTCTGAAGGTATGCTTGGTTATCAGAAGATCATTGCAATGAGCAGCATGTTGAAAGGAGACAAAGGTTTCAATTCAGCCAGAAATTCATCATGAAGTACATAAAGAAGGTGTTGAAATATCCTAGGAGCCATTTGTTGAAATGTTGAAAAATAGAATATGAGCAATATTTGGGGTTTTTTTTCTGCTCTTTCAGGTAGTGTATGTTTTCACAAGGCAGCAGCTTAATATCAAATGTTAGAAAATCCCTGTAACTCAAAAGGTGGACTTGAATAATAGTTAGGTGAGTAGCAGCAAAAATGACTTGTCATGTTAGATCAATCTAAACGTCTTTTAAGATATGGTGCAAATGAAGCACAGAATGCAACATGCCCTCTAATGGTTAGCCAAGTCTCTAAAAACACTTCTCAAGTGTTTTCCTAAGCAAGCTTGTGAAACACAGCAGTAAAATTATTCAAAGATTGTTAAACGTGGGGGGTGTGTTTGCCACTTGTGTTTTTAAAGTATGCATTTCATGCCTAAGTGGTAAAAAAAAAAAAAAAAAAAAAAAAAAAAAAGCTGATAAAAACTCAGAGCAAGCTGAAAGGCTGGATTCAAAGTCAAATTCTTAAATTGAGGGCTATTTGCAATGAAATAAAATCAATTGCTATCTTCCATAGCTTGTAGCTAGGAAGAAATGCTAATACATCCCAAAACATCTGTGCTAGTTAATATGTCAGTAGGATGGGGATGGTGGCTAGAAGATGAAACAGTCTTTGCTTTTCTGCTCTATGGGGAGAGTCCTCACTGAACTTCTGTGTCCAGCTTTGGTTGATGCATTTCAGGTAAGGTATTGACTGATTACTTCCACGTGAAAACTGAAATGAGTAACTTGAGATGTCCAAAGCTTGCCCTGCAGAACAGGCTGAAAGAACTAACAAGGACATATTTAAATAAAGAAAAGGCTGCAAAGAATAACCAGAGAGTAGATATCAAAAAAACATGACATAGGTTGCAGAG
Organism: Lagopus muta; assembly: GCF_023343835.1. Lineage (NCBI taxonomy): Eukaryota > Metazoa > Chordata > Aves > Galliformes > Phasianidae > Lagopus > Lagopus muta. The sequence continues at coordinate 24,793,724 of NC_064435.1, forward strand.
ATTTAGGTTAGGTGGGAACTTCAGGCAAAACTTTGTTAGAGTAAGGAAAAATAAAAATGCTGTATTGATGTAGTCATAAAGTAAGAACGTCTCTCAGGAATAGGACAGATGTATTTAGATGTACCAGGAGAGAGAAAAAAAACATAGCCTTGTTCCCTATAATACTGATTCTAAGGTACTTCTGTTAGTTTCTGATACCTTGTCCTCTGCCTGTAAGTTTTGATGTAATTATTAATTTTTAGATGCATTAAGGATTACTGGAGATTTTTTTTTCCATTAGACCATCATGAAAACAAAACACATTTGAACAAGACACTGAGATCTGGAATTGAATTCCAAAAGGTAGGACTGATGTGGTGCCTTCCTTGCTGCGTACAGTATTTTCCTCTGTGGAGGTCTTTGCTGTATTATTTCTCTAACACTGAAACAGTATTTTCCCCTTAAATAATGTCAGGAGATAAATAAAAAGTAATAAAGCCTGAACTCTAATGCTCATAAACCATCTTTTCCAGAGGTATTGAAGGTCACCAAGGAATTCATGGTGTGATTTCTGCATGAAAAAATGTGCAGATCAGAGAATGATGAGTTATGACTTTGCTTGGTTTCCACTAACCTGTTTTTCTTTTCTGGGGGGGATAAGTGGTTTTATTATTATTTTTGCCTCTTTCTCACTCTTCATGCCTTACCTCCCCCCCCCCCCCCCCACCCCCCCCCCCCCCCCAAAAAAAAAAAAAATCTGAGGTAGAGTTGCAAAACTTCAAGCTTGTTTTGCTGTTTTTGTATTTTGAGACCAGAAAAAAAAGTTAAGGTTGGTCTTAACAGCTCAGCAGCATTGTCATAAAACCTTTTGATTATTTCAAGCAGAGAAGAAGCAGAGCACATGAAAGAGTGCTGCTGAGGGCTAGGCTGGTGATGCAGTTTGCCTTCTGGACCAGGTCATAGACAGGCATCAGAAGGCAACGCTCAGGGGAAGCGGTCAGGCTGCAACTTCAGTCTATGCAAGGTAACACTAGGAAAAAAAATATTTGTATGGAAACAAGCTCTATCAGTTCTCACTCATTTCTGGCATGAGTTGACTTTTTTTCAAGTCAAGTTTCAAGCACATCATGTATCTCTTTCTGCTTACTTTCCCTCTGTGATTTTGGTTCACAATTGCAAGGATTGATGTTCCTATTTCAAAAACGAAAACATGAAGATGTAGAATTGCTTAGCTCTTAGCTCAAATTGCTTAGCTCTTAGCAGTAGAAAATTGCAATCCTAATGCTTTTGCAAGCTGGATGCTCACAGCATGCATGTTTCTCTTATTAGCAAAGTTTCTTTTCTTTATGGTGAAGTTAAGAATACATTTGTTGTAGTAGCCATGTCAGCTTCAAGTATTCCACTTGTTCAGCTTCCCACTAGCTTCTGTCACCCTACCATGCTCCAGCAGCAGTGCTGTGCTGCAAGGATATCGGGGAGAAAGCCTGGTAGAAAGTAACTTCAGAGCTGCTTCATTGGTTCAGATTTCCTTCTGTGATTTTTGCCCATACAGTTGATGTTTGTTCGATTGCGTGGAGATGGAGGAACAAAAGGCTGAAGGTCAAGAAGAAGAGGAATTTAATCCAGTTGGAGTCATTTGCAGGACTTGGTTACAGTTATCTGAGCCAAGGAGAAAGATACCTAAATTCACTTTCTTAAAGCTTTAATCACAAAGAAGCTTTTCTTTTAGAACAGTGCAGCTACTTGTTAGCCTGAGGAGCTAGCAGCTCATCTTCTAGGCTCCCCTGGAAGCTGAGTGGAAAGTTCTGAGAGGAGGCATCCCTGTATCACTTTCTCTGCTTTTACATTCAGGTGTAGGCATTTAGTGTTGGCTGCTTTCGGAAAAAGGACTTTGAGCTTAAACAGACAGAATCACCAAGGTTGGAAAAAGGCCTCCAAGATCATACGATCCAACTGTCCACCTACCACTAGAACTTCCCGACTAAACCATGTCCCTTAGAACAACATCTAAATGTTTATTGAACACATTCAGGGATGGTGACTCCACTGCTTCTGTGGGCAGCCTGTTCCGGTGTCTGACCATTCTTTCAGAGAAGAAATTTTTCCTGACATCCACCCTGAATCTCCCTTGGTGCAACTTGAGGCTGTTCCCTCTAGTCCTGTTGCTGATTACATGGGAGAAGGGGTGACACCCCACCACAACTTCTTTTCAGACAGTTGTAGAGAACGATAAGGTCTGCCCTGAGTCTCCTCCAAGCTGAACAATCCCAGCTCCCTCAGCTGCTCCCCATAAAACTGCTCCAGACACACTCCAGGGCCCTGATCTCTTTGCTGTACTGAGGGGCCCAAAACTGAACACAGGACTCAAGGTGTGGCCTCAGCAGTGCTGAGTACAGCAGGACTATCTATCCTCTGTACTGAGTTTCCTTGCTCCTGCTGGCAATGCTATTTCTGGTGAAAGACAGGATACCATTGGCTGCCTTCTTCTGCCCACTTGGGCACACTGATAGCTCACGTTCAGATGGGCCTGCCCTAGGTCTGTTTCTTCTACAAAATCTTCCAGCCATTTTGCCCTAAGCCTGTAGTGTTGCCTGGAGTTGTTGTGGCCAAAGTGCAGGATGTGGCACTCAGTCTTGTTGAACTTCATCCCACTGGTCTCAGCCAAGCTATCCAGTCTGACCAGTACCTACCTACCCTCAGGCAGATCGACATTTCCTGTCAGCTTGGTGTCATCTGCAAACTTACTGAGGGTGCACTCAATGCCCTCATCCAGGTCACCCATAAAGATATTGAAGAGGACAGGCCCCAGCACCAACCCCTGGGGAACACCACTAGTGACCGGTTGCCAGCTGGATTTAGCTCCATTCGCCACCACTCTCTGTGCCAGGCCCTCCAGCCAATTCTTTACCCAGCACAGTGTACCTGTCCAAGCCACGGGCTGCCAGCTTCTCCAGGAAAACACTGTGGGAGACTAATCTTTGATCTGGTCCTATATAGCCACTTTTATGGTTCCTTTTTAACAGGTTATTAGGAAGAAATGCGTTCACCTCAATCTTTTGAGCAAGCATAACAGCTGTGACAGCGTAATGGGTTGGAGATTGCTGATCTGGTGGGTTTGGTAAATGACTGTCAAATGGTCTTATTAAGAACACTATAAACAATGGCTAAAAGACAATACTGGATGAGAAACACGATGGGCTCCTAAGATCAACTGTGTATTAAAGTTTTATACAACAGAAGTGTGCCGGATGTGAAAAAATAATTTATTTCTAAGTAAAAATAATGCTGACTCTTTTTCATAGCTTTGTATCAATTTGTAATGACACAGCTGCAGTTCCAGCTTAAAGTTGAGTGCGTTTCTCACTGTCTAAAAAGCTGAGGGAAAGACAGAGCACTGAGGTTAGAAAAACACCTCAGAGGGCATGTTGCTTATTTCCCTTGGGATATCTGCTAGGGACAGTGATGTGTGAAGAAATTTCAAGACTGTTTTGAGTAGAAACTCTGTGACAAAGAAGATGCTATCAGGCTTAGAGGTCCAGGCCCAAAGGCACAGCGTGCCGCCTTCACAGCAAGACCAGGCTGAACTTCTAGTATTCCTGAAGCAGCATTTTTAAACTTTCTGTGGTATTTGATGAAGCCTCTTACACACACACGTGTCTCTCCAGCCATATGTCCATTTCTGTCTTAAAAAATAAAAAATAATTAAAAAAAATAACCTAAATAGAAAATTTAAAAATTGTTTTTACTGTATTTACCCCTAGTATTTTACTTATGTAATACTCAGTTATTTTTATTTTTGTGACAAGATTGTTGTACTTTTTCTTGACGTTTTCATTTTTTAATCTCTGATTGATATTACTACATGTAATTTATTCCAGCCTCAAACTCATTAAGTACTGGAAATTTTTGCCCATTTAAGAGGTGTATTTATAACATGCCCATCATAACTTCTGACCATTTCAGAGAGATAAAGCATAAAGCACCTTAAAGAAATGAATCTTTACTAAAACTTCTATTGCATATCAACTTGAAAGGGACTGTGCACTTCCTGAAAGGCTCTGCTAGCTTGGAGCCTCCTACCCTGAGCAGGCTGCATGGCACAGCACCCCAAGTATTCCCCAGGTAAGCCAACAGTGTATGTAGGTTTTCAAGAGATCTGTGTCTGTATTGCTCTGACATGCAATCACCTTAGGAGTCTTCACTATAGAAAACTGAGTTTGCTAAACTGGCATTCTCAGATTTTTTCCCATTAAAAAATTACTTGGCTATCCCTCATCATTGCTGAAGAGGGCTATGAGAGCCCGCAGTGCTGCTTATGCACCTTTGTTATTAAGGAGGCAGAAAACAGTACTGTGCCCTTTAACATAAATGTGCACTACTGTTACTTTGCTGGGACGGTCAATTGTGCTTTATGCATTGATATTTAACTTACATTTTTCATTCTCTAAGATTTAACTGTCTTTTGTTTTTGTTTCAGTGCGTATTATGTCAAACATTAAGGAGCTGCAACACCTGTGGAAGCGAGAGCCCGCTCTGAGATTTGATCATGCTTGTGTATGTCCCCTGCATGTCCCCCTTTACAAAGCTATGTAATGTTTACAAATCTATGTAATGTTGTATTTAGATCCTCTAAACTGGACATTTGGATGATAATGGAGTTAAGCAAAGCTATTAAAAATACATGCATGGTACAGAATAAATTGCATACAGAATCACAGAATGGCCAGGGTTGGAAGGGACCTCAAGGATCATGAATCTCCAACTCCCCTGCCACATGCAGGGCCACCAACCTCCACGTTTAATGCTAAACCAGGCTGCCCAGGGCCCCATCCAACCTGGCCTTGAACACCTCCAAGGACGGGGCATCCACAACCTCTCTGGGCAGCCTAGTATGCTGTGACATGCCATGGTATGCTGTGAAATGGCTTAGATTTTGGCCAGAGATCTCTCACATACACAAACACACACAAAAAAGAAAAAAAAAAAAAAGAGTTTTCATCATTGTTAGGCTTTAATCTCTTCCTACGTTTGTGTGCAGTCAGCCTTTTGTAGGCTCTGAGGTACGTTACAGCAGCCTTCCAGTACCTGAGGGGGGCCTACAGGAAAGCTAGGGAGAGACCTTTTATATGGGCAGGTAGCAACAGTACAAAGAGAAATGGCTTTAAGCTGGAAGAGGGTAGATTTAGACTAGGTATTAGAAAGTCTTTACTGTGAGGGTGGTGAGACACTGGAACAGGTTGCCCAGTGAGGCTGTGGATGCCCCCTCCCTGGAACCATTCAAAGCCAGGCTGGACGGAGCTGTGAGCAACTTGGTCTACAGGGAGGTGTCCCTTCCTATAGCAGGAGGTTGGAACTAGGTGATCTTAAAGGTCCCTTCCAATCCAAACCATTCTATGATTCTTTTCCAGCCCTGATAAGGTTAATAAAACATTCATCGCTGTAAGCATCACTTTGTACATACTGTCTTATACAGGGATAGCGTGAGAACTGTCCCCAGATTCATTAATTTTATTCTGATTAGAAAACACTGAAGTGGTCTCATTTACATATTGCTAAACAGACAAGATACTGGAGGTGTCCTGAAAAAATCACTGGAATCTACATTTCCATTCAGAATAGTTCCAGTTTTGTTCAAAACGTCCTGTCACCAGTAAAAGAACTGGTACAAAATAGGGCCCATTGCCTGGTCCTTGCAGCAAGTCAACACGTCACCAGGCTGATACTGAAGAAGACACAAACATTACAAATGAGGTTCCTTTTTTTTTTTTCCCCCAAACTTAAAAATATATAATATCACAGCTATTATTTATAGTAAAACCTCAGATGTGCGAACAATAATTTATTTTGCAAAGGCAGAAATGGCCTAGTTATCACACTATGTAGATCTGGTGATAATGAGAATAAACCGTTTACCTGCCTTTGTTTTTAGAGTAAAATGCAGAAAAGGTAACCATTAAGTATATTGTGATTTTAACATATTAAACCACCCAAAAACACTATGCAGCCTTTCCATTTCAAATAAGATTAGAAATGGTCTGGAAGTAAAGCAAAAGTTCCCACTATTCAGTGTAATTGAAACTCCAAATTGAAAGCTTGGCATATATCTCATTTTGGGAGGAAGTGAAAGCTTTCCAATTCATAGTCCTCCATCATGAGTTCGAGAAGGAATACTGTAACCTCACCTAATTCAGACTCTGTCATGTGAACTGCTGGATTTTCCTATGCTTTTAGCATTAAGAAGACAGGGCAGGTTAAGTGTGGAGAACTCTCATCTTATGCTTCGCTGAGCGCAGAAAAATCAATGCTGCTGTCACGCACAGACAGCACAGCCCTGTGTTGTATGACACTGCCCACTGCTGAGCCAGAGAAAGAGCCAGGCTAGAAGCCACAGTACTTACAGTGCACTGATATGAGGAAGAGTTTGCAGCTCTGAAACAAAAGATATTACCACAGAACAATTCTTACTCTTGTTATGCCCAGAATAGCTCATAGATAGATATATGTACATACATTTAACACTGCAGTAAGTGTACTAGACCATTTCTAATGCTGGTTATTGAGACCAGGCAAAGGAAGAAGAAAGTGATAAAATATCCTCATAGAGATTTAAATAGTATATGCTCAGGGAAGGGACTGTTTCTTAATCAAACAGTATTTCCTACATGAAAATGAGAAACTGATCTGATTTTTTTTATCTGTTTTCTTCTTATTTTTTGTAAGATGAATCTAAAACTCTCAATTGTGCCATTAGGGGGCCATAAAAATATTTTATTCATTCTCAATAATGTCAAAGACTTTAGGTTATTGTTTTGCAGGCAGTGAACTTTCTCCAGTGCACACACTCTGGACTGCTATATTCAAAATATCAGATTATTTTTGATTCCTGTGATGGGCGTAGGGCTTCATTTACAGAATATGTTTACCAGGCACTGCTTTTGCTTTCTGTGTCTTCAATTAAACCTATGTTTGGTTGATGAGATTGGCAATGATTTTGCTTCTGACCTTCTCCTGTATTTGCTGTTCGGTGACTCTGCTTTTCCTCTGTGTTCCTCTGTGCCTTTGTGTGTTTAAGAGCAGAGTAACTAACAGGATAAGGCTCAGAGTATATGGATGAGAAGATCTCGGCCAAAAGACCCTTCTGTCCTAAATTGATGGGTCCATTGCTACAATGAAGTGGCAAGATTAGGTGACTGGCAGTAAGTAAATGCTGAGGGTATTGGAGCATAAACTGTACAGTTTCTGTCTTCTGTTAGCTGGGTAATCTCCAGCAGGGAATGCCAAGCCTCACAGGGCATTAGTTTTCCCTTACTGCACTCCAGTACTACAAAGTATCCTACATTTGGTGAGCTTTCCCACTTCTGGTAATTAGCTCCTGCTGCAAGGAATTCCAGGCCAGGCAGGGAGTTGTTTCACTGACTATCAAATCGCTGTTTCTGCTAGAGAAAAGAAGGCTGCTAAATGCTAGACCTTATGCCTCTTAGCTGTTATTTCTCAGATCCCTCCAGTGTACTAACTTGGTTCTCTCAGGATAGTTTGCCTGGCAAGGACCTTTACTTCCAGGCAGTGAAGCACAGAATGATGCTTTTACATTTGCTGTCTTGGACAGCACGCAGGACAGCCAGGTTATATCTGTGTTACTGGTAGGTACGTGCTCCAGAATCCACTTTAGGACAAGGCTGAGGCTCATCCCCCACCTCTTTCTTGCCCTGCTTCCACAGGGAATTGGAAGTGTGAATCAGAAAGAAGCTGCAGGGTGCTGCAGTAGTTCTCACTGTCCTTTTCCAAGATTAGAACATATCTGCTGGGTATGACATGATGCATTACCTGTCTTAGAATATAAGTGAATACAGGTGCAGACAGAAAGGACTGCAAAGCACTTCTGCCGTACTGTGCTTTTAAAAACCTAAGACACATGCACATAGAACACAGAACCAGAGATGACATCTCACATGAAACTTCAGCACGTGCTGAACTTACATTGACTGAGAGTTTGTCAGCATATTAGATGTACAGCACCAACTAGAAAAACAGAGTGAACTGATTTAAGACAGATATTCACTTAAAAGCCATAGAAATATTAATCTTTTAAGTAAATTAAAATTTGAATAAGTCAGAAACTTTATTCTGATTCCTTATAAGACAGCCCTACCTTACAAGCAAGAAAAGATAAATGAGGTCAGGATTCTTCACTTTCAATACTTGGTAACTTCTATTTAGCCATTTTACAAAAATATATTTTAGGATGACAAACCAAGGTGTGTGATAGTGGAAGAATCATTAATGTCATTCTTACCCTCTTATGTATACACACACATCTGAACACGTAACTGGTTTATTATGTTGGGATTGTATTTCCTATTTGGTCTGTAAATAAAACTGTCAACAATTTTAACAACTATTTTTCCCCACAGCTGTAACATGAACAGATTATCTCAGGTCTGAGAAATATGAATGCACTGTTCTGATGGCTGTAATTTGTACATTAACTACGCTTTTGCACAACTGCTGAAAAAGGGACTCCTTGTATCACATCCAAATGTTGATACATATATATGTATATATTAATAATTCTCTTGGTCTTGACTCTTGTCTCCATTTTACTGTATGCTGACTTATCAGTGCAGGGTTAGGTGGCAATTTTGGAATCATATTGTATAGTCTCAATCTAAAGTGACTCTTATTTATGTTATTTGAATTCCTGGTATTAAAAGCTATGACTGTAATCTCAGTCAGCGTAAGAACTAGAAGTAATTCCCATCAATGAAATACTGGAAAGCAAAATTTTACATACTATTGGAACATAAGCAGATTTCTCTTGAAGTTTGTTTTAAAATTCAGAGACTAACTCCAGTACAAGTAGAAAGGTCTTGTAATTAAGCTATGACAGATACATCAGATAGAAAAAGCTCACGGGGAATCTATACAAATAACAGATGAAATTCTGGCCCAAACCTATGGGAGAAATAAAAAGTACAAAATTTTCACTAAATTAAGCCACAATTTCAAAATTCCATTCTCCCAAAGCAAATGGAACTCTTCCATGATATTATGAACTATGAAATGTTTAAGTCTCTTTTCCTGTGCATATATAAAAATACACATTATCTATTTCTATCTAAATATGTTCTATTAATCTCTCTACTTCTAGGTGTTTGTGCACAGACTACAGAACTTTGTTCTGGAAACAACAGATGTGGATGAATTTTAATCCATTTGTTGATTCTTAGTTGAAGATTTGTAGGACCACAGATTGAAATTTTCATGTTTTTGTTAGTACGACATAAGCCAACAAGGGATATATCCATAGACTAGAAGAAAGTATCAAGATCTTCTCGCATGCACAAAAGTTGTTAAGCCATTTACTGTAATCCAGCAGTTTTGCTTCTCTAGGATCAACTGTCCCATGGCATCTTCTTCCACATTATCCAATGCGATTCTATCAAAATACAGCTCTGCGTCTGAGATGTGCCCCCCACATGCTAGTTCCTTCAGCAGATACACGGTTGAGCTTTCTAAAATCAAAAGGGCAACTCTGAGAAGTGTGGAGCACCAGCGCTGGTCCTGGTAGTGACAACACATGCTGATGTAAAACCTCTGTAACATAATGGATTCTGTGGTTTCTGTGACATTTCTGCCTTTTCATCTTCCTGCCTGTAGGTTTTGGGATCTTCTTCTTGAAGGAGGAACAGCAGGTGATTCTCAGAGCCTACTAAATAAGGTCAGTTGAAATTCCAGTGCTCAGTGTCTGCAGTTGCTGAGAACATTCAGTTCAGACAATCCTGAATGCAATGTTCAGTTTAGGTGCAGTAATTAAGTTTTATAATTCAGTACTGCCATCTCACAGTGATGAAAGATGAGCAAGGCAGTCCTTTCTCAAAATAATGACTGTTTAATGTTTATGTATCTTTTGTATACTTATTTGTAAAATTATTTTTATGTGCCCTTTGGGGATTTATTGATATTTTTATGATTACTTCGAGTGGTGTTTTCCAGATTTTTCTCCACATTTACAGTGATTAGAAGATTGGAAGACAAATCATAGAATCATAGAATGGCCTGGGTTGAGAAGAACCACAATGATCATCTAGTTTCAATGACCCTGCTATGTGCAGGGTTGCCAACCACCAGACCAGGCTGCCCAGAGCCACATCCAGCCTGGCTAAATGTTGAGATTCTGTTAAAATTAATGATCCCAGAAAATTAACTTTAAAGAAAAGCTTAAAATCTTAATCCAAGAGAAGCATGAGAGTTGACAGAAGTGAAAGTTTTGTATGTGAAGAAAATACATTTTCATTTATTAACATACTCGGTGCAGTATTGTATACTGATCATCAGCATTCAAACCTCTTTTGGTTACATGTTTTGTAGGCACTAAGTGCACCAATAAATTCCTGCTTTTAATTTAACAGTTTCTCTAATCTATAAGAATACAATTAATCATCATTATTGATATTCTAAATTCTCAAATCTGTGAAAATCAGGAAAAATCTTTATAGTTAGGAGGTCAACTTTAGGAACAGACAGGAGTAAAAGAGAGCTTTTGCATTCTTTCTTTGTGCTAGTGACAAGGAAAAAGCTGATGACAAGCACAGCTGAAGTAACCACTTCACCAAGATACAACCAAAATATTCAGTAAGCACATTTATATGTATACACACACACACACATTTTTCTTGCAGTGTTTTTCTAGTGACTGACTAATGAAAACAAATGGCATTGGAAATTTTTTGATGTGTGATGAAGTTACTTTGAAAGTGGCCTTAGGAAAAAAAAAAATCTCAACAAGGACTGATGCATAAATCACAACTACACATGCAAGTAGACTGATTACACCTGGCACAACTGAATGACAAATTACACGGAAAAGGTCTTTTAAAACTTGCAACTACAAGTCTGCCCCCAGGCTAGCCTGAGAGTCCTTTCATTTCAGCACACCATCACTCTGCTACTAACTGCCATTCATTTGGAAGATAATGTAAAATTACAATTAAATGCTCATTTAGATGTGCAATCACTCATTTTTACACATGCAGTATGGAAACCATTTTTCATTAGTGCTTTGTGCTTTCCTGAACTGTATCTAGTGAAAAGAGTAAATGTGATTGTACGACTCTCAAATCTTTATACTTCAGGAGCACAAAAAAGTACGTTAAAAAAATAATTAAAAAAATCTATTAGTTCACCAAATAGAGATTTTTGTTGTTGTTTTTCATTTAGATTTGAATTTTGCTCATACATGTGTAAAAGCTGCGATATTTCTATTTTGCTATATATAATCCTTGACTAAGGATAAAATATATAATCCTTAACTGAGGATTATGTATTGGTTCTTCAAGTTATTTGTATCATGTATTTGAGAGATCACTGGCCTATCAACACATAATGCAAGAACATAAATAACATCAAATGAAGCAGAAATTTCTGCAAGAATGGAACCAGCACCAGAGAAACTGGTAGGCAGCTGATAAAGTGGACAAAGCAACTTATGTTTCCACTTACCACAGTCAGAAGCAGGATTCTCTCTAAGCGAAGTACGTGGTGGCTTAAGCCAGCAGGTTGCTGGGCTCTGTGAAATGGCTGTGGTCCAGTGCTCCCTCTGCCTGTGCCAGAATGCTGAAAAGCTGGCCTCACTGCTACTGCTGGCATTGCCAAGTCAGGGTGGCAGCGTGCAAGGTGATAACTATTCCTGCTGGGATGATCAGTGCCTCAAAAAAACAGTCATTACCAGCACTAATATTTCCATCTTCCCAGCAGTACCAGACGCAACAAGCTGGCAAATTATCTGGCACACTCAATTTCTCTCCTCTTCGTACCCCATTTCTGCCCGTCCTCTTATCCTTCCTTTGTGTACTAACAGCAGCAGCCCAGCCCACAGCCTTTGTGAAATACACCAGTATGGCTTCTACTGTTTAATCCATCCTCAGCATATCTAAACCTACAAAAATACTAGAATGACATGTGAAACTACATCACTGTACATAACGTCATTTTGATGTGTCAACCTCAAGAAGAGCTGTGTTGAACATATGGAAGCATTCTGCAGCACCTGACCCCATCTCTGGAGGTGTTCAAGGTCAGGTTGGATGGGGCCCTGAGCAGCCTGGTCTAGTGTTAAATGAAGAGGTTGGTGGCCCTGCCTGTGGTGGGGGGTTGGAGATTCATGATCCTTGAGGTCCCTTCCAACCCTGGCCATTCTGTGATTCTGCGACACAGTTCTTTCAAAACTGCAAAAGCCCTGTGGGGGAAAAAAAAACCAAAAAAAGAAAAAAAAAACAGCTTTGTCTTGGCTGCCCCACTGACTTTTCTGTCAGGAACTGTTCTGCAGTAGCAGCAGACATGTAACATTTATGCGCACTTACATATTAATAATTAATAAATAGCACTGGTTTAGCTAAAGGATAAGGTTGATCTGGATAGGGAAGTAACTGTTTTACATTACAATCCTCAGAGAACAGATGACACGGGCCAGAAGAAACATGATACGATATAAAGTAATGATACACTTGGGAGAGATGACTCCAAACCATACTTCAAATGGCAGGAAGCAGGGTAGCAGGTTTGAAGAGCTACTACACCCATTCAAGAACGTGATGGTGCACTGTATAGCAGCAATCTAACTGGGAAGTGTTGTGTTAGGGAAAAAAATGCTACAGGAACATGAGACCTGTATGTATTACCCTCCATTTCAGGGACAGTATCGTACTTTGCTCATCTGACTTGAGGCAAACAATTCAGAGGTGGCAGTGAAGAAGAAAGTAGTGAAGAAGAAAGTAGTAGCCAAAAGTATGGTTGGTGGAGCAAAATAAATCAGTCTTTATTGGTGAAAATTAGTATCGCAAATCTTAACGTTAGTAATAAAATTCCTTATCGAGGTATTTGCTGTTTATGTAATCAAGCTGTATGATTTTGCATACCTGTTTTGAACCTCTGGAGTCAGAGGAAGTGTTAGGAAATTTATGTACTAAAATAATTAAAAGATTTAAGAAGTTAAGGATTTTTCATTAATGTTATGAATTTAAATAAATGAGGTGACAACCTGGAATCTACGAAACTAACATCAGCAAATTCTGATCTGCCTCCTCGGGAGTTAGCAGAGCCGATGCTATGCTGATGCCATGCTGTAAGGGCAACACGTTTGAACTCCAAAGCAGGACGCGGCCACGTGTGAGCAGCTGGCGCCCGTTCCCTGGTGTCACACACGGTGCGGTTGGGCTGCTTTTCAGTTTCCAGTGCGTGCTCTCTCGGGCCTGAGGGTTTTATTTCTTCATTGAGGTGGCTGCACCTGGGGAGGCCTTAGGGCTGTGTACGAAAGTCACTCTCTTTCTCCTTATTTCTGCGGTAAGGCCCCAAGGCAACAGGGCTGTGCTGTAGAGGACGGGTATCTCCGGGCGCAGTCCCGCCGGGAGCGGCGCGGGCTGGCGGGCGCTCAGTGACCGTTCAACGGCTGCGGCGAGGGCCCGGCTGGGGCGGGCGGGGCTCGGGCGGCCGAGGAGGCGGTTGAAGGTGGTGGGCAGCAGGATCCTGATGGCCCACAGGGGGCCGGGGGGAGGTGGTGAGCGGCGGGAGCGGGTGGGAGCCGGGGAGCCGGGTTGTGGGCTGTGCGAGGAGAAAGCCTGGGCTGCGGCAGGTGCCCTGGAGTAACGCTCCCTCATGGAGGCGGTGCTGCCAAGGCCAGCCTTGCTCTGCTTTTCTTGGTATTGCAAGGATAGAATAGCATGAGAATGCAAAAGGTTAGGCTGGGTGACTTGTGGAGATCTCGTGTAGCTTCATCCTTGTGCCTGCTGGACTTAAAAAGGACGAAGTTGAGCTACCTTAGCACCAACACTGATCTTGCCCCTTTCCAGATTGCCCTCTCTTAGCTTCCTTGTTTGTGACTGTGTGGTTCTGTGGGCACCCTTGGAAATTTGGGGGCAAGGAAGAGAATGGGATGTTTGTCATTGCTACACGTGATCTTGTCTTGCTCTACAGGAGAATGCTTTCTAAAAATGGTTGCTTCATTGTGGAATCTACCAGCACGCATGCCATTTATCATCAGGATACACAGGGAAACTGGGGTTTTCTTTTTCCACCTTCTGATGCAGCAGATATCAAAGAAAAGGGGAAATGGTTTTAAGTTGAGGGAGGGGAGATTTAGGTTGGATGTCAGGGGGAAGTTCTTTACAGTGAGAGTGGTGAGGTGCTGGAACAGGCTGCCCAGAGAGGCTGTGGATGCCCCGTCCCTGGAGGTGTTAAAGGCCAGATTGGATGGGGCCCTGGGCAGCTGGAGCTGGTATTAAATGTGGAAGTTGGTGGCCCTGCCTGTGGCAGGGGGTTGGAGATTCATGATCTTTGCAGTCCCTTCCAACCCTGACCATTCTGTGATTCTCTGATATCAGTCATGCATTGCTTTGTGTGCATATTTAGTATCTAGTATATAGCCTTAAGTAAGCATTCTTAATTTGGATAAAACGAAATTTAATCTTCCAAGTCAGCGGTCTCAGTTCATTCTGCAGGAGTTTTCATTGCTGTTTTTGTCTACAACTTCTCAGCCTTATCTTTTCTTGAGTTGAGAAGGTTGTAACACAGGGGAATTCTTAGTTTCGTTAATATCTGTAGTTTCAACCCATGGACTTGATAGTTTCCTGTGAATTTATTTGCTTATTTACCCTGCTGCTTTTTTTTTTTTTTTAAAGCGTGGCACTTCAAAATGCTGAAGGGAGCTCAGCAGTTCGTTGGCAAATCCCTCCAACCAGCGCTACCTGCGTCCCATTTGCCTTCTAAACAAGGTGAGTAGCTTGCTAAGCCGAAACATCAGTTTCTTTTAAGGAGATAGGAAGGGTATGTAAGGTTTATTAGAGTTTCAAAGTTAATTTATTCAAACTACAGAGATGTATAGCTGTGCATTGGTCTTTCTATATCATCTCTGCGATGAAATCTTAATTTAAAGTACATCAGGTTTTCTGGTTTTGTATCTGTAAATCTGGCAAACTGTAGGAAACCAGATCAGGCCTTAAATTTGGACTCTTGGGTTAGTTGACTATTTCTGTTGAAAACATTAAAAGCATGTAATTTAACAAACAGGTTATTGTTCAATTTTACTGTATTGTTATCAAGCCTTCATACAAGTTAGTGGAAAAAACAAATGTAATATTTATATCAGGTGTATGCATTATTTGTTTGTTGGTTTGTTTTTTAAACCTGTTTATGCATTCTGAGTATTACATTACTGAAGCTATTAATAAGTTGGAAATCTGTAGTGGCCGGAGAAACAATGCCAGCATCACCAATGCAGAAAGAAACTGAGTAATTTTTCATATTGTGTTAAAATTCATGGTAGAAGTGGAAAATTGGTCCTGTGGTGAGTTAGAACTTTTAATGTGTGAATAAATGAATTCCTGTATAATCTCTTTGTAGTTGAATTTCAGTAATGCCCTGAAGGCAAATATCACAAAATAAAATCACAGATTACATTTACAGTACTTTTATTGTAATGTTTTCTCTTATCTTTGCCAGCATCAGAAGTTGCTTTCAACTTTCAGACTGAATTACCTAGCAATGCTCAAGTATGTTTGCAGAGTAAGGTTGACTGGGTGAGTACTGAGTAAATACTGAATGACAAAGCTGATGAAGGTGCGTGTTACAGCATGCCATGAAATAAAGTTGGGTGGAACCTTTGTGTTTCTCAGTGAAAAGTGGTATTTCTAGCTAACGCTGTCCTTAAATCTGGGTGTTTGACACTAGAAGTGTCAAAAAGAAGTGTGAGATTCCAACCAGATGTATAATAATGGAGGCATTTTGTTAGCAGTGCTTCCACTTGCAGAGAGGAAGAAAATCAAACTATGATAGGTTCCGCACTGTTCTCAAGTCAATTTTTGAGCAGCTAGGTAGCAGTGAACAACCTGATTTAAATGATTAATTAACTGTTTTAAAGAATTAAAAATTAACTAATTAAAAAAATTAGTTGAGATATGTAGCCTGTGGAAAGTGTTCAGGTTTTCATGAGGTAGTACTGAAACTTGAGTTTCTCTACAGCTGCTACTGGCAAAAAATCCTAGCTGTGAAATTACGTTTTCCTTTGTTACAGGCAAAATGATATTCAGGGAGTGTAAGTGCCTGAGAATCCAGATAGAGCTTCTCCTGGATTGTGCACTGTGAATAATTTAAAGCCAAGTATTGCTTTTATTCCTTCATGATATACAAAGCAGTTTTGAAAGAAAAGATACAGAGTGCTGAGTTCACTACATCACCTAATATGGAAGGAAAGGCTTGACAAGGCTCTGACAGTTCTAACTTGCAACTTAAGTGTAATGTGAAAATGAACTTTAGAGTTTTGAAAGTACATGCAGTGATGTAGGGCTGTTCTTTATAGATTAATTCCATTCTCTTAGATGCATTTCACATGCGAGCATGTAAAAGACTGTTTTTGCATGTGGTGATTCTCCACTATTTAGGTCTTGAAAACCACACATATCAAAATTGTGATATTAGAAAGCAGTTGGCAGAGTGCAGTGATGCCAGTGGTGCAGGAAGAAATGTTGTGGTGACAAAGTCTCACACATCACTATAAATTGCTGTGGCTTTTGGGGGTTTCTTTTATCTTGGGTTTTAAAAAGAAGTGCACTCCAAAACTTCCAGTCCTTCCTGTTTCCTCAGTTCTTGCCTGCCTTCCCCATCTGCCTCAAAATGAGATTAAAATTCCTTGGCCAATACTGTGATGACAGTCTCACACATTACTATAAATTGCTGTGGCCTTGAGAGTGTTTTAATACACCTTCCTTTGCTGTACTTTGAAGGCGCTTCTTAATAGCTCAGATTTGCCACGACTGCTCAGAAATCAGAAAGTGGCAGTTAGAATTAGCAGCATGACTCGCTGGTAACTTAATCCTTCTAAATCCCTAGATCTTTCAGATTTTTTTCCCTGTGGAAAAGGTAACTGGTCAACCACAGAAAGTGGAAGTATGAGCAGGGTAATGCTAAAATATTTTACCATTTCATAATTCTTATCTCTGACTGCAATGTGCTTAGCACCCCCTGAAAACTAGTAGTGCAGTTAAAATACTGAGTGTTGGCTGCTATCTTTTTCAAAAATAATAAATAGCTCCTGCTTTTTACAAATGTAGGTATTTGAGAAAAAAAGACTTTTTTTTTTTTTTTTTGAGGGGGTTGGGAGATCTGTTTTAAGATGAACAATCAGTGCAGAGAAGTTTAAGACGTAGAGGTGTACGTGATGGTTTTTTGTGATTTCTTTTATCTTGGGTTTTGAAAAGAAGTGCTTTGCAAAACCTCCAGTCCTTCCTAGTTCCTCAGTTCCTTGGCCAAACCCCTGTGGAACTTTTCAGGAACCAAAACAAATTTTGGAGGGGAAACTGTTTCCATACTTTCCCAAATACTGATTTCAAGATGGTGTGGGTTTTTTTTTTGTTTTGTTGTTGTTGTTGTTTTTAGCCAGATGGAATTCAGTGTTGTACTGTAAATCTTGGGTCTTGCTGCTTATGAAACATTTCATAGAATCATAGAATTGCACAGGTTGGGAAAGACCTTAAAGATCATCAAGTCTAACTGCAACCAAAGTATACTACCCTAACAACTCTCCACTAAATCATTGTGTGGGAATCCAAATCTCTCATTCTGTGTTAAGGAAAGTCTTTTGTCCTCCTCTTATTATTCTCTGGATTCTGGCAGTGTTTAGGTTAGATAAGTGAGGAGGAGGAGAGATTTGTGTTGTTATTAAAAAACAGCAATAGCATTGTAAAATCCTATCTGAATGATTGCTGTTTCAAATGTGCGTATTCCTTCTAATATAAGTAATAAGTAATACCTGCACTGCTCTGTAAGTAGTTGAACTGTTCCCTTATTATATATAACCAGTAATAAGAAATGTTTTACAAATTCAAGTGAAATCTCTCGGACTTTTTACTTGACCCCTATTCCTGTTAACAGTTTCGCTCCCTATTTTAGTTATCTGAAGTGACTGAAATGAAGATCTTAACTCAAAACACAGTGCCTCTTCAACCCAAACAGGAATTGGATGCAAAAAAAGGTAACAACGCATTGTAAGCAGATGTTTGTCAGATTTGTGTTTTCTGGGTAGAGGGCAAATGAATTTTGAAGGGATGTGGGCTACATATTGGTTGATTTTCTTTTATGATTAGTTGAGAGTTTTGTTTCCTTTCTATAACACAGTTTAAGAGCAGTGTGAAACATTATTGTTTTTCCCATAACATTCCATGTAAGCGTAAATGTTTGCCACAAGTGAGCTGGGAAACCTCCAGTGGTAGAGTAATGAGACTTAAGTTTGATTTGCCTAGTAGAAACATGCTACTTCTGTGTGAGTTACAAAGAGGCTGTCTTCCAGGGTTCCGAGACCAACTACTGGTATTTCCTTATTGAACAAATTACAGGGAGTCTGTAGCATAAAATTGGGCTCACTTCTTGCATTCTTTTGTATTGAAAACAATACAAAACAAAACCCAAACCCTTAATAGCTTGGAACAGTCTACTGTATTTACTAAGTCAGTGTGACAGAAATAAAATGGGGTGCTATGTAATTTACTACCAACATACAAGATCAGGCTTAAGTTAGTACTGCTTTTAATACTGCCTTTTATATAAAAGCAGATTTTTTTGTCTAAAGTCATTGAATTACCAAGATGGGGGAAAAGACCTCCAAAATCATCTAGTCCAGCCATCTACCTGCCACCAGTATTTCCCCATGTCCCTTACTACATTTATGTCCCTCTTTAACAAGAAGACACATCAGTTCTCTGTATTCTCAACTTGTGAGCATTAAACATCAATATTGAGCTTAATTATGTGTATTTACAGAAAGGATCAAATACAGCAGAGATTTCCTCTTGGAGCTTTCAAGCGTTTCGCTCTCTCAAAAGAAGCCAGAGTTTCTGCCCGATCATCCAATTGTACTTGAAAAACCAGTAAGTGTATTCTTTATTTCAAGGGAAGCTTTAAAAAAACAAGCATAGAGGTTTATAATAGCCATTTGATAAGAAACATTTTTCTTCAGACTAGCCTGCTATGCCAATGAAAGCTTTCCAAATGTAGAGTCTACATGAAATCATAGTGCAGTGTAATTTTGGATTTTTATCTTAATTCCTGCTTTGCCTTTTCAAAATCAAAGAGAATAGTCTTGAAGGTTTGGACAAGTTCTGATTTCAGAGTTTGTGCATCAGCGTCCACTATAAAAATTGTATTAATGAACTTACTGTAGTTTGTGTTATCATTATTTCTCATCCATGCATAGCCTTTTTCTGCACTGTCATAGCTGGATTAAGATAGATTTACCTATATCCTTTCAATAGTCCCTTGTGAATTTTTGATCTTGAGAAATTAATTTTAAGTATGACAGTTGCTTTCTTTTAAATAGCAGTTCTGGACAGCATCTTGTTTCTGGGGCAAGTTATTAGAGGGTGACAAGGAAAGAGGTTTTATATGTTTGCATGAATACTTAAGTAGAAAACTCAGAGATCTTTAGAAGGCAAACTAAACAATAAAGTATCGAAAAGGGTTTTTGTCCTAGTTCTTCTGTAAGTTTTATTGTGGTGTGTTGAGGCATAAAATTCACAAACTACCTTATTTGTATTAAGGGCAATGGAAATTAGGCTATTAAAGATATTTAAATGCCAAAAAATCTCTCGCTTGAAAACATACAATATCAATTTTGATAATGCATGCTCTTACATAGTTATGTTCATGGATAGAGGAGGACCCGTGCAGAAATTGGAGGGGAAGATTGAGCGTGAAAATTGCTTATGGCATAGCTAGATTGCAAGGAATCAGCTTAGGGGGAAAATACAGTAAAAGCTGGTGTAAGCCAGGGTGGGGTGCATAAGGTTGTTTTGGGGTGGGCGAGTGTATGTGCAGGAAGGTGGCATAAGTGCATTGTTAGATTGTTTTAGACATAAGATTATGTTACTGTTGATAGTGTCTGCTTTTAAAATCTTGGTTCTCTATTGGTAGAAGAGGTTTATAAGCAGACCTATGGAAACTTAGTTTTCTCTCACTGAAGTAACTTGAGGGTTTGTCTTGCAGGAAAACAGCAACCCTTTTGTTGACATATACAAGAAGTGACAGGTAGCTTGGAAGATGAGAAATCCATCAGTGAAGGAGCTACATGTAATGTAGACCTTCAAGATTTTTAAAGGTACTTGGGTGCCTACACGTGAACACAGGAGCTTACAAAGTCTGTACAAATACCTGTTTCTATTTGTAATTTCCAGAATGCTTCAGAAGGCAAAATACTTCGTAGCACCTGAGATGGTAGTACAATTGCAGTGAAAATAAATCATTTTACAGTTTGGTGTGACTTCTTGTTGTTGTTTTCTTTGAATAGGCTGCATTACATAGCATTACTGTTTGACTATAAACTTTAAAGCAGTACTTGACTGAGGCCTCATTTGCTCCTTTCTTACCAGTAATAAAAGAATAACAAACACCATCAAATCTCAAATGTGTCAGGATATGTGCTCCTAAACGTTTGTTTTTTTCCTCTCTTCTCTTGCAGTCTTCCTGTTCACAAAATGTGAATAATTGCATTTCCCAAAGCTGTTTGTAAATAACTGTCCAGTGTTCTTCACTTTTCTAACTGGAAACAATGGGCAACATTAAGAAACAATACAGCTTTTCATTACTTGTCTTACCTGGTAAAGTGTATGCCAATACATAGTGGATGCTGTAGTTTATTTTGGTTCAGCTAAAACAGTATTTAGAAGAGAAAGCATAAGTCTGAGTATTCATCTACAACAACTTTCAGCTGACAAGGATTAGTAATAGTTATTCTGTACAAATGTAATAATCTTCAAAACCTGAGTTCAGACCTCAAATAACATGCTGTGTGTGGTGAAGGCAAGTTTTCAGCCTTTCAGTGGCAAAAGGTAGCAGGAGCTAAACGAGATTGTGTTGAATATTAATTAGTGCAGAAAAATGTCAAGTTGACTTTCACAGATATTGGTTTTTTTTCCTGCAACTGTGCTAATAAACATATTATTTGAATTCCTTTTTATTATTTTTATGTTTAGCAGTGGTTGGTCAGTTAAAATTAGCTTGCAAGTATATTCTATTCGTATACTGTATGCAAATCTGGTGGTTTCACATCAGCAGGTACCTAAACTCTAATACACCCCTTTCTTGCTGTCCTTCCTCAAAAGAAGAAGAGGAGTAAATATTATGAGATTGGGATGGGTGGAGATAAGGACAGGAGACATCACTCTCAAATTACTGCTGTGGGCAAAGCAAGCAGTGCAGGGAGATTAATTTAATTTATTACCTATTGCTAACAGACTAGAGCAGTGAGAAACAAAAGCAGGCACACTTTCTCCCCTGTCCACTCTTTTTTTACCTTCATCTGAGCAGTGAAGGGGAATGGGAGCTGCAGTCAGTCCATAATGCTTTGTCTCTGCTGTTCCTTCATTGTTGCTCTCTGCCCCTGCTCCAGTGTGGCATTCCTCTCACAGATTGTCTTTCCTGAATGAATCCTTCTTGGGTGGTTTCCCAAAGGCTGCAGCTCTCCAAGTACCACTCCAATATGGCTCTGTACCATGGGGCCCATCGTTAAGGAGCAGACTGTTCCAGCACGAAGACCCACTGGCAGCAGCTCCCTCAGACCTCCTATTCTACCATGGCTCTGCTGCACAGGCTGCAGCTCTGGCTCTGGAGCCTGCTCTTGCAGGGGCTCTCTGTGGGCTGCATGTGGAAATCTGCTGTGTGTGGTACACCATGGGCAAGCTTCTCCTGGGCTTCAAGAAACTTCTGCTCAGCTCTGGAGCACCTCCTGCCCTCCTTCTGCCCTGATGACGATGGCTGCAGACCTACTTTTCTCACACTTCTCAATTCTCTTTCCCAGCTACTGTTGTGCAGCAGTTTTTCCCAAGCATTGCTCATGGCTCAGCTCTGGCCAGCAGTAGATCCCTTTCAGAGCCACCTAGTGCTGGCTCTTATCTGACATGGGGTAGCTGCTGGGCTCTGCTCATAGAAGCCAACTGTGCTACTAAAGTCTTGCCACATAAACCTCATACAGTACCTAATGTTGAGGAGAAAAATCTGTTTTGAGTATGTTTCTTTTTCATCTGAGAGTCTTCCCCATTATGCGTCAGAGGCAATTTCATTGTATAGCTCTCTTAAAACTCTTAAACAATACACAAGCTTTTATGATTCATGCAAGTGTTTGTTTACTAGCAAACAAGCGGAGAATTTTTATTAGGAGGATGTGTGGCATCTACTAGAATGAGTTTCTCTGCTCCAGCACCTCTAAGCAGATAATTTCTTACAACTGGAAAAACATAATAAACCTGATTATACAGTGTCAGTTTTCAGTACCAGTTTAGCCTCTAGCAGTGTCATGGTCACTTTATTTTTTTTATTGCTAGATCAGTAATGAAAAGAAAACATACAGTACACCAGATGGACGTTGTGACAAAGTAAAAAAAAGTCAACTAGATCTAAGGGAAAATGAGTGGTTTGTCTTTTACTTTGCTAAAGGCAGGAGAGATTTAAACTGTTCACTGATTTCTCAAGAGTGTAATGTGGATGTTAGGATGCCCTTTAAGTAGATATGTAGCTGGATCACAGATTTCTGTGTTTATAATAGTATCTGTGCCATTAAAGGAGGATATGACCTGGTTTTATTTTTTTCTTAAGTAGTTAAGATGCCTTGATCCCCAGCAAGTGCCTATATGTGACAGTTTTAAGAATGTCAGGTTTAGTCTTAGCCATAGCGTCTGGATTACAGAACCATACTGCAATGAAGATTGCTTGCTTTTTATACCTGGCAAAAAATTTCCTGAATGATAGTATTAACATGAACAAATTATTCATTTATTCTCCTAAACTAGACATAGACATTTATGGAAATGTGTTTTCAACTTTATACCTGTTTCTTCGGTACAAGGAGAAAACAGCAGCATTAAGTAACAATTGTTTATTAATGCGAGACTAAAAGTATTCACAAATACTCAGTCACACCAATCAAGATGCAGTTTTCTGTGACAGGACTAAATATACACAGTTAACAGTTGAGCTTAGTTTTGTCTTTTTTTCAGCTTTTACAATGCATTATTTCACTAAACTGATCACAAGAAGGCAATGAATGTGATTTTCCTTATTTTAGAACAGAAGAGATTACATCCATAGTATTGCAGTATCACATGATAAACCTCTAACCCAGCACACCTGTACACTGTTAAATCAATGTTATTGTAGTGAAAAACATGACATAGTTACTTGGAATCACAGCTTCTAGTTGTTATTGAGGACCCACCACGATGCTGAAAGAGAAAAGAGTTCATGTATTTACATATACAGTATTTCTATCACATAAACTTTCTAAATAGAATAGCTATAATGCATAAGTCACTGCTGGTGTAAATAAACGGTCATTATATATGCAGCTATACAACAACTGCACACTTTCAAGGACAGAACCACTCCAGGCAGGGGAAAAACACGTACAACACTACCTGATCATAAATGGTAGGAGGATGGCAATAACATGAAAATTTAGATCTCTTTTTGATAACAT
This sequence comes from Lagopus muta, assembly GCF_023343835.1. Classification (NCBI taxonomy): domain Eukaryota; kingdom Metazoa; phylum Chordata; class Aves; order Galliformes; family Phasianidae; genus Lagopus; species Lagopus muta. The sequence continues at coordinate 24,817,212 of NC_064435.1, forward strand.
CTCTGTCTGAGGTGGATTAGCATAGAATTAAGCACCCAAATCCCAGAGAGCAAACCACATAAATTCTCACTGTGAGGGGCTGCCTGTTCTGCTGCATGTGACAGTGCTGTTGCTGAGCAGTGTCCCCTGGGTTCTTCTGCTGCCTTCAGTGACTTTCATTCCTAGTGACATTATTCAATCCTGATGCTGGTGTTTTGTTTTTATTTTTATGCAGGCTTAAGAGTGTTTTGCCTCACAGTGACTTGTAAAATGTCATTTTCATAAAAAGGAAACAGCAATCACTGAATTATACATAGAGCCAAAGTGAAACATATTTGTAGCTCTTTCCCCACAGCCCCTCCACACTGGCCTTTGGAAACTGAAATCTTGCAGAGAAAAACAGCAAGATTTATGGAGAGAGACAAGGAAGCAAGGAAGGATTGTGACTGTATCTTAGGTGCCAAGTGCCCTTATTGGAGAGGTGCTCAGAGACTGTGCATTTTGCACTGTACAGTTTGGGGATTAAATTCATTAACACAATTTGTTCCAGTGGCTGTGTCCATAAACCTATCAATTTCTGGCATTTCTTTGAAAACAAGTTATTCCTGAAGAAGTATATTGAGAAGATGGTTAAGAATCCTGCTTCACTGTAAACTATTAAAGTCTAGTAGGCTCTGACACATCACTGGATTAATAAACTTTAACAACAAAAATGTCAGTATAACAGTTTATTTCATGGATTATAGTGCCATAAACATTCAGTAGTTTTCAGTGTTTTGTTTTCTTCACTGAGAGCTACTTTAATATCCTCAAATCCAGATTTTCACACAGAATCACAGAACTGTAGGGGTTGGAAGGGACCTCCAGAGATCATCGAGTCCAACCCCCCTGCCAAAGCAGGTTCCCTACACCAGGTCACACAGGTAGGCATCCATTCCATCCAATCCATTTTGGATTTAGGCAAAGTGTAGGCATTTCATGCATGTGAACTGAGTGATACCTGGCACCGTGATGCAATGCCCTGAAGTAACTTGATCTGCTTGCAACAGGAGTGCAAGTTGTTAATAGTCACTGTTCCTATTAACTGATAGTAAATGAATAACAGTACTCAAACACCGTGTCTTCCCGAGTCATTCTTAGCTGTGCACCTGCAGTCATTTGAACTAATCCACTGAGTAAAGGCTCAGGTTGTATGTAATGTTTGCAGCAGATTCAGATGGTGATTTAGAATCAGATCAGCTCTTACTTAATCCAGGTGTGCCAAAAGGTGTAGCTGCATCTGAGCTAATCAGTTTGTAGAGTAAGGCCTGTCCTGTACTAGTTGAATGGATTGGTTTCTTTCTTCCTGATTTTACAATGATTTCAATTTACTTCGTCTAAAATTCTCCTATAAAATACACCTGCAATATTGCAGCCATCACTTTTTACTTTATAAACATTCTCTGTGTTTCAAATAGAAATGCAATTTGTGTAGTTTATGCGTGTGGAACATATCCCCTTAAAAAAAAAGAAAAAGAACAAAAATCAGCTATCTAGTCTGATGTGCAAATTACAGATGCTGAATGGAGTGCTGTGAATGCGTGACTTCTGCTTGCCCAGCCCTGAGGAGCGCAGGCCAAGATGCGGCGTTTCCATGGCAACTGCAGGCCGCACTTCCCTCTGCAGACACCTGCATGCACTCTGCATCCAATTTCACACGCTTCTCTATTGAGGCATTTATAAACAATGTATGTTTCCATTTTGTTCTGTATTAATTGTACGTTCCCTAGCTGTGAATAAACCACCCTTGGAACGCTTCTGGCTACACCTAGCTCTTGGACACAAAGACCATGTGAGAAAATGCTGCGTTGTTTCCTAAAGCCAAATTTATCTTGAATCCAGCAGTTTCCCAGTAAGACTTAAGACTTGAAGGGATTCTTTGTTCATAAATGCAATCCCCTTGTATTGCAGGAATCCTGACTTACAACCAAGGGTTTGGCTCGTGAGGTCTGAAAACTCATCTTTTCAAAGGTGACCTCGGGTATAAGGCTAGGTAGTAACTTTATTTTACTTTCTTATTTTAAATTTAGGCTGTAGTCAGACATAAGGGGAAATAAGAGTCCTGCACTGTCTCTTTTAACGTTTCTCTGAAAAGGAAGGTGTATGGTTATTGGTTTGTAATAATAATTTGTAATCTTCGAACACATTGCTTTTTCCCCATGCTTTAACACAGCAGGAAGCATGGTACAGTAAAACTGGTTAGCAAATCTGAATTACTAGTAATTAATGCTTCCTTCAGTTAATGTAAATATGATTAAATTGAATTCATCAGGAGGCAGTTCTCTGCCTGAAGATCTTGAACAGAGTCTATTTTATGATTTGCAGACAATATTGTATACTCCTGGTCATTTCTTAAGTAGCGTGTGCTATCAAAACATTTGTACCATATAACATAAAGCAGTGGGGTTTATTTTTGCTGATGCATTTTATGTTTGTTTGGTTTTTTGCTTAAAATGAAACCATTTGGAGTCCCTTCCTCCTCCATACAAAAGCAGAACTGACTAAAGGATGGTATTATGCAGTGGACTCATATAAGGAACACACTGATACAGCAGAACTCTTCACATGCAACAAATAAAACTTTGTGAAAAAAATGGTATTTACCAGGGACTAGCATTGTTGTAATGAGCTCTGGAGTTTCCAGGAAGTCCACATTACTTCTTTGGAATGTCTTGCTGTAATTCATTTGAAGGTGGCTAAATAATTGTAAAAAATAAAAAATAAGAAGACAAGTATTAAGGGACTAAATATTTTTATGTGCATCAAATTTTTTGCAGTTCATGCCATAGGAGGGATTTTGTGTTTCTAAAGTTAGACAGTGATGATAATGGGAGAGGAGACCTCTGTGAATTTCTTGCATGCTATACTAAATGAGCTTTTTGTTCCCCTGTACAGTTAACTGTTACTCTGATGTTCTTCTCTTGATTGTGACCCAGTATACCAGTTCTTATTCCAAATGTGCTGACCTTTGTTACTGTTGTTGCTTACCCTTTCTAACAGTAAACATGCCTGCTTTGAACTGGGGCTTTGTTCAAAGGGAAGTACTAACACTTCTCCATCTTCTGTCAGAATTGTTTCTGTCTACAGATTTAGGAACCTAGTGCTTGGGGTTTTTTAATACTAGTTACGGGAAACCTTTTTGTTTCCATTCTTTTTTTAGCCGTCTGTCTGCCACAGTCTAGAAATCAGCTGCTAGTCTGACCAAAAGAGACATTGTGGAAATCTATTTGATGAGATGCTGTGATGTGCGTTTGGGAGACTTTGGCAGAGCTCCCTTGTGAATGCTGCTCAGGTGTGTTGCTGGGTGCTGCACCTCCTCTCTCCTTCCTTGGCTCCTGCAGTATCCTACAACAGCATCACTGAACTATGCTGAAGCTGTTGTTTCCTTATTCTTTTGTCTCTGATCAACTGCTACCTATCCAATGCTATACCCTTCTCTCTATTCTATTCAAACTGGCTGTGTTTTTCTGATGTTTTTATCTATAAGCTTCATTATATTTTAGTCTTTAGTAATTATATTGTTTTGAAGCAATGTGATATATTTAGCAAGAGATCACAGAATCACAGAATTGCAGGGGCTGGAAGGGACCTCAAGAGATCATCGAGTCCAACCCTCTGCTAAAGAAGGTTCAATATAATAGGTCGCACAGGTAGGCATCCAGATGGGTCTTGAATATCTCCAGAGGAGGAGACTCCACAACCTCTCTGGGTAATGTGTTCCAGTGATCCATCACCCTTACCTTACAGTTGTTCTTCTGCATGTTTGTATGGAACTTCCTACATTCAAGTTTTAGACATTACTTCCTGTCCTATCATTACACATCACCAAGAAGAGCCTGGCATCATCCATTTGCCTCCCATCTCCCTTTAGATAATTATAAATATTAATCAGATCCCCCCTCAGTCTTCTTTTCCCTAGGCTGAACAAACCCAGGTTCCTCAGCCTTTCCTCATAAGGGAGATAAGGGGAGATCAATTAGCAGTAGTTAATTTGTATTCAGTTCTTGTACACAATTGCTCACATAATTGCTCTCTAATGGTCAAACCTTTATGTGTATATATGTATTAAAGCAACAACAAATCCAATAACAGAACAGTTTACCTATTCCAGATGTTGCTGTTCTCCCAGAACTCATAAATAATGAAGCGGGAATCATTTGGAAGCTTCTGTATGGAAACACTAAGAAATGTAGAACAGAAGTAATTCAATCAAACATGTCAAAACTATTTCACATATGCATCCTTTCCCAGGTTTTCTGAGTATGAACAAAATAAAAGGATTTTTTTGAAACAAACAAACAGAAACCAACACACAGCCAAACAAATATGTGAATTTTGAGAATGATACAGCAAAAACTCATCTATAAGATTTTGAGAATTCTCATGGCTTTTCTTTTTTTTTTTTTAAATATTAATAACAGTTATGATGGTCTCGTTTATGAAACTCATTTTTCATATTCCTCCAATGGTTAGAGTCTGAAGAAATGCAAATCAGTAATACAGAAAATCAGACAAATGTGCTCCAGAGAGAATCCACCGACACAGCACGTTGTGCACACAGAACAGCTGAAGGGATAGAATGACTTGTGCTGCTTCACTGAAGAGTCTCTTCATGCAAAGTCTGCCCTTGGCTGTGAGACGCAGACCAGATGCTTTGAGAGCACATAGCAACAGAGTATTAAGACAGATTGATGTCTGATGAAGATAAGTTTTGAAAATAATATCTCCTGATATTGCTTATTTGTTCTTAGGGCATTCAGCTAACATTTTATCATGGATAAAATGTGTCCCATAATATACTGATTGTGTACACCGGATTATCCTGTTTATTGTCTTGAGTGTATCAGGTTCATAGCACATGGGGAAATTACACATTGTTTTTTAGATATATGGCACAGAAAGCATATGTATGTACTTCACTGAGTAGCCAAAATCTTTGAGCTTACTGGTGGTGTGCTTGAAAACTAATCTCAGATTATATTTCACACAGTAATAGCTAATGAATTCGTAGAACTTACTGGTGTATGCAAAAATACACTGTAAAATATAAAAAACCAAGATAAAAAATCAAGAATTTTTTGGGAAAGAAAAAAAGGCATCAATGGCATAAATAGCTCAACTTAAAAACAGCCGGTAGGTGGCATTGCAGATCTGCCAAATGCCTTTAAACGTGGGAAAGAAAGTTTTTGCTTCGTTTTCTAAGTTGCATTCTAAAGTGGTGTAAGCTCTCTCTCATGCAAGTACGCAATCACTGAAGTTGGATGTTCTTTTTCAGAGGGATAGGGAGTGGCACTCTTTGTTCTTCCAGCTTAATTTTCTTGTTTTTATGAATATTGCTGGTAGAATCACTGTACTTGTGATGATCTCATAGCAATAAGGCTCACCGGTTAGGGATGTGGCAGGCAGATTTTGAAACCCTTGAATATATGAGAACCATATTGTGTACACATTATAAAAATATTTCATTGTGGTCTGTGTGTATAGCATAGCTTTTTCAAGTCTGTTAAATTCAATATAGCGATGAGTCATTTAAACTTATTCTTAACCCTGCTCTAATGTTTTATTTCATTTGAAAAAGAGCGAAGCAAAAATACACTATTGAAAATGTTGCTTTTCAGTTCTTTACATTCTTTATTAGGAATGAAAATTTAACAGTGGCAAACTGAGGGAAAAGTTTTCAAAGCTTCCAAGCAGAGAACTGGAAGACAAATTGATCAATTGCTCACTTACCAGGTGAGCAAAAATGATGGATGGCAGATGAGTTTTCCAAAAGATGCTGTCACTTTAGGAGCTTCTGGAAGCTGTGAAATGGTGACCTAAAAGCCTTTAAAAATGGTACTGTATCTCTGGGATTATCTTTACGGTTTTAGCAGGAGTTTTAGGGCAGGAAGATTATGCACAGGAGTGTGAATGTGTTTGGTTTTTTTGGTTTTTTTTTTTGAAGACTCAGTGTTTATTTAATTCATGAGATTTTGTGATACTGCTGGAAGTTCACGCACATACTTTTGACATCTCTTTATGACTTCTGTTGAATTTGAGAAGTTCTGTATAAATACATGTGCATAATCACTCAGGAAAGAGGATGCTACTGATTCTCTCTTCATAAACTATCTATCTCCACTTAGAGACTGTTCAAGAAAATAGATTACTTTCCTTTATTCAGCCCACGGACAGTAATACTGTACTTACTGCAAACAGCCACTCTGAGCAGAAGCAGACTCCACATACTGCTTCAGAGCAAGCCTGAATTCCTCAATTTCTTCTTCTATCACAGACATTTGACGTTGAACGATCATTATGTGCTAATGCAAAAAAAAATAATAATAATAATTTGTATCTTCCTATGAATTTCTTGTACTTCAAACTAAATAAAGTCTATTGTCATAAATCAGAATATGCAGTCATCAAAGATCTTCATAATCTGGTTGACCATGGGCCTGGGCACCCTGCTCTGGGTGTCCCTGTTTGATCAGAGGTTGGGCCAGATGGACCCAGGGAGCTGTGACACTATTTCCTTCTTACATGAGCTTTGTTTGAATGTATCCTTTGAAAACAATTTAGAAGTTAGTATTAAAGTTTTGTATTTTAAGTTATGTTGTCTCTTTCACGATGTATTCTGCAGACTAAAAATTATTCTTTTTTTAAGAGAGACAAGTTGAGATTGTTGCATCAAAACCTAGCATTGAAAATCAAACACCAAAACATATTATCTTGGGAAATACTTACAGATCTTGCATTTTCTTCCAAAACTTCTTCTTCAAACGGCTCAAGCTTCAAGTCCTTTCAGCAGTGTTTAAAAAAAAATTAAAAAAAAGAAGTGTGAGTAAACAGATATACCTTGATCTTACCATTTAAAAATTATTTTCATAATTGTATTCTCAAATCTCCAGAAATTATAATTAAATGTCTTCTTTATTATCTGCAAACCAAATGTAAACACTGCTTGCAGAATCTTGTGTGTTTCAGTGTTTAAATTCAACCCAAGCTGTTCTGCCAAGTTTTATTTACAATACTGAGCAGGCAGTGCTTCACTTGTAATAAATCTGCTTGTTCACAATTGTTTGTTGGGCTTAAAGAAGAAGATGTCGTCTTAAATTGCGTGGACTACGGAGAGGAGAAGGGATGGTAATTTGAAGTAGACTTTCTGCATAAAGAAAACTTTATGCAGAATAAACTTATCTAGGGGAGATTATGACAGATTGGATCAGAAATCTTTGCTGGAAATAAAAGGACAAGCAGAAGACAAGAAATGCACACCTTCTTTTCCAGCCTGTCAATCAGCTTCTGAAGTCTGCTTATCTGGGTCATCCACTGGCTCTCTTCCTCAATCCAGCCTTTGGAAATCATAAATAATGAAGAAGAAAACATTACTGAATGCTGGAACATACCATATTCATCTATTTTGTAAAAATCATTAACTTATCTTGCAACTTATTTTGCTTCTCAAAAGAAGACCGTGCTGCAATCACTTCAGTGTTCATTTAAGTGTAAATAATGTTAAAGCATAATTTTGTCCATCCAAATGTTTTACTTTCTTCTTAAGATACAGTAGAAATCCAGTACAGAAAGAAAACTATGTTCTAAATTAACTCCGGTGTTTTGAAGTCGTGATGATAACAGAAGAGAGGAATGCTCTGCTCTGCAGGTGGAACCAGGTTATAAGCTGAAGCTCTGCTTCTGCCTAAGTTATGGTGTCGCTTTTTCATTTTTATCTATAGGCTATAAATATTAACTAAGAAATGCTGACTCAACTGACAGACCCAAAATAATATCCCAGTTTGGCCCATATTTATGTATTTATTTTTTATCCATTCTTAGGCTACATACTTATTTTCCCTACAGTTTGAGCTAGTACCTCCTATATTGAATTGAAAGTTGATTTGTGTCAGTAAAGGATCTGAATTAGTTAGCACATATAAATTAAAGTTTTGAGATGAAGATTTGTTTCTTCTCCACATATGGATATGTGTTTTATAGACATTTAAATTGTGAAATGCCATACCTGTGTTAAATTGAGGGTTACTGGGTGATAGGCTGTTGCTCCTTTGAAGCCTTCGAGCAGAGCGTTTTCCTGGCCATTGCACTGAGAGCACTTCTGGTTTTGTTGGACCTTGTCTGCACAGGAACACAGGACAGTTCGTAAGGTAACACATATGAGAGAGCATTCTGTTCTCCTCTTTCTGTTTACAGGAATGTCTTCATCTCCTTCATCTCTTTGTATCTGCCACTTTAAACTAAGAAAAAATAAATTAGGAACATCTATTGCTACTACTGAATTCTTTTCCAGATAATTTTGCTACAAATAATTGCTTGTGTTTTTAATGACTTTAATGACCACACTGCTTGTCATAAACAATGAAAAAAAGGAGGGTTAAGATGGCATCAGCCTATCTTTCAGAGAGTGAAAGCTCACGGTCTGTCAGTGACATGGTTCTGACCTAGCCTGAGGAGTCCTCCTTGCAGTGTCATCTTGTGGTACCGTCTCTGCAGAACTGGGGTTATACAGCAGCTGAAACTAAGGGATAAAGTTCACATTGAGGAAAATGTAACTGTATTAAGGAGGTATTTTTTGGGTAGCACTTGCTGCCACATATGAACAAGATAAAATCTCTTAACACTAAAGCCAAATTATGGCAGTTCCCCAGTGTAAAGACTTAAATTAGCTTAGGATTGCCTTAGTGGGGTTATGCGTCAGGCAGTTTCCCCCGTGTTAATTCAAGCATAATTGAAGATGATTTTGCATTGAGACTGAGGCATCTAGAAACTAGCCAGATTTTCTCCAAAATAGCTGTAGTTTAAGTGCTCAGTTTGCCTGGCTTCTCTATTGCTACCTCAGAAAGCAAGGAAGATGATATTTGGCTCAACAGCTCACAGCTCCTTCTAATTTTCTTTGCCATGGCACACACTAGCTATCCAAGAGGATGTTTCTGAACAGTTGTAGTGGAAAAACTGGAGGAAGAACTGTCTGTAATGTCCTGTTTGGAAGTCAACACAGAAGAGAAATCTGGCAGCAAAAAGGATATTTGTATTGCCCAATTTTACACATCCAAGGTAGTTGTTTGAGTTACAAGGACTCAAGAAGGCTAGAGATGCTGTCCTAGAAGGTAAGTCAACTTGTGATTAATGCAGAGGATAGCTTAAAGCACCCAAATAAGCCTCCAGCTCTGAACTAGCCATTAGAGACTTCTTTCTCTCTCACCTAGAAAGATGTATGTGCAAATAGAGGGGTTTATATGCTGTGCCTGCTCTGTACACCTTTTAAAACCTGTGTGATTCCTGTGGTCAAGCTGTGGCACAAAACCCCAGCATGAGACTCGTGTACTTCAGGAATCTCAGAACCAACAGGAAAGCAATTAAGAGAATGACAATATGAAAAAACAACACATTTTACAACATAAAGAAGTGTTGAGATCTTAGCCCATGGAACACAATGGCTTGTGTTTTGCTCTGCCTTTCTATAATAACATACTGAGGATAACAAGACCATGAAGCCAAGCACCCTTTCAGAAATGTTGCAGCTTTTGATCCTTTTGATCCTACAGATTCTTATCTATGAGGAGATGCCATTAAATTCAGCTAAACCTGGATATTGATTACCCAGGTGATATAGAGCTCATAGACTTAGGAGTGAACCAGTACTATGGCCTCATGTTGCAGCACGAAGCTGTAACAAGTAAGACCCTGGCTGTTTCTTTTCTTTATGTTGGGAATGTTGTGCGACCAGGAATAAAAATAAAAAAGCAATCATAAAGCCAGAAGAAGCAAACAAAGAAGCAGTCAGTGACCTTGGTTATTTCGGAGTTCTACACGTTGCATTGATCTTTCTGTATTTGATATTAAATAATCAATGGATTTTAAGAGGTCAAAGGAACAAAGATTAGGATGCAATAAAGTGCTCTCACACTTAGCCTGTTCTCACTCCTACATGCAGCCCGCCATACGATCAGAGTGCAAACCTCTTGTAGTCAATTTGAGGAAAACTATCAGTGAGTTCCTATGGAGAATGAAAAAAGGATTCTTATTTCTCCTGTTATTTCCTGCATCAGGGTGCTGGATGAAACACAAAATATCTGAGAGGTTTGTGGTGGCCCCCTTCCCATGCTGGCCACCAACCTTTCCTGCCGAGTCTGCTCCTCTGTGGTTTCCATGGCACACTCCAGGGAAGCCTGGAGGGACTGGAGCTGGTTCAGCGTTTCCTTCAGGAGAAAGCGAGTCACGAACTGCTCCAAATTAGAAGCTTCTTGATAGTCCTAAAATTACATTAAAAAGAAAATGCTAAGGATTTGCCTATTGTGTTAGAAATGAATTTCCAAGTATGAACACTCTTCCCACCCGAGATAAGAGAGGCCCAAGCATAAATTTCAACAACACAGTTTCTACTAAAAAAAACCCTCCTCCTAACATTTTTTATCTCCAGATGATTGCAATACCATATTACTTCCTACGTTTGGGTAAGCCAATATATACTTGACAACTACTGAAGAAAATTTAGAATTTTTATTCACATCCATTCTTGTGAAATGTAATTTATCTGGCCCCGTGGCCTGTCTGTGCCAGAGCCATTGGGCAGGCCAGGTGATGGGTGATGCTGCCAAACCGCTGATGGAGTTTTCCAGAGCAGCATCACACAACACCTGCCCTGCCCAAAGCTCTTCCCATCATCAGTTTGGCTCAAGGACTGCCAGCACCAGAAACAGTGAATTTTGAATACAGCAATCCTTGGCAGGTTTTGGTTCCCATTATTTGTTTAATTATTTTGGAAGCCCCTTTTCTTTCAGTTCATTAATGACTCCAGTTATGATCTTGCTCTATACCAGTGTCAGTTAAGCTTTGCTGAAAAAGTTTCATTAGATGCCATCAAAGTATGCAAGAAATCAACTTTACGTTTAAACATCTGTTCAAAACAGAAAAAGGTTTTTGAAGAATTCATGCAACTGCTCACTCCATCAGTCACCCCAGGAATCAGATTTCCATGGACAGAATCAACATTAACATTTCTAGTAGCCCAGTTGTGCACACAGGTAAATGCTGTGTGAGGGAAGAATTAATACAATATTGTAACCATATGCAATAAAGTAAACAACCCCTTCCTTTTCCATACAAACATGCAGAAGAACTTCTTTAAAATAAGGGTGATGGATCACTGGAACAGGCTGCCCAGAGAGGTTGTGGAGTCTCCTTCTCTGGAGATATTCAAGATTCATCTAGACACCTACCTGTGTGGCCTATTGTATTGAACATTATTCAGCAGAGGGTTGGACTTGACCATCTCTTGAGGTCCCTTCTAACCCCTGCAATTCTGTGATTCTGATTCCTGGCTGTTCCCCCTAATAAGTGCAAGAGAGGGGCAAGGCCAGTCCCTTAGAGCCTCTGCTTACTTAGTAGAGCCCTCATCAAGAAAAGAGAAGTAAAATGGCCTGAATGACCATGTTATACAGTAGTCTGGTACCCACTTTCTGCCCCAAGTCTGGTTGTCCACGAAATCCATTCTGCAGATCTTGAAAGTTCTGGCTACAATTCCATCAGACACCAGAAAGGCATCATAGTATCCAAGGAGCACTGAATGAAAGATTTCTATAGTTACTCTACTTGACAGATGATGGTCTGTTAACATTAAAGAAAGCTTGTCATTTAATGGTGTTGGGTCCTCCTCTAGCTGAAAACCTCTTTGAGTATTTGTGGCAATGTATGTGGGGCGTTTTTTAAGCTCTTCCCAATTTTAGAATTCTCCTTGAATTTACTTGATTTTTGCATTTTTATGTTTGCAATCAGAACACAAATAGGAGATGTGTTGAAATGTAAATGAGAAATAAAAGATTGCACAATAATAGCTTCAAAAGCACTTTGCTCTCTTTCACAATATATGTTATGAAGTTCTTGCTGAAAGACTTCTGCTACAGAAATCTTGAATGTCGAATCACCCATGAATGATCAGAATTACTTATATAGCCAGGAGCTTCACAACCATCTATATTTTTTCTCTCTTCGAATGAATCGGGTGTGAGGCACACTGCAACCAAATAACTTCTTATTTATAAATTTTTAAAAGAGGCATATGAGATTCTCAGTCTACCTTTTGAACAAATACCTAAGATTCATACCAGTCCCATAAACAACATTTTTTAGAAACCTTTCTGTGTAGTTCATCTTATGCAACACATAATTTTTCCTTCTAAATTTTCTGACCCCTTAATTGCAACTGATGTAAAACTCGGTTGCACCTGATGGAAATCATGTAAGTTCCAACAATTTTGATTCTATGTGGCATGTAAGAACCTGTACAAATCTTTATAGTATGGACTGCTAAATAAAACCCCGTGGCTGAAATCCCTGGTTCGTTTCATTTCTCAACTGTCACCAGCGCACTTGGAAATAAATGAATAGAACATGACAGAAGTGACCATTTTTAATAAGTTTTTTAATCAAAGCAATATGACAAGAGGAGGAGAAGAATTAATCTGTCTGAAAGTTCTGCGTATCCAAAAATAATCTCATTACAGCTTCCCACTCATAGTTATGGTAAATCTGATAGCAGCATGCTGAATTAGAACTTAAAATATACGTCAATAATGTTTCATTTTGCAAACTGCCTGGGTGGGCCTGTGCTGTTGGGCGCAGTGTAAACATAAGCTATGTGAACCTTGCTGAAGCTAGCTCCTTTCTGACTCCTTCAGAAATGCTTTCCTGCATATGAAAGTTATTAAAGTCTTTTTAATCAGACTTACTCCATGTTCATTCACATACCAGGAGTTCTTTTTTTTTCCTGTTCTGTTGTCCCACAGTGGTATCTTTAAAGCCTTCCCAGTGGGAAAGGTCCCTATAATCTATAATCCTTGAAAATGGTTTAGGGCTACCTTGTAAGGTGCACAGATTGTTTACATAGAGATAGGCTAATCAGGATGCTAACACCATCTGTGGGAGTCTAGAATTATCAAAGATTCTTTCCTTATAGTTATCTTTTACCCAAACACTGGTATGGTCAGTTAGGTAAATGGTTATTTAATGTTTTTCTTTAATCAGAGAATTAACAACAACACTATTTCTACAGATATTATTTAAAGTTCCATTTAACTTACTATCGTTTTTGCAAACCTGATTAATTCATGGACTGAAACCAGTGGAAGTATTTATTTTGCTTTAAATGAGGTCTCTCTGTATACCCCAGTTGAAGGGCTCATTCCTTCTGTGGAGGATCAATGTGCCTCCTACGTAACAGATTGGAAGGTCTGACCAACTTGTTGAGTGCCAAACTCCTGCCTGCTGACACATAACTGTTAATTGTGTAATTAATTTGTAACAACAGTTATGGGGAAAAAAACCAACAATAATCATTTACAAATTATCAACATTGTAATAATTTAAGTCATAGAGGAAAAATAGATTTTCAGCTACAATTCAAATTATATCTTAACTCCAGTTCTTAACAAAGAGGAATTAACAGCCATGCTTTGCTATCACTTCACCATTCTACTTCCTACAGAAAAGGGCCTTAATTTCTATCTTACTAAAAAGCATTTCACCAAATGAAAAAACATGTTGATTTTGAACTAAGAAAAATATGTACCAATGTATTAGGTGAGTATTGTGTTATAATCAGACTAACTGGCAAGCAGAATATTTATATTGTTGGCATTGTCCCAATTAATAATTAGATCAACCGATGGCTTCTGTACGTAAACTTGAAAAATGATCTTTTCTTGCATGTCAGTAACTGTAAATTACAGTTCATTAGCATGCATATTATACTATACAGCAGTTTGGGAAGTCTAAATGAAATAAGTCTTTGTTAACATACCATTCTAGTTGTTAGTTTTACTGACTGTGAGTGAATGAGGGCAATTTTCCACATTGCCCTCACTGACAGACAGCAGTGACCTTTGCAAGCAGCTAAGATTTGAATTCCCATTAATGCTACTGAGGATGCATATAATTAGTGATTTCCCTAAGGAAAAGGTCACCATGGTCTTTAAAACTGGCTTACAGCTACCTTAACACATGCAGAAGAGGAATCCTTGTATAAGGAGGAGTATTTGAGACTTAAGTATCCCCTGAGGGAGCCCACTTCTCAGCTGCCACAGGTTGTCTCTCTGGATCCCATCAAGCCCTGGCTCCAGCCCCATCCTGTACCTTCAGGTGACCTGATGCTGACTCTTATATCAAAAAAGCAGCTCCCTGAGGTGGGGCAAGAGGGGAATTCCTGTGTTCATTTACCAAGAGGCAAGCAAACTAAAAGTGACTGAGACATAAAGAAAACTGAAATCTTTCTGAATAGATGGGATATGAGGCAAGACCCATAAACTTACGTGTAACTGACATCTGCCTGTCATCTATTCCAGACCCTGTACAGAGCAGGGCCAGCTCTGTAAATCATAATCGTCATAGAATCATCATAGAATCATAGAACGGCAAGTCCATGGTACTGCTTTTTTTTTGCTTTTTTTTTTTTTTTCTCCCAGCAATACAAATGAGTTTGAAGAAATGGCTGCCTGTGCTGCACTGTTGACCTCTTTTATGATTTCCAAAATGTGTCCAAAAAGAGAGCATCTTCACATTGCTGGGAAGTTGTCTAGCTCCACCTATTGTCATGTTTCTCTTGGTAATCACAGAATCATAGAATGGCCTGGGTTGAAAAGGACCTCAGTGATCATCCAATTTCAACCCCCTGCTATGTGCAGGGTCGCCAACCACCAGACCAGGCTGCCCAGAGCCACATCCAGCCTGGCCTTGAATGCCTCCAGGGATGGGGCATCCACAACCTCCTTGGGCAGCCTGTTCCAGTGTCACCATCTTGGATTAATTCCTCCTAATATCTGACTTAAACCTCCCCTGTCTTAGTTAGATAGATATCCTATCTTCCCTCAGCCTCTCCTCCAGACTGAACAAACCTAGTTCTGTAGCCTTCTCCTTCCTATAGTATCACTTATTATTTTATGTTGCGTAGCATTATTTTATTAATTATTTATTTGTTCTTTATTTGTAGCACTATATATTGCATTTAGTACTGTTACATGACTGAAATTTCCTATTTCCTATTTTATTTGTAATCTCAAATTCATTTCATAAAAAATCGCTTGCATATCTTTACAGAAAACACCCCCAGGCAACTGAAAAGTACTTATCATTGAATCAAAATTAGTCCAGAATAGATCTACCCTGTAACATGTAGATGCAACATCAATGGGACATTGCCCTAGGTTATGATTTTAAATTCAGGATACAAAATTAGGCAGAATAGCTGTAGCCAGAAGAAACCACATTCATGCCCTTTTCATTTCAATGACTAAGATCTATTTCTTCAGACAGCAGGATAGCATCATAACAGAGTTGGACAGAAGCCAGATCCAGAGATGCTCACTATGTAGTTCAGTGGCTTCACACAAACTCAACTTTTAGCATATCTTCTTTTGAAAGAGTGAGTGGATGCATAACATCCCGAACTATTAAATAGATGCAACTTCAATTTTAAAACGCAGCACAAATGTAACAAGTCTATTAAAGTACTATATTTCAAATAATCTGCCTGTTTAAATTCTGCCTAGAGAACTGGAACAGTGGCAAAGTCTACTTACCACTTACAATGGTGACATACGAGCAATGACATAAAATAGCTACAGGTGCCTATAGGAGAATACTGACACTCATTTGAAAAAGCATCCATGAGAAAAGCAGTCTATCACTCTCCTTTACTGGGATTACTGAAGGAGTAACATACTCTTCTTGCAATAACTTGTACAGAAGTCATGCCTAAATGAAAAGTAAGTTCTATTTAAGTCCTACTAAGAGCACTGGGTAGCACAGAGAAAAGTAACTGTCTTATATCAGCAGGTAGCAAGATAAATGTAATGCCACTGCTCCTGGAAGAAAGTTGTAAGAATAGAAGTAAAGCATCAAAGCTGACAGAGGAACAGATAAATGGATTTTTTGTTTGTATGTTTTTCTGCTGTGAAGCTATTTCTATGCACTTCCTTGCTTAGAGGTGTGGATATCAACTTAATTAAGGTTATGTTGTTTTCTTTTTTTCCTTTTTGTTTTTTTTTTTTAAGGTCTGACTATTTAGCACATCATTTTTGGGAATATTTGAGCATTGTCTCCTTCTGACCCAGTAGGTGTGAGACTTCCACAAAGAACAAAGGAGTTCCCAGGAATGTCCTCTCCTGAGAAAAAGAGGAAGGGGATGTATCTGTAGAATATGCTTGCACAACTGGTCAGAATTCGTTGCTTGCAGCTTGCTGAGTTTATCTGCATTGACTTGACTTGCATAATATTATTTGACTTGACTTGTCCATAATATTAAATTTTATAGTAGAAAATAGTGCGCAATAAAATCCCAAAATATCATTTAATAATGTCTTTGCATAAAAATAGCTGCTTAGCCATAGAATTCTCTCTGCCTGGTAGCAGAGAGCAACTGGTGATATATTTAGCACCGTTGCCAGCATTCGTCTCCTCAGATGAGATTATAGCAGACAGCTGAAGAACTGCTTAGTGTATGGATTTAAGCAAAAGGGATCCAGACTCCAATCCTAACCGCTGGCAAGTCTGTCTCATCAAAAATTAGGGGAAGAAAATAAATGGAATAGAATTTAGTATGATCTTATATCCGTTCAAGGGGATTACCACCACTGGGTTTTTACCAGAAGACAGCTGATAATAAATGAAAGTGCACCATTTTCTCTCCTATCACAAATCCCTTGATTTGATTTACTAATTGGATGATAAATATTCTGAGATGTTTTCTGAAGTGAAATTCAGAAGTGCTCATTCTCCTGGAACTCTCCTTTGCTTATGATCTTCTACCTAGTGTCTTATACCTTCAAGGGAATTATGAGATTCTAAGTAATTATGAGAATCAAAACCCCTTGTCTCTGTAACAGAAAGAACTACAATAGTTTCTTCAGTTTTTCAGTGTCCATTTAAATTAGTAAAACAGAGTTAACAGTTATTAAACGATGGCCCAAAGCAGACAAATTTAAAGGAAGAATTAGCTGTTAAGTTATATATGCGTTAGGCTGCAGTGATATATTTTTATCAGTTGCCTTACAGTATTAAAAATAGTCACTGCATGCAGCAGTATTACCACTGCTGCTCTCTCTGTCTTGAACTTCATTTGGCTACCTTCAGATTTTATATAATCTTCATCCTGAATAGATTTCTCTTTTTTTATTGGGAATAAAAGGAAAAACTCCTTTTTGTTCCAGTGCTGCATTTCCAATGGAATCTGGCTATCTTACTGACTTGAAAACATCAAAAAGGTAGATGGCTGTGGAATTTTAGACTGACACTGACCCAAAAAAGCGTAACAATGAATGTAAGAAAAAAATTAACTAGACTCAAAGCTTACACATGAAAACTAATGATCAGGATACCTGCCTGACACTAATCTCAGGCAGCAGGGATGTAACAGTTATTCAGTACATTCATTCTGAGAAAGGTTAATTTGCAGAAAGCGCACCTTCAAAAAGACCAAGACAACGATTGTGGAAAAAACTGATAATAAATTCCAATCATGTGCAAAGACTACTGCCAGCCAGTCTAACACATATTTTGACAAAACAAAAAAAACCAACAAGCTGAAACTTCATTTTCACTCAAACATAATATTAGTCATGAAACTCTATTGCTGAGACACTGTCATATAATTTATTTTTTTTCCAGCAATTTTGTTTAAGAAAACAATTTATATAATTTCTTCTGTTACTCAAATACGCAATTTAAAAAAAAAAAATTAGGATATTCTGGTTTGTAGTGGTTGTCAACCCATCAAAGTGCAGTGATTTGCATAATTACTATAACTGCACTGTCAGTAACTAAATTGCATGTCCCTGCATTACTCTTTCAGCTCTTATAATCGCCTCTCTTACTTTAACTGGCTCCTATTTTTAGACTAATCATGATTTTTTTCAGTAGTAACAAGGCAGCTTTTCTTTTTTCTTTTTCTTTTCTTTTTTTTTTTTTTTTTGATTAAAGCAGAAAAGTAAATGCTTTCATAGAAGCAAAGAATTAGATGTGATGTGTCTGTCAGTAAATCCAGCATCTTTCTGTTGTTGCATGCATAGAATCATAGAATCACTGAGACTGGAAACAACCTCCAAGATCATCCAGTCCAACAATTCACCTGCCACCAATATTTCCCCATTAAACCATGTCCTTTAGTACAACATCTAAACATTTCTTGAACACTATGCCATAAGCTTCTGCAGTGAGAATGCAAAGTCACAGCCTGGAACAATGATTGAGCACCTGGTGGTAAGGCAGGGCCAATCCAGGGGCGTTCAGGTGCATGCAATGCACCTGAGTGACTGGAAGTTGTGGAATCAGGATTCACCCCTTCCCAGACCTCATTTAAGGGTTGGCAATAGAAGCAGGGGTATCTCTGTGGAGAACCCTGTGTACCTGAGGCCTTCTGAGGATACACAGTGTTTTTCCTTTGTTTCTGTGCCCGTGACTGTGGCGTTTGACTTGGTCTTCATGTGCTGCAGCCTGGGATCTTGCTGCTCTGCTGTCACTGTTGTGCTTTTCATTGTGTTACAACTTCCCTTAATGCTGTTTTTTTTTGTTTGTTTTTTTTTGTTTGTTTGGTTTTTTTAAGCAACATGTAAAAACCAGATTTATTTTTTTTTTTTTTCATTTTTTAGTGTTTTTGTCTGATATGCTTGGAAGGCTCTTCCAGAACTTGACTTTTCTAGTGAATAGGAATTATTCTTCATTTCTATCCTTTTTTTAATATTTGCATGTTTAAATACTCGGTATAAATGAGATATGCTTATAGCTATTTACGTGCTATTTGCTAACTTGCTGAGCTTTGTCTCTAGCTGTCTTAAACAGATCATGTGTCTTCTCTGCAAAATAGTTGCAAAGAAGGAAAGAGAAGTTCATCCAAGGCAAGGCTGTGAGACTTCACAGTTTAAAAAAAAGAGAAACTTTGTGGTGTTCTCACTTTGTATGTTTGTCTGCCATTTCTTTTACTGTAAGGTTGCAGTGCTTTTATCTCCAAAAGAAGACCTGTACATCTTTATTTAAGTGTGCACTCAGAGGTTGTATCTCTCTTGGTTCAAATTTGAATGTGTAAGGCATTTGTTCTGGCTTTTGTCTACTCAAGAAATCCTTGTTGTATTGTTGAGGGAGAAAAGAGTAAAAACAATGAAATAAGGATGTTGAAAAGAAACTGCAGAGGAAGAGATGAAGGGGATATCTCCAGCAATTGTTTAAACCAATTCCTATTGTGCTGACAAGCCCATGTGGGAAGTTTCTGCTGTGTTGCAGTTAGTACAGCTCAGGGGGCAGGGCAGCTCCACGTTCCCCCAGATACTTTTTTTTATGCTGCATTAAAACCATTCTAGGATCTGACTGAATAAGTTATTACTTTGGGCAGCACTACTTCATCAACATATTCTCTTCTTATCTCAGTTTTGATGGACTGCATGGAAATGACCCACTTAACATATTATGGCTTTATTGGATTTGTATTCAGAGACGAAGTCATCCAGGGAAGCTCTGCTCTCGCTCACTGGCTGTAAGTTTTAAATGTTAGTTATAAAAGTCAGCTGTAGCTTGCATTTTTTTATTAAAATATAGAACCTACTGCATTATTTATTCTTGGAATTAAAACATATGATCTAGTAACTATAACAATATAACATTAAAAAAAAAAAAAAAAAAAAAAAAAAAAAAAAAAAAACAGCTTAAGCATTTAATTGATAGAGATTTCACAGAATCACACAGATCACAGAATCAGAAGGTTGGAAACGACCTGCAAGATCATCCAGTCCAACCACCCTCCCATTCCTATCAGTGCCACAAGCACTAAACCATCTCTCGTAGCTCCTCATCCAGGCGCCTCTTGAACACTGCCAGGGACGGCGACTCCACCACCTCCCTGGGCAGCCATTCCAGTGCCTGACCACCCTCTGAGAGAAAGTTTCTCCTAATATCCAACCTAAACCTCCTCTGGTATAACTTCTTGCCATTTCCTCGGGTCCTACTATTTGCCTGGGAGAAGAGGCCAGACCCTTTTGCACTGCAACCTCCCTTCAGGAAGTTGTAGAGTGCAATGAGTTCTCCCCTGAGCCTCCTCTTCTCCAGGCTGAACAATCCCAGCTCCCTCAGCCGCTCCTCATAAGACTTGTGTTCCAGACCCCTCACCAGTTTCGTTGCCCTTCTCTGGACACGCTCCAGGGCCTCAATGTCTTTCTTGTAGTGAGGGGCCCAAAACTGAACACAGTACTCGAGGTGCGGCCTCACCAGTGCTGAGTACAGGGGGATGATCACCTCCCTGCTCCTGCTGGCCACACTATTTCTAATGCAGGCCAGGATGCCGTTGGCCCTCTTGGCCACCTGGGCACACTGTCGGCTCATGTTCAGCCGAGCATCAACCAACACCCCAAGGTCCCTTTCCTCTTCACAATCATCCAACCACTCATCCCCAAGCCTGTAACGCTGCCTGGGGTTGTTGTGGCCAAAGTGCAGAACCCGACACTTGGCCTTGTTAAACCTCATCCCATTCATCTCAGCCCAGCGATCCAGCTTACCTAGATCCCTCTGCAGGGCCTCCCTGCCCTCAGGCAGATCGACACAACCTCCCAACTTGGTGTCATCTGCAAACTTACTCAGGGTACACTCAATCCCTTCATCTAAGTCATCAATGAAGATATTAGACAGGATGGGCCCCAGTACCGACCCCTGGGGGACACCACTTGTAACAGGTCTCCAGCTGGACTTCACTCCATTGACCACCACCCGTTGAGCACGGCCCTCCAGCTAGTTCCTTATCCAACGGAGTGTAAAACTGTCCAAGCCATGGGCAGCCAGTTTCCGCAGAAGGATACTGTGTGAGACCATGTCAAAGGCTTTGCTGAAGTCTAGGTAGACTACATCAACTGCCTTTCCCTCATCTACCAGTTTGGTCACCCAGTCGTAGAAGGAGATGAGGTTGGTCAAACACGACCTGCCTTTCATGAACCCATGCTGGCTGGGCCTGATCCCGTGGACAAGCTGTGTGATCTCTCCCAGGAGGATTTGTTCCATGACCTTCCCTGGCACTGATGTCAGGCTGACAGGCCTGTAGTTCCCCGGATCCTCCTTACGGCCCTTCCTGTAGATGGGAGTCACAGATTTGATCACTGTTATGTCAGGTCTGCTGCTTTTAGGCCACTTTGAGACAGCTCACAGGGTGATCTGCTTGAATGCTATGCAGACTGCAATTATCAGAGGGAAAAAAAAACAAGTGGCCATACAGTCCTGATCTCCAAAGGAAGCTCCTCTGCTGGGCTGAGCTGCTCTCAGTAATTCCCAGCTCCCACTGATTTTATTTTATATGTTGTGGACTGCAAAATTTCTCTTGCAATCATTAGAATAAAAATGCAGGTCGTTAAAGGTATTATGTTAATTTGGGCAATAGGAAAGTTGAGATTACATGCTGTTTTTAAATTTGATTCTGTGTTGTTTTTTTTTTATAACAGATGTCAGAGGGAAAGACAAGTCTTTCAGAGCTTCTGTGGAGGTGTGCTGCATCTTTACATTTTAATGCTTTTTTTTCTTTAAGATGAAGAACAATCATGAACAGAACTGTTGTGGCTTGCACTTTGATCAGGAAAACATCAGCGTGGCAGGTACAAGGAAAACAACCAACATCAGTGATTAATCTGTCCTCATCGCTCCTGTAAGAGCAATTTGTGCAAACTCTCCATCCTGAGAAATGTTCAAATACTAATGGCACAAGTCCCTCTAAAAATCCTCAGACGTGTTTCCCTTCCTTGGATAGAACAGAAGAGATCAGTAACAAAACAGAAGGACTATAGCTACCCATAATATATTATTTTTTGCAGTTACATGCACACAAAGTCTTTTCCCTGCTGGAAGATGTAAATGGGATCATTTATTTCTCCTCATCTTTAGCTTGGCACCTTCCCCCGAAGTGACAGAGCACAAACTGTTCCTACATCAATGAGCAGTTCCTATCCTCCTATCTGATATACTGCTACCTTGTGTTTATTGCAATAAAAATCCTGAAATTTGAACTTTGCTCCCATCACACTCATTGTAGTGGATAAAGACCTGGGACACTTCCCATCTGTTTGAGTAAGATCACTCAAACAGCAAGCTGCTGTTCAGCTTGGTTAAGCTGGAAAGATCTGACCCCAGAATAACCCAATAAAGTTTGGCAACTGTTTGAAACTGCTAAAAGACCGGAGTGTTTTCTCCAGTAGATGACTCAGTATTTTTATTCTCAGATGGAATAGGGACTAGAGAAAAGCTCTGTTCAGGAAAGCCGTACTGGAAACCTTTTCAAAGCACAGAGGTCAGTAGACAGCACAGAAACTCAGCTGCAACTCTTGCAGGAGTCAGTTATCTGCTAATCTACTGGTTTAAAAATAGCTACAAGTGGAAACAATTTTGAGTGATGGGGATGATTTGCTTGATCCTGACTAAAAACCACAAATCCATAGAAAAGCCAAATTGAATTGCTCTTGGTAGGAGATCTTTCTGATGAAAGGTGATGTAATTTGGGGCTGTTGGTAAACAAACCAAGATGTTGATTAATGCATATGATTTCCAAAACTCATGGTGAATTAAAAACAAGCCAATTAGAAGACAATCTGAAGAGTCAAACTGATTTCATATACAAAAGCTTTTTGGTGTATGTTTTGTACTACACTTATGGGTATGACTTGCATATTGTTTTATCACATTTAGATTTACTTCTAAAGAAAAAAGTATATTGAACTCTGCATTTACTTTTATTAATTTGAGGGTTTATATCTGAAATAAGGTAGGTTTATACACTGGCTTTTCACATTTTCAGACATGCTGTTCACTGATGTTTGTCACGGGTTTCCTTGGAAACAAGCTGAACAATTTATCCCAAGCTCCAGCTCTGCATCTAATGCAAAGAATCAGCTATACAGACTGGGAGGAGAGTAGGGATTTCAATCAGCATTTGATCGTTCCTACAGTTTACCTGACTCTGAAGCAGATAAATGAAATAGCAAGTTGCTACTTTTCCTTCCCAGATATTTAAAGCCACCTATCTGAAATGGCAAGTTCTCTGGGAATGTTTAGCAGAGTCTGACAGATGCACTGAGCCTTCCTAAACCCATGAAAAATCAGAGGGATGGAAAGCACTCAGCCCTGAGGACTGGGTCTGTAGCCAGCCTCATGCTCTGCAGGGTGGAGTTCAGCTTCAAAGTTTTTATTGTCAACCAAAGGTGAGCAACATGTATGAATGGAAATGTTTTCTAAGCATAGCCAGGTCAAATATTCATCTTTTACTATGCCTGACAGCATACATAACCTTTTCTTTCTATTGCTGATAATGAGATGTAGACTAGAGTCTCTATACAACAGTAAGTGATTTTGGAAGGACACTAGCCCAGCCTTTAAAAAAGAAAAACAACAAACAACAATTTGGCCTTGGACACTTGATTCTGGTTACTGGATACTGATTCAGCCACTTTAAATCTGCCAGGTCTTTGTTGCTCTCAATGTGTAGGTCCTCAATGTTTTGGCTTCTTTTCTATGCATGAGTTTTGGAGTCTTGGAAGATAGTAATGAATGCTCCCACTATCTGGTATTTAAGGAACTAGACTAATGAAATGGCATTGTGATGTCAAAGTTTTATTTTTCAGAAAGAGGGGAAGTCCAGCATTTCCTCTGGACACAGGCCAATGGTTGTTCAGAACCAAATCACCAGTTTCTGATCACCTGCTCATCTGTGCTTGACTGTATCACATCTTGTGTGTTACTGGCAATGAACATCACTTATGCATGCTATCTAAATACGTTAATTATGTTTGGCTGAACCTCCAGTTCCTATTTTAGGTGGATATATTTTTCATATCTTACTCTATTAACTTCAATAAAATCTTGGAATATTGAAGATCAGAATGTTAATAGTGGTACTGGTTTGATCATATAGCTTATCTCTTTCTTGAGAGATGAGTTCTCATTGTCTGCTCCGAAGACTGAATTGAGAACTTAATTTCTGTACAAAGCTCTGTTTGCTGAGCATATGCTTCTCAGGAAGCTCTGTTTTGGAACATTTGAGAACATGTTTTGGGTTTGATGGTGTTCCCATGCTGTGTCTAATAAATGGAATTAAGGTGGTTTTTTTTCCAGTGCTAGCCTTGCTGTAGTTTTACCACCTTTAAGGTGTAGTTATTTGGGATATTCCTGCAAGAGAAAAGCTTAAATCTTCAGTCAGAAAGGTGAAACTTAAATATATATTTTTAATGGGTTCTTTGAAGGAGGCAAATACAACAAATACAACGTTCATTACTCCAGACTTTCTTATCCATTTTCTAGTCAGGCCAATGCTAACTACTTTTCCCAGACTACTGGGATTCCTCTGTAATAAATTTCTGAAGTAATTCTTAAATGCTGTGTTCTGTTTACTTCCAGTAGTTATCAGCTGATGTGTCCTGCCCTTTAGCAATGTTTTATGCAAGTGGTTAATCAAGCATTTGGTTTATGGTGCTTTGTTTTGTATCTGTATTTTTGATTTTTGGACAACTCGCATGAACTCATCTGTTCCTTAGTGCCCACCCCAGTGTGGCAGTGATTCAATGTGCACTCACTTCATTAGATGAACAGCACAAACTGAGAGGCACTCAGCTCACTGGCTCAAGGTCTAGAAAAAATAAGCCACATTTTCAAGTTTCTATTTTGTCAGTTCATGTAAAATGTATGAGTGCTGTACTCTTGCAAAAGCCTGAATGCCAAAGAGCATTCTCTGATAGAGCTCTGATAAAGCTCCTCATTGATTGCTGATTGACTGAAGGACATATGTATTTTCCGCCATGGGATCTCATTGAATACTTTCTGCTAAAATTTTTAAGTCATTGATGGCTTGCCTTGCAGTGACAAGTCCTGTGTTAGGGGCTAGGGCTGGATTTGGAGGATCTTGGTTCACCTCCTTCCTGCATTTGGGTTTTGCCTCCCCTTTTGAAATTTTTCCATCTTGCAAAGAACATTCCAGCTTGCAAATGGTCATGAATGGTGTTCTTCAGGGGTAGGTATGGGTAGGGACAGGCCTGAGGTAGGGGTAGGGACAGGCCTGTCCTGTTTAATAGCTTTATCTGTGGCATGGATGAAAGGACTGAGTGTACTCTCAGAAAGTTTGCAGGTAACACCAAGTTGGGAAGAAGTGTCGATCTGCCTGGAGATAAGAAGGCCCCATATTAGGATCTGGACAGGCTGAATCACTGGGATGAGGCCACTGGGATCAAGTTCAACCTGACCAAGTACCAGATCCTGCCTCAACAACCCCAGGTAATGCTACAGGCTTGGGGCAGAGTGGCTGGAAAGTTGTGTGGAAGAAACAGATCTGAGGCATTTCATTGGCATTTGGCTAAATGTGAGCCAGCAGTGTTCCCAAGTGGCCAAGAAAGCCAATGGAACCCTGGCTTGTACCAGAAATAGAGTTACCAGCAGGGGCAGGGAGGTGACCATCCTTCTGTATTCAGCACTGGTGATGCTACACCTCAAGTACTGTGTTCAGTTTTGGGCCTCTCGCTACATCGATGCCATCTGGAGCATGCCCAGAGAAGGGCAGTGAAACTGTTGAGGAGTCTGGAGCACAACTCTTATGGAGAGTGGCTAAGAGATCTGTGATTGTTCAGTCTGGAGAAGAGGAGGCTCAGGGGAGACCTTACCTCTCTCTACAGCTGCCTGAGGTTGTGGTGAGGCAGGGGTTGCCCTCTTCCACGTAACGAGCAATAGGAGCAGAGGGGATGACCTCAAGCTGTGCTGTGGGAGGCTCAGATTGGATTGGATATTAGGAAAAGTTTCTTCTTTGAAAGAGTGTTCAGGTGCTGGAATGGGCTGCCCAGGGAGAGGGTTCAGTCACCATCCCTGGAGGCATTCAAGAAACATTTAGATGTTGTACTGAGGGGCAAGGCTTAGTGTGTAAATATTGGTGGTAGATGCACAATTGGACTAGATGATCTTGGAGGTCTTTTCCAACCTTATTGATTCTGTGATTCTAAACTCTTTATAAATGATCAAACACCTGGCCGGGAGGTGAGCATGAGCAGGTGTGACTGCAGTGAACTGAGCTGCTACAGGCCTTCAAAATCTTTTTAAACTGTCCTGGAATCTACCTTGAACAATAACACAAATCTGATGACTGTGCACATCTACTGCCTTAGTGGCAGGCAGTAGTATAGTTTGATATTTTAATTTTTTACTCACATTTTCTACGCCAAGAACTTGAATTATTTCCTTAAATTCAGACTATTTTCAAAACTTGGTAATACTTTCACACATTTAGCATTAAATATGGAATCCTCTCTGAGTACTACAATATGAAGGACATCGTTCCCATCAATCACAAAGACAATTTTGATTGATTCAAACTTTACAGCTGGGATACTAAGCCATTTTGGCAAGCCTTTTCCTCCTTGTTTTTTTTTACAAAAACAAGTATATTTGGAAGAAATTAAATACAAGTTAGCAACTTTGTCTCAACATAAATATACTGGACACATGTTCAAATATAAAAAATATTTACAGTTTTTACTTACTTTCTTTGTTTTGTCCATTGCCTTCAGTATAGTAATGTTTAATTCTTCCAAAACAGAGAGAACATTTTCATACTCTCCTAAGTGCTGCGAAAAATATTCTGAAGGAAGAAGAAAATCCAAGTCACCTATTCACTACTGGAAAATTCAATATTTCATCAAATATCAATATATTCAAGTCTGAAATTAGTTATGATATTATTATTAGCTATCTAAATATATAAAATGATCAAGGCTTACAATGAAGGGACCGATTTTACTTTGAAATTTGGATAATATTTTCCTCAAAACCATTAATGCATATTTAAAATGCCAAAATTGGTGTTTCAGAACATCTCCTTTCAGTAAGTAATGCCAAGTCAACAAGAAGCAGACATATTTTCAAAATATGTACATCTTATGTCTAAAATGAATTTTCAGTATTTACTTCATAGTTATTATCAGGAAATGAAGTTTTCTTGTATTTCTTGTAAATCTGATTATAATGCTACACAAACGAATAGCTGTTGTAAAACCCTTAGGGGAGATGAAATCAAGTAAGGGCTGTTTTAAGCTGGGTTCAGCTGAGGCCCAGTGTTTTTCTGATGCAACCATGAGTTGCTCGGTTGTGCTTCTGAAACCAGGAACTGCAAATATATTTTCAATAAATATAATAAATCCAAGGTATTTTTAACAAAAATAGTGAAAAGAACATTAATTGTGTATGCCTGTTCTTTCTGCTAAAATATCTTAATTTGAACCAGACCAGAGGGCATTCCTCAAAGTACGTCAAGCATAAAACAGAAATAAATCTGTAAAAATTGTATTTACTAATTTTCTACATATACTTGCGTCTGGATAAAATTCCATTAAGTAAATAAAATTATCACTGTATCAACAGGCTTTAGAGATTCTGCTGCATAAACTAAGGGCTCTCACAAAGGCACAAAAACACAAAGGAAATCTGACCAATGTTCATGAGTTTCGCAGGGGAATCATGAAAGATTTCAGTAGCCTGGTGACAAAGCCTGGTATTGCTGAGAGACTGAATGAAATGATTTAGAAAGAAAACACGTTGCGCATTCATGCCCTGGAAATGAAACTTCACTTCCTAGGAGTTATGGAAATAAGTCAGAGGAAGCTGTAGACTAAACACATGTTGGGTAAACTCAGCATCAGATTCACAAATGAGAAACACCCCAGATGCAATCTGAGAAAGACTTACAAAGGAGTTGCAGAATTCAGGTATCACGAGGATTGCTGAAGCTGCCCATAGTTAATCAGAATGGACAGAAAAAAAATCAGCACTGAGCTGAGACCTCAGCCAGCTCTCTGGCTGACTGGTGGGCTCGGTTTGTGGGGTGAGCACTGAGCAGGCCTACAGTGCACAAACCACCCCATAAGCTGTGTATAGCTCCTAGAACAAAGCCCCATTCTTCCTTGGCCAGGTTGGTACAGTTTTGGCCAGATTCTGAGCTAGCAGAAGTCATCACAGCACAACTGACTTTGGCTAAGTCACTAAATATTTATGTACCGCATGCTGAGATGCCCCTCAATGGGTTCCTTCTGCCTACAAGGTGACAAGCAGAGTCACCTTGTAGGCAGATACATCAGCTGGCACTCAAATCTACAGTGTTTTCAACTTTTAAAAGACTTCAGCATCGCCGACTTTGGGAAAATTCAATAGGCCACTGTTTGCTGATACCTTTTCCCAGAAATAGCCTGCTTTTGACAAGCAAAACTATCTGTTTGACACATCCTGTGGGAGGACTTAGAGAAATTTTCTGTAAATACTTTCTACTGCAAGCAGCACCCCTAAGTCGTGGAAAAAATCTTCATGACTCACAGCCAGGATCAGGAACACAAGCAGGTCAGTGGGCCACAGTGGGGCTTTGCAGGAAGTTTTGGTGATGAAGAATGACAGTGTGTCCAACTGCTGCTCATACAGAACTGAGTTGGAGGCAGATAATGTACTGTCCTCCAGAGGAATATGAAAATGTTTTTCAAAATGTCCCAAACACTCCTACCTTTGAAAACAATCAACTAGAAAAGTATCCCATAGGAAAGGAAATCAAGATAAGATTCACTAGAACCAAGTTCTTAAAGCTCAGACAGTCTGAGGCATGGATTAAGAAAAATATTTTCAAAGCAATATCTGTATCAAATGGATGGCTCTCTGAAAGATTATGAGCCATCTGCATTCTTCAAGCATAGATTTTCAGTGTAATTTACATATTTTCTGTTTGAGCCACAAAGGATAAACTGAAAGAAATATCCTTATAATACAGAATAAGTTCACTTGCACAGGGCTGCTGCAGGCAGAGATGATCTTCTTGCTTAATGAGGAACTTACCAGAAAGCTCTTCAGTGTCAAGATTGCTGGAAAGATAAGAGGATAGTGGGTTAGTGAGCTCAGTCATGGTGGCTGTTGCACTGATAGATAGCAGGACTCAAAGATCAGTTTTGACAGGGATGTGAAGCTCCCCTGCCTGGGCTTTAGCTTGGCCCTTGCTGCCTTGTGTAGGCACCTCCTGAGCCATGCTGCAGCCTTTTTGCCCCACAGCCTTCCTTCCCCATCACGTTTCCTTCGCTTCAAGACATGGCACCTTCCTACTCACCAACAACACCTGCCCAGTCCCTGAGCATTACGCTGTGGAGTCTCAGAGCTGTCAGAAATCCATTTTAACACCAGAATTTGTGCTTCTTTTCTTCCCCCCTACCTGCACTCCTTTTCTGTGGCTGTCGTGCTGGACAGCATGGCTCTGCTTAGCCTTCCATGCTAAACAGCAAAAACCCAATGTTTGTCTTCCATTGGTGTTTCTCCCACAAGATGAAGTACAACAGAAGGACAAAACCAGAGATAGATTATGTGTGCTGAGAAGCTGTAAGTCTTTCTGGCCATACAAAACAGTTTCACCAACAAAATGAAAATAATGGTTGCACTGCCATATTGTCATGAAGTACACACATAGTATAAGCACATAAAGGTAAGCAAATATTCTTTAAAACTGAAATCTGTTGATTTCAAACAGATTTCATCCAGACTTTAAAGCATTCTTTTCTCTCTGAGGTTTTAAGAATCAAAAGAGAAACCATTTGAGCTGCAGCTCAGTGCTGAAGGTTGGCATATTGACTTTTCTCAGGGAAGAGAAGCTGATTATTAAACTTAAAAACATGAATGTCCTTCTTGAATCTTGCTGATGGGTGAATATTGAATGGCTAACTGCAGTTAGGATTTTTTCACTTATCTTTTTAATGGGATTTTTTTAATTGACTTCTTAATAAAATTATGAAACGATATTACCTTAAAGTCATTTTCACAAATGCTAACTTTCTGACTTATTTATGAGAGAGACAGAAACAGACAGAAATTTCAGGATCCTGAGTTCTCAAGAACTTGCATAATCAGGGCTCTGGTCTGAGCATTTTTAACTGATGATGTAAATGAAGCTTCACCAAAACTTTCATTAACTAAAGGTGACCTGAACTGCATTTGAATGGACCAAGCAGGATGGCTGCAATGGGGAAATTCAAAGCCTGTAAGAATTAGTGCTGAGAAACTTAACCTGGATCAGTAAACGGTTTGATGGGAGTAGTGTCTATGAATACTTAAGGCTGTTCACCGTGGATCACTCTGACATCACTGCTTAACCATGGCTGATCTCCTTGCAACCACGTCTACAGTCAGCAGTCATTTTTGAAACACTGCAGATGTTTGCTCCCCAAATGCAGACTGAGATCTGATAAATGACCTCAGCCAAAAAGCAGCAACAGGATACCAGGATATTACATGGCAGGAGTTTGCTGCTCTGATGCCTGCTTCTTGCTCATTTTCCCCACATTTTCTGCCCTTTCACATCTTCTGTGCTAATGCCTTCTCTTTGAAAACAACGTTTTTGTACTTTTCAATTTACATCTTGATAACGGTGGTTAAAAAAAAAAATCCCTTAATATTGCAAGCCAGTCAAATTTGCTTGATGTTTTCAAATCTCACATTAAAATTCATTCTGGTCCTTGTTCTTCATCACTATCCTCAGCAGTGTGATACCAATAGAGCACTACGAGGCTCTATTAGTGGCTCAGAGGATTCCAGCATCAGAACATCTGCGTTAGTCTCACTAATAAAAGTGATGCACTTGAAAATGGACTACAATTGAAAATGGAGAAGTATTTAGATGCTGAATTTATTTTCAATTAGAATTGGGCACTTGAATAATTAGAAAATTACTGTCTGAAGTGATTTGTGCAACAGCACTCAAGAAGCCTGTGACAGAATATGACAAAAAATGACAAAAAGAATATGTATTTCACTCCAGTACCCTCATGGTGTTTCCTTTTCTGTTATAAGCATCTTCTGAGGCTCCATTGTTCTTGGTGCACTGCTGGGAGGGGATGCCATTTTAGGCAGAACACTGTAATTTTTCATGTCACTGATTATTTCATGCTCTCAGAAATATAACGTTTCATCATACAACATGGCTGTCAGCAAACCTGGTGTTCTTTTTCTGCACACAAACAATTTTGAGCAACCTTCAGGATGTTACAGAAGCAATTAAAGAAGTTTGAAATACATTTAAGAGTAGAAGAGCGAGGCACAGACCAAGGGGCTGTTTGTGCAACTTGGTGCTTGGGTTTACGGTGGGCGCCTGTTCCTCATTTCAGTGCGTATACACGCCAAGGGTGCTTCTGCTCAGACCTATAATCTAACTGCTCTGAACGTGTAATTTGCAATATTTGCTGGATGACGCACATCCAGGCTCAGGCGCTCTGCTCCTGCTAAGTGCCCAAAGGATGGGGTGAAGCCAAATGCATTCACATCACATCAGCACAATCATTTTTTAAACCTCTGCGCACTGTTTGCTTTCTGACTACTAAATGCCATCCTTTTCCATGCCTTACTGCATCTACAATGCTCTCTACCTAACAACATGAGCAATTTTTAAAGATCTACTGCAAATATGCTACTGTTTGATAAAAAAAAAAAATTGGTATTATCTGCTGCTCAGTGACAGACGTATAGGCAAATTCATTTGGCCAAAGTGACTGTGGTATAGAATGGAGGCATGTGAAGCAGCTGTGACGGCTCCCCAGTTCTCCACACCACTGTCAGCCATGGGTTGGGGCTGGCCAAAGCAGGAAGGTAGAAGCCATTCCACCTATCCACTGATGGGCAGTGACATCTCTTCAGCAAAGGAATAACATGCAGTGTGGACTCTCTTCATCTACAGCAGTTATTTTATTGAAGAACACAATACTATATTTAAGATTTAATGAACTAAATTCTTTTAGGATATCCACTGCCTCTACAATTGTAACTGAAGAAGGATAGTGTGTCAGGTCTCCATTCTCAGGACTGAGAAGGATTGATTTCAAAGGCCTGAACCAACTCTTTTATTGTGCCCATTTGCACATCTCTGATAAATTTGGTTTTAGAGAGGAAAGCTCAAGGTTGGCATCTCCTGTTGTTAAGCAGAAGCATATAATTTGTGAATGAAAGGAATGTCATGACTGTGCAAGGGCATAACTGTGCAAGGGCAGCTGAATAGTCATCTGTGGATGTTCTCAGCCAAAAAGCTGTGAGCTCTTTGCAGCACATCTTGCATAACATCCCACTTCAAGTCAGCCAAATGAGATACTTGCTCCAACACTACAGAGAGTGTTGTGTCAAGGAGACTTAGAATATGTGCACTTGCATTTTAAGGACATTCTGCCTAATATCTCCTTTGGAACAGCAGTGAGTTTTTTTGCTCAGGTTTGTTCAAAGTTTCTTATAATTGGAGGCAAAGCTGCTTTCTGCTATAAATGAGATCATAGAATCATAGAATCAATAAGTTTGGAAAAGACTACTAAGATCACTTAGTCCAATCGCTGACCCTTCCCCACTGTGCCCCCAATGCCACATCTACCCTTTTCTTGAACACCTCTAGGGATGGTGATTTCACCACTTCCCTGGCAGCCTGTCCCAGTGCATTACACAAGGAAGAGAAGAAAGAGGGGGCAAAATGAAACAGAGCTCAGGGACCAATCCCTGGAAAGCCAAACTTCTTGCTTCCCTGAACACATTACTGCTTCAGCCCCAGGGCTAACTGGGCCACACATCATCTGGTTTCTCAAATACAGATCGGCTTCTGCAGCTCTGAGATGGGCAGCGGGGCTGTGGGCTGTGTTACTGTCCCAGATTTTGCTGCACTAAATAACTGTACAGCTTGCTTATGGTTAACTTCAGACCAAGCTATAACTTCAGTGTTGTCACTTATTGCTCTGCATGTGGCAGGGACAGAGAGGAGAGTAAAGGATTTTTCCTGCCAGCAACTTCCCCCAAAAACCACCCTTGCCCTTCTCATTAGGCAAGATACAATGAACTTCATGGATGGCTGGCCACCTTAATGACTACAGCACACTTGCCTGTGTTTCTAAAAGTGCTTTTTAATGTTATTAAAAGGTGTGGATGCTAAAATCTCTGGAGAACTGTGCAGTTGCTGCAGAACCATTTGCTAGCAGATTCTGAATCACATCAGCCCAAACAGGGAGACAAAAGTCAGCATGATGATGGCTCTTTTGCCATGGGTGGGATACACATCAGGGTTTTCACCTTTCAGGAGATGATAACGATGTTTCAACTTTGGAGTTTGTTCCAAAACAATTTTTCTCAAATGGAAGCTACCCCTACCATTAAACAGTGAGTTCACTGCTGATGTCTTCTGGAGAACGGATCTGAAATGAAACCTTGTAAGTCAGTTCCATTTAGGACAATGCAATAGAAATGGCTTGTTACATTTTGATCGTTCCCGTGTGACTGAGTCTCTTATTTTCTGCAGGATACTGAATTTTACATTAAAAATAACCAATCACGTGGAAAATTTCCAAGCAACTCTATTTGCATCTTGTCTGTGTGACTGGAGGTTCTGTGTTGGCATCAGAACCCTGTCAATCACTCATTACACTTCTTTTATTCAGTCATGAAATGCTGAACTGTATAATCAACTCATTCTGAACAGTATTTTCCCTTTTTCTCTGCACTTCATTTCCAAACTGATTTTTGTAGCTACCATCTTTAAAAGACTGAAGATTGAAGTCAATACCTGCAATTACATCTCTTAAACAGCAGCAAACACACCTTCCTCATGTCAGGGCTGCACCATGTACCTGAAATTGCTGTTCACTCAAAAATATAGCTTTAAAAATGGGCAAAAGCTAATGAATATTTTCCTCCTTCGTGTTTTGTTGTTGTTTTTTTTTTTTTCTTTGTACTGAATAATTCAATTTTGAAAAAAAATACTTTTGGCTCACTTGCACATCGTGTTATTACAGAGCCTGTCAGTATCTCATACTGTTTTTTAATCAATCTTTTTTGTTTCTTGATTATATTTCCTAGTTCATTATTTTTTCATTGTACTTGTATTGGACAGCAATAAATGAGCAGCAGTGAGTGGGTGAAACGAAAACAAAATATCCAAGGACCAATATCCATAAGTGCTGCTACAGACTGCTGTCAAATTACCAGTGAGTTGTTTTTTCAGCCAGAGTCATGAAGGAAGTACTGTGGTCCCATATAACATGTCTTTCACTGCAGTTACATTGCACAGGTTAATGCAGATGGATGGGTTCCCATGGCTGCAAGGATAGTGCTGACATCTTGCTTTTGGATATCAAGTCAGCATCCTTTTGGAGTTTGCCATTAGAGCATTCTCAGCCCTTCTCTTTTTGGCCCTTTTAAAAATGTTTTTTTATGAGGGTAGATAGTGATGGGACAAGGGGGAATGGTTTTAAACTGACACTGGGGAGGTTTAGGTTAGATATTAGGAGGAAGTTTTTCACACAGAGAGTGGTGACACTGGAACAGGTTGCCCAAGGAGGTTGTGGATGCCCCATCCCTGGAGGCATTCAAGGCCAGGCTGGATGTGGCTCTGGACAGCCTGGTCTGGTGGTTGGTGACCCTGCACATAGCAGGGGGTTGAAACTCAATGATCCTTGTGGTCCTTTTCGACTCAAGCCATTCTATGGTTCTTTGATTCTATGATTCTATAATTCTATGACCCAAGAGAGGAACTAGGGCAGTGGCTAATGGAGATCTGGACAGGAAGATGGGTATGTTGTGAGCCTCGAACCTTGGAGGCAGATGTTCATGTATGCACTGGGCATTCAGGCTACCCTGCCACAAAAGGAGACTCAGTGAATTCTCTGCAGCTGAGGACTTTGCAGTGAACCAGCCAGAAGGAACTTAATTGATAGGGCATAACACAGGCATCCAGTGTTGTTTGAGCTGCTCAAGCATCTTTCTGCCTTCACTTACATCCAGCTGCTTCTCCCTGCTGATCTATGCACATACAACTGTACATGTGTCTTCATTCAATGAACACCCAGTATGATGGACTATCCCAGATGCCCAGCATCTGCCTGGAGCTGTAGGTGCCCAAGTTTCTCAGGCCCACACCAAACTTGTCTCTGGTTTGTACGTGCTTTTTCTTCTTTAACTTGTGCCACACACAAAGGCTCAATGGGATACCTGCCTTTAAGAGGTTGTATGTGCCTCAGGTCTGTCCAAACACTCCTTGCATCCCTCCCACCTTGTAATTAAAGTACTGGCTGAGGACTTCATTTTCCCAGTAAGAAAAATGAGAAAAACAAGTCTGATTCCCCACTGACTCATATGAATCAGTAATCAGTGAAGCATTTATCACACCATCTCTCTGGTAGCATTGCAGACTGAATCCCCTCGAGATGTACTGCATATCTCTTAGTTTGTAACTTTGCCAAATATTCTCATTATCTTCTGACACCTTTCCCCTGAGGTTGCCATTATGCTAAAAACATTTTCTGTGAAAGTTATTGGGGGAGGGGGAGGTGGGAAGGAAAAAGGATAAGAGCAAAGGCAAGATTTGCTTTTGCAGTGAATGCTAAAACCAACTCACAGAGAGATTAACCATTTCAAGGAAGTGTGGCATTTGTGTTTTGCCTTATGGCAACCAATATTAGAGCCCACGTGCCATTTCACTGTAGAACTGTCAAATCTGATAATTTATGCAGAGGTTTGGGTGGGAAATAGTAAGTTTAACAACTGATTGAAATGAGTCAGAGTTATCCTTAATGTGTTTTACAATATTTCATCTATGCTTCACAGAAAATTTTATTAATTTTGTAACTTGGAACTATGCTAAGGTGAAAAATACTCAAGTCCTCTTCTGAAAATAGTGATAACAATCTGGTAGGAGTGGTCTTTGCCACAGATCTGTGCAGTGTTGATAAGGCTGATAAGTTTTCTGCTTGTTTACACTCCTAGTTGGGGTATTATGAAAGCTTTATAACAAGTCACTGAATAGCAAAATATACCCCAGTGAAACTATTAAAATACCAAAATACTCTCTATTTTGCTTGAAATCCATGGCACTTTTGTGGGGAGTATCTAAAGATATGGAAATTATGCCTGACTTTATGTCTACTTATCTTATTTTTACTTTTTAGATAGAACTAATCCTATGGACAAACATTTAGAGATCATGATAAATATGCCTTTAGCAAGTGATCCAGTCACACCACAGATGTTTGCAAATGCTGGCAAAGAATATATAGAGAAACATGGCATTGTATATATATATTTTGCCATTATCATCTTTTAAAGGATTGACTTAAAAAATGTTTATGGTAAAATTTCACTTTTGAAAAACTGATAGCATTCAGCATTCTCTTACACAAGGACTGCAGCTACAACATCCACAACTAACACAGGGCATACCTTTGGGTAAAGAGCTGTCTACAGAGAAGTAGCTGAGATGTAGGCGAATGACACCTCTGGGAAATACAATAGAGATTGATACAGACTGTCTGGAAGTCATGCTGATGGTACAGTTTGTTCTTTAAGATCTATATAAAAAGGCAGTGTAACTTCCTGCATTCTTTTCTTTTGTCTTAGGATATGTAGACAGGCTCATCACTAAATTTTGTGACAAAAGCTGTTTTTCCTGTTCCATTGCAGGAGAATCAAACTAGGTGACCTTTAAGGGTCCCTTCCAATTCAAACAGTTCTGTGATTCCTTGCTTATTAAAGTGCTTGAAATACCACATCTGCAATAAAAAAATACCACTTATTTTACCAATTATATGCAACTATAGGAGAAATATCTAGGTATTTGGGTTGGTTATGCACTGCCGTGTGATTCAAAAGGGTCAAGAAACAAAAGAGCAAGAAGAAATAACACCAGAAATATTTAAAAATTAAGGCTGGAAAAGACCACTAAGACCATCCAGTTCAACCATCCTAATACCATACTGCTCATTTTAGTGGTCTTCCATAGTCTGTCTGCTTTGTAATAGGTACATTACGTTAGTTTGTCTTGGTTTAAAAAAAAAATAATAATACCTTTCTAATTCTCTTCTTCCACAAGATTGACATTAGGATCTGAGTAATGGAATTTTATAATAGCTGGTTAATTTAGCTCCCTTCAAGGTGTTAACCTAGTGGAAGTCTCTTATACATTGAATTTTATTTTTTGCTTTTTGAAAGTTTGCTGTAGCTGAGGTGCAAAGAAAATTCAGGTTTCCTGAGCTTGTGGTCCATGAATATCAGTCTGAGGCCACTTGCTCGATCTGCACATAACAGCACAAAAACTAACATACAAAGAAAATGAGGTTTTGAGTGCTGGCAGAGTTAAAACATTTAATGCAGGCAGGAACAACCCTAAGTCTGCTCTTCTGATAAAATGAAATTTTGAAGTACACCGAAGATGTTTGGGAAGATCAAGACATATTCCCTTACCTGTCTGTCCTTGGCATTTACATGCAGTATAAATCACTACAGTATGAGAACGCTGCACAACCTCAGTCTTTACATAACATCACAGAATCACAGAATGGCCTGGGTTGAAAATGACCTCAAAGATCATCTTGTTCTCCTAATATTTAACCTAAACCTCCCCTGTTTCAGTTTAAAACCATTCCCCCTTGTCCCATCACTATCCACCCATGTAAACAGTCGTTCTCCCTCCTATTTGTACGTTCCTTTCAAGGCCACAACAAGGTCTACCCGGAGCCTTCTTTTCTCCAAGCTAAACAAGCCCAATTCCCTCAACCTTTCTTCATAGGAGAGGTGTTCCAGCCCTCTGATCGTGTTAGTGGTCCTCCTCTGGACCCGTTCCAAGAGCTCTGTGATCAATCATAAACTCCTCAGTGATTTCAGGCACAGACAACAATTTTTGCTTCACTCCCTTGGACTGTTTGAGAATGAAAGCATAATAGATGGTTTTAGGATTGTTTAATATGTGCACGTTTCTCCAAATTCTTACATTACAGAACTTCCTAAGGTTCAGTGAGCATTTTGCTGCTTTTCTTAGCCAACTGGTTAATTTAAGACATTTTACATAATCTGCCCTTTTCTGCAAATGCCAGTGAGTAAAGTTTTGTCCTCATTATATCTGCTTCATGTGATTTTTGCTGGAACGTCCTAATGAGGAATTCATATTACACTGCCCAAGATGTTTCTCTTTGCTATACCCACCTGATATTTGGCATGCTCTGTCTCGCTGTCTTATGACAAGGTTTTGAAAAGCAAAAAGGTGCTAAGGAAAGCCTTTAAAGTGTATTTCCCTTTATTAAAGAGAAATATCAAGTAGTATAGAGTGCTTTCCAGCTCTAAGTCAGGCATCAAGCCTTTTATCAGTTAAAGACTTCGGGAAAAACACTCAAAATCTTCTTATTGCTGTTTTAAATTAAAGCATGTTTTCTTATTATCTACAGCTAGGTTCTACTCTGTGACAAGTTATAAGTAAATAAACAAACAAATAAATACACTTCTGGTTGGAAAAAGTGATTTAGTGGTTTTTCTGAGTCTTCTACCTGTTCAGTCCTCTGAGAGAGATGAAAACCTGATCCTTCACAGCACGTACTCTTTGTGACTTTTGTACCATGCTTTTTGCCAAGCTTTTCTCAGAGTGAGAATGATCCCTCTCTGATGTCTGCCATGTATAACCTGCTGTCAGCTAGTAACAGTGGCCTTTGACAAAGCCTCATATTTCCCAGGAGGAAAATCGTAACGTTATTCTCATTTTACTATATATTCTTCAGATCTGTGTGTTCTCCAGTACAGAGGAAAAGCTCTAAAGATTGCAATTAATACAACTTCTACAATAAAAATATTTTTCAAATAATAATAATAATAAAGCTTTACAAACAAAAAGAAAAAAAAAACATCCAGGAAAAGAAAAAAATAGAACATCCTTAAGATCCTTTTTTAAAGATCTCACACACTTACTAAGGATATTTGCCCAACAAAGGTATATATGTACAATGGTGGTAACATAAACTGACTGTCAAGCACGTATAAGGGAACATGAACCTTTTAATAAAGGCTAAAAAACTTGTGTGAAGGATAATCTGATAATCAGATTCCCACAGTGTTCCAAGGAGCGTGTGGCTCATTTTGCTGGCATATAGACAGACTATTTGCATCGTCTTTGTTCCACAGCCTTAGCTGTGTTACAGTAAAACAAAAAACTCCTGTTGTCCTCCCATACTGTCTGTTAAGGTAAGTGATCTATCAGTGAAAGCTGCTTCTCTGTGCTTGTGGCATTCCACTAGTGAGAGCCTTTAAGACTAGGTGCTTTAGGATGGCCTTGGGATAAGGATGCCAATGCCTCCATTTCGTGCTGGCTTGAACCAGAGGAGGAGCAGCAGAAGCTGAGGATGAAGGGAACAAGGAAGGATGCAGTGCTGTGGCACTGACAAGTGAAGGAGAAAAAAACATAGGAGGGTTACTGCCAGGAAGAACTTATTTTGTTTCCTTGTAGAAAGATAAACCCAGAGACACAGTAGAGTTTAAATGATGTAAGTTCCTGTTATATTATTACATTGTCTTCATTTTTGTTATGGCAAGCATAGGAAGCTGGGCCATTATAGCATCTTCATACACACTGTCTCACTGTAGGCAGCTAAGGAAAGCAGTACTGATTTACTGCATGCTCACTGCTTGTAAGGGGGACCACAGCCCATGCCTCATGTCTTCACAACCCCTCAGCTAGAGAAATAAGCAACCTCCTTGACTACAGTGTTGTGATTTAAGCCAGCAGGTGGCTGAGCACCATGTGGTCATTTGCTCCCTCCCCCCATTTCTTAATGGGATGGGGGAGAGAATAGGGAAAAAAAGCAGAACTTGTGGGTTGAGATAAAAGTAAATACTAAGATAGAGAAAATGAAAAGGTGAATAATCATGATAAATAATTACATATATATATGAATGTCTATAACAAATGATGCCAAGCTACTGCTCATCACCCCCCCAAACTATGCCCAGTTCACTCCCTGAGCAATGGAAGAGAGCAAGGTGAACTCTCACCCCTTTCAAAACTCCTTCCATCAGCTGTCTAATTCTGTTCCTTCCCAGATCCTTGGGCCCTTCACTGAGAATTGCTTTGGTACTGCACAACATTGCATACTGCACTGCATACACTGCACAACATACCTGCAACTATAAATATCGGTGTGTTATCAGCATTGTTTTTCTCTTAGATCCGAACTACAGCATCATACCAGACACTCTAAAGAAAGCAAGTCCGTCCCAGCTGCAACTAAGACACACAGAGTTCAATTTAAAAAACACTACCTTAATAATACCATCCTGATTAGCAGTAACTGGGAGATCTGTAGTGAATAACTGCAGATGGACAGAAAGTAAATAAAAAGGAAAACCATTCTTTTCTTCAATCACTATACAT
Source organism: Lagopus muta (assembly GCF_023343835.1). Lineage (NCBI taxonomy): Eukaryota > Metazoa > Chordata > Aves > Galliformes > Phasianidae > Lagopus > Lagopus muta. The sequence goes on from NC_064435.1 coordinate 24,857,428, forward strand.
AAGGAAAAAAAACAGCTTTAGAGAGAATGCAGTGGCATAATATTTGATCTGCTGAAAGCAATAAGCAATGTTGCCAATCTGTTGTCTTGCTTAGCCCAGTCATAATGAAGACATCAAAATTGCCCAAGAGATGACATCAGTACCGTTCCCAAACCAGCACCAGATGGAATGTCTTTTTCTGCCCTTTGTTATTCATGAGTGCTTTGGTTACTTTTTTCCCAGCTCAACATCTGGTCAAGTACTCGTCTCAGGTAATGAGTCAGTGAAGAGGGGTAAAGAATGGAGAAACTGATATTTAATCCTGGAGGATTAAATCCTGGAGGCCATAGCCTCATTTCCTTATTAACATGAGAGGAAAGCATAGAAAATTTGCTCTGCAAATCACATACATCAGAACTTAGATATTTCTAAAGAGTTTAGAAACAGTGCAGCTGAACAGCTTAGAGCAGAATGACAGTCTAGCTTTCCTAAAGAAGCCTTCTTCTTAGACTTTAAAATCACCCTGATGGCTTTTTCCATTCTCAGGTGCAGGGAGTAGCACTTTGAGTGTAAGAAGGGGACACTTACTCTGTATTGTGTGTATCAATCATGTGAAAAAGTTCATGCAGTTCTTCTCCACTCAGAACTCCATCAGCAAAGTAAGCTTTGAATTCATCAAAGGACAGTTTTCCATCATCTGAAAAAAGAAAATAAGAAGAAAGTGTCAGCTTTGTTTATGGTTCTGCTCATGTAGTCCATGCGACAAAGGAGGAAGCTATTAACAAAAAACACCAACCACGACCTCTTCAAAGTAAATGTAGAAACTTTATATTCAAGACATGTAAATAATATGATGTAAAATGCATAAGCTGTTGTACAAGAATTCTCAGTTAGACTGACAGCTCTGTTAATCTTCCTCCTTCTCATCTTTCAAAAAAGATAGTTTGGATTTGTAAGTCTCTACTGCCAAACACATCAAGACAATCTTCTTGTCCTTGCCTTGATCCCATTCACTGTGTCTTCTTCCCATCCTCCCCACCCTTCCTCCTGCTTGGTCCATGTCCATGTCTTCACCTCTGCATGGAATATCAGTGGCCTCTTGGGGCAAAGAAACCTCGGGAAACTACAAAACCAATAATTTCTTGAAGGAACATGTAGGTTCAGTGAAGATTACTCCAGCTATTTATAGTTATCTATTTATTTTCCTTTTCTACTGCTTCCTGCCTCTTAAGAAGGAGAATGAAAGGGAGTGCACAATTCAATAGCAGTAGGGTCTCCTGTGTGGCTAGCAATGTTAATCAATACACTGCACTGGCCTGCAGCATTTTCATTTTCAAAAAAAAAAAAAAAAAGAAGAAGCTCCAAGCTTGGTATAGAACTAACAAAAGAAAAAAGAAATGTTTGACTTTTATGGAGTAAAAAAATTCTTTACTATGAGAGTGGTATGAGAGTGGTGAAAAAGCTGCCCAGAGAGGCTGTGGATGCCCAGTCCCTGGAAGTGTTCAAGGCCACATTGCATGGGGTCCTGGGCAGCCTGGTCTAGTATTAAATGTGGAGGTTGGTGGCCCTGCATGTGGCAGGGGGTTGGAGATTCATGATCCTTGAGGTCCATTCCAACCCGGGCCATTCTATGATTCTGTGATTCTGTGAGTAAGAAGCCAGCTCCATGTCCTCTTCCAATGGAAAGAATTTCAGTTCATCTTCTTGGTCAGTATAGAAAATAATAAGTATTATATTTGACAGCATGTGACTAGTCTGGAGATGACACCAAAAATATGCAATGAGAAAACTGTTTTGAGCATATATCAGAGGTCAGCCAAATATTAAGGTGGTATTCAAATTGATCATGTAACATATAGTGGAGCTCAGCTATAAAAAATTTGACTTTATATTGTCTAAGTACCTACTACTACCATTTGTTTGGAACAAGAACAATCATAACCACATGGATCTCGATCACCACCAATATGATCTTGTCAATCCTGATCATCGATACATCTCCCTGTAGTTAGGAGGTGTCTTCAGGACTGATGAAACTGGAAGCAAGGAGAAGTCTCATATGATTAAATTTAGAAGGACAGTAATAGCATGTACACTGATTGAAGAGGAAAGTCCTTGTTACAACTTCTACTGCATTATTTAGCAGGTCATTTTCTTGATTTCACTTAAATTATAGCAAGCCTTTGTCTACATGAGACAAAACCACTGAGATGTATTAAGAAGGGGATAGTTGGTGTTTTCAGGATGTTAGCACTTTAAATTGAGGCTCTGCCCTCCTTTTGTCAAACTGTGCACAATCCTGACCAATTTCTAAAGGATTTCTAATTTCTAAATGAATACTACACTATTTTGCTGAAGTAGGGATGGTATTTCTACTTCCTTACATCTAATCTACATCTACTTCCTTACGTCTAAAAAATCCTACTGATTGTGCTAAGCTGCAGATACTTTCTAATAAACAGATTTTCCTATTCTTTTAATTAATAGAATCAGAAATTGATAAAATGTGTCATAGTTTGGATAGCTTGTCCCACCCATAGGATGGCCATGACTGCATTGACTGAAGCAGCAGAATCAGGCAATCATTTATTCTTGTAAGTAAGACTCTTGGATGCAGGGATCATTGGAGTCTATTAACTTGGCCTCTAATTAGACAGCATGATTATTTTTTTCTTGAGAATATGATTCAAGGCTGAGGAGAGGGAATTAATTAAATGAAAAAAATAATGAAAATTCTGACCTCTGAAATGGACTAAAGTCCAACATAGCTTATCATTCATAGGACACAAAACAACTGTAGAGCAAAGGGCTGAGATGCCCTTAACACCCAACAAGTTTACAATACTGCAGCCTAATTTTACAGCAGTGAAGCATCCATTACAAAGGCAGTGTCTGAATCCTGTAACTATGAGCTCTGCAGTAGCATGCTCACTTGAAGAGCAGAGCTAGGGAATATCTTCAATCTCTTACTTGCTCTTATTTCATAATTTCTTTGATTTGTATATATGACTTCAAATGTGCTGTCTTCAAGAGGATTCAAAATTGGACAAATTGAGTGTCTGTTTCAACAAAAACATTTTGAAAGGTTCCATTTGAAAAGACAGATTGTAGCTGGCAATAATCATCATTATGATTAAAATGAAAAGGCAAGATCTATAAGAGATCTAAGTCAAGATGGCACAAGTGTGTTGAAGTGGTGAAGATAGGCAACTCCCTTTGACAGAACTGCCATGATTACCTAATTGAGAATCTAAATACATCTGCCATTTGGCACTGGTTGCAGAGTACAAATACCAACAAGCTGCTTTTCACAGCTATGCTTTCTTTGGCTTATGCTGACAGAATTTATCATTTAATTAAATTGCCTCTGCAACTTTAGCCTCTGCTGTGCAGGGGATTCATGTGAGCTACACACACACACAAGGAAGCAGTGATTTTTGGCAACTTTCCTGTATTAAGCATATGTGTTTACTCACAGAGCAGCCTGGCTGTGACACAGAACCTGAAACATCTGCCTATTTATCTTTGTTCTTGAGGATCATTGGTTTTACATCAATCCACAAAATCAATGAACTGCCAACTGCCAGATTGGGCACATCAGCTGTTTGCTTTGTATTTCATTATCTAACAGCAGAGGCTGCCTTTTGATTCATCACTGTTATTTTCAGTAACAGTTTTAAAAGCCAGTCTGATACTTCAGTAAGGTTGCTGCTGGCAAAAGCTAAGGAGCGTTGAACATATTTGGTTACTTACAGACTTCATGCAGCTACACTTACTGAAACAACAACTTGATTATTTGAGGCATTTCTCTCATTTGGTATAAGTGTAACTGTTTGCTACTGTAAGTGGCAGCCAGGGTAGATCTGTTCCTCTTGAGTACTCAGATGAAGTTCAGGCCCAATCCCTAGCAAGTGTTCCTTTTACTGTTTAATTGAAGACTTCTGCCTAGCCAACTGCTTTCCCAGCTTCCAGCATGAGCCTTAATTTAAAAGACTGCATCACATATCCTCAGTCCTCCCTCCCTGGAGGCATGGTTCACTGCCCGCAGAGCTTCCAGATAAATACTGTCTGGTTTAGGAGCTCCAAAGCAGCAGAGCTGAACCGTCTGTTACAGATACTTCAGTCTTTGCCACTGGCAAAGTGACAGGGGATGGGTGATTCATGGAAGATAAACTTTTCCAAAGGCACATCCCTTGGACAAACCAGACAAATCCTTCAGCCTTCAGCAGTGTTTGCCTTGGCAACATTATCTCACAGGAGCTGTTTTGCAAGCCTCGCTTGCTCTTGCATATTTGTGAAGTTTCTTCAAAAACAAGCATAGTTCCCCAACCTCCTTGGAGCCCAAAGGTTCCTGACTGGCAGTATAAACAATAAAATATATCTCCCTATGTAGCTCCAAGAGTAAAGCCTTCTATTTTATGATGTTGACTCACGACATCAAGAGGGGGATGTTGGCAGATGTTCCTACCAATAGAAGCATAGAATCATCAAAGTTGGAAAAGACCTCCAAGATCATCCAGTCCAACCATCCACCTACCACCAATATTTCCCCACAAAACCATGTCCTTTAGTACATCTAAATGCTTCTTGAACACCTTCAAGGAATGCGACTCCACCACCTCCCTGGGCAGCCAGGAGACATTGCGAATTGTCTATCCTGTCTAATTGACTTCAAAGGACTACAGTGACAAAAGAAAGCCACATTTGTACTCTCTTTCTGAGTTGAAAGATAACCCCAGTGAGCAAAACAAAATAATAATTAAAAAAAACAAACAAAAAAAAAACCAAACCAAAACAAAACAAAACAGAACAAGGTACCTTTGATGTATTTGGATTCTCCATTCCCAAAGACAATGGCAAATGATGAGTTTGAAGCCAACAGAGGTTATAGTGATCAGGGGAGCAGTGTACCTTGCAGAGGTGATGGCAAAGGTCTGAAGGCAACCAAACAGTTCCCATTGTCACCTATTTTTCACTTCTGGGTAGGACTGTGAGCCCTTCCCAGCAGATACTGCCTTTATTCATTCAGCATAGGCCTCCAGCAGCAAAGGTAATCTACAAGCTTCACAGATGAGCTTCCAGCCAATGTTTCCATAGCAGGAGCAGTATCAGATGGCTCATATAGCTTACTGCAATCAGAAGAGCTGAGGGAAGGAAAACTAAAACTGATCCCAGGATTCAACCTGATTAGATGGGAATTCAAAAGCACAGACAATAGAACTGTGCCAGCCCAACCAGACTGCAAGTCCATAACTACTGGATGGATGAGATGCTAGAATCAGAGCACTTGAGTGCTAAAAGATACTGACATTTCTCAGCAATATACACAGAGGAAGCAGGAAAGGGGTGAAGATAGAACCAGATTCAAAGACTTGAAAAAACTTAATTTGTTGCCCTATGGCACCTAGACTGAATGAGACAAAGGAAATGCTGGTGGAATAATAAATTTCAGAGGTTATGGTGATCAGGGGAGCAGTGTACCTTGCAGAGATGATGGCAAAGGCCTGAAGGCAACCAAACAGTTCCTGCTGTCCCCTATTTTTCACTTCTGGCTAGCAATATCCTCCAGGTTTCAGACATAAGAGGATGTGTAAGAAAAAGTACTAAATCTGAAGCTTTAAAGATTCTGTACTTTCAATGACTCTGATCTGCATCAAGTGTTGATATAACCAGATATAATGATTTCGAGCCATATCAGGTAGATTCAGTCAATAGAATCTAGTGCAGGAGAAGCACATGTAACTGTGTGGTTCCAGCAGAGTAGGATAAATAGGAAGAAGGCTGGAATCTAAAAGTCGGCCCTTTTTTTTTTTAATAGAAATAGTAAAATTTGGAATCTTAAAATCCACTGGAATGGAACTTATGAAATGTGAAAGAATATAAATATGTGAAAATGTGAAAAAATACAAATATTAAGTGATGCTTAATATCTGTTTATGATTACCTTTTGTCTACTGATTATGCCAAGCCCTGTTTGTTTTCACTGCAGCATGACTTTTTACACAGGTAGTGATAAGGGGGAATGGCCTTAAACTAAAAGAAGGGAGATTTAGATTAAATGTCAAGGGGAAATTTTTCACTGAGAGAGTGGTGAGATGCTGGCACTGGCTGCCCAGAGAGCTATGGATGCCTCATCCCTGATGTGTTCAAGGTCAGGTTGTTTGGAGCCCTGGGCAGCCTCCTTTGGTGGGTGGCAGCCCTACTCCTGGCAGCAGGGTTGGACCCACTCATGGACACTGGAATGCAGGGCCCAGCCCCAGAGCATCTGAGGGATTTGGGGAGTGGGGTGGGGAATCCAGAATTCAGAAAGTCTCTGCTCCTACAGAAATCATTTCCATCAGTGTTTTCAAATCTCTCTCTCTTAGGAGCTTCAGAGATGTCTGAGACAAAGCTTGTGCTCAGTGTTTTTTCATAACAGTTGACTGGTATTTCCAAATCAATGACAGCATCTGCATACAAACCACCTTTTCAAACCAGCTGTATTAGAACAGTTTTACTTAACTCCTGCTTGGGTTTGATCCCAGGGTTAGGAGGGAACAAGCCCATCATCAAGCACAGGTTCTTAACTTGTGAGACTCAGTAGCCAGGCAAGCATGCTGCTATGCTTGTAGCCATTTGTTTCCACCTCCATAGAGAATAGACCTGAAGCAGCCATGCTCCCCTCAAGAAAAATCCTGAGAGGATAAAGCAGAAAGACTTTGACAAAAGAACTGCTACGCTTGCAAGATGAGGAGCTGTGCCTTCAGTAGATTATCTCCAGTTTGCATATCTTACTTCTCCCCTGCTAAGTGGGGAGGAGATTTTACTTTTTGTGAGGAATTTCATGAGTTTGATGTTGTAAGTAGCAAAAGAAATAAATGAAGAACTTTCAGTTGGGAATTTTCAAAATAAGTTCTGTGTCAAATACTTTGAACACAGGGATTTTTTGTAAAGTAAACCAGACCAAAACTTCATTTTGGCATGCAAAACCAAAACCTCTCCTTTCCAGGTAGGTCAATGTGCAACATCTCACCTTTATGAAATTGTTTTTATTCCTCAGGATTTTCTGTTGCTTTTGTCAATATTATGAATCATATATTTCTTCAAACTGTGATATTCCTTTTCCATGCCAAGTTCCCTCTCTCAGAAAATCATATGACTCTTTCAGTTGCAGGAAAAGCGTTTATCTGATCCATACAGAGTGGAGCTGCTCAGTCATGAAATACAACCTACAGATAGAATTTATGAAGCTGATCATCCTGTTGAAATTGTAGATATTTCCAGAATTGGAATGGCAACAGAATGATGGCAGAGAAAGAAGCCGCCACCACAATATAATTAAAATTTATATGCCTTCTTTTAAATGAGGAGAATGACTTTGATAAAGTAGTTTCTCACTTAAACCCATCTGTCATAAACAACTGTCATGTCTATGAGTAACAGAAATTCAGCAGGATTTCTCAGCTCTGTAGCTCTTAAACAGTCCTTCCTTTGCTTAAGGCAAGCCATAAGTTAACAATCCCTAAGTTCAGAGTAAGAACAGCCTCTCTTATCGTAGCCTATTTTTCAGTTTGATCCAACGTTTTGATTGCATTGTTTTATGGCTGTCAAACAAGCAACAAGTAGGGTTTTTATAATTAGTTGCATTGGGGGTATTGTAATCCCATAGAATTATTATGGCAGCTCTGAGAGAAGTGTGGAAGAGCTTAACAGATATCCTGGACAGCAACTTGGTATTTGTTACTGTAAGCCAACACTCAGTTTCTGTAGCACAGAAAGGTGACTGGAAATGTAATTATCCTATAGAATCATAGAATCACCAAGGTTGGAAAAGACCTAAAAGATCATCCAGTCCAACCATTCACCTATTCCCAATAGCTCCTACTAAACCATGTCCCTCAACACAACATCCAGCCTTTCCTTGAACAACCCCAGGCTCGGTGACTCCACCACCTCCCTGGGCAGTCCATTCCAGTGCCTGACCACCCTTTCTGAAAAGTAATACTTCCTCATGTCCAGCCTGAATCTCCCCTGCCGTAGCTTGAAGCCATTCCCTCTGGTCCTATCACTATCCTATTCATTAATGAAAGCTAATGATCTGTGTTGACAACAGTGTAAACATATTAGGTATGTCTTCAAATTTCCAGTAACATTTCAGAGCAGTTACTTAATATCATGGCCTTAAAACAAATCTGCTCCTTAATAATTCAGCACTAACCTCTGCTAGATTAGCAAAGTGGAAGTCCCACAGGCTACTGATGGTTGAGCAAACACAATTAAGCACATATGAAACCACTTCCAGTTTATAGACTTAAATTAATAGAACTGGAGTGCTTGATCTCAATTCCTCCAGTACTATGCTGTAAAGCATCCATGTATAGCTGTGAACTCCAGTGACCAAAGTCTCTAGGGCTCATGTGGCTACTGGAACAAGCAAGTTCTTCACTGATTGTGAGAAGTTTCCTCTGTTCTAATAGAAAAGTGTAAGTAATAAACTGGGGAGTAACTTGAGGGAGGACTGGAAGTCCTCCTCACCATCAAAGTGCTGTGGATCCAACAGGATTGGGACAGAGAATGAATTCAGATGTTGGGACATAGACTTGAAGCCCCAAGGGCTCTTGATGGCCACAGTGGCGTTCAGCAGGAGCTGGCCATGGACGAGTGCTACAGGGCTGACTAGGAGAGGAAATAGAAAATCTGTCACTGAGTAATCATCTGGATAATGCTCAGTCACATTCAGATCTCAAGAGGGATGCTGACTGCTGCTCTGTACCATGCACTCAGTCTCGTACCAATCTTCGGGCAAACATAAGCATCTTCCCAAAAGCCACAAGCAGTTTGCTGGCAATGCTGCAGTTGGTGTGAAGCTAAGCTGGCAAGGCACTGCTGGTGAAGGTCCTCTTTCATCCCTTTCCCAGCATCCCACACATCCCACATGTTCGGATTCAGTTTGATTCATCACTGCACTTGAGAGTCTTTGGTGAGCTGAGGGAGATAACAAAAAATCACTACAAAAAAACCTTACATTGGGCTGGTTTTGTGCCCCTGAGCTCTCTGAATGAGACTGCTGTAGTTTAGTGGGAAATACCAGTTGCTGCACACAAGTTTGGGCAGAAACACACTGCCAGAGGTGGACCTCCCAGCAACAGCTAATGGCTACCCAATGTCCCCAGCTATACCATCCAAATGTACAGGAGCTGCTTTAGTGCCCAGCAGGTCTTCCTTGGAAGTTCTCCTCTTTCATTGAGAACACTGGTCATTGTGCCTTCACTTACCAGAGTCAGCTTTATCAAAACTGCACGATATCTGTTTTCTGAGGACAGACTGGGAGTAACCTGCCAGGGGTAAGCCTGTCTGAGCTGTGGGTCTGGCACTGCTCAGTGCTACAGGAAAATGCCAAAGTGCAGCCTGAGCTTTTCTAAGAACCTTAGTTTCCCTACTTCTTATACATTAGCATTACAGTGATAAGTAATTGGGAGCCTGTATTTTCTTCCTGTCTTGTGTGATCTAGCTCTGGTTACCTAATAATGTGTGATAGCATAAGTACTATTATGGTAATGTAGTAGTATGACTTCATAGTCTCAGAAGTACTCAATCTCACATTGTGGCAGTGACATCATTTTCCTATGGAAAGTGGCACAAAATGAAAATGTGATTTGACCAAAATTGGACAGTAGTTCAGAGATGAGAAAAGGAGTTAAAGACAGGTCCAAAACAATGAATACGTACACCAGCCAAAACTCCTGTGATGAACCTTGTGGCCTTTATGGCCAGGCCCTTCCCCTGCTATAGCCAAAATGTGTGAAGATTCACATGGTCCAACTTCCTATATTCAAACAGGGGAGCAACATATGTGGAAAGAAGATTTGTCTTTAGCACCAGGAGAAAAATTTCAATAATGAAGGTTCAAAAACCTCACTTTTGTGTTATAAATGCACAAGTTGAATTTAAAGTTTTATTCTGCCTACTGACACACAGAACAAACACATAAACACAAACGGAGGGAATGCAAATTTGACTGCTGGATATAGCCTATAGTGTTTTAAAAAAGTAATAAAATGAAGCTAGAACCAAATAGATCAAAACTTTTTGGGAACAGAATGTCATTATGAAAACTCCCACATACACCAGAAGTGCAAATCAAACACACATGCTAAATTGTGAAAGCAAAAGATCTGTTCTTAAGGAATCCATTGGGAGAATCAGTGCACAACAATACACATTGCACAAAACCTGTAGAAAACATAAAATGGCGTGAGAGATGGCTGGTTTTCATATCAAGATGTTTAAAGCATGATTTAAAGGCTGTATCAGTGATGAGTATTTTTCCCAAAGGGAAGAGGGAAACAGGTGACTGGTCTTACCATTCTTGTCTGCTCTTCTCAGTATCTAAATGAAAAAAGAGAGAAAGGAATTACTTTTCTGATACGAGTTCAGAGCATATAAGGCTGTATTTAATGGGCATTCACAGTTGAAGTGCTACATTCACATTCCAGAATGCTGCATAAAAATTGAAAAGCCTTCAGTGTATCTCCATTCTTCTCTTGCAAAATTGCTTTCTTTAACTCCTCCTGTGCTGCATGCACATAAACCAAACCCCTAGGAACCAGCTTTATTTACTAGTTTATATATGGCTTACAGGGATCATGTTCAGGCACAAAACCTGATCCCACAAAACTGCTGTGCTTATGGACTTGGGGATGGGAGAAGCCGTATAGAGAAGCAGAACAAGGGCAGTTGGCAGCTGGGGCGTGTTCTGAACATCTGAGGTGCAGAGAAAGACTCGGGGTCTGGGTGTGTGGAGGGAGAAGCAGGAGAGGAGCTGGGGAGCACACAGTGATCAGACTGGGGGTGGCAGGCAGCAGTGTCAGCTGAGTGGAAGCAAATCTCAGGATTCCTCTGATGATAGGAAACAGAGGTGGAAGAAAGGTCTCCACATGCAAAGGCTGTGGAAGGACCCCAGCGGGTGCCCCCAGTGAAGACCAGTGGAATCTCACCTGGGGTCTCAGTGCAGGTACCACCACCACAGCCCACTCCTCGATCAGCAGTTTATGGTAGGTCCCTGTTCTCAGGGTGAGGTGGTTTTGCTGATTAGCTGCCAATGGCAGGAGTGTGCTCTGCTTATAGTGCTGCAACTAAATGAAAAACCTGAGGATTCAGCTGCCACGTTCTGCTGGATCATCCTTGTTGCTGAATTCTGTCATATGGTGTCAGGGCAGAAATGACAAAACAGTGACCAACAACAGGATTTCGTTTGTGACCTCTGAGCTGAACTTTCCTCTGGGTCAGTTTACATCGTGTGCAGTATGAAGGAGGCTTATCAGGATGACACCCTCCCTCCTTGTATTTCCAGATAAATTAGTTTTCTGTATGAGGATTGGACTGTTTGGGGTTTTAAAGTTTATACTCTAAACTGGAAATTTCCTCCTAATGCTAACATAAAACTTTTGGCTAAGAGCAGAGCAAAGGAAAGAGCATTCAGAGAATTGTTGGAATAAAATAAAATCTTTTTCCATGGTTCCTAATGGGTAATATAAAGTCTTGGATTCCTGGCAGGTTGAACTGGACTTTTGGGAGACTGTTGTTGGTCTTTCTCCCATGTCACTGCCAAGCACTCTTATTTCCTTTCTTGTCACCTGGAGGAAAAGTCAGCATGCATGTCAGTGTATCTATCAGCCAAAATGGCATAGAATCATGGAATCATTAATGTTGGAAAAGCTTCTGAGGTCATCTAGTCCAACTACCCACCTACCGCTAATACTGCCCACTGAAGCATCATGCTCCATAGCTAGTAACTGTATGTATGCAGAGATGGCAAAGAAAGTCACAGAGTTGAATGATTTTGCAGGTTTTTTTTCAGCTGGAAATTGACAGATTCGTGAAGTCTGAAGACAGCACTGTGAGATCTAAAGTGATGAACTGAGCTTTGTTTTGCCCAATTACAGGCGATTCAAAGGAACGATGGGTGCCCACCACCAGAAGCATATCAAAGGTGCCAGCAGTGCTGAAGTCCTGCTGCTCGCCTTGCAGGTTCATTACTAACAGATTAAAATGGCCGTTGTCACAAGCAGCAGAGCCTCATGTGTGGTACAGCTACAGTAGGGATGCACACTGCACCTGGGGCAAGGCATCTACATCACCAAGAGTGCTGTTTATTCCATCTTGGCTTATAGATGTGTAGGGTCAGGGGCATCAATTGACTAGAGGTGCCCCAAAGATACGGGTCAAAGCTGGCTAAAAAAATCTGCATAAAGATACTTTTTAATGAAAATAACACTACCACCACCATATAAAAATGTTAAAATAGTTTGGATGTATGGTAGGTATTTTGACACAAAAGCAGGGAGGAGGTTGCACTAGAAATCAAGACTGCTGTATTTTCATTATGCACTCAAATGGAAACAGTAACTCGATGAAGAGATTTAAAGAAGTTCTTATGAAGCCTAGAGAAATTATTAGATGAGCAGACATGGTTTTGATTTTGCTTGAAATAATTTGGGCAACAACCTGGGGACGTTAATCATAGAATCATAGACTCTTCTGAATTGAAAGGGAACCTTAAAGGTCATCTAGTCTAACCCCCCTGCAATGAATAGGGACATCTACAGCTAATGTGGTCATATTGGATAAAACATGTAGATAGAGGATCCTGAAAACAAGCTTTAATACACAACATGTCCTTTCTAGCAGATACTGTGGATTAACTCTGATATAAGAGTTGGTCTGAAGTAGATCACAGTTGGTGGTAGTGTTTGAGTGCTATGAAGGTACGTAGATACGCAGGTATGAAGATTTTCAAGTCTCAAGAAATGCAGAAGATACGTTAGAGATTTTGGGGATGGAGTTTGCCTTTTATGCAGTGCTTGCCTTAGTCCAAAGGAACTCTCGGTGCCAAACAAGCTTAGACAACAAGTATTGCACCTGCATCTTGAGGGACTGAGCTGACGGTCCAGCACTGCACCTGGAGGAGCAGGATGGGCACATGCTGGGCTGCTCCCTCACCAGGCTTCCCTTTCAGGTCTACTCAGCACCTCAAACCCATCAGGCTCTAGCAGGACACAGTGGGAAAAACTCCACACTTTTGCAGGGTGAGATACTCTTAGTGGAAAGCCCAGAAAAAAAAATAAAGTAAAAAGCCAAGCAATGCAGCTTGGCAAATGATGGTTTTTTCACCCAGTGCCTCTCTGAACCTTCCCTCATTGCAAACCTGCTCTCCTGATACAGACACACTGTTGGCAGCAAACTCACTCTCCAACACAGGAGGAAAAGAGGAAGGAGAAAGCGAAGGGAAAAAGGAAAAGGCAAACGGAAAGGGAAAAGGGAAAAGGGAAAAGGGAAAAGGGAAAGACCCATAGCCTTGCTCAGCTTCATTTCCTTCCACACAGGAGAGGAAATCGTAGCTCCGCAACAAAAAAAAAGGCAAAGAAAAAAACCCACAGCAATAAATACACCCCCATCCCCAGATGCTTGGGAATGATGCAGGGGGTCCCGGCAAGGCTGCCGCCTACTCACATCGCGGAAGATGCGCAGCCCTGCGCCCAGCTCCGCCGCCATCCGCCCGTCTCAGCCGCCGCCACCGCCCGCAGCAGCGCCGGGACCACGGAGGGAAACCCGCCGCCCCCCGGCCCCGTCCCGGCCCCGGGGCTGGATGCTTTGCCGGGGGACGGGCCGCAAGCTCCGCCCGCCGGGGGCTGGGTCCTGTGTGCGTCTGTTGGTGCCGAGGGTGAGCTCCCTCCAGTGAGTCGGGCAAATCATTAGAGAGAAAAAGAAAAAACGCCCCAAAAGAGGCTGGAGGGGAGCTCGAAGGATGCGGTAGACCCTGTGTTGAGAGACGGCACTCTGACATTTCTCTCTGGGTCAGTTTTGGGTTAAGCCTCTTTTGTAGTCTTGGAGTGTGGATAGGTAATGAGGACCAAGCATATTTTTACTTCTCCGTTATGGACGTAATGATAACCAAAAGCAAATGGGCTTGAAAATAGGATCCTATGTCTGAGAGCGCTGCCCAAACGCTCCCTGAACTCCGGCATGGGGCCGTGCCCGCTGCCCCGTGCAGCCCGTTCCGTGCCCGCCGCCCTCCGCTGCAGCCCCTGTCCCTGACCGCCACCCTCCTTCCCCTGACGCAGCTCCATGCCGTTCCCTCGGGCCCTGTCGCTGTCACACGGAGCAGAGCTCAGCGCTGCCCCTCCGCTCCCTGTGAGGAGCTGCAGCCGCCGTCAGGCCTCCCCTCAGCTCCTCTGCCCTGGGCTGCACAAACACAGGGACCTCAGCTGCTCCTCATACATTTTGTCCTCCAGAGCCTTCACCATCTTTGAAGCCCTCTATTGGATGCTCTCTAATGGCTTGATGTCCTACTATTGCGGCACCCAAAGCTGCACCCAGTGCTCAAGGTGAGGCTGCACAGCCGCTGATATATCAAGATCTCTTTACAAGACCTGTTCTCAAGGGATTCAACATTTCCTCCTAATGTAGTGACTTCCACAAACTTACTTTCTGGGGTTATAGAAGATTTATAATGCGTTCACTACTGACAGTACTTCTGGTGTCTGACTGAGCCTCTTGACCCAGGTGATGCCCTTTAGCTCCTGCTCTTGCTGGCAGATAACATGTAATTATCTACTACACATCACAGTCATGATAATGTCATAGGTAATGTGAGAGTGAAGGTTTTACTTTGAAACACCTTCCTGTATTAAAAGCCTCTGATACAGTATGGCATGTTCTGTGTGGATTTTCTTGCTTCTTCTACTTTGTACTCAGATTTTAATAGAGATCAAAGAATTCAGAGAGAGATTTGTCCAAAAGGGAAAACTGGGCATTTTGCAGGGTGAGAAAATTGCATCTTGCTTACTAAAGGTGTCTTGAAAGAGATGGAAAATCATCCCAGGCTATTATTGCTTTTTAATAATACTGAGAGGCTTCCATTTGATCTGCTTCTTGTGACAGAAGTCTGGATTGCTGTTTCTTTCCAGACAGAGAAAGAAGTCCAAAGGTTGTCTCAAGAGCCAGGACGATGAATAGAGATGTGGAAAAGCTTCTCTAGGTTGTATATGGGCTTGTTTTTGTTAACTGTTATAACAACAGTAATAATAATGATGCATATTTTACTTGAATTACTATCTTGAAACGAAAACATCTTTTTCTGAAGAACTAATATATTTCCCATTTGATTGGTTTTAACGGGAATACTTTATGCCTGTCTAGAGAAATCTTTCTTAAAATTAGTGAGAAATTTTATTGGCAAAAATATACATTTACAGAAATAAAACAAACCACGCAGGAATACAAGGAAGTCATATTTCCATCATTAAAAAATATTTCTTGCAAAGCACCTTTGCATGACATAGAAGTGTGGAAGAACTATTAAAGTAATGAACATTGTCAGAGACCATTTAGTTTTAAGGTTTAAATGAGCAAATAAATTTGTGAGGGGAGTAGCTGCATGACTTTCTGATGGGACCTTTTTATACCAGTAAACATTTTTTTAGAGTGCCTGAGTTTTAACAGCACAAGGAGGATGAAAACTCTGAATTTCACTGATTTCTGTAATGTGTTCAGTGATTCCTCTCTCTCTGAACAAAAGGCAGTGGGGAGGCTGTGGGGAGGCTATGGGGAGGAGGGCCGTGGGGATAAAGCCATATGAGGACATGGGAGTGCAATTACATGCAGTTATGTTCTGAAATCCCCATGGGAGGTTAACAGAAGCTAGTGACCAGTGATCTGGTCACTTCAGCAGCCACAAAGCTGTGCGGCTCATGGTTAATTAAAAGAAATGGAGCTGTCTGGGATGTGTGTGAGAATCAAGCGTAAAGCTGCCTGCTCTTTTTCTTGCCGTGTGTCACATCATTAAACTTGCATTTAGGAACCAGCCTACTGTACCAATGTCTTCACTCCTGTGAAATGAAAGGAAGTGACCAGCCAGTACTTAACGATGTTGCCCTTTTATCTGAGAAACAAACATAAGAAAAACAGCACCAACAGCTGCCCTACACTTACCGTGCAGTGGGCTGTGCAACAGAAGCCCTCAGCAATGGGGTAAATGAAACAGCTTCCTTTATACGGAGGAAATGTAAGCGTTCTGACTCTCTAATACAGTTACTAAGTCACTTTATGATGGTTAGCCATGTGTGTTTCCTCTAAATGTCAGGAAAATGCTCATGTCAAAGTAGAACATTTCCAATTGAAGACTAGCTTGCACGCTATGGTAGCCCACGGGTCTGTAATGAAAAGTACTCTTTGGCAGAAGAAATGTATCTGCTTTATGTTCCTTTTTAAACTGTAGGAGTGGGATGGTAGCTACAGAAAGAGTTGAACTAGCATAATATGATGTCTCTCTGTAGCTCTCAGAACATGGTGTTTTGTCATGGTTTGAACATCTGGCCTAATGCTCTATAGGCAAAACTCAAATCCCCCAGACCCATGGCCTGCTCCTTTTCCTCTGGTCCCATCTCCACTGTTTGATAGAAGAGAAGCCAAAACGAGGAAAAAAAAAGAGAAGCCAATTCCTCCAACAGGAATCCAGAGTAGACAACTGGGATGCAGAATGTACATCAGCAGGTGAGTTGAATCCTGTCTGTGTGCACTGGAGCTCTTTTCTTGTTCACCAGGAAAATAAATATGGTTTAAAGCCATAACAACACATGGAATTAAGCAGCTGATTTCCTTGTTGCTGTGATGCTTCATACAGCTTGCACTAAAACATTATTTTGCTCTTTTTTATTTGCATGCTCTTTCTATACCTGTTTGGGAAAATCACAGTTTACATAGAGGCTCTGAGTATTATTTTTCCAAGCAGTTCTGTGTGTTGGACTGACTCTTACCAGTCAGTAGGAAACATGAGACCTCTCCTGGGATCTAAGGCAGGCTTCAGAGCAGCAGCTGTGAACCTTCTCTCTCTTTATTGCCCCCTCCTTTCCATCTGTAGGAGATAAACAAGACTTCTGAGATGGAAAAGTATAATTATAAAAATAGTAAAACCGGTATGATTCTGATTTCAGTAATGCACAGCAGTGCACTCAAGGTGCCAAGAGTAAACTAGATAGGCATCACTGTACAAAGCATAGTGGTTTTCCTTGCAAGAAGTAAAACTTTTTAAAATTTTCACACACTCTCAGACACAGCCAGACAATGTTTTTAGTACAATGTTTTAGGGACTTGTGAAATACATAAGATGCATGATGTTAATTAATATACCACAGAGAGTTCTCTATGCATGCTCTGTTTACAGCCAGTCCTGCAGGAGCATTTTAGAACAAACAAAGTGTAGTAAAATGACTTTAATGGGGCACCCAGCAGAGACTATGTCTCATGTTGAGAAAAAGCCTGCTGTGAGGCTGGATGCCTAAGTCAGATATTTGCTTTAAAGATCTAAGAAAAGAAACAAAGGGGAATATCAAAACATGACAGAACCAGAAGCATGACAGTGCAGTAAAAGAGAAGATCTTTCCTTCTTTGTATTTGGGAAAAAAAGGTAGAAGAAAATGCCAGTTGTTAGACTGAAGCTAAATATTTAAATATTTAAACGTTGAACCCAAATACAAAGAAGTCCAGTTCACAGTACTGAGATATAAGCAATGCTCCTGAGCAGACCCTAAGCCTCAGCTCCTTTTCACTTCATAAGGGAGATCAAATGTCTAGCTGTATTACAAAGCTTTAATCTGTCATTACTTGTAAAACCAGGGAGGATAGTTCACTGAAGAAGCCAAGGGGAGGGAGAAGAAGAGAATTCTTCAGAGGTGAATGCTTCTTCAGCATTGACTACATAATAATTTTAGGAGGCTGGCCAGTTTATTCAAATGCCTGAAGTTTGTTGGGGTGTGTAAATAACTACAGTTCCGTGCTTCTGTATCCTCCCACCAATGTTCTCATATGAGTGATTTGTATTGATTTCCCCCGATACTGGGTGAGTTTTGGATTCACTTATTTATGACTGTTTATGCTGGAAATGTCAAAGGCAGGTTACCTTCAACGCAAGTTATTTTTCAGGTGTTGAATGTGCTGTGACTCACCTTGGGGTGAGCTGGAACAGAGAGAGAGCTCTTCTAGGTGTTTTTGAACCATCACTGTGTTGGCATGCAGTTGGTGTGCTCTGAGATTACTGTGATGTAATGATGAGATTACCAAGTGAGACAAGCAAAGGATTGACCTGCTTCTGGACTTTTGTTGAGCTAAATTATAGTTTGGGATTTCAGGAAAGTGTTGGTGCTTAACTTCTGCCTTCAGTGATCAAATCTTTTGCTAGGTGCAGGTCACTGTCCCTCAAAGGCAACAGTTTTAATTGTATGAATCTAATGGCAAAATCATAGATCTGAAAAAAGTTTCTCAAATCCATTTCTGTATCTAGATTTGAGAAATTATTATTATTATTATTATTATTATTATTATTTAGAAATACTGTATTATCACAGTGGTTTTGTGAAATGAAGAATTTTTGTTTGGCATTTGATGAAATTTTGCTCTCAGAAACAGTCACCTGCCTTATTCCATCATTACAGTCATGCCTGAAGCTCCACGCTGCTGGCAGTGCTCTCTCCTTTCAGCCTCCACAGGTGATGTTCACAACCTGGTAGCACATCTGCTGGTACTGCTTACCTGAAGGAAACCCAAAGGCATTCCAATATGTTTGTGATCATACTATTACAGTTACAGCTCACACTCTGTTTTGCTTTCAGAAGAGTTTATTCAGGGACTGAATGCTGGAAAAGTACATGTAGAGCCATCTTACTTCAAAACAAATCTTTGTAATCTATATACGAATAAAGTGTTCAGTTGCTACCCAGCTGTTGGCATGTTCCAGTTGAGGATAATGCAACAGAATACATAGAAAGGAGGGGAGTAATTAAGGTATGATGTTATCTGTTATTGATTTTAACAATAATGAATGCAATTAGTAGAGGTCTCTTTGAAGAAAATGTTTCAGTTCAGCTAAATGAAAGAACCAAAACCTTTAATGTGGATGGAGTTCAGCTTTGGAGAAATTTATGTCCTGGATGAATTTCTATTCAGTTGCAGCTTGGGATTACAATTCAAGGTAATTTCTAGTAATCAAAGTCAGTGTTCACTTGTTTCTGCATATTGTGTTTTTTTAGGGAAATTCTACATAAATTATTCCTAGAGAAGTTCTACTTACGGGTGGGGTTTGAGACTGACAATAGCAGTAAATGATCTGCAGAAACGTTTCCCACTAATGCTGTATTTATCACAGAGACAGGATGGTGAAGGGTGGTTCAATGCCACTGTGCTAGCCTAACACCATGACAACCAGGTTAAATTCCTGGCTATGCAGTGGACTGTCTGTGAGATCCTAGACCAGTAGCTTAGTAGCACTGGTGTACCTAGGAGCCCCCAGATGGAGAAACTACCCTGTCCCATCATCTGGGTCGTTAATGAAGATATTAAACTGTACTGGCCTCAGGACCAGCCCTTGAGTACCCCACCAGTGGCTGGCCTCCAGCTGGCCTGAACCAGTCTTCCTTGGGTGAGGAGGCTCAAGGGGGATCTCATCAGTGCATGTGAATGCACAGATAGAGGGAGAGAGGAAAACAGACTGCTACAATATATGATCTCAAAGTGTGTTCCCTCTCTGTGTTACTAGCAGGGAACCATAAACAAGACTTAAGGATATCCATTCTCTACAAAGGCCAAAATACACAAACCTTACCATCAAAGAATGCAAGAAAACAATGGTGAAGTCGAACATTTTTCACTGTGAGAGACATTTTTAACAGCTGGGGACCGGTTGTAAAAACTCCATTTAAATTAATGGGAATTGCAAGACTGAGTTTTCAACATGGAATCCTTATCCTCTCTGTGAAATTTTAAAGATTTTTTTATTCTCCATTAAAAACTAAATAGGTTATATTTCTTTGGCCTGTTTCTGTGCTCAGCTACATTAACATAAGAAAAGAGGAATTATATCCCTTGGTGTGAGTTTGTTGCTCTCTGGAGAGTCCCCTGAATAGATACTGCTTGTGTGAGTAGAGGATCTAGGGGTATGAGAAAAGAAGTTGGCTTCTTTCATTTCAATTAGCGTGAGACTTGTAGGAATCAATCAGTATCTCCATCTTTACCCTTTCCTTCCCTCCATTTTCCATGGCAAGAGTGGTTTGCCTGGATGAAATGCAGCAAATTTGGAAAGGCCAGTTTTTCATTTGGATGCTAGTCAGAATTCTGATTTTCTACAGAAGAATGTGACTAATGAAGTTATTATATCACTCCCCTTTAGATACAGATTAGATGACTAGGTATAGTTATTTCTGATAAGCATATGTCAGTATTTAGATAAGTTTATGTTTAGACTTTGATGATTTTGCCATAAAAGGATCTCTCTGGACCTCTCCAAATCTCTGGTATTTGTGACAATTAGCAATGAATACAGCAGTACATAAATGGATGAAAAGTTAATATTTTTATGGCAGACGCTCCTAGAAATCTTAATAAGGGATCATCATCCTGCTATGCTAGATGACAGGTGTGGGACAAATGGCAAATCTCACTGGTGAAAGACACAAATCACCATAGTTGTATTAGGGTGAAATTCCACCTCCTTGCATAGTCCCTAACATATGTCTGCTTCCATTTACCTCAGACTATCTCTTCATTTGTTAAAGTTATAATAAAAGCACATATGTTAGAGATAATAGGCCTATCCCATCCAGTTCCCTGAGATACACTGATGGTGTAATGATGGGCTTAAATTTCCATAATATTTTCTGGGTCATTCAAAACAGTGAATTTGTGTCCCGTAAATCCATATTAGAAATGCTGTTGTCTCCCAGAGTGTATTCACTGCCTTGTGGATTGTTTTATAAAAAGATTTTTCAAAATTCATTAGTACTGGATTAAAATAGGAAATGCTGTCAAACTTATTTGCTATTCAAAAATGGAAAGTAGTTGCAAATGAAATGGTCTGAGGGACAGCGAGAATTCGTTGGCGTTAAAGAATTTTCTAGCTTAAAAATATTTTGCTAGAAAGCTATCTTATAATCATTGTAACAATCTACTGAAAGTAATCTAAAGTTGCAGTGTTCTATCCCATTTCAGTCAAAAATTAGACTATTTCTATTCAAAAATCCTTTGGTTTGTATTTTTTTCTGTTAAATATATAAGTAGGTGATTATTGAAAATGAAAGATTTCAGAATTCTCTTTGCTTTATGGGCTCAAACAGCATTGCTATTCAATTAGAAATAATAGCTCTTTGACTAAAATATTTTGTTCATCTCCCCCCATCTACCTCTAATTCATGTAAAACACCATATTAATTTTTAATTTTGTTTGCATCATGGTGCCTTATCCAGTTGCATATAGCTACTACAGCTGTGCCATCTTGTGGTCTGCACAAAGCTGGGAGGTTTTGCATACAGAATTTACTGAAAGCGTAACAACTTGTCATCACTTTTGAGCCACTCTCTACAAGAAGGACATGCTGGAAAGTGCTCAGAGCAGAACAGCAGAACTGGTAAAAGGAATTAAAAACAAGATTTGTGAAGAGTGACTGAGGGAGCTGGTGGTGTTTAGTCTGGAGAAAGGGAAGATAAAGGAAGAGCTCCTGGTTCTCTACAGCTACCTGAAAGGAGTTTGCAACAAGGAGCTGTGGTTCGATGTCATTTACCTGGACTTGAGCAAGGCCTTTGACATGGTCCCCCACCACATCCTCATCTCCAAATTGGAGGGATGTGGATTTGATGGGTGGACCACTCGATGGATAAGAAACTGGTTGAAAGGCCACAGACAGAGGGTGGTCATCAATGGCTCTATGTCCAGGTGGAGGCCAGTAACAAGTGGGCGTCCCCTAGGGGTCTGTCTTGGGACTGGTGCTCTTCAACATCTTTATCAATGACATCGATGTAGGAATCGAGTGCACCCTCAGCAGGTTCGCTGATGACACCAAGCTGAGCGGTGCGGTCGACACGGTTGAAGGAAGGGATGCCATTCAGAGGGACCTTGGGAGGCTAGAAAGGTGGGCCCGGGTGAACCTGATGAGGTTCAACACAGCAAAGTGCAAGGTTTTGCACTTGGGCCAGAGGAATCCCAGGCATCCGTACAGGCTGGAAGGAGCGGTCCTTGAAAGCAGCCCTGTGGAGAAGGACCTGGGGTTCCTGATAGATGAAAAACTGAACATGAGCCAGCAGTGTGCTCTTGTGGCTACGAGAGATGGTTTAGATGGTTTAGTAGCTTGTGGCACTGATAGGAATGGGAGGGTGGTTGGACTGGATGATCTTGCAGGTCGTTTCCAACCTTGTGATTCTGTGTGATTCTGTGATTTTACGTACAATTGCAAGCACTTGCAACCCAAGTGAGAATTTCCTGAGGAGGAATGCAAAAGGCTTTCCCAACCAGCTCCCACCAGCAGGGTGGTGCAGCTCAGGGTCCAGGGTACTGTTGCATTCATTTGCTGAGCAGCCCTAGAGCATCTGGTAAGAAACAACTGATGAACTTATGGGGCAAAGAAAAATTGTGAGTACAGTTAGAGACGGCTGAACCCACTGCAGATCCTTAGAGAACTCTACCAGTGACCTTCTTCTGGCACAGTTATTTTCTTTTCAATAGAATCAGATTGTTATCTTTCCTCTTCCAAATCTCATTCACTTTTATGGTTCTTTTATGAGTTTCTTTCTCATTCATCTAGCAGATATGGTCCCATGTGTCAGTGCATTAAATGTTTTCCTGAAATTCAAATAGATGAGATCTGCATTTCCTATGCAGACCTGTTAGCATATCAAAGAAGCATAGCCTGGCATGATCTACCATTGGTAAACACATGCTGCCTTTGATCTCATTTTCTATTAACCTCCATGGGCTAAAATGATAATAGATGTGCAGTGTTTCTAACTAGAAATCAGAGTTCCCACGAGTCTCATTTTTATTTCTGCTTTAATGGTTTCCTTTTGTTCCCTTCATTCTTGCTTTTACACTCATGAGTATGAACATGAAGTTAAATAAATATACAGATAATTCTGTATAAAGGCAGGGGATTAACAGCTGAGCAGCTGAACGCCACTAATCTACACATCAGGTACAGCACAGGCTCCAGCTTTAGGAAATGCACTTACATCTGTTGCAGACTGCACTAGAGAAAACTGGACAGAAAGGAGGTGCAAAGGCCTAGAAGACAACATCTGCAACAGGCTGATGGAGCTGGGCTTGTTCAGCCTGGAGAAAATAAGGCTGTGGGGTGATCTCATTACAGCCTTTCAATACCTAAAGGGAGCCTACAAACAGGAGGGGTATCAACTCTTTGAAAGGGTAGATAACTGCAGGACGAGGGGAAACGGTTTTAAGTTGAGGGAGGGAAGATTTAGGTTGGATGTCAGGGGGAAGTTCTTTACCCAGAGAGTGGTGAGATGCTGGAACAGGCTGCCCAGAGAGGTTGTGGATGCCCCATCCCTAGAGGTGTTCAAGGCCAGACTGGATGAGGCCCTGGGCAGCCTGGTCTAGCATTAAATGGGGAGGTTGGTGGCCCTGCCTGTGGCAGGGGATTGGAGACTCATGATCCTTGAGGTCCCTTCCAACCCTGGCCATTCTGTGATTCTGTGATTGTACTCAACAGCCTGTTTTGCTCCAGTTAACAAAAGTGAGATGATTAGTGAAGAATATACTCAACGTAAGATTAATACTCAAATATTTGCCTAACCATTTTTATTATAAGTCTTGGTTATCTAGGCTTGGGGGTGGGGAGCGTTACATTACAGTAATGCAGAAATAGCTACCACCGCAGTGCCACAATGTTCAACGAGTCTTCCAATGGGCTGTGGGGGTGAGGGGTGCACATTCTCTTTCTTGGTCAATCACAGGGAAGTTTCTGCAGAAGGGGAAAAAAACACACCACCAAAAAAAGCAAAAGAAGCACACATCTTTGTTGGCAGAGTCCTTATATAAACTGTCCAGTTCTTCTCAGATTGCCTATAGTAACAGCATGTCCAACACAGGCGCTGCAGTCCAGTGCAGGCCTACTGACATCAGAGCAGCCAGGGACCCCACACAAGGCTGAGCTGCCCCATTTTCAGATTAGTCTGGAATGCAATAGGCATCAAGACATTCTTCTGCACTGTTGCTGGCACCCCTGTGCAGGCAGAAATGCATCTGGTTGTCCTTGCATCTCAAAACAATCTTTGAGAGAAAAGGAGTTTTTGTATATTGTCTTGAATCATAAATCACCAAGGTTGAAAAAGACCTACAAGATCACCCAGTCCAACCATCCACCCATCAACAATAGATCTCACTACACCATGTCCCTCAGCACAACATCCAGACATCCCTTGAACACCTCCAGGGTTAGTGACTCCACCACCTCCCTGGGCAGCCCATTCCAGTGCCTGACCACCCTTTCAGAGAAGTAATATTTCATAATGTCCAGCCTGAATCTCTCCTGGTGCAACTTGAGGCCATTCCCTCTAGTCCTATCACCAGTTACATGAGAGAAGAGGCTGACCCCCAGCTCACCACAATCTGTACCTTCAGGTAGTTACAGAGGGCAACAAAGCCTCCCCTTAGCATCCTCTTCTCCCAGCTCCCTCAGCTGCTCCCCACAGGACTTGTGCTCCAGACCCCTCACAGCTTTATTGCCCTTTTCTGAACACACTCCAGGGCCTCAATGTCTTTCTAGCAGTAGAGGGGCCCAAAACTGAACACAGTACTTGAGGTGCAGCCTCACCAGTGTTGAGTACAGAGGAACAATTACTTCCCTGTTCCTGCTAGCAACACTATTTCTGATACATTTCTGTATGGGAGCTGCTGAATCACAGCCTGAATGTCTGATTGATCACCTGAGGTAAGCAATGAGTCAGCCAAATGAGCACAGGTGAAGGCAATTCACCTGGTTGCCAGAAGGGGTGGAGGTTGGCTTCACCTCTCTTAGACCCCCTTTAAGAGCTGACTATCACCGGGGAAGGATCTCTTTCTGTAGATCTCTCCTTTTGGAGTTTTCCAGCAAGCCCAGAACAAGGGTTAGTCCTTTATGTATTCTTTTTTGGTGTAATAGCCTGCTTACCCAAACTCTCTTGTACATTTCCAAATTATAGCATCTGTATATTCATTGATTATACAATTTCTTATACTGCTATACACCAAACTGGTCAGAAACAATCAACAGGGTTCAGGCTAGTCCTGCTATGCCTCTGGGCGTGGGCATCCAACCTCATCATGTTGGATGATGTTGAAATTCATTCCTTGAGCAGAACCACCAGTTGTCTCCAGCCACAGATACAAACTCTGCCTCTTATGGCCAATACTATCAAGTCTTTGAAGAGTATGTGTTTCTCAGATTTATTTATTAAATAGTCTACTCTTATACTTCAAAGTTCAGTTCTTTTTTTCTCTTTTGCAATTTTGCAGGGAACAAAAAAAAAAAAAAACAAACAACAACAAAATCAAACTGTTTTCAGCTTAAGAGCAAAATGATCCAGGCTGCAGGCGTGCTGTGGTCTTCCATCTGAACTCTGATCTGCCATGGGAGGAGTGCTCCTGTTTAATGTGGATTTTACTCGTTACACTGCAGCTTAATGCTGTCTAACTGAAAGCTTTAGGGAATTTTCTCCAGTCTGTCCTAATTAAAGTGCTAGAACAGCATATTTTCAGTAGATGTGCCTTATTCTTGCTTTCAGTGTTTGTTGAACAGTCTGTTTGAATAATTTTTCCAACTTCTGTAACAGTGTTTGCTCAAAACTAGGCAAGTAAATCATCCAATATGCTTGTGAATAATACATTTGACAAGATTTGTAATATGTGTTAAAATTACATTGATAAATAGTCAGATAATTGTTTCTTAAATAGTAGGAGGAACAGGATATTTATTGTACCTTTTTTAAAATAGATTTTAGTAACTTAAAAGGGATGAATAATTATTTGAAAATCTCTCATTTTGAAGTATAAGCACGGTGTTTATATTTATTTTAATCGATTTTGAGCTTATTATGTATTTAAGCAAAAATCAGAGCTGTAATCATTTAGCAGCACAAAAAGTGGTTTGAACAATTTAACTAATTTCTTGGTTTTGTCGTTTCCAATGAGTGCTTGAAACTTTACGCTTTAGAAGAAATTCTGAATCTTACCTACTGAGCTGTGCAAAGCTAACTTCATATTCTTATCTGCATGATGTTCAGCAGGTTTTTTCAGCCTAGAGAAAGCCATTGCGTAGGGAAAGAGATTTATCAGCCACATCTGTTTCCCATCTTATATTGTTTTCTTTTTCTCTGTTTTGCCTTTAAATTTCTACCACTGGAAGGTAGGCAGTGCAGTTACCTTGCCTTGTTTGTTTTTGTCAGCAGTGAGGAATGTAGAGGCAATCGAGCAGTAAGCATAAGTAACTACCAGGGGGATCTCAGTTGGAAAGGAAGCAAATTATATTTAAGGCGTCTTTAAGCCATTCAGTAAAAGAACATCATCACTTTCTGTGTGAGTCTGGGAATAACTCTGGACTATCTCAACTAAGGAAAATGATGTGTCTGCAGAAGATGAAGACCTTGGATTCATTGGAAATGCTGCAGACAGATCTTTTCTTACTGAGACACTGAGGTGCTGCAAAGGGAGGGTGCATCCTCTCCTGCACCTTAGGACAACACATACTCTTTACTCAGTATGTGTCACATCCACAGGCCAGAAGGTGTCCATGTTCTAAACATAGTGATTCAGCCACTGTTGGTACTAGCAGCCATTCAGTGGGTGAGCCATAGTGCTCTTTGCATTCCTTCTCTATCTGATCATACCTTCATGTCAAAGGTCAGGTGTCCATGTGAATGCAATAAATCTTGTAATCTCCTGCAATTCAGCCTTGATTCTTGTATTGGTATTTGTTTTCCACTTGTTTCATTCCTGTCCTTCAGAACAGATGTAGGGTTCAAATCTATGCAAAACAGTCAGCAAATATTTGTCAGTGGTTACCTTTGCCTGTTTCCTGCTCGCCAATCTTCTGCCTTGGCTCCCTTTGGCCTTGTTGTATCCAGCCTGCTTCTACAGTTGAGCATTGCTTCTCAGAATTTTTCACTATCTTCGGGACAAGAGGAAATCTCCATTGACTTCATTTGCAAGAGCAGACAGTGGAATTACACCATCAGTCTCTAGTGCTTTTTCATCCTCTCTCTAATTCTCTAAAGAGAACCAGTTAATTTTCTCATCCTCTTCCAAGCACACCCACTCTTCAGAAAGCTTTTTCATATGAGTTGAGATACTGTATGTGTATTTTGTGACTTTAAGCCTTACTTCCTCCTAATCTAACCATCATTCCAATCATCTCTGAAATTCAGAAAGGTCTCATTTAGTGAGCACTTCCTTCCAACATACAAAGCTAAGTATAAAGCTGGAGTATATTGTAGATTCACATCTACATATACATCTTACTACCATATCTTGATATCAATATTTAGCCTTTAGACAAACTTTAGCTATATAATCCCATATAGAAAAATATCTTTGTTGTAATACACTTTTATACAGGCAGATGGAGTAAGAGACTCACACCCAGAAAAAGCGGTGATGAAAGTGACCGTAAGACCTCCTGTTGCTGAGTTTCAGAAGAACAGAATGTAGAGAACAAAGGATAAAATTTAAAAGGTAAAAGTTTACTGCAGGTTAAATTCTTCTTTGGGAAATGAAGTTTTGTTTACAACTGAACCTTTTAAAACATCCACTGATTTTCATGAAATACTACAATGAAAAGAACTGCTAAGTGCTTTAATAAAATCAGCGTGATTAATTCTCATCCTTTATAGATTACATATATTTTCACTATTTGAAACTCAAAGCCATTTATTAGTTAATTATCTTAGGGAAATGCATTTGTTTTCCTGAAACAGCATCTTCTCCAGAAATTTACATTTTAAGAAATTATTAGAAGTTCCCATTCAGAATGAGAACTTTTAGAATCAGAATTTTCTACCAGTTCTCATTATGGAGCATCTGCAAACGATTGGAATGATGCTATCACAGAAGTGATTTGAGAGTTTCATTGGAGATGATAAACATGTCTAGAAATTAATTCTAAGGCTGGAGAACAGAGGCACATTCTTCCATCACTTCTGTCAATTCCTCTGATGGGAATAATAATGCTAATGTTTTGGGTTTTTTTGCTCCAGGTCTGATCACTAAATTGTCTTGATGTGAACTGATACAACTGTCCATGTTCAAAGAGATGAGTGCATTTGAAACGTAGTTACAGGTTAACTTTTCTTTTGTTAAAAAGCACAATGATACAACAGATAAAGTTAAAAAATAATTAAATGCCAACAATTAATTAACTGCATGGAAAAATATTGCTATGTTCTGAAAATCTGAAAGGACTTTGTAGGAAAAAATGTATTGTGGGAAAATTTCATATAACAAATACTGTCTTTGTAAACAAAATATTGCTGATAGGAGTACTGAAGATGCAAACTGTTGTTCATTTCTCATTCTTTTGCTGATCTAGATTTAATATTGATGTTAATCCAGATCTTGTTGCAAGTGATGACTGAACCCAACTATTTGATCATCATTTTAATGCTAGGGACTTACAGAAGGGACTTACCTTGCAGAAATGTGTTATTTTACATCAGCACATTTCTGTGAGGCGTAGGTCAAATATACCACTGGGACAAACATCAGAACCAGGTATTTTGTATATCATTGTAGTCTTACATCCCACAGCTCCATTCTGTCCCCTGCATCATTATCTGCTAAAACTTCTGCACTTGGAAATCTGCTGATTCTGGGAACCTTACTAATAGCTCATGAGGCAGAGAAAATGCTGCCTCGTTCTGCTGCTTATACAGTTTTAACAAAGGAAGGTAAAGCTTTTTTTTTCAAAACAAGCAAATTCAAACAAAGCCACACAGAAAAGCATGGTTAATCTCTGATGAGATTTGCACAAATTTCAATCAGGTTAGCACATCACCAGTTACGTCAACACTTTCAGTACAACCATGTAAAAAAATAAACATGTACTTTTTAATTATCAAGATGGTGATTATGCATTATTGAGCATTGTGCACAGTATGAATTGTATGTATATTGTAATATGTGTACATATACACATCATGCATATTACACATTATACATTTTATACGTTAAATTGCGTTTACTGTTGTCAGTGAGAATTGCATGTCAGGATAATGTTTTCGTATTGCTCTGCTCACTTTACCTCCCTTTGCTTTGAGATGACATCCCAGTACAGGTCTCCCTCTTCTATGCATAGGTTTCAAGTTGCTTTTGCCTCTGTGCTTGGCTCTATATTGTTTCCTTCTCCAAAATTTTGCTAGTGTTACTCTTTTTCATAGGCACTTGGATAAG
Organism: Lagopus muta; assembly: GCF_023343835.1. Classification (NCBI taxonomy): domain Eukaryota; kingdom Metazoa; phylum Chordata; class Aves; order Galliformes; family Phasianidae; genus Lagopus; species Lagopus muta. Next base: position 24,886,643 of record NC_064435.1, read on the forward strand.
AAAACAATACACTGAAACTACTGTTTACTAAAATGCTTTACCAAAACAGCCTTTTGTTTTGGCAGCAATTTTGGTTTCAGCCGGGCTTCTGGGTTTAAGTGCAGGTCTTGCTTTGGTTTTGTACATCAGAAATATGAAGTGGTTATAAAGTGCCTTCCACAAATTCTCTCTTCCCCTTCCACTTCCTCCTTCTCCTCCCCTCTTCCTTTCCCAAGTCCCACTGTCAAGTTCTTTGAATAACTAACAATACTGCTATTCAATAACTTTGAATAACAGTATAATTAGTACTAATCCACATTTCCATCTTTGCTTTGAAGGATCAGTGTGGTTCTTCATGACAGAAGGAAAACAATATGGAATACAATCATTTCATCTAGAAGATCAGGTCCAAGACAGGGGCTGAGAGAACCTCTACACTGAGACACGAGGTGAGTGGGTGAGCTTGTGTGGAAAAGCTAGGTCAGAGCTGAAGAGAGGGAATTCATTGGCACAATCCTTTGCAGGATTTTATACTTACTTAAAACAAGAATTCAGAAATTCCATGCTGCACAAATAATTTTTGCATCAAAGCAGGCAAATGATTTTTATTCCTCTCTTTCCTTTGCTTTTTTTTTTTTTTTTTTTTTTTTTTGTGTGTGTGTGTGTATATTGCAGGAATTAGAGTTGATAGATTCTCAAACTGTCTGTAAATTGTGGAAATTCTTCCTTGTGTGGTTTGGCAGAGGTTCTGAGAAGAAAAAGCAGCAGTAGAAAGGCACTTGATACACATTTGTTGGCGTAACAGTAAATATGAACAAAACTGTTCTAGGAAACATCTTCTCTGAGAGGGGAAACAACATCAAGACTGTCCACTTCACTGATAATTTTATACTTAGTGACAAACTTACAGGTTTATTTGTTTTCTGCCATACTAAGGAATTTCTAAGAGCTTGAGCTTCCCCTTTCAGCTGTTCTGTGAGATTTGCTCTGTCAGTCATCCTCCACTGAGCAGTTCCTGAATCCCATGTGCTCATTGGCCTCCTGGTCTCTTACAGGTTTCAGCTGCACCTGGAAAGGCTTAGAAACCCACTGTGAGGATTCTGAGCATTGCTTTTTAGCTCTGACTATTCCCAATTCCTTTCTCTTTAATCCCCAGCCATAAAGCTGGCTATCTAAGGTCTTGTATTCCATACAATGCTACAATTCTGCTTAATTACAGATACTGAGCAAGCTTACACAGTCATAAACTTTTTCAAAAGTATCTAGAGATGGGTAAAAGACTGGTGGTTTGTATCAAGGTCTCATTCATAATTGTCTCTACTCACACTGGCCAAAATCTCTCTTGATAAGGGAACTAAAGCTCTGCAAGCTCCTGAAAGCTTTTTTCAAGAGTGCATCTGGCCCAATTCAGCAAGAAGTTGATCTCCACAAAGAGAAATGAGAGTTTCTGCATTCACTGCAGTGCATGTAACCACCTGCAGCTCTGAAACTGGTTCAGTTTGTTGTATGTGAGGAGTGTAATCTATGCCATTTCCTTTTCTTTGAAGATATGAGCATTTGCCCTCTCCTCCTTCCTAAATGATAAAGGAAATCACAAGGAACATTTCTTCCATCTCACAGCCCAATTTGCTGGCTTGTGGGAGATCCATACAGGACATTGTTGACAGAACATCACTGATAATCTCAGGCTCTACTGTATAAAACAGAGAGAAACTCAAGGCTTTATAAAGGGCAGAGATTAATAATACGCTCTCTGAGAAAATCTAATTGGCATGCTGATACACTGAACACCACATGAGGACTGCCAAACTAAATTATTGTGGAACACAACAGCTCTAGCAGATTAATTTCACTTTGAGACTCTTCTAAAAGGTATGCCAGCATCTTTTGATTGATTGACTTCTAATGCTTTTAAAGGAGTCATACTGCATGCTGAGGAGAGCCCATCATAAGCATTGCAAGGGAGATGGCCTTTCAAATTTATCTCTTTACTTTTGTCCAGTTGTTAAAGAAACGATATCTTTTCAGGACCTGGTCTGCATTGGCTAAGAAGCAGAAGTAGCAGCGCAGGAAGCAGAAAATAATTTCCTGTTTTATTTTTAACCTGTCCCTTCACTTATTTAACAGTTTAATGATATGTCATAAAATAATATTAATTTTTTCCTTTATTTTTGGTTTTATTTTAGCTGTACTATAAAGTGATGTCCAAAATAAGCACTGGGAAAAATCAGCTTCCGCTACCGCTTTCTAGAGCTGTGCAAGCTGTACAGGCTCTCTTTTATGACAGCTAAGCAGTCTTGCAACCTCCAGCCATTTTTCACAAAACAAGTCATCTGGAGGCACTTTGTAGGTACTAGATTTAGTTGTCAGAGCAGAGTTTTGTTTACATGATCAAGTGATTCGCTGTGTATTTGTTGATATCGCTGTTACCAAGGGATTAGGGATTCCAAGACATGGGGCTTCTGATCTTCCAAGAGACATCCTGTATAACAGTCCCTTGAGAAAGCAGAAGGGTCAGCTGTAAGTTTAAGCCACTTTGATGCAGTAGTAAATTCTCATCTGTTCTGCACTGGAACAGGACCATGTAGTTCAGCTCAGAAGGCTGCTGAGATTACAGTAGGCTTCCTTCCTTTACAGGAGGCCTTTCTGTCTTGAAGCTATTATCAGGAAAAACAAAAAGTGATGCAGGTGTAAATAACAGTGTAATCTCTATGACTTAGAAAACTCAAAATAAGTTTAACCACTTCTTTGTAAGTTTGAATTGACCCGTTGTGCAAATACAAGGAATAAAGTGTAACTGTTGCAATAGTAGCACTAGTTGTGCTAGTTCAAAGTAAGCTGAAATTTAATTTAAAAAAAAAAAAAAAAAAAAAGGAAAATGGAGAATTGTATTGTTTACTGATTTATACCTTAAATAACTTCAGTGGGACTGGATGTGGTACAGCTTCCCCTGTGAGGAAGAAGCAGACAGTTCAGCCACTTCCTGATTTCGCCTGAAAGCCAAGGTCTGCTAGGGACAGGCTGGCCTCCCTCCAGCATTACACCTCCCATGGGTGCATTTTTGCCTTGCTCAAGTTCTTAGACTGGAGAAATCCCTTGACTGGATAGTTTGTCCCCTCCATTGACCAGATTTTCCTTCTTTTGTCCTTCTGTTAAAGCAGATATACTGCACCAGACAACACAGTGCTGTTCATTGCAACAGACATACAGAATCTGCAAAGGTCTGATTACAGCTGGACAACTTTTTCACTCTTCTGCAGGATTGCAGGCATAGCAGATCCATGCACATTGAATGTTTTGCTCATATTGTACTGCTTTGAAATCACAGCTTTGGTTTGGTTTGGTTTGGTTCCCAAACCGCAAGAGTAGTTACAGAGCAGGAAACAGGTGGGGAAATACTCCATGGCTTCTTACACTTGCTTTGCACAAATCAAGATGCTGGTATGTGGAAGAGCAACTCATTGTCCGGTTATTGTCCACAGTATACATCCACTTTCTTCAACAAGTGACCTATTGTATGCTTTTCTTAGCAAACAGCTTGAAAACATCTGTTTTTAAGTTGCCAAAAGGACATAAAGGTTACATATATGAATCTGCATTCTTGGAAGCGATGGTGCGCTGTGAATCCCTCACTTGTTTCCAGGGCTGGAAAGTGCAACCTGTTCCTTTTCACATAGAAAGAAGTGCCTTACAAGCTCTGAAAATTACTTTGCCAAAACCGTGCAGATCAAAGTATAACATGAAAGTGTTGGGTGCTTGTACCAAAGAGGAGAGGAGAGAAAAGGAAAGGAGAGGTGAAGAGTAAAGAAGAAGGAAAAGGAAAGAAGAAAAGATAATATTCCTCTTTAAAACACTTATTTTGCTTGAGTTTCTCTCTTGTGTGCTTCCCTGGGACCTTTCCCACCTTCAGTCAGTCAGTGAACCAGCTTATCCACTCATCTTCATCACCATGCAATTTTTCAACAGGATTAGAAAAGGCAAACTGCTTTTATGATAAATAATAAAACCAACCCTTTTATGATATTTATGATAAGCAATAAAACCAACCCTTTTATGATATTGTTGTTGCTTATTTTCCCCAGTGGATATCAATAAAACAAAAAGAATTCCCCTGAGCAGCACATTCAAGAAGCTGGAATGCTTTTAAGTGCAACAGGTTAGAAGGGGTGCTTAGACATAATGCCCAGCGCTCTTTAAAAATAACTCCTTGGGGGAAATTCTACATAATTCTTCATGATTAAAAACTTTACAATTTGCTGCAGTAAAATTAAAATTGCTTTATTACATCAGTTGTTGAAGCAGCCTTCTGTTATTACTCAGCCATCTGACTGTTGCTGTGTTTCCCTTTCCTGCTCCGCTGGCCCAAGAAGAACTTGTCCTAGAGCTAATGTAACGCTCGAGTGAATAAGATCAAGTCTTCAGTTATGTAGCTACTTGTTGCACAGACTTTTTATTAACCTCCTTCCTTCACTTCGTTTAGGGAAAGAATTCTCAGTGAGGGAACAGCCTGCAGTTAGAAATTACTGGGAAGAGCAGGATGGCAGAGAGAGAGGGGGGACAGCTTGTGTGGCTCTTGTCCTTCTCCAGCTGCCTTCCCATCCTCCTTTATCAAAATTCAAACACTTGATGTGAGGGCTCACACAGTGTAGCCCCCAGATCTGGGTAAGAGTTGGATCCAGCTCTGCTTGTGTTGTTATGTGTTGGTGACATTTTTTATTCATAATTTATGCACTGTATCATAATAAATGTGGGGAGAAAGGTGTAGCAGCAATAAAAATATATTCTGATTAAATGTTTTCTGTCTGTTACCTAAAAGGCATAAAATGTAAATAAAGCCTTCTGGGAGCATGAAAGAAAAGGTGAATGTGGGCAGCCAGCATAGATTTACTAAGGGTAAATAATGCATGACCAACGTGATTCCATCAGTGGACTCCATTTGTGGTTTCTGAGGTAAAGGAATACCAACAAAGATTGGAAAGGGCAGCTCAAACTAAGATAAGTAGAACTCCAGATAGTCAAGACAAGAGAAAAAAAATGAACAAATGAACAAATATCTTATAGATTCCAAAGGTCAGTGCAATTTATTCCTGTATTAGGAATGTTTATGGAGGATAACTTTGTAAAAAGCTCCCTGTATCTCTCAGGAAGCTACTGAGATTGACAGCATCACTGCATACTGTGTTTATGACTAGTTGTCTTAGTTCTCAAGCTATCTCCTAAGGTATTGCCTAAGATATGTAGTCAGCTTTCTGCCAGCAACCTTTGGCCAAATGGGCAAGTGGGTACTCAAATAACAGGAACATATGAAAGGCTGAAAGTTTGAAGTGCAAGACAGATTTTAAAGGGAGAGGGAGAAGTAAAGATGGCAGGTCTTACACCTCTTCTATAAAGAAAGGTTTACAGTTGGGTTTATTTAGCTGGTAGAAAAGAAGGCTGTGGAAGACCTTGTTGCAGCTTTCCACTACTTGAAGGGAGCTCACAAACAGGAGGGGGACAAATTTTTTAGACAGTCTGATAGTAATAGGATAAGGGAGAATGGCTTAAAGCTAAAAGAGGGGAGATTTAGGTTAGATGTTAGGAAGAAATGTTTTACTCAGAGGGTGGTGAGGCCCTGGCACAGACTGCCCAGAGGGATTGTGGATGCTCCATCCCTGGAGGCATTCAAGGCCAGGTTGGACGGATGACGCCCTGAGCAGCCTGAGCTGGTGGGTGGCAGCCATGCCAAAGGCAGGGGTCCGGAACTGGATGATCCCCTCCAACCTAACTCATTCTATGATTCTATTATTACGTATGATTCTATTATTATGTAGAATAATAGATAGCTCATCTCTGCTCTCAGCAGGAGTTCAATACCTCAATCCAATTTTATTCATTTCTTCCTGTTTCATTATACCTTCTGTCAACGGTTTATGGGCTGGTCCGGCCCAGTTCCGTGACCAGCAGGGCGGAGGGATCTGCGGATCCGCGCCTCTGGGAAAGGGGAAGCAGGGGACCCCAAAATACTTGAAAACAACAGCACTGATCTGAGGTGAAACAAATGATTTTACTAAATATAGTATTAGTAAAATACAATGAGAGAGAGAGAGAGAGAGAGAGTCTGTTTGAATTGTATAGACCTCACCACAATGCTGGGGTGAGAAGTGCAGTCCAGTTGAGTGACTGAAGTACAGACGGCGAAGCGCAGGCGGCGAAGCGCAGATAGCGAAGCGCAGACAGCGAAGAGCAGGCGAAGAAAGAAGGATCAGGTGACCTTGCTTGGAGTTATATCCCCTTGCTGACCGCAAAGTCTCCTGGGGAAAAGTAGTTCTTCTCCGACGGACGAACATTCGGCAGATATCAAACCCCACCCCCAATGCATTACATGATGTTATGGTGTGGAATACTGATGACCAAAAATCATAAAACCATGACACCTTCATTTTCTACCTCTATGCAAGAAAAAAAGGAAAAAAAAAACAACAAAACAAAACTGGAAAAATAATAACAGCTACTGCAAAACAGAAACAAAGAAGCAAACTAAAAGCCTTTTTAAAGACATTCACACAAATAAGAAAGACACAATCCTTCTCTACACTTGTCAACCTCTTTTAGTACATGCATAATTCAGACAAGCAGTTTGTGTTTGTAAAACAAATTTTCAGGGAATTAGCAAAACAAACAGCACTGAATTGGGCCTTGACACTTTGAGACATTTGCACATGTGATGTCACTACTCCTGACAGCAGTACAGGTCTTGAGGAACAACAAGCACAGTTTGCCCATGAGTTCAGAGTAAAAGTAATTTATGTCTCTGTCATTGCTGGAGTGCATCTAGATACAATCAATGAAGATGATCTAGGAGAAAACAACATATATTTTGAGGAAGTAAAAGCTTCTGTGGCAATCTAGAAGTTCTCCTTCAGTACCTTGGAAGACATATGACACCAAAAAGAAATATGTTTAAAACGTAACAGGTCAAGAAAAAAGGAACCACAGCCTCTTTCTTATGATCGTAGCATAGTATTATGGAATGGAAAGGCTCATAATAGAGCATGCCATAGTCTCATTCCAGCCATAATTAGCAAATAGCATTTCAATTCCTTCAATGTAATGTATTTTAGGTTATCATGACAGTGTCTATATTCAGTTTAGCAGTATAACTTGGTCTGCTTTTATACAGTGGGATAAAGTTGGCATCACATATAATAACTATTTGCTCAAATTATTAAACATTAAACTCAAGTCCAAATATATTTTACTGATTTTTTTATTTTATTTTTTGTAAACTAATGATTTTACAGGGTTTTGGGTTTTTTTTTTTTTTTTTTTTGGTGCATTTTAGATGAGGTGGTATAGACTGCTTTAAAATGTAACTATTTCATACCAAATATTTTTAAAATATTATTTTGCATTGTTCTAGATGTAAGACTATAAATAAGAAAATTAGATATGCTTCAAATAAGGGCAAATTTTGTATTGAAGTGGTGTGGATTTGCATTCAGGAACAATTAAGGAACCACGTGTACATGCCTATGCCATAACTCTTCAGTATCTCCTTTAGAACAAAATTAGTCCTGACTCACTGGCAATTATTATTAACACACATAAGCAAGAGTGAAATGGGATTGTAATGAAAAAATGTATCTGATTAGGTTATCCAGTTTCCAGTGAGAAACTTAGTGGCGCCCCTGCAATAAAGATGGAATGGCATTTCAGCTGGCCCTGGCTCAGGACTAGTGCCTGCTGCCCATGTGGCAGAAAAGTGATAAAGCAACAACAGCTGCTAAGGGGCATGGAGAAATTAATTTGAAGAGGAATGCATGCCTGAAGTAACTGCTTGAAGAAGTAATACTTGCCTGCTACCCTATGGCCATAAGCAGAATGCCAGGAAGGAGACAGTGGAGGGAGGAAAACAGATGAACCTCCTGCTGTAACTGACTGGAAAGAGGAACTAAAGGATGATGTTAAATGTTACTATCAGGACCACACGTAATAGTGAAAGCTAGTATTTTCCTACTGATGGAGTGGTATGAGGTATCTCCATGTAAGTAAGGAATGCTATTTCAAGGAGTACAACCTTAGAACCATGATTTCAGGACATAGTAAACAAACTGTAAGAAATTAAGAAGAAATTCTGGGGAAGTTCTCTTGGACAAACCTTCTTTTAAAGGAAAAATAACTTCTTCATTTTTAACTTGTTAGTAGGGGAGAAGAACTCACAAAAATTAAAATTTTTATAATAGAAGAAAAGGGCTCCTAAGATTTTAAACCCCAGGTTTGGTATTAACTACCTATCATCTAATTGAACCCCTCTGCCTTATTTCTGATCACAAGAAGTAAACAATCCAAACACATTACCTCCTACAGAGAAGTTCTATAAAGATGGCCAGCTCAGTGTTGGGGAAAGTTCTTAAGGTGCTCTTTCAACAGAGAAGAATCTACCTAAGTTAGGACTTACTACAATGGCTCACATAATAGCTTGTGTTGTTTTGGGAGAAATAACGTGGACTGTATTTTGTAGCTGAGAACATTGTCCTGGGCTATCTTCGATATGCTGTAGATGGATTTATTTTTTAAGAGCAAAGCTGGATTTGCAGGCTGCTTGTTTGGTTTGGTGACTTGAAAAGCACCTTATAGCAGATTCATTTAAACGTATAATGTGTTTGATTTAATGTATGCATATTTTATAAAGGTAATTTGAAGTGTTCCAAGGGAAAGATGGAGGCAACGAATCCAATGCAAAATGCTTACATAGTGTTTCAAGGATGCAAAGTACAGGAGCACCAGACAGTTGAAAGATTTGTTGTAGTCCAGTGAAAACTGCTGAAAGCTGAAATTGTTTAAATAAAGATTGAGAAGCAATGGTACAGGGGGCTTAAAACCCCAAACAGCCACCTTCACAAAGTCCAAAGCCAGGTAAAGATTTGAGCTGAAGAGGAGATGAGCTGTAAAAACCTCTGGGTGCTGTCAGGTTTCGTGGATGTCTATGCCTGAACATGTCTACCAGTGACATGTTCCTTTTTTTTTTGTATAGTACGTATATATGGAGAACATCTCCTATTGTGTACAATATTTCTTTGAGTTTTATTCATTGTAGAAGGCAGAGTTTTGCCCGGGATGCTGTAAAAAGAGGGCAAACCAAAATGCCTCCTTATATTACTAAGATTCATGTGCTGCTAAGCCTTTGCAAGATCAGGCTTAGTGTCCTTCTTTGTTTGTTTGTTTGTTTGTTTCATCTAATATCACTTTACTAAATAACCTTAGTTTGAATACATGCTGTGGGTTATCAGTGCAAGAGCTGTTTAAGTCGATTTTGAAGTCAATAAGCAGTTTCAACATGACTTAAGGTTGCTTGAACACAGCTATTCTGCCTCTGCTAACCCTGTAGAATAGAGATGCTGTTTGGTAACATTTGTTCCAAAAGTCCATGTACCTGGCCTCGCACTTGCATAAGCTGTGTGCCTTATAGTGATTCACTCAGTATGCAAGTTTCATATTTAGCAAACACATTAATCTTAATTACTGTGTGCAAGAATGTTTCAGTTTTAGAGGTTCCTCATTATGGGAAAGCTGCTCTCAAGACCAGAAAGGGGGATGTGGAGGTTACCCTGCACAGAGCACTAGTGGGGCTGGAGAGAGAAACACAGCCCTGTCCTTCTTCTTGCTCTTGTAGCCTCTCCTGTATAACTCCATTTAAGCAGTACTAACAGGCATTTCTGTGTTTACAGCACCTCTTGTGACTTGAGAGGGTAGAAAAAAAAAAAATCTTGAAAATACATGGCCCTTTTTCACATGCCTTTTTTATCAACATCTTCTCCTGAAGTCCTGTCATCTCTCATTCTCTCATCTATCCATCCTTTTTGTTTGTATTGTGTGTCTATCACCTCTGCTGCCTGAAATGAAGCACTGCTCAGGAGTTCCCGAGTACCTGCTAAGCCTGCCAAGGACTTCTGAATCCTTCAGAAGAAAGCGACAATACTTCAAGTGTTTGGCAAAATCTTTTCTGTGAGTCTCATGGTTGCGTGCTCTCAGCTGCCAGAGCACAGACAAAGCAGGAAAGAAGTGGAGTCTTCCGCACTTTCTATTTCTCAGTCTCAGCACTTAAGAGGTGAGATCACTTAGAAGAGACTGGCAACCACTTTTCAAACACAGTCGTAATTTCCCGCTGTTTTAAACAACATAGCAGCCTACCAGACCCTGACTTCTGGGGCTACTATTTCAGATGCTCATTCACATGGGGATAGGATCATAATAATTAGAATGGGAAGCAAATTAGGCATCAAATCATGTTTTCAGTGGCATCTTATGCCACTGAATGGAGAATATAAATGTTCCTTCAGATAAGTTTGAAACTTATTAGTTTGTCCATCTAGAATCTAAGAAAAATATTTTAATAGCTGTACTACAACCAGGCTTGTAAACATGCAGATTGATAACTATGCTTTGTTGCAGCAATAGTGCCTGCTATAAGATTACACTTCAACAAGAATTCTGCTATTGATTTTGAAAGTTGGAATTCTTTAATCCTTGTTCTTCTTCAGAGGCATGACAAGAGCTCAGTGTCTGCCAGCATTTACCACACTGTGGTTTTTCAGATAAAGGAGTAACAACAAAGATGGGAAAGCGCTGCTCAAACTTTGCTATGTAAAAGATAATTATGAATCAAGACAACATAAAAAAAAAAATAATAATCCCCTGAGCTTCTTTCTGATCTTTGACTGCTGTAACCAAGATCAATAGCCTGCTTTATACCAACAAACTTTTAAATGTTTGTTTATCCAACCACAAACTCAAATACGATGTTCTGCTTCAGTGCTGTCTTGAAGCTAATGTTAAAACTGCTTGACAGTGCTTAACAGCAAAACTCAGTCAAATATTACTGTGCTGTTAAGTCACTGGATCTTGGGTTAATTTTTAATGTCAAATACTTTTACTAAAACCACCAGTCCAAAAACATTCTGAGAAACTGACCTCCAGTTGATAATCTGCTGGAGCTCTACCCTTGCCATGGAAACAGCAAAAACATGTTTCACACATGGAATTGGATTAAGTGTTCCAGGTGTACCAAAATGAATGTGATACGTTGTTGAAACAGATCAGCATATACTGCTAGAAAGCCACGAATGTGTGGGAACACAATACTAGGGATATGCTAACATTACTCTTTTCCTAAGCTCCTCCCATTTACAGCATCATTATAGATACATTTACATACGTTTCTTGTTTTAGTCACTTTTAAGTGGAGAATAGACTCCATGTGAACAACCTTACTAAATTACTTTACTGAAACAATTCCTATTTCTTAAATATTCTTTGCTCACCGTGCATTATTTCATGACATCCAAAATCCATTCTGAAAGAACACCTTCTAAACAAAATAGCATTTCTAAACATGGTGTTCTCAAGAACTGCATCAGATGTTCTGCTGCATGAAAACACAGATTCCCAATTTGTGGCCCCAGTAAAAGTAAGTAATCCTGTGGTTTCATTTTGAGGTACATCCCACCTTTGCACAGTGCAATTTGGGAAAAGAATACAAATGTAGTATGTGGCATTTTTTTCTACAGCTTACCATTTCCTAGGGTTGCCATGCTCACCCAGTCCTCAAGACAAATTCTATCATTTCCAAACTTCTGGCTAGCTACACTACATTGCACCAATTGCCCCTGACTAATTTTTTTTTTTCTTTTTTTTGCCAACAAAGCAGTTCTGTCATGGAATGAAAAATATATGGAAATTTATTCTGTTAACATAAGGATATCATTTTCCAAGGAAAAATCCCACGTGAGTCTTTAAGATGAATTACTATAAATTTTCCATTACTAAAACAGCTGAAAGCAGCTATAAATGTACCAAACACAGAACTGTATGTTTGTTTTACATGTAGGAAAGTATTTCTCATCTACTTTTCTGGGCTAGAACATTCCAAGGAGTATAATCCTGTAAACCATCACAAATTTTCATAGTTCCACTAAAGTGGGCTTGTTTAAGGTGTGTCACTATCTGTATTTCATCTAACACCAGTGATGTCTCAGAATCTTTCCTCAATGTAAATGTTTCAGCACTTTGCTTAATGCATTCAACTTTCTTTCATGCCTCATATATGATTCTAATGAAATGTGGTTTGCTTTTTTTTTTTTTTTGGTGAAATTGCTGTATTAACCAAATCTTTTATATTCAAACATGTATAAAAAATAAACACAGCAATTTTTTGAATTGTATGAGATTTGACTACTGGAGTCAAAACCCAGTGACTCCTAACGTAAATTAGTCAATTTTGCAGCTCCTACAAAAAGACTTTCACATTAATTCTGACAGAATGAAGCAGCACAGAAGCTAATTGGAGCTGTGATGCTTAACACTATCTTCTCAGAAGACTCCTGCTTCTTTCTCACAAACTGTAATTCAGAAATAACTATGAGAAGTTCTTGGCAGTTCATAACTCAGAATTATGTTGGTTTGTGAGTTGTGGCTCAGTGTATCCTACTCCCTGGCTTCAGCACCCCATTCAGCATGGACCAGACACATGGGCCTAATCAAGTCATTCCTTCATTTCAGTACCATGACTCTCACCCTTTGCTGCCTGTACTTCTGTGCTAATATTCCTTGAAATGAGAAATGACATAGGAGCAGCAGACTTGCAGAATGCAGAAGAGCATTCCTTGGATCAAGCAGATACTCTAGCTCTATAATATGGACATGGCAGAGCCCCACATGATGAAAATTCCAGCACAACCTGTCTCATCATGAGAGCTCCTCCCTAGAGAAACATCTTTTCTTGAAGCAGAATAATCATCTGCCTGTCACCCAGTGCTCCTCAGGCTTCAGACTGACTTGCTGGCAAACCAAAATAAAATATACAGAGAGGAATTAAATCCAAATAAGTTTATAGAGAACCCAAGTACTTCCATCTGAGAAAGAATAAGAGTAGTTCCAGTTGGTGCAAATACAAGCTTTTATATCAATTACTTACATAGAGGGCAAGAATTGTTCTTTTAAAGAACAGGTTAGACAGCATTTGCTGGAAATTACTAAATCAATTAACTTTCTTGGAAGAAAAAAAAAGCCAAACAAAAAGCACTATCTTTTGGAACACACAGTGTTCCTCCAGGAGCTCAAGAACTTGCCTTATTTTATTTTTCCAACATGAAATGATTGGTCTATTAAATGATAACTGTTTTTTTTTTACTTACAGATCTTGCCTTATCACAGTGCACTGCCACTGCATCACCCACAGTACGGGAACACCTCATGATTCTCTGACTACTAAGTATGAAAGGTGGACCATTTTTTCCAATAGCTGGCTGCTTTTCAAGGGCGCAGCTGCTTTTTGCCCCCTGCAGATGATAAGCAGACAGGCATGCTAGCAGGACTCACAGGAGCCAGCTGTGACCTTGCCTTTGTGGCTGTTGGCTCTGCCTGCAGGAAGTCTCTGCTGGATGCCTGCTGAATCCCTGTGGTCTTGCCAGAATGTTTATCCATGGAGCTGCAGCTCCTGCTTCATGACCATGCTCCATGTCACCCACAATCTGACTGTGTGCTGTCCTTGCTTCCTGAGCTGTTGCTCCAAGGATCTGTAAAATGATGAGTAATGGATGAGACAGATGAATTCCATCCTTCATCTTCCTAGGAACAGTAGAAGAATCTCCACTAAGGCACTAGGTAAAATAATTTCGTAGGTTGGAATCTAATATCAACACTGCCACTTTGATGGACCATTGTGTTCCTCATACACTTGCAGAACCTTTCTGATCTGCTTTTCGCAGTTACAAATACAGAACTCTGTAACATGGAGGAGTGGCAGCAAGGGATCCACTCCAGCTCTGAGTAAAGGGTTATGCTCTTTACACAGAGAAAAGTGGGAAGTATAAAACATACAACTGTGATTGATTTCTCTACTCGGGCTTTGTCACTATCCATGGAAGCAGCCATAATGAACAGAAATATACACAATCTGAACCTGCCTGTTACAAGATATGTGTTCTTAGTATAAAAGCAGAAATTAATATTTTGTCCTCTTGTTCTACCAACCTTACTGAACTCTACTGAACCTTATCATCTGCCCATCATTTGCTGACATGCCCTGCTGAATGTGTAAGCAGGCCCATCATCCTGTACCAGAAGGGATGCTTAGCTTTCTTGCCATTATTTTTATGGATGTACTGTGTTTGCATTGTGAATAAAGAGCTCACACAAAATCAAATGATTGCTTTCAGATACAGATAACAGAAACAAATAAACAAACAAAAACAACCAGCACTAATTGTGCTATAGGTATTTGTCTGCAGCTTCCCTGAAGCTAGGATGACTTCATTCAGCTGTCACTTCCCTAGATTGATTTGTGGTATTGTGCAGGCTATAGAATTTCTAGTGGCATAGTTTGCAAGTGAATGCATCCGTGGTATGTTCTTCAAGACACGTTCTTCATTTGGAGATCTGGGTGTTGTTGTTTTTTTTTATTTAATCGTCCTTTAACCTTTACAACTCCCACACATTCTCATTGTACTTGTGCTTGCAAATTTCCCAGCAGAAGAATAAAACTCTACCGGAGCACACTGTACTTTTAAATGCTGTGGAGAAAACAGAACCCTTTCCGCACTGTGTTGCTGCTATCATTAGTAACACCGGGACAACAGAGACCTGTGAGAAGAAGCATGGCTTGTAACACCTTCTGAAGAATGCCTCTGCTGCTTATTCAGACCTATCCATTCTTTTTCGCAGTGGCTCAAAATTCAAGCACAAATCGTCCCAAAGCATGCCTAAGCCCAGGGGTGCAGGATGAGTGGCCAGGTCAGCCAGGCTGCCCTATTTTCTGCAAGCAGCGTGTGGTGGCCGAGCGCAACACCAGAATGCCCAGACCCGGAGCTGCCCCCTGCACAGCCTGTCAACAGATTAACAGGTCAACAATCCCAGGTTGGGACTGTTGGGGCTTCACCGTCACCCCTCAGCTCCGGGCCCAAGTGCTGGCTAGCCAGGGTTCCTCTCTCTTCTGGAGTTGCAAAAAACCGGGCGTTTGTGGAACAGCATCCAAACACAGGAAGACGAGGTGCCAACAAGCACTGGGGACTGGGAACGACCGGCCAGACGGCGTTGCCTCAGCCTCCACTTTGGCGGAGCGATATCGAGCACCGTCGCTCACTCCCCCTCGGTTAAGCTGCTTCCCCAGATAAGACGCTCTGAGAGTAGGGCAGCAAAACGGCGCGGGCGGGCAACACGGCGCCGTCCCACACAGCGTCGCCGCACGGAGGCACCGCCCCGGCCCCCGCTGAGGCGCACCCCGCCCGCCCAGGAGCAGGGCGGGCCGGGGGCGGGCCGCGGGGCCGCACCGAGCCCCGCACCGGAGCAGGGCGCTGACGCCGCCGGAGCGCAGCCTCCTCCCCCATCCGCTGCGAGCGGCGCCCGCGCTGCCACATCGGCACGGCCGCTCCGCCAGGCGCTTCCCGGAGCAGAGCGGGAGCCCCCGCGTGCCGGGAGATGGAGCTCCGCTGCCGCGCTTGCTGCCACCGCCGCTGCCGCCCGCCGGGACCCGCGCTCCGCCAGGGCCGCCGCTGCGATTGCCGGGCCGGGCAGCGCGGCGCCGCCGCCTAACGCCGCAGCCGAGGGGGAGGCCCTCCGCCCGCAGAGCCCCCTCCTTCCCGCCCTCCCGCCGCCGCTTCCCCGCCCCCGCCCGGCGCTTGGCCGGGCTCCGCCGCCCGGAGCGGGCCATGGCGAGGCGATGAGGGAGCGGCCGCCCCTGCCCGCAGGCTGCGAGGGGAGGCGGGGAGCGACGGGGCCGGGCGGCTCGGGGGGATGTGGGGTGCGGGGGCCGCGGCGCTACAGCTGCTGTCCCGGGCCGTGAGGCAGGGTGCCCGGCAGGAGCTGGGCCGCTGGCTGTCCCGGGCGGCCGGCACGGCGGCGGGAGGCGGCGGCGACCCCGGCGGCTTCGTCCCGGCGGAGGCCGGCGGGCTGCTGCTGGGGCCCTACGCGGAGCAGGGCGGGCTGCCGCCGGCAGAGCTGCTGCTGTGCCCGCTGCCCGAGGCGGGCGGCGGCGGGCCCGGGCTGACCGAGGCCCGCGGCTGGCGCTGCTCCTGCTGCCTGCTGGGCACCTGCTGGTGCAAGAGCTGCCTTAGCGTGTGCGTCCTGGCGGCCCTGTGCTTCGCCTCGCTGGCCCTGGTGCGCCAGTACCTGCGCGACCTGCTCCTGTGGGCGGAGAGCCTGGACAGCCTTGCCGGCGTGCTGCTCTTCACCGTGGGCTTCATCGTCGTGTCGTTCCCCTGCGGCTGGGGCTACATCCTGCTCAACGTGGCCGCCGGCTACCTCTATGGCTTCGTGCTGGGCATGGGGCTGATGGTGCTGGGCGTCCTCGTCGGCACCTTCGTGGCGCACGTGGCCTGCCGGCGGCTGCTGGCCCGCTGGGCGCTGGACAGGATCCAGAGCAGCACGACGCTCAGCGCCGTCGTCCGCGTGGTGGAGGGCGGCAGCGGGCTCAAGGTGGTGGCCCTGGCGCGCCTGACGCCCATCCCCTTCGGGCTGCAGAACGCTGTCTTCGCGGTGAGTCCCGGTTGCGGGGAGCTGTGGCCCTGGGTTTCTTTGGCGGCAGGGAAACGGCCCCCTGCTCACTTCTGGTGGCCTCCCGTCCCTGTCGAGGCAGGTTCTGAGGCGCGTTGTTCAGCGGCATTAGTCTGCTCTCGGACTTTCGGGACTGTTAGAAAGAAGCATCGGGATGCTCTGTAGCAAAATGCATGGAAGAGCTTAGTGATTTTAGAGCACCTATGTTTTTGAAGCAACTAGAGTGGACGACAAGTTGTATTTTCAGGCAGCCTTGCCTGAGTTGCTCTTTATGGTAGTTAGTATATTAATGTTTGTATTGCAAAGAAGGTAGAGGACAAAGTCCTCCTATATGAAAGGGGCATCGTGTTTTGGGCAGAGCAGTCAGGTGCAGATTGAGAGCTGTGCAGTATATCAGCAAAAGTAAGCTCAGTTTGAGCCTGGTGAGAGCCTGTTTTTCTTTCCTACTTCTAGACAAATATACCTACATAGTTTATTATTTTAGAGTTGCAGTATTATTGTTTTTCTTATAATCTTAAAGGAGAAAGGAAGGAAGGACATGTGGTACACCTTTTTGAGTCCATGCTGGTGATGGGGTGATCTATTATTTTACAGCATAGTCAAATAAAACACAGTGCTCAGTTTTTAATTGAGGACATCTAACATGAACTACTAAGTTACCCCCCAAAAAAATAAGGATGTTGCATCAAATCTAGGAATTCGGAACTGTTTCTCACAGAGAGTGAAGTTTCAACTGAGTGTGGAATTCAGAGTTCTATCAGTGCAGACTTAGCTATGCTGATTTTTTGAAATCTGACTTAGTTTAAATTTAAATCTTCAAATGCAAGGGGGTTTTGGGTGTCCGAACCATCCACCCATTTCCTGTGTTCAGAGCTCACGCAGTGATTTTGAAAAGATTTGTTCTTAATAGTAAAAAAAACAGTGAACTGAAGTCTTGAGAAAATGTAAACATCTTGAATTTTCCAGCGGTCTGTTTTATGCTTGTTTTATTTGTGCATGTTTATGAGTAAACTGAAAAGAAAATTAAAGGAAATGTAGGAAGTGACAACTGAGGACTAGGGACCAGGGGTAGCCTTGAGCTGAGAGAGGCTGGATGGGTTTTTCCAAGCCCTTGTTTCATGATGTGTATTTTGGGAATTGTACAGGAATGTAGAAAGGGAAGGAGGGAAGGGAGTGTTCTGGCACTTGACTAGTGACAGGATCACGTATTTCCAAACTGCGTTAAGAAGAAAAATTCTTTTTAAGAAGCAGGAATTTGCTCATTTCTCACCAGCCAGTCACCAAAGCCTTGCTTCTTAAGTCCGTTCTGCAGCTGTTTGTGGAAGCACTAAGTGCTGGGAGCAGTGGATTCATGTGCCTTTCTAGACGAACTAGAAACTTGTAAGGTGAAAGAGTGTTTGTACGTTTTTTAAGTGGTTTTCACATATTTGTTGGTCCTCTAGCATGCCGCCAGCATGGCCAGGGCAGTGCTGATAACCTTGACTGAAGTGTTTGTTCAGCCCTCTCCCCTTTGCAGCTCTGAATGTTTTGAAGGTAGGTCTGTAAGGAGGCACAGCGTGCAGGTTATCACTTCATCCAGCTAATGGGTCTCTTCTACTAGGTTTGTGCAATCTGATTATCTCCAGTCCCTGGTGTAGCCTAGATCAGAATTCATAACTTACTTTTTCTTTTCTGAGAGGGCCTTTGCATGGCAGATATAAGCTTATTAGAAATTTTAATACCTGAATGTATGTCAGAAATAAGTGAAATATTTCTGAAATACAGCACGGTGAAGTAAGACTTCCAGAAGTGTTATGTGCTTTGCAGCAAGCTGCTTATTTGTTGGAAACTTGATAGCTATAATTCAATTTCTTTTATTCTGCACTTTTTAAAATTTCTTGAGAATAGAAAAAGATTGGAATTGTCTTTTTGCTCTCAGTTTCCAAGCCTACCTGATCTGAAACGTGTGGATTCATAAATTCAGGGTAGAGAATCCCCCAAAGACGTGTGACTCCCAAACAGTGTCCTGGCATAAAGTGTGCTTTTTGACAGAAATGAAACAAAAGGGTCAGCTGTAAAGAATGCACCAAAGTTTTATCACACAAAGCCTTTCCAAAGCTCAGTGGGAGAGTTCCTGGCTAATGCTCCCATTACCACAGTAGTTAGTTCTTAGTTCGTTTCAGTGTATTGCTGTGGCCTGTTATGCAGTTGTATTCATGCTTGCTTTGGGATTTCACTGTTATTTTTTCTGACACGAGCTCTCCCTAGATGCAGTGTCCTGTTAGTCTCTGTCAGTTTCGCAGTGCGGATTGCAGTTAGACAGGTGAAGTTTTATAGAAGGAAGGATAGACTAAGCTGTAGGTTTTACTGAAAATTTGTCAGGTTACTTAGCAATGACACCATCTGTTTCCTGACCTTTCCAGGGTAAGGGTAGATCAAAAACCCACAAATAAAATCTTCCTTTCCTCTTCTTAGGTTTCATCTTAGCGGAATGAGAAGGCACCATCCAGCATTTTCATTGGCAGTCCCTTCATTTGGAAGCAGTCTCTTTTGTGGCCCAGTTACTTTAGGACAGATGAGAGTTGCAAACGTGTGCCTCTGCTGCTAGAGTGTCCTTAATATATATTCAGAAATGAAAGAGGTGACTAGGAGTATTAAAACAGTTTTTGGAAGTTTCCCAGTTCCATTAGATTTAATGACAGTGTCCTACTTAGGAAATCTTGTCCCAATGCTAGCATTTCACAGACTTTTAATAGCACTTCCTTCATTCCCTTGGCGATAAGGGAAGTTTCAGTTGTGCATCATTATTACATGGCCCAAATTACTCTGTTTTTTTTTGTTTTTTTTTTTTAAATCTTTTGAAAGTATTGGTCAAATATGAAGTTCTGACATGAATGTGTGGTGTTTTTTTCATTACAAATCTACATTAAACTTGCACAGAGTGAGAAATCTATTATTTGTATTACTGCTGTGTATTTAAGTCCATGGGAGCTGTCATTTGCAGAGTGAAGATTGGAATCACCTGATTGGATCTTGTTCCAGTGAATTACTCTTGATCTTTATGCTTCATTGCATTTTCCTCTTCCACTGCCCTTCCTTCCCCCCAAAGCTTTCCATTGATAGTGCTTAGAGCTGCAAGAATCCGACAGTTACTCTCACAGTAATCAAAGTTTATTTTAAGAATAGTATGATGAAGCCAGTAACTTTGCTGCTATTCTTTTGTCTTCAACATTGTATAAAACTTTCAAGGTCAATAATCTTGTAGTCTCCCAGCGTTAGGAGCTGTTCTTAATTAGTACTTGTTTTATTATTTTGTGATCAACTGAATTGTCTAGAAAATGCACCAGACCTTTTTCACAGTCATACTGTTTTTAACCCATTGTTTCCTTCTGATTTCATTTTCCTGCATAAATATGTTTTGAACTCCTGAATGTTAAATCTAAAACTTCTGAGTGGTTGCTGTACTGAGTTAGCAGCTTAGTTATGTAAACTGTACAATGTAAACTGTCCCCATACCAATTAAGAGCAGAAATTTCTTGGAAAAAAGGGGAAAATATCTTGAAGTATTTGTCATCTTTTTTTTTTTCCCAGGAAAGATTAAGAAAAGCTATAGTTGTGTGTATTGTTTTGTTCACTAATCAAGTTTGATACTAAATACCTTTGGCTGAGAATCTTCATGATGCCTGTCTACATGGGTTGCTCTGAAAGTAATGTCTCCTGTTGATTTTCATGGGAACTACAACAGATACGAGAGCGCAGTAACTCGGTCTGATAAAAGAAATTCTCAGCTACAGTTCACTATTTTTCAGCATCACCATTAGGTACACATTTTTGCCCGAGATGAACAAGGGCTTACATGCTGCACTCATACAAAAGAATCTATGCCAACAGAGGTGACCTGCTGTTTCATAGCTGCTGTGATGGTGTCATTGCTTGGAAAAGGTTGCACATGTAGTCCATGTTTAATCAGCCCAAACAGGTGGAAGTCAGAAGGTGCCAAATTTGGACTATGTGATGAGTGTGGTAAGACAGTCCAGCTGAGATTGGCCAAGTGTTCCACGGTCTTCAGACTGGTATGAGGCCTGTGTTATTGTGCTACAGTAGAAACGTTGGCTCCTTCTTTGGCCTGACTCAGGAAGTTTGAATTTCAGTTAAGTCTATGTCATGATGTAATTATCAGATTTGATGGTTCGGGTTCCAGGAAATCCAGAAGGATCACCACTTTCCCATCCCAAAAGGCAGTACTCATTGCTTCAGCCACTGAGAGCTGCATTGTGAACTTCTTCTTAGATGGGGAGTTTGCATGTCACTGTTCCTTGGTCTGTCATTTTGACTCAGGTTCAAAATGGGGACAACATGTCTCATTACCAGTAATGATGCAATCTAGGAAACTGTCACCTTCAGCCTCATATTGATTCAGTAGGTCTTGACAAACTTGCTTATGGTGTTCTTTCTGTTCTTGTCTGAGCACAAGAGGGACCTACCTGGTGCAAACTGTTCAGTATTCCAACACTGCTGCCACCATTTCCAATTCACTGAGGGTCATATTCAGTTCTGTACACAGTTTCCATGTTGTAGTCTTCCAATTTGCGTGGGTGAGCTGATGGAGATGCTCTTCATTTTGTGGTGTGACAGCAGTATGTGTCTGTCTAGAACATGACTTGTCTTTCATGTCACTGTCACCACTTCTGAAACACACCACCCACTGCCTCACTGTGCTCAACTTCTTGGTCCCCATAACATTCAATAAATATCAAATGTCAATGGATGCCATTTTTTCTGCATAGAGGAGTTTAGTGATACACCTTTGCTCCATGTGCACTTCTGCCAGATTCTGTGCCTTTTTGTCAGACTCCTCCTCTGCTGCCATCTGCCTATGGCAACAGCACGTAGCAGAATATTGGTGGGAAGGTTCAGCCTCTACTGCCATACCACCACCATCTGCCTCTCCTTTTGTGGGCTAACTATCAGGAGACATTACTTTCAGAGTAGCCATTGTATATCTCTCCATAATTAATTTATATCTTAGTGAGCTCTATGACTTCCGCAGCAGAGGCAAATTGTATCTGACTGGCCTGCCACACTGCCATTCTGTTTACCTGGTCATATTTAATACAGCAAAATTTTGAATGATTGCCTTTGGCTTCTGTATATGCAAAACCCAAAGTAAGCAGGCTATATTTGTATCAGTTTTTGTTTTAGGCTTTCGCTTTATCAAAAGTACTTTCTTCAAATTCTCGTGAATTGCAGGGCTCTGTTCACCATAACAAAGTAAATATTTTAAACGAACACTGTAATTATGTCCTTAGTTAAATACTTGCGCAGAGGTGCTGTATAATGTAAGATGAAGCAAAATAAAATGCAGTAAATTCTAAAAGACAAAATGAAAACTAGCCACATACTGTTCTGATGAATCACTGTAGGTTCACTGGCTGTGGAAAGTTTAAGTGAAGAAACAAATTGTTTTTATTTTCTGGCCTAGATGCCCCATCCCTGGGCAACCTGGTCTAGTATTAAATGGGGAGGCTGGTGGCCCTGCCCATGGCAGGGGGGTTGGAGATTCATGGTCCTTAGGTCCCTTCCAGCCCGTGCCATTCTGTGATTCTGGGGAAAGTAGTGTAGTTGGCTGTGCACGTGGGCTGTGTTGTCATGGTATGTGGCATCTTACGCATCTCGTTTTAACTTAGGTTACAGATCTGTCGCTGCCCAACTACCTGATGGCTTCTTCAGTTGGGCTGCTTCCTACTCAGCTCCTGAACTCATACTTGGGAACTACCTTGCGCACCATGGAGGACGTGATCGCAGAACAAAGTGTTAGTGGCTATTTTATATTCAGTTTACAGGTATGTGAAAACAATGGTTTTCATAAACCATTATGATACCAGTAATGTTGCTACTATGACTCTGTGACTGTTTCAGTAAGCAGTGAGTATTGGATACAGTCTTCAGTTTTAGTGTATGTTTTTATCTTTTCAGTTTTTTGCTTGTCTTCTGTACCGGTGAGATTTGAAGTAGAATTTTGCTTCTGGAGATAGTAGGGAAGCTTCACTCCTATAGCACTGCCTCTTCAAGTAATTGAATCTTTACTTTGGAGAGCGTGTGCTCCTGGAATTGTGTATGAGGCGTACAAAGATTTAGCTTCGCAGGTTCTTCTTTTAGATTGTATCACTTCCAGTCTAAAAGAAGTGGGCTGTAGGAGGTTCGGAGGGATGCTTGTTCAAGTGTTAAGAGCTGTCACCTGGAGACATAATGACACCCTAGTCTGAGGCAGCCAACCTCTTGTAGTCTGAGAGCTAAGCAACTGTGGCTGAGTAGCAGGGCATTTAGAAGTGTTTGATTTATGTTGGTATTATCACTAGTTGTGCAAAGCCTATGATACTAATTTTTCATTGGTTTGTGTGTAATGACTGCTTGATAACCCAAATGAGTTTCCAATGTACTGTTTTGCTTCAGTTTTGTTTTCTTCTGTTAAAAGTATTTAATTTTTTTTGTACTTCATGTGATACAAAACAGAACTCACGTGGTGCTTTCCGAGTTCTGTCCTGTTACCCTCTGTAGTAATCTGTTGCTGAATTTTAGACCTGTTAAAGCACCCTTACACTGAAGAAAATGGCCTCTCAGCTGTAAAGCAGTGTGCTTTGAGTTCTTAAATCCAGTACCTCTGACGTGTTCACTGCTGACATTGAGTGCTCACAACTATGCTAGGTCTTTAGGTGCTGTAGAAATATGATATTACTAATGCCTCAATCAAAATATCCTGTTTTTGCAAGGAAACAAGTTTGTGAGATATGTCTTGCACCTTTTCATAAGCTTTGCTGATGAAATAATTAGACAGTAAATCCTAGGGACAGGCCTTAAGTCGGAGACTGTTGTAAGCATAAAGGTGAAGAATATATCAGAACAAGATTATATATTAAAACCTCATCTGACAGTGTTGTCATTTCCACACTGTGTTTGACCAGCAGTTGATACGGTTTGCTGATTTCTAGTTCATTCTGCAGTCATTTATCTTCCTCAGTGTTTACAATCACAAAGCTGATCTTTAACAACACTGATAAAGTAACTCCTTTTAACCCATCACTCTCCTGAAACTTGAACATTCTTAAACTTTTATATGCAATTAAAAGGTTTAATGAAAAAGGCTTGAGTATTAAAATGCCTTTATGATTGTCAAGTAAGCAACCTCAATAGATACGGTTGAAAGTCACTGTCTACTTGATCAACTTATGTTTTGGCTGTGAAATGTTATTTTATGTGTTAGAATCATAGAATCACTAAGGTTTAAAAAGACCTCTAGAATCATGTAGTCCAACTGTCAATCTGCCACCACTGTTGCCCACTAAACCTTGATGCTCCACATCCAGCAACTGTACGTCAGCAGAGATGGCATAGAAAGCCACAGAGCTGAATGGTTTTGCAGGTTTTTCAGCTGGAAATTGAGAGATTTGTGCAATTTGGAGACAGCAGAGAGGAGTAGCAGTGTGGGAGCTAAAGCAAAGAACTGGGCTTTGTTCTGCCCAATTACAGACAATTCAAAGGAACAGTGGGGTTAGTAGTTTTTAGTGGTCTTTCCTCTTTTTTTTTTCTCATTTTTTTTCCTTCCCCATCATGATTTCTTATAACGATGCTGTAGTGTTAACTGTTGGTCAGGTAAGCACCAGCTGAAAGGGCTGAATGTCCAAATAGATGTGCTTGCCACCTTGACAACTGTGCATAAGAGCTGACTGAGTAAGTCCATTAGTGGAGAAATTGCTTATGTTCTCCCAGTTTCTCCTGGCATCTGTCTGGTGCTTTGCCTGGCTGTGTGGCTTTGATGGGACTTTGATTTAGTAAACAGCTGTAAAAATTAATCATACTTCATGGTTGCCAACGCGTTTATATTTTTAAATGATTTGTCTAGGGAACCTGAGCCTACTGGTAGTAGCATTTCTCAAACCTGTCAAGTTTAAATATTTGTGTAAGCTTTTAGAATAGGATTTTTCCTGTGTGCTCAGAACATGATGTCTGCAAGTGTATATTTGACTTTTACATCAGCAGCCTTTTGAGGCCTTTAACGAATAGCTTTTATCACAGGCAGTGGAGCGGGCTGCTCAGAGACATGGTGAGGTCTCCATTCTTGAATGTTTTCAAGACCTGATTGTATAGAAGTCCTGAGCAGCCTGGTCTGATCTGGCAGCTAGCACCATTTTGAGCAGCAGTTTGGGCTCAAGACCTCCCACATGCCTTCCAGCTGCAATTATACTGGTCATACTCATTGCTGATTCTGGTTGGTTTCCTAAAACATTTTAAAAAAAGGCAGAATAATTTACTTGCTTTTAGAGGGACTGTTATTATGAGACAGCTCTATTTTCTTTGAAGATTTTATTTTTGTTAAGGAGGATCTGTGCTGAAAAGAGTAACTGATGTGTTATTGAAACACATGGGAATGTAGTCCATGCTAATGTCCTTGAACGTGTAATTTCTAAGCAAAATGTGTCCCAATTTATTCTTGTTAATTTTAGAGGTGAAACTTTAAAAATTCTCAGTGATACAATTCAGAGCAAAAAAGCATAAACTGAAGTCCTACTTTTAGATAGTATTTCCTCCTTAAGAAAATAACAAGCATCCCCAGAGCCATCCTCCAGAAACTAAGTACAAGCTGCTGTACTTACTGCTACCTTGTTCAGAAACTGTGGTTCTGCCCTGTTTTGTCCTGACCTCTGAGAAGCACAACAACGCTGCTGCTTTCTGCTATCTTCACTGCTAACAGGGGAAAGACAAGAGGTTTTATTTCCTTTTTTCTACATCATTCTGCCTCTGGTGTTTGGCAAATTGCTAAGAACCATTAAAATGTTAACCTGTTATTCACTAGGCACGTGGGAACAGCTCTTGTGATTTCCACTGCCATCAATCCATTTCTGTGTGGAATTATTTTTGCTAAGAGATGCAGCAAAGCGATTGCTTTCTAACAAGTATGTGAATGACAATGGGAAGAAACAAACTGTATTTTTAATTCAAATCATTATTTAAGTTCTATAGAATGTCTTTGTGTTGGTATGCTAGAAGCAGTATGTGTTGACTTGTTAGTTCATTTCCCTTTTCAGTCTGTTGCCTTTGAAGCATTAAGTCAGTAGGTGCTTCTGTGCGTCTTCACACTGATGACTTACTGTTTCATTAAAAACGGTTGCTTTGTATTTGGTTGATATGGCCTACATCACTCCTTTGTTTTATTTGCAGATTGTTATAAGCATAGGACTTATGTTTTATGTTGTTCACCGAGCTCAAGTGGAACTGAATGCAGCTATTGTAGCGTGTGAGATGGAGATGAAGACATCTCTTGTTAAAGACTGCCAGCCCAGCATCAGCGGTTCGACAACATACTGCAACAAAAGGACAGTAGCGTTCTCTGGGGGAGGTGTCAATATTGTGTGATTTCAAGTATTAATAAAATAAGGTTTTTGTGAACCTAAGCTATTGCCTAGAAATGTCTATGGACAATTCAACTAGCTTTTAAAATGATATTTCAAATGGTTACAGGTTGTACTATGGCACAAACCAACTGACCAGCTCTTGAATTGCACACGGGGTGACTTCTGGCAAGAAAAATAACACGGTGAAGTAACTTGAGATGTAAATGCAAGTTTGGCTGCACCTTTGGTCATTTATTATGCCTATCAGGCCTGTAGTCTGCACTTTAGTTTTTGTTTTTTTTTTTTCCTTTGTTCCTATAAACAGAAAAATGCTTCTATAAACTGAGAAAAGTAGCACAGAGGTAAATATTTTTCTGCTTAGCATTATTTATAAGGCTGAATAATTATATGCAGTAGAACTTTATTACTGATAAAGATGAATGAGAAAGTATGCAGTTCGATGTACAGTATTCTTGAATGTGCTTTTGCTTCCAGACCTTGGAGTGTATTATTTTGGTAACGATGGGACCATTTGGCTTTTCCTTCATTTTTGATTTCAGGGGTTGAGGGTGGGGAGAGAACCCTATATAAATTTTTGGTTGAATGTATTTTTGTAAGTCACTGAAAACGTTGTAGAGCCATGCATATGTAGTCACACAAGCTTAAATCCTACATGGTGGGACTGAAGTGCTCTTAAATAACATTTTAAGTTACACTGTGTAATATGCAAAGTAAAAGGGAAAGTGCAGATGTTATAATAGATTGCAGTGAAGGAGCTTCTGTTTGAAGGAAACTTCAAGAATTAACCAACTGTTGCATTGGTTTTACCATCGTGGTGATTGTAACAAAGGGCTGTTCCATGTTAATCCTATTTATAAATAGTTTAATTGGAATGGTGTTTTTCAGCTCACATGCCTGCATATAATAAGGCTTCCAGACCAGGGAGCTAAATCTCTCCCTCAAATACAAAATGAGATACTAGCAGACTAATCTTACATGAACGTGGCCTTTATTTTGTAAGTGAATCCCTCCCTCCCTTTAAAAAGCTTTAAAAATCAGTTGATGTGTTTTTTTTTTTCTACAAGTTTTACATTTTTTTAAAGATGCAATCTATTATAAATTTCATCAGAGTGAAGAAATGAAAACTAGGGGTTTTCTTTGGAAAAATAAGTAGTAATGTTTCTGAGGCTCAGGAATTCTGACTCCATTTTTGCAAGACAACACTGTATTAGATAACGCTCCTTTTACATGTGCTATGGACTGTTTTTTCACTGCATTTGAACAGACTAGATAACCTGATAGTATTTTGTGTGCGTATGTGTGTGTATGTTTGTGCAGGTAAAAGGAAAACAACAGCACCTGAAGGTGACCTCTTGTATGTGTGTTTCCCGTAGATACACATGCCAACATTCAATTGCTCAAACACCCACAAGTCATCTGGTACAAAAACAATGCAATGTATTGCTTATTTTGTATTTATTTTGTGTAAGATTTATAGGATGCTTTCAGTCTTCAAGACTGTGTTATTTTCTAACAGAACACGACTGTGCCTCCTTTTTTGTAAGGCTGTTTGTAGGGTCCGAGCATTCTTGTCTTGTGGCATATAGCAGGAGAGCAGCAAGTCTTCAAGGTAGTTGGGAAGCAGAGATTTGATGGCCTTTGGCAGTCTTACTGCGAGGATGTAAGGTAACTCGACAGCCGAGCAATCCTTGGTAGTGAAGTTCAGTTTTGCTCTTCAAATGCTTATCCTTTGTGGACGGCTGTTTGTGGGTCTTGTGACCTAAGGAACCAAACGAGTTGCGTAACGATGTTCAGATTGTCTCCTCTTTAATCATTTTTATTTCGTTTGTTTGTTCTTTTTGAAGGCAATCTGCATATACCTGGAAGTGTTCATTTACACATCTCTGCCTCTGACAGCTCCTGTGTGAAAACAAGAGAGCCAGATTACTTTTTGATGGCGTTATTTGTCATCGTGGTATGATTGAGCCCTTCCTGAACTAAACAGTTAAAATGTGTTTTATTTCTTGAAACAGAACGATCCTTGAATAAATGTTCCGAACTTTGCTCTATCTTGCTAAATCAACAATAGTGTTTTCAAGAGGTTATCTCTTCTTTTTCTTTTTTTTTTTTTTAAACTAACTTAAGGTTGTGTTGTTTATTGAAGAACATTTCCCAAATATGTATTTTGAAGTGCTTTTATTTCCATGACACTTTGTAACCAGAGTAACTTCACTATATGAACACTTTTGTAGTATGGAAATAGTTCTTAAACCTTTTGCATTTTGCTTGATACTTGTAAAATTTGTGTACAAGTCAATGGGAAATGTGCATTAAAAGGAACTTTTCTGTACCATGCCAACCATAATTTTATACAATAAATTCACTCCAATTTCTTTAAAGAAATACGTATTAAATGTTCAGGTTGCTACAAAGCAGTAGTTGGAAAGAAAATGCAATGAGGTGTCGTCTTTATACATGCACACAAAGATACTTGCCTACCTTGAAGAAGTAACAAGTTAGGATTTCAGAATGGATTTTGCAAATTGTGAATTACTGACAAGGGGAAGACATTTTCTATAAAATGAAAAACACTTGCTTAATTCTGTTAAGTAGTTTGGAGATTGGAGGTCTGCAGCTGCCTTTTTGCAATGGAAGAATAAGAGCATACATGTGCTTGTGAGAAATGTGCCAACTAACCAAAGGATTGATATGTTTAAACGTAAAAGTGATGATTTTTTTTTTAAGAGTCTTCCTACACTTAAAAATGGCATGAACAGTTTGAATCATACATAACAAGTCACATTCATGCATGCTTTTGTAGCTGCAGTGGTGGAGAGATTACTGCTTTTTATGCATGAAACATGTCTAAATTGCTGGTCATGTGAAAAAGGAAATCTTAGCTATGTGGCAGCACTTTTACTTCTTCCTTGCTGTGGTAAGTGCAGCTGCGTAACAGCTTCACCCAGGTCTAACTTTATAGTAGCTGCCTGCGAGGAAAAGATCTGTTTGCCCAAGGGCTTTACATGCTGTTTTTATGTTGTTTTCTGCATAACTGCAGCCAGCATTAAGAAGTCAAGTCTGAGGAATGGTAAGACTGCTCTTCTTCATCTAGTAGTTGTTTGGATTTTGACTGACCAAGGTTTTTGGGATAGTTAGCAGTCTTGAAAATAACCTAGGATGCGATGCTGAAGATGAAACACTCACTCAGAGGTCATTCTTAATGACAGGAGCCAACAGCTGCTGTAGCTCTGTGCCAGGCTGCCTCACAGTAAATTCAAGATTGGTGCAAGTCCTGTCCACACATTAAAATGGTTTGAACTGGAGAAAATAGGAAATGGTGTGCAGAGTAGAAGCTGATGGAAATTCCAGCCCCGATGGATAGCATGTAGCCGCAGCAGAAGGCAGATGTCTCTATCCTCTTGAGTCCTGCAGGTTAATGGTCTACCCAGCAGCATGAGATGGGTCCAGCACACAGTCTCTCTTCATGGACATTAGCACTCATGTACTATTCTGCTGTATCAATTTATTTTTAACTTATGTTAATTTTATAGTGATAAGTAGAAGTAACTTGAGTACAGCTGTTTTGGTCCTTCTGTTCCTCTCCATTGAGTTAATCTATTGCTAAATTTAAAACTAGATTTTAATCAAGTGTTGCATTCATTACTGTAAGCTAAGTCCTTCCTGGTCATGTGACTAACATGTAATTGGTTGTCTGGACTCTTGATTAATTTGGAAAATGATCAGGGCAGATTAGTTGTGGTGAGCAAGCCATCTTTTTCCTTCTAATTACTTAGATACATTGTCAGAGAAATTAGTGTAGATTTCTGAGACAGGCATTTTTGTTTATTATTTTTTTTGCTTAAAAAGAAGGAGTAAATAGCAAGAGCAGAAAAAGGATTTGAACTGTGCTAATCCTGGGATAAGAATATTGGGTGTCATTTTTGGGGGGGATACAAGAGAATTTTGCCTACATGTAGCACAGTTAAGTTTGGGCAACTCGAGGTAAACGAGCGAAGAGGCTGTAAAGCCTGCATCTCCAAGCCAGAATGGCAAGTCCAGCTTGTATTTTGCTTTGGCATTTCAGTTAGATTTCTCTAATCAGAGCAGTTTAATTTGTCCCAGTAACATCCCAAGATCAGCTGATGTGGCAGCTTGGATGTGCTAAGTGATGTGAATGCAAGGGCACCTGGCCCAAGTGAGAGCCCACATACAGCGAGCTGCATTGCTCTGCCTGTGGGTCCCTGTTCCCAGTCAGCTGTAGCTGCTCCCTTCAAGGCTGTGGGTGGAAGGAAGGAAGGAAGGGGAGGCCTGTGAACAAAAACTGCAAGTTTTTTACTCGCTGCCTTAGAAATTTGATTGCAAGTGTTCTCCATGAAATGTGAGAAAAGGTGGGTGGTGGTGAGGGAGCAAACTAATGAATTCTTTTTGACTCTGATTTCTGAGAGGGAGTAGCAGTTTCCTTTAGCGCCAGATGAGATGCCCAAGTGGTAAAGGGGTGGGGGCTTTGTTGGTTTTTTTTTTTAGGTTTTTTTTTTTTTTTTTTTACAACTGAAAGCAAATAATGCTGAAATGACAATGATAGGAATATAGTGAGGATTGTTTTGATCCTTGGCATACTATGACTTTCAGATGTCACAGCTACTGGAAACAGCATCTCTAAAGCACTTTGATGGCCTCAGCATGTTGGCTTCTGGAGAGCTGCTGACTGCATGCCTCTGATACCAACATCTGTCTTACCACCTTGATTAGCAAAACCCAAGCCAACAGCAATGGATAGTTTTCATCTGAAGGGCAGAGAAACGTTTGTTGCTGCCGTTTTGATATCTTAGCAGTAGTCTATGGTAGGTGATTCGCCTGGCTTCCTTTCTAAAGCATTGCTCAAGTTTGTGAAGCTGATGGAGACAAAGCTTTGAGCTTGCTGCTTCCTTTTCCTCCATCCAGAAACACAGGGAGAAGCCAGAGGTTGCTCTGAAACAAACAAAACAAACCAAAACAAAAACAACCAAAACACAAGGCACGCAAACCATGCAACCTATTTCCAACCCACTTTCAGCAGAAATCATAAATTCCTTTTTGTTCTGTCAGGAAGTGAAGATCCCCTATATTCTCCCACAGATGTAAATTGAAGTACAGGATGTGTGCTCTCCCTCTGCGGATCTTTCTGGGGTGTAGATCTGTGGCAACCATGAGGGTACTTGCACATAGAGTTTGTGCTGTGAATTGTGTTGGATCATTGACTTCCAGGCATCTTAATGTTGCACTGAGTTTTAGAGCTTGAGGTCTATGGGAATGATACTCGCATATGGAGCTCCAGCGTCACAGAAAGTAGTACTTTACCAGGGGAACTGCTGTGTTTTGTGCAGCTGCAACATGATGTGTTTGTCTGGCACTGGTTTTGGTAAGGTTGCAGTTTTTTCGTGTTTTGGGATAGTGAGCTGAACTATGTTTCATTGGGTTTATTGTCCCCCTACTGAGAGGAGCACCTCACTGCTGCCAAACCAACAGAAGGCTTAATACTTGTACAGGTCCTTTTTTTGTGTGTGGCTGAATTCTGAAGCTGAGGAATCTGCCTTTTTTCCAACCTCATCTGTCAACTTAATGAAGGATGCCTCTCCTTGCAAATTGTGCATCCCCAGAGAAGGTGGTTATGGGGTAGAACTGTTTCTTTTAAACAAGCTTTGAGGTGGGAAAATGGCACAGTCTGGAGAGAGAGAGCTGAATTCCCCAAAGCCTCCAGCGTTCACACTGGGGAAACCAGTCTTGTGGTAATGAGTTCTCAAAATCTTTCCATAAAGAAGCAATTTGAGAACTGGAATTGAAAACTTAAAGGAGGAGGGGAAAAGTTGCAATTAGTGAAAGAGTATTAGTATGCTTACCAGGAGGTAAAATCCTGGCAGCTATAATTAGACAAGGTTATTGGCCCCTTTTCAATGAGTCATTCCTCTGAGAATAGATTAAATGTATTTTTTTTAAAAAAACACCACTTTTTGCTTGTTAAAAACCTAGCAGAAAAAGGAGAGGGAGTTACAGAGGAATGTATTAACAATTTAATCTTAAGAAGGTCTGAAATTGCACTAAAATGCAGAAAATGCCGACTCATAAAGATTACTGAATATTAACCCAGAAGCAAGACAGGAATTTTCTTTTATGAGTGGCAGGTATGCTTAGTACAGATTTTCTACTTTTCTTCGCTATACCCGCTCTGATAAGCAGTAAAGGAAAGATAGCCATGTAGTTGATTATAGCTAGTTTATATGATGTGACTTACATTCTCTCAGGGAAAAGTCTTGGGGGGATTCTGTTTTTTGGGACTGTCTGCAGTACAGAAGTACCTGGCTTCTTCCTGCACACCATGGTTCTATGCCTTGGGATCAGGCACATGGGTAGTTGAAGTTTCCTCTTCTCTATGCCTCTCATCAGCTTGGATCTTGAATAACAGAAGGTTGGTTCTGCCACTGGGAGTGCACCTGTGCTTTCTGATGAATATCATCAGCCTTAATGGTACATTATTTCAGGTATCTTTGGATGCCCTATGCAGATGGAAAGCATGATTGCACTTGCCAAAAAGCTGGATTTTCTCCTTAAAACCTAATTCATCTAATATTTAAGTGTCTCATCCGAACTGGCAACTTCTATCTCAAATGAAATCATGTTGGTCTGCTGAGGATCCAGTGTCTTCGTGGGTCATTGCATTGCAGAGTACTGAAGATTGGAAAGGACTGCTGAAGGCCACACAGCCCAGCCCCTGCACGGGTCAGGTCCAGCTTGATCAGGATGCCCATTGCCACATTCAGTTGAGGCCTCAGTATCTTCAGGGCTGGAGTAACCACAAACTTGGCTGACCTGACCCAGTGCAGACCACCCTCATGATGAAAGAATTTTTCCTTATGCTGCATTGGGATTTCTCAAGTTGCCGTTTGTGGCCGTTTCCTCTCCTATCTCTGAGCATCTCCAGCAGGAGCCTGGCTCTATCCTCTCTGTCCCCATAGGGTAGCTGAAGACAGCAATTCACAGTCTGCAGGGTGGGAGGTGTGCAAGTGAAGGAGAATGCTGCCATAGGGATTGTCCTTGTGGGCATCTGGTGCTGTGACAGGGACGTGTGGCTGGGCTGGCTCCACAAGCTCAGAAGGTCATATTCATGCACACAGCCCTGCAAGTCAGAGAAACACACAATTCCTCAGTTTTTTTTGTCACTTATTTTGTTCACTTATTTCCATTGCAAAGCAGTTATTTGTGGAAGAGCTTGGATGAGGAGAAAGGAATCTCCAGCACTGACCTGGCTGAGTTACAGCTAGAGAACAAAGAGGAAAGCAAAATCCCAAGTGACATCTCAAACTCATTTGGTTTTTATGCTGCAGCAGAATATACATTTTTGCCATTTTATGGTGTAAGTCTTCAGATGTGCCCCCAAACATTGAATTTTCAAGTTGCTTAATTTAAGTAACTGAATCATATTCTTTCATTTCTAAATTTCCTTATGAATTTCATTGAATTTATTGCGGTGTTCTTTTTAAAATCAACATCAGTTTAAAGTAATATCTAGTGCAAGTAAAAAAGAGTATCTTTCCAGAACAGCATGCTTTTAATAGTTTCTACAGTATTTATACAGTTAATGCAAATGTCTAAAGATTTGCAAATACATATTTTAGGTAGTGCAGAGTTGCTGTGAGGCAGTTGAAGACTTGTGCAGTCCCAGCAATTGTTTCATCTAGAAAATTGTTTAGAGGTAGTGGAAGTTTAACAGTGGCAGGGCAATAGTAGTTCTACCAACACAAGGGAAAGATATTGAAATCTTGAACTTAAATAATAATGAAAATAAATGAAATAAATCTTCTCAAATGATACTGGAAGTCCTGTTATGCATAATCAGTGTTAGATACTCAGAGGTCATTTTTTCTACCCTGTTGAGGAGCCGTGTACCACTGGTCTTCAAAGCACTTTGGTGCTTCATAGCACCGAATGGTTCTGGGGTGTGTTCACCAGAAACAGTGAGATGATCCATGTCTTTGTCCTGCCGGATCCATGTCTCTGACCTGCTGTATTCCTCCATCTCGGTGAGGCACAAGAGTCTGGCAGGAGTGTTATGGCATCTTCTGCAGAGTAGCAGCTTCTGATTCCCACCGACCTCCGGACTTGAAGAGATTCAGGAATCTTTGCCCATGCTGAATCAAGATGCTGTGATAAAAGAGTCCCATGTCTCTTTGAGAAGGACTGTGTCTTGCTTGGTTCCCAGGCACACTCACCGCTAGTCTGGGAAAGGAAAATTAAAATCTGATAGACCTTCCTTGGAATTTTGCCAAACCCTGAGGTACCTGGACGTCATTCAAATGCAAACTGCAGAACCAGCTGAAAATATTTAATTTATATTATATTTAATATAACATCAGTCACAAGCAATGGATGTCAAGCATTCCTTCCTTGTATTGAAACACTGGACTGTGAACCAGATCTGCTCCTCAGGAACATCTAAAATTGCCTGAGCTGAATCATGTGGGCTGTAGCATAATGCAAAGCAGAAGCGCTGCTTGCTATATATGATCTCACTTGGCTCTAGAGATCTCTCAGCATATGTCTGAGATGATCTTGAAGGTAGGGCTGACACATTTTGCTTGTACTCTTTGTACCGTATGCAGGAAGAGAGAGGAGTGGTGGAACAAAGAGGTTAAGAAATGAGTTGTTCACGTACACGGCTGCAGATTAAATAGGCTAACAGCCTTGTGATCTCAGACACGCAGGCATTTTGGATTTCAAAGTACATTTCTTCTTGATCTGACCGAGGAAACTTAGCAGCAGTGCAACTTCAATCTGTAAAGCAATTTTGCATAAGGTATCTGTGGGACTCTGTGCCTGTGTGCACAGCCTGGAAGTCATAAAGCTCTTCTGAATTCTCATCCTCACAAAATCAGCCTGAAACTCTGGCCCTGGGACTGCTCTGAAATGCTGTCTGTGAGAGGAGGAACATCAGGAGGAAATGCTGCTAAATCAGGCTTTGCAATTGTATTTGGCAGCAGCCTGGTTTTACCCACCCTGCAGCACATTGCTCTGATTCACAGCAAGGGTGGAAGCACTCGCAGTTGAAGGCAATACCATTAGCTAGCAAAGGTTGTCTTGGAATAAAGTTTTATTTTATGTGGGTGTCATTCTTTGCAGCAGACTGCAGCATGCAACATCAGACAACAACTGCTATTTAGAAAGGCTGAAATTTTGCAGTGAGACTGTTGTATGCTTTATTATCTTGAGTCAGTATTCTTACAATATTAACTTCACATGGATTCCAAGAATTCTGTGTTAGGTTTGGATTTGTGTCCTCTGCTATATGTTTAACAGTTTAGGGATGTAGTAATTCAAATACAGATGGTGCCCAACTAGTTTGATGATCTCAGTGTAATTGAAATGGAGCAGATAAAAGTAAAACCAGTTGTATTTTATGACTTAAGTAAAATTGAATAATATACATTTAAAATTACTTCATCAATACAG
The DNA here is from genome assembly GCF_023343835.1 of Lagopus muta. Lineage (NCBI taxonomy): Eukaryota > Metazoa > Chordata > Aves > Galliformes > Phasianidae > Lagopus > Lagopus muta. The sequence continues at coordinate 24,921,997 of NC_064435.1, forward strand.
TCATATATAAACGCACTATATCTCTAGCTTGCATTTAAAGGCTTCAAATATCTTTAAGTAAGAAATTAGTGTATTAAATATACAAAATTATGTCGTGAGAGAGAATTCCTCCACTGTATCTGCATTCTCTCCTGGTTCTGCCAATCCAAAACCCCTTCATTTTCCATGTGTTCTCCATGTGTTCAAGAAGTTTAGGTCTGACAGATCTATTAGGATACAGGAAAGTTGATTAAAACATAGAATCATATCATAGATCATAGAATGGCCTGGGTTGAAAAGGAGCACAAAGATCATCCAGTTTCAAATCTCCTGCTATGTGCAGGGTCACCAACCAGCAGACCAGGCTGCCCAGAGCCACATCCAGCCTGGCCTTGAACGCCTCCAGGGATGGGGCATCCACAACTCTTTGGGCAACCTGTTCCAGTGCTGCAGAGGCTGTAAATAAATTCAACAACTATGTCATTAATATTTAATACAAAAAGAATAAAAGAATAGGAACAGCTGTCCCTCCCTTCACCCCTCCTCTCCCTTCAGTATGGGGGTGATGTTCCCAGCAGCACCTCTGGAAAAACCTCAGGGTTTTGACTTGCTGTAATTAAGGTCTGAGCTGAGCATGCAGGTATGCACAGTAAGGTAAGCTCATGCATTTTTGCAGAACTATGGCTTTTAAAGCAGTATAATGTCCCCCAGAGAAAAGTGTTGTGTTAAAAGTTAAATTAAATGAAACGTTTTAATCCTTTCAATATTAAAATACAGTCCTTTTAATTATCAGAATAATATCAAGTGGAGAAAAGCTGCATAAGAAATAATCAAAAGGTATGTTCGTTCACCATGAGCTACAGAAGGCAGATGCTTGTATCCACATCTCAAGAAACAGTATAGTAATTGAGGTCAGAGTGAAGGAAAAAATGCTTTGCTAAAAATATAGGGACATTTCTGGGTAGGAAGGCAGGTTCCTTTGGGCAGACTGGCAGCCTTTCATGCAGCTGCCATTCCAACCAACTTTCTCCCTTCCCCCAGTTCCTACTCTCAGAATGGACTCCTTGTGTTGACAAGGCCAGTACTTGCTACAGATTTTTATTTATTTATCCATTTATTTCTGGAAAGGGCTGGGATCTCACTGAGGAATCACTGAGACTCCCATAGCAGCAGGACCTGCTTCCCCCTCCCTTGTGGAGCTGCTGCTCTTTTGCAGTTCCTTCTGCCTGTGCAATGCTTTCAGTCCAGCTTTTCACTCACAGCAGCAGAAAGGCAAAGAGCTGGGCATCTGCAGCATACCCTACATTTGTCCTCAATAAGAGAATGGATGCAAGGCTGACCATGTTTTTTCCTTTCACACGGATGCTTTGGGGTAGAAAACTGCTTTGTATTCTGCTAGTTTGACCCATTTTTGCTCATAGTGCTAATGATGTCTCTTTGGAGTTCAACAACAACAACAGTAAAAACTAACACAACCAACCCATCAAATAAATAAAAACACCTCTGGGTCCTGTTAGGAGCTTCCTGGTGTTGATTAACAGTGCAGCTCATTAATGGCACGCAGCCCCAGATCGATCGGTGCGGTCAGGAGGGGAGCTCAGTCCCACAGCCTGTAATCTCCTGCCCACCTCGTCTCAGGCAGGGATTTGCACAGGAAACCCGATGGTTATTGATTACAGAATCCTTGTGGGCTGTGGGAGATGAAAGAAGCAGAAAGAATCACAGCAAAATATTTTTCCTCTCTTTGATCTCTTTTGCTAATGATTTATTTTTGTCTTACAATCACACAGAATCACAGAATGGTTTGAGTTGGAATGGACTCTTAAAGGCCATCTGGTCCAACTTTCCTGCAATGAACAGGGACACCTACAGCTACATCAGGTTGCTCAGAGCCCCATACAGCCTGACCTTGAATGTCTCCAGGGACGGGGCTTCCTCCGCCTCTGTGGGCAGCCTGTTCCAGTGCCTCATTGTCCCCTCTTTAAGTTTGAAGCCATCTCCCTTTGTCCTATCACAACAGACCCTGCTGAGGAGCCTGCCCCACTCTTTCTTATAGATTCCCTTTAAATACAGAAAGGCGAGTGGTATATAAAGAGGAGTGATATGGATCGGGGCTGTGTGGCAGTGACACATGGTGTCATGAAACAGCCTATGTCCATGCAATGCAACCCCTCTTCTCTTAAAGAGTACGAAGATCTCCAAGCTGCACGTGAGATGGGTTCATCAGCCAACACTGACTCTACCTGGGAGCCTTTTAAAGGCTGCTCCCTGGAGCCCTGCTGGTCCTGCTTTGCTTTTGACTGCAGAAGGCAGATCTGGAAAAGCTTGCTGCACTGCACAGTGTGCTGTGCTGAGTGAAGAAAGCAGTCTCTTCTGGCAGCCGCTGCAGGAAGGCAGTGTGGGCTGCAGCACTGTTGCTGCAATCTCAGCTCAGTGGTGCTGTCCCTGTGATGACGCTCACATTAAAGCCACATGCAGATACAAGTTCTCCTGCTGACATACCCTCTGCACCTCAAACAGTCTCACTGCATGGTGAGCTTGCAAAATTCAGGTCACCACAAACCTAAGATATGTTTAAAAACAGAAGCAGGAAGGAAAGGCTGACCTGTGGCAATGGCACTGTATGGGGAGCAGGAAATCTGAGAATGAGTCCCCTGTGGTCTGGGGGAAGTGTCTCCATGCTCTGTTTCTCATCTGTAAATAGAAATGGTTTCAGTTTTTGTGTGTGCTGGAGCTGTGGCAGCACAGCTTGCTTGTGGTGCAGGCAGATACAGACAGATTGCAGAGGTGCCCTGCAGCTACCTGACACCTCCAGACTTGACTGCAATGGTGGAACCCATAACCGGGTTGTATAGGGCTCTCCATGGTGATGGTGGAGATTTCCATTCCTTAGAATATACAGAGAAACCTCCCTGGAGGTGTAAGGGCTGTGTTCAGTTTTCATTCCTCCACTGTGCAAGAATTCTTCTCAGGATTTGAAATTAAGAAGGGTATGACGGTGGAAGTATTGCTTGAATGCAAGTAAAAGGACGGGGGAGGTCTACAGCTATGCACTGGAATCCTGCAGGCATACCATAGCTGTATTCAAAAAAATGAGATGCCATTTCTAAGTGTGCTATGAAATATTCAGCACTGCCTTCCTGCTGCACTTTGAGGCATGCTGCTGATTCTGGGTAGCAGTATCTTGTCTGGCTTTACACCCAATGCAGCTTGTGCTGGATGAGGTGCCAGCAGACAGCTGATGACTGTCAGTAGCTGGCTTGGGGACTGAGTAGTGTGGAAAGGTAATTGAAAGAGTAATTAGATTCCAATTAGTGGCTGTTAAAGCATCTGCCTTCCTGAGCTTGTTTTCCCTCACAGCATAATGCAGTCTTCCTAAGTGACAACCCACAGGCAGATTTAATAAGTGCTGGGTGTTTCAGATGACTTGAAGTTTCATGCTTCCATGTTTCGTTGACTTACTGCAAACTAAAGCATCCGGAGTTTTGGCTGTGACACAAGAAGCACATAATGAGTAATGTCAGCCATGTGTAAAGCAGAATACACATTTACTGACAGCAGCATTGCCTCTCAGATTGTGATATTGTCTGAAATAGCCACAGGTATACAAAAGGGACAAACAGCTGCTCCAGCCTCTTCTGATGAAATGTGAATATTTCTTATTTTCCAAATGTTTGAAACTGTATGAGGTTCCCACATCTGCTGCCACACTGATCGGTGGAGTAGCCCGAAGCCCTCATGAGCACAAATTTACCAGTCAGATGCCTCTTGTGACTGCAAGTTTGAACCTTCAGATCAGTCCCAATTAAACCAGATCAGCGCAGAGGCACGAGCTGCCAAATCTTTACTTTCCTTCTGCTTAGCATAAAGCATGCATTTGTTCCCTGACTGATGACTCAGTTGAGCTCATGTACATATGTTGGCCTTCTCCAGGCACTAGCTGCAGTGACCCTCCAGTTACTGTGGCTGAGCTCACCCTCCTTTATGCCTCTAGTTATTTGGATTCCCAGTTGAGTTGATGAAATTAAGATGCAATTTGTCTGACCAGATGAAAATGTCTTCCTTGGGATGAAACGAAGAAATCCCAGAGCTCTTCCTGCTGTAAGCAAACAGCTTCTGCCTCTCTACAACACTGCCAAAGGAGCTTGTGAGAATGTGGCTCATTCATGCTAGGCATGACACACATCTGATCCAACAAGTCCAATCCCTCACTGTCTGGAGCTTCAAGAGAATAAGCTCAGTAATCACTATCAGTGCAATGATTTAATGTTTCTGAGCTCAGTTAGTGACTGCGCAGGGCAAACATGAAACTAGAAGTAAAACTGCTCCTTTTCCCTCTTTGATATTGATTCTACTCAATTTCTTCCTGTATTACTGAACCCTGTCTTTACTGTTCATGAGGCACTTATGAAGGTCTTCAGTGAGCCAAAATATTAGGCTTCATCATCATCATAAGCAGGAACTCTTTAATGTTCTAAGTAAATACACTTTTCTTGTGTTCAACTAGTTTCAACTCTGCATTGCAAGCTCTGAACTCTAAATATCCCTCACAGAGCAAACTGTCCTGAAACTTTGCTGCTACAGCTACATTGCTAGTTTGGCAACTAATAACATAATTATTTAACAAAGATTATACTTTTGTAAGCACTTGCCTAGGGGATTGTAATGCTTTTCCTTAACATGATAAGAACAAAATTCCTTTTTTAGTCATTTTGTCTTTTATATTTCCAACAGTGCAGTCTTCGTCTGCTGGTTCTTGAGTTGCTGGAGTGACAAAATAAGAAGTTGTAGCTAAATGTGTGGTTACACAAGGAAGTCGTTCTTGTGGCAGAAAACTCTTTCTGGAATCTCTCAGAGCTCCTCCATCTGCATGGACAATTTCTGAGTTCGTGTGCTGCTTGTGTTTGCCAACCACTCTTGAAGCTCTGCAGTTTGCGTTCTTGTAATAGCTCTTCTAGCTTCAAGTGCCTGGAACATTTGACTATGTCAGTATTCGTCAGCTCAACATATCTGGGAATATCCTCCTGCACAGAAACCAGCTGACCCAGAATAGCCTGTGTCAAGTTGTTGGACCTGTTCAGCTCCCAGAAAAGGATGCCTGCATCCAAACTGCCTGCAGAGAGTATTCACTATGTAAGCTACCTCCTGATTTGTATCCCTATGTCGTTTGTGAATGTCCTTGTTGATCCAAATCAAAATAACCTTAGGGGCTCAGAAACCACTGAAAATTGATTTCTGCTGCCTGAGAATTTTTCTTAGAACTGTTTGATTTACCTGCACAGATACAGCCTTAGTTACTGTTGGGTTTATTGGCTGCATTCAAACCACAGCGGTTTTTCTGACCATTAGCAAGGTGGTATTGATTCTAAACGCAGAATTTATCTTCACTGATAGGCCTTGGTTTGGCCTGGAATTTATTTATTTGTTTATTATCTTAACTCTGGACTCCTAAAGTTCTGGATAGCACTGCGAGAGCCCTTCCCAGTGAAGTCAACAAAATAAACTGCTCTGATTTTTCTTTCAAGGTCGCTTTCATCACTTCTGATTTGAACTGTTGTAGGCTAAGTCAATACCATGCCTTTACAGTATCTTGCTTTTGTATACAACTCTATTTATTACTTTTAAAGGCATGAGATACCTTTGTGTGTAACACCACTGTATCAGATCTTAAGTTCAAATTCATTGCGCTTACTCCCTCAAAATTCTTAACCACGAATAAGGTAACTCACTGTAGAACTTCAGTGTTCCTCTTCAGGCATTTCACATTTTCTTCATGTAAATGATTTAACTTTTGTTCAAGTTCAGTCCTTAGGAAGACAACTTTTATCCCCGCTCTTTTGCTTCAAGATATGACTTCATAATTCTTTTCATTCACTAAGTCTCCTCAGTTCCAATGTTGTAAAACTCCAGCAACCACAGCTTCACTGTCTGCATGTGCCAGCCAGCATGAATTTCACTGAGGCCATTGAAATGTTCTTAAGACAAAAGTCAAAAATGGAGAAGCTTGGCACAGAGTGCTCAAACAAAATACTGTTTCTGTCTCATTTTTGGTAACTGTCAGTGGCTTTCAAGTCCGAATATCTGTGAGTACTTTTCAGTATGGATATACCAAGTGGATGGGAGAAGGAATAGTTTTTTAAATGGTTGCACCTGAAGGCTGTTTCCATCTTGGTATTTGTTTTTAAAACATTGTTTAAAAAAATCTAATTATGAAAATACCTTGTTTTGTATAAAAAGCAGTAAGAGCCCAAGGCTCAGACCATCAAAGGTATCAAGTTTCCTACATCTGCCTCAATTTTTTTTTGAGTCAAGAGCCAAAGTACCTGTAAGTGTGTGGATGGATGAGGATGAAGGAGCTCTGGTCATTATTGTAACATGATATTTCTTCATATTCTCTGTATGTAAAAGTTTGCTTGATCGTAATGGACTCCATAAATTCTTGACAACACAGAAAACATGAACTTGTTTGATTTATTTATTTTTATCTCTTTTTATGGAGCAATGAAATCTGGTGTTGCAGTCTTCTCAGTGCCCCAGTATAATGGTTGTCATCCAGGGAACAAATAAGGAATGTGACAGCTTCTTTTATTATCTCTTATAATAATCCTCTGGGAGTCTAAATCAAGAAGGCTTGAGAGGAAATCACAGTAGATTTACACAGACTGGGAGGGATTAGGCAGCTCAATGACAAAGCAAGATGCATTTGTATCAAGGTAAGTCAGGCAAGTTAAGAGAAAAAAAAATAATCCTATAGAGGCACTGGTTCAATTTTCAGAGTCAGATCTAGGTCAAAACATGAACTTCTTTCAAGTAGTGATTCAGGCATCTGTTGTTTCTCTCAAACTCTGAACCTATAATGGATTTTTTTTTTTCCTGCAGATTTTCATAGTAGATGGGTCCATAGATTTTTGGTCTTTTGATTTCCAGACTGAAAATATTTGGACTTCAGTGTAGTAGATTTAAACCTAATTTGTTTTCTCATAATTAAAGGTCACGCATCTTTTTAAATAGTTTCTGGATGTTGCAGAATGAAAAACATTGTTCCAGCTCATTGACTCCTGGCACTCCTGGTATCAGGATGTTGGTACAGATGTATGCTTATCTGATCTTTCCAGTACAATCTCTTTAAACTAAAGGCTGTACAGCCTGTTAAAGCAGCTCCAATCCGAAAGAGAACTCTTCAGGCACAAGCATTACACATTTTCCTCAGGGTTTGTGGAATATGGGTCAATTTAAGACCTGCAGGGAGACATGGGACTCGGTAGCTTCTTATTTCATAATTTGGAATAAGCCTTTGGGGGTGTCTAAAGCAGGGATGAGTTATACTCCAGTTTTTACACAGGAGAGCAGAAGACTTTTCTTTCTCTAACTCCAGTGGGACTGTGCTGACTTTGCGTTTGGTTTTATCCCATCTGAGCATCAAGGCCTGAGAGAATACTGAGATGAACAATTGGCAAGACAAATTTCCTATTGTGAGATTTCATACATGGAACTAAATTAACAAACTAATGGGAAAAATCACCCACACAGAATTAAACGTGGTCTCATAGAGGCATAGAATATCCAAGGCTGGACCAGACCACAAAGATTATTACAGCACAATGCAAGTGTTTGCAAGATCACAGCCAAATACTGATTTCTGGAATGCACTATTTCATTAAAGAGTAGAAAATAATGAGCAAAACAGAAGAATATTTTTTCTTAAGATTCTGAGCACTTTTAAAAATTCCACATCTCCACTGACTTATATTTATGCAGCTGTCTGTGTAGCTACATTCTCTTTTCTGATGCATGAACATATATATGGGCAAAGTCACACTTGATCCCACTCACTGATATCTCTCCTCATAGAACAGCTGCATATTTGGGAATTATGTGTGTTAGATAAATGCTCTGTGGAATTAAAATTATTTTCCAAATATTAATCCGTAAAAAATGGAACAATAAATCTAAAATGAATTGAGAGAATGAAGATGTACAGGAAGCTGTCAATAAGAATTAATTTGTCATTGTTTGTTTTTTCTTCTGCACTTGCCTTTGTTTCAGAACTTTAATGTACAATTGTTGTTCCCAGAAAGAGATGGGAAATTCAATTACAAGGAGGAAGGTTATGTAAGCAAAATTTCAAGGTTTTCTTTCAAACCATTTGCACAGTTCAGTGAATTGAGGAAGAACATTTACAATGCATGGCACTTAACACTGATGTTAGAGAACTGTGCTGGAGCAATACCTAGCATACAGTTCTACAAATTGCGTTCTTCCATTTTAGAGGTAGAGTTATCTGTTGTTAGCTCAAAGAAATAAGCAAAAAATGGAAAGTGAATCTTGATAAACATGTTTCTTCACCCTTAGAATCAACAAAAATGAGAGCCTGGAGATCACTGTGTAGTGCTAGCAGTCTGTGTTGGGCCACACGAACTGGCAGTAATTAGTACAATAATATCATGGACACCCAGGATGGCTGAGGCTGGCAGGACCCTCTGGGCCATCTGCTCCAGCAGGGACACCCAGAGCAGGGGGCCCAGGCCCATGGCGAGGCACCTTCTGAAGGTCTCCAAAGAGGAGATCCCACAGCTTCTGGAAACCTGTGCCAATGCTCTGGCACTGCACAGCACAGCATTGCTGCCTGGTGCTCAGAGAGAGCCCCTGTGCTCCAGTTTGTGCCACGGTCTCTTGTCCTGGTACTGGGCGCCACTGGAAAATTGGAGTACATCTTGCTTTTTAAGTACTGCATTCATTCTAACTCGCCTATGTACGTATTCTATAATAAGCAAAATCTCACTGGAATTAAGTGTTCAACTTAGAACATCTCTTTGATTCTATTCACGTGCTTCATGAATATCTGTAATAGAGAAAGTCTTACAAATTCATGTCAAAGGCAGTTCTTGTGCTGAAAACCAGGAGCCAGTTTGAAGTACTGAAGTGTCAACAAAATACACTAGGTGACCTCTAATTTTTTTTTTCCATGTATACTTTCCAGCTTTTCATTAATGATTCCTCATTTCTTTAATGCTTCAATTATTTTTGATTTTAAAAAATGTTCCTCTCATTCCCACAAGAAGTCTGGTCCTTCTTTCGTCTTCCACAATACTGTTATTTTACTTATAAATTTTGCTGTATTCTAAGAACTGTGGTCTGATTATTTTTTTCTCCAGAGTCCAACATGCTTCTTCTGAGATGTTTCTTCCTAATCCAACAATGCAATTCATTTTGCATTGCCTGTCAAGTTGCTATGGAATTCCCATGATGTTTTTGTTGACTGCCTGGACAGCATCCATCAGAGAAATGGAGCAAGGATTTGTTTTTATAGGTAGCTCTATGAGCTTCTCTTCATATTCTTGCTAACAAAATTAAATTACTTACTGGGGAGAAAATCTTACCTTACATCTGCCATTGGAAATGGAGTGGCAGACTTTCTGAGGAATAACATTAAATTCCCTGCCCAGCCTCTGCAGTTCAGCTGCTGTTGTTATACAGGTGTAGTTGATAAGGTGGGACCTGGACATTTGTCACAGAAATTGAGAGAGCAGAATCAAACTCTGCACATTAAGATTAATGTGTTTTGCTCTCTCTCTTTTTAACCACCCACATGAGTCATATTTCACAACCTCAAGGTTTATCTGTTCCACCGTATTCTGTCCTTGGCTGTTTTTTACGGTCAGTAAACACCTTGGATAAGATTTTCATTACCAGTTCTTCAGGCTTTTAAGACGAGTAGAACAAAAAAAGCATGAAGGTGCTCTCAAAACCTTGGTTCCAGGTTGTAGGGGGGGAGAGGGAGGAATTTCTCTTCTGTAAGCACACAGAGGGCAGTGCTATCGCTTGTCTTTTAGGAATGCCCTGTTGATCCAGTGTCTGTGGGATGCAGATCTGTGGCACAGCACATCCTTCTCATCACCTGTGCAGTGCATCCTGGGCATCACCACTCCGAAAGGCCCAAATTGACTTATGATACTCACAAAAGCTTTGCACAGCTTATCATGGAGGCATTAGTGTTGAAACTGGATCTGTTTGGAAAGATTTCCTGTGTGGAAACAGGGCAGTTGTGCTTATGTTAAGTGCCCTGCAGGAGCAGCCTGAGGCTGGGAAGCACCAGCTGACAGCACCAATGCAATGCCATAGCAACCCCTGGAGCTTCTGCCCCAATGACTATGATCAGTAAAGTAAAATGGCTCATTACAAGCCACGTGAATACTGTAACATTACTGCACAAATGCTACTTATGTTCCTATTCACAAATTGCATTCAATTTATGGAAACTCTCCTTGCAGCTGTCACTAGATAAGACTGCATCCCAATACTGCTACGTAACTTTGTCACTGTGTAAATGACTGCTGTGGCTGTCACTCAATTGAGTGACTTGACAATGAAAATAGAATGCCAAAAACCCATTAACACTACAAAGGATAGTGTACAATAACACTGAGTTATATAACTGAGTACATCTCTGCATATCACAGTTCTGATAAATTATTCTTTAAGTCAGTCACTATAACAGAAATAATCCCATCGAAAGGAGAACCTACTCTTGCAGTTTGCTCTAAAGAGCGAACTTGAAGACCAACTGGGAGACTGTTTTCACAAAATCAGTATTTTTCTTTGTATTTTCTTAATGCTCATGAGGGTTTTTGCACTTCATCTGTAGCAGTGTTTTTACTCTTGAGTTATTTGTGAGTACACTACCTCATCTTCCTGGGAAAGAAAATACATGAGTAAATTGGAGGTGTTGGCTTCTCTAACTTCTTGCAGGTATGTAGGTGTCTAAAATCTTGTTTTTGATTGCTGTCTGTCTCTGATATGGGTATGCTTTGTACATACGCTGTATGCATGTGAGCAGCAGCTGGCTTCAGACAGTGCCTTGGTATGCCAGATAGAGATGGAATGGGGCTGGCCATAAGCTGTGTGGTCCGGGTTTGAGGGAGGGTAAAACTAATGGATGAAATCAAAGGAAGGATCATAACATGAAAAATAGATAGGGTGATGATTAAATGAGATTTTTTGGTAAATGGTCTCTAAGTTTCCTGTTTGCCTGACTCCTGAGACTTTCTGAGCACTGTCACTGTGGCTTGTTACTGAACCTGGACTGTATGTGTAGTGGTAGGTTAGGTTTACTTTGTAGAGTGCCTGACTAATATTAAACCAAAACAGTTAATCTGTAGTTTTCTATTGCTCATCTGCCATTTGTAGGCAGCAAAGACATCTCTGTTTTCCTCTAAAATTGCTTCACTTTCAGTGAAAATGAATATGTATTCGAGTATCCAAATGTTCATTCAAATATACATTCTCATTTCCTCTTCAATGCAGATACAACTTCCTGTGTACATGCTCTATAGTTGCAGGAGCAATCACCTTGCCACTAAGAAGACATCTCTGCGATCTGTGGGCATCTGACACACTTTGCTTCTCAAAAGCTCACCCCCAAACTACTTAAAACAGGGTATAGAAAACAATTAATGCAGAAAGTGTAAAGTGCTGCAGGATTACCTTTACTGCTTTGCTTTCACAATACTACTTTTTTAACAACAACAACAACAAAAAGCATTTGTGGAGGTATTAGACTGCTGGTGAAGCTCATCCAGAAGCATATTGCCCACTGGCTCTGTTTAGGTAGGTCGATAGGTCGGTCCACTGGTCTGTTCGTTGGTCTGTTGGTTGATCTGTTGTTAGGTGGGTACATAGGTAGGTACACAGGTTGGTAGGTCGGTTGGTAGATCAATCAGTTTGTTGGTAGGTAGGTAGGTTGGTAGGTGGGTGTCTGGTTTCTGGTTGCAAAGCCACTATGCTCAATACATTGCTCAAAATGCCCAGGTGACAGCAACAGATAAATGCCAAATCTGCAATCAAAAACAATTGCTTCCTGGTGTTCAGGTTTCTGACAGCTGGAGCAGAAATAAAGGCAATAGTCCCATACTTAACAAGTGATTCATTTGGTGGTCTGACAGGTCTTTTCCAGCTCTTACCTCCATGAAATGAAGCAGTTCCTCTGCTCCTCTAAAGGAACAAAAGTTTCCTGTTAGCCAGTGTGAGGAAGAGCCTGCTGTAAAGCCATAAACAGAGTTAATCAACAGATAGCAGTAAATAGACAGCAAAAGAGAGCCATTGAAAAGTCTGCCAAATTAATGCTTTTTAGTTTAGCAAATTAAAGCAATGCAAATTACTGAGAGGACTGAAACAACAGAGAGCAGCAGTCAGCATGCAACATTCTGGCAAGAGTGACAACAAAAGGATATTCTAATTTGGTACCAGCAACAAAGGACCTCAAGCTTCCTACTATGGCAGAGAGGAAAATAGCAGAGAATCAGCAGAAATTCAAATAGCAGCTATAGAGTAGGTCAAAAGGTGAGGGTACTATTGCTCAGTCAACTGCAGAGAAATAGTGAATTAAGCAATATTTTAAAAAATATATATTAAAAAAAAAATCAAAGTGTTTTGTTTTCCTTGGTCAATGTATTGGAAAATGTCACTATTTTGCCACAGAACTAAGGCTGTTTGGTTTTCTTCAGTTGAATTTTAGCTGCGGGGAGAAACTGTGAAGTTGATTTAAGTGAAGTTTATGTACATTATCTCACAGAATGGCGTATCTCTGGAGTAAAGGATTAATCACAATAAAAGTATTTTGCCAACACATCACAAAAACATGACACTTTCTCTGTTTTGCTTATTTCTGATGGCCAGAGGCAGGAGAAAGCCCTTCGTTGCTGGAAGGCAGCAGAAATGTTCATCACAGAGGGAGGCCCCTGCTGGAGGATGGCAGTGGGGCAGGGGGAGATAGAAGCACCTTGCAAATGTAATAACCTGTAACAGGAAGCACTGCCAGGTTAATTATGTATGTTTAATACAGTTCCAGGGTTATGCAGGTCGTGCAGCAGTGCCCTGATGTTTGCCCTGTAAGTTGACTTGCTTTCATTCCTCATCAGCTGCTTGAACAGCTGAGCAACAGCAACAGCATGCGCACAGCCAAAGGAGGGCACCTACAAACCTGTGGAATTCACTTCCTATGCAATCAATAGGAGCATGTATGTGAACAGTGGTTTGCAGAAATTGTATCTTTAGTGTCAGAGCAGAGACACCAAAACCCATCACTTTGTCACAGAGAGGGAGAGGGCCGGGTGTGCTGATTGCCTCTGACAGCTCCACCATTCGTGACAGCCTTTAATCTCATTTCTGATCACAACAGGAAATAGAGTAGGAGATTAAATGAGGAAAGGGAACAGCTTTGGAAGCTGTGATATCATCTGTTATAAATGGAGTCCCAAGCAGTTCTGTGAGAAAACTTTGTTGGGAGAGGTCACTAAGGGGCTGGGTGCCACCAGGAGGGCACGAGCACTGCAGGGAGGAGATGGCAGCAGACTGAAACACTCTGTTGGCCCAGTGGTAAACCACTCTGTTCTGGAGGCAGATTCCCTTTTGTGAGTTATCTCACTGGATGACAGCTCCCAGTGATAGCCCATCTCACCTGGAATGGGGATGTTTCTGAATGATTTGTTGGTTGCTCTGTGTTCCAACATAGTGGCTGAAATACAAGTTGAGCAGTGGTTGCTGTGGACAGATTGGTCCCATGGCTGCTCAGAAGAACAAAGGGGGAAAAAGATGTGCTGGTTTATGGGGATTCAAAGAAAGGGCAGTGAAGGCTGCTGGTGGCTGCACAGTGCTCCGATGACAGCTGGCAGTTGGCTGGTTTATGCACTCCAGCATTGAAGGAGATTTTGGTTTCTGTAGCCTACGTGGTCCAAAAGCAGCTTTCTCTCCTTTTCCCACCTTGTGCCCTCAGCTTGCTGAGGCTGGGTAATTTTACATGGCATAACTAACTGTTATAGCTGGCTTAGTGTAGGAATAGGGAGAAGTGATTTTCTACAGAGACTGGAATTGAATGAGACAGAGACAGGGGAAGAATGCACAGGAAGACAGTAATTACTCATTTATCTTCAAGTAAAACGGTAATGCACCAAGCATCATCATCTTATCTGATGATATCCCAAACTATTTGGTGCTATAGAGCACTGTCTCAAAAGTAACAAACAAAAACAGTCAGTGCATCACATTTCTGTATACATTCATTAATTATTCTCATTCAGCATGAGATTGTATTAATAACTGCACTTGCTTAGAAAACGATTTTTATATTGCAACATCTATTTCTTAATGATAGATAGAAATGGCAGAGTTTTAAAACTGGACCAACATTTCAATAGTAAGGACAGCTCTTTGGAGCAGTACCTCAAACTGACACACGATGGCAGGAGGATGACATCTTTAAGCAGATCTCCAGGAGAGCGTTGTGGTAACCACAGCAACAGTCTGAAATGTAGTCCTTAAAGTACGTTTTGCAGAGGAAATTTATTTATTTCACTTTCCATTTAGACGTGCAATTGGTATTTCGTTAGCATTTACATCATCACGGCTAACTTTCTAAAGTTTTATTGGAACAAAAAATTAATTCAGTACCTGGAGTTCCTTTAAGAAAAACTCACTGCAAATAACTGAATGTTTGTTTGGGCAGTGGTGGGTTTTCATATGCTTATTGGGGGTTTTTTTCTTCCCTTTTTTTTTCTTCCCTCCCTCCCTCCCTCCCTCTCTCCCTCTCTCCCTCCCTTCCTCCCTTCCTCCCTTCCTCCCTTCCTCCCTTCCTCCCTTCCTCCCTTCCTTCCTTCCTTCCTTCCTTCCTTCCTTCCTTCCTTCCTTCCTTCCTTCCTTCCTTCCTTCCTTCCTTCCTTCCTTCCTTCCTTCCTTCCTTCCTTCCTTCCTTCCTTCCTTCCTTCCTTCCTTCCTTCCTCCCTTTGTTTTTTGTTTTTGTTTTGTTTCTTTGTAGTGAAGACCAGTTTATAAAGACACCCTTTGGAAAACACCACACTTAGGTCAAATCAGCGGCCTGTAGAACTCCTGCCAATGTGATGTCAGTTCATGGCCAGCCATGGCCTTTGTCCTCTACACTTATCTCTTGTTTTCCGTATCACTACTGAATCAAATTCTTTCATCTAGTAGAACACCACGTCATCCTTGCCTTCTTACTCAGCTGTGGACAAGTTTATGATACCTGTCTCCTGCCAGTAATGCTGTTGATATATTAAGGTTCTCTGAATTAGCTTCTGCCAGTAATGGTTGCAAGAGAATAATATGCACAAGTGGAGCAATATCTCTCTAAGCAGTTACCAGCAAAATGTGGCAGGTGGCAAGGGTTATTGGTGCTTCATATTCTTTTCTTCATTGTGCTTATCTCTCTCTCAGGCATCTGTATTAGTTGTAGTTTTGTGACAAATAAGAATGGCAGAGATGCACCTTGGTTGGCCTGCTGACCTCACTTCATGTATCTCAGTTATTCTTCTCCCGGATGCTTAAGTAGTAGCTTGACACTCCTACCATTTTCTATTCAAGCTCTGATTTGTGTGCAATTTTGGAACCCTGTAAGGTTTATGGCTAGATGTTGCTAACAGAATGACAGTCATTTATGGCAGTGCCACCTTACACTGTGACAGTGAATGAGCTTTTCCTCTTCTTTCTCCTGTGGGACACATTAGATATGGGCTTGCACAGCTCTGAGGAAGAACTCATAGATGCTGCAGAAATTCCATTTGGCCCAAAGTGTGCCTCCTGACCTTCTGCGTGACCTCATCTGCTATGGGAATAGCAGACTTCACATTGGCTCTATATAGCAGCAGATGCCAGTGATAGAGATAGGTCACTGAGGTGTTTCTGCTTTTCTGGGACAATATAGATTACCAGATCCAATGTGAGCTTTGGCACGAGAGAAGTCACCTAATTTTTAAGAGCTCGGAGGACTTTTGGAGAGCATTATTATTTAGTAATCTATAAAATAAACAATCTGTGTCAATAAAGATTCAAATTTTCATACATAAAAAATAACTAACCTCTATCCTACCTCCTTGCTGAGAGCAAGAATGAATGGAGCAACAAATCAGAAGTTCATTCTTGTTCCAGGTAAGAAGTTGGATGTACAACAAACTCCCACAGACCAGGCTGAGATGTTCCTGCTGATCTCCTCTTTGAGGTAGATATGGAACAGCAGAATTGAGAAATGGAGAAAAAAAATTATCTATAGAGTACTAAGAATGAAGATTACTCTGTTAAGCAAGAGGCAATTATTTTCTTCTATAAGGTGCTACACCAAGAAAATCAACTGAGTACCCTGCACACTCACAGCATAGATTTATTTCCGCAAATGCAGAGAATCCCAAGGAGAAAAGTAGCTGTGATTTATCCCCACTCCTCTGACTTGTGCTCCTACAATTCATCAAGAGAAAGTAGGTAAACATTTTGAATGCAGAAAACATTTGCTTTTGCAAACGGCTTCACAAGTAATCTAGCTGCTGCCCGTGGGATCAGTCATGTAATAAATGACTGCCAAAACTTGTTTAAACAGTGGGAGTATGGGATGGAGGAGAGGATCTAGGAAACAACTTTGTTTTGCTTTATTTAAAGCATTTCAGAAACTGACTACATGTAACATCTGGTTTCGTGAGTCATTATAAGAAACAGATTGCCATACTCTTGGATGCAACCCGCAGAGAAACATAATGCAGAGATTGTTTGAAATCCTGCAGCTATTCCAGCTCTCTTTAGCTGAACATCTGCTCAGAGTTACAGTATTTTAGCTTAACATTGGACAGCAAACAGTTTTAACTGATTATCATGTATCAACAGAGCAAGATTTGATCTGACCAATTCAGTGGCTGAGAAGTCAGAGATTTGTAATCAACATTACTCGAGGACTTACTTCATCTGTTTTTTTTTTTTTCTTTAAAAAAAGCGATTTTTCCTAAGCCTTTCTGTTTTCACCCTCTTACTTTCAAATGTGCAGAGCTATGAAAGAGAATAAACAGCCCAGCAACCCTCAGAGAGCTCAGACTTGTCTTGCAGGCTGGGTGAGTCTGTCACTTGCCTGTTACTCCCCGGTGCAGTACTCTCACCACACACCTGCAGTGAATGTGCTGGTGCTGTCTGACACATCAGACATTTTGGAGGGTTGGGCTGAGTTTGTTCAGTTGTATCTGGATTTTTTTAACTGGTAGACTTGTTATTCCCTCTATGTTTTTTTTTCCTAGTCTCAGTATTTCCCCTCATTTCCTAGTAATATGAACTCGTATTTTCTCCAGAAAGTACAACAGCAATTTAGCTGCTCATCAGAGTGAACTTCCTGAGAATTTCTGCCTCTTTTCCTTCACATTCTAAATCATGTTGCACAGAAGCTAAATGAACATGGATAGATCCCAAAAAAAGAGATTAATAAACTGTGTACAAGTAAAGATGCATAATGCAGCACTGAATACTTCTGGTGGCTCCACAAGCATAGTCAGTGCTCAGCTCCCCAAGAAAATGCCAATAAACAATTCCAAGAATCATCTTTGCGGATGATCTGCTGGACTCTCTCTAGGTCTCTCTTCAACTGAGGAGCCCAGAATGGGATACAGTATTCCAATAGCGCAGGATAAGACATCACTGGACAAATGCTGTCCTCTGGTCTTAAGCATAACTTGGACAGATACTCAACCTGAACAGGAACATCCACAGTCTGGCATATATGAAGGTAGGAGCTACGAAATGTGGTTTAGTAGCTAGTGATAGTAATGGTGATGGGAGCACTGTTGGACTAGATGATCTTGTATGTTCTTTCCAACCTTGTGATTCTATGATTCTATGATACTATGATTCTATGAATAATCACTCTCTACAAACAACTACTTGAAGGGTGGCTGTGTTGAGGTGGGGGTCAACCTATTCTCCTGAGTAACTAGCAATAGGAAAAGAGGGAATGGCCTCCAGTTGTGCCAGGAGACACTGTTCCTGAAAATGCTCAAGAAACGTTTAGATGTTGTGCTGAGGGACATGGTTTAGTGGGAAATATTGGTGATAGGTGGAAGGTTGGACTGGGTGATCACAGAATCACAGAATCACAGAATTGTAGGGGTTGGAAGGGACCTCCAGAGATCATCGAGTCCAACCCCCCTGCCAAAGCAGGTTCCCTACAGCAGGTCGCACAGGTAGGCATCCAGGCAGGTCTTGAACATCTCCAGAGAAGGAGACTCCACCACCTCCCTGGGCAGCCTGTTCCAGTGCTCCGTCACCTCACTGTAAAGAAGTTCTTGCGCACATTTGTGCAGAACTTCCTATGCTGCAGTTTCCGGCCGTTTCCCTTTGTCCTGTCTCCACTCACCACTGAAAACAGTCTGGCCTCGCCATTCTGCCCCCCACACCTTAGATATTTATAGACCTGGATCAGGTCCCCTCTCAGTCTCCTTTTCTCAAGGCTGAACAGACCCAGTTCACTCAGCCTTTCTTCATAAGAGAGATGCTCCAGGCCCTTCACCATCTTCGTGGCCCACCGCTGATCTTGGAGATCTTTTCCAGTCCTGGTGATTCTATGATGTAAGTAACCTCTGTGTTGATAGACTGGAGGCTGGACTGTCCTGGAGTAGTGTGACCTATGGGTTTGTGCTCTGTAGCTCTTGGAGAGTTAGGAGGGCTTGGCACAGGAGAAGGGCAGCTGTACTTTGCTACTGGTATTGTCTCAACTTATTCTTCAAAAATCAGAAATCGGGCTCACAAAATAATAAGCATTACCTAAATAAATAAATAAATAAAGAAAAAGAAACACCACAAGATGTAAAATAAGCGTCTTTTTTTTTTTTTTTTCTTTTTCCTGTGGGCGCTATAGTATCTCTCTTTATAGCCTCATCATATTTCAAGTTTTTCTTTGCAACATTGAGGCATGGAAAGAGTACTGTTTGAGTAGCTTTGTTCTCCTTTAGTTGATTTTTTTAAAAGGAGAGAATGCTGTGGAATAAAAAGAATTGTGTTGACATTTAACTACAAATACTGAACAATTTAAAGTTGGAAATAAAATTCAGAGATTTTGATAATCATATTATTTCTGAGAGTCAGAAAGGAGGGCAGTCAGAGCCCAGCTGTAGTCATCCTGCAGTTCCCAGAGCTGAGGCTGCTTCTGGCCATGTCTGCTCATCACTGCCCTTTACTTCCTCTATTAGAGTCCTTCCAAAAGTTGTGACAGAGCTGCACAGAGAGCCAACGGTAAAATAGCTGATGTGGAGCTAGGGAAGGAACCAGAATTGAGTATGAAAGAACAAAATCAACCTTTCTGCAGCGGTCATGGGAGCAAAAAACATACAAAGGTTTAAGAAAGCCTGTTTTGTTGTTGTTGTTGTTGTTGTTGTTGTTGTCCCTACATCTATCAACAATTTATTTCTTCTTTCCAGTTTCTTTCCTTTGCTATTTTTCCCTAATCTTTCTTTTTTAACTTTTCACTGCCACAGATTCACTGAAGAGCGAATTTACTTTATACAACATTATGGACAGCAGTTTCCTTTCATTGCCTCCTTCTTTCCATCCTCCCTCGCACCATTGCTGTAATGACTTATCCTAATTAAGTTTGAACAAATTCTTTATTATGTTTTCAAATTTTCTGTGGCCTAATCATTTAACCTGGAAATTATAATTGCAGGTTTGGTGCCCATGCAGACTGATCATTATAATTGGCACCTGCTAACTCCCTTCTAGATTTCATTATAGCTTTAGAATTAAGGAAGTTCAGATAATTCCTTTTTAGGAATAAGCAGCATACAGTGTTCTAAAAGAAGGGCCATGGTTCTCTTCCAAGCTTGTATTTCTTTCATAGAATGTCCTTAACTTTTAAAAAGAGAGATAGCTGAATGACTGTGGGAAGACTTAGACCACAGTCTCAAGCCAATACATCTAAACTTATAGAGCCGTTATGGACCAAGAACCAAACCAGTGTTTTTGGAGCCAAAATTTGAGCTGAAAATTTGGCTGAGAATACTCCCAAGAGGCACTGCTACAGCAATAATTGTGACCCTCTGCAGTGAAGAGATGACTGACAGATGTTATGGGCCTCCCTGCGGTAACTGAACTTCCTTGCAGCTTTCCATGCAATGGAAAGTGTGATTTGAGACCTGAGCTGGTGATTCAACTCAGGTTGGATATCAGGAACAGGTTCTTCACCAGAGCGTTGTGGGCATGGAACAGGCTCCCAGAGCAGAGGGCATGGCCCCGAGCTGATGGAGTTCCTTCCAAAAGCATTTGAACAATGTCTCAAACATAGGGCTTGCTTTTTTGGCTGGTCCTATATGAAGCCAGGAGTTGGTCTCAATGATCCTCAAGGATCCCTTCCAATTTGGGATGCCCTATGATTCAATAGGAGAGCCCTTCAAGCCAGGGAAGATTCAAAACCGATTGGTCTGAGCCTGCTCTGCTAAGAGGAGGATGAGCAGGAAGGTGAAAGAAAGCTCTGGAGAAGGCTCTACAAAGCTCAAAGAGACAAAAAGGGCTCCACAGTTTGGGGGTTGTGTTCAGCAGAGTGCACAACTCCTGGATATTCATGCCTGCTCCTTGCCCCTGCAAGGCCCCTTTACAGGTGCCACTAACAGCTGCCACTTGCTGAAACTTTTAATTGGTGAGCAGCAACTGCTTTTTTTTTTTCTTTTGTTCATTCTGAACTCTGCTAAAATGATGCAAGCGAAGTTACTCAGAAAATTATTTGGAACTGAGAAATTTTTAAATTTCTCATCTGCTATGGATGGTGGAAGTTAACACAAATTGACTGCTCTATTGCTGCTTAATAGCCTGCATAACCAAGACTTGAGGAGGTAATTTACAACATTTTTTATTGTTTTATTGCTTCTCTTGTGCATTTACAATTGCATTCCCAATAGCATGTAGAAACCTTCTGTAAAGTTTTACATTTTTTGACTTAGTGTCTGTACATATATTCCTCTACTGTCTATGCTAAATAAGCTTTAGTGAGTAGATATTTTGCTCTTTGTTTACCTTTTCAGGGAGCTTGTATGAAAATGCAGGTCTGCCAGTGGTACTAAGAGCAACAAAGGCCTCCAATAGCCCTCACCAGAGCATCGTTTGCATCAGCAGGACTCTCTTAGCCCTGTGCAGACTTGATTTGTTTGGAGTTTTTCCTATGCAGTCATTGGAAAAGGCAGCTGATTCTAGTGGTGAAATAATTCTTGGCACTAGGTATGTCCTAAGAGCATTTTATGCAGCATATCCCCAGCATATCCCCAGGCTGCCACAGCTTTCTCAGTGCAGTCATTGCAAGAAAATTCAGCAGCTCGTCCAGCAGAGTCCAGTAAAGCAGTACTATTTTCTCCTTTCCATATTGTCTTTTCTCACCAGCTGGTCTCCTTCCTTTCTGGGGAGTTTGCAAGGAAACTTCTTTACCAGTTTTTCTTTCCACTCCCTTCTTATTTTGCTCATTTCTCTTTGCTGATGACGGTCAGCTATCATACTGTTCTCCCTCCTTCCATAATTGGCCCTTCCTCCTCCCTGTCTCCTAGTAATATTTACAAGCACTTGGAGCCGGAAGTCTACTCAGTGTTTGCAAAATTTATTGCACTTGTGACCACTAATGAGTGCAAGACTATGGTGCATAACACATGTAATCATCCTAAGCTTTTTGCAGGTCAACAATTCCTCCTTTCATTGTTTATTGAAAAGCATTCAGTTATAAAGTGTCCTTGATTATTTGTCACCATTACACTAAAAAGTCTCCCCAACTGAGCAAACTGTTTCCACTGGTGAATACTCTGCTGTAATGCAACACAGAATGTTGCATTTCAGAGTATGTCTAGGTGAATTTAAAGCTGTAGTTGTACAACTGTTGAAGACTTTCATTTATAATGACTCTAAAACAATAAAAGTCAGAGAATAGAGTGTGATGTCTGCTGAAAAATATATTTCACTTGTTTGCAGATGGTGGCATTCTGGTGAGGAGACTTCCCACCAGCACCAGCAGAGTGATGTAAGCTCCCCATGCAGCAGAGGGAACAGACATGCACTGCTGGGGCCAGATGGAAGGCAGGCTGTGGCAGACTGGAGACATGGGCAGAGAAAGCCCAGCCACTAGAGGAGGAGATGACACAGGGCTTGTCAAGGTCCATGACAGTTCACACGGCCCCATCAGCCGGTGATGGGTGACCAGTTTAGCCTGGTGGAGAACGTACAGAATGGATCTACATTCTAAATAACAACGTCGTTTAATTAAAAAAGGAAATAAAAAAGTTAATGAAGCAAGTCTTGTGTCAATAAATGGTAAATTATCACTGAAAAGGCTTGATACACACTCATCTAGCATATAGTTTCCTTCAGGAAGAAGTAGGCTGCTAGGTCATGGAGTTTGGTTTACTGATTGTATTGACACTGGCTTACTCAACTAATTAAAATCCTCATTAGTGATCTTAACTGAAAAGCTGCTATTTTCAGGTCAAGTTTCTGCCTGCATTCATTTGTATGATCCTGGGGTTAAAGCACAGGAGTTGAGCAGCAGAAAATAGCTCTTCCCAGCTATCTCCCCATCTCCTGGTGTGTCCTTGACAAGTCATTTAATCTCTTTGACTTTCTTTGTCATCTGAAGACAAGAACTTCCTACTTGTCAGTCGTGCAGAAGCTAATTTCCTAGTATTTGAAAAATAAGGTGACAGAGAAAATGGAATTAGTATCACTTACTCAAACGCTGACAGTTTGTAAGAACACATAGGTGAACCGGGTCAGTACCAGAAGACTGTTGTAACAGTTTTGAAGCTGTACATACACAAGTCATAAAAGTGCTTTAAATCTGAGTTGCTGGCATACCTACCAGTAATACTGTTGTGTGCAATAGCGACTTGATTAAGAAAGGAGGGTGGAGGACTTGCACGCAGAGGTGTGTATGTCTGTACATGAACACTGCCACAAGTCAAGCACTGAGTCACCAGCTTCCCCTAAAGCACACTGATAGGGTTTTACTTGGCTTTCTGTGTCTTCAGAGGTCTTAACACAGAAGTGCTCTTTAGGTAATCAGTCAGCAATACTGTGTTTTAGCACTGTACTTCAGGATTTCTGCTTTTAAAAAGATTTTTCCAAGCCAGGTATACTAAATAGGTGTTAAGATTCACACTGACTGAAAAAGATGAATCTACATTAAATAAGCTGAATGTGCTTAAACAAAAAGTGCATTCATGTACGAACAAAAACTATGAATTTTTGTCTAAAAATTTTTGATAATTTTGTTTCTGTAGCAAAACCCTTACCCTGCTGTTGATGCTAAGGATATTTTACTGTTTGTTTGCCCCATATTCAATACATATTTGAAAGTTTTAAGTCCACATCTGCAGACATGAAAAATGATATAATGAAGAAATCTTTTGCAATTCTATGTCATCTCTTCAAATACTGCTGATTAATATTTCATTCTCTAATTAATCATCATTACTAATTTCCCCTTCTAATAAAGGGAGAGTACTAGCATAAATTACAATACAATAAATAGCCTTTTGCTTATTCTTTAGTAGAGAAGACTTTACATACTCAAGTAATAAATAAGATGTATTTTACTTTTAAAAAATATGGAACAGGAGCTCTTTTATAAATTACTGTCCCAAACAATTTTGTAATTCTATATGAGTCAATAAGAATTAATTTTATATGTATATATATATATAGATATATATCTTAGCACAAGAATACTCAGGCACACTCAGAAACATGATTTCCAGAGCCCAAATAAAAACAGCATCGGGAAGAGGAAAAAAATGACACTAAGTGAATAGAATATGTAACTTTTCTCTAAGCTATATCACGCTGTATGTCACATGAGATGTGGCGGTGCCATACGGGAAATCCCACGTAGTCTGTGATATATGGAGGAGCTGGGATCCAGCAATGTCTGAGCAGCCTTCTGTGGCAGGAGCCCAAGGCCCAAGCTCTATGGTCTAAGACAAGTGAGGGGGCCATCAAAGTGTCTGACACTGCTGGCACCTGGGAGGCCTCTGCAGCTGTGAACTATAAGCTGCTTGTTTCCAGAGACAGCTTTATCTTCCAAAGAACTCCATGAGCAAGTGCCATGTTGTTTGTTGCCTTAAATATATATAATTATCTTTACAGATGGTTTTCAACAAAGTATGTCTCCACTTGGAAAGAAAGAAAAAACACTGGACTGGACCAGATGGAAAATATATAAAATGCTGTGGGGATCTTTGCCATGATACAAGATGTAATTAGGGGCAGAAACAAAACAAAAACACAAAAAATAACAATTACTTGTGTTCAGAGGAGTAAGTATTCAGAAATGAGACTATACAGTACAGCACATAATATGTAGAGAAATATTGAACAGTTAAACACTGGTGATCTCATTTAAAGGATGGACAAAATGAGAAAATAAAGTTAATGACTTTTGAAGTTTCACCAGGAGTTACCACCGAGGGCAGTACTGGAGGGTCCAAGCTTTCATTTTCCAGCCAGACCATCAGGCTGCAAGGGGAGCAATGTCCACAATAAATACAGTACATAGAATCCTGTACCACAACAGAGCATAATAGACAAATTCAATATGCAAAGCAAGGAATATGTAAGAGCTACAAAGGCTAGATAAGCGATCTCTCCAAAGATCCCCATCAAGATCAGCAATTCCATGACTCTGTGTAAGCATCCAGGACTGTGTATCTTATATTCACTGTTGGTACAGAATTGTTCACAAAAACTGCCAAAAATGTGTAATGTATTTTCTGCCATACATTGACTATTGTCATGTCAAATGAATTAAATGACATTCTCTGTAATACAGTAAACAACTCAAAGAAGGAAGTTCACATAAACAAAACAAAGCAAAAGAAAACAAAAAACTAAATGAACATAGCATCATTTACATAAATCTTTAATGGTTTAATACAAGTATTGTTAGAGTTACTCAGTTTCATACTTACGAGCATCAAAAAGGTTGAACAATTATCTTTGCTATGAAACTCTCAAGACTTCCCTCTTGTGGAGAATTTCGTTGTGTAAGGGCAGAACACACATCTGGAGATTTGAAGAATGAGAATCTGATGGAAAAGTTTTGGCCGAAACAGCAAGCAGCACCATAGGACGTCTTTATGTTAAACCAAAGAGGACTGGGTTATCATTCATTACCCAGACAGACAAGGCACTTCTTAGAAAAAGCCAAAGTACTATATACACTTCTCTGGTTATTTGGACACAGGAAACAGGATAGTGTGGGATGTTAACACAAACAGCATACGCATAATATTTCAACACTGCCTCTAGTCACCTAGAATGACCATAAGTAACAAGTGAAAAAGGCCAAGCTGTAGCTGAGGTTAAGCAGTGTTGACACGGACCATACATTCATTACCATGTCAAGATCATAAGTAAACAGAAAGTTTAGGGAGTAGGATAAATGCAACAGTATTAGCAAATCCTCCCCTGCAGAGTGATTCAATCAGTTGCTTAAATGTCATTTCAGCCATAATGAAATCAACATACTTGACACAAAAAAGCTCATGTCAGTATCATTTATCCTTTTTTCTTGCTAGGATCCGTTTTTAAAAAGGCAAGTTTTGTTAGTACTTATTAACATATGGAAGAAAAGCAAGACATACTGTTGGGTGCATGTGATGTTGAAACAGCACAGTGGCAGCAGAACGTCATCAAGCTCTTACACATCCTTCTCACTTGCAATTCTATATACAGGAAATTACATAGAGGCAATTGTTGAAAGACTTATTAAAAGAGTCCTATTTTGAAATACTGCTCTCCAGAACCACTCTTCTGATTACGCAGGCCCCAACCTCACTAGCCCATTATGAAAAGCTAGGTGTCTGTGGCCAAAGGAAACTAAATATATTTAGGCCTTTTCTGAGTACAAAATGTAACCAACATCTCTGAGCTACCAGCACAATTAATACCCTGTAATGCTGAGCAATCAGCAGCCCTTGATCTGTACTTCTGGGACATAACACATTTCATCAACTGAATCAAGTGCTCTCAGGATAACTATGAAGATGAAATGAAGCAACTACTGTGCACCAGAAAGAAGAAGTACAGAAAAGCCGCAAAGGACAGAAGCACCCAGTTTTCAGGGAGGAAATGTTTCCTAGAAAATAATCATGTATTTTATGTTGGATGCTTATTTTGGATGCTCCTCGAGGAATCCTACATTTCTTTCCAAAGAAAAAAATGGGTGCTTTCACAAACCTGCTGGATAATAAACACCATGAACTCAGAGACAGTCATTTTCTTAGATTAAAACCTCCTTTCATCTTCCGACGTCTTTATTCCTTGGTCTCCTCCTTCTTCTATTTCTTTCTATTTTCCTCCCTCTTTTCTTCAAAAGCATCAGCTACTTTCTGTTTCAGATGATCTGAGGCACAACAAATATACCAGAAGACAATGATCTCAACTTCTGCTTAGCTCTGAAGGCTGCTGCTTCAAGTTTCAGGCATTTAAAATGAGTCACATGCAGAAAAAACTTGTCTAATTCTCCCAGTGGTACACACTCATATAATAAGAGATACTTGCTCTGCCAGCAAACTGTCTTGGTCATGTCTTTAGGCTGTCATAACAACAGCACCATCCTTATTCTTCACGTGACATAGTCAACCAATTGATCCATGTTGTCTTTCCATAAGCTGTGAGTAAAGCAAAAATAAACCATCATTTGTGGTTTCAAAAGAAATAAACAAACAATTGAATTAAAAATTGAATTCAGAGTAAGGCAAGCACAGGGAAGTATATTCAACTAATAGCACCTAAATGCCAAATAAACTCTTGAAATAAACCAGAATTATTTGTGGAAAATTCTTTATAACGTTGAATCAAATTGAATACTACACTTCACCAAACATAGAAGATATAAGGCTGAATACTTTTGCTTCCAGGTTTCTTTTTACTTCTGTTTTTAAAGGCTGACATCTGTTAGGGATACTTTTTTGAGGAGAAACAGAAGAAAGAGAAAACCCTGTATAAGGAGATCATTTGCCAAACAAAGACAGGGGAGAATACAAGCATGGAGTGAAAAAGGACATAAGGAAAATAAGTCTACCAAGAGAGACAGTCTGTTGGGACTGTTTGAATAAGTACACAGTGGGGGAAGGGAAAAGGAAGGAAATAAAAGGCATGTATTTATTTTGGCTACATGTACAGAAAATGAGCGACTCTTAGAAACCTGATGTAGATCAAAGTGAAGGAGAGGGAAGGGAATGTGTTGACCAAGCCATGGCTTGTCAGTGAAAGAGAAAGATGGCATCTGTGTCAGGATTGTAATCTCCATCCAAAATCATACAACAAAAAGAATCAGAGATAATAGTCTTACTAATGACGCATCAGGAAGAGATATTTTCAAAGCTGTTTTTTAACCACTGTTTTCATATAATTTCTGCTATAAAATTTAATCTCATGCTTCAGCACATGTTAAAGACCTCAATTGCTTCTGAATCCAATGACTATCTTATATTTGCAGATTAGTTTATTTCGTTAAAAGTCTAATCTGATAAAGGTAAAGCAGATGCTACCATCAAACATCTTTTGTTGACTGTTGTATTGTTTTTAATGACAATAGAGAACCACTTCTCAAGTATCTGCTTCCTTGAATAAGCTCCCCGTTTGAGGACGCATATTGGGGATGATTTGCACACATATTTTCAAACATTCATTTGGATCCATCGCATTCACTTTTCACCATTCTTTAAAGGAAGAAGCAGACATCTGAATTCCAGCATAAATGCATGTCTACAAGCATCATCTTGTGCACAGATCATTTGCATTCAGCACTGAAGAGAGAAGTAATTTCACAGAGTTGACAGTGTTATAAAAAGGGGATTAGACTAAAGGATCAACAATGATTGTTTCAATGCTACACTACACAAAGGTGGGGAGCTTAAAATAATAGCTTTCAGATACTCACTACCTACCATATCTGAAAGACTATTTCATTCTCTTTTTCAGTGTATTCCAGACATCAGTTCTGAGCTCCCCAGAAAACAATGATTTAAATGTTAACGAGGTCAGACATTCCTCCTGGGGAGGGGCAGACTCCTTAAATAGAATGGTAACTGCCACAAGTCAAAGAAGGAACTCAGTAGAGAACAATATGGAGAGATGAAGAGATGACACTTGGTGGAACCTACAGGAGTGGCACGTGCAGTATTACCTCAGAAATGGGGACCTGGAAGTGATCGTAGGGTGATGGCTTTTCACTGAAAGGAATGCTCTATCAATCAGATAACATAAACTTCTCTCAAATCTTAAATATTTATAATTATACCACCACTTTTTTCTTTCCTCTCCAGGTTCCACAACACCTACTAATAATTCAAATGCCTACTGCCTCCAAAAAATATGGGGAACTGGAAGTCCCCCCAAACCTAAACTTTGTGGAATTGAAACTTTTAAGTATGGTTTTTAGAATAAAGTTATGAGCTTTAGCCACCATCTTGCCTCATGTAGCCTCAGGAGCCTCTATGGCTACAGAGCCTGAATTTAGTTCCTCAATGAATAATCATTGGAAAGGACCTGTTGAACTCTAGCAGGTACAGCCATTCTTTCTGTGCCTATTAGTAATTCCCACATGTCCCCACAGAGTACTGAGCTAGCTACACCAGTGGGTTAATAAAAACCACTCAGCATATTCTCAAGAGGATCAACAATTGCTAAAGACACCAGCATATCACAGAAAAAAAAAAAAATCCTTCTGATTTCTTAAAATAAGTGCTATTTCTTGCTTTGTTGGCTTTTTCTCTACTAATATATATTTTGTGGATTTCAGATTTCAGCCATTAATAAATAGCTGTAATGAGACTCCTTTTGTTTTGAATGATGTACTATGTGAATATACAGAACCATACATCATTCGCACATTGGTCTCAAAACCACACAATGCTACATGAAAGCTGCAGAAGTCCCCTGTTGCAGGGGAGCTGTACTAAATGACTTTTAAGGGTCCCTTTCGACTCAAACAATTCTGTGATTCTATGATTCTAAAGTATTTAAAAAACTACAGTCACAGACTATGTGGTGTCATCAGATGGGCCTGAGCGAATGAGTGCCTTGGAGCAAAAAAGAAGTCAAGTGCCTCTGAAAACTGCACTCTAAATCTTCCTTTTTAACAGTGATCAACTTGAGTGCTGTACTCTTCTGAATTTTTCAATGAAACTCAAGAAATCTCATCTCTTATGTTTCCTTAAAATTTAGAACACGTGAAAAAAGAATCTGTATTGCCATGAAAATGCATCAAAAAACTTTTCTAAAGTCAGACTCCTGCTGTAAACCTCAGGGAACTGGTTTCAGACTAGAAGGTTCCTTTTGGTAGATCCTACTGGTGTCCTTTCATAGCATATGGTGGACACAACTACCACAGACTTTAGCAGGACCTCTGCTGGCCTGAGGAATCCAGCACCAAATCAGGCAGGTAGAAGTCACAACCTTATTTCACCTTATCTTTAAAAACCCAAAAAAGTCAGAATCATTTTGTGGAGCTGTGGTTGTTGTTTTTAATTATGTCTAGCCAATTCATTGACCAAAGGCACCAGTCTGCAGCCTCTGGGAAACTCAAACTTATTTTCTGTAAGAGGTCATGTTGGATTTTCTGCTCATGCTTTTCATTCTCTGTTCACGTAATCATCTTAACAAATTATTTGGATAACAGCTTTCTTTATCAAGAATGGTGTTAACTGAGTTCATTTGTAATCTGAAACATGCCCACTTAGCAATCATTCCTAAGAATGATGCATTAAAATTCCAAAATATTGTATTCAAAATGACATCCAAAATGAAGGAATCAAATCAACACATTTTGTATTAAAATTCATACAGTCCTCAACACAGATTTCATTATAGATGATCCTAAAAAAAAAAAAAAAAAAGCAAACAAAACATTAACAAAGTATCATTATTGGTTCATTGGTTCATATCAGGCAACAGGACAAAATTTACATTTTCTTTATTAGATAAAATCTATTTTTATATGAGCTCTTTTTAAACAGCATGCACTAAAGCAATTCATGAACACCTATAAAAATACAGCTGCGCTGCCCTCTTTTATGTAACCGAGCCACAGTAACAAATTCCCTGTGGCTTTTGATGGAAAACTCATTAATATTTTTGCTTTTTTGCAGGTAGTGTCTGTTCAAACTGTTGTGTCCTAGTGTGGGATCAGATGTCAAGAATGTAAAGCCACGTCTGAGACCCAGTTGGAAACCTACTGCAGATGCAATGGAAAGAGGGCCTGCAATAAAATGTGGTCCCCACCTAATCATCATTTTCTATTCTGAAATTAATTATTAGTAATACTTGCTGGGCAGATTTCTGCATTACACCTTCTGCTGTCTTCATTTTAATGAGCCTGTTGGTATCAACAGAAATTTTCCATAAATAAGCTCCGAGGACTAAAATCCTGAAAAAAATTCTACCCCTGGCAGCTTGAGCTAGCAATATTTGTGCAGTTGCCATCTCATCCTTGCTTCTGCCCATGGACAGATTGAGCAATAATGTATCTATCAGATTATATTTCTTATTTTAAGTATAATTAGGGTCCGTTGATAGGTGTGGACAGTTCACCTGGCTGTGTGTAGCTTCTCCATTACAGCAGTGTGGTGCTCCTGCTAGTAAGGTCTCCCAGAAGGCATTGCTTTCAGAAGTGACCAGACTTAAAGTCTGACAGCACAGACTGTGAGGAGAGCAAACACTCACCAATTTCCCACTGCCTAGCTGGATATATCACTTTATTTGTCTATAGTGACACAAGATGCCTTATACCATGCATGCTTTTTCTTTCCAGGCATTGGCAAAGCATTAAAATTGAGAATGAGTAGAGTAATATTATAGGAGTTTCAATAAGGACATCTTTTGAAAGCCTAATGAAGAGCAAGACTCAGAGGTTGATGAGTCTGAGAATCCTTACAAAAAATGATGTTGCTTAGACCAATACAGTTCTATACGAATGAAGCTTTGGCAGTATTACTCACTAAAACAGTTCTGCAATGGTGACTTAAGCACATATTTTGTATCATGCACATCTGATTTAATTAAACAGATTATGCTCTATCCTAGAGGTAGCTGGCTTTGTTATGAAGCTGTGATTTACCATTCAGTGTTTTAGCTGCACTTGCACATTATATTTTCCACTGCCCTCTGTTCCAATTTGATAGCTCTCCTCAGTGAATACATTTCTAGAAAACTATTGGATTCCTGCCTTTTCTACCAAAGGAAGGTCTGGGTTCAAGGAAAAGAAGTGTTCGCTTAACACCAGTTACTACCAACTGCAGATCTGGTGATTTAAGCTGACCTCAGTTGACTTTCATGAAATAACAAAGGGGCTGACTGGTAGGAAGAGCCTCTCAAAGCTGCCGGCTCCCAAAAGGCTCAAAGCTGCCAGCCAGCAGTTCAGCGGGGTCAGCAGCTTCTTATGTTTCTGCACAGGGGAGCAGGGAAAACGGGGATGCAGACTGGGAGAAGAACTCAGTGAGAGCAGCTCTGTGGAAAAGGAATTGGGGCTTCCTACTGGATGAAAAACTAGACAGCAGAGCATGATTGCAGTCTGAAAGTCCAATAGTATCCTGGGCTGCATGAACAGAGAAGCGGCTAGCAAAGCAGGGAACGGATTGTCCTCCTCTATTCTGCCCTTGTAAGGCTCCATTTGGAGTATTGTGTCCAAGCCTGGGGCCCCCAGCACAAGGAGGATGTGGGGCTGTTGGTGAGGGACCAGAGGAGGGCCATGAGTGTGGTCAGAGAGCTGGAGCACCTCTCCTATGAAGACACACGGAGAGAGTTGCACTTGTTCATCCTGGAGAATGTCCCATCCATGGAAGCACTCAAAGCCAGGTTGGATGGGGCCCTGGGCAGCTTGGTCTGCTGGGTGGCAAGCTAGGGTTGGAAGTATGTGATCTTTAAGGTCACTTCCAATTCAAGCCATTCCTTGATTCTATGATGCCATGATTTACATACAGAGTAGTAGCAACTGGAGCAAGATGTACTATTTATTTGTAAATTATTATGGAAAGTATGTAATATGAACCTGTTTGAGCAATCTGCACTGCTCAAAAGTAATCTAATAATTTTGGCAACTAGTATATTTTTTGGCTAAATTAACTAATGGAGCACTTAATCAGTAAGTACAGACAGTGTTATAATGCTATAAGAATAACTTCTTTTATTATCGATTTGAATGATACATATTATTTAACTTTTCCAGGCTAAACACCTTTTTACTTATGAGGAGAGCAATATTGTCAGACTAGTCAGTTGAAAAGCCCTGTGATTACAAGACTATGAGATTTTCCAGTTACTTGAGTCATATTAATCATAGCTCAGCTGATCAGCAATTTTAAAAGGATCATCCCACTAACAATTTAAAAGAAATATTTGTGCACAAAGAAATACTGTTCTGTTTGGCTCCGGTCTTGAAAGTAAGAAATAAAAGCATCTATTGTGTGAAGGCGGGGAAATGTCTCATCTGTAGTGATAGATTTGTTTTGGAGTGACACAGGCACAGCTTCTGTTTTCTCAGTGTATTGCAAGGAACATTTGGTTTTCTGTTTATGGAGAGTGAAATTGAAGGTTAGAGTCTAAATTATGTCAAAATGCCTTTTGATCATCTGATGTGACAAGGCAGCTGAGCTGTTTGGGGATGTGTCCCAAATGCCAAGAATAGATGGTTTTTAAGGGAATGATGTTGGTGCACTTTTTGTTTCAGTTTACAGCTCAGATTTCAAAAATAAAATGACCAAGCAGCACAACTTTGAAAATATTGCAATATTTTTCTAACATGAGAAATGCTGTTACACTAGCACATATAGATTGCCATAGAAAAAAGTGATTTAGAAGGTGCTGGCTTGATGCCTCATTGCCCCAAGCACTGTGATGGCTTTTATAGATGCTATGAAGCATTTCAGTTTGCCTTGGATAAGGACACTGGCAGTACAGATCTTGTGATACCAGCCTCAGCAAAACATTCTTTCTCTTTGGGATACAGCTATGGAGTGATTTTTCCTAGGAGATTTGATGAATCTAGCCTGGGCATCTGCAACACCTTTTTTCCTCTCACATAATGGAATGCTTTTAATCAGAAATGCAAACCAAGCTAGTAACAGGGGCCCTACTGGCTTTCTCAAATCAAAAATAGAGAAATCAAAGCAAACAAAAAATTCCAAAGAGCCTAAACTGGCTCTCTGTGTGTAACTCAAAGAGAAAGAGCTCTATGTGCCAAAAAGAGATTGTAATCACATGTTCAACAATGATTCTAAAAGCAACTAAACCAAACAGTTGCTGTTGTAATGCTATCCCAATATCACTGCTAAATATTTGTTAACCTAACTTCAGAACTACTAGTTTGCAACCAGCAGCACTACAAGCACAGCTCCTGGCTTCCAGGGAGCAGGGATCAGGCACTGTGAAACAGTGGACGACCAAACCCTCAGCTCCTTGGTCCTTAAGCAATCCCAGGCAATTGTGAAGTTAGTAGACTTTGTAAGTGAATGCCAGAACAAGATATACAAATAATATCTCGGCAACTTCTAAGAGGAAGATTTTGGAAATAAATTGCTTTTCCTGTTAATACAGTGAGAAATATATACCTATATGAAAATATATGCATGTATGATTTTTGTTTGTTTGTTTGTTTGTTTCCCCAAAAGCTCTGTCATTATCTGCTATTACCTGTGGTAAGACCTCTCTGTCATACTGAGCATGATACCTGTTACTGATGTTGGTAATGCCATGGTATTAGAGGCAACATTTGGGCTGGGGGATCTGCCAAAAATAATGAAGAGTGCTGTTGGTTTTTATTCTAGTTGAAATGACATGCACAATTACATTCTGCTAAGATAAAAAGATAATTTCCTAACTTGATTAAATTCTCTTGTTCCCAGCTGAAGCATTTCTAAACCGTACGTTAGATAGATCATGATGAATAAAGGCAGTGAATTAGCACAAACAATAGGAAAAAGAATTCATGTAGGAAAGAATTAAACAAAAGAATTTAGTAAGAATAGAGGTGATCTGAACACAGCTTTCACATGCCAGGGGTCTGAAGGAAGAAGGGTCAGAGAAGAGGAACTG
This sequence comes from Lagopus muta, assembly GCF_023343835.1. Classification (NCBI taxonomy): domain Eukaryota; kingdom Metazoa; phylum Chordata; class Aves; order Galliformes; family Phasianidae; genus Lagopus; species Lagopus muta. The sequence goes on from NC_064435.1 coordinate 24,955,846, forward strand.
CAGGGATGGAACAAGATTTGAAATCATAGAGGAGGAAAAGTATAATTGACTTCTAAAATTAAAGCAGTATCATAATTATCTTCAAGCATTTAAACCAAAGTTATGAACAGCTGAGGGTAAGTGGGAACTATTTTTTATGAAGAACATAGCTTAGGAGCAACAACAAATTAGATCAGATTAGATGAAGCAACTTTTGGAAAACAAAGATATAAGTACCCATTAGCTACTAAACGCAATATGAAATCTGCTTTTCATGCTAAGAATTAACAAGATGACTAATTTTAACTGTAACCAGTGATTCAAACTCAGAGAAAAAGTAGTCACAGAAACAAAACTCAGATCAAGCATTGCTTTTTCTCCCTATCCAGGTTATGATTTATTTTACACCATCTTTAAGTGCAGAATTTACAAGCATGAGCCATTCAGGAATCCACAGTGACCACCAGTACAAATAAACAGTATGAGAAACAATCTCATCAGTCTCACCCGAATATATGAAAGCAAAACTGAAATTTCTGCAATTTGTATTTTTTCAAGATGAGGCTGCTACTATGGACTAAAGGAATGTCCATGTCTGCCATTCCACAAACAGTGTGGAAGCACCAGGGATATATATTCACATCCTGCATCCCTGAGTAGCTTTAGCTTATATGTCCTGAAATGCTAAATGCCTGCAATTGTTTCCTGTAGACCAGTTGGCCAGCCTGTAGAACAGTTAAGCCTTTATTGTTACTAGACTTAACATTTTCAGCAAGGTTGAATAAAGCTATTATCAGGGAGTCTTTTGCCTGTTGTTTCAGTATTGTAACATGGGGCTTTTCAAGCAAATGCAGAGACCTGTACATATTACTGAGCACTGATCCCAAAACAAAGTTGCACCAGAAAAGCTAAGCCACTTAAGAACACACAGAATTACAAGCCATGCTTGCCTCTGTGCCAGTTACTCACCTTAACTTGTCCCAGTAAATTTGATTTTCATGCAATCACACTGAGGAGCACGATGACTTTCTTTCCATCGAGTGTTCATACAAAAATACACTTTGAAGATTCAGATCAGTCCATTCAGTCACTAGCAAACTATATTTGACTCCTGAGATAAATACAGTCTGGGGACATAATGGCAGCTGTTCTCATCTAGAACTGAATGCTGCTTGTTCATTTAAAAGATTACTATAAACACGTCCCTGTATTGCAGTGTTCCCCAGGATTATAATCCAGACTCAAGTGTAACAGTACCATATGCTGTACAAAACAAGAAGAAAATACTACCACTCCCTCAAACTGCAGAATTCAGTACTTGACTGACATGACGAAGGATAGAGTGATGAAATTCATTTTATAAGTACTGGAATAAATCATATTTCTCATGAGAATTTTTGAAGTGTTATTATTGAATATCCACTACATTTGGATTCTGCACCTTTTCCAACAATCGACTTGTTTTCTGTTAGACACAGCTGATAAGGTGAAGCAAGTCTTACTGTTGTGTGGATTCATTTTGCCAAGTTTGATTTGTATATCTGATTTCACCATTGCCATGTTACTACAAAATGCAAAATTATATAGTCCAGTTGGAGCAGAGTTTATTTCACTTCCATGGTTGAATAAAGCAGGAAAAACTACATAAATGAAATCACAGGTTTCAGTCACAAAAAAAAAATGAGTAGGAGGTGGCCAAATGCTTAATTTTTCTCTTTGTTCTGCCAAAAAAAAAAAAAAAAAAGCCTACAAGATTTCTGTTGTTGAAACAGCTAATTTTGGCAGATTGCAGCGCTCTTTGAGAAATATTTTTATGTATTACTGACCTCAAGGCTTCTAAAGAACAGCATTTTCAAGCTTTCTGCATGGAATTGATCATTGCTATTGCAGATGGTCTGGTGCCCTGGTCTGTCTTCATTTTATAAAACATGCAAGCCAGCAGATACTGTCTGAGTTTCCATTGTCTTAACAACAATGTGGTTTAGGTGCATTCACTACTACTCATGTTCGATATACATACTATAACATATTGATTACTACATATTATAACATATTTGATATTACATACTATAATATTGGGCTGAGTAATTTGGTTTTAACAGGCTGTGTAATGCAAAACAGCATGAAGAAGACTATGGACCTGAGCCAAATGTTTGCATTTACCCTGAAAACATGTCCTTGAAGTCATAATACATTATATGTTATAATGTGATTATGGGTTTTGTCTCACATGAAGTAAAGATTAACACCTGCATTACAATGCAGTAAATACAGCACATCCTATACAAACTGCCATTGGATTTGCAGCAATGATAGGATAATCACACATTCAGATAAATAATCTTTTAGCCCATGTACAAGAAGTCCAACAGGACAAGAAACAAGAATAGAATAAAAAAAAGCATAATGTACCTCAGTGGCTTGTGGAATAATTTATTTATTCTCAGATAGAAAAGCATGGAGTTAGTGTTTATTTATGTGCTTCCAGCTACACGTTTTCTCAAATTGGTCCTTAAAAATGCCCATCTAGGACACCACATACATTTTAAGTAAAAACAAACAAGCTACAAGTACGATCAGTACTGGCAAATGCTTCCAAAAATGCTGTCCAGTTACCTCAAGTCAAATCCCGTTCTGTCTTCAAACACACGTGAAACTAAGGGTAAGCTGCACACCATTTCTGTGGTCTGAAAAACAACACGGGACACAAAACAAAAGCTTAAGTGTCAAAAAAGAGTGAGAAATGTCATGATCAAGCAATCTTATAAGAGGTACGATAATACACTTGAGACACAACATTAACTCACATTGTTCTTTCTAAAGCTTTCTGCAATACTTCTTCACTGACCGGCTTGATTATTTTGACCAGATTTTGTCCTTTTTAGGACACACACTTGTCTCATTTGTAACACGCATACTATGACTAATCTCATGTTTTGTTTCAGTATATAAATCCCACAGTTCTTGCAGGATTCTGTCTTTTACAGATATGAAATGGTTAATAACTATGACAATTTAAAAAAAAAGTGGTTTATAAATTGGAATTCATGTTCATATACAACCGCAAAGTTTGGTCAAAGCGTAGTTGCTAAGGGGGTGTAGCTGTAACCAAGCTGTCACTGGGTACTGTGCTATTCTTAAATTTCAGAAATCTAACATTTAAATGATTAAAACCTTTTGTATAGTCCTTTTTGGGGGTTTCCTTTGATATCTACTGAAAAGCAGGAAGTGTGATAAAAGCGTATGATGTATTTTGGATAGTGTGAAAAACGACTTCTGCTGATTTTCAGCAACTGCATCTCCCATTCTGTGACATAGCTGTAAGTCACTGGCAGCACAGTGAGAAAAATGCATTTGTCACTATCAAATATTTTTGGTCAGCTTTAGGAAATGAGGGTGTCAGATTAAAAATAGAGACCGATGTCACGATCATCCTGCAGCAGAATCAAAGAAGCACTGACAGTCTTATCCACACTAACTGTGAGATTTACCCCATGCAAGTGATTAAGAAGATAACTGAAAAGCCAAACCAGTTGTAAGTATACTTTTCACCAAAGTATTCTGGTCATGCAGTCTCTTCTTTCATTCTCACTTACTGACTTTGGGTTACAGAACAAACTGAAAGCCCTAATCAGAGCCAAGGCTCCAGCATGGAAGGAGCTGCCCAAACACACTGGCACGTGTTGTTCTCCTAAGAATGCAATCAGAAATAAAATGCTACAAATAGCTGTGGTGGATAACAAGAGAAACAGAAAAGAAATCAATGCCAATTCTATATCTACCCTATACATAATTACATTGCCCAGTTCAGTGACTGAAAGCTTACACTTTCCTTTTTTATCCAAATACCTCTAAGAGCTATTCCTGAACACCAATTTTTCAGTACTTAACACCATTGTTTTGATGTTTCTCACCCACTCTCTCCTTCACTTCCCATTTGGGCAACACAAGAAAAGTGTGATTCAAAGAAATGTGTGAAACAGCAGAAGTATTAGGACGCTTATGGCAGCTGCCTTTTGAATAGATTAAAGGGGGAAGGAATATAGAAGTCACAGCAAAAAGAAACAGGCTGGAGGACATTATGTTGCCACCTTTTGCAACTGAAGAATTTCAGCTTTTTTAAATAATGAGTTTTTGTCTGTTTGAAAACCACTGATATCTTCATTTATATCATGCTCCAGATACCTCGCAGCTCCATACACGGCAGCCCTGACCAGTGTGCTTCTCTCACAAGTTTCTCCTAGCCCTTGTAGAACGTCAGTGCTGGTGCACACAATGCCCCCCCCCAAGGATTCAGCACTGCTCCTGAGAGGTGCAATGTGACTTTCACAAGATGCAGGTGCAACCTCTATTTTGTAAGAGAAGAATGGAAAAACGTTAAGCTCATGATGAATTCAATTGCAATTTTGACATCTTTACAAGCATGTTATTGTTTCCCCAGCTTCCCCCACAACAAGCTTCAGGGTGTGCTGCTGACTGAGAAGGTGGCATGAGACATGCACTGGATACTGTCAGGAACAAGCAGAATGCTGTCACATTTATCTAAAAATGCTGTTTGCATCATGATGCTATGTCTAAAAGAAATTAAAGCAATGCAATAGGAAGCTAGCTTGAAGTATACAAGAAATTATGAGGAAGACAAAATATACAGAGCCAAAATTCATTTATCTTGAAGAAGTTACATTTGATAAAGTTTTGGGTTTTTTTGTATTAGATGTGATTGAGTTACATTTTTCATATATATATATGTGTATTTTTTCAGGAAAGAGGATTAGAAGCAGCCATCAAAATAATTTGTGTCCAGGAGCAGGACATTGGTAAAATAACAAGCACAGAGAAAGACCTGGCAGAACTATGAGATGGGAAGTTCTAATTTATTAAAAAAACAAACAAACAAACAATTTATTTATAATTGAAAACCCATATTCTAAAAAAAAAGTCTGAGATAACAGGAAGTCCTTCCTATTTAAAAAACACAGAACTGCTTCCCCAAAATGAGTGTGCATCTGGATATATGATAGACAGTGGATATATGACAAGAAGTAGCATTACTATTAACATTACCTTTAAGCTTAGAGGGGATTTCTTCCAGAACAAGACTTTCAAAATAAACAAGATAAGAACTATCAATTGTAGGTGGAGTGTAGCTTTGCTGAAAGGCTGCCTAAGACTGGAAGCACAGCTGCATTGCATGCAGGTCAGTGCTGAGCTCCATCCAGGGCTTCCACAGATCAGCAGGACAGTGGGCACAGACATCACAGCAGGATTGCACCGGTGGGCTCAGTAATGGCAGCTTCCAGTACTGGGAGTCCAGCCTATTGAATATTTTGATTTCTCTTCATGGAGAATCTCGTTAAGAATGGCCATTTGGTATCACATTCCCTTTTAGGACAAAATAAAACATACTGTGTGCTACCACAGAGAAGAAGGATAAATAACTAATGCGGACCAAATACTTATTCTCCATAATACCTACCTGAAGAACACTAATGCAAACTTCTCAGGAGAGTGACACAACCAGAAGACTGTTTCACTTTGCTAAAGTGACCAAGGAATTGCTTCACAATTCTGGCACAAACACGTTTTAAAGATTGTTCGATAGCAACACAATTCAAAGCAAGTCACTGATCCAAATTTTAAATAGCAGGGACCCACAGTCATTTCCACTCCAATGTTTCCAAACCTGCTCCCACACCACAGCATTTTGTATTTCAGATGAGCTACATGAAGTGTTTGATTTTTTTTTATTTTTTTGTGCAGAATGCTTTGTCAGTGCTATTTTTCCTTAATGTAAAACAAAAATAACCTAAAACTGGAAGGGCAGATAAACCCTTGTGTAGATAAACCCTGAAAAGGCTCTATTCTTTTTTCTTACAAACAGAAAACAAACAGCAAGCACACTTTGTGCTTGCTATCAAAAGCATTTAAAGTTATAGCGACATCCAGGAAAGATTCAGAGCTGTCTGACTGCTTGGACAGAAACAGTGCACTTGTATTAGTAGAAGAAGCCACATAATGAATATTTTCTATGAACCCTTCTTTAGCCAGCTAGGCCTAGTTTTATGTCAGAACAATTAAAACATAAATCAAATATATCCAGGCATGATAGCTCCTATAACGAACACAAAAGACAAACAGGGTGATACAAGAACAAAGGTATGAACTGGTAATTTATTATACTTTAGGCTTAGAACATACATTTGGCCTGGTCCTGGTCAAATAAATAAAATAGATGCAATAATATGCAACAAACAGTCAATGTTTTTTGTGGAGCAATTGAAAATAACTTTCACATACATTCCATTCGTGCTTGTTACTACACAGAGAAGGCTCTTTCAAAGTCATAGCAGACAACTGTAGAACTGCAAAAGGAAACAGAGCTTCCAGACTAATTATATTTACAAAATATCACTGGCATATTTTATCAACATCTGCTTATTATTATAGAGAAGAGTCAACAGTTTTGTTGAGAAAGAGAAAAAATTCTAAATAAAACCTCATATTCATTAAGGATAAAATGTACTAGATAATGTGCTAGTTAAATATACACATCCATTAGAGACACAGCAGGACACAATCTTTACTTTGCGGGATACTTACATTACTTTACCACAGATAATGTGGTACACTACAACCAGAGCAGTTCACGAATCCAAAATGCAATACAACCTTGGTTTATTTGTTCTAATACTGAAACAGTTGCCTCAGGGATTAAATTGATTAATTGCACAGAACATGTCTGGAACATGCCATAGGACATGTCCTTGGTCAGAGCTTCCCACACATACAAACATACTCTTGCAAACAAATCTACAGCAATTTTGAATATTTTGCCTTAGTTAGAGATATGCTTTAAAACTTGCTGCACACCTTTCAAGATGCTTACTTCCATACATTTGTTCTAATCACCAACTTCTACAGTTCTCAAAGCTTTTAAATTCTAGTCCTACCACTTTCACTAGTCTGGATGATGCCTGCTCCTTTCTACAACTTTTTTTTTTACATCAAGCTCCTTCCCAGACTCACCGAATGGTAACCAAAAGCCTTCTGGCTATTCTCCCTCCTACTGATGTCATTCTGAAACCTATCTGAGATGAACCACTGTGGCAAAGCCATTAACAAATTCCTCCGAAGACTGAAAGATGATGAAGAACATCCATTTTCCTGAGACTGTGGTTTAATCGGTAGCTCGGAGTGGCTCATCTCCAGCGCTCAGTACAAGTGCATGCAGCTGCCCATTCATATCAGCCATGGCTGTGAGAACAAGACAATAGCTGCCAGTTGGGCCTTTGCAAGAGACTAAATAGGTTGTACCATTTGTAACTGGAAAATCTGATATTATCTTCATAATTAAATGCTTTTTTTGTTTGTTTGTTTTGTTTTGTTTTTTTTGCATTTTTCTTCATCCTTCCCCGTAAGTACATGTAATCTGATTTCTTTTTTCCTAATTTACCAAGTTTTTACAAGTTTTTCTATTAGGTTTTTTCAAGCATTCATGCTTTAGGAAGCTGATTTTCAGCAAACTCCCTAACAGTGAAGCAATTTGAAGAAGGTTCTGCAACATTCCTATTTCTTCTAAAGTAGCAAAACCCGTAATTACTTTGCTACTATCTAATAATGTCTGCTTAGAATTATCGTGCAAAAGATCATCTTCATTTTCTCCAAAAATATACAGAAGAAGAAGTTAACTGCTAGCATGGAGGTTTGGATCTATGAGTTCTTATCCTAAATATTGACAAGACTGATGCCACCAGCAGACCCCGCACGGTTAATTTCTTCCAAGTGTTCTATTTTCCAGAGATCGTTTAGGCCTCTCATGTTATGATCTTACAGGCTTTTTCCAATCTGACTTTGTCCATCTTCCAAAGCAGCCCAGTGCTGCATTATGAAATACTATTCAGTGTGCATATGACACTGTCACAGCTAAGTAGTCTACCACTGGCTGAGAGTTTTTGACCTTATACCATCAGAATTCTCATATCCTGATATATCCCAGAATAATATACTGGCTCCTTTTGAGATATTCAGCCACATTTCTCTCTGAAAAGAAAAAAAAAAGGCCATTAAAGACACTCATGTCATTTTCTTTGTGTTATTAATTCTTTGACACACAACTTACTGCATCTGTATTCTCCAAGCAAGTTCTACTTTGTGAGTATTGGGAAACTTCTGAAGAAAACCAGGCTGCGAAAAGATCCCAGGAAGCTGTCAGACCTGCTCTTTTAAGCTCCATGTCTCGTATTTGTCCCTCTTAGTAAGTACTAGGTTTTTTGGAAGGATCTGTCCTATTTGCAACATAGCTTCTTGATTGAGACTCTTTATTTTTCCCCGGCCATGCAGAGACTTGTCTTACAGCTAGATTTCTCAGTTGCTATCTTGCTTAATAATAAAAAAGCAAACAACCTGAAGCCTTCCTAATCTCTTCACAACTTTCTTCAGGACTTGGTACATCAGACTGAGTAGAAATTTTGCTACAGACTTGCAGCAAAACTTGTTTGCTTGTCTCTGAAAATGTTTCATTACGCAGTAGCTTACTGGGCCTTGCAGTTCATACATTTTTCAGTCATTTGATGTTACAGGGAACAGGTTTGTCATCAGTGAGACATCTGCCCTGAGTAAGCTCTGCACTGAGATACTGCATTATTTATCAGGACAGGGTTGATCATTCTCCTATAGTGACATTGGAAGCTTTACAGCTCTATTTTCTACTCCATTTATACTTTAATCTCATATTGCACTGGGTGGAGGCACAGAAATCTTACCAACATATTGTTTTCCATGCTGTGTTACAACCAGCAGGTTGCCTTCTTCAGTTACTCACTCATCTTACTGCTTTTGCCACAGAGGACAAAGCCCTCTTGTTCCAGGTCATGTGTCTCATGTTCCACTGAGATACCAGTCCCATGATCTGATGCAGGAATATTGCAGTGTCAAACTGGTACTACATGTACACAACAAGAAGATTTGGGTTAAAAAAAAAAAATAATAATGTTGAAAATAACTTTGTGATTAACAAAAAGTGATATTCCACACACTGATAATGACTTACTGATCACTTGGGGGAATGATCTTTTAATACTGTAAAAATTATTTATTGAGCAAATGCACAATTTTATTGAGTGTTAATGAAATACAGGAACTTCAAGGTGGTTAACATGATTTAAGATGTAGAGAATTATAATACAACTAGTACACAGTAACTGCCTGAGTGCATTAACAGAAATGAGCAGAACAGGACATGTAAATCCCCTTGAAGTGTGATTACTGGTTGTATATGGGAGGATATTTTCTATGGCTTGGCATGTTTTATTCCACTCTCACTTGTTGTTTCCTTAGTTTTTAATTGTGTTTCACTTTGACAAAGTCACATCTGAAGGAAACATACCTTATCCTGATGCAATCACAGATTTAAAATAAATCACCACCAAAAAAACCAAGACATTTGAGACAGCCATATTAAAATTCAGAATTTCAAGGAAACATAAAATTTTATTTCTGGGAAAATCATGTAATTAATTATAACTGTCAATGCAGAATACTATTTCCAGAGAAGCTCTATGAGTTTTTGATGGGTTTATAAAATGCTGCTTATCCAATCTACCTCTTTTGTATTAAAAACTGAAGGTCCAGCATAACATTTTCCATTTCAAATGTAAAAGTGTGCTGGGAAAATACGTATCTGTAGGTGTGGACACAGGGGCGGCTGTTTTTCTCCTCTACTCAAAATCATTTCCACAAGGAGAAGGGCAAAAATTAATAATAATGCCAGTCTAGCTGAAATGGTGAGTTATATTCTAGATGGCCAGATCTGCTGATGGGCAGAAATGACAGAGGAGGCTGTGACCAAAAGCTGTGTGGTGCCTAAAGCCGAGTACGTCCTTCATGTGTCAGCTTCAAAATCAATGTCATCTGACCCTACTGTCAGATGGCTTAGAGACACTTGAAAAACTTTCTGCTATAGCTAATTTTCTCAAAACATGAGGTTTCTGTTGTATATTTTCTCTAATTTGTTGCAATGAAGGACACAATGTTAATAAAACAAGATGAATTATTCAAGTGGGTGTTATCTGGTAAACCAGCGAGTACTTCATGTACTCTCCTGAACTGAAAACACTGTTTTTTTAAAGGTAGTTTCTGTTTAAAATCCTTTGAGGGAAAAAAAAAAAAAAAGAAAAAAAACAAAAAAAAAGAAAAGAAAAGAAAAGAAAAGAAAAAGCTAAAAGCAGCTTCACATTCTTAATTCTGGTCTAAAGATGTATGACAAGCACTGTTAAGTAAATGTGAAGAGCAGTGCGTTTCATTGGATGTGCTTTGTACTTGCTAAAAAGAGATTTTATATCAAGATTTTCTATCTCCTCAAAACACAGGAAATTAAACTAGCACAGAAGGAAGCACATTTCATTGTGAGGTTGGTCAACACCCAGGGAGGTTGCTCAGAAATGCTGTCAAATCTCTGCCCTTGGAGACCTTCAAAAATTTGCCTGTGCTGTCAATTTTTTGAGACATCAGCTGGATGTGGTCCCGGGCTGCAGGTAACCTTGCTCTGAGCAGGGAATGGGCATGGGGAACTCCCAACATCCCACTGACCTTAAATACTCTGTGATTAGAGGACTGAGAAATATACGACTTCTCCCAACCATGCACACCTGTGAAACATTTACAGTAACAAAAATACAGTTTAGCTACCATTAAATATATGAAGCATTCAGATGTAGATGCACATTAGCCAAATGGTGCCTACAAAGTTTGTAATATAATTAGATTTCTGTTCTGCTAATACCCACATGTACATCTGCACAGAATCATAGAATGGCTTGGGTTAGAAGGGACCTTAAAGCCCATCCAGTTCCAATCCACCGCTGCTTTGCAGGGCTGCCACCCACCAGCTCAGGCTGCCCAGGGCCCTATCCAACCTAATCCCAAATGCCTCCAGGGATGGGACATCTGCAGCTTCTTTGGGTAACCTGTGCCAGTGCTTCACTGCCTTCTGCATAAATGATTTCTGCTTAACATCTAACCTAAGTCTCCCCTCTTAGTTTAAAGCCATTTCCCCACGTCCTATCGCTATCTTCTTATGCAAAAAGTAGGACTCCCTCCTGCTTACAAGTTCCCTTTAAGGCTGCAATGAGGTCTCCCCTCAGCCTTTCCTCCAGGCTGAAGTAGCACAGGTGAAACCCGACTTTACCACAGAAGGAAATACAGGACAGGACACGGGGCTGTAAGATCACTGTGACAGCTGCTGGCATGGCAGCACTGGGTCAATTCAGCAACAGAAAAGCACTTCCTTCTCTAAACACAACTGCTGTGGCTCTTGACTCAAAAACAGCACGAAGACGGGAAACATCTCTTTCTCAAGTTTCCCGCGGAACCACAACAGCGGTTCCCACGATATAACAAAAGGCCTAATGGGTTCAAGCGCCAGGCCCAGGGCATCGGGATCCCACCGCGCTCCGCACCCCAGCGCTTCCTCGCGGCGGCCACAGGTGTGCCCGCGCCGGCGGAGGAGGTGGCGCGGCCTGCCGGGGGGGCGGGGACGTCCGCGGTAGAGGAGGGGCTTCGGGCGGCTGTATGGCCGCGGTGGGGAGCGGGCCTCGTCGTTCTCTGTGGGCTCGCTGGAGGACGTTTCTCCCCGTCCCCCGCGGGGCGCTAAACACATCCTTCTTCCCCCACCGTTGGGCGAAGGGTTCCGCCCGCTCTCTCGGCGGGCGGCCGTGGCGGCGCATCCCCCTGCGGGGCGGGCAGGAGGAAGCGCGCCCTCCTCCTCGCTCTCCTCCCGCTCCTCCCTCCCGGTGCTGGCGGCGGCTCCTCCTTCCGCGTGTGACCCGCGGCCGCCTGCGAGCGGGGAGGAGGCGCGGCGCGGCCCCAGTGTGGCGACGGCGGGAGGAGGAGGAGCGGGAGCCGCGGAGCGACGTACCCCCGCAGCCCCGCCGCCGGGCCCCGCCGGCGCCCCGAGCCCGACGGAGCCCCCCATGCCCGTGTGGTGCTGCCGCTGCTCCTTGGCCGGTCCCGTTAGGTGAGGGGCGGCGTGGCGCCGGGGCCGCGGCCTCCGCGGGAGACGTGTGGAGCGAAGGGCGGGATGGAGGGGCGCCCCAGCCGCGCGGTCACCTTGGGCAGCGCCGAGCCGGGCAGCGCCGAGTCGGGCAGCCCCGCCGCAGCGCGGAGCCGTGCGCCGTTCCTCCTCCGTCGGCGCTCACGGTGCCGCTCCGGGCATCGCGCGACCCCGCCGGGAGATAAGAGCTGCCCGCCGGCGGGATGTGCGCTTGGCACCGGGTATCACCCGTGTGTGCGTGACGAGATCTCCGTCAGCCGCGCGCTGCGGTCAGCCTGCTGCTACGCACAGCGTTGCGGGGGCTTTGGGAACTGCTCCGTAAGAAAGGCTCCTCCGTTAGTAACTTGAGGGAAATAACGGCAGCTGTTGCGAACGGTTTGTTCTCTTCCCGGGGAAGATAGCGTTTACGTATGGTATGTGTTTTCCTGCTCTTTTCCCACGCTTCCTTTAGAAATGTAACTAACTGCGAATAACTGAAAATCAAGAGCGAAGCGCCAGCGCCGGGTCTGGCAGCCTCGCGTCGCTGCGGATCCCCGGCTGGGGGCTGAGCGCAGGCCCTGGGCCGGGCTGCTGATACCGGTCCCCGCCATGCAGAGCTGGATGCAAAACCTGGTGCTTGTTGCTGGGCCGTTGCTCGCGGCTCAGGGGCGGCCACCTCCGCCATCCTAATTCAGGACCTTCCCGAGCTTTGCTGCGCTGTTCCTAAGCAAGGACGCGCGTCTGATGCGGTGCAGCTTCTGCTTCGTGCACGTGATAGCTGAGGAACTGCTTGTGTGTGTGTGTGCAGGCAGATCTGCACAGTTCTGTGCTGTGCAAGAGAGATTTTTCAGCCGGTTTCAGCCTTCCATCCTGCGAGGAGGGTGTGTTGAACCCCCTTGCTCTCTACCAGTCCACCTGCAAAGCACAGAGCACTGCTGCCGTAGTGAGCTCGGAGTGCAGGCTGGCAGGTAGCGGAGCCTACCTGTACCTGCCTAAAAAAGCAGTGTGGTGGTTAAATATCCTCTCTATTCACTTCAGCTTGCAGTTTGTGCTTTAATGCACACCTATTGTGACAAGCCAGCGCACAGCTGTAATGCGGTGAAGTCACTGATTTCCAACTTTTTTTTTCCTGTAATACAGGAAACACACATGTGAAGTTCTCACTTCCAGAAGTAAATACAATTTCAGAATGGCTTCCTCCTTTTTAACCAAGAAGTGACTGTCACGGGGCTGGGTGACAGTGCTGTCACTGCTGTGCAGCTCAGTCTTCAGCTTTCTGTCAGGCTTTGGGAGCATCCAGCAGACCCCTCAGGCCAAGGGAGCTGATAGGTTGGGACGTTTTTAATTGAGGAGTTGAGCATTTTAAAGATTTAAAAGCAGATTTTTAATTTGCCATTGCCTTTTAAGCTAAGCTGATGAAATGTTTGCTTCTTCAGTGACCTGGAAAACTTGAGTAGGTGCTCATAAATAATTAAGAGGCAAGCAGTTTAAAACATGTCTTTAGCATAGATGTATATGTAGAGCATGAAGAGCTGTGAGAGGAAGCTAGCTTGGTGTTGCAGAGAGAAAGCTGACAAATTAAGGAGATGACAAGTGGTGGGAGCAGTCTGTAATGCAGCAGCTAACCTATTGGTGCACAGTAATTACTTGCATTAAGTTTTTTGTTTGATTCCTTTTGTAAAAGACTTTCTTAATGTGGTTAAAACCACCATAGGATGCACCTAGGGTTACTAGAAATTGCAATCTCTCAATTTTTCGCACCACTGCTGACTTTGGGTTTGCATCTACCTGATCAAGAATGTGTTGGTGTAAAGTCTTGTGTGCTGTTCAGCAGGTAGGAAAGTATGTAAGGGGCTGCTGATACATCTTAGCTTCTCACTCAGTTTTTGGTTGGTCTCAGTGTTGTTTGTGGGCTAGGTGGGGGGTGTCTCCACTTCTGATGGGGATAATGAAAAGTGAGCTTTTCTGTGTGGTGGATCAAAATAATGCTCGTTGGTTATACATTGGCTTTGTATAAACTGAATTGGAAATCTGTGTCTCTGTGGAGCCATCTGTCCCTTTTTATTATCTTGCTATAGACTTCCTAGGAGAAAATGGACTTGGATTTACTGTTAGAAAACTGTTCTGGAGAGTAAAATTCTGTAGACTGGATGAAACATATCTATTTTAGTCTATTTTTTGTTAATTCTGTAGCTCTTCAAATAAAGCATTAGAAGCAACTTTATTTTGACAAGATTGTTTTGACTCCAGTACAACTGTTATATTTTCAGTTTTCTTCCATCTGTCCTTCTCAATTAGAAATTACAACAGCTCTGAAACTGAAGGACAGCTTCTGAATTCCTTTGGCCAGTATTTTGGTGACAGCCTTGGGAAGAAGATAAAAAGAATGCCTTTATTAGAAGAAACTGTTCTGCCTGGAGACTCTCTTCTTACTCTGCCTGTGGTAATAATAGGTGAGTTTTTTGACTCAAAATTCTCCACTGCTACCATTCCCTTTATAGGCTTGCTGTGTGAAGTCATTTATCGCTAAATGAATAATGCTTAACATCCTTACGGTGAAGGTGCTTATTACAAAAAGAGTTATTATGATTAACAACAGTGCCATCAAATTATATTGAAGTTCTTGCAACCAGAGTACATTTGAATTGAAGTGATGATCTGGCAAATGGAGCTGCATTACTTGGCAGCAGATAGATGAGTCTTAGCAGCACTGCTTGGAGTCAAGCATTGATCTCAAAGGGCTTGATTAACATGGTGCTGTGTCTTCATCAGTTTGCATGGAGGTTGTTGATGCTGTGGCACTAAAAATTTGCAGAGTCATGCAGGACAGTGAAAAGCATAATGTAAAGTGTGTGCTATGTGTATTGGCTAGGTGTTAACCTGGTTTATTAATTGTGTTTCTCCGTTGCATCTGTCACTAATATCTGGATATTGTCCCATCTTTTACCAAATCAATCCATGCCAGTTCAGCCAGTTGAGAACAATGCGTTGTAGTCTTGATGAAACAGTTAAAGGATTGTAATTGTAAAATCTTGCTGAATGACAGGATGGCAGAGGGAACAGACTCCCAGGGTACACGGCATAAATTGGTTTGTATTGGGCCAAGGCTCTTGAGCAACAGCTATTCACTAGCTCCTTACTGCCGTGAGTTGATGAAGGGTTAAAGAAAAGATCTGAAATAAAAGAGGCTTTCAGAAACCTCCAAAGTCCAAAGCTGTTAGGACTATAGCAAATCAACACCTTTAATTGTACATGTAAACAGGCGGAGAAATTCCAAAGAATGATATTTCAACATACATTCATGTTAAATCTCCACAGCTCAGAAAGATCAGTGTTTGTACAGTGCACGTTCTCAAAGCTTCACAATGGCTTAAAATAGTGTTCATGGAATGTATTTTATATGAATGTGACAGACGTGAATCACTTGCTAAATTCTGCATCACAGTTGAAGAGCAACAGCTTCCTAGCATTTCATCAACCTTCGTTTAAGTTTACCATATGGCTAATGACTCAGTTTTCACTGTTTAGCTTTGCAAATATGTGTTATGCAAATACCTGTGCTCAATACTTACTTTGTCTACAGTGCCTTCCTCTGTGCTGATACCAAACACAGCTGCTTTGAGTATTTCTACTTGGGAGGGGGAAAAGTTACCTGAAAGTTATTTCACACATACATCTGAGAAATGTCTCAAGTTTATCTTCCTCAGCTGCACGTTATCTCTAATTCGTTTGCTGCCTTAAAAGATATCTACGTTGATCCGTAATGTTATGGAACACCACTGTTTTTCCCTCATACATGTGTATGCACAAACAGAATCTCTACTGGCTTAATCTTGTGTGCTATTCCTGTGTAAGTGGAGTTTAACATCTTTAAGTTTCCTAGTGCTGTCTTTTCATTGCACTGTTCTAACAATGGGGAGGAAAAATATGGCATAGTTCATTAGTGACTTCATAATGGAGTAACAACTTCTGTTGCCTTCTCTTTAGCTTCACCATTCCATTTCTCCCCTGTATGATGCCCAATTTAAGATCAGATTCTTAGGTTTGTGCTGTGCAGTGTACTCTAATACTTCAGGGTGTACAAAACTACTCTGATAATATTAACTGCTGTGTTGTTCTTGTTTTGCTCAAGAGAATGGGAAGAAACTGTTAAATTCTATTTGAATGAGGTAAAATTGGTAAATTTTGTGGTAGAGAACATCTAGAGAATGTTCTGTGCTAAGCTTTATCATGTGCACTGGTTTTGATCTTAACATGTAAACACAGTGTGGTCCTATTTTCATCCAAATAACAGGGCTTTGCAGGGATCTTTGAAGTTGGTTATCCACTTCATATATAGGTACAGAAAAGTGAACTTCATCTAGAAGATGTCTGTGGTGGGAACTCGCCCCCTTTCCCTCATTTTTTCCAGTGCTTTATGGTTTTACAATGCACAGGCATTTTAACACTTTTTTTTGATGTCCATGTACTCACACGAAAGCTGCATTAAGAGCCCTTGAGGCACTCTGCAGCCTGGGTTGTTTACTCAGGTTCTAGACCTGGGAGTGAATAGGAAAGATGAGGTCTGAGCAAAGTTGTTGGGAAATATGGGGCCAGAAAATCCAGTAAGTGGGAAGAGGAGACATGCACTGCAGGAGTGAGATTGGAAATGCAAGATACAAATAGGTGTGTGAAGATAATGAGGAATAAGAAGCAAAGGATGAACTCTTGAGATCAGGAGTTAAAATAATACGAAGATCTAGCATCCTAATGATGAGTGCTACCTAGAACCATGAATAAATTGGTAACTTCAGCATCAGATCTAAAGTGTGTAGTAAATGCCACGTGTGCCCCTCTGGATGAAAATAAAGACACAATACTGAGTAATGTCTCAGTGGGAGAACACTGCTCACTACTTTTCGTTCAGTTAATGAGGAAAACCTATCGAAATAACTGCACATAGTCACCTGTTTACTGTCTGTAGAAAAGCACATACTTTTCTGATATTAACTTTCCCTGGATTTTTATATTTGACTTTACAACATTAGCACTACTTCTGTACTCGTATGTTATTGTGATCCCCTACTTAATTTAATGCTAATCAAACAAATACTTTCCTTACAGTAATGTCTTGGCCCCATCCATTTTGCACCTTTTATAAAATAAGTTCATCTATTAATTACAATAATTTGTGTAAATTATAGAAAGCCATAAAACAAAAAGATGCTTGAGTTGATATTGTTGCAATAAAGCATAATGCTGAATGTGGTTTGATGCAAGTTTTTTGTACAGTGCTACATATGTACTATGTGTGTCAGCATCTACTTTGTTATGCTGTGTGTGTGATATTTCATTGTCTTGGATCATTTCAGCTTTCTGCTCATCTTTTTTCTTTTATAAGACCTAAAGAGCATATGCCTCAGCTTGTTTCTATTCTGTGTTTTACAGTACTTAGTACAAGTGTGAATGCAAAAATGCAAGATGGAAATATTCGGGTATTTCTGTGATTGACAAGTAGAGCAGATCTTATCCATCAGATCATTTGCATGAGAACAGTGAACTTGACATGCTGAAATATGAAATCCCTTTATGTACACTTTGTTTCATAGTGCTAATTGTCACACACATTTTTTCTTACCTGATAAAAACTGTGCTTGGCTTATCTGGAAGAAGTTCTAGGGTAGGTGTTATTTTACTGTGATAATTATAAGCTGCTTTGAATTGGGATGGTAATGCATTATGTCACTTCACTGTAACTTTATTGCTGCTTATTTAATTACTTAGTAGAAGTAACCTAAAGTTTCTAACGCAGTTTCCTCTTTCTTTAATAGGAAACGGACCTTCAGGAATTTGTCTTTCATATCTACTGTCTGGATACAGGCCATATTTGTCTCCTGAAGCTGTACATCCAAACCCCATTCTCCACACAAAATTAGAGGAAGCCCGGCATCTTTCCATTGTTGATCAGGTAAGCCTGTTTTGCAGTCTTGTCCAGCTCTTTTCCTACAAACTACATTATGAAACAGTTGTCTTTAGTGAGCCTATTTGAAATGCTTTTGTAACTTACGTAAGTAGTGTGTAGATGAAAAAAGGGCTTAATGTTCTTATCCTGCAAAGAATGAGACCACAGTACAGCTCAAGTAGCTGTGTGGCCTCAGCCAACTAGCTTTACCACTTGACCTATGCTCTTCTTACCTGCAAACTGAAGGGCAGCGCATACCTTCTTCAGTGTCTCATTAGCAGATTATATACTTGGCTCTTCCAGATGAAAAATGGTACGTTCTGAGAACTGCTTATCTTAAATATAAATTAATTATCTTAAGTATAAATAAATAAATAGCAGATTGCAGAAAAATATGTAGAAGTAGCCTGCTTAGCTAATCACGTTTCCAGGGCAGTGATAACATGCTTCTGTTGATTTAAATGATCTAAGGCTCGTGGTCCAAGGCTGCTATGTTTGTGAAGGTGGTTTGTTTTGTGGCTCTAGAGATCTTTTTGTTTGTGGTATTTTGGGGTTTTACAATCTGCCTTTTGTAATGATATTATCGCTTGCCAGAAGCGTCAAAAGCACCACTATGTCAGTGAGGAGCTGATGCAGGCCTTCCAGCTCTCATGTCCCAGAATGTTTGGGTGCAGCTGTGTGGTGGTTTAAGGCTGAATGCCACATGCTGATAACATGCTTCAGATATGTGTTGAAGTTACATGACTGGAAACACTAGCGATTCTCTGTTAAAAGCAGTGCAGTATCAGTAAGTATAAATGTTACCAGGTTGCTCTGTTCTATTTGTCCCAATTGTTAAAATACCACCTAGCCCTGCATTAGTAGTATGTAATTTTCAAATGAGGCACATGTACTATATTCAGAGTTACAGGACTAAATCATAGCAGTTATTTCTAAACTGTTTTGATTGTGTTTATCTATAAAATACTTAAAATGCA
The DNA here is from genome assembly GCF_023343835.1 of Lagopus muta. Classification (NCBI taxonomy): domain Eukaryota; kingdom Metazoa; phylum Chordata; class Aves; order Galliformes; family Phasianidae; genus Lagopus; species Lagopus muta. Next base: position 24,974,771 of record NC_064435.1, read on the forward strand.
ACTTCCACTGACTATATTTTCTGCGTATCAAATTCAATGTCTATACATCAGAACAGTATGATAAACAGTAAAAGTTAGGTAAATATATAAAACTTAACTTTCTTGCTTCAGGATCTAGAGTACCTGTCTGAAGGCCTGGAGGGACGCTCTTCAAACCCAGTTGCAGTGCTCTTTGATACACTCCTTCATCCCGAAGCTGACTTTGGGTATGACTACCCATCCGTTTTGCACTGGAAGCTGGAACAGCATAATTATATTCCCCATGTAGTGCTTGGTAAAGGACCACCTGGTGGGGCTTGGCATGTGAGTAAACATTTCATATCATGATAATTTTGTGGATTGGGACTTTTCTTAGAACGGCTGTTTTAAATGTCAATGATGGCAATTGCAGTTTCCATTATCAAAGGTAAAGTATGTTAAAGATTGGCAGAGGGATAAGTTATTCTTTAATTTTGGGGATTGTGGCCATAACTGCTGTCTTGTTTTTATTATTATTTTAAATTATAACAAAGGTTATTCTCTAACTTTTCTCATGTTGTTTTCAGGTGCAATTATACAAAATCTTAAAACTTTAAGACTTTGGCTGCATCCTTTGCTTTAATCTTTTTTTCTTGTTTCAAATAACAATATTTTTAAGTAACCTTTATTTTCCCCTTCGCTTGTCCTCTCTTTCTACTTTTTTAGATCACATAGTTGCTCATTAAAACATCTAACTGTAGGGCAAAAATATTTCATCAGATGTATTATGCTCTATTTTTATGTCGGTCTGAAGGAATACAGTGAGAAGAACTTTGCTGTTTCACGTAAAAGTATCTATTAGGAATGTATCTGGTCATCTTGGTTTTTTTTTTTTCCTCCACCCTAGGCCATGGAAGGCTCTATGCTAACAATCAGTTTTGGAGACTGGATGGAACTGCCTGGACTCACTTTCAAGGAGTGGGCAGCTAGCAAGCGCAGGTAAAGATACTGCCTAAAGTACTGGGAAATAAGTTGTAAGAATGCAGGTAACTGTTTTAAGAACTGGAAAATATTTGAGCTTCATTCTTTACAGGAAAACTTCTTTTGTTTATTAAATTGCCTAATGGCATTGGAAATGATTTATGTACTCTGGTGGAAGAAAATTGACAGCAGTTGGCCAGAACGATGGCTTTCAATGCATCAAAATATATATGTGTACTAACAGTGATGTGTTTGAACATTTCTCAAATAAGTGCTGTTACTGTAAGCTGATTCAGTCATTCAAAACCTACCAAAGTATACCAGAAGTTCCTCTTTCAATGTGGATGTTAACTTGAGTAACTTAAGTTGCTGTGGATACTCACTTGCAATTCAGGAAGTCCGTACCTCTCAGTATTTACTTCACAGACAAAGCTGTAGCATCTGAAATGTTACAGTCTATGAACTGTACTTTTAAGAGAATAATTCATTGCTTCCCAAAGTTACTTTCTTGTACTAAGTTCCTTGGAAGGCAAGTTAAAGAAAAAACACTGTCTTGTACAATCTGTTGGCTTTTACTTTGAAGCTGCGATTAGTTCCCAAAGATCTGTGTCAACAGATGCGCTCTGCTTAAGCCTGTTCTACAACAAATTTTCCTAACTTTGTTCTAGCAAAATGAAAGGAAGTTGTTTTGACACATAGGGCAAAAAAGTAGAAGGATTTCTTGGGCATGTCTTTAAGAGCAGTGTTTACTCATTTCAGGATAGCACTTAAAATGAAGAAACTATACCTTTGTTCTGTAATAGCTTTCTTAGATAATAAGGAGACAAGATTACTGTCATTAACTGAAATCCCATAAGCTACTTATTATCTGGAGCTAATTTGTTTATATTATAATTTTCAACAATACTATAAAAAGAAATGCTGAACTGTTTCACTACAGTTAAACAGGCATAATTAGAAATATCAGTGATAATTAATGCTTACAGTCATATGAAATAGTGTTGTTATACCAGGTGTCACACTGACATTCATCCTATCCATTAAATACCTCATTACGATTTTCAGAGTAGTAACCTAAACTGAAAGCACGTATGCTGTCTTTTTAACCATTGAGAATAAGCAACCCAGTCTCATGTAAACACGCTTCTCAGCTTAGTTCAGTGGATAACCTGTTATTTGCTACTGTTTCTTTTGGCTTTTCCTGGAGCTTTTTTCTAAAGAAGCAAACAGTTTCATTCAATTTCTCAGACAGCTTAAATTTTTTGTAAATAGGTCAAACATAAGGTAGTATCAGGATTCCAGTGCAAGAATGCTTTTTCTTGGACATTGGTCATTGTAATCCTGTTCAAATGTGTATTAAGGTTCAGTGTGATACTTTATTCATTCAGGTAGGATTTAATTCTCTGTTACAGAGCTACTTAATTTGAAACTTACTGAGCTTATCTGTACTCACAGGAGAGTGATTCGTTCGAGTTAAGCCCTTTTCTTCATTACACTTTACAGTATACCAAACCTACAGTTTCAAATTTGGCTCTTAGCAATTATGATATTTATTTACTTTATTTTAGTGGTCATTGAGTGCTGTTTTAGCTGGTGTTCTACTGTAGGTGGTCATGATGTTAAAGTGAGTTGTAAAACACTTCCATATAGACCTAAGTAATACTGCAGTTTTCTTTTTGATTTGTTCATCACCTTAGCACTTATTATAATTAAATATTTACATTGTTTTTAAAAAGAGATAGCTTGTCTCTTATGTCAGGAATCAAGAGAGCAAATAAAGCAAATTGAGTGAGTTTAAATATACTGAACTCCATATCAGTTACACTGGGCAGATTCAGTGCTCTTAAATCTGACTGTTGTGTCGTAGATCATAGTTGGATGTTGAAAATATTGATAAGGTCTTTATATTGACTGGAAACATTCAATTTTGTTTCAGAAATATAAAGAGTGACCGAGTAATGCCGGAGGAAATAGCTTGTTACTATAAACACTACGTTAAAGTCATGGGCCTCCAAAAAAACTTCAGGGACAATGTTTACATAACATCAGTATCCAGACTTTACCGAGGAGATGATGAAGATAGAAGTCAGCTGAATGAAAATATTCCGACGCAGCATTTGGAAATGGAAGATGGACAGAAACCACTGATTAAGCGAAACTGGGAAGTCAGAGGTTATCAGCGAGCAACAGATGGTTCTCATGTGCCCTTCTGCCTCTTTGCTGAGAACGTGGCTCTTGCCACGGGAACCTTTGACTCTCCTGGCCGACTGCACATTGAAGGTGAAGATTTTCCTTTTGTCCTTCATTCCATGTCTGACTTCGGAGCTGCTGTAAGCAAAGGAAAGCTACGTGGGAAAGCAGACCCTGTGTTAATTGTGGGTGCTGGACTTACTGCAGCTGATGCAGTACTGTGTGCCTACAATAACAACATCCCAGTAATTCATGTGTTTCGTAGAAGAGTTACTGATTCGAGTCTGATTTTCAAACAATTGCCTAAAAAGCTTTACCCTGAGTACCATAAGGTCTATCATATGATGTGCACTCAGTCACATACTGGGGACTCTCATCTGCATTCTGCTTACACTAGTTTCCCTGAACACAATGTACTTTCCTTTAAGCCTGAAATGAAATGTGTTCTTCAGAGTGCCTCTGGACTGAAGAAAATCTTGAAATTTTCTGTAGCCTTAGTTCTGATAGGTTCTCACCCAAATCTTTTCTTTTTAAAGGACCAAGGACATAGCATAGGACATCACTTAAATCAGCCCATCACGTGCAAAGGGAATCCTATTGAGATAGATCCATATACATACGAATGCACTAAAGAAGCAAACCTCTTTGCTTTAGGTCCCCTGGTGGGAGACAACTTTGTACGGTTTCTGAAAGGAGGTGCACTGGGCATTGCACGATGCTTGGCAATAAGACAAAAGAAGAAACATGAATTGATGGGAAGTGAGGATGGAGGAGGTGATGGGGTACCATAAATAAGGCATTAGAAACTTTTCACATATGGAACTAGACTTAGTCTAACAAAACACTCACTGACAGCAAAAGTTGTTAGCAGTCATATTTCTGTATACAAGTAACCTGTGCTTGTATTGTTTGATAAAGGATGCTGATACCATAATACTTCCTTTTCAAAATGCAAAGATTTGATCTGCTGTTACAACTGATCTCTATCTACTGGAATTAATTCCAGAGAAACAGAAAATGAGACTAACTCTTACTGACCTACCTGTCATCTCTTGCTCAGCTGAAAGAGCAGACTTCCTCTGGGAAATGCAATGCCTGCCAGTGTGGGTTCATCTTTCAGTGTCAAACTTGACAAAATATTCCTATCCTGAAATTAACTTCAAAAAGCAGAAGGCTGTTAGTAGAAAGTGATGCTTGGTCCCAGAGCAAATTTGGAGCCTTTTGAAGTGGGAATTTTATTTATTTGCCATATTAATACTTGGAATGAGCACTTACAAAATGGTCTTTACTATACGAAGGATATTCCGTAAGCAGAGAGAGTCCCAAGAGAGTCCCAAGTGACCCAATTTGGTAATTGGAATAAAAGAATAGGCATTCGTGTTTAATCTTCAGTGCATGATTTGACAATCCATTAATGTTTTTTTCATGCAATGCCTAGATTTTGGTGAGTAGAGAAAGACGTGACGTGAGATGTTCCCCTGCGGTGATATGTACGTTCTGAGAGAACTCACCAACATAAACAATAAAGTACTGATGTAAGTGCTCTTATTACAGTGTCAGTATAATGAATATCTAGTGTACCAGTGCAAAAGACTACATGAGAAAGCTTTTCAGCTTTTTGCCTCCTAGCTCAGGAAGACTGGGATCACTTGAGTGATGAAGGTGGGTGATAGGTGGTAGTATTTCCCATTTGGCCAAATACTGGTTATTTGCAGCCTGCATATTTTTAAAATGTCATGGGAAAGGATTATATCTTACAGCCAGCGTAACAACAACAACAAACAAACAATGACCATACTTTGTATGAAGGCTTACAGTTTGCTGTAAGATATAAATATTTAACGTGTAACTACCTCTGAAGTTTTACATTTGTCCTCCATAACATAAGGTCTAGATTTCATTTGTTGGATTTTTGTTTGAACGTGCTCTAGAATTATTGACTGTAGTAAGCAGCAGCTCACTGTTATTCCAGAACTCACAAATCAAGTGCTTCAGTTCATTACCAAACACTTAAAACAGGTTAATTCGCAGAATAACCTGGGTAGACTCTTAGTTTTTCATTAGCCCTTTTCTGTGTTAAAGAATGTCATGTTCATGTAAGGTATTGTACTTAAGTTCTGATATGAAGATTTCAATCACGCAAATACATTTTAAAACTGAAACGAGGTTTAGACTTGGTCTGAAACTATCAGTGCTTGCTGGTATCCCAGCTCGCTTTCCCAAGTTATAGATACCTGTAGTGACAAATGCCTGTTTTCTGTGCCAACTGAATTACTGAGTTCTGTGCCTACTGTCAGCCTTTATGTACCTGAGGAAGGTAATCAGGCTTGGATCACAGAAGTTAAAGTCAAAAAGGCTGAAGTATGTGAGGATTAAAGTGAGGTGTTTTTTTTTCAATGGAAATCCAAAATTATTTATGAAGTGATGCTACTACTGACAAATTTTAGAGATAATTGCTTAAGTATAAGGAGGGCAGACTTCGTATTTGCTTTATTGCCTACACAATTGAATTCAGCTGTATGTTTTCAGTGGTGGAGGTATTTTTAATAGTGACATTTGGACTGGTTTTAATTATTCTAGGTTTATTTTGTTGATAATTGAATTGAGATTCTATAATTAGCCTTCATTAGTGAGAACTGTATATATACATCTATCCTAAATCTGTGCTACCCAATAATTTAACTAAGAATTAGCATTGAAGTGCTAGATTTTAGACTGCAGGTAATGGAACTGGATATTTTAGAACTGCTTAATACTTGCTTACAAAATCTTATTGCAATTAACATATTGAGAATATTTCTACACTGTGATTAAATTCCTTCAGTTTTGTGTAAGTGGCCAAGCAGAGCATATTGCAGCACATCAGAGTACTTGCCTTCATTACGTGAAACAAAATGCCATCAGAACACAGGAAACAATATACTTAAAAACTTGGCCAGCAGGATAAAAGCTCTTGAGTGGCCGAATCTCCATCCTCAGCTGCTGCATCTGCTAATGGGCTGTGTTTGTAGTGAGGGAAATATGGTCAGAGATATTTGTTCTGTTCTTTGTACAGGTGTATTTCACAACAGCATTTACAACATCTTGAGCCTTAGCTGCTTTTCTGTTTTCCTTAGTATTTCTAAGATGAAAATTCATGAGATGCTTTAGTTGGGCAGAGGAGTTTATTCGGTGGTAACTCTTGTTAGGCTGTCAGTATAAAAAGAAAAATAATAATAATAGCCTTTAACTGAAGGTGTTCCAAAAAGGCACCCTGTTTTTTTTTCGTTTGTTTGTTTTCTTTTTCTAGAAATTGCCAGTTCTGAAGTTTCAGCCAGACATTTGGGTTTCTGACTTTGACTGCTTGGTGAGGTTTCCGTTTCTCTCCTAGATACGCTGTGAGAAAAAGATATGCAGAAGTTAATGCAGTTAGGATAGCTTTTCTGTAGGACAGCTTTCCCTAAAGAATTGGATCACGCTGCATTTGTTGTGGATTAGATGGGAGCACTGAATAGGTACCTTTGGGGGAAACATGTTGTCTCTCAGTTCTCAAATATATCCACATTCAATATATGTATTTAAATTTCCTTTCTTCATAATAGTTCCCAAAGGGAAACTTTGCTTCCTTCAGCATTTCTTTCAGTGAGGAAGGCAAGTTTTCAAATACTGTACATTAAAAAAAGGTTGCTTATTACTGAAGCTTTATTACTAATATGCAGAAAGATTATAACTGTTAGCTGAAGAAATTTTATTTAGATTTATAGAACTTCTAAAGGTGCAATAACCATGCTAAGTGTTTTCTAATAGGCTGGTGGGAAAATGTCTTTTGTAGTTGTTCTTGGTTCTTTAATGCTGAATACATCTCCAAAACTATTGCTAAGATTAATTAGTTTCCAACTGTGTTGAACTGGGACTAAGATGTGTCCTAGTATGTGATTATTTAATGATAGGCAGTTCTGAATGAAGGTACCTAGCTGGGTGGTAACAAATGGCATGGTTTCTGTTGGCTTCCAGTGGCTGATGGATGAACTTCTGCTTAATTTGCCAGGATTGGCTTCATTTTACCCTGGCAAGTGCAGAAATCCACAGTAACGTCGGGCTGTTCTATCTCAAGAGGAAGCACTGCCTGGAGCTAGCAGCCTTGGTTTTCTGCTGAACATATGGAGAGAGTATTGGACCCAGATGCATAGGTTGCAAACAGGGCCTATATGCTGAGTAAAGGACACCAGAGAGCATCCCATAGCTATGGGTCCCTGGTCCCCAACACTGCAGGGGTTGTTGGGAGGTGTCATGCTGTCCTTGTGGCCTCTTGTGTAGGCACTCTTCAATTAATTTCTTTGTGATGGTTGCCTAATGAAAAATAACAGTTTGGTAGAAGGAGATGGCTGTAGCTTTTCTCTTGTAACATTTAAACTGGGAAAAAGATGAGAGACAGAAAAATGGAGCACTTGGTTTAATTTCCTACAGCATTGAACAGACCTAGACTTTGACGCAGGCCTGTCTTGCACAGGCAGTTGGAGAGAGAAGGAATTTACCTTGTTTTTAGGTAATTTGCTCTTGAGAGACAAAGAAAGGGTGTGAAATCTTTCAGCTCCCAACGATTTCATGCTAATTAACAAGTAATGACCAGTAAGTAACAATAGAAGAAAGCAGTAAAGAATCTGAGCAACTTAAACTTAAAAGCCTATAGGTGCAAAAAGAGCCCACACAGTGTTAGAGCGTAGTGGGCTCCCATCCTCTGTAAGGTTTATGCTGTTGCATTTTCACTTGGCTAATATTTTAGAACCATTTGGCTCTGATTTTCTGTTACCAGTGTGGATTATTTGGTGAGGGTTAGAGCCAGGTGGGAGCACAGTAGCCACACTGGCGGAAGAACTTTCTGGATATTCATTTTCCTTGCACAACCTGGAAGAGAATGCATGAATGCATGCTTTGTTTGAGGTTACCACAATGCCTGGTCTGTTGAGCAGAAACAAAGGAATCTGAAATGCCATTGACAAAGGAAGGCTTTGGTGACACCGGGTGACTAAGTTAGACACTGCTTTACAAACAGCTCTTTCTGCAAGACAGTACTGTCTTTGGGGGGGAATATGGTACACTTCTAAGATGTCTGAGCTAATCCTCAAAGCCTGAATTGCACTAGGAAATGTGAAATCACACATTCAGTGTAAGGAACAAGGATTGGGTTGAAGTAGTGATTGCAGTAAGGCTAAGCACTCTTCCAGGGATGGTTTTGTCAATGCAGATTGAAATGTTTCAGGCTTAGTGCCCTGATATCCTGTTGCACCTGTCTGCATGCTAGTGACTTTATAGCAATGATAATTTCTTACTTAAAGGGCATATTAAGCTCAACTCTTACTGGAAATTCAATAAATTTACATTTTCCTCCCCCATCTCTTCATGATGAGATCAGTGGCAATGTGCATGTATACAACCATACTGTCTGTGGTGGATGCTTCAACCAACTAAAATTTAGCATAGTTCCTGGATGCCCCTGTGGACTTGCATCTATTTAAAAAAAAACAGTACAGAATCCTGGCTTTTTTTTTAAAAAAACTTGATATATAAATTAGAATGTTGTCCACAATTCTAAAGGAAAGGAAGTGAAAGATTTGTAGACTTTCAAGGGGATGACCTGAGCAAAAGGAAGAGTTTCATGTTTAATGGTAGGACCAGCTGTATGAACGCTGAGGTGCTCCTTTTCAAAATCCTGTCGCCTCACATCTGTTTGGCAAAATTTTGGAAAGTCATTGCTCTGGTATTGCCCATTCCTGTTAGATCTGATGCTCTGGTTGCGGATTTCCTGTTCTAAATGAGCTGAAGATTTATATTCACTCACCCACGCTTCCTGCTCTCATGCAAGGCAGCTGGAGCTTGAGGTACCAAGTAAACATTACAGTGCGTCAGGCTTCACTATTTCTGCTTTTGCTGAAGTACGTTTAGGTCATATCCTTTTTTAGAAGTTCAGTGTAAACATAACACATAGATGGTATCTGCTGTCAGCTGAAGTAGATTCTCCTTTGAGTTGTGAGTAAAACCTCAGTTTTGATGAGATGATAAACTTTCCCAAGGCTTGCATACAAACCTTGTTTCATCTTCAGGTGTGAAATCTGATGGCAGATGAGGGTTCTCCACTTCCTTTGGCCTTTCAAGTCAAATTATATGTGGTGAGGCAAAATTGTATGGTGTTCAGGAGGAGGAAATTATATTGATCTGGTGCTGCAACTAATGCTTGAGAAAGAGAGATTCTGAGAGTCAGAGATGAGGCAGAATGGTGCAAACAGTGTTAAAGCAAATGGTGGGGCATGCTGCTGGCTGGGGAGATATAGAAATGGTAGGGATATTGGAATGTAGTGATGGTGGTCATCAAAACTTGTTAAGAGGAGGTGTGAGGGGTGTAACAGTAAGGAAGATGATACACGTGTGTTGCTGTTTGGTTTAGGAATGAAGATACTAGAATGAGCAGAGTGCAGTCAGATGAGGCCAATTTGTGATTCAAATACTGGGTATGGCCAAATGTGACTGGGGATTCCATACATTGAATGAAGCAAGAGAAGGGCAAGGTGTATGGGGGGGGAGGAAGTAAGGGGGAGAAGATGAATTTTCTGTACAAAAGAACTGATGTTAGGAGAGCTGGTTGGGGTGGAGGTAGGCCTCAGAGCTGCCTTTGACTGGTATGCCAGCTATGAGCTGAAGCTTGGTGTGAAATGTGATTTGATTCCTCTGACTGAGGAATGGTGGTCAGCAGATGAATGTGAAATTGATGGGAAACATATTTTCAGACCACAGGAATTAGTGCAGTGCCGCAGGAGAAGCCTGCCCTGCCCTCACCCCCTGCTGCATCGGCCCTGAGAGATGGAAAGTAAGGGCAGGAGTGAGATGTGGGTTGTCACTGGTGGAAAGAAATGGAACACGAATCTCAACAGTCTGAGGGAAAAAGTCCCAGTAGCTTTGCCCAAGGCAGTGGCTTCCCAAACAGACATGGAAAAGGCAGGAAATCAGTGGAAACGGAGAGTGAGGATGATGTTCCTGCACAGATGCAGCACCTGGGCCCTGCTCCAGGGGTGTGCGAGTTAATTCAGCCTGTGTGGAACCATGCTCAGTGAAGCTGCTGGATGCAAGACTGTACTCTAAAAGCCTTGCTAATAAAAAGTATATTTAGTCTGTATACTGTGTGCATCTCCTTCCTGTGAGCAATGTGAACAAAGATGGTTCTAAAAAAAGCAGACCCACAGCCCCTCAGTGTTCGTTACTCAGAAAAATGAAAGTGCTGTAGATAAAGCTGCTGCTTTTTTATCCAAAAAATACAGCTATAAGCAGAGTTTAGTCAAGTGTGCTATGCTTTTAAGTTGTGATTTGGATTAGAGAAAGCTTAAAGGTCCAAGTTTGGTTAGTAAATGTTTTTTTTAGTTGCAGATGCTAAGTTAACCCCATACAAGTTCACTAAGAGAAAAAAAAAAAAGTTCATCTGAATCTTGAAACCAAAGGGCAGAAACCATCTGTAAAACCAAAGCATACAGCAGCAGTTGTTCTGAACTACACAATGCTCAGTAAAAGGCTACTGTTCACGAAAAGTCACTCTGTACAGAGATGTGATACAGGGAAATGAAATGTGTGAGTACAAATCTCCCCATGGAGAGAATTGCAGCCCCAAAGCAGGAGCAGTAATTTCTAATACAGTGGGAGAAAACAGGAAACCACCTTCCCTAGTAAAGTAGTTTCACAGCTGCCTGTGAGAGAATGCAGAGAAATGCTGGCACAGAGAAACATCACTAGATTTATGAAGAACCCTCCAAGGGCTTCTATTTAGGTGCTCACCTAATTGCATGATGGGTGAGTCTATCAGTTCTATGATGCTAAACTGAAAAAAAGAATCAAGGCTGCTAAATCAGCTATGTGGGGAACTGGATGTGAGAAGCCCTAACTGCTACAACTTGAACACAAGAGTGGTCTCAGCTGTGCCTCTGGGGCTGCTCAAGTTGCAGTCTGAGTAGCAGAAGACTTGGCTTTTATGTTCTTTTACAAGGCCCATGGTATGTTCTGTTACGAGTTTTTCAAGAAAGAAGAGTTTTTTTCTATCAATTATATACAAAGGTAAACAGAATCTTTCTGAAGGATCTTGTCCACTGATATTCTGCTTAGTAACTACCATCAAAAAGGTCATCCTCAGCAGTCTGCAAGGACTCAGATCCATTAGAACAGAGAGCTTTAAACATAAAAACATGGGAATTTTGAGATGAGAAAAATTCACGTTGAGAGTACAACGAGTAATACTAAGTACATCTCTTCCAGCAAATGCTGCAATAGCTGAAGAACCACTAAAGGTGGTGGGTGGATGAGATCTGCCCCTGCTGTGATGTAAGTTACAGTACCAACGTACCTTATGGCCATCTGCTGAATTCAGAGTTATCGATCTTCCAATCTGTGTATCTTTTTGGCCATCCCTGAGCAGTCAAGGATCCACAAAGAAAAAAAATGAGGAACAACTGTTTTTTGAACACAAAATATTTTTTTGTCTGAGACCATGTAACCAGTTTGACTTCAGGATAATTGCTACTGACATACATAGATCTTGGGGCACTGTTCTTCGGAGCTGAAACATGACACAGTGGTTTGAAATAGCCTAGTTCACCTTGACTGCTGTGTTAAAGATTCAGTCACATCACATAAGAAAAGCGATCCTACCATCTTATAAACAGTGATAGAACTACTGTCCGCCTTCATCACAGCTTTATGTAAGTGAACAACTTCAAGGCTTTTTGAGCTGAACTTAAGTATGACAAAGAAAAGCTGTTTTATTTCCATCCCCAAAATCTTTTAGAACAGTAGCACTAGTACTTGCTCTACTTAATGAACCACTGAGAAGGCTACCATCATTAGGCATTAGCTACGCTTAAATCTCTTAATAGATTCCTAACTCTTAAGACAATATCCCTGAAAAAGAGCTCAAGAATTCAATTAACGTCCTTTTCTCCCTCGTGAGACCAGTTCCTTCCATTTCTCTTGGCCTGAATCTTCAAGACTGGAAAAATGACCTTATTTCAAAAAGGAGCAGTGTTTATTTGGCTTCCCTGCCACAACTTGATCTTGAATTTTCAACCTTTTTCTTCTTTCATTTGATGGAAAAGCTCCTACAATGCTAAAAATCAGGGACAAGTCTCTACAAGCAGTATTGGGACAGCTGTTATCTACTGACATAAAAGGAGGATGGAATAAAGCTAAATCCTCTATTCTATTGAAAATAATGAGTAGTAACTGTCAGCTCAAAGAGGGGAGTGGTTCACGCTTCTCAACCTGAAGCATACTTTTCTGTTAAATGAATTTTATTTAAAAAAAATTCTGAGTAGCTCAGAAAGTAGAACTGATCATGTCCCTTGAAAGGAACAGCACTCTGTATTTATCAGTTAGCACAAGACTTACATTCAATTCCCTTAACTACAACGTTCTGTTGAATTAAGAAAAAAAAGTGAACACAAGTCTCCTCATTGTACTTGTGAAAATCATCAAATCTCGTCTTCCTCCCCATCTGTCTCAAGTTCTACTGCAAATGAAAACAATTTACAAATTTATACTCTGGAGAAATTAATAAGGCTGATTTGGCCACTCTGTACATAGCAGGGGGGTTGAAACTCGATCACTCTGGTCCTTTTCAACCCATGCCATTCTGTGATGATTCTATGATGATTTTCACGTGATACTACAGGAAAGTATATAAACTCTTGTACAATGATTGTCATCGTGTAACTTTTTAAGAACAATTTGTATGAGGAAGAAACAGCAGCCATTTTCAAACACACTTCTTTCCTATTTGCAAAGGAAAGAGAATAGGTGGAGAAAAAAACAATCTTTGCCTCTCTTCCCTCTCAAAGAAAAAAAACCACATAACTGAACTGCCTGTTGCTGTTGCAAAATTTTCCTGAGTTTACAGGGCTGTTTCTAACCCAGCTGTAAGATGTTCAAACAAATACTGACTATTTGAATACTGAGAATGAGGCAAGAGCTCTCATTTTTTAATACTAAGATTTGTTTAAATATTTGCCATCACAAAAAATTGGTGTTTATGTGTAAATAATCTGTTGTTACCAACTTCAAGAACAGGAAGAAGCTGGAGTTGATTAGTATTCAATTTGTGCCTGAGTAAATAAGAAATATTTAAGGTTTAGTGTAACTTCTTTGTCTTGATTACGCCCTCTTCAAAAACTTTCACAAGGCAAATGTGATAATAGACAAACAGCTAATTAACTAACAGGGCCTGATCCTAGCTTCCTTTCTTCTCCCTCTTGTCCACCCCCTCCAATAGTATTGACAAGTGAACATTAGAAAGAAACTGCCTGAAATTAAATCCTAAATACATGCAGTATTTTCCTAAGCATTACTCTGAAACAAAAACGTTAAGGTCTTGAATGTACAATCCTTGAAAGAAAATTCTTTTTCTGTATTAAAAGCAAGATTTAAAAACAAGTCATACAGTAGCAGATAGCTCAGACAGTCATACATGTGTATATATTACATGCTGTAACCAGCAAACACATCAGTGGAGCAGAAAGCATATTTTGATACAGAACTGCTGTAAATTCAGGTCACAATTTATCTTCTCCTTTTCACGTTAGGATCATACCTGCAACAAAAAAAGAAGTTGTCACAAATAAGCATGGCTCCATGATATTTGAATTTAAGAATGTAATGCAAATGATTTTATTATACAATTATAACAAGGGATTAGGCAACGTTCAGTCCTTTCCCAGACTGCACCTCTGTGATTAATTATTGTTGCTACAATTTGACTGAAGAATGGAGAAGTTAAACCTGTGCATGAACTGAAGGTAACGCTCTTCCCTGGCTCCTTTCCTAGCTACTCAAAATCTTTCTGTCTATCCCACACATAAGCAAGATTCTCCAAGCCTGTAAGTATCCATATATAACTGAGACACCCTGCAAAAAAAGTCCAGAGGCCAGGGGTAGAAGAGTACTGTACATTCACAGCAATCTACATTTGGCCAAAACTCATTCAGCAAAAATCCTTTTACTTTCTGGAAAAAAATTAGATTTCTGAGTTACAGCAATATATTTACGATTTTCCTGTGCTACACCCCTTGGCCTTCTTTTCTTCATTTGTGCTTCACTTCCCCAAATCCCATGTCCCTTCTTTGAAATTCTGATATGCTTTGTACTCACGCGTGGATAACTTACGGACACAACAAATGATCAGGCAGTTTTACTTCCACTCATTCTGAGCTCATTCATCAGGACTTTTTTTTGCTTAGGCAGGAAAATGTCATAACTTCTGAGCCAAATTACATCACCATATAATTACAAAGCTATTATAGAATTTACTGCTCTAACACATGAAACGTGTATCCTTTGAAAGCAACGCTCTATTATTAACTATTAATGAACAACACAAGCTGTTAATACAGTAAGCTTTTCTGAATGGCTTGTACACATGTTGATACTCAGTATGATGTCATTTTGACAGTCAGTTGGACAAACACCACTTTCTTCACAATCTACACTTTTCTACCAAAATGTACAGTTTTTAGAATTTGTCAAATGCATGTCAGGTCAGAAGACACACAGTGGTTTCTTGCTTCTTCACATAAAAATGAGAGAATAATTAAAGCTTTGCTGACCAAAATGAGACCCTTATACTCAATCTCATTTGACTTCATTGCTAGAACATTATTACAAATCAATTGTAACATTTAAGGATGTCCTGGACACCAAAACACATTCAGAGATCTCAAAGAACCGATAAAACCAGAGGAGACATTTCATGGTGTCCTGATGGCAGGGTTCCAGCTTCAACTCCATCTGAGACTGTCTATGGAGAAGATGACACTGACCATCATGAACACCTTTCTATTTAATTCTCCATCTCACCTTCAGTCATTTTTCATGCTAAACGAATCCTGGATGATGTTTTCCAAACAGAATGAAATCAAACAGTATCTGAGAAAGGAAACTCTACAGTGACTGTGGCTTGGACCAGAAAGAAAGCTACAGAGATTCCATCGCTGGCATAAATGTACAAAGAAACAAAAGGCTTTGCTGGGAAAAGGGAATGAAGGGCACAAAGGGGTGTTAGTAAGCATAACCAATTTATTTGTAGTCTTAGCAGAAAGATATTTCCTTCCTTTCTGTCTCATTTCTCTCTGTACTGAATCAAAAGTAGATGAAGGTATGGGTTTTCTTTCCAACTCATCTTTACCTTGGAGCATGAGTGTTGCTAATTTCATTTTCAAATGCAATTTTCAGGGGAAATTGCAGCTGTTAAAATTAGCATCACACCAACCAGTTTTGCTCAGGATTAAGGACAAAATTAGAAGTAGGTTACGATCTGCTGAACATTAAATTACGTGTTTGAGTATTTTTGGAACCTTCGGGACGTGCCACTATCCCAAATAAATTGGCACTAAGGTCAAAACCGTTCTAAGCATGAATGCACGTGAATTATCTAAGCTTCCACTGCTTTTGAAAGGTTCAAATTAATCAAGATACTTCAGATCAGTTAATTTTCTAGCACAGCAATCAAGCTGCACCATGTATTTGTATAAATGTATTCGTAATTGTCATGCATTTAAATGTACTGCAAACATAAAACCTGGATCCAAGATAGCAAACTTGGCACAGAACATCTGGAAAGCAGTTATAGAGCATTGAAATTTAAGATTGGAGTTGAAAGTGGCCAGACAAGAAATCAATTGAATAAGATGATTTTCCATACTCTTTCAAAAGAGAGATGAGGAAAAGTAGTAAGCAACTGAAACAAGGGAAAATGGAAGAAAACCACTACTACAATGAATTATGCCAAAAAGCATAGGAAATATAACATTTAGGTGTATTTATACATTGTTAAGTTTTTGGGAGTCATTACCTCAAAGGTTAAAAAAGATCATTCTGATGATCCCTTCTTTCACAGAGATAACATTCCTTGCTTTAGGTCCCTCAGCACAAATAGACAAGTACCACGGCTAGCACTAAAGTCACAAACTCCAGAACTGTTCTTTAGGAATTCAGATGACCGGCTTAAATCTAACACCAAACTGTTTCATCAAGCAAACGCACAGAGCTTGACTCTGGAAATCTCTTCCAGTCTTTGTGAATAATCAGCCAGAGAATCACGCCGTGTCCTGAGGAACTGAAAGGGACCCGAAAGGAACACCAAAAGTTCAACTTCTGGCTCCACACAGAACTAAGACAAGAGACAGGAAATGGCAACATTCTCATTTGAGAATGTTCTTTTACAATTATTAGGGTAATTCTGAAGTGGAAGTTTAAAGCAAAAACAAACAAACAAACAACAACAACTGAGAGTCGTAATTGAAAGTTACCTTGAGTATAATTCCATACATGGAAATACAAGAGATTTTGAAAAGAATAGGCAAAGAAACAGCCTTTGCAGAACTGGCATTTCTCCAAAAAAAAAAAAAAAAAGAGACGTGATGAAAGATGCATCTTTTATAAACATAAATCTCTTACCTAAAGAGATCATCAGCAAGCGATTCTTCTCTGGCACGTCGATTCTGTTCCTGAAAAAACAGGATTTTTCAACATGGTATATTAAGAACTAACATACTTTTTCCATGCAAGTTCATGATGGATAATATATTTCATTAGTCAAGGCTGGCTACTGATGCCAACTAGCAGATCAGTTTGTGAATTGGCCAGAAATTAGCTTTCTGTTTTTCAAGGCAGTGTAGAAATAGGGGAAATTTTGTCTGATTATAGGGAAATCTTAATTAGCATTATCTACATCCAGGAACTAAAAAAAAAAAAGAGATAACAATGGGATTTGATCAGGTGATGGAAATAAAGTATGGATCATCATACTTTATTTGATGGAGCAAGTACTTTTGAAGAAAGTACTGGAAAATGAAAGTGCTGGTGAGTGCTGTCATAAAGTTCTATGTAAAAAGAGAAAAGAAGCATAAAACTTCCCAGTGCATTTCTTAATATATTGCAACAGAATTTTACTCAGGTATTTTCTGTTCTGTTCAAGAGAACACAGAGTATCAACTGCACATTGTAACAATTTAAACAAAGATTACTACACAAAAGTTCTTCCTGCCTCTCTGTCACATTTGTAGGAACCACAATTTATCATCCTGCTTATTTCAGTTACTAAAAAAAAAACACACACAAAAAAAACTCTTTCATGTTACTGATTTTGATTTAAATCATTATTACTGACTATATGAATTCTTAATGTAAAATGAATTCAAATTATCAGCAAAAAAGAAAAACCAAAACTCAAGCCTTACGTCTGTCTTCTGGCGTTCAGTAATGTTTCTAATGCACATGTAACAGCTAATTTGCTGAGCTTTATTCCAAAAGTAAAATTTCCAAGTATTTCAGAAATGACCACAGGTCAGGATGACCATTTTCAGGAGTGAAGTTTTGGTTTTGCTCATCTTTGAGAAAAAATTCCTTACCTCCAATTCTTCTCTTAACCATTCTTCTAGTTCTGAATTCTTTCTAGTTTGGTGAGCAACCAAATCTGATCCTCCAATAATGTATGGAAGTTGCCCAGCCCCTGGATAAGGGACCTGGAGACAATAAATTCTTAAAGTTACAATGCAAGGCAAGCATAATGCAGGAAAAAGTTCAGCAATGAAAGTCAGTCTTTCTCTGAATAGCATTTATCAGACATTACACTTAAAAGAGACTGAAGGGAAAAAAGTATTTACTGCAAGCTACTGATTCCCTCCTTTTGCCAAAGGAAACAAAAAATAGCTAATAAATATGATGTACACTAAATGAAATCTGAAAACATTATAAACTGATTTTTACAGATAGAATCTATTTTACATCAAAATACATAAACATCTATTACAGAAGGATGGCAACTCAGAAATTTTACATATTTTCTAAAATGACTACTTACAGATAGCTGGAAGCTTCATTATTTGATGAACACTATTATATTTTAGTGAAATGCAATTGCAGTGATCTTAAGCCATACATCCTCACTAGAAATATTTATGGCATATATACAAATATATTTGTACTTATTTTTAATATAAATAGGTACTTTTACACTAAACACTAAGAATTTTCTTAAAGTTATCCTCAGGAGCCAAGCAAGCAATAGTCTTACAAAAGTAAGATATTAATTTCAGTTCCATTTAATTATTCAGATGTTATTTTCTAAAATGCAAGATTCAGAATCAGCATATTCTCTTTGGAGAAGTTTAATTGCAAACTTCTGGAGGTACAACCTCAAGTTACGCTTTCACTAAGGTTATGCTGGGCATCACTTAGCAACTTAGAATAAGTAGCAGCTTGGAAGAAATTACAAGGATGTAAAGAATCTTTATCAACCCAGTACTTCCTGGTGAGTTAGAAAAATACTTGTTAATAATATGTATGACACTGAAACTGCTTAGTTTTCTGTGGTTATTATCAATTTAAAAATATTCAGAATATTTTTTCTACTGTACTAAGGAACATTTCTACAGCATTAAGGAAGTACTTCCTAACATTTTAAACAGTTCCATCTTGTGACCATTTCAAATACACACCTTTCTGAACGTTTTGAAATTGTTCTGTCCCCTGCATTTGGTATTTCTAATAGTCGGGCTGTTTGGTCTTGGACAGCTGACAACCAGTGATCGAAACTCAGTCAACAGAAGTTTGCTAGGAAGATGGCTGGAGTCATCTTCAAATTTGTTGTGGTTCTTATATGGGAAGAAAAAGAACGGAGCACTTTAAGTGTATGAAATGACATAAAATGTATCTCTCACTGCCTTCTCGTATACTACCATCAGAGATTGATGCTACGTGAATTTATTTCTCCCATATTTACATCTGCTGAGAGCACAGGATTATTAAAAACTGCAGTCATAATCATGAGGTTAGTGTACCTCATTTTACTAGGATATCACAGAATGGCCAGGGTTGGAAGGGACCTCAAGGATCATGAATCTCCAACCCTCTGCCACAGGCAGGGCCACCAACCTCCACATTTAATACCAGACCAGGCTGCCCAGGGCCTCATCCAATTTGGCCTTGCACACCTCCAGGGATGGGGCATCCACAACCTCTGGGCAGCCTGTTCCAGCACCTCATCACTCTCCCTGTAAAGAACTTAATATACATATATTATATAGTATAATATATATACTTTTCTTTCAAGCTATTATCTAAGAATTACTTCTCTCCTCCACTCTGCCTCTAACCTGGACTAATTTAATTGTTTAATGTAACAGAATAAACATTGTTTATTCTAACAGAAGCTCCAAGGAAGAATACATTGAATGTCTTCGGCTCAATTCTAGCCTACAGATTTAATTATAGACCAACTTTGTCATGATAAACTGAATCTGATAAATGAAACAACTTTATCTTGTACATGCAAACACTCATCTGTCAGCTAGTCTGCATGACTACTTTGCACCTTGGGATCTGATCTATGTACATTAAGAATGAAGTCTGGGTGGAAGACAAGTAACAGACAATATCTTCAGGGACAGGTCTAGCCCAGGTACAGCACTGCTATTTCATTGTAATATAATCTAAGATGACCCTGCACTTTGGTATACTTGTACTTCCCTTTTCTTGAATTGTACTGCATACCCGTGCTAAATGAAGAATAAAATAAAATCCTGCTGCTTGTGGACTAGCTGCACTCTTCTCTCTACAGCATCTTTCCATTTCTGATGCACTGCCATTCCCACCTATTCTCTTTCATTAATTCATCCTCCCACAGTAATCTCACCTATAACAGTATGCTATTTGCTATTAAGCACCATACGTTACATTAGTTTTCCCAATGGTCCATCTGTTTCATTTCCCAATGAACCTCCTTAGAGCAGCCAAGGAGATCTCATTCTTGTCTGTCTTTCAGTAGTTACCTAATATAAACATCTGCACCAGTATTAACGACACTGAAAAGTGAATACAATTACACTAAGTTCCTGTAATCTCACATATCCATAAAAAACAACTCTATGTAAACATAAACAGTTCTGCCCTTACAGAGTAAATAATTGGCCCATACGATTCAAATTTAAGTGTGATTACTTTCAGGAGTTCTATCTCCAGAATTCCTTACCCTGAATTATGATTTCCCAGTATTACGTTCTTAACAGCAAAATTTTTGTGTATTTTCTTAACAATTCTCAAAGTTACAAAACTTACAATAAATTTGTTTCTTACTGAGACCGATGATTCTTCCTTGATCTCACTTTTCTCTTCCAGAGTCAGAACTGATCCAACTTCATCTTTTCTCTATTGATTAAATGTTGAAATTAAACATAAATTACAGAGCTATAAATTAGGTAAAATCACTTTCTGCCTTTTATTGTGGAATAAGCATGTTTAGATCAATATAAATACATAGAAAATAAATTGTAATGAGGCACGCTTGTACTTAGAAAATCATACAGTTTTATGTACACTGCAGTAAATCTGGTTTGGGATAGAAATGAGGATTTTTTGCTGGCATGTTTTTTTCTTACACAGGTAGCAAATGTTTTGTGCACATTTTCAAAGTCCTGCCACGTTCTACAAAATACTTTGAAAGCTTATGAATACAATAAACAGTACAATTTTCTATTTCATTAAAGTGTGCGTGCATAGAAAGTAAATTTCATTGCCAGGATAGGAAAGCATTTTGATGGTTGCTTTCATCTTGAAGGTTAAATCTGTTTTGCTTCTTCTAAATGGCTTTCAGTGGTTGAAGACAATCAGGTCAGCTTTATGTACCCCATAGATTTTAAGCCAGTTATCCACATCATCTGTCTTGTCAGACAAGCAAAGTGTTTCTATGCTTAAAGAAAACAGGTAATGTGCCTGTGGGGCTTTATCATGAACCCTTCCTATTTCACAAAAAAATTAATTTATCTGAAGAGAACAGATCTTTGTTAATTAATCACAGAATCATAGAATGGTTTGGGTTGGAAGGCACCTTAAGATCACCTAATTCCAACCCCCTGCTATAGGCAGGGACAGCTCCCTCTAGACCAGGCTGCTCACAGCCCTATTAAGGTGGCCTTGAATGCTTCCAAGGAGGGGGCATCTGCATCTACCAGAAGACTTTTTCTCAGCAAAAATTTAGTGTGCATAGTTAAAATAATAAAAGAACAATTTAGTTATACTTAAGAATTTTCCTTCCCTTACGACTCTACACAATCAGATGAGCAAAACTTCTCAGATCATAAAAAAAGCCTAAGACTATACCAAGCAACCATTTCAGAGTCTCAGTACAGTCAGACCCAACAGAAAGTACTTCCTCTCTGATATTATAAACCAAACAAACAAAATAACAAAGAAACAACTCCATAATTAGATTATTTCCTTGTCTTTAAAAACCTGCCAGCTATAAACATTAAAAAAAAGTTTATAAAATTATACCAAAGTTCTAAATTCACAGAAGCAATTTCAAGTATCAGGAGAAGAGCACCAAGTTGGTATCAACTATGGAAGCATGATTGATAATGCTGTCTTACAAACTCCAGCTACTCAATTGTGCATTTATTTCTTACAGTATTTAAATACTGCTTAGACCATGTAAGAATTGGCTGGAAGTGAGCTCTAGAATTTTTCAACTAGAAATCTTTCCTTTTTTCTTGTTACTGCTTTGGTTTAGTTCCCCCCTCCCACTAAAGTGGCTGCTTTTCTACATTTCTCTTAGAAAAATATCTTATCCTGAAAAAGAGAATTGAAAAAAAGGAATTATAAGCTACTAGATGATGAATATACTGTATCCTCTTCTCTAGCCTAATTCACATTTCTGCTTCTCACAGGGTAATAACCATTTTCCATTAAGCAGAAATGTTTAGATTAAGAAAAAAAAGAAACTGAACTGCAATATACTTTTAAAATTATGTACTTTTTAGATTAAATTTTAAGTTTGCAAGGCTCATCAATTTGCAAACCGGGGAATGAATATGGAATGAGAGTATTTACACTATGATGAAGCTACATAAATCTGAAGGCTGACATTTTGGAACTTCTGAAATTTGGCATCTGGTTACCAGATACAAACATGAGTCACACCTCACCCCCCGACTCTTAACATTACAATTAATACAACAATGCATGCCATGAGAAGTTATTGAACCCCTGACATATTCTGCCATTCTGCTTGTACTGCTTTGAGCAAAGAGAGGAAAAACTTCAGAATATGAGCAGTTTTCAATTCACAAGGAAACAGTGTTAAAATTAAAAATAAAAATAAAAAAGAGTAGATGGGTGTAAAGCTGTAATGTATGAACAACCTTCCTTATCCTTAAGGAAGCCGTTTGCTTCCTTCAAACACAGTCATAAACTTCAAGATCAGGCATGTAAAAAGAATGTAACTTACCAACATTTCATTCTCCTCTCTCTGCTTTGTATTTCCTTCTTCTGTTCTGCTGCCTTTGGTTTCCAGACATCTCCTCTTTCGTTTATTGCTTTGAGCTTCCTGGTCACCATTTGCTGTTTGCTCTTCCCAGTCTAAGTCTCTGCTTTCAAACACCATCTCTAGTGTCTCTAAATCTTCAGATACATCACCTAACTCCTTTCTTTTCTTTGGTGCAGGATTTTCACTAAAAGTAATTTTAGTGTCAGTTTTATCACTTGCTATTTCACTAGTTTCCCTTCCAAGCTGGATGTTATTTCCCTTTCGATGCTGTTCTTTTTCACTGTCCCACGTTGATGAAGCTGAGGATTCAGTGCACTTGGAAACCAGCAACGGCCTTTTCTCCAGTTTTGCTAGTTTGGGTACAGATGTTTCTTCTCCTTCTTCAGCTCTTTCCCTTAGCCATAAAGTAATTACAAAATAAAAAATAAATTACAAAAATGTCTTTGAATACGATTAGCTGGATCTGCAACATAACAGCTTCCTGAGGTTTCAATGATGGCACTGTGAAGTTTGAGTGTAAATACTCTTGAGAAATAGTTTTCTCTTTTCAGAAGCTTTTCATTAACTCTGTTTTGAATAAAACTTACACCACTTGAGCTATGCAGCAACAGCAATAACATAACAATAAGAAAAGTAATATCAAAAACCTACCTTTTCCTAGCAACATGGAAGTAATTTGTAATTGAATTAGACTGCTGACGTGGAGTGCACTCTCTAGGTTTATCTCCTTCCAAAATTTTAGATGGAGATGCTGGATGATTTTTTTGACTAAACCCAGATGTTCTGTTCACTTTAGATATCAATGTTCCTGTATTTGTAGTGCCACTTGTGCTAGGGTTCTCTTTTACAGAAGTTTGCTGGAAAGCCCCTTTTTCCCTCCTCTTTGTCTGGGAAGTCTTATTTTCTATCTCCATACTATAGCAGAGAGAAAAAACACGTGCATTAGGTGAACACAAAAAGTTACCACTGCTATACATGTTGCATAATACTGCTCTTTAAAAAAACTCACTTGTTCTTTGAATATAAACAATGTATTTATGCTAACAACTGATACTGTAAAATCTGCTAAAACATTTACCTTACATTGGTAATGAAATTGGTTCATGGCTTAAAAACTCTGAATACAATTAAGATAGTCAGATAGGCAACACCTACATTCCTATTTATTAATCCGTATTGTTACTTACCACTTGAAAGCAGAAATCAGCTCACTGCAGACAACTGACAGCAATTTACTAAGTGCCATTTTGAACACTGTGTGCCTTTGTCCAAGGCACTGATGAAGTCCCTCTATCACACGAGTGCATTATTTGCAAGTTTTAGCTCAGAAAATATTTTCATGCATACTTTACCATGTCTGCTCTTCAATTTCTGTATCAGCTACATATAATGCACTGTTATCTGCAGCAGCTGTTGGCATTATTGTTTCATCCACAGCCAAGCTCTGAGAAATGGCTGGCCCCGCTCCTGATGCAGCATTTGCAGTTACAGCTGCAAGATCAACACAAGAGAAGAATCAAAAGATTAATATCCAATGTTTTTCTTTGCATGTAATATCACACAACCACCTTAACTAATGAGGTAAGACTTTTGGAAAATGGTATTCACAGAATCATAGAATTGCTCAGGTTGAAAAAGACTTTCAAGATCAAGTCCAACCACAGCCTAACCATGCTAGCCTAACAACCCACTGCTAAATCATGTCTCTGAGCACCACAACCAAATGGTTTTTAAACACATTCAGGTACGGTGACTCAACCACCTCCCTGGGGAGTCTATGCACGCAGTTCTGATTTTAAAAAATCATGTAGATTTTAAAAAATCATGCAGATCAAACAAGTAAACAAACAAAAACCCAACTAGAAGAAACCAGATTCTAAATGACTAAATTCTAGGGTTTGGTTTTGGTTAAATATTCTGCTGAATTAAGAAACAGAATTTTGCTTAAATAAGAATGAAGTGCTATGGAAAACTACTTAATTTTATGGTCATGATATATAAATCTGCCAAACTGTCAGAGCACGAAGTCCAACATCTGTTTACATTTACTTTTGTATAATCATCTGTTAACAACAATCATCATCCTAGGGATTATCCCTAAAAATACTGAACTCCTGTTTGTTATCAAAATATCTCACAATAAATGTCTTCTTTGGCCAACTCGCCATAACTAGGTCACCAAAGGAGTGCCATAAACAACTGCTTGCTGCTCTGTTTACTTATTTGCACTACTGTTCTATAGGACCAAAAGAAATGTATATATACCATCTTTTATATTGTTTACCCTTTCACTTCTCTTTGTCTTCTCTAAGACAAAGGATACTAAGGTCAACTATTTTAATATGTATGTCACATCATTGTCCTTCCAAAGATTTTTTATTTATTTATTTATTTTACAACATACCACTCAGTCCCTTACAATTTTCCTGCATCTCATTCTGTTAAGTCTGTGCCAGCATTATCCCTTCTTTCAGTTGACACGTTTTATACATGTGTTTTCTCCTGCCACTGTAACCAACAGAGGAATAACCTACAGAAGCATCTCGGCCTCTTTCTCGAGCTTCCACATCTTAAATGCTTTTACATGATGTCATGGTTTTGTGTGTAAACCGTTGACACATGATTACTATAAAGTTAGATGAGCAAGGTACCAGTATCTTGACGTTCATTGTTGAGCCACAAAACTGGTGAGGGCTCAGGAGCACAGGTCTTATGAGGAGCAGCTGAGGGAGCTGGGATTGTTTAGTTTGGAGAAGAGGAGGCTCAGAGGAGACCTCATTGCACTGTACAACTTCCTGAAGGGAGGTTGTGATGAGGAGGGGCAATTTATTTAATTGTCTGATGTGTTAATAGCATTAAATGTAACGTGAGAATCCATTTATTTTCTGTTGTTTTCTAAACTTCACTGGACAGACAACAGACTACATACAAACCATTCATACAAGAACTCTAGTCAATCAAAACATTTATCAGGCCTCTGCCAGTACTGATACAATATCTTTCTCTCTTCAAAATACATTTCAGAATAAGAAATGCTCTTATATGTAAAGTTAAAAAAGTAAAAGTTGAGTTAAACAAGAACAACAAAAAACCAAAATCCTACACTTAAGTTGTAGGATTTACTACCTCATCAATCACTTTGTAGAAAAGAACAGAACCTAAAATTATTCTATGAAATTGTCAGAATTATGTGTAACAAACTGCCCTCTAACAATTTTGGAAGCAGCATGAAAAGAAAATTAGACCAAAAAAATATATAACCTGACTCTCAAAGACTTTCACTGCTGCTCTACTGGCAAATATAACTTACGTTTCAAGACAAAAAATGAAATGTACATTCTCCATACTGTCACTTCAGCAAATGTGGCAATGCTGCCTCACTGTCTTGACTTGTTACTTTAAGATTAGGTTTGATTTTGAACTGGAAGTGCGGGTGGAGGGGATTTCCCTAAAGAAAATTCTTCTGAGTGCAAAAGAAAGCAAGCCTTTACAAATTAATTTAGTTCTTATTCTCTAGGTTTTGAACTATGAGTTATGAGTTATAACTCATTACCCCAGTCTCTTCATTAAAGAATTGAATAGCTTGGAATTCACAACTACTATACACATTGATTTAGCAGCTACTAAAACTACCAACTTCAGAATGTTGTCTTGAAGTATTTTTCCTTGAAACGTCAAATAACTGCATCTGTTTTTCACTTTAACTTTAGAAGTTAGGTCTTTTTAATATTAAATCTACACCTGTAGGTCACATCATTTTCAATGTAGCTTATAGCAAGCTGCTGAGAAAACATTTATCTTTTCAGATTAGCATACATTTTTCATGCAGTGTCATTCTATTTTGGTGGTATTGCAAAATAAAGGAACCTTGGCATTACCACCTGATGCTCTGTACAAAAAGAAATGCTACTTCTTTACTGCTGTTAACTTAGCACTACCCTTCTTCCAGTTACCTTTGTTATCAGGCTGCCTCTGAGGGTTGCAGTATCTTTCTGTAGACATGAAGATAACTGCCAATCCAATTTCTGCTTCAGGAATAGCCCTGAGATTGTTGCTGTTAACACACAGAAAGTCAACATGTAAAAATAAGTTTCTCAGTTCAGGTTCAAAGCTGAAGAGGCAAACAAGCACATATATGTCAAGATACAAAATGCTCATCACGCATTGCTACTGTACTACAGCCATGAGAAGAGCTTGAATATAAATGTTTTCTCTGTTTAGCAGGGCAATTCACGGTGACGAGACTTAACTATTAGGTTAAGATTTGGGATTATGTTTTCTTTGATTGTTTATTATAGTACTACAAAAATACTAACATCTACAAAACAGGTAACCTACTCTCTGAAAAAAAAAAAATATATATATATATATATAATTTATATATATCTATACAGAACACAAGTGGCCTTTCAGAGACAATATATGCGAGTAGATAGACAGCAAGGAGCCACATGGCCTCAAAGTGCCCCGGATTTCATGGAAAACATGAAATATGTATGACTATTGAAAAAAGAATAAAAAAATGATACATTCCCCCATTTTTAGAATACATTCATTTTTAACTTTCTCTAAACAACAGAAAGGGAGCTTGCCTTCTCTAACTTCAAACCAACTCAATGAGTAGAAAAGCCTCCAAAAAAGCACCCGAATTTATAACTGCCAAATCCTTTCTTTCCTGCTTCAAGAAATTTTAGTTACTGTGCTATGTATTAAAACAACGCCCATCTAAGTATACTAGTGTATTCATACATATACAAATACAGTGACTAAAATAATTGCAGAAATTCTAAACAATCCCCTTCCTGCGCAAGAGAACAACTATTCACCTTTCCAAGACAGTCAGAATGGAATCAGTCCAGTTTCTCATGGACTCAGATCCTAGGATCTGAGAGTTTGTCATCCCAACATCAACAACACAAACTTCAGGAGAAACCAGTAAAGAAGTTTCTTTTCTTCCCTCCGTCATCAGTTTTGCTTCTCCTCCTCCAAGAACAACTGCTGGACCCAGTTTCTTGTGCTAAGAAAAGAACACAATTAAAACAATCTTAAAATACAGTCCGTTGAGAAGTATGCTAACCTACCAGCACAAACCTCATTGCTCATGTATTAATGCAGAAGTGATGTGTTCTGTTTCTCCTCCTGCATTTGATCTTAATTAGGCTGTTGTCTTGTAAAAAGATAAAATACACAGAAATCTTTCCTGATGGCCCCAGAATGAGTCTGGATCCAGAGAAAACAGAATATATGCTTAGCTGTCCCCCAACATCTTTGCATTGTAAAGCCCAGTTACCTGCTTGGCAGTCAGAAATACAAAAGTTTTTCCACTGAATATTTTTTTCCTTTCAGGACGTCCAGTTAAATCCATGTTATCAATACCAATGGAAGGCTCATCAACTGAAGGATAAAAGCTGTGAAAACCAAACATTAAAGTTACAAAACTGAGATTTTTGTATCAGTACTGATTGATAGTCCCTTCTGTTTTAGCTTTAAGCTGGGAAGTTAAAATACTTCACTGCTTTCTTTCTGTTAAAGCTATTTATAGAAATATTTCTTCAAGGGATTAAGAGAAAACAGAACCTCTCATTTCTCAATATCTAAACTTAGACCAACACTTCCACTTACTTCAGTAAAAGAACAATTTTTGGAAAGTACTCAACCTTCCAATCTTAAAACATCAACTACATCTACATTCTCCACTAACAACACTGACAAACTAGACTGCCATCTCATTCTGTGCTTGCCCAAACATATTGCTTCCACTCCCCTTCACTTGCGACAGCCACTCCTGTTTCTCTTGTATCGGACAGAGAACATCGCGTCCTATCATGCTGTGTGACAGCCTATTAATGTGACAGAAAATAAGCACACTTTTTTTCCTGGGGGCATAGAGAACTGAACTGATCAACTCTGCAGCTTCTTGGTGTTTGTCCAGTACAAGGAAAATGATACTGTGCTTGGGGCTCAGATTAGGTGGAAGAGAAACTGTAATCTGACATTTTAACTTTTGTGATCTGTGATCTCAGCTCCAGTTAATGACAGCATGCACTCATCATAAGAGAACACCTCTAGAATAAAGACAAGCATTTTACTGATAATGCAACAGTACTTACAGGCTCCCAGAGCCACACGTTCTCTGCTACAGCAGACTCAACACACCACGGTGAAGATTAATTTTAAATGACCCTCTTATGTTCTTCCAAATAACTCCTCAAGCTTCATGTACACAATTAACAAACACATACCTTTTCAAGGTACAAATAATAGCAATACAGACTCAGATGAAAGTCTCTCGTACAATAAAGGGATTATTTTATGCTTTTCTACATGGACCACAGAATGACCAAATGGCTATTATGATCTTTTGTACCTTTGGAATAAATAGAGTGACCAAAATAACAATTATTTATTCCGTAGTAAAAATACACTTATCAAATTATTTTAACAGTATTTGATTCTCACATTAGTCTCACTTTCTCAAAAGAAAAGAAAAATCTGTTATTTTGGTCAAGTTAACCTGCTTTGATCAAAATTTACAAGCTCTTTTCTCATGTGACAAGTGACAGAATGCAAAAAAATGATCTCAAGATGTGCCAAGGGAAGTTTATGTTGGACATTAGAAGTAATTTTTTTTCACTGAGACAGTGGTCAAGCATTGCCACAGGTAGCCCAGCAACTCCCAACTCTGGGGGTATTCAACAGACAGGTAGATGTAGCGCTGAGGAACACGTTTTAGTAAAGGAAGTGTGTAAGGTCAGGTAGGATTGATGGTTGGACTTCATAATCTTGAAGGTCTTTTCCAATCTAAACAATTTTACAATTCTATGACTAAACTCATAATCTAACTGTTTACTGGACAAAATATTTTTTTTTATAATGAAACAGGGTCAATATGGTGTCTTTCACACAAATCTAATTTTCTTCATTTTAATCTATCAACTCCCAAAAGAGTTTCTGTGGTGCTTCAAACACATCACCATAGAGATTGCTATAGCAACCTTTCTGAAAACAAGTTCCTGTCTACAGCTACTAACATCTCTAAGCATATAATCAAACCCAAGAGCTCACCTTGTGAGTCTAGATATGAGAAGAAAATTGCCTAAAGATTAAAACGGTAGGCATTCTTCCACAAACAAAGCTACTGTAATTCACATATTCTGCCAAATATCAGCGGGTAAGTGTGCAATTACTTGATAATCTAACTCACATAAAATTAATTCTGTAACATTGAAAGCAATACTTACTTTTCAGGAGTTGGCAATTGTTGCCTGGACTGAACAGCTTTCATTAATTCATTAAAAAACTCTGGTTTTACAATTGGTCGTCCACAAATCAAAGCACATATTGTCTGAGAAGAGATAAGACACGTATTTAACATACAGAAAAAGCCTAACTAGAATATGGTTCAAATGACTGTAGCTTTATAATATCTTAGATCACACAGATATCTGTACACATCAAATCACATCTGTGTGATATGAACAGCTTCGCACAGATATAGCTGTACTTGATTTTGCTATGGTAAAAAAATGTCAATTTTACCTCTAACAGCACACCTTTTAGCTGCTGTCACTGAAATTATATATGGCAACTAATGAAAAATCAGCAACAATCTCCAAGAGAACTAAAGCTCCAGTACACAAAGCAGTCATAGTATATTGTTGCTGTTGTTGTTTGGTTGGTTTATTGTCTTTTTGATTCTTTTTGTCTACAAAGTGACTAAATAAACATTAATACTCAATTTGTACAGTTATACTGGATATAATCAGTGAAATTGTAAAGGCTAAGCATTCTCCTCAAATACAGTGCACTTCTATGAAACTACCTGAAAGTTAACATAAAAAAACTAAAAGAAAGACGATGATAAGCAAGATGAATACTAAAAACTCTGTCCTTCATTTAAAAGTAGAAAACATCAGTAACAATGAAAAAAAAAACCCACAAAATCAACAGCATATACCAAACCCCAACCCTCTACCTTAGGCAAATACTTAAAATGATTAAAATCTAAGCAAATACTGTCTGATTAGACAGATTTATCTTACACAACTAGAATAATGTAAACTTTAATGTTTCTATTAACTTAGAAAGAAAAAAAAATGCAAAGGTTGTTGTTCTTTTTTAACCATCCCAATACCCCCAGTAGGCTGATGTTAGCTTTTCCTCCAAGTGAGCTCTCTGATCCTAATTACTGTACCGCTGTATGAAAGGCACAGTCAGGAGAGGGAGCTACAGCACAGTGGGAGGAGACTCAATATATTCATGAACTGTGGAACTGGATCGGTGAGAAATTTAACAAAGTAGTAAAAGAAAGACCAGAAAAAACAAACAAATGAAGAGAACATCTGCATACACAAAAGAACCAACCAATCAATAAGGTCACCTTTTTTTAATGACGGATAGGATTTCCCACAAATGCTACAGCAACACTGAGAGGGAGGAAAAAAGATTTTCCTTCATTTCTCTAAATTTCTTAATTTTCAAATACAACTTTTTCCCCTGTTCCATTTTTATTTCATTTTAAAATGGCATTTAGGCCAGAGAGACACCTTTCTGTCCCCATCCTCTTCTCACTCCCTTAGTTAACCTTTTTTTAAATTTTTTTCCATTTTCTTTCCCTCCAACACGCATCTCTTCATGAAGTTGGAAGAATTGACTTCACAGAGGAAAATGCTGTCTAACTAAAATAAAACAAAGCTTTGCCACAATCTTGAGCAGGTCTAGATTTCACATTAACAAGAAAACTCATCATACCTTAACAGTAACTTTTACTGATGCCATTATAAGGTGAGTGCATTCTTTTGTCCATTCATTCACAACAATACCTCCGAGCTGCTGGATGGCTTCATTTAAAGCAGTTTTCTGAGCAACATCTAAACATGAGGAGCAGACGACTAAAGATTCATATTCCACTCTGCAAAGAACAAGTAAAAGAGAAATGCTTTAGTAATTTAGTAGCACTGTGATAAACAAAGCTGTCTTATGAATCACTTCTGTCTCACACAGAATTCCAATAAATAGAGACCCCTGTGATTCTTACACTGTGCTTTACATTGTCCTGATGAAAGTAAATAACTGATTTTTGTAGAGAAAAATAAGCAGAATTTTGATTTGATGTTTCAAATGTTTATTCTTGAGACTTTTGATCTCAAGCAAGAGCACACACCCTTATCAGAATCAGTGCTTGAAGAACACTGCAAGGTTTGAGAACCAGAAACACTGGATGAAATCCAGCACGTATTCCCAAAAGCAAGAAGTATGCTCAACAGAACAGTTCATTAACAGATTAGCATGTGAAAGACATGAGTTTTGTAGAATGCAAGTTCAAGAAACTTTTTTCTGAGACTGCTCTTACACTTGAACATACACCTGTTGTTATTTGTAGATCATCCATTTAGAATTACAGAATATCAAACTCTGTGATTTGATTTGGTGTAGGCTACAAAGGAGAAAATATTTTTATAATCATATCAATCATGGAAGTCATGATGT
This sequence comes from Lagopus muta, assembly GCF_023343835.1. Taxonomy (NCBI): domain Eukaryota; kingdom Metazoa; phylum Chordata; class Aves; order Galliformes; family Phasianidae; genus Lagopus; species Lagopus muta. Next base: position 25,006,713 of record NC_064435.1, read on the forward strand.
GACACATCTTTTAAAACACCAACGACAAATAAACTACATAATAAATAAACTACTTAATAAATTAAAATAATTTCAAAATGAATTAATAAAAATATGTACTAAAAGAGGGTTTCAGAAGCAGGATGCAGAACGCAGGAAAGTATTATTTGTTCCCTCTGCTTTCTAAAAACTCAAGAGGTAAATTCCCTTAGTGTTCTATCACTCATCATGTTGTACGATGTGCTAAAACACTCTTTTTGAAAGCTGTTATTTTCCACTTAGTAGTTTATTGTCAGTCTGAGTACCTCTTACCTAAACTTGCTCTCAAAGACTCCAAAATTTACTCTGTCACCAGACTGCAAAGTCCTTGAAGTGCCACTCAATTTTGACCCATTAACAGAAGTACCATACTTGGAGGTGTCTTTGATTGTTAACACAGGGACTGAAACAGACTGGCTCTGAAAATAAACATAAATAAGCCTTGGTAGTTCATCAGAAACAGGTTACATAAAAGAGATTCTGGTTGATTGGTTTCAAAATACCCAGAGAAATTGCAATATGTAATCAATACTGAAGTGCTGCCTGTCGATTCTCTTTGGAACATTTTTCTTTTCCACATTCCCCTAAACAAATACAGAATTAATGATGTGGAGTGAAACACGCATAACAGAATCAAGTCCACAATAATAAAATGGAAGCACTTTCCAGAACCAAGTTCTAAAGTTCTTCTACAAACTGAAATGTAATTGCATGATGTTCCCGCTGTGGTTACTTTAATACAAATTTCTAATCAATTTTCACTCTGAGAAAAATGCCCAAATAGGACCTTGGATCATTAGAACTATGTCAACGGATTTATCAGTATGGATTTATCAGCACAGACAAGCAACGCAGGGGAATTAAAAAAAAATAATAATCAAGACTAAGAAAAGGCAGATGTTCAATGGTTCTACTCCAGCTGTACTGTCATGGTATTCTGAGTTAACAATGCTGTGTATTTTTAATGCAGTAAAATGCTGGTTACTTACATGGGTTGTTTCAGGCTGACTTACTGTCAGAACTGCATGACTTCGACTGATTGATTGATCATCCTGAATTAAAATAGCACAATTTTTGCGCCCAACAACATATTCGGTACCAACTAAAAGTCGAAATGGCTCTCCTAAAAATAAACAAAGAGATAGAAAAATATCAATTTACAAGAAACTCCAAAACATTCAAAGTTCTTAGGATCAATTCAGAAGTTTGTAAAGTATCCAATCCTTGTCTACACCTTGTCACGTATCATTTATTAGCCTGATCACAATCATGCATTTAATTTTTAGACTAAACCTGTTTCTTCCTCTGTCTGATATGAAAGGATAGGATTTCATAATTAAAACAAACAAAAAAAGAAGCAGTAACAAAACCAATGGTATTACATATTACCTTACATAATACCTTATTTCTTTTATCTCACATTATTTCTTCACAGAAGTACAAAAACACAAATTTTACAGGTACATAACTTACTAGCAGTATATAACTTAGGGACTAATTTAAGTGTTTCAGACAAAAATGCCTCCCTAAAAGGTGCTGAAAGACCTGCACTGTAAATCAGATAGATACTTAGGAAGTTTGGTCTCTGACCTATGATGCAGCTTTTGTCATCTAGGTCATTTAAGAGTGCATGGCTCGAAGATATCCAAAAGGCAGGGGTCACCTATAAGAAGTGATTCAGAAGCTTTTCTTGATAAAAATGAATGAATTAGAGACGATATTCTAATACAGATAACTGTCCAAATAAGAACAACGCAGAACTCATCATCCTGACTACAATGACGATACCAATGTGGTTTCTACACAGTAAGAGATCAAACTCTGTTCATTTCAGTACAAATAGATACTGCTCTCACTAAGATGCACCTCAAGCATCCTTAAGTCACTCCCAATGAAGCAAGCAAGAAAAAAGAGATACAGCGGTGTTGTGACTGCCTTTTATAAGAAAGAGAAAGCATTCAAGTGAAAAAGCTGCTTTTGCATTATGAAACAATAGTTGGTCAATAAATCAAAACTATGGATAAAGCTATGGATAAAGAAACTGAGGAACAACGGTGCAGTGATGACTGTCTGAAAACCGCATTCAAAAAACAACACAAAGTTTCAAGTTCAACACTGAGTCCCTGAAACATCAAGTAAAAAATAAAAGTCTGTACAAAGTCAGCCATCGTCCCTGGAAGAGACTGAGAGACCTCTGCCTCTGGGCTCAGCGAGGAAGCACCTCGCTGACCCCGCTGGCTGCAGCAACGCTGGGACGCATCGCCAGCAAAGGTAACGGCACGTCTGCACCATCGCCAGCAACGGTAACAGGACATGGCCTCCGCGATCAGGGTTTCAGTGAGAAAGGGAGCCCTACCGGTTTCTAGAATGGAAAGCGAAAGTCGAGCCTCTAGGCGAGCAGCTTCCCAAGCAGGAGGTGGTAAGGGCCGGCCCGAGCCCAGGCGCGGGAGAGGCGCGGAAGGGCCCCACACCCGCAGTGCCCTCACCTGGTCCTGCGGCGGGCACCAGCTTCCACATCCTGAGACGGGCGGGAGCTCCGCGGTGAGGAGCTGCGGTTCCCCGCGGAGCTGCGGTTCCCGGTGCTCTCCGCCCTGTCGGCGGCCGGGCCGGTAACCGAGAGCCAGTGTTTCTTTGCCGTCCACCCGGCTATCGCGTCCGGCCGTGCAGCGAGAGCAGGGAGCGCCGCATGGCGGCGGGCGGGCGGGCGGCACAGCCGATGCTGCCACTACAGCCGGCACCAGCAGGCATGCGCGGCGACACGAGGAGGGCTGGGCCCTTCCCAGTGAGGGGTGCGCTGCTCGGCCTGGGGTTGAGCCCTCCTATCGGAGATGTGAATCAGGAATGTTATTTTGGTGGAATCTTAATTTCTGTGATAGAATCATAGAATGGTTTGGGTCGGAAGGGACCTTTAAGATCACGTAGTTCCAACCCCCTGCTATAGGCAGGGTCACCTCCCTCTACACCAGGTTGCTCACTGCTCCATCCAGCCGGGCCTTGAATGCTTCCAGGAAAGGGGCACATCCACAGCCTCACTGGGCAACCTGTTCCAGTGTCTCACCACCCTCACAGTAAAGAATTTCTTCCTAACATGTAGCCTAAATCTACTCTTTTCCAGTTTAAAGCCACTTCCCCTTGTCCTGTTGCTGCCTGCCCATATAAAATATCCTCGAGCCTTCTGGCAGATCCCCTTCAGGTACTGGAAGGCTGCTATAAGGTCCCCCATAGCCCCAGCTCTCTCAGCCTGTCCTCACAGGGGAGGTGCTTCAGTCCTCTTATCATCTTTGCGGCCCTAACCTCCATATATGATAACTTCAAGCATTCTTTGTCCTTAAATGTTCCCTTTTAATATTTTCTCTCCTGCATTTCCTCTGAAATAAATGACCCCAGTTCCTTAATACTTTTTGGAACACGTTTTCTTCATTGCCCTTACTCATTTTTTCAGTCCCTCATAATTTTGCAACTTCCATTTTGCACTAGGGCGACCAAAAATCTATGGTGTATCATAGATGAGGCAATATTTCAGCTTTGTATAATGGTACTTCAATATTCTCTGTACAGTTCATTATCATTTTTCTGGCTTATTTATCCTTTTGGCTTGGCTTTTGTGATAACAATCTCATATGACAAATGATCATCATAAGAAACTGTATGAATCCTGTAAACCATATTATAATATTTGTACCCTCAATTTCTCTGCATTTATCCAATTTTATCTTCCGCTTTCATTTTCCTATTGATTCCCATATACTTTCTAGACTTCTTGACTTTCTCACTGCTCTCCAATCCTGATTGATCAAAGGAATGCTTGTTCTTTAAATTTTTGTTTCTCCACATATTCCTTTATTTTCCTCAGGGTTCAAAACTTAATTTCCTCAGTGACGACCAGCACAGAAAGAGGCCTTTCAGATACCCATATAGGCAACCAGCTTAACTCAACATATTAATTCGTGAATTAGCACCAAAGTCCATCAAACCCAGTGAAACAGTATCTAAATAGAACTTTGAGGTGATCTACCATTCATCTTTTACCCTGAACAGAAACACAGACCTTCACCATCACCATGTCTTCACTGCACTTGCTTTCTCCTTGATACTCACACTTGGCTGGGGATTTTTTTTTCTTAGTACCCTTTTGTATCAACAGCTTCTTGGACTATTTCTAAACTTTATCACGAGGGGCTGTTTCTTTCACTGAGGTACTTTGAACAGCAGAAACTATAGGAATCCAAGTTTACAACCATTGTCACACCTGGCCAGGACCTTGAAAACCTGAATCATTGCCAACACTTACATACTGATTTTCTCATGGCATTTCTGCAACACGTTATTGAGGCAATTATCCCTGCAGAAGACTAGTGCTGGTTAGATGCTTTCAGACAATGCTTTAACTGTTACTGCTTTTAATGACTTGTTTTTCACCTACAGATGTTACATTTACATTCTTACAATTGCTCAGGTTACCCCACAAAATTAAAAATAAAAAAAATGGGTATTTTCTGCCCTGTAAACCTCCCAACTTGTTGTCAACCAGAGACTGGGTGCTTGAATGTAAGTATTCTTAAATCCTTCCTATACTCCGAAGTAGCACCCAAACCGAAGATGATTCATAAAGCGTCAGTATCTTTCTAACAGCACGTATTTCGAGGTGACGGCAGAAGCCCAGGCCGGAGGGGCGCTGCACACCCGGACTCGCCGCCCCGCCCGTTCCAGCTGCAGAGGCAGAAGCGCCCCTCCCGCGGCCGGGCAGCGCTGAGAGGAGCCGGGAGACGGCCGCTCCGCACCGCCCCACCGCACACCCCCACCTCCGGAGCACAAGATGGCGGCGGCAATGATCGGCCGGACCGCTCTCCGCGGCAATGGCTCGATCCACTTCTCCGGCACGAGACGGGTAAGCTGCTGCTCGCTCTCATAGAGCTGAGGGTGGGCCGAGAAATTCTCAGGGCTGTGGTACCCCCATACCCTCTCAGCGCCCCGTGCTCCCTGGGACGCGCCTCCTGTCTGTTTCTCCCCGCTCCCCTTCGGGCACGCCGGTATCTGCTGCAGACGCGCACCACGCCATCTGGGTGAAAGGTCGGAGCGGTGCCACCACCGCTTCGTGGGGGCGTGCCTTCTTAGGAAAGACTTCCTCCGGGGGAGCCTTTTGTGGTAACTTAGTGATTTACTTCCACCACCTGGGTACGGGGGAGTTTGTTTTTTCTCCTGTTCACGTTGCCTGGTTTCTTTATGCCTCTCTTTATGCCTGTAGTTTAATTTAGAATCTTGGCATTAAGTGCTGGAATGATTACTTTGAACAAATCTTCTCAAGGAAGCCCTTCGTGCAAAGTAGTGACGAGTCCCCCAGCAGACTGCTTTAACACGTGGGCTCGATGCTTTCAGAGTCGTTTATTAACTTTGGTGCAATACCCCGTGCTCTCTGGCCTGCTTTCTACCTGCCTCCTTCAGCAGGAGCTGCTTGCGAAATCTCTGTGGTGGTGAGCAAAGGAGGGGGCTGTGTCTATCGCTACCAAACCCCTTGGAGAGTTTATCCATTGACCTGATGGAAAGAGAGTCCTAGTGGCACCTCGACTCCAGCTAATAGACTATTCGGCTGTTGCTGAGAGCGTCACCTGTTAATTTCAGTGTTGCAAAGGGGAGTTTGTACATGCCACAAGCTATTTATTGTTCTATTTGTACTGTTTTAAAGTAGCCTTTTCTCCTTCAACACATTTCCTGTTGGCATAACAATGTTATGTTTTTATGAGCAGTGACGTATAAAAGTAAACACGAAGTTTTCCTAAAATTATACTACAAGCTTGTGTAGTCAAAAGGACGCATTAAAGATTCAATTACAAATTAGTATTGGAGAAGATAAATATAGCTTAAGTTCTTCTAATTTTTCTCACTTAAGCAAATAACCGAACTTTGTTATATCTAGAAATGTTTTCAGTTCCAGATTGAGATAACTTTCATATTCCAAGTAATTTGTGAATTTCTTAACTGTTTACGTAATGCTGCTGTGCCAAGTCATGTCATTCAGTTTGAGGATGTACTCCAGTATTTGAGGATTACAGAAATGCCCTCTTGACTATTTTTCTTGGTGACACTACAGATTACTTACTGCTTACACTAGAGTTGTGTAACTTATTGCATATACTAGTATTATGGGATTGTATTGCATACTGTTTTCTTAGAAAATGTATTACTGAATGTAATAATGAATTTTCTTCTCTGGTGTTGTTTTTGTGGGTTTTTTTGTTGTTGTTGTTGTTGTTTTTAGTAAGTACAAACCACACATTTGCTTGCAAAAATTATCTAATCTAGGGCTAACTTGCTGTAAGTGGTATTCAGTACGTATATGAATGTGAATCTCAAATCCTACTGTAAATCTAGTAATTAGCTAGTAAGGTATTTCCACATACATGAACAAAACAGACAGCCATAAGGATAGCTAACATTTGAAATAATCAACAATGTGATTAAAATGTGTTCTTGGTATTTTTGTAGTTGGAATGGAATGCCTGAAAGTGGCCTAGTTACTTTACCAGTTTAGGATTTGTTTTATGCTATGGTACGCTTTTAGTAACTTCAACATAAATGCAAGCTAATCATTTTTGTATTCAGTTTGTGTAACAGAAAGATAGCTATAAAGTTGTTACTTTCATGAGCAAATCTAATCTTTATTAGGGGTCCTGTAAATGCAAATGGATTTTTTTTTTTTTTTCTTCTTTTTTCTTTCTTTCAGTTCTTCAGCCATGGACCAAATGTGCTGCTGCAAGAGAGCAAAGCTCCGCAAGCTGCATTCTTTTCACCTCTTCAGAAAGTGATGTTGCCACCAAATTCCTTTCAGGGGAAGGTGGCATTTATAACTGGTGGAGGTACTGGGATTGGCAAAGGCATGACAACAGCTTTATCCAGTTTGGGTGCCATGTGTGTCATAGCAAGCCGGTAAATATTAATGAACACGTTTTAGAGCTTTTAGTGTTGAGTACTGAATGGATCTGGTTTCTTTTCTTCGCAAGCTGGATAAACTCTGTTAATTTATTTACTCTGGTTAATTTATTTACACTGTTCACTTTTAAATTAGAGTGTAGCATGGGAAATACTGAAGACCTGATGAGAAGACTTTGAAAAATCTTGTGTGTTGGGGCAGAAAAATAAACAAGCCAGAATATTAGACATAAATCCCACTAAAGCACAAAAGAGAGCACAAAATTGAAATGGATGTTATTGATCACTTCTGTATTAATATGGGTGTTCGTAATACAGATTTTAATAGCAATAAAGAATTAAAATAATTCCTCTTAACAAAGATAATATTTATACAGTTCTGTTAGTGATATAATAAAAACAAGAAAAGCAGTTTCATTTTGGAAACAAAACTAGTGTTCTGACATTCTTCCAAGTAGCAATTTAGATACTTGAAACCTGGCCCTTGCAAAGTATTAGCAGAGCAGTAGATAAAGCTGGGTTTATTATCATGATGTACTGAATAGGAAAGTACTTAAACTAATCAAATGTAGTAAGTTAGCTAAGATTGTTCTTCTTCCTTTGTCGTTTCTTTGTTACTTTTAAGTAGTAATGAACAGAAGGTACTTAGATTTTTTGATTAACTTTCAGAAAATTAGTAACTAAATATTCTCATTTTGAAGCTGTTTTCATGAGAACTTTCACTATGCACAAACACATATGCATCACTTTTTAAAACTTAGCTGATGTCTGCTAAGAAAGGATTCATCAGCTTTTTATTTTTCTGAATTGTAATTGCATTTAATTGAAATTCACTGATATATGATTATTTCTAGAAAGCTTGATGTTTTGAAAGGAACGGCGGAAGAAATTTCTTCTAAAACAGGGAATAAGGTAAATTTTATAGAACTGGGAATTTTAATTACACATTAAATGGGTATAGTTTTTTGGTTTTTTAATGCATTTATGTGGTTCTGGGGGATTGTTTAATTTGTGGGGTAACCATTTGAAATCTTAAGGCTGCCCTTCTATTGTTGTACAGGTCCATGCCATCCAGTGTGATGTGAGAGATCCAGCTTCTGTTAAGAATGCTGTTGCTGAATTAATTCAAGTGGCAGGGCATCCTAATGTAAGTGTTGTAGAGAAAGTGAACAACTTCTGTCTTTGAAAATGCTCTGAGTAAGTACGAAGGAAATCACTGTAAAGGAAAATGTATCTAATCTAGAGAGACCTTCTCTAAGGAAGGGTTGTTCCTTGTGTTTCAGGTTGTGATAAACAACGCAGCAGGGAACTTTATTTCCCCTTCTGAACGACTTTCTGCTAATGCATGGAAAACTATAACTGATATTGTACTTAACGGTACCGCCTTCGTAACTTTGGAAATTGGAAAGGAACTCATTAAAGCACAAAAAGGTACCTTCAATTTACATTAAGTAGTACCTAAGCCTTGTAGCATACTGTTACTTGCTTTCCTTCCCTTACAGAGCTTATGTGTAATAGCCAGTTTTGTGAGTATGAAAGAAGCAACGCTTAAAAATCAAACAGCAGGACTGGTTAGCAATTATTTTACCACTGAGTCTGCTCTTAAGGTTGGACCCAGAATATAGAGGTTGTGTTTGAAAATCTGTTTGCAGAATTTACAGTAATTGTAATTTGTAAGACTGAAGAAACTTTGTCTAAAGCATATGTTATTTCTCCCAGGTCTTCTATATCTGTGTTGGTTTTGTTAAGAAGCTCAGCATGTGACATTTATTTATTTAAATGAACAACAAGAAAGAATATAACATAACATTTTCCTCCTAGACTTGTACATGTATAAGTAATTAAAATTCACAACTGTAGTATTGGGCTAATGGTGCTAGAGAATACTACCTTTGAGGCTTTTTTTTTAAATTGGTGTCATATAATCATAGAATGGCTTGGGTTGAAAGGGACCTTAAAGATCGTCTAATATGGTACCATCAAATAGTATTTCAAGTGGTAAGGCAGGTTGTGATTTTTCATATGGCCCTACAAATGATGTTCTCTAGGTACATCCACTGTGCTGAATTAAACCTTTAGTATTTGCACTGTATTCTTCTAACTCCAGAGTAAACTCTCAAAATGTACTCAGTGGTTTGTACTTCCTATAAAGTTTGTACTGTATTAATAGTAACAATATAAACTTAATGTTGTATGTGTATTTCTGCAAGTCTGTAGTAGTTTTGGTCATTTGATGAGGTATTTCATTCTTACTTAATGTTCCATCCCCAGCTCTGCTTCATTGCATCATTCTAGCAAATATGTTCACAGTTTGTTCTGTGGCCTAATGGATGCTTACAGCATATCCTTATAGTAATGTAAAATATAGCTTTAAAAATGTGTCTCTTTTGCTCTTGAATTAAAACTACTTTTGCTACTTCTGCCTTCAAATTCTGCAAGCTATAGAAGTTCATTCACTTTCATGCTGTCTCTCTTTACTTCTCTACTAAGCTTACAAAACACAGAAATTTCTCTTGCTGTTTCTTGCATGCCTTCTTTCTAGGGGATTTTGTATGTAAGCATCTTTTATACAAAGACTTTTGTTTGTTTGTTTTTAGATACACGCTTGATTTACTTGCAAAAATGTATCTGTTTGTCCTTTCATTATCTGCTTTCATTTTCTTGTTTCTTGTTTGCTTTTTTATTTTTTTTTAATTTGAGCAGAGACCTTAATTTCTGAAGTGATAGAAATTCTACCCAATGCAAATATGTTAAGACTCTCTATCAGAATGCTGTACATCTGGTAGTTACAAAGCACTTACTGTAGGACTTCAGGGTGACCTGTATTAAATGTTCTTTAATAAATAATAGAAGAGCTCTGTTTTTGGACTGTAAGTTTGCAGTGACATGTAGAAGAGGTTTGTAATCTGCTAGTGTATTATTTATGCATTCTCACTCACAAAGTGAGAAGAGTAAATTGCTTAGGTGTTTTCCTTTTTATGAGTGTAAACTTTGGAAATAAAATATATGTGTGAATTGAAGTGTACTTCAAACTTATGGGCTGTAATTTTATTATCCTTGCTTCTGTGTTAGGTTCATTCAATACAACTCTGTTTAGCCTGAGCCCATTATCAGTAGAAGTCTGAAGTTAGGCTTTAATAGCCTAAAATAGGCCCGTTTTCATGTCTGTGGAACAACTAACATTCAGAATAGGGGAAACTGAAGGGGGAAAAAAGACTAGTTCTTCTGAAAGTCTTTTTTCAACTCAGCAGATGGCATCCCTTACACTGAAACTGCAAACTTCTATACCACTGAGCTTGCTTTTTAACTTATTATCTAATTTTGATCTTTGTGTGTGTTGTTTTTTGTTTATTAATGTTGTTGCAACTTCCAGGAGCCGCATTCCTTTCTATTACAACCATTTATGCAGAGAGTGGTTCAGGATTTGTGTTGCCAAGTGCCTCTGCCAAAGCTGGTGTAGAAGCACTGAGCAAGTGAGTAATAGACAAAAAGTTGCTTTACACATCCATGCGATAGGATAATATAAAAACAGAGCTAGATGTTACAATTAATGTAGTCCTCCCCTGCAGTGTGATAAGAGAACCTTCCAGCCTCTATTATCCTTGCAACAAAATGATATACTGACAGCTTCTTTCAGAATGAAGTGGTAACTGCTATTATTGTGATAATTTTTATCGTGACAAAAAAGTGAAAATGTGAGTGCATGTATTTTGTAGAAGCAAATGTTATCATTAGGAGTTTTCATGGTGAGTGTTTTTTTTCTTTTTTCCCCTTTATTACTTTTGAATGGAACAAAATCAGCCAAAAGCCATTTTCAGTGGTTAGAAGAAGAGAATAACAATGGAGTCAGTGTTTCTTTGGTTGAAGTAGTTCTATTTGCAATGGCTCTGGAAAGCATCTGATGCATTTGGGAATAAGTTATAGTTTTATAACATCTTATGTCAATTGCTGCTATAGGAGCAGCATTCCCACTGGGGTGCATTTTTTTTTCCTCATCACCTGCATATATTTCCCACTTCTTTGCCCACTCCTCTCCACTGGTTGCTCAATTTGTCTCTCTTAGAGTTGGCTGTTATGTAACTTTTTTGTGTTTGGCAGAGCTGTTCTTTATGACTGCCTACTTTTGCCCCTTAACTTGCATGGACTGTGGTACTTAGCCAGTATAGTGAGCCTGTTAAGCGTGTAAATTTGCTTTAAAACAACACTATGACTAAAGATGTATTTTTTTTCCTGCGGGTTTGTGAGTTGGAAAAACTCTCATAGAACCCAGAAGTGTTAGAGGCAATACAAGAAGGTTAAACTGCATCTAAATCAGTGTTCTTGTGTTTCTGATTGTGGTTTTGTTTTGTTACTTCTGAAATGTTCTTGTTCTTAAGAAAAACATCAGAACCCCTTAAGTGGAAATGCCTGTTTGAGGACTCAAATTTTAGTTTTTCGCACATAAGATTTGGTTGTTTATTTATTAATAGCATTATTAAAATAATGTGTTTAAAATATTGATGCATTTTTTAATGCATTTTTAGGTCTCTTGCAGCCGAGTGGGGTAAATATGGCATGAGATTCAATGTGATTCAACCAGGTCCAATAAAAACAAAGGTACATAGCATGAAGTGAAACACAGCCTTCAGTATGCTTTGTAGTACAGGCTTGCACTTAAGATAGTCTAATCTTTTCTATAACCACCAAATTGGAGTATAAGTTCTTTGGAAGTCCAAGGTTGCGCTGGAATAATGGTAAATAACTTGTTCAATAATTAGTTTATAAAATAGAGTGTTACTATACTAATATAACACAAACTTTTTTTTTTTTAATGCTTCAAAGAAGTACATGCCAAAATATTTTATTTTCTTCTGTATGCATTTGAGACTATACATTATTTCTCAAGTGAAGCGAGTTCTTGATGGAGTACAAGTGCCTATTTCTATTGGAACTCCTGATTCTTTAAACAAAGTATCTCAATTCCAAAATTTCAGAGTCTTTTTTTAAGTCTTTGAGAACAGAAACTCACTAGTTTTGTTGAAAACCACATAACTAGAAAGAGGAAAACATAAGGTATCAAGGACATGTGAAGCTTTGATATGAGTGAAAAGGAGGACTGGAGGGTTTAAAGGAATTAATCTAGACCATCTGGAGCAGGAAGAAGAAGGGATGAGTGCTGCAAGAAGAGAGAGATGAATCCCTTTCAGATTCCAAATATTACAGTTATGAGCAGTAACAGCTAATAATCATATTTCAACTATCTGTATAGTACTTGATTATATTTTTTTTTTACTGTTGTTTTGGGAGTGCATGTGCAAAAATGTGCATTGCTACATTTCTGTTTTGTCAGTTTTCCATGCTATTCCAGATAGCTCATCTTTAGCTTTCTTGACTGCAAGGATAGATGAGTGACAGTATCAGCAATGTTGTTAAAATGACATTACAGGATCAGACTGAAAGCTCTCCAGGCCTTGTACCCAGTAGACTTGTGGCCAAAGGTATAAGAAAAACATGTAATGATAATTATTCTTTTGTTTCCAGCCTCTGGTAGTCTGTGGCACGAAGAGTTTGATATATACAACTCTTCATAATGTAGTTATCTTGATGGATTTTTTTTTTTTTTTTTTTTAAATCCTATTCCTCTATCCTATTCCTCTTTGAATCTGTATAAACTTTCAGCATCTGCTATATCATATAGCAAAATGAGTTTGTTTTATAGATTCTCAGAATTTTTGGCAAGTTAAATACTTTAAACGTCAAGATTGCTACTTCCCATTAATGTTTCTGATTTAATAGCATATTTCCCCTCAATAAGCTCTGTTTTCTCTATAAAGCATTGCATTTGTCATACTAGTTCCAAGTTAAAATTTCTCTGGAAGCTAAAACTATGAACTGGCTTTACTTAAAAATCATATTGCAAAATCAAGACTTTCTGCTTTACGGGTTACTTCTGTGTCTTTAGAAAACGCTGCTGGAAATCGGAGGGAAAGGGAAGAAGCATACGAGAGCAATACTACTAAGTTTATAAACTGCCATTTAAAAACATGGCCATTGAGGGCTTAAATGACCTGAGTGGAGCTGTAGTTAGTTGAATTAGAGTACACTTTAACAACTGCAGTAACCTAAGATAAATGTTCCTGATGCTGCTTGAGGAATTGTTTCTTTGTCTAGGAGCTGGGAAGAGTCAGAAAACTTCCATTTCCCATGCTGTTCTAAGCTATTCAGATATTAGAAGCTTAGAGCAACTTAGTTTAATTCATTAGCCAATGCAACAATTTGGGTGTTTTTTCCTTTTTGCTCTTCAGTTGTCCTTTATGTTGCATATTATTTTCTTTCTGTAACTTTGCTACTCTTTCTCTCCCTTTTACGAATAGCATATTATTATACTAAAGGCATTTTGGGAAAGTAACCAGTTTTGTAACCTCTCCCAAACAGGTGTTAAATTCCAGCTGGCCACCCAGTGTAGATGCATACTGGTGCAATAGAAGTAAATTGTTTTTTTTCTTTCGTACTTTTTTTAAAATCCTGCTGACAAAGATGATGTAGGCAGTTTGCTCACAAACATTAACTTCCATGTTAAGCTTAAATCTCTCTATGGTTTTGATGTCTGATGGAGTTAAAACTCTTCATCTGTTTCTCTTAATTCTCAGGGTGCTTTTAGCCGCCTTGACCCAACTGGCATGTTTGAGAAGAAAATGATTGAGAGGATTCCCTGTGGCCGCCTGGGAACTGTTGAAGAAATTGCAAATCTCGCTGCCTATTTCTGCAGTGACTATGCAAGCTGGGTTAATGGAGCAGTAAGTTACAGTTGATTCCATTTATACAGCCAACCTGATGATGGTCTGAGTTTTTCTGAATTTTTTTTCAAGTGTCTGTTACATTACAGTATTTCAGAAATGAAACAAGTAAATTACTTTGAAATCATGATTAATCTTTTAATTATTAACCTTTCTAAGCACCTTCAAAAACTTGGAGAAAAAAAAAAGATTGAATTGCACCATTTTGAGTGTGTTTGGAATTTGCTTGATTTAAATCATTACAAATGTTTAGAATAAGGGAATGCAACAGAAAAAATGCTGTTGCTAAATACACCTCTTATGCTTTCTCTAGGTTATTAGAATGGATGGCGGAGAATATGTTTCTATGGCAGGAGAATTCAATGATTTGAAAAAGGTACTAAACTTCTTGCCTGCTATTTTCTATTCAAGTATTTGGATGTGTAATTATTATATGAAATCCCAATAAAATGCTGTTTTCTTTTTTTTAGGTTACCAAGGAGCAGTGGGATATGATGGAAGCAATGATCAGGAAAACAAAAGGCTCTTAAAGTGCCTAACTGTGTGACGTTGACTTCTGGAAATAAACCACTACTAATTCATAAATACTTAGAAATAACCAAATGAGAAAGTGGACTTCAAAATCTTTGTATGTTGATTGCAGTAAAATATTTCCAAGTCTTCATATTTGGAATATAACTTGTCTTTTTCCATCTGCAGTCTAACCTTATAAATAGCAAACAACAGTTTTCTAAAATTTTATTTTACTTTAATTAAAAAAAAAAAAAAAAAACAAAAAACAAAAAAACAACAAAACAAACAAACAAATGTTCAACACTGCAGCCTGGGAGAAGGGCCTTGCTTTTAGAGTCTTTTGCAAAAAACTTCAGAGGAGACTTGGTTGACTTCATGAGTTTTGGAGTCGAGGATGTAGAGGATCCAAAGGGTGCTACAGTGCAACTGAAGAAGAGGTATTTGCAGCATACATGGGTGTTGGGGCTGCTTCAGATATGATTGGTACTGAAGCACAACTTATTTTAGAGCCTTGACTACTGGTGCTAAATTGGATGTTTAAAGGGAAGGTCCTCTCCTCGCACTGTGGTACTTGGAGTACGTGGATTGCATTGATTACATAGTGGGCTTGGATGGGGAACACTGATCATTCAGGAATCTTGGAAGTGATCATGGACTGGCCTGAAAGTAAGAACTTTGAAATACCATCAGGGGAAGAGGTGAGGTGTGGAAGAGGCCCCCACCATACAACGAATTACCAGAGATTGAAAAAGAGGTATGACTTATTCTCTGATGAGTTTTGCCATATAGTGGGAAAGTATTGAAGGTGGAAAGCTGCTATGTGGAGTCCTTTAAGATGAGGAGACCGTCATCACTATCTGAGCTATAAAAATGGATGAGATTCAAGATGTGAAAGACTGCACAACATCCAAATGAGAACATTGTCACCTGGACGCTCTGGTGTTGGGATGCTGAGGCCAGTAATGTGGATTTAGATTGCAAAGAAGCCCTCTGGCTAGTAGGTATTATTAGGGATCCAGCCAATATCAGAGGAATTAGTAGAAAACAGAATTGAGATTATACCCTCTGAAACTGAATTTTAACAGCCCTAAGGGAGGGAGATCCCTTGAAGGAAGACTTGATGTTTCGTCAAAGTAAATGGACATCTATGGAAAGATATATCCACTATCTAAGGGAATTACCCTTCTACCTAAATATAATTGTTAGTCTGAAGAAAACCTAAATCATTAAGTCCTAATGTTAGCACTTTTGTAATAAGACCTAAATTTGTGAGTAACAAAACTTCAAGTTATTAGCAATGCTACATATGTTTACATGAATTGCAACTCCTATGGTTACATACATTTTGAAATACATGACTATCTTGGTCTCAGCTTTTTGATGACATTTTCAGTCTGCTATGCTGAACTTCAGAAATGACATTTAAGAAATAGTAATGCCTTCTTAAGTAGCTCTTTCTTTAGCATGATTAACTTAATGTTCTTGAAAAACTAAAAAACAATTGCTACTAATGTGTATGAGACAAGGGGAGTCCCTACACTCAGTTTGAATTGACAGCTGCCAGAGAATCTGCGTTAGTTCTGACTCTAGTCAGTTCATTGCAACCAAAATGATTCAAACTAGTTATAAGCAAGTGATTAAAGTACACTTCCTAGATTTAGAGGGTTGCCTAGTGTGATCACTCTCCTGCTCTGCTTTAAATAATGGATTGAATTCTTCAAAGAAATTAACAGTCTCTGACCTTTCCAGCCTGAAAGCCAAGCCTTTTAAAAATTCTCTTTAATTTCACCATCCACACATAAAAATATGGATGTAGAGCTGTATGTGTTTTGAAACTGATAGAGTGACTTAAGAATCCAGAATGTAAAAGAAATTAAAAAATGCGTCCTTTCAAGTGCTGACAACTGTCTTGTTGCTTTACCCATGCTTCAGGCTGCATTAGCATGTCAACATCTGGCTCTGAGATTATTTGGTTGCCTTAAAATGAAGATGAAGCAAGTTACGTGTTCTGCTGCAATGGTGGACTATGTGAGGTGGAATTTGTGTAATAATGACGACAATTTCCACATGCCATCTTTATCCTGAGAATGGTGAACCTGTGCTACAGAAGATAAGAAGATCCTTCTTTCTTTCATTGCCATGCTCGTCAGTTTCAGGCCATTGCTTCTAGGGCTCGCTTTAATTTATAACAATATATAACAATAATTCATAACAAACCTTTCAACCACTCTTTCCTGAACATTCAAAGTTACAGCTACATGTCTTTTAAGGATGTTTTGCTTTCTTTTGTTATACCTCATGAAGTCAGAACACTGAAGGGAAGCCTATTAAAACCTGTCTTGTAAGTAACTATTAGGTATCTGATAATATTTGAGAACTTTCATTACTTGCAGGCACAGGCATTGCTTCCAAAGTATGTTACTGTACCTGTTTACTGTCTGTAGCTAAATAATTAATTGTGGCAAACATTTTTAAAGCATATGTTATTTAGTAACAAGCAGAAAACATTTTTTTAAATTTTAATGAGAATCTATAATAAGAATGTAGTTTCTTATCTATACCAACTATATTCATTTCAATTTATGCAATTTTGCTGCTTTTAGATTCTGAAAGTTGTGTTGGCAAAATGAATACAAGGTGATGATGCAGGTTTTGAGTGCAACATAACATGTTTTAGAATTGCATGTTATTCCTAATATATGGATTTAGTGAAGTGGGGGGAAAAAAAGTAACTCTGATTTCTAACGTATTTCTGCAAGAGTGCAGAGTAGTCAGTTGTCTTAAATGTGTCCTTCCTTAAAAGAGTTGTTACACTTTTTATGGACTCTGAAGAGTTTATGTTCAAATGTATGTTTTACCTAAATACAGTTTAATTGTTTGTTACTAAGGTAGCAAGATGTGATATATGAGCCTCAAGAGAATGACTTGCAGCAGCCACCAAACCCAGACAGTGTCTAGCTGGGTTTGAACATCTCATAAGAACCTCTTCCTAAATACCAGCGAGAATTGGACTGTCCTGAAAGAGGCATAAGATAAGTCCCGTGAGGTGCCTTACTCACAAACATAGTCCATGGTTGCATATTGCACGTTTCTCATAGTTTGACATAAAGAGCTCAGTAATAATAATAGGAGATGAATAGTATCTGCATTCCACGTGCAGTGTTCTTTGCTAGGGTCTGGGCAAGCACAAATACAGACTGCGCAGTGAATGGCTTGAAAGCAGCCCTGAGAAGGATTTGGGGATGTCAGTGGATGAAAGACCCAACAGGAGCTGGTGATGTGTGCTTGCAGCCTAGGCAGCCAACTGTATCCTCAGTTGAGTGAAGAGAAGCATAACCAGCAGCTTGAGGTGATTCTGCTCCTGTGGGACACCACCTGGAGTACAGCATCCAGTTCTGAAGTCCCCAACACAAGAAGAACATAGAGTTGTTGAAGCTGGTCCAAAGGAGGGCCATGAGGATGATCAGAGGGCTGGAGCACCTCCCCTAGGAGGGTGGGCAGAGAGAGCTGGGACTTTACAGTCTAGAGAAGTGAAGGCTCAAAGGAGACCTTATAGCAGCCTTCCAGTACCATAGGTTCCTATCTGTCCATACTGACTTCGAAGTTCACTGGGACGTGAGCTTCTTATTTATCTTTACATGTTTTGGGTCCAGATCTGCTATCAGAGAGAATCTAAGGGAAAGATATGAAGAGGGCAACATGGATGGGGAGTGCTGAGGTCCCTGAGTTTCTGCAGCCCAGAGCAGAGGAGCTGAGGGGAGGCCTGACGGCGGCTGCAGCTCCTTACAAGGAGCGGAGGGGCAGCGCTGAGCTCTGCTCCGTTTGACAGCGACAGGGCCCGAGGGAACGGCATGGAGCTGCGTCAGGGCAGGGAGGGTGGCGGTCAGGGACAGGGGCTGCACCGGAGGGCGGCGGGCACGGAACGGGCTGCACGGGGCAGCGGGCACAGCCCCATGCCGGAGTTCAGGGAGCGTTTGGGCAGCAGTCTCAGACACCGGGTCTGAATTTTGGGTGGTCCTGCAGGGAGCCAAGTATGGGACTCCATAATTCTCGTGGGTCCCTTCTGACTCAGAATATTATATGATTTTTTTTTTTATTTTTTTATTTTTATTTATTTATTTTTTTTTTTTTTTGCATGCTGATGACATTCACATAATAAGGTCAGTGAAGCACAAATTTTTAACTTAATCCATGGAGCAATTTTGTGTTGCAGCGAGTAAATTTGGAATGTCACTCCAGCCCAAGTAAAAATCCCAGTCTTTCTTGTGATAATTTAATGTGCATTAAAATAAAATGATCTTTGGGATTTCAGTGCTTTGCCTGCTTTTAATTGGTGCAGAAGAGCTTCAGTTAATTTCAGAGGGGTTTGGGAATGCTCCACAATGCAGAAATTCAGGCCACATATATTTAGGTGCCCATGTATGGATTCTGAACCTTCTTGTTGACATTGCAAGTATGTGTGGATTTTGCTACACCTCAGCTACCAGTGACTACATCTAGCGCTTGCAGTGAGGGCTTAATATGAATGCACAAGATAACAAATGGAAATTAATCATAAAATGCTAATGTTGCTTAATGGAATAAACAATCCTAGTGAATGCAGAGTTCTAGCAGCAGTGTATTGGTATTCTGTGAGATGAGGGTCATTTTGTGTAGAAGCACTGCTGGCTCTGACCTTTATTTGACATGTCCACAGTGTGGAATATGCTGCTGAAAACCTTCTGAAGCTTGCTAGGGTATTCTTTGCAAAGATGTGTGGTTTCCTAATTTGCAATCTATGGCAATTAGACCACAGCAGTGATGCTACGAACGTGATTTTTTTCAGGATAGAAATGTGCAGCAGAGAAGAAAAGCTAAATCGATTGCTTCAAAGCCTGTGTTTGTTCTTGACAAAATCATCAGTGAAACTTCTCTTGCTCTTCTCTATAATGGGCAGTGAGTTATATCAAAGCTTCAGTGGTTGATGACTTGCAATCAGGTGAGACACCCTGAGGGACATCTGGATACTGTTAAAGTTTGCATTAGCAGATGCGGTATTTATAATGTCAAAGGTATTTTAAAAGGCCAAATGGTTGCTGGATGTTTGTTTTCTTTGAGAATTAGGAAACTTTTACTGCCTTCTACTGTAAAATGATTAGAAAAATCTGTTTTACTGAATGCTTGCCAGAAGAAAGAAGCTTGCAGTCTTTCTCAGTGTCACCTCTCTTGTTGACCTAATCCTTGTTCAGCCTCAACCCTGACAGTTCTGAGAGCTCTGTCCCGGAGCACTGAAGAGATTTGAAAACATGGAGATCTTACAGCAGACTTAGCTGTATTTGCTATAAATTTAGCTGTTCGTTGGTAGAATAGACATCTTTTTTAGAATGGTGTTGTTAAATCATTGTCTTTTATTCACGAGAACATACTGGAAGAAACATTCGCTCTGCAGGTAGCTTTGTTGTATGGAGGGAGAAAATTGCAAACAGTGGTAGGAGCAGCATGGCTTCAGAACAAGCAACTTTGCTCATGCTCAGGAACGCATATCTCAGTTTCTGTGATGACTTTTTGTCAAAACGCTTTACCTTATCTTTCACTGTAGTGCTTTCAGCAAACAGTCATGTTACATCATATTTTGCATACAATTTTTTTTTTAACATTTACACTGTTAAAATGTTAAAATAAGGCAAAATTCAGGATTTCAACTGCACAAGATGAACAATATCAATCATTTATTGTACTGATAGGCAGATAATCTTTTCACTATTCCTTCACTTTACATATACAATTGTATTTCACATTGCATAGAGTGAACAAGCAGGTGAGAAGTTAAATCACTGTGTGGAGTAGGAGTAAAGCCATGGGAATGAGCTAAATTAATCTCACTTCAGTTTTTGTGCCTTTCTTCAGCAAGGCCCCATCCTGCACTCCATAACATGTCAAGGCTGAGGGAGTCTGGGGCCCTAAGGCTGTTTCTGATATGGCATTTAGTTGCCTGAGTTCACCTGAGGTCACGGATTAATTTCAGTTGGATTTGAGTGCCAAAATAATCTTGGAGGATCTGCGCCTCATTGCTTGAGATACATTTCAAATAAAATGCATTTCCTACTGCTTGTTAAGTAGGAGATGCATTTGAGAAGTTATATAAAACTGATCAGCTAATCTTCTAACCTGCTTCTGAAACAGCTTTCTGTGTATGGAAGCAACACAGATTTAATAACTTTAAGACACAGCCCAATTTCCTTCCTACACCAGTATATACTGGCCTGGATGTTCATAGAGGTGCTGGTACAAAGATGGTGTAAAGTAAAACAGCCAGGCCAAAAAAGAAAAAAAAAGGAAAAAAAAAAACCAAAAAAAAGGAAGAAGAAAGAGCTTGTTCCATATTATATTTCACATTTTAAAAAAATACTTCTCTAGCTTAATAAAAAGCAGAGCATGGGTAAACTGAATTTCTAAACTGTTATAAAATCTTTACTAGGCCTTATATTTATTTTAGTGTTAACTTTTATTAGTATTATTACAGATTAATAAGTCAGTGTAAGATCCAAGGAGGCACAATTTTTCAAAATAATTGTTTTGTCCTTTACATGGTACAGAAAAGAACATCCAGGAGAGAGACAAACTAGACAACAATAGTCTTAGGATATTAAATTTAATCATAGATTACACAGAATATGATGTAAAAACAGCAATTTACTAGAATAATATAACCTGCAAAATGTGAAAATAGTTTAGAAAATGGATTGTCATATTCTCTGACACAGCAATAGTCATGAAAGGTACACTTATAATATCATATGTTAATCTGTGTATTAACTATGCTATCTGTCATTTAATCAGGATTCCAAGACAGATTAAAGGCATTTGTTTCTGAAGTGCCTATGTTTAAATTCAGTAAAGTTAAACAGCAAGATTGAGAACAGCATATTTTTGACAACTACTGTGTGGAGATCTATCACAGATAAATGCTTCCTCTATATACTTGGAGTTCATAATGAGAAGAGTAGTTTTTCAACTGGAGAGAGCACAGACCTGTAAGTGGTGGTTTGACAACTGGAAATATTTCTTGGAGTGTACTTTTGGAGTGTAGACATGCCTACTTCTTTTTCCTTTTCCAGCCTAAATCATATTTCTTCTGAATTTGTATCTTACATTAAAAACAAAACAAAAAAACAACCCAAACAAAAAACCCAAACGTGTAGTTGTAAGTGGAAGAGAAATTTCTAGACCTTTTGTTATGTAGAGCAACAAGGAAAAATGTTGCAAGTGTCAAAGGATATGGTAACCACAACAACATCAGCAGGTGTAATTTTTTTTTCAGGCATGTTCATGAAAGCAAAAAAAAAAAAGCAAAAAAAAAAAAATCCAACCCCAACATGTTTTTTAGTTTCTTTTGAATATACAGACTGGCCCAAACATAGACATTCTCTTTATCAATCTTATTGTTACAAAAACTGTACATTACAAACACTATAGAAACAAACTTAAAGGAATGTGCCACACATCCTGGTTAATTTTCTATATGCAATTTAAAAATACAGCCTACTCCCTTATAGTGCACAGTTATCGTGTAGATAGAATACATCACTAGTTAAGTGGACATGAGAGAAGAGTTTTAATTTTCTTCAGCACAAAGAATGAGAGCCAGTTCTGCTCGGTAAAGCTTTCCTCCATCAGACAAGGCCATGATGCTTTTCTTGTATGTCGCAAGGTTGTTAATGTCTAATTCCTATTTAAAGAACAGATAATGCTTTATAATCCTGTTTAGTTACCAGCATGAACAAGTTTGCTGCCAATAGCAGAAAATAAGGAGGGGAAAAAAAAAAAAGATGTTCTCAGCCTTTCTAACAGTAACACATTGAAAATGTTGTTGTATATTTACATGATCCATGTTATAGGCATATGTTAGACTGCTGCTAGCTGATGCCTAATAAGCAAGCTTTTGACAGTGTTGCTGTGTAATCACAATTCCCTTACTTAAGGCTTTACACTGCTATGACTTCTGCCAAGATTTTTAGTTTTGCTTTGACTTCAGGAATTATGACTTAGAAGTTCTATATTTATCTTAATTGGGTGGATTAAAGTGTCCTTAAAATCCAAATTAAATCTAATCTCTAAGGGGAAAAAAGCCCTCTGGGATTACCTTTTTGTTCTTTTCACAGAGATCCTTCAGTAGTGCATCAAGTTCATTTTCATCTATATATCCATTGCCGTCCTGAAAAATAGCATTAAAGAGAACATCAAGCATTTATTCTTCTTTTCAGAGGAGGTTTTCCCCAAATTCTGAAAACAAGTGCCATTAAACTAATCAATTAATAAAAAGGCTTTCTAAAGACTTACTTGATCATACATCTCAAAGGCTTTATTGAACTCTTTTGCACACATTTTGACACCCTAAACACCAAAAAGAAAAAAAAAATCCATTTATGACACTGAATATGTGTAATATTAACAGTTTAACCATAAGACAATGAATTCTTACCTGAAATTTAATAAGAAAATTTTCCTGTACTGGGAGTAGCCTTTGGACATAAAAAACAAAGGTCAACATATTTACTGTAATTAGTATATAATATTTGTTCTGAAAGGAGACAGGAGGCATACCTGGCTAGTTCAGTAAGCTCCAACTTTCCATCATTGTTTGCATCAAACATCCTGAGCTGAAAGAGTACATGTTTTTACATTACTAATTGCAATTAATTAACATAGTAAAGAAAACACTTATTTGGAAAACAAACTTAATGAAATTTAGCCTTTGTTTAACACTGAAGTGATGGCCCCAGGTTTTAACTGTCTCATTTACCATGTAATACATGTCTTTAATGTGCGGAAGAAATAATTTATAGTAATTAATTGTACTGCAAAAGCCTGATAAGAAACCAGATGAGCAATTCTGATTAACCTACTCCAAGGTAGGTCTTTACCTGCCTAGAGTGATGAATGTCCCATATAAGAAACGTGCGTAAATTATTTATGAGATAGAAATGTTGACATGATAACATTTTACTTTTTACTTCATGTCATATAATAATAGCATCATTATTCTCCCTTCATAGAGCTGGAACAATAGTCAGGTAAAGTTCAACAGAATTCCAGACATTCAATTTCTTAGGAAATTATAGACATTTCATTCAATTGGCTGCTGGGCTTAAATATGTAAAGATTGCATTCTTTTTCTGTGATATATTTCAAGAAAAGACTGAAGAGGTGCAGTAGACATTTTATTGGTAGTATAAAAATGGGAAATCAAGTGTCTGCAAATAATTCTAATCAAATTGTAGGAATAAAAATATATAAAATTTGACAAAATAGGCAAATACTACTTCTAATCACTCTTAATCATCATATTGCTTTAGAGTGCTTTCCATTTAGCCCTTGAAAAGATGAGCTCCTGCTGCATATATTTGTTATTAGAAGTAGCTGGAGATATTATCCCTGCATGGAACTTCCTCTCCCATTTTTTCTGTCTATATAGTTCAGTTTTTCTACTTTCAAATAGTATTTTGCCTTTGCTGTATAAGAGACACAAAAGCAGCAAACTGTACAAAGCATTTTTAGGCATTGTACTGAAAACAAATACCACCACCCACACTCATCCCATCACTTTCAATCACAGTAATTCCAGATGTAATTTTTAGCTAAGAGGAAAAGTTGAGCTGTGTATCAAGGTAAGTGAACATCCTTTCAAATGCCATGAAAGAAGACTCATTTTCATTTTTCTAAGATACAGCGAATGGCAATGGAGAACAGAAAAGAGACCAATTCTATAAACATTTCTGTATAACACCCTAGCTCCTTCTAACACCTCCCTTCCTTGTGTAAAAGCATCTGCTTTGTGTGCATTTCACATGAAGGAGTTATATTTAGAGGAGGTAAGCAGTGGGAA
Source organism: Lagopus muta (assembly GCF_023343835.1). Lineage (NCBI taxonomy): Eukaryota > Metazoa > Chordata > Aves > Galliformes > Phasianidae > Lagopus > Lagopus muta. The sequence continues at coordinate 25,030,812 of NC_064435.1, forward strand.
CTGTAAAGTCAATTGTTTTAACAGGTTGTTAGTAACTGTGCCTGCCTGCAGGTTCTAGATGCTATGTGTTTTCCATCAGTCTTAGTTCTGAGTTTCTGGGGAGATTATGGAAGTGCTGGCTTTAAAAGTTCTTTCTTCTTATTGCTCTTAATTCTTTGTCAATGTGTCTCTCTGCAGAGGCACTTTAATACCAAGGTCCAAAACTAAATGAATAGGATATGTGTTTTATCTTCACTGGGGAATAAACAGTGACAATTGCTAAATGTAAATTTAGGTAAATGGCTTGTACAACAAACCAGCAGACTTCTGTCAGGAAAGAAACAAGTTTTGATCAACCGTTCTGACTTCAGGCCACTTCGAGTGCTTGCATCAAAAACCTAGCATGTTTTTGATGGCTAAAAATATTTTGGGATGAAACCAAAGTAGGAAAACCAAAGTACAGTGTTAGAAATTTCATGAAAACAAGAGTTCTGAGTCTTTTTCATCTTGAAATTTCAATTCAGATTCCAGTAGTGGTCTATACCATGTAGCACAGTAGTGGTGGATAGAAGGAATGCTCAAAGGAAACAGTTGATTTAAGGCCAGAGAAATGACAGTTTGGTTATAGTGCATATTAAGAATATTATTCTTTTATAATTACACACAGGAAGTGAGAAGAGTGTGGTGCTTGTAAATCTATTAAGAATTCATCATGCACTGATGGCTTTTAGGACAAGAGACAAACACTGCAAACAGGGAAAATATACAGAGTAGTCTCAAATTGATTTGATCAAAGTATGATAATGTAATTATGACAAGCAGAGTTTTTCTCCTTTGAACTCTGAAGTCTTTGATTTTATCCCTAACTTTGATTTTACCCCTAACGGAATGGGGAAGTAAAACAGAGGAACATTCTTTGCACCACATTATGACAGGATCTACTGTTTAATAAGCACCATGAAGGTTCAAAATTCCTGATCATTTTTTGTAGCAGCTCTGAAAACTACACAGCTACTGGGGTACTTGCAGTGCTTGATGTCATCTCAGCGCTGCAATGACACAGCAGCCTCATTTGTCCTGATTATGACTTAGTGGGGCCCAAGTAATTTGGAACCTTCTAGCAGCTGAAGCTAAACACAGTTTTGACAAAATATGCCTTTATAGATTCTTACCATTATTTCTGTATATTCTGTTAGCTTTGAGTCTTCAATCTGCTTATTTGCTTTCTGTAATAAATCTTTCAAGAAACTCTGTTGAAATAAAGAGAGTGTAACAGGTGAATTTTTATCTGTGGTATAAAATGCTTGACTTGCTAACTTCAAATCAAAGTAATGGGAAATACTACTTCCAATTTAATTTTATTGTTGCAGTTCAAAATAAGTAAGAAAAGGCATAGCAATTAACAGTTATGTCTGTAACAGTTTCTTTATGATCATTTCAACTATACTACACAGTTTCATAAAGCGCTGTACATTGTATGACATTTGTTGTAATGTGAGTTTGGAAGAAATGGCTTGACATACCTCTTCATAATCAGTTCTATCAGTAAATTAAACCAATTAACCTTGAGACTCCTTGGAAAACCTGGATGCCATCACAGGAACAATTTTACAGAAAAGATCAATGATTAATCATTTTCCTCCTTGCCTATGGCAGTAACTGATGCTAGAAGTGAACATGTTAACCTATGTCACTCCCTCTCGCCTCATACTTTAAATCTGTGTGGCCAATTTTGCTAGATTTATTTTTTTTTTTTTTAATGAGAATTGGATGCAGCATTCTGTGGCTTTCTAATCAGATATTTTGAATGACAGCCATTTTTACTTAACAAAAATACTACCGATTCTACCCATGCAGAGGTTGAAATTTCTGTTACAAGACTGTTACAAAATTTCAGCTGTACTCTTTGTAAATGGACATTACTACAGAAATACGTTTAATCTTATGTGCTCTCATGGAAAATAGGGCTAACCTGTCCATCAGAATGTCTTGTGACAAGATCATTTACACTTAAACTTTCCTTTGTCACTGTCTGATCTGAGCTGTTACCAAAACATTTCCAAATATGCAGTGATGGAGAGTCTGACTCCTCCTGAGACAACATATTCCACTGCCAGAATTGTTGATGGAAAGTTTTGCTCATTTCTTAAATTGCTCGCTGAAAGTAATTAAGTAGGTGTATTCCTTACACAGCAAATATTCAAAATGTTTGGACATGGCAAAAAATATCAATTATTCCTAAAATTAAAATTTCACATTTATGTCTTATTTTCAGAGACTTGTTTCTCTGAGATCTCATAGCACTTGAGAGATAGGACCATTAGGGGTCCAGTTAAAATTTCTTAGTTCTTCAACTATTCCTAAATTAGCCCTGCCTTTTTAAAGTCTATTTTAAATTATAGCAGCTGGCAACAGTCTGTAAAGAACTGTCTAACAACTGGAGAGTAATCAAGAGCTGCATGTTTGGCCTCCTCCGGCTTGTGACAACTTCTGATACATAAATGTGCTGTGAGCAGGCAGCAGAAGAATGGGCTTGTCTGTCTGTGGGCTACACTGAGGAGGATTCCTTGGTAAGTGCCATACATGTACAAAATTCAAAGAAGGGAAAAGGAATAAATTGAAAAAAATAGTCCAAACTAGATGGATAGACACTGCTAAGTCTCTTACTACGAATGGTTTTGACTTCTCTGAATATAATCTGCAGCAAACGAATGGTGGAAAAAAGCTCCTTTCTACTCAGTCTGCTGTATATGGCAGCTCTCCTATGGGGAAAGGCTGAGAGAGCTCAAATTATTCAGCCTGAAGAAGAGGAGACACAGGGGAATTTCATCAGTGTCTATAAATATGTGAAGGAAAGGTGCAAAGAGGACAAGAGGCAATGGGCACAAATTGGAGCACAGGAGGTCCCTCTGGGCAGCAGGTAGAACTTCTGTGCTGTGCATTGCTGGAGCACTGGCACAGGTTGCCCAGAGGCTGTGGGTAATCCTCCCTGGAGACCTTCAGAAGCCACCTGGCCATGGGCCTGGGCCCCCTGCTCTGGGTGTCTCTGCTGGAGCACGGGTGGGCCAGATGGACCCAGAGAGCCCTGCCAGCTTCAGCCATTCTGTGATCCTGCAACTATGATTCAGCACCTACAAATTTATGTTAGTTTTATGACAAGAGTAAATCATTCTAGTTTTGTTAATTCTCTAAGACTGAGATGATTAATGGAATGATTCTGCCCTTTTTATGCATTTTAAAACTGATAGATACCTCCCACCAAGTTAGCTGAGCATGGGCAAGACAATTCCAACTGTGTTAACAGTAGCGCAGTGGAAACTGAACAAGTTGATGATACTTGAGAGAGCACAAGCAGCCCAGTAGGATAATGATTAATAGTAATTATGCCCATAGGAAAACAAAAACACACACAAAACAAACAACATCACAAAATCAGCCTCTACCCTAAACAGCCTCTGAGAAGAACAGTGTGTCTTACACAGGACTGTCTGGTTTCCCAGGGCAGAAATAATCTTTCCTACTTCTCAGTGAGAGCATCAGCCATCTCAAGTCGCTCGAGACAAATATTCATCTGAGTTAAACCACATTTTTAGAAACATTTATCAGATTAGAGATGCACTTTAAATGATTTACTGGTGATAAAAACACCATCTAATCATATTGCTTTCAGTCGTGTCTGAAATGCAAAAATATGCACCAATGAGTACGAACAAACAGATCCAGTGTCCATAATCCAATCTCGAATCTCATTTTGTGCACACTCATTAGTATCGGCTTACCTTAAGTTCCTCAGAATCAATGAAGCCACTGTGGTCACTGTCATATTTTCTCCATGTCTGCAATCAGATGATTTGATAATGAATTTATGGCAATCAGGTCTCGGATGACTTTACAGAAGGAAAAATTTCACAGTGTACCTGCATGAAATCTTCACTCGACTTTAGCTGCTGGCACCTAAAGAACAACAGGAAATTCTCCTCCGTCGGCAACACCTGAGCAAGCTGTGACAGATTTAAAAAAATTAAATTAAGTTCTGATTTTCCATTAGGCCAGATGAGCTTTTGAATGAGTATGGCACTTTTAAAAGCACGTGAAATTCTGCATGGTCCTACTGTCTTAGTATACCCTCACAAGAACCTTCATCCCATAAGCCCAAACATCAGGATGATGCCTCTGAAAGGCTCCTGGCTTGCAGCTTTTCCGTATTCATCCAAGTCAAACAGAAGTGAGGACTGAGGTAAGGCAATGAAACAGCAGTTTACTGAAGGAAAAAGGAAAAAAATTGACCTATTCAAAGTCAGGATCTGTGGTAAAAACCTCACAATCAGTGAGAAAGGGAAAGCATGAAACAAAGATATTTAATGGGTGAGTTTGAAGGACCATGAAAATTAAGAAAATGAGAAAGAAAAATCACTAATAGATACCGAATATGAGGAAGAAGAGGCAAGAACATGTGTGTAAGGAAAGCAGAAAAATAAACCAGAAAAAAAAAAAAAAAAAAAAGAGTATATAAAGGTTGGTAGGGCAAGGAAATGGCAAATAGCTGTCATTTGTCAGATACAGAAACATGTTCAAGAAGAGCTATAAATATCAGAAGGAAATCAAAACTACTTTTAGCCCTACAGAATCAGGGGTGGTGTTTTTTTCCAATGTCTGTGTTACAAAAGGCTTTTATAAATCAGACATTATTGTACTGATTTTTTGAAGATGTTCATTTACTATAACTCAATTTTGACAAGTGACAAATGTAGAAGATGGAGAGTATGCTATATAATTTAAAGTAAAATCATGATTTGTTTTTAACAAAAGCCCAATATTTCTTCTTCTGTTCTTAAAATGTATGAAATATTTTTTAATTAGAGAAAACTTTTAACTTGAAGAATAGACCAGCTGTGCTTACTAGGAAGAGAAAACAGGGAAAGAAAGATATCTTAGCTGCATTATTTATGAAAAATGACATCTGCAGACTTCCTGTATCTCCATCTTAAAATTTGTATTCACATTTTTGCTTCATTCATTTCACGTGCTCAGATTTCTTGCTTTGCTATTGCCTTATTTAGTGCTATCACCCAACTGCTCAGCTTTTTTGGGGGGTTCCCATGGTGCTGTAGGTGACTTCAGCTCTCCCTGTCACTGTATAGGCACAACATAGTTTCTCTAAAATTATCTACTCAAGAAGTCAGTCATATTCATCAAGTGCTCGTACAACTGAAAACACAAGTCAAAGTACTCTTCTTACAGAACAGAGCCACTGATTACAGACTGCCAAGCATCAGTGTTTTGAGTGTTTTTGCTAAATGGCTGAATTGAAAACCTAATCAACTTAAACAATGTGTTTTTGTCAGCAGCTTTTGAAATCTACTCCATTATAAATAGCAAATAATGCGTGGATAAGTATGCATTCATGTAGGTGTAGCAGCTAAATGTGTGGAATTTAGTACCAGTTTATGGAAAATTTTCCTTATTTCTCCCATGAGAGGAAGCTCTGACTTTTGGAGTAGATCAGCTGTGCTGCTCAACAGCAAACACTGAATGGAAGAATTGATAAAAAAAACACAGTCTGGGGAAGAGATTGCTTATCACAATGGGACCTTTCCAAAGAATCAGGAACAGCTTACTTCAGTACCAAACTGTGTATGAGGCACAACTTAGTGCTTCTGTGCACCCTACTGCTTTCATGAGTAAGTGAGGACAACATCAAAGCCCAGGCTCGACTTAACTCTCCCTACTCAGCTGCAGACTGAGGTAGATCTTTATACGCTACCTAGCAGGAAAAAATACTCTCAGTTATTAAGACAATATAAGAACTATTTTCTAGAAATCATTCTTTAAATAAATGTCGGTAATTAAGATTCCTTTTGTATAATTCAGCGAATTTTCTTCTCAAAATCCTATAATGGAGAATGGGAGTAAAAATCGTTTATAGTAGTCAGTGGTTATTTTTATGGCAGAAGCAATTGTCAAAGGATGTGAACGTGGAATTACTACTGTCCTGAGTCTCAAAAATCCATGTTCCACATCTACATTTTAGTCCAAGCATTAGCCTGAATGAACACAAAAAGTGAAAGAAAGGGCTCTTACAAAATGATAAGCAAGTATAGAGGTCTGGCTCTGCATTTAGCTTGTGAATGCTGGCTAAAATCTAGAGGACTAAGTGTAATGTGCTTCCAAAGACAAAGCTGACATTTAATCTGAGCACCAAACTGAAAATCCACTCCTTCCTCTATGAAGCCACCCAGGTCTCCTCTTTATCTCAGCCCACAAAACTCATTATGTGAAAGACATTTTCCTTCAGCTGCTGGGGTATCCGGTCTGATGGCTGGGAATCCAAATGCATTCACATATAAATTTTTTTAAACAACATTCATACTTCTTTTTTTCAGAAAAAAAACTGTTTGCTGTATTATGTAAATTGGGAGCAATCTGGAATTACTGGGCATTCTTATTTATAAGGAAGGAGAATCAAGTTCAAATACCAACTTTAAAATCATACTGCTTGTAAAACTTAGGCTGAGTCCCATCAGCACTTTCCAAATCAAGCTTCATGCTGATGTCAGTGAAATAAAATATAGATCTTGGGTTAGGAAACTGCTATATTAAGGGAGAGTCCCTTCAGTCACTGGACTGAGTGCTGTCATTATTCAGTGGCTTCAGTGGATGCTGAGTATGCTTGGCAGCTCACTGGAGGTGGTAAGCACCTTACCGTATTAGGCCCTGTGGGATTTGCTCACCTTTACGCATTAAGTCAATAGTACAATCAGAAATAGAACTTGAAAGGCAAAACTCTCCTTTATCTTCCCTAAGTAAAGAACAACAGTCACTGCAGGCACTGTCTACTTATTCTTCTTGCATAATGCTTGCTATTACACAATTCAAAAGTACTGAATTAAGTGGGATTATTCAATAATAAATGAATAAGCAGTTGTTAGCACAAAAATAATTTGTAATGCTAAGTATTGTCAAAAGATGTATTTTAAAATTGCTTACAGCTGCAAGTAAAAGAAACTGTGTTTCCATAATTTAGTCATAGCTAGGTTTTCATATACATAAGTATTTTCAATTCAAATATATGACTGAGGAGGAAAAATATCTTCAAATGATGTATTATATCACTAGTGATACATCCTACTGAGTTTTACAGACTCTAATCAGTCTTCTATTTTAAAAATAGCTACTGACCCAGGGTTGGTCACTGTAGAAATTTTGCAGACCTGGCTTGCTTTCAGCTGTTTCTTAATTAGCTATCTTAGATCATATTTCACACTATCAGAAAAAAATAATAATCATATTTAATAATAAAACTGCAGTCTTTACTGCACTCAGTGTGACATAAATGAGTTGTAGATTTAGGCTTGAAATAGTGGTTTCTCAAGCTGTAACCCAATGAACTCTCCTTTCTGATTTGCAGCACTGAACAATGAAAGCATGAGAAAATACAATGGTTCCCTACTTCCCAGAAAGTCATCTAAATTATACAACTGTTGAGAGTCTGCAAGTGTAGAAAAGATTGGCTGACTGCACCTTTGTCCTCTTTAGAAAGTGGTAGAAAGGAATGGAAATATTCTGCCTCAGGTTTGGTTAAAGAAAAGGCTGGATTACAACTACTCTTAAAATTCTGCTTAAGTTTGCCATGATTAACATCCTATTTTGCCATATATGTCCATTGACTACCTATAGCGACTGCCCAATTACATTCACTTGCAAGTTACCTTACTACAGGAGCGGTGATGGAGTGTTAGTTCAAAATCATATGTAGAGATAAATCATATTTACCTTTCACAATTTAAATTTCTAAAATAGAGCTTTTAGCTGCTTTACAGGCAAACTGCATTGTGTTGATGCTTATTTATACTGAATCAAGCACGCAAAGTTAAATGAAGTGTAGTGAAATATCTGGCAAAGGCTAAGGAATATTTTGCTTTTGGGTAAGGAAAAAAATCATTAGTGAAAAAAACACTAAAGATTCTCAGAGAAAGAAATTTTCTGTTTTAGTAAAAATCCAAACTATTTACAAATATGCCCATACTGTTCTGTGCTAAGTGTATTTTCTATAAGTAAATGTGTTAGTCATTTATTTTATGGTAACTATCTTACCTCAACAATTCCTATTTTTCCATCAGTAGCCTTGCCATACTGGTCCACGAATGCTTTCATTTCAGGTGTTAAGTCCTGTAAAGTTATAATGAAAGAATCAATATTTTTCAGATGCAGAGAAATGTATGCAAAGTACTTAAATATACCATCAGTTGTCAATAAATTTACTACATTTGATTAAATATTCACACTTAATTATAGCTAGATTTCTCAAGTTGAAGTGAAAATGAGTAATTGTTTTAGGACAGATAACATCACTGTGATAAGTTGTATTTCCTAAGGGGTGATATTATAGTCAACGTGAGTGGTTGGTTTCTAAATTTTTAGAACTCCTATTTTAGTTTACAGAATAAAGAAATTGAGAAGACAGATGTGTTGGAAGATACACATAACAGCTCTTCTGTTTGAAGAGGATGACAGTGAAGTTCATGGGTAATTCTTAATCTGTTTTCTCAGTTTTCATTATTAAATGACTAAATTGAAGTTCAAAAGTCTGAAGGACTAAATTGAAGTCCTACAAAATAAGAAACATTCAGTACAATACTTCTGCATACCAATATGGCCTCTCCTCATCTGTGAGCTGGTTTTACCTGAACAGTGGATACTATTTTAGCTCTAAAAGAACTAACCATAATATCATATTCCTCACTGTTAAGTATATAGTTATCACGAAAACAGAATCCAAATGTCACTGCTGTAATTTAAAGAGAGAAGGCTTGGGAGAGAGACGCTTTGAGCAGCACCTTAAATCTGACATAACAAAGCCAGCATAATTGTTTCTTGTATAAATTATGTCTCTTACTATACATTTGTACTCAAATACTATCTTCAGCCTAAGTTACAGCAAAGGTGCCAGCCTCAGGATGAATATTTATACACCTGATTTGACACTTCAACTGGACTTGCTTTGCCTTGCTATGAGCTGCCATCAACTTTCATTACTGATTATACTTCTATTTTTCCTTGTATTTCTTATCAGACTGAGACAGTAAAACCATGCAGCAAGAATCAGGGCTACAGCTATACTAAACTAATGGAAAATTCTATGCTTATAGATGAAGATATAGCTGTCATTAGAAATTAAAGTTTTAGTTGCTATAATAGTTCTGATTATACAGGACCTAGGTGAATTTCTCACTGGAGACATGGGAACTATCAGCTGTACAACGTCTGTTGAAGTTTGTCCCAAATTTCAACTTCAAATGCTAACTTAAATGTCAGTTCTTTATAGATGATACAATCGTGGCCTAGTATCCTATTTATGTCAAAGTCATCCATGGCAGGTTAGTAATTTGCCACAGCTTTAATTAGAGATGTAGTTATTAATACAGTGCAGTTCAATGTCACCTCTCATCTAATGATCCCAAAGTGGGCACAGATTTGTTTAGCAGTTGGAATGGAGAATTTAGACACCTGGATTTTAATTAGTCCTTGTTAAATATTTTGCTAATTCTTCTAGTATTACCTCCACAGTGCCAAACAGTGGTCAGCCACTAAAGGAGACATAGCTGCTTAGAGGCTACATGAAACAGGATGCTCATCCTAGTACATAGTCCAGAAAGAGTCTTTTTTTCTTTTTCTTGGTGCTCACTTCAGCTGCTTCTGAGGTAGCTGACAAATCATGTTATTCAAATACACGTTCAGTCAAAAAACTTGTTTAAACTTAATCAAGTGTAGTTGCTTAATGCTTGAAATTAAGAAACTTCGCACCTTCATCTCCCCTCCTAAAGCTTAAGAGTCACTTACTCAACCAAGAGGAGTTGTAGAAAAAACAGCTCTGTTTTGGGATGATTTTTGAAATGTAAGGATAGATGGCACTACAGAAGCGCTTACATGACTGCATTGATAAACATCTATTAAATATTGGAATTAATATTGGAATATTGAGAAATACTGTCCTCATCTGTATATGCAGAGCAAGTGAGTTAACAAATGTGGAGTAACTTTCCAAGATCCACTCTACTGACCTCTGTGTCACTCATTTACACTCCACAGGTTCTTCTCATAACTTGCACACTTAGAGAACGTATTGCATAAAAAGTAGGGCACAGCAAATGGAAGCTCTGTCTATACATTTATACAGTCTTTATCTTTAAAAAACTGTCAGTTCTTTCATAATGTCTGAAAGTATGCCAGATCAAATCACTATCTATCACAATGCATGAAGTGAAAACACATGGTGTGACCAGAGAAAAGCCCAGGCCCTTAAACCCAGTACACGTCTATCCTTTGGAGCACTGGCAGTTCCAGCAATGGGGCTAACAGCAACCAAGCTGCATGCTATTGCTCCATCTTAGGAAAAGCAACTGTGAAAGTAGTACAGGCTTATTGTGTGGATTAATAAAAAGATTAGAATTAGAACATAATTAGAACAGCTCTCTGTAGCTGGGAATAATACTTAGAAATCTTAAACCATCCTATTCAATGACAGAATCAATGTGATTCTTTAATGCATACGGCATGACTGATGTAAAATCCAGCTATGAAGAATGCATAATTGAATATTTCAAAAATAGTGAGCAGGAAAGTGACTTGAAATGCAAAAGTTAATGATGACAAAGAAGCTTTGGCGTGTTAAGGGAAGGACAGATGAGGAAATGACATATAACTTACACTAGTTTCTCAATGTGTCCCTTCTGGCAAAAGAAAAGAAATTTAAAGCTACTGAATTAGCATCCCACGAGACAAGACTTGAACTAATGAGATGCTTGTTTGGCAAATGAACCTTCAAATCCAAGAATCAGCTTAGATTTGACAGCTGAAATGACATACATCCATAATCCAGAAAAAAAATTCAGAGGTCAAGGTAACATCTACCAAAGGCAGAGTCAATAAACCATGTACCAAATTTGATGTTGCTACTGTGAATTGCTCTTCTCAAAAGAGCACCCCAAAACCAGGCTTGATTCAGAGAAATGGCAAAAGAAAGCTTAATTAAGCTCCTGAGTGTTTTCAAAACAGAATGTGAGATACAAGGAAAGGTTACTCAAAAAATAGAATGAATGATGAAGTGTAGCAGATAAGAACAGTTCTGCAAAGTTCTTCTGTGTTACTTTGAGCAAGCTCTATTTTTAAGAGATGCACACTTCTTTTGAGAGAGAAAAGATTCTGATTTTGAAGTAATTAGCGTTTTTCCTTCAAGCTTCTAATTCATTTTTCAAATTCCTAAATATCGTCAGCACTTCTACTGACAATGTCATTGATACTAAATATAAACAGGCTTTAGTATCTTCTTTCTAACAAACAAACAGGAGTTTCCTTCACTTCTCTACAGAAAAGAGATATTTTCTGTTATAATATCTGACAGGCACAGAAGTTGTACTTAGTTGTTTCTGTGCAAAAAAAAGAAAGAACAAAACCACCTATTCCCTCTGAAAACCAATTTTTTGAGGCTTTTTGAAATTTTAGTTTGTTCTTATTAACACTCATGAAAATGAGTGTCTACAGCAATTGCTATAAGAATTGACTGATACTAAGACTTAAAAATGAGGCATTGCTGGGAGACAGATTTTCAAGTGTGTGAAGTCTGCACTCATAGAATTACTAAGAAGCTAACCACAAGAAGATTTTCCACAAAATTTAAGAGTATGATTGTTGGTTTTTTTTTTTTTCTTTTTTTTTAATTTGCTTCTAAAATCTACAGCAATATTAAAGTAAGTTATAGAAAGGTTATTGCTCAGTTCAGAGTTTGTTTTGTTTTGTTTTTAATGTTAAGTAATAACTTATTTCCACAAAGCACACATGCTAATTGGCTATTTTTTTTTCCTTTCTGTTACTTTGAAAGTGTTTTAGCATAGATTGACTTGAGTAGACTTGGTAATGTTATATATTTGAACATGGTGCTAAGTAGCCTGTTTTAGAAACTGATGACCCATAATTTATTTGTTAAAAAGATTCACTGCTATTTAAATTCAGATCTTTTCATGGAACCGTTCCTCTCTCTTTCTCCCTCTGTCCTTCTCTCCACACTCTCTTTTTTTTTTTCTTTTTTTTCCCCAAGTGGGAATAATTTGGAGGAAATTTGTAATTAAAAAATTAATAGCTGGCATTTGACAACAGCGTCAAAAACGTTGATGTCTCTGCTAGGAATCTGAACTACCAGGCTTTGGTACTCATATTCCTGGTGTGCAACATTGGCAAAGGGCAAAAAGTGTTTAGCAGTCATCTGCAGATCTATTTACTGACCACCAAGGGGCAGGAATGCATTTCAGCCCATACTGTCCATTAAGCATGATATTAAAAGAGCCCAACTAACTTGAAGAGTTGGGTTTTCTTTTCTATTTTCTCTCTCTTTTTAAAATAAATTTATTTATTTTTTTAAGTATCAGTGCATATCAGGTTGCAACAGGACAAAGTCCACACATGACAAAAGGATAACGTCCATGCATTTCTGACTTTTCTTGTTAAGCCCTTTGAGAAGTACCAGCTCACAGACTGGTGAGATGTGAACAAGACCTGCTCTCCAGCTGAATGGACGGACACCCCTGACACCACCCTTCCAAATCAGAGGGCATGTTTCATTTAAAACCTGCTTATTTCTAACCCATCTACTTCTCTGCCTCGTGAGGCTACTGGATGAACTGTGTGAAAGCAACAAGGAACAGAAGGAACAAAGGCACTGGGGTTTGCTCAAGAAAACTCTTCTTTCCCAGAGGGGATGGAAAAAGTGGGGCAAAAGGTTAACCTACCAAGCCTGCCTTCTTCCGCGCCTGCTGCAGCTCCTGGATGAAGTTTTGTAGCTCCTTCCCATCCATGTACCCATTGCCTACAACAAAAAGAGTTACGCTTGTGGTCACTGCTCCCTCCAAACTCTCTCCGCTCTTCAGCGCTGCCAGGGATGTCTCTAGCCCGCGTTCTCCCTGCGGAGCTGCTCCCGTACTCCTCGCCCGACCTCAACCCCAGCCGTGCGGTCGTGCCAGCTGCGGGATGGCGGCCAGGGAGTGGTGGGACCCCCAGCCTCCCCCTCGCACACCCCCCGCCGGCCGCCCCCCGCCAACCCGGGAAGGGGAAAGGAGTCACCGTCGGAGTCGTAGTGGTGCCAGATCTCGAAGAACTGGGCGGCCGAGATCTCCACGCCCTGCAGGTGCGTCTCCGCCGTCATGGTGGGGGTGCGGAGGGGCTCAGTGGGGGCGCTGTCCGCGGTGCTGACTGTGCCCGCTGCCGGAGCGGAGACGGCGACGGCGGCGGCGGCTGCGGCGGCGACGACTCCGAGGGCTCCTCCCGCCGCCGCCCCGCCGAGGGCTATTTATGGGGCTGGCCCGGCACAGCCACTCCCCCCGCAGCGCTCCCCTCCCTCTCCGTGGGCCTCGGCGCTGCCTCCCGCCCTGGGCGGGGGTAGCCGGAGTTCTCCCGCCGGCGGCAGGGGCCCCGAGTTCTCGCCAATCATCCCTGCCCCCGGGCAGCTGCCTCTCAGTGCGAGGTGAGGGGTACTCGTTTGGGGCCCCCGGGCAGAGAGAGAAGTTGTTATGGGCCCCTCACCGTGGTAGAGTGCTCATGAGGTGCAGAGGATCTCCCTGTTCAGCCGCTGGGCTTCTGCCTGGGTAAGAGTCCTGTGTGTCCGAGCCTTGCAGGATGTCCCAGTACAACAAAAAAACCCACATGAAACAGTATGTGGAAGCAAGGAATCTGCTTTGATCACACCATTTTTGGCTCCATAGCCTGGGAACAGAGATGGTGTATTTAAATATTTGGTCCTAATGTCATCCTAGCAGGTAGGAATGGAATACTACATAAGCTTACTCTTTCTCACTGCAAATTCTACCACAGCCTCTTCTAAATGCTAAGAGAGTTATTTTGGTACACAATCTTTGAATATTTACCCTCCTCTAGCAGTAGCTTGGCGTGAGGAGACGGAGTAACTTATCAAAGATCTTCCTTCTATCACAGGATAGCATGGTGTTCGACCAGTAATAATGATTAGGTTCCCTTTGGGATGGATCATTTCAGTCTTTAGATTTACTTGGGTGCTCTTAGATGCTAAACCTGCCTTTCTTTCTCCTACAATGTCCCTCGCATGCTACATTGAGTTAGCAGAGTTGAATGGCCAAGAGGGTTGGCTGACAGAACATTGCCAAATACCATAGGTAGTACAGTTAAGATGGGGGATGAGAACAGCTGGGAAGCTTGGGAATCTCCTTGTGTTAAGTAACTGACATAAGCAGCAGTAAGTAGTATGTTAAGTCTCATATGTAATGTGAGGACAAAAATTGATGGGATAATGCATAACAGAAGATGGCAAAAAGCCAAGGGGAATGAATAACCCAGCAGGATGAGAGGAGGATGCTTAGTTAAAGTCTGACATGTCCTGAGAGAGATTTCAGTAGATTGGGTGGCTGAAATCTTGTATGCATTATGGAACAAGGTGTGGGCATAGCAATTAAGTAATCATGAGACCTTGTACTTGATTCCCTTCATCTTTCCATTCTCCTGTTTCTCCACCTGTTATGTGCAGCTTTCGCTCATTCTCTTGCTGCTATTTGGCTCTTCAAGGAGATATATCATGTAGGTCTGTGTTTTGTGATCTGCTGAACAAAGCATAGGTAAAATGAAAGGCACAAGTATTTGATAATTCATCTCTTTAGTTTGAAATATTTGTAAGTATTAGTGAAAAATGTTCACAAGGACTTTACAGCCACAAATACCTTTATGCACTTTTGAAATGGCTACAGTAACTTTAAATATTTACTTTCTATCTGTTTTTGTGTTGCCTTGTAAGAAATAAATAAATAAATAATCATGGCTATATCAATTTCCCATATAGGCGTTCTTTTTCAGAAACAGCTTTCTCAGAGAAGTAGACTTCAATGGGAGCCAGATCCTGAAACTTCTGTGCCTCTACATCTTGCCTTGAAATGAAAAATCGCGTGCTAATGCATTTCAAGAAAGTAACAGTGATGACAAGAAAACAGAGCATTCATGAGGCTTTTTTTTTTCTTTGCTTTTTTTTTTTTAACAAGAGCAAGTACCTGGCAGGGCCCTGGCCATGACAGCGGAAGTACAGTGAATTGAGCCTGGGACTATCCTTTTACCTGGGAAAGACAACAGGGTGCTAGTGACGCAAGGACACTGGAAGGAGACAAAGGTGGAATTGGCATTTCCATCATTTTTACACAGAAGAGATCTGTGCCAATGAGGCAACCTCTTTTATTTGCCAAGCATATTGAATTACTAAGTTCAGTGCAGAATTTCAGCTTCCAACAGCATGCTTAAATGGAAAGTGAGTGTTTCAACAGTTCTTTGACTTGCATCTTATGTTGATTTGCTCCTTGCTGTGCACCATTTTCAAATGGCGCATCAAACCTTGTCCTTGTTACCTGTCACTGACCCAGAAGTCTGCTTCTGGATGATAGAGAAGAATTCAGCATTGTTTGGAGCCAGCCCAACCTTTCTTATCTGATTTCTCAGACTTTTAAGAGAAAAGGAGCTGTAATATTTACATTTTCAAAAGTTCTCAGAATAAAATATTTTGCATAGGTCACATGTGGCCAAGATGGCTTGGAAAGGTCTCATAGAAACTTTGAAAATACTCTGCTTCCTCTGACCAGGAACGTGCATAATCATGTGCAGGTAGGATACTTGGATGCACTGTTGTGCTAACAACTACAAAATCACTGTTGTCTACAGAGCATTTATGTATCATTGTGCATTGTGTCTAAAATAGTGTATTGAAATGAGTGGGTTTGTATATTCCTGCTTCGGCACTTGAAGTGATTCTGCACAGACATAAAAGTAGCAGACATTTCCATGCAAAAATAACCACTTATATAACTAACTGCACATCATATTTTCATGATTAATGAATTACCAAGCCACCATTCATATTTAATCCTACTGGACTCTGCTTCTTATGCAAAACTAAATCAGAAACTGGTCATTTCAATTCCATGAAGCTATTAATTTCCATTGGAAGAGAAAGCACTAGAAAAGGTCTAAAAATGCAGATATATACAGGATGTGATCCATAACCCAATGAAGTCCATGCAAATTTTTGCAATGACTCTAGAGGGCTTTATACAAGGACAAAGTTCTTCATATTTTCAGAAGTTATATGTGTGGTAATGTGCATATATCCACGCACTAATTAATGAATTACTTCACCAAGAAGCATAAGCTTTGTCATTCGTTTTAGCTAGAGCTACTTGAAGTTCTCATTACAAAAAATGATCCAGATCCATATCCAGCAGAAGTCATGGAAGCTACAGTGAAGCCAGCTGGGAACTTAACCCAGAATCTAAGTGGATATGATTGTCTTTGAAAGCATTTGTTGTTCATAGATGTTCATAAAATGCTTTTAATTAATATATTTTGCATTTAGACTTTCTGAAACTTTCTAGTTATAACTACCAGACTTCTGTCTTCAGTCTCTGAAGAGGTTCTAGATATAATATCCCAATGGTTTCTCAAGATGTGTAGAAATCAAATACACTACTCACAACAGCAACTCAATCTAAAATATGCCCAAATAAAAAGCAAGAAATGGCAAGGTCAGACATTTACAACAAGAAGAATCAATGGAGAAGGAGAAAAACACAAAAATATTTCATCATGGCTTGAAGCATCACAAATTTGAATTTTGACAAGCATACAGTACAAGAGACACCCAAATTTAAGTATTTTCAAATGAGAATATCCTACATGAGAAATGCACCTTTTCATCAGAGAAAAAGGATATAAATGATGTCAATACTGAACAAAGACATATTCTTCTATGTGTTCAAAGTCTTGCTAATGCTAGTCTTAATGGTGACAGATGCACAGATAGATAACTTTATCCTGGGAAACCAATACATTGGGAAAACTTCTTTCTCTGGCAAATCTTTGATCCAGATACTCAGATAAGATTTCCAAGCTTACTTGTGACACATTGACCAGACAGAAAAGCTGGAACAGTGTTAGTACCTGGTTTGGACTGTGGCAGAGTTTGCCAAGTAGCTCAGAAAGGCAGCTAGTTGCCAGCACATGTGGCTTGCCATGGGTTGAGGAATGTGTTATTCTCAAAATATTTCCATAATACTACTGGACAGTGTATCTCTTACCTAAGTGAGGTCACATCTGGTATACTGGGTTCCAGTTCTGGGGTCCAATTTGAGAAAGACACAGAATGGCTGGAGAAAGTTCATCTGCTATCCTGTATGATCCTTGAGGCCATCGGAGCATTTCTTTCTTTGCAGCTCACTTCCTTCAAGGACAACACGGATGTGCAATACGGCTCCATCCAGCACAGCTCCTTCCAGCCCAACAAATGCCAAGGGCAGGGAACGTGAGCCCACAGCTCCTGCCCTGGGGGTACAGCCTGTTGATTGAAGGAATCCATCAATATGTTAGCTCTACAAATGCACAAAAAGCTGTAATGGAGGGCTGGCATCCCAGTGCCACAAGGAAAGGACCCTGAGGTAGGTGAGATCAGGTTGATGCTCAATACTATAGAAAATCTGGGAAACTACAGCAATTCTTCACAGTGAAACTTAAATTATATTCCTGAATCAAATCTTATCTTTTCCAAGGTGGTGTTTACTGGTGTTTTTTCTTTTACTCTGTAGGCCTACTTATGAAATTGAAAGATGCTCCAAGATGACCTAACCCTTGCCAGGAGAAAGGAACTGCTCTCTCTTATCTCCCACGGTATCTTAATACTGAGGGAGTGTGTGGTCTTTTGTATTTGCAAGGAAAGCTACCCCTGGCATTAATAAATCTTGAGCTGGTGCCTTGAGTTCCCTGCACCAGGGAGCACTTCTAAGGGGAGATGGGCTGTTGCTCATGGACTGAGTGCTTTTCTACTAGTCAGATTCAATACTTATTAAAATCAGTATCTGTCTTTTTCTTGATTTCATAGAATCATAGAATCAGAAAACTGCTCAGGTTGGAAAAGACCTTCAAGATCATCACATCCAACCACTATATAACCGTACTGCCCTAGGTCTAACAACCCTACACTGAATCCTGTCTGTGAGCACCACATCCAAAGGATTTTTAAACACATTCAGGGATGGTGATTCAACCACCTTTCCAGCAAGTTTCTGCAGGATTTTTTTTTTTTTTTTTTTTTTTTTTTTTTTTTTTTTTTGTGGCTTATGTTGCATTATGCAAGACTGTATTTTTATTATCTTTTACTTCATTATGGATAATGTGTACTTTCACATAATCCCAAGCAAATATGGCACAATGTAATAGTCCAGCAAACAGTTAACTGGAGAGTTTGTGCTACTAAGCTGCTACGTGGTTGGTTACTGAATCTTTCAGAGCCTCATCTTTGTGAGTGATCTTAGCAGGAGACTGCTAGAAACTTAGTTACCTGATTTTGGAGGATTTCCTCTTTGGAGGATTTTGCAGTGCGTTTTGAATACTTAGGACTGTGTGCAGTTCACAGCACAGTATGCTTGCTCTGGCTTAGCAATTAGGCTCTGCAATGGGAAACAGAGTGGGATGTGTGTCACTGTCCGCTATTCCCAGAGTCCTTGGCTTCTGAGCACCAATTTTTGGGGAAAAGAAACATTAAATGGTGTTTGGGATCAGTCCCCAACAAACAGAAGGGGATTGGAAAGCTTCTCCTTTCTGTATGTTCCCTTAACTAAAGTTAATGTGAAGAGAACGAATCAAGAGAAACACAAACTGTCCTAGAGCAGCTGTGTAGGATAAAAGCATACTGTTAATTTGTAACTAGGAAATGCAATGTTCTCCAGAAAAAAACTGAATTAAAAATAATAAACTGGAATATTTTCTTGCTTGTGCTCAGAAGCTCACAATTTCTGTCCTGTCCAGTCTTTGTGCTGTAAGGGTCTATCACAACCTTGTTGCTGCTTGAAAAATTAGACATTTTAACAGGACTATGGACTGTGGAAGTGTTCAATAGGCAACCTCAACCTTTTGTAAATAATGGAAAAACTTGCATTATCTCATTCCAAATTCTTTTATTATAGTTATAAGTCAACCCATGCAACTTCAAAGCCATAAAATTACATGGCGAGAGTCTCAAAGTGTAATATGGAAAAAACAATAAGTAAAGCAAACAATATTATAAGGTGAACAAGTTCATCTTTCAGGTCTAGTGAACTCAAAACTAGCTCAGCAAAAAATGTCATAAGTGCCACTGTAATAAAGATCTCAGTAATTGCATGCTGATACACAGCAATGTGAGTTCTTGGTATTGGCAGAAATCGATTCAGCCTCTGGCTGTAAGGCTGCAGAAATAGGCACGTAACTATTTATTTATTTTCTGTGCAAACTGCCAACTGTAGTTCTGCTGTATGGTCCATTCTTACAGTTCTCACTGAAGATCAATGGCTGCTAAACTTGCATATCAAAGGGAAAACAACTCTTCCACATGCTACTATTTATCTCCCAAATGATGTGAACTCTTTTTACAAAGATTGACGAATTCTTTTTTTTTTTTTTTTTTTTTTTTTTTCTTTCATGTTTTTACCAGCTTCTCTCCCTTCTTTCTCCCAGACTGGAAAAAAAGAAATGTGGTTTTATCAACATTACATTGGGAAGTCAGACTTGCTGAGTATTTTCCATCTCTCTGATGTACAAAAATGTTTAGTGTTCTTTAAAAATGTAAATAATTTACTTTGTAGATGAGTTCAATATCAGAAAAGAGAAGTTTAGTAAGGAATCTCTGTAGTAAATCTCCAAGGCGTTTTGATGAGAATTGACAACTATTTGTAAGTAACTCGTGGAAATTATATCAGTGTCTGGTAAGTATAGCTGCTTCTTGGAAGCTTGTAAAAGATACCTTAAAAAGCATTTATTTTACTTTATTTGGTCTACCTGCTTTCTCTAGGGTTCAAGATTAGAAGCTTTCCTTCCAACACTTCAAAATATAAACACTTAAAAAAACCGTTCAAGGTTTGCAGTAATTATTTGTTTTGATGGAGGAGCTAGACTCATTTCTGAGCAAAGATCAGGGCCTCTCCTCATGATCATGGAAAGAAATGCCATTTACAACAGCCAGAGAATGGAAAATGTTAGCAAGTCAGAGCAAACAGAAGATAAACATTAGGCTTTCACAACACAACAGTGCAGTGTGTCCAACTTGTTATCAGTTTACAACTTCAGACTCAAAACCCTCTTTCCGAACTGACAAAGTTCTTTGTTCCTCCTTTATTGAGCTGTGCCTGGGCTGCTGTACTGTTCCCACAGTGCCTCCTGCAACACTGGTGCTGTGCAGCTAGCAGAAGCTGTACAGTCCAACTTCTGCTGAGTGAGGGGTTTTAGTACCTACCATCATTACATTAATGACAAAGTTCTTTCTGTCTTTTCGGGCATGGAAGTAGCTACATGTGAGGCTGCTGGTTAGACTGGATGGAAGCAATGATTCCAAGTGAAAGCAATGTAAATTGGGAAAAGTTCATCCTATATTTAAATAGCCATAAACTAACCAGATCAATGAAATGTGATGGTTCACAGTGCAAACATACCAATTCACCAGGTTTAGCATTCAGACATGAGAACATGTGTCACGAAAACAAGAAACAACCACTCTCCTGCCACAACACAAACTTACTTGTCTGTACTTTTCCCTCAGTCTCTCCTAATTGCAGCACAAGACTGACCTCAGCTCCATGTTCCTAGTCCCCCATTTGTTTGTGAGAGTGGCACAGGGGCACTTACAAAAGACTTTTGTCTTCCACAGTCCCACAGTCAGGATTTTTCACAGTTTTTCCTTGTTATCCTCTATTAGCTGCAGTAGTGTTCTTCACCTGGGGCATGGAAACCCCACATCTTCAGGTGCTGGGCTGGCTGCCAGGTGCCAGCTGGTCTGCAGTGAGCGTGGCCCAGAGGCACTGGAAGGAGTGCAATAGCCCGAGGTCCCTACAATGTTTCAGCAATGCCTTGCTGGCTAAATAAGTTGCTCAGTGTCAGAATGGCTCTGTTTTAAAACGTCTATCCCTCTGCTTCTCATCATGTCCCTACTCTTCCCACAACATGGAAGAAGGTAAGAAAGAAGTTGGCTCCATGCCATGGAAAAGCATGGAGGGCAAAAGTGACTGATAAAAGCTATCCCCTCTAAACCAGGTCCTCCACGACCTGAAATGAAGTGCAAATTGCTGACCGTGATGTTCAGAGGTAAGTCTCCCAGAAAGCTACAAATAATTGAGTAAACCACCCAAAAAAGAGCAAAACATTAGCTTAACAGCAGCTGTGGTGTGCCTTTGTGAAACGTAGGGGAGGCTGTGAGATTAACCTTATTCCTCCCCCTGCTTCTCCATGACCTGAGTTCCTATCATCTGTGAGAAGACAAACTACCCCTGTTTTGTTGTAGATAGAGCTCTAGTAACAATTCTGGAAATCATTCTGCAAGTGGAAGAACAGACATGCCAGGAGACATGCTATGTTTGTGCCAACACTATGACTTGCCCAGCTCCACTCAAGTCCTGCATTTACCCTAAGGAGCTATGCTCCCCTAACTAAAATCTTGCTCTCACTCTCTCTCTTTTTCTTTTGAAGATGCACTTTTCTCTTTACTTTAGGAATAGCCTACGCGCCTTTTGGACTGACTTGCCCTTTTCTTTGTGGTG
Source organism: Lagopus muta (assembly GCF_023343835.1). Lineage (NCBI taxonomy): Eukaryota > Metazoa > Chordata > Aves > Galliformes > Phasianidae > Lagopus > Lagopus muta. The sequence goes on from NC_064435.1 coordinate 25,052,402, forward strand.
TTATCAAAGACATAAACAAGCCTTTCCAGCACTTGTCTAGTGACAGACAACAATCTTTTTCACGCTATGAAACATTTTCCATTGAGAAGCCAATTGCATATAGCTGTATTAGTCCTTATAATTAATGTTTCAAGTCAGCTGAGGATGTGTTATGTGGAAGCTGGAGTGTGGCTTCTTTTAATTCAGAGTGACAGTAAACATATGTATATGTCTGCCTTGTTGATGCTTTGCATATTGATATAAAAGCTGTAGCACAAAGATCTTCTCCAGTTTCTTACACAGGACTCACTTTCTTCCCTTTTGCTACCCATAAATCTTCAGGGTCATCTGTTCCTAAAAGTGATGTACAAAGCAGATACAATTCAAGAAAGTGGGAGGAGGCTTTGATTTCACAGGATAGCATAGTGGGCTGTCTGGATTCTTTAGGTGAAAAAGTCAGCGGAAGCTTCTCAATGGTGAATTCTTCAAGGGCAGATCACCGGTAATTATGACTCATATCCACATATTTAAAAGACACAAGCACACAGCAACACCTTTCTCTTAAATCATGATGATCAAAACATATCTGAGACTAGTATGTGGAAGATGTGTCTCATTCTGTCCCATCCATAGTGATCCCCCCTTCCTTAACCAAAGTTCAAGCAGAATTTTTGCATTTATCCTCTGTGCAGGGCATAGTGAAAAGCTGCCTCAGTCTGGAAAAGTCTGCAGACAGTCTCGAATGTTTTTTGAAAGTCTTTAAATCTTGAGAACAGGTCTTTTTCATTAACTAATATGGTTGTAATGTACCCAGTCCCATAGCTCTTGGGAAGTCATTCATCCTTTCCCTGTCAAATGGTCACGAAGTAGGCATATTATGTCTGTGTGAAAGACAAAAAACATGCTTTTGGGAGGCAGAATGATTCATTTGATCAAACCAGCTTGACTTCTGCTTTTCACACTCACAGGCAACCCATACCACCTGGGGAGTGCAGCAACCTATGAGCACATCCACTCGTGTGCTGTGCTGGGGAAGAGTGGGCTCAGCCATTGGTGGCAGGGTCTGGAAGGACCAATATCCACTTCATTCCACCTCAGCAAGCAGGGAGATATTCTCACTGCTGTGAGAATATCTTATGAGAAAAAACTTTTTTTTTTTTTTTTTTTTTTTTTTTTTTTAAAGTTTATTTAAAGAAAAAAGAAACTCAAAGATGCTTGTGTTAAGAAGGAAACATCTTAAGGCTTCTTCTGGATGAGCTATATTTTTTGTCTGAATTCCATCTAACAACCTTATGTCTTTGGTATTTGAAATCTCCTATAGAGGAAAAGTTTAGGTCTTCTGAATCCTACTGTTGTGATACAGAAAACTTTGATGGTCTCTTGAGGTTGAGTAAATTTATTAATAATGTAAGCTAAATGAAAGCCTAATGTGATTTTTTTTTGTGCTTTGAACCGAAGTTGTTAACAAGTGCTAAAAACAAGTTAAAATGTAACACTTTGTTGCTCAGTTTTTCAAACGCCTCTTTCTTTTACGTAAGAGCAGGAATGTCTGGCAAGAGATTAATTTGTATTGCTTTGTCAGATGACTGGTACTCTCCAATTTAGAGATTTATATCAAACTCTGAGGTCTGTATTGAGGTGTCTATGAACACACTGTATGTCTTTCCAAAACTCAAGTTCACAGAAATCCTATTAAATTAAAAAAAAAGAAAAAAAAAAAAAAAGAAAAAAAAAAAAGAAAAAAAAAGCTGCAGATATGCACTGGTACTTCATGAAGGCTTTTGTCCTGCAGGCAAAAGATTATCATTATCGTCAATTTTAGGGCCCTTTATGGTATGGACTGTAGCTTCAAGATGGGAGAAGGTGAACTTTTCCTAAATCTCATCAGTGGGGTAAACCAATTTTTCGATGAAAGCCACAGCTAACATGATTTCAGCTTCAAGAGCCACCAAAACAGACACATTTCTGGGCCCAAAAGGTCTTTGAATTTAGATGTGTGATGTTTCATTTAACTCTCCTGAGCTCAGGATGCTAGTCTGAAGAGTCTAAATGTTCCATGTCTCTACAATTCGGTGCAGGCTGAGTAATCATCAAGAAATAGCATCAAATTAGTGTCAAGTCTTCCCAGCACCGAAAGAGAAGAGATGAAATGAACAGTCTAAGATAAAACTAGTTGGGTCAAACATAGTTAACTTGACTTACTGGTGGAGATCTATTTTAAACTTAACAACTTCGTATTGTTGCAGGCATTGCACTATCAGACTGGTTAGCACCAGTTGCTCTCCCGGATATGCACTCCAGATTAACCAGGCATGAAGTAACAGCTCCTTAATATAGGTTTCTATTTTTGTTAGCAGGTGTAATCCTCACCAGGTAAAATTTCTCTTTCCTTCCCCTGATACATGCAAGGTTTTAATAACATCAGTTGCTTTAAAACAGAGACAAAGCAGTTGAGAGTAGTCATTTGTGAGTGTTTTACACTGGTGCATAAAAGTATATGGAACCATGAATTTAGGTGCACTTGTTTTATTGCTTTTCCTTGACAATGCTGAAGTCTTTCCACTGCCTTTAAGTATATGATGTTTGTAAAGCGTGAGTTAAATCACCGCTCAGCCAAAGGTACCAGCTGTTGGAGAGTACTAGCTAGAGATGTACCTCTGCTTTGGTCTCCATTATCAACTTTTCTGTTCTTTTTTCATCCCCTTGTGGACTCAGAAACAGTTGAGAATTATTCAGAATATTCTGTCTTTGGTAGGAGACCCCAAATCATCTTTTTTTATGAAATCAAAAAAGCCAATAATAACGGAAACAAACAACTAAAACAAAATATGTCAGTTTTGGTAGTTGTTATAAAACAAGAAAGTCAATTACTCCCTGTTTTTTCAAAACAAGGATTTAATTAGGAGGGTGGTAAGGAAAAAGGACCATAAGCTTTTAGCTAGAAATACTCATATTTTATCCAGCTCCTGCAGCCTTGCCTCAGTAAGGCACCTTCTTGCCGGTATCAGGTCACCCTGCTCAGGGAATCTCATGCTCCTGGAAGGAGTCCCAAATACCAGAGCCCTAGCACTCCCCCAGCTTGGCTCTGTATCATACACACGCAGCAGCCCTAATGCAGCTGAGCTGAATGCTGGTCAACCCCAGTTCAGGGAGACCCAGTGGCTGGGCAAAATGAGTTTAACAGCTGATAGCATCCCTTTGTGCTGCCCACAAGGGAGGCTGGATTGGGTGAGCAAACAGCTCTCAGTAATTAAGAAATCCTTTATTAACTCTAACGCCTGCTAGGAGAAGTAGGGGAGGCTGGAGAGACGGTGAAACTCCAAGTCAGGGAAGAACAATAGCCACTTAGGAACCCTTCATTATGCTGACAGCAGTGCCAGGAGGTCTCTGACTTACAGCTAGCTATACATTTGTCACAACGACTTGAAATCTAAGCTTGTTTATTGCATTGTTGTCTGCGATTGCTGTCAGATGTGTGGGTAACCCATTTGTGAATGGGCTGTCCAGTTTTGTGTTCCCACTTGTGTTAACACAGTGTGCATCTGGGAAGGAAGCATTTTATCTGCAGAACAGATACTTTAATAATAAAGGAAGGTAATTGAAAAATAGAGATAAGGAGGAATCACTTCTACATTAATCAGTTCTATTTGTAATTTCCTGGTGTTTCTAGATTCAAGACCTGTAGGACAAATATTTTGGCACCTGCAAGTGCCCCATGCTCATCTCTGTGGCCCTTCTCTGAATCTGCTCCACATCTTCCTTGTGCTGAGGGCTCCAGGCCTGGACATAATACTCCAGATCTCCATGAGGGGCTTTAAAAGGGCAGAATAGAGGGGGAAAATCACCTCCCTAACCCTGCTGGCCACTGCACCAAAAGTGCAGCTCAGGATTCTGTTGGCCTTCAGGGCTGCAAGAACACATTGCTGGATAATGTCCAGCATTTTTGTCCATCGGACTTCCAAGTCCTTCTCCACAGGGTGGTTCTCAATGAGTTATTCTCCCAGTTTGTATACATATCTGGGATTGCCTTGACCCAAGTGCAACACCTTGCACTTGACCTTGTTAAACCTCACTAGATTCTCTTGTACCCACTTTTCAAGCTTGTCCAGGTCCCTCTGGATGGCACCCTTTCCTTACATTGTGTAAACTGCATCATTCAGCTTGGTGTCATCTGCAGACTTGCTGAGGGTACACTCAATCCCACAATCTTGGTTGTTGATGAAGTTGTTGTAGAGCACAGGCCCCAAGACCAACCCCCAGAAGACACCATTCAACAACAGCCTCCACGTAGGCTTGGAGCGACTGCCCACAACCCTCTGGCTGTGATTATCCAACCAGTTCTTTAACCATTGAGTATTCCACCCTTCTAAACCATGTCTCCAGTTCAGAGATAAAGATGTAATGTGGGGCCATGTACAAGACATTGCACAAGCCCAGGTAGGAAACACCTGTTGCCCTTCCTTTGTCCACCAAAATCCTCACTCCATCATAGAAGGCCACCAGATTGGTCTGGCATGATCTGTTGGCTGCCTTGGATCACCTTGTACATACCTTAACATAGCTTGCAGATTTGTCTCGGTGTTTCCAAATATATCTAATAAAGCCATCCAAGACACTATTTATACTAAGCACAGTAGGATAATTTGAAATAGAAGAATCATGTTCTCTCATACATTACATAAATGTAATAAATCTATGCACTATATAGTAATAGTTCCAGTACAGTTGCTTAATACAGTTGCATTCTTCTTCTTATTATTTTTTATAGGAGAGCTTCTTGCTGATGGTCTGGATCAGATGAAGGACAGGAGAGCTCTTTCTGCACTGGTTCTGCCTATTCATAACACTGTTGTCAGGGCTGCCATAGATGTGACAACTGGAAATTCTCATTATCCTCTGGAATGTTGTGTCTTCCATTACTTCTGTGTAACCAATGGACCTAAGGACTTGGAATTCATTTGGCTTTTTGATTTATTTTTGAAAACTAGATTATAAATAGCACAGGTAAATTTGGGGAGGGTATTTTCCTATTTTCATGGGTGATTCAGGGCTAAATATCCAAAGAACAAGGTGATGTTTTTTGTAATGTCTAGGGTGGACCATCATGTGATGAGTAAGCTGAGGCTCATAGAACACCTTCTCTGAACCTCCAACCAAAGTCATGAGGTTTGCTGACGACTGCCAGATCTAAGACACCAAAGCTGCTTATCTCAGGCTCAGGAAACCTGTTAGCACAGCCCTAAATGCCACTACTCCTTTTGTTTGTCTCCCTCAAATTCCTTTTTCTTTCGTGAGGGGCAAGCTGAGCTGGCAAGTTGAGCGTGATTCTCAGATTCCCTGCAAAACTCCAATAGCTCTCCAATAGTACTCCAGCAATCTCCAGTTACTCTGGACTATGATGAAGCATCTATCTTACTTCAGAATTTATGTCTCCCTGTGCTTCAAACAAAAGCTGAATCAGCAGATTTGCCCTCTCTTTTCTGCTTGTATATACTGTTGTAGGGGTGGTGGCTATACTGGCAAGCAGTGGAGTACCACAGGGTGGGGTTCTCCTGGGTCCCCTTGTAGCAAGCGTTTGGATATGCATTGTGCAAATACATGTTCAGAGACATAAAGAGCATAGTTCCAGCAGCTGAGCACTGACCTGAGCAAGAGGAGAGAAAATAGGCCTGCTTTCCTGTCTCTTCTCCTCAGCTACTTGGGTGATACTGGGAGACAGAAATGAAACACAAATGCTCCCTTCCCAGTGAGCACCTGGAGAGTAATTCTAATTCTGGCCAATTTAATATTTAATCGTTCTACACAAAATGGGAAGCTCCAACAGGAAAAGTTAGGAGAAACTTTTTAGGGGAAACGGCCTTAAGTTGCACCAGGGGAGGTTTAGGTTGGATATCAGGAAAAACTTCACAAAAACAGCTGTTAAGCACTGCAATAGGCTCCCCAGGGAGGTGGTTGAGTCACCATCCCTGCATGTGTTTGAAAACCGTTTGGATGTGGTGCTCAGGGACATGATTTAGCAGAGGGCTGTTAGAGTTATGGTAGTATGGTTAGGTTGCAGTTGGACTTGATGATCTTTAAAGTCTTTTCCAACCTGAGTAATTCTATAATTCTTTTCTAAGTTACAAGTGACCTTTCTTCCTGTTCACCTGGAAAATGTTTTAGCCTGAAAGTGAGAGTTTTTCCCCATGTCAAGTGAGGCACTCTCAGTCATCATGGGCAGTGCAAAAGGGTACCATCCAAGTTCCACACCCCAGTGGATACTTCACACAAGCCATCAGGTAAAGACTGTGGAGTGAACTCCCCTCTTCCTGGATGCATGTGTCTGTCATTGTGCCTTGAAAAATTTTACAAAAAGGCCCTTTGGTTGCCCCCTTTGTGCCCCTTGAATTCAGTGGCTGCCCCATTCTTAAGTCTCTTGTACATTATATTCACATACATATTCTTATGTGAATGCTCCACTGTTGTCTTTAGGGGCTGTGGTGTGAAGCCCTTGGAAATGAAATGCTCCCCACCAGCCAGAGCACTTTGAAATATTCCATTTGGGTTACAAGAGCCTTTTGTCTCCAGATCAATTCATAATTCTGGAAGGAAAGGTATATAAATGACACCAAAAGTCATGGGAACACCTAAATACATTTTCAGAACAAGGCTCCGGAATTGCTGAAGTCATTTCTGAAAACAGACCTTTGTGAATTTGCAGGCTAATATTACTAGCTCTTACACGGTCAGGATACTTACTGGTGCAATGGCTGGGTTGTACAATGTTTGAGGAGAGGACTGGTTTTAAGTAACGTACTAACCCATCTTGAGACAATTAAAAATAGTACACTTACTGAATGGAAAACTTAGAAATCTACTGCCTCAAAGTATTTTGCTGCCTAAGTAGTAGAATGATAGGACACATTGTTTACTTTTATGGACAATAAAGTAAAGCCTGTTCTCAGGTGCAATGCTCTTAAGTGGCTGCCAACTGCTAATGTGAGACTTTAGACTGATTTTATCCTTCTGACGTTCTATGGAACAAATATCCCCTAGATTGCAGATAAGGATCACTTCAGTATCAGTTTCAGTTTGACACAGTTGTTTCAAAATTCACCTTGGGTATATTTTTTCCCTTCTACTTTATCTAAAAAACTAATCTGCCTGGCTAATGAATTAAATAGGTTAAAGGAATCAACGGTCCTTATTTGCATTCATTCAAATTAATATACCTGTTTTATGGAATAAGAAGTTACAGCTCTGGTATTCCTTAAACATCTGGTGTAGAATGAGCATAATTCAATACATATATTCAGGTTTTCTTGTTATGAATTAACATACACTGAATAGAAGTATTTTTATGATTAAGAAGATTTATCATGTGAAAGTGATCTCCAGGCTGGTAAAATGTTGCTATTGAAAGGGAGGATGATTGAATAGCTGAGGTCCTGCTGTTAGAAGGTCTGGGCTCAGGTCTCCCAAAGTGTCTCCATGAATGACTCAGATCTACACAGCACTAGTGCTTCAGTTTCCCACTCATGAATTTTCTTTCTTACAGTAGTTTGGTGGAAATGAATACTGTACAAACTAAGGATGTCAGATCTTTCAGTTGTGAAATACAGTAAGAATAGAAGATCAATCCAAAAGAAAAAAAGGTCAAGTTCTTTTAAATGGGCTAAAGAAACGTAGTGGGAAAGCTGGAAGGACTGACCAGGCTTTTTTGTCAAGGTCCATCTAGTTTTTCCATGACATGCTAAGCTAGCTCCAGCTCTAATACAGCAGGCTATGAGGCCTGATTTGAAAGTGCACTGGGCTGTGCTCAAAACCGTGAAATCTCTAATCATTCTTGAGACCAGTGGAAAACTGCACTCCATTCCTCTGGAAATTATTGCGTGCATTTTAAGTATTGAAGTAACCTTTCTGACTGCAGGTTGCAGAGTGAAAAGTCTCCTGCCTATTCCTGCAGTCTTTACTGAGAAGAAAAATTCTTTGACTGCAATCCACAGAAATGCCAGTGCTGTATAGAGAAACCTGAACTACTTCTGCTGCTGGGCACAGAGAAACCAAGGATGCCAAGGAAGTTAACTGATGTAGACATGAATTAACACAGCCACACTGAGACAAAATGGTCTTATTTGCTGCCATTGCTAAATGGAAAACCACTTGGGAAGTTTAATTTAAATTCCTAGACAGTTATAAAATTGTGCAGGACTCATCAGATTAGCTGTGGCAATTTTCTATTGAAAATTACTTGATACAAGCCTCACAGTCATTGCACTAAGTATCTCCTCCTTCAAATGAATATCACCAACCACTAGCCAGTCCGCAGTGCCTGTCCCATTTCCATGCAAAACTGAATGGCTTTTATCACAGGGAGGAGAGCTGAGCTCTTCATTCTGTGACACAACAGAGACCAAGGGAATGGCATGAAGCTCCATCAGGGAAGAGTGGGGTGGGGGTGAGGGACAGATTCTGCAACAGAGGGTGGTGGGCACAGCCCTGAGCTGTTGAAGTTCAAGGAGCATTTGGACAATGCCCTCCAATATCTAGTTTGATTTTGGGCAGTCTTTCGTGGAGCTGGGAGTGGGATGGTCCTTGTGGGTCCCTTCCAACTCAGGATATTCTATGAGTCCACATCTGCAGGCACTGTAAGGGAGAACAGATGCCCATCAGATCTCTGAATGAAAGCACGGTTTCCTGGCCTCTTCAGAAATGAAGAGATGAACTCGGAGCAGGATTCAGGAATGAGGACTTATGACACCAATACAAGTTTAATCCATCTTCAGTGTAACACACAGAGGCAGCAGAAGATTGCCTAGAACAGCACCTACTCCTGAAATGACACCCTGTGGACATTGCTGCTTACCTGTATGGGAAAGGATTTTGAGCAAAGAATCACAAACAGGGAGAATTTTAAGATGTCTTTTTCAGGGTCATTCTGCTTTGCTGGCTGAGGTGGTTTTCCCCCAGAGTACCTTGTTTTCTCTATCTCTTTCAGCAATGCTGCGTTATTGCCAGCCTTGTGTAAGGCATTCAACTTCCCTCTATGGGGAAATGGATCAGCAGGATGGGTGGCTGCTGCTGAGGATCCCTTGTGCATCTGACCTCCTGTCAGTATTACTAACAATTGCCTAGAACTCAAGGTTTTCCAGTGCTGTTTGTTTATAGAAAAAAAATGAAATAAATGTAGAAGCAGAATGTAGAAGTGAGCTGAGCTCCACGAGTTTCCTTTTGGCTTTCTCTCTGCATCAAGTCTTTAAATTTCTTCCTACTTAATGGGTGAGGATTTGAGAACAAAGCTCCTTAAGCTCTTTTTGTCTCTGTAACAAGCTGTGGTTTTAGCTGGAGTCATTTTGGAGGTGCTGGAGAAGGAAGAGGGAACATTGGACTCTGGGGACACATTTCCATAGGGCAATGCTATTGAGCTGCTTGATTTGTGCACACCATTGTGCCTGGGGATGAAAGCCAGGGAGGTGTTTGGAGAGCTACCTACTCACTCAAGTCATTTGATTGAAGTTTGCCATTACCTGCATCTTCACACAAAGTACTCATTTGTGTTTATAACTGCTCTGCATAGCTTTTTGGTGGATGTTGTGTTGTTACTCTGAAATATAGCTCTTTGTTCTCCTAAATGAGCAAGGGCTGTTAATATCATGCTGTGTTTCTGATGTCTTTTTGCTGGTCAGCACTCACTGCCCTTTTTTTTTTTTTTTTTTTTTTTTCCCAGTAGAAAGAGCGATAGAAGCAGTTATAGCAGACCACTGCATCTTTACTTACCTGATGTTGCAGAGAGGCCAAATGAGATCTCTGGGTGTAAGAGCCCATTTTTCCTAATTCATTATTCACTGCTAAGTTACTCCAGTCAGTCTTTTCTCAGCAGTTGAGTGAAACTTGTGAACAGGATTTTGAGGAAACCAGGCTTTGCTGAGTGCAGGTGAAGAGGATATTTTTTCCAAGCTCACTGAAAAATTAAGCAGGTGGCAAACTGTGGTGAAAAATGTGAATTAGCGCATTTATCCTTACAGAATGTCTTGTCCTAAGTACCTCAAAGGTTTTCAGAAACCTAGAAGTAGTACTGTGTACAGACACTCTTTCTTCTTCCCCTTAGAAGCAATAAGTGAATGAGAGGCCTTCTTAAAACAGTACGTAATAATGCTGCAGTGAAGCATTACTTCTCTGGCTAACATTGAGATTGTGTTAGCCGCAGATAACTGCCTACTACAAGCTCAGTGCAGTGTTGTTACAAATGCAGATGTTTTTGCTGAGCACGATACAGCACTTGTAGCTAGCATATGTAGTCAAAACACTGATGATATTTTCATCTTCACAGTATCCTTTAAAATGAAGGAATGCACAGATGCAGTACACAAAGAAATCCCCTGTTAAAATCCTTTCTTATTTGGGAAAAAAAAAGGCGAAGCTACTCAATTGCTGCTACTTTTCTCTCAGTGAAACCCTTGTATTAATCTAGATGTTCCAGGTTAGTAGTGAAACCAGCTAGATATGCTGTCAAGGATCAACAAATGATATGTGCCATTTCAGGACACAACGTCAAGTGTTTGGATTAGCCATGAGATTGGCTGCTAAGCAAAGCTCATCATACTAAATCTCCCACATGGCTTGCTGGGAAAAGGAATTCCCATAGGTTCCCTGTGGAAGAGATGATATAAGACTCTAAGTGACGTGGCATTCAGCACTGACCACTGTTGATCATTTGGAGGACATTTTATGGCTCTGCAATGATAGCATTCTTAGAAGAAACCCTCTGGGACTTCAGATTGGAAGTCCCCCTGCAAGTATATGCTGCAAAGTTTAAATGGGGACCTGTTGTAAACAAATACTAAACATTTGTTTAAGGTAATTAATTGTTCTCAGAACAGTAGATTCTGAAAAAATACAGCTGTGTATAATTGCTACAGTTGTCTTCAGAAGAGAATTTACTATATATTAACCAAGGTGTTCTGTTAATGAGCAGCAAATTAATCAAAACATTCTTCTGATAACATGCTTGTTTTCAACTTACGTAAGCATCACTTTCTGCAAAGAATTTGCTAATGAGCTTCCTGCTGCACTACAAGTTATTCAACAGAGAAAAATGAGATGCAGAGAGGTAACTGTGTAAGGGTGTATTGCTTCTAATTCATCAGAGTTGTTCAAATGCGGTGCTCTGAGCAGCTCCAGTGTGAAGCTGTCTTTTCCATACATAACAGATCTTCTTTATATAGTTTTGTCCACTTCAGTTCTGTATTTTTCATGAGAATTATGATTTGAAACAACTCTTGTTTCTGCCAACCGTGTTTTGGTATCCATTGTGGAGCAGTTTTTGAACATATGAACTGAATTACTTTCAGATGAAACAAAACTCCAGTTCTCCAGTAGCAAAACTAATGTGCTTCAGCCACAGTTCATCTATGGGACAGAGTTGGAGCTGTTAGAATGGCCCCCATCATTTCCAGCCTGGGATGGGTGCATTCTTGGGATGGTTGCATTCTCTCTGCTAGGTTCTCATTGTTTACTCTGTAGATCTGCTCCTATTGATCTGTGCTAACTAGATAATGCAGCCATTTTTAGTCCTGATCCCAGGCTGAGTTCTTCAGATCGTGGCATGTGTTCTTTGTGAGTGCAAATGATCCAGACAGTGCAGCTGGATCCCAGCAGATCTGGAGAGAAGAAATGTACTTAACATGAAGAAAAAGCCTAAGCTAAGACTGGATATGGATATTATAATGCAATTAATGGACCAAGAAACTGAATAGAGGGATCATAATAGTGAAAGAACAAGGCTATTCTGTAACTGAGTTCTGTGTTTACTTTCAGTATCAGTCTCGGTCAAAGATTTTTTCTGCTGAAATTGATAAAAATATTTCATGTGGCATCAGGATACAGCCAAGGACCGCTGGAAAATGCACAGCCCCTCTAAAGTGCATCTACTGTTGTGTCCATAAATTCTGATGCACTCTTTATTGCCTTTGGGCATCTATATCTGTATGTCATGTTTATATGTATCTGTATACCTATGTATAAATGAAAGTGAAATCAGTATACATTTCAGTGGTAGAAGTATCTTAATACTTTAGTAGAAATATCCCAAGTCTGTGTATGTCTTTGCAAGTAAAATTCTTCATACTCTCTGTAAAATAATCTCTGGCTAATACCACTTTGTCATGCTCTTATGTTCCTTAGGAAACAGCCTGGTTTTTCAAACTGCAGATTGAGCTGAAAAAAAAAAGTGTCTCTTTATAAGTTAATTTTACTTCCAAGCCATCTCAGTAATGCTAATAATGAATTTCTGTCTCTCTACATATGATATTTCTGAGATGTCTATCACCAGGGTATCTAAATGTCATTATAAATTTAATGAACAGCTGCTGCCCATTAAAAGTAAGTGTAACTTCTATTGCTTAAATTAAACTAGTTTAAAGTAAAATGAGCATTTAGGTTAGGCAGGTGTTGCTGCTATTTATATCCAAAAGTCAAATTCTAGACTGAGGGTTAGTTTCAAAATTACACTTTTTCTGCCACTTATTTTGCCAGAAAATGTTTTGTGAGTTGATATTTTAACTGCAAAGACAATAAAAGAGGTTCCTACAATCACTGTTCTGGATATCTCTAAAATTTGGGTATTTGTGCCAAAGGGTTGATCACGTTTTCTCACATGAGGAAATTTTAGCTTTTTCTTTCCATATTGTCAGTTGATTCTACTATGCTGAGGTTAATTGGACCATTAAATCGTGTTCTGCCATCCTATCTTTCCTTAAAGGACTTAATAAGATTGCCTGCTAAAATCCCTGTAACAAATCTTAGTTTTACCACCGCTGGTCTAAGAGTGAAGGAAAAGGATTGGAGCAGCTCCACAGCAGAATCAATTAGCATCTTCAATGCTTTTTTGAATACTCAATTATCAGAAGTCTCAGGGGAGTCCAGAAACCAGCTTGGCCATGGTGGGTATGCTGGGACAACTGTAACCTCTCTGCCAGGTAATTAATAGCAGCAAGGGCCAGCTTCAGTGCATCTAGGACTGCTCTTCACAAGCGGCTGAGCAAGTCCAGCCCCCACTCATGGAGCAGTGCCTGCAGAGGCAGAACAGCCCCCCTGCTGGCTGCCTCTAATTGTAGGAAATCTGTTCATTAAGGCAGAGAAAATGGCCATAATTGAAGGGAACTAGAGAAGCATATCACGCATGCACAAATATTGATAGTATCTGCGAGTCAAGAGGAAATGGTGTTGTAAATAAGCCATTAACATGCTTCCTATTCACCACTGAGTATCTTGCATAGCACCACTTTAGGCATCCATTCCACCTCTCCTCAGCTTAGCTCTGCAAAGAGCAGCTCTGTGAAGGTCTCATTGCTTGTCCCAGGTCCTGAGAGCTTTTCTGACCCATCTGTGAGCTGCAGAACCTTAGTACGTATGGAGCTGCTGAGGAGGCAGGTCTTTATGTCAGAATCCACTGAGCAATGCTTATCACCTCATGTCTGCTCATCCAAAGGGTTTCCTGCAGGGTTTCCTATCATACCATCCACAGACCCCTTTGTACTTATGACAACTTCCCTAATGCTAGTAGAGGACATGTTAGCCTGTGCCCACCCTAAGGGAGGTGCCCCTGCCCAGGGGCTCTGCTGAGGGGGTGGGGTGGGATGGGTCCAGGCTACCTAGCCTTGCCAGCTCCCCGTTGAGCCTCATGTCACCCACGGGGAGCCCCCGAGCCATTGGATGTTGCACTACATGTCTATGAACTTTTCCAGGTTGATTCAGCACATAACTTAATTATCAGAAGCCTGAAAAGGCTTGGCATATCTGACTGAGCAGATCTGCAAACAAATTTCCTCTGAAATTTGAATGAAGAAAAGAGGCTAAGTTTTCCATCATCTGCCTACAGTGAGAGCCCACATGCATTTTTATTGAAACCTTGTCTAAGATAAGAATCAGAGGACAAGCAGAAGTCATATGGAAGAGCTCCTTTAGATCCCAACTGGCTGGGGCTATCCCAGATGGCAGCAGATCCAGCACAGCTGTTCTCCGTAGTTTCTCAAAGGAATAGATGCACATCAACTTCACCTCCTTATTCAGATGGGGAAATGCAATCCTCCCTTCTGACAGCACTGCCACCTCCCCCCATTTTCTCCTGCTCTAGGTATCGGGCTATCTCTGGCCTCATTAATACACTTACTCCTTTCTGCAGATCCTCTTTACATTTGACCTAATATATCCTGGTTTTATTTTGAGGAGACATAAATACACTGTGTTTCTTTATCAGCCTGGTGAATTGTTGCTTTTGGGTAGCTTGTATGCCATACTCCTCTAATATTATGGTCAACTAGGAAAACGTACTTTTATCCTTATGAACTTTAAAGTTAGCATTTGCCATATCACAAGGGAGAGACGATGGCTCTGTGAGGCGGTGCCTGATATCTGACCACGGTGTAACAGAGCAGGTGCAGATCTTGGTAATGAGATTTGCAGAGACCGGACTCAGCAGCCAGGATACTTCTCCAGCATTGCGTTGATCTTGTATTGTTGTGTTGATCTTGTATTGTTGTTCACCAGGTTGGAAAGATCCTCTCACAGAGCAAGTTACGTAAAACAGGAAAGAGGGCTTCTGTACACTGCAGCCTTTGTATCAGCTACTGTGATGATCTCACAGATTTTATTTTTAATTGCAAGTAATTCAGAAACAGCTGGGTTTGATTCATCCTTTATATGGACTTCAAATGAATAAAGGAAGTGATACAATAATTTGTGACAGCAATCTGTCTATTTTAACCCCAGGCCTTGTCAGGCACCAAAGGACTAGAAACAGAAGTTGTTTTATTTACCACATTCAAACATCTATCCACAATCTGAGAGAAAAAAATCCAAATCTTTTACAATTCCCAAAGTCATGAAAATACGTGACTGCCTCAGAGTAAAAATGTTGAGGCATACTATTGCTGATGAATGAGAGACTTTGGTGCAAGACCAAGCCATGCTGAAAGGAGCCCACAGCTACTGTTGTGTGACCTGGAGCCTGGAACTTGGAGGTTTTGCTTAAGTGTGGGGAAGCTGAGGGAGTTACTCCAGAGTCTTTGGCACTCCTAAATCATCCCCGAGAAAAGCAGGAGGCCTTTATTCAAATGTCCTATTTAAGGCTTATTAGCCATTGTGTAAATGGGTCTTTTCAGGTGGTTTCCTATTTGTTACCTCTATTAGGAATGATGAGCTGCCTTCATTTGGCTGAATTCTGAATATGAAGACCCTGAACTCTATTCCAGTTGCCACATGCAGCAGGACTGACATTTAAAATCATTATATATATACAGTGCATACATATACAGCACATTTCAGTTCATTAGCCACACTGTGAAAAGTTTTGCTTCAATGGAAGCAGTCATGCAGGTGTATATCCTCTCCAGGCACTGTACTATTGTCAGCATGACCTTGGCAATGTTAATGCAGTGTCAAAGTGGCAGATCTCAGTGCCAACTGCAAAACTACTGGAGATGTCAATAAAAAAAGATGGAAATTACAGTAGAAATGATAAGCAGCTCTGTTCACTCCTCTCCCTGCTAAAGTACTCCCGTGCTTCCAACTACCACTTGGTTTATTAATGGACAAGAGAGGAACAAAATTCTGTGCAAAGCCACTTCCACCATGAAGAACGGTTGAGAAAAATACTTAATGGACACAGGTAATGTCATGGAGAGAACAACTGTTTTTTTTTTTCTTCCTTGCAAAAAAGGACATGTTCCTAATGACAAGGAATTGATTATGAGCAAAATGCTAGTCAGAGAATCCCAGGAAACTCACAGAATGCTGTTTAATGATAACCTTGGAGTGCTGCAAATACATGTTAGGCACTTCAGAGCGCTGAATACATTTTGCAGCCTCAGAATGTAATTGATTTTGTTTAACTTTAGAAATGTTTGAAAAATATCATGGTGATTTTTTTCCCATTGCAGCGATGCACTGGTGTGAAACGCTAATCAATTCTGCATGATTTTTAATTAATAGTCTTCAGTCTGCAGAAGTGTTGTACATCAGGAGCGATTTTAGTTTGCACTCTTCTATTGTATTTGTCCTCCTGCAAGAAAACATATACAGTCTAAGTCAGGAACATTGCTCAGTATGAGAATCTTGAATTTGAAAAGCAAAATGAGCACCATGGTTTTGTCAGGTGATTTGCAAACCTTCAATAAGGACTGTGGCATTGGGAAATTTGTATCTTAAGTTCAATCCGTTGTGCTTCCCGCTTCAAAAAAATTAAAAATTACAGAAGATTTACCAAGCAGAGGGACCACTCCCTCTCCCCTCATCCTCCAAAAGTGCAAGTGGTGTGATAAAGAAGACATCAAGGGGAGCAAAAACTGTTACAACATCAGAATTCATCTTAAAAACGTAATACGGTGAGCTGCAAGCACATGTGAATTGCTTCTTGTTGAGTACATGAGGCATTGGAAAGCCCTCTGACGCTCTGTTAGGGATATCAAGTTTTATCTTGAACATGTGTATTGCTGCAATTAGATTGTTTGCTTTTAAACTTGGAGGCATAGCATGCTCAGGCATTAGTAACAGTAGCATTAGAACTAGTTGTATTTTCAAGTCCCTGTAGCACCGTCAGCAGGAATCATTTTTCCATGCTCCTTTATGAGACTTTGGACAATAAATAACCCATCAGTTTTCTGTTTGGAGCTATGTAACAGTGGCAACTGGAGGAGCAGTGAGTTCATTGGCAGTTCGGTTACACAGAAGGAACTGAAGCAATTGCACTCCTCTGGAAAACTAACATTGGTGCAGCCTTTCAACAAGGACTGACACCTCCATGTGAGAAATTTTAGGAAGATGAGAGAGAGGAAAAAAGCAGAATAGACCTACATTTTTTCTCCCACTTGTAATGTATATGGGCTTGCATGCATTAAACCTTCTGTTCCTCTATGAGAGGTTAATAGCCAGATCTTATTGGAAATATTAAAACTGCAAGACAATGCTTGGATTTTATGTAAGATGTTCATTCCCATGTAGATGAAGACCGACATTTCAGACTCCATGATCACAGCTGACCCCAAAACTGACAGCCTCAACTGGGGCCCCGAGCTGCAACCAAACCTCTTAGTTCGGGGACAGATATTTCCGCATTGTGTTTGATGGTAAATTGCAGGTCCACCTGTACAGAGAGCTTATCCTTAATCTCCAAAGGATAAGCAAAAGATTTTGATCTTCTCCATCACCTTTTCTTTTTGAGTTTTGCATTCACTTTAAAAAATGTACTTTGAAGAATTGAATGTTTTACATTTTCAGTTCTGCAAAGCTGTGGGATAATATGATGAATTGTCAACTACACGTTCGTGGAAACAGATCTTTACATCTTGATAACAGCTATGATACCCCAGCAAGTGTGTGGTGGGAGGGAGAAGCACAGTTCTTTCTAAATCAAATTTCTGATGAGGAGATGAGCTTGTGATCTAAGATGTGTACTTTTCGTATTCATGATGTAAATCTGACATGGCCCATTTATAATGGAAACTTGAGCAGGGAAACACACACCTTTGCTATGTGACTGTGCAGCTAGCTTCCCTCAAATGCCACCTTTCTTTCTTCATTCATACATTCATGCGCATCTCATGGTGACATGGAAAAGAATTATTCAGCATTGGTCATAAAAGGATAAGGGAAGTATTCCTCCTATTATGCTGGACAGATATGGTTGAGCAATTTTCAAATATAGTGGATTAAAATCAAATTGGTTCTCCTCACAATCTTTTGGAGGAGAGAGATGGGAAAGAAAGAAAAAAAAACACCATGTGAGAAAGAATTCCCAGTTATTTAGCTGTCAGGGAGATACAGTTTGGCCTTGGCTTTCATGGCTTTGGTCCTCCATTGGCCAGCAGCTGTTGGAGCTTCCCGGGGTGTCTGCACTGTCAGAGGGTGTCAAGGAATGTCTCTGGAAGACAGCATTTGATAATCCACTAGTCTGATGTGCTAAAACTACCCCCAGTGCTGCCCAGGCTGAGTGGTGCTCTTCCAACTTGTCTCCAAGAGTATTGGTAGTAAATGAAAGCTGGGGACTGTTGTTGGTACATAATCTTAGATGCTTAGTGAGTTTAATGGCAAGGCCACAGGCTGTTAGTCCTGGAGAAAATGTTTAATGACAGTATAAATGTAGCTGTCTGGACAGCCAGGTTGGCCTCTTTCCCTATCAGGGTATGGGTTGAAAAGCTCTGAACAACATGTACTCTGTTACTTGTGCAGTAAGCTCTGCTCCTACTGCTAAAGAAATAGCAGCTTATCACTTGGAACAGTTTTGTGCAGGATATTACAGGTGGTGAGCTCAGCTGGCCAGAGGGTACATGCAGATGAGACAGGGGGACTGCAGACCTGAGCCTAAGGGGATGGTGGAAGAATTACTTCACAGAGGAATTAAGGCAAAAGCTGTTAGCAGAGAGGTCAGCAGGAGTCCAGAAGGAGGATGAAAATGCAGAGACAACTGGCTTTGCTGAAGCAGCAAAAATTCTGTGACCTGTTTGTTTTACATTACCTTATTTTCCACCAGATCTGGCTGATTAACTCATCTGTTGGGTCAGTTGTGTGACTCAGAGCCTGAGGAGAGCACGGGGAGGGCTGTACTGAGGAGCTTTCCCCAGAATTCTTAGCATGGGTGCACCTGTATCCTGGGCTGGATTACTTCAAACTAATTGAGAGGTATAGAAAATACAGCCAGACCCTTGCTTTCAGTCTTTTCCTCTCAGGAAAGCACCCCTTCCCAGAGCTCATTTTCTGAACAAACCTTTTAAGGAAGCAGCCATGCATATTCTGGAAGAGATGTATGAAACAGCAGAGTGAGACAGAATAGGAATCTCTGAGGCATGAAGTTCTCTTGGAAGAGGTAAACATCAGGTTCAGCATAATACATATACCGGCACCAGCTCACAGCAAGCGTTGCTCAGATAAGACTTCAGAAAGCTGCTATAATATAAAAAAAAATAAAAAATGAAGTGGCATCTCATCTTGGCCTTTTACACTGGTGTTTGCTGAACACTGAAGCTCCTTCTGAAGATTTAGAAAGTTAGGATGGCATTGCAAAGAGCTTCTCCTCCCAGATGTTCAGAATGCAAGTAGTGATGTAGCTAAAACTAGGTGTAGGTTGTGCGGGCAGTACTAGAAGAAGAAAGTGATGGGTTTGTGGTGACTGGGAATTACATTTGCACTGGGAGTTTTGTTTAGGATACTATGTATCATCAGCAGAATGCAAATGATAACGAATACATCAGAAGCATGTGAATTTCTGAATACTTTTTATTAGGAAAAAAAACATTGATACCACACAACAAATGGCAGAGAAAAAAATAAATAAAAAGAGAAAATAAGATTAAATTGCCCTTTTATGTTCCCAGTTCTCTTCTGAAGCCAAAACAAGTGCAATCATGATGGGTGGCAAGGAGAGACAAGGTGCTAGAGACTGAAATGTCTTATTATAGGATTTGTGAGTGAAATACTGTAACCTTTCACAATCTACACACATGCACTCAGTGTGAAATAATTGTTACATCCTCAAAATAAATCAACACAAAGAGATACAGAAGCTGAGTACTCAGTTATTTATGCCCCTTCTAGATGTAAGATTTTGGGAGTTCAACAGCTGTTAGAAAAGATAACTCCTTCATTCCTTTTAATCTTCACAGTTAGAGCTGACTTATATCTCACCTTCTATACACAAAGTTTCATACTGCACTCCAAAGAAAGTTTGCAAGGTTTATGTAGAAAAACTGATGTGTCTGCCCACTCTGCTATCTCTTTTTAGAGAGAAAATCAGCTGCTGTGTTTACAGAGGAGTTACAGACACTGCAAGTAATAATACGTGGACATTGGACATAACGTCCAAAGTTAGGGTTAGCACCAACACCAGGAACATGATGTGGGAAGGGTAGGTGAGAGGGATTACATGTGCAGTGTAATGCAATAACAGAAGCCATTCTGGACAGTGGTCAAAGCTATACTCTTTCTTTTCCCAGGGAATGAATGTCTATTCATTTTCTATTTATTTATTCATTCATTTGATTATAGAAAAATCCTTAATTGTGATCACTGAATACTTTGGTTTTTTTTCAAGGCAAGAATGCACAGAAGAGAATTATTTTAAGTTCCTGCTCTTTGTTAATGTAATGTGTCTTCTTCAAGGAGCAACTTGGACACTAAACCTGTCAGTTTTTCTTTCTAACCTGCTAATTTAACAATAAAATATATAGCAGATTGCCAAATGCTTCATGATTTTTTTTGGGTTATTGTTATAGCAAAAGATTTCTTGTGTCTGTCAGGTTTACATCAGTTTGACTCCCAGCCTGAAATACTGAGATTATGAGCAGTTTTCCAGGTATGTACTGACTGTCTCCCAAAACTGCTGCATAGCTGACCTGCTATGGTTTATGGGAATACAAAGCTTCTCAAAAGCACAGTGTAGTGAAAACCATGCTTTTGGACCTGGTGACTGAAATCTGTTTGCCATAAGTCCTAGCTTGGCAGGAGGGCAATGTGCAAATCAAATTGGCTTGTGCCCTTGTTCACTCTCACATTATGACGATTTTCACAGCAAAAAACCTCTTTATGGACAGGAATAAATAACTCCCAGTATGGTAGAGACAGCTTTTTTTTCTGGAAGATGAAGAAAGAGGAGCTAATCATGATTGTTTCTCTTCCTGCATTTCTCTCATCACGCAGAAATAATATCTCCTTGATTACTTTTAATCAATAAATAAGAGATACAGTGGATTTTGTTTTTACCTTGATCTTCAAACCATTCTCCTTCCTTTTCACTTTCATAAGGCTCCAGACAATCCCTTTGATGTAAAATGAAGCTGGTATTCAAGTATTCTGAAACTTGTAAGTAGAACTTCAATGTTTCAGTTTTCAAGGAGCCGAATTTGACCTGGATTGGTCACAATCAGACTTTTCCGTCTTCTAGAACTTATCTGGAGAGCAGTGTTAAATACACTCAGTTTATTTCCTAACGGAGAGTGTCTCAGCACAGGAATCTCTGATGTTATAATTAGTGCTTTTGTTGGCAGTTTCAATAGAGAGACCAAAGCCATAGAGAAAAAGAAACCTCTACCTTAGCAGCAGTGATCCACTTATCTGTGGGACACTCAGCTTTCCAGAAGAGATGAGATGGGCTTTGCTCAGAAGTACCGAATACTTGGGTATCCATGTGGTATCTGAATCCAGGGGCAGACCACCTGCTATTCAACACTACCAAACTTGCTTTCTCTGTGCAATGAAGAGAAATGCGAGCTGGATTCAGGCTGCCCTCTACAGCTATAACATAGAAGTGTTTCCATGCATTGGAGAACTTGCCATGATCACAAGACAGTAGCTCTTTGTGCAGTCAGCACTTACAGCAACCAGGAAGACTGCAATTAAGCAAACATTATTCCAGTGGCAGTCCAGATGGCCACAGAGCTGGATGTCATAGAGCTGCATTGCCCCTCTAGGGGTTCAGCCAGTGACTGAGGGCATGGTTAGTCTCTCTCTATGTGCCCAGATGCAACCTGGCTGCTGCTGTATTCAGCCTCAGGGGCCTCTTTCCAAAGGGGAAGTCAGTATTTGGGACCAAGGAGGTGTTCTGTAGAGAGGATGGTTACCGAAATCTACCCTTGTCTTTAGCTCAGGCTTAGATTTATTTTATAACTTTGATCATTTGGACATCTCCATTAAATTCCTTAAATAAGACAGGATGAACATAGGCTGGAACAATACACTCTGAAAAACCCTGCCAAACCAGACAGTTGTTGTTTTTAAGTGATACACCTGATGTTGATCAACCCTTAATCATAGTATTATAGAATGTTTTGGGTTGGAAGGGACCTTTAAAATAATTTACTTACAAACAGCATATCATGGTGCAGGGACATCTCCCACAAGCTCAGGCTGCCCAGGGCTTGGCCTTCAATACCTCCAGGGATGGAGCATCCACAGCTTTTCTGGGCAGCCTGTGCCAAGGCCTCACCACCCCGAGTAAAGAATTTGAATATCTAAACTAAATCTACCCTCTTCTCATTTAAAATCATTGCCCTTTGTCACTACAGCCCTAGTAGAAAGTCCTTCTCCTGCTGTCTTGTAAGCCTCCTGCAAGTACTGGAAGGCTGCTGTGAGGTCTTCTTGGAGTCTTCTCTTCTCCAGGCAGAACAACCCCAGCTCTCTCAGTTTATCTTCATAGGACAGGTGCTCCAGCCCTCTGGTCGTCCTTGTGGATGTCAGAATCCAAGACCCTTCTTCAATATATTAGCCACTTCATCATTAGCGACTTCAAGGGAAATCAGCAATGAGTATTTCCACTAAAGAAGTCTAAAATCTGTGCATTTTCCTTCACACAGGAACATTGTTATCATCCCTTCTTACACACAATAGCAAAGTAGGACAGAGTGGGAAGGTGCAGGTGTTAGTCTTTTCTTCATGCCATTCACTGGAGAGCTTGAATTTATCCATTTTCATACTTCCTGACATATTAAGATAAAGCCAACATCAGCTGTTGAAAATGGTTGTTCTTTGACAAAAAATGAGTCATTTGTGGCTGAGAAGAGTACAATTATCTTTTAAATTATTTCTCCAAACAACAAATATGCACAGAAGCAGTACTGATTTTTCCGTTCTGTGTTTTGCTCTCTTCTCTTTGCTTTGTTTCAATATACACAGCTCAGGGCTGATAACACGCATTCACAATTCTTACAGCAGTTCATGCAATTTGTGGAACATCAACATGTTTTTTGGCTTAGGTCCTGTTAGAGAGCTTCAATAGGAAGTTCAGAAAATGTCTTTCCTTCACATAAGCCCCAGAGGAAGGTTTTCATTCATCGTTTGAGATGAGTCTATCACAATTGCACTTCAAGTTGTGAACATTAGTCTTTATGCAGTAAGTTTGGTTTACAATGCTGTCTTTACTAAAGACAACCTGTAAGCAAACAGACCTCAGTTCTGGGTGGTTTGATCTCCTAGGTCCAGTTTAAGCTTTGATAAGAGCATCTGGATATGTCCCAATATTTATGCCTATAACAAAAAATCCAACTTCATTTAAAGCATGAAAAAACTTTTTGGTTCCACAGCAAAACAGTAAAATAATCAAATATTTGTGAGCTGACTTCTATTTCTTGATATATTAAAATAAAATTGAAATAATTTTGGATCAGCATAATTTTAAGTTGGCTTCAGAATGGCTTACCAGATCTGCATGTAAAGAAGGTTTCCTATCAAGCCTTTCACACCTTTTGTAAATGTAGCCTTTTTGCGTAGCTGATTTTATTTTTTTAAATTCATTTGGAATTTCAGCCATCTTCAAAAACTTTATTTCTAAGTGAATAAATTTTTTTCCTTAGAAGTTCACCTAGCTCTGTGTTAGCTGGTCACCACAGTGACCTGTGTTAGCATTCACCACAGTTGATTGTTTGATCACATTCGCTGTTTCTGAGTACAGGCCAACTAAGTTTTGAATGCAAACACACACCTTATAGCTTCAAAGAATTTTCTCTGAATAAGATTTGATGCTATTACTGTCAAACTTTACTGTGAAATGAAGCTGTTACTGAACCCAGAGATCAATTAAACATCTATATGGATTTTCAGTGCTACAGCAGTATGAATGGAATTAAGCCAAAATTGGCTTTGCTGGGATCTGCCAGTTCTAAATAAAACTTGTAACAGGAAAATCCCTACTGCACACTGCATCAACTGATAAGTCAATCAACTGAATTTGCAAGAAACTCAATAAAAACATAAATATCTCCCTGGGTTCTTACCAGCTTTCCTTGACAAGAGACTCTTAATACTTAATGTCTTTAACCTTCACTATAGCCCCTATATTTTCTGTGATATGATGTCAATGGGAAAAAGATATTTAAAATAAATATGGGTAGGATTTGAAGACTTTATTTCTGATTACTTTGTATGATGAGTAAGTAGGGAACAAGAAACTTGACTACAAATCCAGATAAGACATCTTTGGGTAAAATTGTTAACTAGAACACTCATTTAAAAGGGATCCATGCTTGAGAAAATGAGGAACAATATATATTCACTCTCCAAGCTGACTGATTCTGGCTCTTAGAAGTCTTCAAAAAGAGGCAAGTTGAACATTCAGATTAGACTGGTTTGTGTGGCAACTGGAACTCCTCATGGATGCTGTAGGAGAAGACTCTGGGTTCCTCAACATCTTAGTTGAGCAAATAGTTGACAGTCAGCAAAAAATATCATAATTTGAGTCACATCACAAAGCTACATAACACTAAAAACAGTTTACTGAAGGGACAGAAATATCTTATACGTCTTCCGTGATCTTTCCGACTTTCTGAAATTCAAGACTCAAATATTTCCTAGCCTAAGTTACTTAGGTACTTCCAACAGATTCCTAAACTGATATTGTGTTGAAATAGAAGCCAAAGACTTGAGAAAGCACCAGGAGCAGGCAATCTATTTAAAACCACCCAGCTGTATAACCCCCATTGAAACCCATGGCTATGTCCAGACTACTTGCAACAGTGCTCTGCTTTCCACGGTTTTCCTTTATGAGCAGACACCTCAAAGGCAGGCAGTCTGAGAGTCTAGTACTCTCAGTGTGCAGTTCTTGGATGCATAGGAATTTAGCTTTGTGAGCTTTTAGCTTTGGTTTTCCAAGGTTATACAAGGGGTGGGCATTAATCTGCAAATCTAGAAATATCCTTGAAAACTCTATCGCTCATACTAAATTTATTCTCTGCAAAGAGGAGATTCTTCCCTTTATACTTGCAGTATCATAAATGGATGTAATATTATTGAGAAAGCATACAGCTTGTATAGTGACAGGGCAACACAGAATGGAAAAACTAGATTAAAAAAAAAAAAGTAAAAAAGATACCAATTTGTACCCAAACAGCATTATAGATTCTTTTTTTAGCAAAAATTAATTTATCTCCTAGATGAGATAAACAGGTTTTTTTTTTTATCTCATTTATAACTAATTTGAGAGTTTCTGCATAGTTCTTTGTATGATGCAGAGAAACCTCATGATTCTCTGCATCTTTCAATCTTTAAAAAAAAAAAAAAGAGGAAATCTAATCTTTCTAGCACCTTCCTTATCTCCCAGTTTGGTTTGGACACAAGATTCATCAATGCAAGCACTCCTGGAATTAAGATGTTGACAGTTTGTATTGTATTTTCCTGTTACCAACTAACACATTATAAAGTCAAACACAATTCCCTCGAGTCCAACCCCCCCACTGTCTGGTTCCTCATCTCTGCATCATAAAATATTACCATTGGGTCATTATGGCTGTCTCTTACTAGTCTATTTTCGTGCAGGTTATTTAGGGACATCCCAAGTCTTCGATTGATCTGATTTAGCCCCAGCTTCACCAGTGAAAATTCTAAGTGCCAGGGAGGGTTTTTTTTTTTTTTTTTTTTTTTTTTTTTTTTCACACTTAACAGCATGAAACATGCAATTTTCATCAAACCTAATTCAAAAGGAAATGCAAAATATTCCCATTACCAAACATCTTCAATCTGTGAAGGTATGTTCAATTTCACAAGAAAAGGGGCCGACATCCATAAGACTTTGAATGAGTATCCAGACTAGCAGTGATTCTCAACAAACAAATTATGCCACTATAAGACAATCAGAATTACATTTTTTAAGTAGTCTGTGGATTTCTCTGCTTTAGAAGGTTCTAAAGTCCCTTATAACTGGTACTTTAAAGTATTCAACACCATACATTCAGTTACTTTTGTAGGAGCATATAGGAGTAGCTGAATTTTAAAGACCTCTCTTAAACACATGGGAACAAACTAGCCTGTGGAAATAATTATTAAATATTGGTTCAAACAAACATTTAATGTGAAACAATAGAACACTGGCTATTAATATTTAATGCAAAGACATGTCATTTTGACTGGTGTCAGCAAAACCATGAGAAGGCACAGAACGACCAAGGAGAAAATTCATTTAGCTATATTTAGATCCCCTCAAAATGACAGAAACTCCCATTAACTTCAGTAGTGCCAAGATTTCGTGCAGAGCTCCTAAATTTAGTACAGAACTTGAAACATTCATAATTAGCAAAATAGGAGTTCTGAATTGGTGAGAATTGTTTTATTTATCTGCCTGCTCACTCTTATTCCCCTGTAATTTGAACAATCACTCATTAGTGGAATCGTTCATCTATTTCCCAAATTATTTTCTTTAATATTGAGAGTCTTCTGAGGGAAGATTCCCCAAGGCTTGTATTCTGATGTGATTTTAGCATTCTTCTTGAATCAATACATGGTAAGTCTCCTTCAAAAACGTTCCAATTCTCAAACAGCTGACTACAGCCTCTTTCCTGCACCAAAGTAGAGAAAAAGACATCCATCGTTTGTCAGTGTGAGAAAAATGTAGATCTACATTTTCATTCATTCATGTCTGGCTTCCACCCAAATGTAAGAAGGGATTTTTTGTTTCCTCCTTCAACTGTAAACCAGAAAGAACTTGTATCCTCTTCCTCTTGAAAAGGCAGCTGTTGGGCAAATGTTTTCATAAAGAATAATGCTTGTGCATGCTCTGCAGTCAGCTAATCTGCACAACTGCAAACTGTGAATTGTGCAGAACTGGATCTCTATCAGCTAACCTCTTGCAGGCAAAACTGTTAGCTTCAATGAAGAAAGCACAAACACAAGCATTAAACCTGCTGACAGGCCTGTATGTAATTTCACCTTCTTTGGGGATTTTTGTGGGGAGGAAAAGAATTCAATATGAAGGCCATGAATGAGTCGCTGAATCTTTGTGTTTTCGGGGTCAAGCCAAACCATATGAAAAGCCGAATAGGTAACTGTGGTAAGTACTAATATGCTAAACCTAATGCAGGCATATAAACCTAAAGAGATGCTCAAAGGGCAAATACTCTTACTTCGTGGATAGGGGTCTTTAACAGTAGAGTTATGATGGTTCCTTATGGCTGTCAGTATTACAGTGGTGGTGATCTCTATTAACTGAGTGCATCCTTGCTGACCATACTGGAAGTGAACGAAGCCATTGGTGGAATACATACAAGCCACGTATAAAAATTGAAAGCATATGCACACACAAATTTTGAATCAGCAGTGTACCCTAGATACCAAGGTGGCTAAAAATATTCTTTGTTACATTAGGCAAAATGTTGACACCAGGCCAAGAGAGGTGATCCTTCCATTCTATTCAGCATTGGAGAGGCCAGCTCTTTAGTGATGGGTCTACTTTTGGGCCTCCAGGTGCAAGGAAGTCCTGGACATACCTGAGAGAGTCCAACAGAGGGTCACCAAGATGATCAAGGGCCTGGAGCACCTCTTCTATGAGAAGAGGCTGACAGAGCCAGGACTCCCTGGAGGAGAGGAGGCTTGAAATAGAAGATTGCCCATAGAGTTCTGTCTCTGGCAACGTCTAGTAATGGGAAACTTGAAGAATATGTGTGAGAAGAAGGCAAGACTAGCTGGTGATTCTATACTTCTGCTATCTCTCTCTGACTAATATTCCTGAATTTATCTTAACTTCTCCATGTCCAGAAAATAGATGTTTAGAGATCTGTGGAGTAGAAAGTTGTGTATTACCGGTTTATTCATTCTCTGGCAATATACTGAATCTGATTGCACTGATATTTTATCCTCATGGAACACTCCTATGGTAGGATTCCACAGTTCAATATATTCCACATGGAAGAGAAATTCTTTTTGCCTCGACTCTGCTTCTTGGTAACACCATCATTTTCTGAAAATCTTGAAAGTTGTACCACATCTCAAACTAGTTCTTTGTCATAACGAAGGCATCTTTCTAGGCAGTAAGTGACTGCCAAATGGCATACAGCTTGATATCGAACCAGTTTCATCCTCATTCCAATTTAATGCCTGGCTTCCACCAAGATTCACTTAATCTGGGGTATCATGTGTGAGCAAAATAGAGCTTGATAGAGAACTATCCCATAAATAACTGAGGTTTCCTTACATTGCTGTTCACTGTGCCTGCCTACTTTGGGTGTTCAGAAGCTGCTGAATGACTGCTTCCTTTGCCATGGTAAGCCGAGAAGAGGAGCCTGTGGCAAGGTCTGCCATATGCTGGTGGGTAAAACAAGGCTTCCAGAGTTCCTTTTTTCCTTCACTTGCCACCCATCAACCCCACATTTTAGAGAGCAGCAAACATTTCTTTTTATGGCAAAGTGATAAAGCAGATATACCATCCTGTCCTTCTCCATTTGCTTCTAGAATAACCTAGAAGGAGTAACAAATCTTTGCTTGTGTGAGAGAGCCATGCATTCATCTGGAGAAGAGGAGGCTCAGGGGTGACCTCATTGCACTGTACAATTTCCTGAAGGGAGGTTGTGGTGCAAAAGGGTCTGGCTTCTTCTCCCAGGCAAATAGGAGGACCCGAGGAAACGGCCAGAAGTTACACCAGAGGAGGTTTAGGTTGGATATTAGGAGAAACTTTTTCTCTCAAAGGGTGGTAAGGCACTGGAATGGCTGCCCAGGGAGGTGGTGGAGTTGCCGTCCCTGGTAGTGTTCAAGAGGCGCCTGGAGCTATGAGATATGGTTTAGTAGCTTGTGGCACTGATAGGAATGGGAGGGTGGTTGGACTAGATGATCTTGCAGGTTGTTTCCAACCTTGTGATTCTGTGATTCTGTGATTCTGTGACTGTATTAAAGATAACTCAGCAGTGCTTCCTATTTGGGGTGACTAGAAAGAACTAAATTTGATGGCAACGTCTCTATTCTGTCCTTAGCACAATCCAGGATGACTGGATAGGGACAAAGTTGGATGTAATTTTAGGTCCAGCTTTTCCTCTCCTATGAAATTTGAGTTCATGTGGACACCAAAAGTGATGTGACCTGACCTTGTGGTTAGTGGCTTTCTGCTGTGGTGGGTCCGAACCCTTACTAGCTTCAGAACCAATGGAAAGGCAGGGAAAAGATAGAGTGTATGTTTATGATGCAGACTGTCATTTTCTGGAAATGCAGCTCTCTCTACCTGTGGCCATGCTAAGCAGTTCAGGGACTATATCACAGAATTGTAGAATCACAGAATTGTAGGGGTTGGAAGGGACCTCCAGAGATCATCGAGTCCAACCCCCCCCATATGAGTCCAGTACGCATCTGGCTTCTTTGCTAAGAAATCAGAGGCAGCATTTACCCATAGATGACTGTTCATGAGTAGAATACATTACCACTCACCCCGCAGAAGAGCGTGGAACAGGTTTCTTAGTGGTTGTGCAAGTCTTGTATAAATTTTGATCTAGGTAGGATTGCCTGGAGTACTGTGAAGACTGTAAAGACTTTTCAAGGAAAGCTAGAGGAATATCCTTGCCTGTTTTTAAGGTCTGTCTGCTTGCTCACTTGGCCCAAGGACATAATCTCAAGTAGTTTTGGGTTACCAGCAAGCCTCACAAGTGCCTTTCAGGGGGAATCTCCCACCAAGATGAAAGGAGCACATCGCTAATTAGGATCGATTGCTGGCACATCCTCACCTGTGAATCATGTACAGGTGTTTTCTTCAGAGGTACTGGTTCCTTCAGACCAAAATTGTGTTGGGCAGTAAAAGAGTGGACAGGCCACAGCCTTGTGAAAGAGCTAAGACAGAAGATATGAAAGAAGAAGTCAAGCAATGCTCAGCTACTAAACCAGCAGCTTTAGCCCTTAAGTAGGCGTACGATTCCAGTAATTATGTTCATATTTTAAACACTACTATGCAGAGCTCTCAATTCACTGACCAGTTCCAAGAAGGGAGCCTTCCTCTATGAATCTATTCCAGTTCTGCTTTTGGATCTCCTCAGCTGGTTTCCTAGAAAGCTCTGCAGAAGTGACTGAAAACAAAGATTTGGACAATTATGATACTGTCATCTTGCCACAGATGGGCCAAATAGATACTATCTTACCCGTATCTGTCCTTTCAGTTGATTGATTTGTATCCCAAAAGCATTCCCACATCATTGCCGAAGACAGTTACCAAAAAGATGATGCAGTTAGATGACAGCTCTGACTCAAAAACAGCAATATGTTTCAGGCTTTGCACTTCTGTGAGATCTCAGACCTTTTCTGATTAAGCATCTGATACATTTGCCGTTGCTGGTGCTCTTATTGTTAGGGTGAGGCATCACACATCAAAGCATCTTTTCTCCTTTCTGCAGTTACTATATATGCTGTTACTAAGTCAGTGTCTTGCTGCATAACCAAGTATCCCTTTGTGGGTGTACCTGGAATTCACATCCTACACCCAGAAGTTTGCTTTAGGAGTGAGCCTCGTGGACCAGAGTGACTCCCCACATAAGGAGTTATGTACTGTAGAAGATTATACTGCAATGATGAATATCTCTGACAGGCATGCAAGTTTTAACGATCCAATTGTACCAGCAGAGCCACACACAGACTCTGAAGTTTGCTTGCTGTCTTTAAAGAAGAAACATCACAAATTACCCATTGCAGACTTGAGAACTCAGTTTACTTGGAGATCTCTTAATCTCTAGGTACATTTTGGAGCAACTGGAAATTTTTTTTGGAACTAAGCACATGATGATAAGCATTCAGAACCGCAGATGAACATCTTACCTTCCTAAGATTTCAGCTGAAAAACTAAACAGCTGCTCTTTCCCTCTGTCCCTTATGTTTCTGTTAATCCTTCCTAGTCTGCTAGAAGGTTAGCTCCACAACCTGCCTACCTTGCCAGCCCATGCACTCTTTCTCCGAAATGGCCCAGAGACTTCCTTGACTTACAAAACAATTCAACCTTCCAGTGCCAAGGAGAGTCTTTCACATGCTTCTACACGGGAAAATAACACTCAGTTGTTTCTTTTGCAGGAACATTTTTAGCAAAATGTCCTTTGAGTCCCCAGTACTCCTCAGGCCCAAGGAAAACTCACTAATGCATTCACCTTGTTCCTCTCCTCGGGAATGGAAAATGGTCTGCTGCTATCCATATATTACCCAGGAACTCATTGCCCTGTGAGGTGTGATTAGCTTTTTCCAAGGACAGAGAGTAGATGAAGAGATAAACTACTTGTTGGGTTCTTGCTGGGAGTTTCTGGAGAAATACTCTTCTCCCAACTACAATTTCTCAGGTTTATTTTCTTTTTCTTTCTCATCATGTTTGAACAATAAATAAATAAATAGATAAAATGAATTAAAGGCATTTGGGCTGCTGTGCTTTCTATACAGAGTTGATGGAAAAATTCACTGTTACCAAACCTGAACAGTGGAGATAAATATTCTTCTGCAACCTTTAGTAGGAGTTGTGTTTTGGGTAAAGCTTTAGTTAGCTAATGATATCCCAGATTCCAGGACTGTTTTTTTTATGTTTTGTTGTTGTTGGCTTTTTGCTTTTGTTGGTTTGTGTGCCCTTCCCTTCCCTTCCCTTCCCTTCCCTTCCCTTCCCTTCCCTTCCCTTCCCTTCCCTTCCCTTCCCTTCCCTTCCCTTCCCTTCCCTTCCCTTCCCTTCCCTTCCCTTCCCTTCCCTTCCCTTCCCTTCCCTTCCCTTCCCTTCCCTTCCCTTCCCTTCCCTTCCCTTCCCTTCCCTTCCCTTCCCTTTCCGCTGAAGACTTTCTGTTTTCAGTCTCTATATGTCTGAACAGTTGCTCTTAAATTCCACTTTCTCCACACAACTTGTAACCTTCCAGTTTTGAGGCTCTGCTGCTGACTTACAATTACTCTATGTCTGAGGTTACTCTTGAAGGTCACTGGGTAACACCTGCTCATATGCATTGCAAATGCATACCTATTAGGTAGCATTAACTAGTAATCACTTCATTGGTTCCCTTCTGGTTGTTCTGACTCTCTAGTTGTTCTGGCTGCAATTTACACTGCCAAGTTGCCCACATGAAGCCCTTCATTGATGAGAGACTTCCTGTAAACTTCTGTATCTCTCCTTAATCAGCTTCTCCAAAGGTCCAAAGCATCAGGTTGAAGCTTCTCCAAAATGATTCTGAAGACTAAGTTTGTTGATTCACAACTTCCATCACATTTAAAAGCTAATACATTGCTCTCATTTTCCAACCAGGAGATCAGATGTTGTCCTAGCACAAATTTATACTCCAAATAGATCTCAAAATCAGAACACGAAATTTCTTGACTAGCAGTGACTTTAGAAGTTGGAGTGGAAATAACGGCTGTAGCGATTCCTATTTAAGAAAAATCTTACCACTGCTTGCTTTTGCATTTGATGCTCCAAGGAGCAGATGTGACTCTGTGCATTGCTGAGCCCTCCTGTGCCCTGCTGAGCCCCCTGCAGTATTGTGCTCTCCTAGGGGTATGAAGACGATATGAGAAATACTAAGATCAGACATACCTAATGTAGGGCCTATCTGTATGTAGAGAATTTCCTATTCATGTTCCACGTTCAGAGCTGAGCCAAGCTCTGATATTTGTTTGTGAGCCATCTGTTGATGCAAATACCAAATCAGCATGCATAATTTGGGGGAATGTAATAGGTTAAGTTATTCATATCCATGTTTTACTTTGTTCCCATTTAAAACCTAACATTATTCTTTTGCATTAAAACTGTTATCAGATCACTGGAGTTAATGAGCCAGAGAGACTAGAACACAGCAAACTTTCTTCCACCGAGTTGGAAAAAAATGTAGTCATTAAAAGGAAAAGCATCACTTGTTACTCCATGAGTCTGAATGGTTATTTTTTTATTTATGGAGAAAGTGAGGAAAAAGACAACAGCTGGTAATTAGACCTGGAATTACATATCTCAGAAGGAAGGGTACAGTATTTTGAGATGCGTGTTATTTGAAACATTGGTTTGTTGTGGAAATATCTCTACTATTAGCACTTCTTTAAGCTCTCTTTGCAATCTCTGATATTGCCTAACATCACTGGAGGGAAAACTGTCCAGGCAGAAGATTCTGCTGCACCGGATTGTACAGATTTCTCTGCAGCTGTGAGCAATAAGTGTTCAGTATCCATTTCCAGCATGCATCAATGGGCATTTATGTGTGTATGGACCCATCCTAAATGAAACTACTCACCCATGGCAAAGAATATTTCATATGCTTATGCATAAATAGCATAATATGATGATTACACAGGCATGTAATTGGAATGGACTAAAAAAGCTCATTTTTTTTCAGCTCTATATACAGCCATTTGCAGGTGGAAGTGATGGGTGAGTCTTTTCCTTGTGAGACAACCATCACCATTTCAACCTCACTGCACCCAGAGGTCCTACGGCTATCATGTGCACTGCCATGCAAGAGCTCATCTTCACCCTGGCAGTGACTCCACTCATACATACATACCTGAAGACAAGTCTGTGTGAGGAGCATGGAGAACTAACTAGTTAAATTACTAGAATTCCACTGAATTTTCAGCTTTCTGAAATTTTCCAAGATGTAGATTTTCCAAGATTTTCCAAGATGTTCATTTTTTCAAAAATGAAAAAAAAAAACCCAGCAAATATTTATTTTCAGAGAGTATGTAAAAATATTGATATTAAACTCCAATAAGCAGTAAAAAATATTTTAAATGAAAATTGCATTAATTTCTCCAAGTCATTTGTCTAATTTTCAGTATACGGCTATAAAAATACTGACCAAAACATAAAATTACTGTAAACATTTAAATTGTACTTGCAATTGGACAGTTGTTGACTTGATCTAATATACTCTTTGAAAACTGAAGTCCTGAAATGAGGAAAGTCACATTGATTTATGAAGATGAGCTCTATTTAGTTCAAATAAGAGCATCCCAGAGAGTAGAAGGACAATAGGATTTAAAGGCTTGTCTCCATCAAATGTAAAATCCAAAGCATTTTTGTTTAACAGTTTATTAAGCAAAACTGAGCTAATTTCTGCACATCTCTCCTTGGAAAGTTATGCTGCTGAGCTCATTAGGCCTTCTCTCACATCAAAGATATGAAGAAATCAGCTCTGTTTGGGTCTTTTTCTGCTGCAGGGGATCTTAGCTGGGCAACTGGGATTCAGTAGTATTTTATTCATTTTAATAACTTGCTCTTTAAAATTTAAAGGCATTTTAGAGAATCTGCTGTTCCCAGAACATTATGGGAAACAGACAACAGGCATTATAGCTATTTCTACAAAAGATATCTATTCAAATGGCTTTTAGCGTCAGGGGACTTATTTTCCTTGAACTCACTCATATTTCATATAACCTCAAAAGAATGGGACATTGCTGTCTGATTCACAGAGGCAGCATCTGAACTTGTATTTGCATTTGCAAGCATACAAAGGATTTATTTACTTGTGGCTTTTCAGTCTGGCATAAACTCTACCTTTATAAGAATAGATTTCATGTAATTGCATGAGCTAAAATAAACTCAAAGCATTTCAGAAGCAAATAATTATACTAGACTTTATAGAAGTACGCTCAGACTGGACCCAAGAACATAGTTTTCCTTCAGTGCTAATAATACTAATATAAAGGAAAGATGTACAACATGAGATTCTTGACATATGTATACATGAGCTAAAATGTTTGTCTTCTTTCTTTTTACAAATAAACGCAAACCTAAATAGTCACCAGATAGAGGTAATCTACAGTGTCAGTAATCAATGCTAGTAATTTACAAGATTAAGTTTATTACTGCAGTGGCTTGCAATTAGTAAATTAAATATAAGATGTCAGCTTGTAAGACAAAAGGGAGATTTTAACTGTCAGTGCAATTATATCATGTGAGCATATACTCTTGCTTTTATGCATGAAAACAAACAGGCCTCGCCCCTGTTTTTTTTCATTATGTCCTGAATTATTCCCAGAAACCTTCACTGTCATTAATCCCATGGTCACAGATATCCCAGTAGGGCTGGAAGTTGGTCTTACACGTACCCAGTTGAATGATTTCACTTTAATAGCCAGACCAAACTTCAAGAAAACCAATTAGAACAAACAAAACCTCATATATAACCTCAAATAATAAAACTTCTTTTAATGACAGTAAGCAATATTTACATAATTAACTGTCCAAGATGCCAAGAAGTTCAGTTCTGCTTTCTCAGTTCCAAAAACAGGGACACCTATTGAGCTCAGTGGGATTTCAGTGGGAAGGAAGGAAGGAAGGAAGAAAAAGGAAGGAAGGAAGGACTTAAATAATTGACAGCTGATAGTCATTCATTTTCTAACTTCAATGCTCTATCAATGTCTAAGAGAGGATAAAGAAGAATATTTGAAAAGAAAAGGAATCAGGTCCTAGACTGTAAATTAATGGCTGCTTTTCATACAGATTGCAGCTCTTGGAAAGAAGACAGTTTTGTTATAAGCAGAGTTGCTCCAAGAAAAAGAAATCTGGGGAGTGCTTAGTAAACCATACTATTGCTTGGGTGAAAATGTCACATGGCTGAGTCAAAATCAGACTACTGTGATCCCAATTAGGCAGTTATGCTACATTATTTATTAACTGCCATTGTTAATTTTCATACTAACTACCATTGGACCATTGTTTATTAAAAGATAATTTCTACAAACAAACAAACAAATCTATCCTACCTTTCAATTGGTAGATGTTTAATATATTTAATTAGTGGGTTTGAATGTCAAGGAAGAATCTGAATGTCTGAAAAGACTAGGAGCCTTTTCTTTCTACCCACAACTTTTTTGTTATGTTGCACTACTGAGAATGGGTACAGAAAAGTGACAGACCAGTGGTGCTTTAGTTCCTGCATTAAATTATTGGTTATGCCTAATCACTGGTAAAAATTTCCAAGGAAATGGAGGACTGAGTCTGAGGCAAAGATTTCAGTTTCAGCCCTGAGGAATATGAAGAATTTCTGATGGAGAGAAATATTAAGAGCAGGGTTTCTTCAATTTATTATTCTCAGGACTGTGGGGAAATAAAACATTTTAATTGTGTCTGAAAATCTGTTTGCAAACTGCTGACCCAGAAGGAAAGCCCTGGAAATCATTTGTTACAGGCTTCTTAGTGAGCTACTGAGTAAGCTGACATGCGGCAGAGCCACCCAGACATCTTCTGCTGCTGGCAAGACAATTAGGTACAAATATCCTCTGGAAACTAAAATCTGATGAAAAGCTACTGCAATATTCAGCACTGGAATCTATGAGAAGCAAAGTTTGTCAATAAAGCAAGAAGTAAACAGCATGAGGCACACCTAGGCTGCTGGGCCTGTTTTTTGTCAATCTGTAGACGCATGCTAGTCCCCAGGAGGAGGGTGGTGAGGGCAGCTTTACAGCTCTTGTGTGCTTATGGAACAGAAAAAAACATACTGGCTCTGAAATAATAATTCTAGATAGCCCAAGTTCTTGTATGGCTCTTTTCCAAGACTTTGTAAGCACCAACTACAAATAAAAATATGTGCCTCTATGCTCTGACAGAAACTCTGTAAGGCGAACTGGGGAAATATAAAACCATTATAATTTTCAGAAGATGAAATATGTATTTGTTTTCTTCTTGTTAGAAATGCACACTATTCTGTAACAGTGGGAAAGACAAGTGCTTGCTTTTGGTTGCTAGATGGACTGAAGTGCAATACCTTCTTACGTGCCCTATAGTAAAGTTTGCATGCACATAGAGTGAGAACAGCAGTGTGAGTAGAAAGTAACCTTTTTACATGATATATCTAAAGAGTGCTCTGCCAGCCATGGGTGAGAATGTGTGAGGACACTGACAACTACAGCCTAAGGCAGAGTGAGGTCTTCTTATGAGCTTCTGAGATTATGACAACAGCCATGTCTACTTCAATTCCAGTCAATTCTGCTGATTGATGCTGGAAGAGCAGCATCAGGATCTCATTTTGCCACAGCCTTTCCTAAAGCTCACTTGGGTGTGAGTGATGCAGGAGTGGATCCTGTGGTCTCTATAGGATTTGATCAAGGAGGATCTCCTCTTCTGGGAGAAGATGCAGCAGAGTGTGAAGGCCCCTTCTGCACATTCTTCCTGGATGAGCTGCCTGCCTGCAACCATACCTGGGTATGAGTGCTAAGTATTACCTAAAAAGATTACTTTCCAGCCTCTTGCTTCTCTTTCTCCCTCCAGTGAGATGGCTAAAAGTTTGCGTTGGAGCTGGGTGGAGCAAGTCATTGCAGACACAGAAGGCATCTCAGTGTGGCACAAATGCAGCTTTTCTGAGCACAGAATCCTCACAAGCTCTTTCCAAGGTACTTGCATGCAGAAGATTCTTAGTCTGGAAACTTTTAAAGAATAAATACCAAAGCTTCCACAACACCCTAAGCTCCATCAGAAATCTTACATGTCATATGTGTCCCTGCAAATTGTACCTTTCAAACTTCCCTCACCATTGAAAAGTTTCAGTACTGGAGATGCTAGCATAAGAGAGCTCTTGTATTTCTGTCCAAGCTAAAATGTGAAGACAATGTGCAGCTTTAGGTTTAAGAGAAATATCTGCACACAGAAATAAAAGTTCTATTCAGAAAACAGAACTGAAATAGTCTCCCTAGTGTCAGCTGAGCATTATTTTATCTCTGAATTTCCTGCATGTGCATGCTGTATTACAGAATATATAGTCCAACAAAGGAGCCCAGCTCACAGACATCCCAGAGAATGGCATCTTGGTGTGCTTTTAACTACAAATCTCATTAAATAGTGCCACGGCTTAATGAGAATTCAGGTCAATATTCCATAACGTCAAAATAAAAACTTCAAAATTTCTATATTAATCTCATTCAGAAATGGGGCATTTCCTTTTGCGTCATTCAATGCAAAATCAAATAGCACATATTAACAAGCACTTATCCCATGCATTCTAACTTGCAGTAGCTCCAATGAGCACTAACATTGCACTGTGATGGGTTCACTGGAAAATTAATCAATCCACTAGGAGATTTTACTATGACAAAATATGCAGAACAGCTTCAGAAAGCTCAGCCCAGACTGCAGCAGTACGGCTGAGAGCTTCTCTCAGTGTGAAGGAGACTGCAGCAGAAGAATCTGCTGGGCAGCTTCCCTGGGGCACTGGATACAGAGCTGACAGATCTGATAAAGCAAGGATGCTTGCAGACCTGTATGCCCGCATCCCTGCTTCATTTGTCCATTTTGGAATCATTCTGAACATAAGGCTCCTGTTCTAGAAAGCCTTCAGGCCACCGCTTTGGAGTCATCACTCAAGGGATGCTCTCAAGAGATACTGCACACCAAGTATCCATGCAACCACATTGCTTCACACAAATCACTGACTTCTACTTTCACTGCTAGAGGAGGTCTATCTCCCTTCCCTCTGCAGTTATCCTCTGTTTTGATTTCTAACCTAAGACAGAAGAAGCTTTTTTTTCCGAAATTGTATGGCATACTCATTTTCCCCTGAGTTAGAATACGTTTCTTCACCTCCATCCTCATCAGATCCCATAACAATTGCTGGTAAAATGCTCCACAGAACCTACCATGGCTGGTTCCCGTGCAAGACATGTGGATGTTACAGAATTAGATGAAAGAAAGTAAACCGGGGCAGTTTAGCTGATAATGCTGTTTCCTTCTAAGGTTAGAGAACGTAGCTATGTGTCCTAATGAGAGAAGTCTCTCCTTTATCAAGGGAAAGCTATTTTTAACAGATTCTTTTAATTGACTTGCTGTAACTCCTCATGCAGGGCAGTGAATTTTGAATCATCTCAAAATGTTCTTTGACTTCCTTCACCAAAAACAAAGAAAGAAAAAAGGAAAAAGAAAAACAAAACTCCAAACAGATCTCTTTAGAATTTCCATCCCTTTCACATGCTAAAATAAAAATTTAAAATGTGGACTTTGGCTTTAATGTTGACATGGATCACTATAGCATACTGCAGAAATGAAAGGAATTTAGAAAAGAGGAGTCTATCTTTTTAAATTTACTGTGTTTACTGTTCCTCTTGCTGTACCTGTGTGTGGATATGATGTGAGAGAGAAAAGGTCCCCAGAGGTACCAAATAAAATATGCCTAATTGTTTTGGACTCAATGACCTCTTGAGGCCCCTTCCAACTCCTGTAATTCTGTGATTCTGATTTCTATCACCTCGGTTTTGCTGTTTGAGCAGCAGTTTTCTTTATCAGTGCTTTCTTGAGAAGGTTATGAATACATGAGACTTTCTGCAAATTGAAGTCTATCCATTTATCCAGTCTATCTTATATGAGGATACAAAGGGAGATAATGCTTATTCTTCATTTCTGAGGGTCTCTTTCAAGGGCCAACCAGAAACTGATGTTAAAGATACTTACTTATCACTCTGACCCCACACAGAATGCCTCCCAAATTGTTCATGCTACCTTAGAGAAGACAGACTTTTGCTTTAACCACGTATGCCAGGCTAGAAATGAAGATGGCAAGAATTAAGGCAGGGGCTGTCTGTCAGTTTTGTGTGGACGTGTTCTACTGGCATTGTGGGAGCTTCGGACATTGAAGTGCTTCCAAGCACTTCCAAGAAGCAGCATGCCTCACAGGGCTCCCTCTGGGACAGGTTGTTCCACATTACCTTCTCCTTGAGCTGAGACTTGAAGTTATATTTTAGCACCATACTATCGAGAAAGCATTTTTCTCTGCGTAAATTTAATCTCATGTTCGATTGATTGGAACTTAGTGAGAAAGCTATTTTCATTCTGATGTACAAAGGATTTACCTTGCAGCCTACAACAGAGCAATTAGTATTGCAAAGAGCTAGGTGCATAAATTTTACCCACTACATACCAGGTACATATTAGCTGCATGGTTGTGAGTTAGATGTGTTATAGATGTATATATACAGGAATCTTGTCCCCTGACAGTTACCAAATGTAATAGTTTCCCTATGAAACAGTCAGATTAAGACAAACACAGTAAAATCAGAATAGCTCTGTCCTTGCATCACATTTAGCACAGATTATTTTCAGATATATTTTAACAATAAAAGTAGACCTCCTCAATTATGATATGAGTTTGTAATGTA
Source organism: Lagopus muta (assembly GCF_023343835.1). Taxonomy (NCBI): domain Eukaryota; kingdom Metazoa; phylum Chordata; class Aves; order Galliformes; family Phasianidae; genus Lagopus; species Lagopus muta. The sequence goes on from NC_064435.1 coordinate 25,092,161, forward strand.
TGCCAGTAAACAGAACAAATACCAGAGGACCATACTGAGCAATCTGTTCTCTACAGAGAAGGACAGTAGTACGTAATCAACTTAAGAGCTGAAGTTCATTAACTTTCCATAGGGCTCAGCTTCCCAACCCACAAAATCCGAAGATGATTTTGGTGAGGCTGAATGCATCTCTGACACCAGACTACTCTTCATGAGGTCCTGTGCAGTATTTTTGGTGAGGTTCTCATGCTAGACCACAGTGCCACAGCCTGCTGCAAGGCATAAAGCACTTTTCCTATGACCTGGAGAAATTCCAACCAATGCACATGGAAGTAATAAATCCTCATTCTCTATCTTAGGCTATTTAGGATATTTGGAGATGTTACCTGCACATTGCTTGGCCCCATATCTCTTTGCTGGGATGCAGTGTACAGGATGTGTTTTGCTTGTCATCTGGTCAGGTGAACCAGAGTTCCACTGTGGTGTTCTGGATGTCCTACTACAGCTTCCCAAACTGCTTGCAATCAGCTATGCATTCTAATTAACATTATGTTCTAGGTAATACCTGAAATGCAGATATTCCATATGTCTTTAAAACATGCAGCCAGCATGAAAACATCCACGACATGTTTTGTATGCTCTGGGCTGAGATGTGAGGGTGTGCAGACGTGCATCACAGAACAAAGCACAGTGCTAGGAGAAGTCATAGAATGGCTTAAGTTGGAGGGGACCTTAAAGATCATCCAGTTCCTGTCCTTGCAGAGCCCAGAGGTGTGAGCTGCCCCATAATGAGCTCGTTTCTAAAGACAGCCAGTGAGCAGTCAGTGCAAACAGGGAACAGGGTGGTAACAGCCAGCATACCCTGTCATTTAGGACAAGCTGACCCATGCCCTCCCAAAAGGGACTGCATCCTTACAGCTGATCACACAGTCAGAGCACAACCCTTCTGCTGATAAACCATGCACTTCTTTTTGGTTCTTCCTACTTTTTCCCCTACATTGTACTTGGAATGTCAGGTATAGTTTTTGTTGTCTGCATTTTTTTAGTTATTATGCTGTGGGCTGAATTCAAGAGTAACAATTTTTTTTATTACCACATAAAAATTATCAAGCTGTGATGCTTACCTTACTGTAAGTACTTACCTTAAGTATCAGTGTTGCATTGTTGGAAATCATCAAGTTAAGACTAAATTTACCCTCTGCATTCTTCTGCAGTTTGATTCTGTCAAAGACAAAGCATTCATGTTGCTCATGTACAAAGTATAGCAGAGGAGCAGGAAGAGCTCTGCTTTTCCTTTCATGTGAACATATGACTCTTAAATTATTTATACCTACCAAACATTACATTACAGAACTTTCAACAATAACAGAATTGTTTCAGGTGAAATGAAATTCGAGTAAAGCTTTTTCTCTGCATCCTAAATCATTTAGATTACAGAAAATATTACTTTTTTTTTTTTTTTTCCTAGAAAAGATTTCTGTATGGATAGAGGGAAATGGTGATTAGCTTTCCAATGAGACCAGTAGTTCAGCTCCTCAGGGTATGAAATGTTCATTTGCTTTTAGAGTGGTTGCAGAAGAGTCATAAAGTCTCCTAAATCTGTATGTCCCTCTTAAGGCTGCCTGTGTCTGCTTCTTGATAAACATAGAATAACCTTTCAAAACTGCACTTCTCATATCAAAACTCCCAGAATTCTCCATCCAGTTCCAGACTTCATCTCACTAAACATATTTTTGTCCAAAGGGAAACTATAAAGCAGCCTCTTCCAGACCACTGGAAATCTCTTTTCTGAGATCTGATGTTTGTTAGAGAAATCTCGCAGAATCCCAGGATGGCTGAGTCTGGCTGGGCCCTCTGGATCCATCTGGTCCACCCAGCAGACACCCAGAGCAGGGGGCCCGTACAGCTTCTGAAGGTCTCTAAGGATAATCTCCCGGACAAGCCAGCACTTGGTCAGCCTGACAATAAATAAGTGTATTCTGATGTTTTCTGATATTCAGAGGGTTTCAATTTAGTTTCAAAGCGAAAAATGAGCATACTCTGATTTGATAGCTTTGTATAATCTTGTTATAGCAAGGAATTGAGATTTCCCGATAGTGATGTTCTGTCTGCTGATAAGAAAGTTGACTGTTTTATTATTACCACAAACCTGGTAGTCTGCTGAGCTAAAAACATGCTGTTGCATAATGTCTCTCTTATGCACTTACATGGTCTATTGGGAAAGTATCAGGATACCTCAACATTTTAATTTCCCAATCTTAATAGTATTTCTAGGGAAAGTTTGTTGCCTTTAGTATGTAGCTGAGGAAGACAGAGATGACAAGTTGTTTGCTATTTGTCCCATATGAGTGGCTGCAGTAAAGGAAGCCATTGGATTCCATTTCCCAGTGATGTCCCTGCAGCTCTTGCTCACAGGTGGATTATGTCTCTTCCCCTCAGCCTGATGCTGATGATGTCTTTCATCAAAAATGGATTTATATAATGCAATCTGGACAAAAACTTTCTCTGATATATCTCATTTGCTGTCATTAATGATTTATGTCACAGTTGTTCACTGAAGACATACCTCAACTGAGCCTGGGACAGAAGTACTTATTTTAACATGATAATATTTCATTCTGAATTCTGAATCAAAAACAAGGCGTCTGTGATGTTTACATTATATCTGGAGTATTTGATCTAGCACTTTTTTGTTTCCTATTTTATTTTCATGCATTTTATAGCTGCGTAAAATACTAATCAAAATACTAATCCATAAAAAATTCCTTCCCATCTGATAGGTTTCAGAATCAAATGAAACATTATGTGCTGTCTTCAGACAAAAAGAAGTAGCACATGGAAATCCAGTGAGTGCTAGCTATGGTACAGTGGAAAATTACAACTAGATTTTTATTGTGTCAATCCTTTACTCCTTTATTAACTAAAAAATTATAACATCAGTTTTTCCTCTGAAAATGGTTGCATGGCAGCAGAAATTACGTAAAGAAATGTAACAGGCTCCCTCTATCTTAAGATCAGAGATTGGGCTAAAATCATAGCAAGTATTATAAAGAGCTGTTTTTTGACAAAAAATGTTCCTTCTATCAGCCCATCTCATTACTGTAAGAGAAGATGGTGGTGTAAATAGCCAGCTTCCTACATCTATTTCCTTACAGCAATGTTATCCAAACTCCACTGCTCATTTGAACCCATTGATTCTGAAGTGAATTGTGCACCAAAGCTTCAGTAGAAGTTCCCAGATTCAAAACATCTCAAGATGAGGCTAAAATCTGTAGGGAGTATGGATAACTGTTTTGTCATAATAAAAATATTGTCTGAGTTATGTGCATGTTATACCATTTTTATCAAGCTTTTAGAAACTGCCTGCTCACGTTCTTAAGTGGATGTTGGTAAAACAAGTTTTTTTCTGTCTAGAATAAATTTTCTTTAGATAAAAACATACCTAAAAATGAAAACGCATCAGGGCACTTACACTTCAGCATTAAATTGGTTTTACTGCATTAAGTGAAGTGTTAGTAACATGGAAAAAGATATTGGCATGTCTTAAGTTTTTTGCTAAAGACATGAAATTTACAGAATGTTATAATATTAGGAAGATCAAAAAACTTAGAGGTTAGTATTTAACTTTTTTATATTACCTATAATAATTTGAATATAAGAATTATATATAATACATCTGTTGAGGAAATAACTGCCCTGCCTTTGCCTGTGAACTGCACGAGAGGAGAGCTTTACACATCCCTTAAATAAAAGGCCTTTAATATCCACTGCAATTTCACATCTGTATACAGCTCTTCTCTTTTTCAGCTCTTTCTCTTGCAAACACGTAATTTCTTCCCATGTTCAAGACCATGAAGACTGCATGCTCCCTGTCTTTCCACAATGCTTCTCTTCAAAGCCTCCTACTGGAAGCTCTTATCCTCCACCAGATAACCAGTATCTTGCTCAGGGAAATCTTCTCAGTCAGGCTCTTCAGCAACAATCCAAGAAATGAAACACTCATTACTTTCAACTATGCATCAGTAATTTCTAATTTTTGGGACAGAAATTGAGCACATTCAAATGTTGTTTTTTTTTGCCTTATGACATGCTTTCTAATGGATAAACCTGGATAAAATGCTTGAAGACAGCAACAAATAATTACCTTCTTGAATTCCTTGCTGTCTACTTCTTCCATTCTGAAAAGAATCCTCTTAAAGATCCCATGCTCCTAGTAGCTTTTTTTTCATACTGTCTCTGAGACTTTCCCCCAGATCCCCAGCTCCCCACATACACTAGAACCATATTAGATTGCTACAATATGTAATTATATATTATCTCTCACTTCCTCTTTCTCCTGTCATCTTTGATTGCCTTCTTATGTCACAACCAGCCACATTATTAAAATTAGTAAGTCTTGTCCAAACGAAATTTAAAAGGTCAAGAAAGACTGCATGGTCAGGTGGCAGAGAAAAATGTTCTGGGAATAAAGAGACACCCCTTCAAGTGATGCAACAAACTCCAAACTAGGAAACTGGAAAAATCCTATACTCCAGCATACTGAGTGTAATGCTATTGCAAGAGAGGCCAGAATTATTTGGAGAACCAGTTAGCTGAAGATATGGGTGTTAGTAACAAATCTTTTCCATTCATATCAGAAAGGGCATGTCTGTTAGAAAGCTTGCAGGACCAAAAGATGTTTCATGTGTAAAAGGATTGTTCGAAGAAGGCAAAGATGTTGCGGAAAAGGTAAATGTAATATTTGTATCTCTTGTCAATGGGGCAAAGCCTGGCTCAGCTCTTACCCCTGAGCCCTTCTCTACAGGAGGCAGAGTCAGGAAACTGTCACAGTAGAGCTGTCAGCAAAAAACATTTTAGGACAATTTAAAGAAAAATCAATAGAACATTGTCAGTGCTGACAGCATTTTCCCAACAGGTCTTTGATAATTCTGATATAAAAAGGTTGTGCTCTCAGTCGTGGTATATAACCTGTCACTTAAATTGGCCTCAGTGAAGGAGGAAAGGAAGATAGCAAATATAATGCCTGCTTCTAATAAGGACTTCTGGGGAAGCTACAGACTAGAAGGACTAGTCTGTAGACTACAGACTCTTTCATACTGGGGAGATTAGTAGAAACTATAATAAGTAACATAACTAGGAGTATAAATGAGGAAATGTGATTTCATAGGAAAGGATGAACACAGGTTTTGCAGGACAGAGTAATGGCTCTCAAGCCTATTTCAGCCCATAGAGGACTCATTAAACATTGCCCTCTTATTAAGCCAGTTTATTTAATATGCTTGGATTTCAGGAATGCTTTTCATAATACACCTTTTGAAAGCTCTTAGACAAGAAGCTCTGTGGAATAGGGGGGAAGGTCCTCTGCGAGGTAGGAAAGAGGAAGAAAAAAAGATCATTACTGAGAGGGATGCAGTGGGACTTGCACTGTTGGTTGTATTCATCAATGAGCTTTATGTAAAAATGGTTACATAAAGTGATATTTTCTGATTTCACAAAATCATTCTGACAAGTTAAAAAACAAAACTGATCACAAAGACCTACAGAACTATGTTGTGATACTGAACAAGTGTTGACATCTGCAAAGAAATGCACTTGAAAAAAATAACCCTGACATTAAACTACTACTTAGTCAAAAAAAGGATCCTGGATATTGTGGGCATTTTTATGAAGCTGTCATCTCTATATGATTCAAAATCAAAACAGAAGATTATCAGGCAAGGTCTAGAGCTATCCTTTGGGCTTCATTTTTGCAAGACATACTCGATGATGTTCCAGCATTCTAGGTACTGCATACGGTTTTGGTTGTTTCTCCAATAATGTACAGAGAAGATATGAACAGCAGCCAGAGTAGTGATCAGATCAAGCAAGATGAACTTTAACTGCGGCTCATAAAGTATTATTCTGTAACAAGCTCAAAGTAAAACAAATCAAGCTTTGTCATGCTGGAAATAAAATAAACTCATTGCCAAAAAATGTTTTAGATGTTAAAATATAAACAAGTTTAAAAGCAGATTAGAAAAAAAAAAGGTAAAAATAAAGTCTATAAAGCCTTCACAGCATCAAGATGCAAATGCCATGTCTTGCTCAGGAAGCTTAAGTTGGACAATCCTTGTCTGAAACCTATTCAGGCATTCTTATGTCTTAAGGTATGGAAAATCAAATCCTGGAGAACATGGCTCAGAAAAAAATTTTGGCAAGTATTTTCATAACGTTTTTTATACTCCATATTACTTGTGCAGTATGTGCACCATGCAGTATGCCCACACTGCCTGGTTGCTCTGCAACTTCACGTGCTGCTGCTCAGAGTGCCTGGTGAAGATATTCAGGGCTGTTTTAGACACATTGTGTAGTACACTGTTGTGAAGACTATTCCTTCTGAAAACAGCAATATTTGGATAACAGAGCATCACTATTTTGACTATGTACTCTCTATTATATTTAAACAGCTGCAACTAATACCTTCATGCAAATATTTGCTGCTCAACACTTCTGTTTGGCATTAAATACCAAGACTGAGGAACATCTGCTGGTAAACCTGTTTTTCAAAAATGATCCAGTAGAAGACTTATCAAGACTTATTTCTGTTGGCTTTTTAAAGCTCCTTCTGCTCAAGATCGGCTATTTGTTAAAGAAAAAAGAATTATGTCGAGCCTTCTGAATACCCATAATATGTGCATTCATAAACATTCCCAGCCCCAAATCAATCTGGATCATAATCAGTTTACTTCTTTACTCAGCCATGAACAATTATTTCACATCTATAAATGTCAGCCTTCTGTACGATGATTAAAACTCTTGATGGATCTGAAAGCCTCAGTCACAGAATAACATGGAAGTTATCTCAAAGATTTATTTTTATTCTTTTTATTTCTCTTGCCCCGAATTTCATCATGTAGTTGAGCAGTTAACTTCAACCAGACCGCAGACTTTTCCTTTTCTCTTTGTGCGTTTATCCTCATTCACTTTTTGCAGAGAAAAATCATATCCTTCCTTCATGTAAATGCATCCTTGGTGAGTCAAAGCCTCATGGAGCATATAGGGATGTCTCAAGACTGGTACTATTCCCAATTAAGTGTTTATAACTGCCCCAGAAAGCCAGGATACCTTATCACATTTCGGTTAAAATTTTGGTGGTGGGAAGGTCCAGCAGTCTGCAAGAGATCTCGATGGCTGAGAATAACTCACTACAGAACTGGGACCTGTCTGAGTGCTGTTGTTGGTTCCCCTTCCAGGCATCCCCCATGACTGACACTGACCTCAGTGTCTAAGTTCAGATCAAGGAAGCAGGACTGGCCTTACTTTCTACTTTGTATTTCTATAAATACGTTGCTGTTACCAGTGTAAGTATTACAGTCATTCCTAATGCTTTCAAAAAAGAACAATTCTTTTTCATCCACTAAAATTTATTTTCCTTTGTGTTTCAAAGTAACTTTTTTAATTTTAATAACTGCAGTAATACAACATCTTTATGCATTTATAGCTCTGGTCTTTCTGAAGTTTTTGATACTGAAAGCATTTGGAGCTCTGTATTGGTTTTCAGTGGCTGCCCAGTGCTCACACTTCCCTCCAGGTGATGCAACACCCTAAACCATCTATTAGGTGCAACACCTCTAGTGGTATGAGGTGACTGATGTAGTGGGCCTTATTTTTCTAAATGTTTAATCGTCCATGCAGTCTAGAGCACTTGCATGAGCAATCAGAATGGCACCCCCTGACTTGCAAAGAGTTGTGTCTTGTACCTGCTATAAGGTGAGAAACAACAGAAAGAAATCAGAATTGTCACCCTTCTGCTGCACCCTGGGCAGTGCTTGGACACCTGAGCAATCAGCAGATGGGGACCTCTTTTTTTCAGTGGCACTGTAGTGAACTGAACCCTCTCCATGTTTAATTGTAGACATTTACCAGGAAGTTTCAGCTATATTCATTTGTCTATAGCCACATGAGACAGAGAGGTTGTTTAAAGAGATGATGCCGTGGGGGATCGTTCTGTTCTGGAGAAATGTTTTTGTGGACAACACCTTGCTACAATTGCTGCAGTTACCACAGCACATCTTCATTTTGGAGGAATCACAAATGGTTTGGGTTGCAAGGGACCTGAAAGATCACCTAGTTCCAACCCGCTGCTGTGGTTGTGCACTGTGAGAAGAGGACGGTGTTCTCTCTCATTACTCTAATGACTGTTCAAGGTAAAGAAAAATGAGAGATCCCTCAGTGACCTGGCACTGCAAATCATCCGTCTGCAACGTGTTTCCGGATTACAGCTGAAACAGGCAAAGCTCCACTGAGCAGGAGCCAGCACAGTCCGATGTCTTGGCTGCAGATTATAGGGTTACACAACGAGTGAAGCAGTCCTAGCTGGCGGGAGTGTTATGATGCAAACTGAAATTTGGCTCCTTCTGTAAGAGAGACCGCAGCATAATACAGTGGTGGGACTCCTGGTTGCTGAGCTCTGTTTAGCAAAAGAGTATAAATAGCTGTGAACAAATAGCCATTCAAAATAGTCACCAGCAAATTACTGATTCTCTGACTCTTGCTATGAAAGCACCAAAAAATATTTTAGATATTTATCAAAAAAATAAATTCTTCTTTCATGAGAGACAAATAGAATTTTCTCAAGTGCTGATCTGCACTTTTAGACACATACTGAATATCTTTGGCATGTGAGTATTTATAGATGCTCACGCACGCCTATAAACATTTTGCACAAAGAAACATTTGAGATCTTGAAATGTGTATTGATACAGTAATTTAAAAGCAAATCAGTGGAGGCAAAAAAATTCTTCAAATACGTGTATCTCTCTCAATGGGACAATGACTCTTCATGAAGTAAACCATTTCAAATCCTGGAGAACACACATATATTTGCCTTTGGAAAAATATGGAGGCTACCCTCCTAATCCCATAGGTCTTAGAAATTAATACTCAAAAATATGCATTGACCAGCACATGAAAGTCTGTTTTCATCTACCATGCTGCCTTTACCATGCAGCTGGTGAGCACAGTGACCTGGTGCACTCAGCAACATGTAGGGTCAGTAATAAGCAATGAAGATTTTCTGCTGAAAAACACTCAGATTGATACTGATAAAATTTCTGCAAGTGTGACTCTGATTGTTAAAGCTGATTTGCCAAATTCTTTACACTTTAAGAATAAGAACTTTCAAGATTTTTAAAACAAAGCTGTTCTTCAATTTATGAATGAAAATAAGCAATCTGGATTAACATGGGTGATATCTCAAAAGATATTTGTTTCAGAGCAGGATCAACATTCTTATTGCAACTCTAAGTTCTGCAATATAGGACAAAAAGTTATGAACATGAAGACCTGTATTCTAGGTGAATGTATCAAGCAATTTATAAAAACAGACTTCATAATTATTTCTGGCTATTTCCTGATCGTCCAAGTAAAACAGATCAGGGGACTATCTATGATGGAGGAGAACTTTTTAAATTGTGTGAAAGAACTTCCAGTGACATTGTAGGACATGAATCTGGGGAGGAAATGGTGGTGGTGATAAGGAAGGGGGCTTTGACGTCCAAGTAGAGGATATAAGGCCATGCATTCAAGCTTGCCGAATCCTATTACTGGCAAAAATTTCTTCCTCTTGTCACATACAAATTTCATAATAATAGAAAAAGACAGGCAGTGAAAGTAACATAACATCAGGCAAATTGAAATTTGTCCCATTCTCTGTCACTGAGAAGAGCTTCCTTCCATTTCATTGTGGTAAACTCAGCACCAGGTCTCTCCCTTATGTTCTTCTGTTAAAAGAAGGGAACCGACACTGAGGCCACATCTACATTAGTAAATTGGCCAACAGTGACATGAGGCCACTGATGCCTGTACTGGCCCTCAGCATACTGTTGGCCTGGGCCTGGGTCAACCACTGCTTTCTGAAATACCCTCTGAGCCCAGTTTTGTCCTTGGAACAAGGATGGATACTAAAAGAATATGTGAAATCATCTCTGCACTTTTGTATTCTCTCAAACACGGCACAAAACTGCGGAAAATTTTTCTCTGGTTCTCTGCCTGTCTTTTTATTTTTGATCACTGTCAGCAATTCCATTAAATAGCTGATATCCCCATAAGCTTTCTGCAGATGCCAGAAAGAAATGAGCTATTAAATATCATCTATTAGGGAATAATTCTATCAGATGCTTCATTTTGGGATTACTGCATGTCTAGTCACAAAGCTAACTGTAAGTCCTGTCTTAAGTGCCTCTCAACAGTATCTTGCTGCATTGCTTATCATTACTTCTTAAAAACTCCACTGAATTCAATTTTCTTCTCTATTTCTTTTCTTCTTTTAAAGAGAACTGTTGCAGTAATCCTCTGCACAGAGGTCAAGCTACTTGCAAAGCCCTCAGACACACAGGGATTAGCAGCTGCAGCACCTGTGAAGAAGACAGCCTGCTGGCCCTGGGCAAGAAGAGCTGATGGGGATAGCATCACCTGAGCTGCATAAGCTGAAGTGCAGCTGAGGACTTGCTTATTGACCTGCTGCTTCTGACCTCTAGATGTTCTTGAAGTGAGTTTAGAGGGCTTGGAGGTTCCTGTGGAACAGAAGACTTAAATGCTTCGTCATTTTTTTTTTTTTTTTTTTGTCCAGCTTTTGGTTTTCCAGCAATGAATAGAGAAAAAGTAGAGAAATGTTTGCTCTCATCAACCAGCATGTCTGTGACTAACAGGACATTATTAAGCACAAGCTCAACAAACACTCAAATTAGTGAAATATATCTTGCCAAGAATTTGTATGCTGTGTTTTCAAGCCAGTACAATATTAAATAAATAAATTACAAAATTATTTCATCAAAGTCTCACCTAATTCACACATTATATTCTGTCTTATTCAGAAGGTAAATTTAATTTTGAAAGTGGAAGAGAAGCTGAACAAAACTGTATTCAAGTTTATTCTGCTTCAGGAGCGCCATGGACTTAAGTGAAGGCAAAATATGCCACTCATCTTCTGTACTAGTAGGCAGGATAGGTATCATAGAATCATAGAATGGCTTAGGATGGAAGTGACTTTAATGATCATCCAGTTCCAACCTCCTGCCTTAGGCAGCATTGCCGCCCATCAGATCAGGCTACCTGGGATCCCAACCTGGCTCCGAACATCTTCAAGGCAAACTCCCTGGGCAAACTGTTCCACTGCCTTACCATGCCCTGAGTAAATAATTTCTTCCTAACATCTAACCTAAATTTTCCCTCTTTAAGTTTAAAGTCGTTCCCCCTTGTCCTATCACTATTATGCCATGTAAATGCCACTCCCCTTCCACTCTTTCTAACATATTTTAATAAATTTCAATCTGTTACAGTGCTGCTTAATTTGTTGACTGCATGTGCACTTGAGGACAGGGCTGCTGGACCATGGACCCATTGCTTCTATTGTGTTTATTTCACCTGTGAGCATGGCAGCTAGTGATGCTCACTATGTAGGTTAGAACTGCAGGTGTTGGCAATCATCATTTTTTTCCTTTCCAGTGGACAGAATCAAAGAGGAATTCAGTGTATGGTCCCGTGGGCAGGCATCACTGCCCCAAAGCCACATCACACACATGTTATTCAGTCCAGATGCAGTTTAAGGCACTGGGATTTGGGTTCTCAAAGCCTTAGATGCTTCTGTCACTGTAATCAAGAGGACATCTGATCCTAAGCCTGGGATGGCAGCATGTGGTATATTGACTTTTGAGAATCCCCAGGGTATACCACAGAGGTGGGCAAGCATCACTGCGTGACTTTGGACTAGAAGATTCTGAGTAGCTGATATTCAGATCCTGCAAACATGTGGACTTAAAGCATATCTTTGACAGGCACAGATAATATAATTTCCTTTGAAGGAGTATCTGTAGCGTCTAAGTGCCTGTGTGAATGCTATGCATCTATTATTTTAGATCTTAAGTGCTTTGTTTTGAGTCTTATACTGAATTTTCAGACTTCAGATCATTTTCATGTCTTCTTAGACACTCACATAAGGCAAGGTTAAACTCAGACAGCAATCTGAATGGCAGGTGAAAGGCTGCTGCTTTACTTACTAAGCCTCATAATCTTTTGACTTGCAGTTCACTGCCAAAGAGGATTATCAAAGAACTACAGACCATATCCAAGTGTTACAAGTCTATATTTAGTATCACACTGAACTTCAATAGAAAAGATTGACAAAGATTATCAAGTATGAAAGTTTACCAGATAGGTTAATAGACAAGGAATGAAGCTGTATTTTGGAAGATGTGAAAAAATGAGCTGCTAGTTTATTTTCCCAACACAGACTCTTTTCTAGCTGTTTCTCATCACAGGAATGCTCAGCATCATCTCTGAGCTCTGAACTGAATTAAAACCAGAGGGTTCCGCACAAAGAAAGACTGTAAATTTATTTAAATGCAGATTTGGATTTTCAAAATTTGACAACAGAACACTTTTGACAGTATTTATTTTTTCCCAGTAACTATTAGTTTGTTGTTTTTTTTTTTTTTGTCTACAAGCACGGGCTTCTTCTGAACTTCAGGAGGAGCGCTGGTTCCCCTCCGGTCTAACCATGTACATGCAATCTTTTACACTCTCGGTAATAGAAAAGCGACAGTAGAAGCCCCTTAAAATTCCAGAAGACCATTCCTGTGCTACTGGGGTGAACTTCATATTTTGGAGTAAACTGTGGTGGGCTGAGGCATGGAGAAGTACATATCGCTGACAGAGCGAGCCGAGTGAGCATTACCAGGTACAGCCTGGTAATTGTGGAGAAACATTGCAGCTCTTGTTTTTCGAAAGCATGAACACAGTGGGTCTACGGTGATATCCAACCACAAAGAAGGACATCTGACCAGCTCCACAAGATGCAAAGGGTGCTTCTGTACAGTAGCTGCAGCCATGTGTAACTACAAGTTACTCTCACTGTGTTCAGTGAGCTCAGAAGAGAACCTAGGAACAAACTAGGAAAGGATTGTGACAGACACTACTGATAGTTGGGCAGTAGCTGATGTTTGCCCTTAAAAATGGCATTTTCCTCCCCTGCTCATGATTTCTGTGTAAATATACAAGCAATTATAAATAAAATAACTACATAAACTTTTAAAAAGAAGAATAAATTAACCTGGAAATGCTGTTGAACTAAAATCAGAAGCTTTGTGTTTCTATTCACATAGGTTTGAAGAACTATGTCCATCTCATAAGTAACATATCCAGGTAGAACTAATCCAAACCACTCAAATATTCGGATGACGCTTTGCTATCAGGAGTCTCACACAAATTTTCTAACCTGCAATACAGAATAACCTTAAAATTTGATAAATTATTTAAAGCAATGGATATATAAAAGCAAACCATAAGCTGTCGCATGATGAGTTATAAAGGGAAAGGTAGCTAATTTGGAAAAATATGTCGCATCAGCCATTGTTCCCCAAGACCACAGAAGAATCAAATGGATGATGAGTTCATAACAATGCTTCTTCCCATCTTGATGCCTTCAGGACACTGGCTTGAACAGCAGGGAGCTCTGCCAGATGAAATGTCTGCTGCGTGCATGAGTAAATAGGCACTATCTAAATATACACATATAAGACCTCCTGCTTTGTAACACTTTGGCTGATGACTTATCTGCTTTTTTATTTGCAAGTTTCAGATGAGGAAATATTTGCCACTGCACCAAGACTGGCAAAAATTAAATGCCCTCATCTTCTTGTCCTATTCTCCATCCAATCTTGAGAGAACTAGAGATATTGGATACAACACCTAAGTATCTGGCAATGAGCTGAAGCCAGGCTGCCAGGCAGTGCCACCTAGGGGTGAGCAGTCAGGACATGTCATCTAGTCATCATTCAGGCTAAAAAAAAACCCAGACCTCTTGGTACTGTAGAATTCAATGGTCCAGGGCTTGTGTATGCTAAACCTGGTCTGTTTTTCCAGCTCTGTAAAATAGCCTAACAAAATGTGGAATATCACTCAGATCCTTACAGAGTCCTGTCAGTGACTCAGTGAAAGTCATGTAAAAGTCCTATAAAAATGTCTATTATACTTTGTAAAATATTATGGTACTACTGCCAAGTATTGCAGTGTTGTATGCTATGGTATCTTCTACAAAAAGTCTTTCTCTGTGATAAAATTGTGCTTTGATTAACACATCTGATTGATGAAAAAATTCGGAGGACATTTTGTTAAGAATTTATATTACAGGCCACGTGGGTGGAGAAATAAAAAAAAGAATTTTAGTGTAACTTTTAGAAAGGAAGTGATGGCGAAGATCCCAGATATTCACCACATGTTCTCTGTCTTTCTGTTTATGTATCTAGCTATCTCCAAAATGAATTCAGTTTTTGGGTAAGATCCTGATATGTGATGAGGTAAAATGATGATGGGCTATTTAGCCACTTGATTACAGCAGCAAGCAAGAGTTCCACACATACGAAATTAATGGGGAGGCTACATCCCTTGCAGCTTCTCTATTGACTCCCTTGGAAGGAATGCTCTTCAACAAAACCTAAATCCAAGCAACTCTGCTCAGATATCATGTGAAGAAAGTTGGTAAAATATTGATTGTTGACAATGGGAAGCCTCTGCAGACAGCAGGGTGAGTGCTGTGTGTGTGCTAGGAGGATAAAAGTTATGGAAGTAATCAAGACCTGCTGCAGCTGCCTGCTCTGTTTCTTAATTTGCAACATAAATAACATGGAAGCTGCAAAGATGCTGATAAGTTTAATGCAAAGAATAACAAACTACTAACAAACAATCTACTGCAGCATAGTTATACAAACCATGGCAAAAATAATGGTACTTTCACTTGAGAAAATATGTCAAGATGCAGCAAAGTTCAAAGCCCAGGGAGTCTTTGAGTCCAACACAGCATAGAGGTTAGAGCAATATTGTAATCTTCTCTTTGTAGTGATGAATTGAGGTAAGAGGGAATTAAATAGATAGCCCAAGTTCATATGGGAAACTCTATGGCAGAGCCAGTAACCAAACTGAATTAAGAAAGTATAAGAAAACAGTCCCTATGGTTTAAAGGACCAGATCAGGTCCTTTCAGTTCAGATCAGAAACAAGGGCAAACCTTTGCAGGGAAGGTAAATTAAGCTCTGACAGCTGACTAAAGAGGTCTTGTATTTGCTATTAAGTTGGAATGGATTGCACTTGAGAAATGCTTCTGCCATGGCTCCCCAGGAAGTTACTGGCCTCATAGCATGCAGAGGGTCTGTCCTGTGCTGCTCTGCACTTTGGCAAGGGCTATGGCCTGTGTTGTGCATGCCCATTTATTGTGACTACTAGATCCGGCCTTTGAAAATCATGACCGGCACAACAGCTGTAAGTGCCTCCTCCCAGAACACTGAATACACTAACAACCTGCCTGTTACTAAGCAGCCTAATTATAGGTTAGATACTTAGTGATGAAAATCTCCCCTGCTCACAGCAGACAGTCATGACCACAGCAGACAGCCATGACCGCACCCTCACCTTAATTCTTGATGCTGCTTTCACCTGGCACCTCTCCAGCCCTCACATGATGATGAGAAGTGTGATGCTGCATCTAGAGATGGACAGCTTTTTAAAATCTCCACTTTGTACCACTATAAATAGCTACAGAAGATAGCTTTGACCTGAATAGCTGATTATCTGAAAAAAAATAACGAGATCCATTAGAGCCCTACCATACAAAGCACACACTATGGTGCTCAGCACCCACTTCACTTGTCCCAGGCTGCAGACGCCTCCACAGCACAGCTGTTTCCACTACAGGTCACTGTCTTTTTCACTCGAAATCTCTGCTGGTGGGAGGAACTGCCTGTCAGGGCATTACTGTGTTGAAATCTGTGGTCTGTGATCTCAAATCTATTACCACAGCCATCCCTGACTGCTTTAAAATCCATCATTCTAAGCCACTCAAGCCTCTTCTTTCACCTCATCCCAGCACCTGCATCACTTACCAGAAAAGCAAAGCCTACCACGTGTGAGTGATAATTATAACTTCAGTTTGTATTTTTTGGTGACTTTTCACAATATAAAACTCTACTGAGTGATATATTATAGATGTTACCTGTAATTCTACTGCACTTTTCAAATCACATGCTATGAAGTGTTGTCTTATTGAGTATACAATTATAGATGGTATGTTTTTCTACCTAGCTTCTGGCTTGGGTAATGAAAGGTGTAGGAAAATCATTGAAAAACATAAAAAGGCCTATCTGAATTCAAAGACAGACAATTTGTGAAAGCATTTGATATTGAATTCAGAACAAAAGTTGACTTTGGAATAAGATTGTTTTCCTTATTGTTTACTGAACTAATGAAATTCCCCAAAAGCAATCAGAAGAAGTCGTGCAATTGTGGAAGGAGCTTCGTCTTACTCTCTGGAGAACATGGAACCATGTCTTCTGCTAAGCCAACTTGGGTAGCTCTGATCTACACTTCATGAAGTCATCTGAACACTGGTAACAAAAATCTGTGAACTGTTTGCTGACAAGCTATTGACGTGTTTGAGAATAGTGAGGCAGAGTAAGAGATGCTTACACAGCTTATGTTCCTGTAGAGTTTTGGAAGCACTATAATACTGGTGCAGCAGAGTTCTATTCTGAGCTATTAATAGCTTTTAGCTAGAAAGCAAGTTTCATGCATGTTTTTTACATAGATCACTCCAAAAGTAATGCCTCTTACTTATTTCCATGGAAACTACAACAGATACAGAGCGCACAATAACAGTAGTTGATAGAACAAATTCTCAGCTACAAAACATTGTTGTTCAACATGGTCACCACCATTAGCTATGCATTTTCAACTGCAATGAAAAAAAGCCTGCATGCCTTACTCATAAAAATCTGCACCAGTGGAGGTGGCCCACTGTTTTACACATGCTATGACAATGTCATTGCTAGGCAAATGTTGCCCATGCAGGCCATCATTCACTGGCCCAAAGAGTTGCAAGTCAGAAGACACCAAGTCTGGACTATACAATGGGTGTTGTAGGGCAGTCCAGCCAAGACGGAAAAAATGCTCTTTGGCCTTCAGTCAGCAGTGAAGCCTGATTTTATTGTGTTGCAAGAAACAGATTGTCTTCTCTGCCCTGACCCTGGAAGACCACTCACAGCCTCACTGTGTTCACATCCACTGTTTTGTCTCCATAAACTTTCAGAAAACATCAATGGATGTCAGTGGGTACCATTTTTTTGCACAGAGGAATTCAGTGACACACCTTTGCTTCATCCACACTTCCATGTCAGACACCATTTTTTCTGATTACCTCTCTGCTGCTATCTGTCACATGAAAGCAAAAGTAACAGAATATTGGTGGGAAGGTTCAACATCTACTTCTGTACCACCAACATCCTCCTCTGATGCCATGGACCAACATCATCAAGTAGGAGGCATTACTTTTGGAGCAGCTCTCATATTAAGTAATTTAAAGTGTATTGTGTTGATGTTAAAAATAAAACATGAGTGCAAACATGAGTGCACTCTGTTAGATTGTGTCTTGCAGCTGTAGTAAGGGGAAATCTGTGCCCTATAGATCTTGTGTTCAGGCAAGGGACATAAAAGCAAGAATGAATCATTGCAGTGAACTAGTCTGATACCATGCTTAATACGTGTCAAGAATCTTTTGTCATAACACTGCACTTTCTTCAGCTTCAAACCCATCATTTCTGAATTAGCCGTGGCATATGTTTCAGAAAGACATTTAGTCTGAATTAAGCCTCCCAGTGAGAGAGAACACACCAGTTATTAGTTGTCATCACCGGTAGACAGAACAGGCACTTTGTTTCTAGGCTTCATTCATTTACAAGCACACGTAACAACTAATAACCTTCCCGTTTGCTATCAGTGGTCTATTCCCCTTGTGGATAACTGTAGACAAAAAGCAAGTCACTGTTTCTCTTTGATAAACCTCGTAAGTCCTTCTCTCAGGCATGCGATACACATGGGAAATAATTTCGCAGTTCTTTTTTAAACACTTTCAGTTTTCATCACAATTTCTACAATGCAAAGACACCACAAGTAGACATTGAACTTATGCAACTGCTGGTGTGCACAGGTATGAAACCATCTCCATAGATTTCTGAAAGATTGCCTTGCAGGTAAAGTCAAGTGTCTTCTAGTTGGAGTCCTCACATGGAGTGCTCATGTTCAAGTGGTTTCCATCAGCATCATAATCAGGCAGAGAGAAACTGAACAAATAGAGTTGGGAATTGGGATAATGGGGAGTTGAAATTATTGCTCATAAAGTAGCACCAAGATTTGATTATGTCTTCTGAGGTTTTCAGGTGTACCTAGTAGTTAAGCAGGTGGTACTTTGTACTTTAGTACTTTATGTACTTTGTAAAGACAGAAGACCCTTTTCACTCCCATTACCTGTGGTGGTGGTTTCTTTTTCTTAAAAGATACATCCTAAATTTATTCAAATTAGATGTGATTTAAATAGGCTAAAAAGGCACTCTGCAAGGCCACTGCCATTGCTCCATTCCATGATTCAAACTTTCATGTCCAAGTTTTGGAGGTGTTTATCTGACTACAATTTTGTGTGTACTAGGAAAATAGAGGAAAGATTTGGTTATTTAGTCTGTTTGCTTGCTTGCTTGTTTTGTATTGCTGTGGTGTGAAAAAGTAAAATGCAGACATTTCTATCCTGTCTCTGTGGGGATATTCTTTCATGTCTTTCTGTCAACTGGAGAAGGCAAAAATAACCATGCCTCATTCTTTCTTAATCACATTCATTCTCGTTTTGTGGGCCTTAGAGATTCAAGGAATGCTGGCACTGACTTTGTAACATACAAATTAACATTTGTCTGACATCCTGTTAATCTGCTGTGATAATCAGCTGGAGTATTTTGATCTAGTAAAGGATGCAGGGAGATTAACATAGGGTGGACAACCCTTTTAATTGATTAAAATGATATGCAGAAAAAGAGAGATCTGCTTCCAAAATGCTACAGCTCATTGGGCAGAGGAGTGCACACAGCACATTTCCTGAATTCCCCAGCAACTAAAGAGGTTTTGACTCAGAACCACATTACAAATGACATCCACATTGCTTTTCACTTTAGGAATACAAGAGGACTTCGTGCTTTGAGTTTGTAGATCAAGAGGTATAACAATGTCTCAGCAGTTACATGTTCTCCCATAGAGAGACCATCAGATGAATCATGTGGGACAAATTAAATGATCAGACAGCTGTTGTAGATTTACATGTAAAAAAAAATCAACCTTATTCAGGTTGTTCAGATATCAGAGAGAAAAAGATGAGTTAGTTTGCATCTCTGTGTTTAAAATACACTTGCATCAGGGCAACCTTTTAAAATTATGTGCAGCAAAATTACATTCTGAGTAGCATCAGGGAGAATTACTTCTTTAGATTTAGAATTATCCCTTTTAAAACTTCACAATAAATTTTAGATAGACAAATGAAAAAGATTTGCAGCTTGGGTTTGAACATTTGCCTTTGCTTCTTGCTAAACAGAAGGGAAAAAAATAGAAAAAAAAAGAATAAAAGAAGAGCAAAATGAAAACAAATGCAAACCTAGTGCTCTGCAGACATTCCTTACAAAAATGTTTTAGTGTGCATCTTTAACATACATAGATAGGAGAGAAAATTTAATTAGGGAGCACCCTGGTGGTCAATTAGTGAAAGAAGAAAGTTAAATCTGACAGTGTATATACAGTTATGATACACTGAAAGATTCTGATTGCACAGGCAAGAGAAAAGTATTTTAGACCTGTTATTGCTCTGTGTGGATCACTGATGTTCAGCATACACTGTGCTCCTGTTCAGTATTGGGAGGAGAAATCCCTCCTGTATGTAGCAAGAGCTGTCAGGAGTGTAGGGACTCTCATGGGTGAGGCAGGAGCAGGAGGAGAGGGCAGCTTCCTGACAGCACACAGCTCAGATAGCCGTGGGGGCCTGTGCACCTTCAGTAGTTGTTGGAAACATGCAAGGGATGATCATTTATATACCATGGCAAAGAAGGAAGTAAAAAGCCTTAGAATGACAGAATGACAAATTCAGTGCCTCTTGGTACTGAGGCTTGTCCAGAAATACAGGATCCATTGAACACTGAGTCAGTGTACTTTTCTCCTTGCTTATCCATCTGCCTTACTCCTGGTTGAGTTCACAGCAGTTTTGTTTTCCACTGAAACTTAGAAACATCAGCAGCAAGGACTCCCTGTGCCAAGTTCTGCACAAATAGACACCCCAGAGAGCATCTGCAGACCAAAAATGACATAGATCAGGAGAAAGTATGGGTGCACACAGTGAGACATACAAGGAGAATGAGCTAGTAGTCAACAGTGTAAAATGTAATACACTTTGCTGTTGCTAAGGTGTTGTGTTTTTTTTTTTTTTTCTTTGAAATAATCAACTCAAAGGAGAAGTCAGAGGCTTAAAAGAGGAAAATAAGGTATTTTTGACAGGTGCCACGAGAGGGAGATCTGATCAGACTGTATCTATCGTCCTTGAGAGACAATTGTTGATATTTGATGTGATCAGGAAATGGGAGCTGCAGAAGAATGGATCTTCAAATTACTAGATGGGTGATTTGGCATGAAAAGCAACAATGAAAAAGATGGGGAAATGAAATATAGAGGTATCTCCCAACTGCGTCGATTTGACATCCAAATATCTAGAGAGATATGCCAGAGACACAGGTGAGGTTTTTAACTGATGACATAAAACCACTGGAGTTATAAATAATCTCTATGGGGAGAATAACTACATTTGTGTAAGATCATAAAGATATGAAGAAGATGAAAGACTGAGTCGTGGAGCATTCTGGTGATGCTTCTATCTAAAGCCACAGTGAAGCAACCACAACTGGCAGAACATTTTTAAACATGGCTGTAATCATGTAACTATAGGAAGTTTACTCCAGACCATTAGCACATGTCTTTGCCTGGCACTATTCACTCTCCTCGTGCAGCATACCTAAGTAATGTGCACAGCAGCATTTTATGAATCCTTGAGACAGTTTTCATTCAACTTCATGCCGCTTTGACTTGTTTCCAATGCAATAAGATCTCCAGACATCTGGGCCTCTATTTTCATTACTTAGTACTTCTGCTCATCTTCTTGGCCATTATTTTTCCTTGTAATCCATTATCTGGATCTTGTTTACCTATGTGACTATTATGTCAGTGAATGATGTGCTCTCTCCAGATACCACCAGTGAATATCTTTACATTGTAGAAATAAATATGGTTTTCCTTTCACCAGCCTGCATTGAGCACTAAACCACACATATTGCCACTTACAGTTCAGATTAAATACATAACACATAGAATGAGCTTTTCTTTACCTCTTCTGTTTTTGGAGTAACTTTGAAATACATGCTTTTCTTTGCATACCCTTTCTTCTCAAATCAGGGAGTCAGGACATAGATAACAGTCTTAAGCAAACCGTGTACTTTCTTCCACTAATTAGACTGGTTGACATTTACCACAGCATTATTCATCCTTCTACCATCTAGCAATTATTTTATCCAATTGATTTTGAATATGTTTTCAGGTATCCATAGGATGTATCATCAAATGAGTAACTAAAGCTAAATCTTCATCTCTTATTTTTGCATAACCTACTAATTTTGTAACCGTATTAGAGTACCAGCTGTTCTACATCTGATTATGCTGTTTGCTGTTTATAATTCCATCATCCTCATACCTTCAGACTTTTCTTTCAATATCCATTCTACCAGTGACATCTAGACTTCATTTTATCAATATGTGGTGTAACCAGGTCTTTAACAACTCATAATTGATCAAACTGTTGTCTTTAAAAATCAGCATCCAGGTTGTCATCAATTTTTACTTTTCATTTCTCAGTAAGCCTCTGTGGTACTCTAAATGTCTTCGTGTATTTTTGTAACAGCCTTTCTGATGTCTCTCAGCTTGCTGTCAAAAATTACCTCAGTGTATCCTTAATTCTTTCTTTTCCTATAAATATTTTGTGATTATAGGTGTAGTCCCTTATCTAGTTTCATTGCTATAGCATACAACCTAGGCGAAAGTTAAGATTACGTGTCTGAGACAAAATTTCTTAGTCTCTTAGTTTCTTAGTCTCAGCTAAATTTTTTTTGGACATTTTATTCAGGGCAGCTGTATCTGAAGGAGCTGCAGGACCCTGGAGGCTGCTCAGTCATGGAGAAGAACTTTGAAATCTGCTGTACCACCTATGGATGAATAGGGCATAGATGTCATTTGCCTTTCTGCCAGATCTGCACTCAGTATTCACAAAGATTCAAGTTAGCCACAGCATTTGGTCTCTCTTCTTGTGAATGACCCATGGGGGAGAAAAAACAGAGGAAATTGGGTTTATTTCACTGAGTTGATAATAGTAAGCTAGGACTCAAGTCCAGAGGAAATCAGACTGGATTATTTTCAAAACTTGCAGAGTTGCATTCTCTTATTCAAAGGCAGATTGAAAACAATATGACTTTATCAGAAAGCAAGTAAGTGTTCTAAAAGAAGAAGGACAAATAATGCCAGGGCATGGAGTATTTGGCGAATCTATGGACAGAGGGCCATCAAAATGGGGTACTTTATCTCTGGTCATCATCACTGCACTGATTTCAGAATTAGCTGAGCCTAAAACAATTAGTTTGGCTAGGAAGTCAGGAAAACTGCTGTCAGCTACAGCAGTTTGGGCACAGTCTTCATTCCATGATCTCTTGCATGGCAGCCACCAGCTTTATGTCAGTTGCTCTATCCCTTCTGGCTTGAAAATGGCCTTATGCTTCTGTCAGATTATTAACACAGATTGTTTCAAAACAACAGACAGTATTTGTAGCTTTTTTTTTTTTTTTGCTTCAGAAGCACAATAATTAAAATGGAAAAATACTTAGGACTCAACTTGTATCTCAGAATCTTTCCTTCCTTCTGCTGGTCTGAGAAAAAAATAGTAAAAATTGAACACATTTTTTTCATTAGTTTTTCCAGGGAAAGAAAAAAAACAACCCCACAATGTCTGTATCCTCTTCTGACCAAATTAATACTAACTAAGAAGATTTTGATCAGCTTTGTATGTTAACATGAATGCAAAAATCTGAGGTGCAAATTTGTTTTATAAAAATTAAACTAATAGCTTTCATGAAATCCCTGGCACTTGAGACATGGGAACGGATATTTTCTTAATGCATTTTTTCCCCTTTTTAGTGGAAATGTTCTCCTTTTCTCTTTCTTACTCAGTTTCACCTTTTCTTTCTCCAAATTGCAGAGTTATAGAGAGTAAAAATAAGAGGGGAACAGTTTTGGTAAAGAACTTACTAGTCCAAACCCAAACAAAGGTATCCACTCTTGCATGCATTGAGCTGATGGACATTGCTCCAGGTCTCTAATGATCTTCATTAGGTCCCATATTCTTATTTGTGGTAACTGTCTGAGTCATCACTGTAAGTGTGCTTCACTCAATTATTTGTGTTCAGTCCTAAGCTGACAACATGATTATTAATTACATTTTGCCAGATTTCAGTTCTCATCCTGCTAATTGGACTAGGATGTTCATGGGTGACCTTTTTTTCACTCTGTTGCCCTGGATGTCATCAGTTTAAAGACCAAATCTGACCACTTGTGTAATGTGGTGTATCTTGTTATTGCAACTACTTGATTAGGGCTCATCTCTTCATAATGAACTACATAGGCAGAATTAATTTCCCAGAATTTAATTTACTGAGGGAACTGGGATGAGGATTTCACTTGAATTATTTCATCTCCTCAACAGATGTTCATAAATATTTGCACCTGAACTGGAAATACTGTTATATTCCTATTGCTTTCTTCCAGGCACGATTCTTCATCTGTATGTACATCTCACAGAAGCCAATGTTTTTTGAATTATTTTAAATCTTCCTTTGCTTTATGGAAGGCTAAATATTAAAGTGCGCATTTGTTCTACTTTCCTCCAAACTACATGCCAAGGGTTCCCTTCTTCTGCATTAACCATCATACTGTTTACCATAAGATAAGACAGCAAGTGAAAAATCCACTACATTTTCTGCCTTTTGCAGTAGGCTACAAAGTCACTGTTATCTATCTGTAATTATAAGATTCTAGGAACAGCTCAGTATTGTACAGCTTTCCCACATGTCTGTAGCAGGACTCCACAAGCCAGCATCTTCAGTCTCCCTATGAGCCACCTTTGAGATGCTGGGACAAGGACTGAACATTAAAACCTTCTGTCAGAACAGGACCAACAACATAATGTGAGTAAGATAAATATTAACACCTCTTAAAACATGCCTTTTATTTTCTTTCTTTTTTCTTTTTTTCTTGTGTGTGTGTGTGTGTGTCCTACCTTGCAGTCAAAACTGTTGATGAAACAGTAGGCTTTTGAGAAAATTTCAGATAATTATGCAAAATATTTTGTACTCTGTTATTATCACTTCATCCAGTGACTACCTAGTGTAAAATAAACAGAAAAATTTAGTATAAAGAGATTCCAGGATGAAGAGTCCATCATCTTGTCTAAGTGCCTCTCCACTAGCTAACACAGTCAGACTTCATTCCTCTTGCTTTTTTAGCTCTGTAGTGGCTGGGCTTCAAGGGATATTGCAGAAAGTCCTTTTCTTTACTGTGTTTGCTTTGACTAAGTCAAGTACTCTAGCTATTTGGACACTGACAAAAGATATATGGAGTCTGCTCCAGTAAACTTTTTAAATGAACATATCAACAAATTTTAGCTGTGCTTGAACCATTTTTTCTAGACTAAGCTTCAAACATTTCCCTCACTAACTGTCATTTTGTACTTAGGAAGAAGATAAACTCATAGTTCTTCAGATCAAGGTGCTTTTAAGTTATGCAGGAGAAAGATTAGTCACCAAAGAGTCTTCAGGCTGACTTCAGAACTGTCTACAGAATTTAAGTCTTCTTGCTAGTCAGGTTCTGCTGTGGGTGGGAATATTTTCTTGTTTCCCATACTGACAGGACAGGCCAGAATTTGCTTGAATTGTGCTGAAGTTGAGTAAAGCATTGGTGTAAGAGTAGAGCAGATCAACACACTTATTTTCAGATTCATTCTAGGATCTAGCACAGGAACTGTAGTGACACTACCCTAAATCAAAGATACTGGTGATCTGAAAAGGTTGAGGTTCTTGCATTTTTTTAGCCAAGAATTCACTAAGAAGGCACTTGCATTGTTTTGTTTCTCTGTAAGATTTTATGTGACTAAGCAGCATGTCAGAACAAGGAACACACTTGTTGACCTCTAGAACAGTACTTATAAAAACTAATAATAATTTAAGGTAAAATATTCTGATTACAAGACTAACCATTATAGTGGCTGTACATTTAACATTTTATGACCATAAATCCAGATAATCTATTAAACAAGGAAAAGCAGCATAAATATCCAGAGATGAGCAGGAATTTCTGACAGTATTTTATTATTAGAAAAGATACAAGGACTATTGAGATGAACTGTTGTTTTTGCCAGCCTATGGGGGTGAGCAATATCTGTAAGGTATGCTGTTATCTTTCCTTCCTATTTTAAGAAATGCTGGTTTGACAAAAGAAAGATCCAAGGATGAAATCTTTTTTTGTCCCACAGATTGATCACTGGAGATGTTTTGAGCACTGTATAGGATAAGGGAGTCTTGTTGGGCATCCCCTTCTGCTCCAGGAGAGAGTGTTCAGTTTTCCTGATGATCACATTAGCTCCTGTTATTCCTGTGGCCAGGAAGATGGCTCTTTGGAGCAACAGACGGACTCAAAAGTGTCCCTTGTAGCCTTGTGCTGCAGCAGATTGATTAGCAGGTGACTGCTTTAGCAGCCCTTGGTCTGCTTTCTTGATGATGTATCACATTTATCAAGACAGAGCATAGATCTTCATTTTTGGGCCAAGTATGTATTTTGGGGAGTAAATGACCATTAATTAACAGCCATTATTTACCCACCTACACCCACCATATTATCCATAAAAATCTTTGAATAATTCCTGCCTGTAAAGTAAAAGTCCCATGCCCTTTAGCTGCCAACTCTGTTTTTGAATGTGAGACTCCCTTCTGCTTTTTTTTTAATTAATTAGTTTGTGACATTCCTCTTGCATGTTGTCATCCACTGACATTTTGTTTGCCAAGTAATTCTCAACCAATATGACAGGACATCCCATTGTATGAAGATGTGTCATACATTATTTGAATGCTACAATGCTGAAAGTCTGCATTCTGATAAAAAAATAGGACTCAAAAGCTTTAATTTTGTACTGTGTTTTTTTCATTTACAATCCAAGTTAAACCTGATTTTTCACTGACTCAAACATTTTTGAAATGTTTTTCAAATGTGTTTTCTTCACTGATGCTGCCCTAAATTACTAATTTCCACTTTGTCAGAATTTTTTTTCCTATCTTTACTAAGGCAAAGAAGAACAATGTCTCTCTTGCTCCTCCACATCAGACTTGCTGACATTTTTGCTAAAGGACATTTTCTCGAAGTTATATATGTGTTTGTCTCTGTAAGTATGTGCACATGCTGCTATCTGACATTTCGGATAGCTTTACCAGCTATATGTGGTAATGGAGAATGGTAACATTTTACCTGGCAGAGCCCCATCGTGTCTCTCCAATTAGCCCACAGCCAAAGTTCCCAGCCCAGTGGGACATCAGTCCCTCCTTAGGAGGAAAGGAGGAAGGGAACCATGTCAAGCAGACATGACAGCTTTAGTATTACTCTTACCAAGCTGGAAGGAGAACGGTGATTATTAGCTGTTTACCAATAAGCTGTACCTACAGCTGAATGCAAAATAGATCTGCCCATCTACAGAAACTGATGATTTCATCATTCAGACATTTTTTGTGAGAAGGTAAAGAGGAAATTACCCTGGTCACTACTCTCATGACAGTTAGGCATGCTCTCTGGCTCTCATGCTGTAGCTCTTGGGCTGCTTATGGAGAACCCTTTGCGTGCGTGAAGTGCAGCAATGGGGCACAGCAAAAAGCTGTTTGAAAGTTGGGTAGTTTCATGATGAAGGTTGGTAACACACTCTTGAGACAAATATGCTCAGACTTTTCATGAAAGCTGAAGTGTCTGTTTTTGGATGTTGTTACCTAGAAAGATTGAGACAGAAATTATCATTCTACTCAGAATGGGTAAAGCATGGCTCTTCCTTCATTACACAGCAAAATTAATGAGATGGTAATGTTTTCTATTCAGTGCCATTTTGGCCAATCATTTGACTTCTGATAAATATCTGCTTCCAAAAATTAACGCTATCTCTCCCAATTTGGATTTATAGTGTATTTGAATTGGTTTCACATATGGTGTTGTAGAAGGCACTGGTAACCACAGATGGTTCATCAGCAAACATCTGAAATCTGCTTCACTATCCAAACGCTTAATACTTCTCAGTGTCCCAAAAAGAGTAAATGGCTGATGTAGCTCTTAACTCATAATAAGCACTAAAGAGCAGTGAGTTAAATGATCTCTTCAAAATTAAAAAAAAAGAAACCTTATCCCCAGATTCAGTAGTTCCAGCAACAGTATCAGGAGGGGAATCATCTAAGAGCAGGTGAATTAAAGGAGAAGTTTCAATTGCCTTTCTAGGCTTCATATTCATTTTCTTTGATTTCCATTTGATTTCAATCAGACCTCATTACCTAAATGACATTATTTCTACTTTAGCATATTAAGTTTTGCTGACATTAGAGGGTAATAATCTGAGTGTTTATACCAACCTCTACTCAAAAAGAAAATAAATCATGAGGCAAACAAGACTGACTTATTTATTACTGAAATAACACAGAAATTTATAATGACTTCTCCCATTAAGAAAAGAAAGGCAATTTTTACTGTCTGTTTTAGATTAGCACCAGCACCCAGCAGGACTGATCCTGGCTAGATCCTTCATGGACAGAAGCATTTTGGTGGGCTGAGGCAGAGAGCTGGGGAAGGACAGGGACACAGCCAGCTGCAGCATGGCTTTGATGCCAACCAACTGGCTGCTTAAGGTATTCCAGATGATGACTGTGACCAAGATCCCATCTATGTAATGACACTATTGGGTATTTGCTTCAAAGGCAATTTTGCACCTGTCTGTAAGTAAGGGAACGGAGAGGGAGGAATGCATGTTGAAATTTTGAAACATGAAGTGTGCCATTAAAGCATATCCCTCAGGCTCATATGAAGTTCCAGCCCTCAGCTCTAAGAGAGCCTGGGATGATTCATAATAACACATTAGTGATGTTAAAAAAAAAAGACATTACTCCTGTCCCACAAATGAGAAACGTGAGTCCAATGAATGCATATGATTTTTGTGACACTTCGTTGTGAGACGCCAATTCTGGTTGATGGCTGCCTCTTTCCAATTAGTAGGGCTAGGAGCAGCCATCCTATGAGCTGCAGGAAGGATACAAGGCCAGGCTGAAAAATGCAAGAAGGCAGACACGGGAAGGCAGGAGCATCAGAATAAATATAGTGGACAAGTCCCCTTTGTCACCACCTCCAGTCCTGCCTGCAAGCACAGGTAATTTGGTGAAGGACTTAGGGACAATGCCCCCAGCCCTGGTGACAGTGACAGGATAAGACGTGGCATGTGGATCTAACGTTACCCTTCGTGGGGCTAGTCCCACACCCACCATTCACCTGATTTCACTATGCCATTGCATATCAATATATACCCAACAAGTGTATGACTGGCCTTCACAGCTGTCTTGCTTCACTCTGCACAGCAGAATACAACCCTGGTCCACATCCAACAGTCCCTTCACCACTCTTACTATAAAAGTCTTCATTCTTTGCCAAACTTGCCCACCTCCTTGTATAGTTGGAGACAATATCTGGTTTTCAGCATGAAACCACCACCCACAGAGATGTGTTAACCACCAAGCCTGGGCTCTGGGAGCAGGCTGTCTTCCAGTCTGCTTTCACATCCTAGTGTCAATAGCTGTAGGTTAGCAAAGCAGCTCACTGTCATTAAACACCAACACCTTCCATTTCATCAGAGAAAATTCACTTATCAGCAAGCAAAGAATAAGCATAGTCTTCCTTCCCAGTCATCAGTAATGGACACTTTTACTCCCTGAGCTTGACAGCTTTTCTCCTCTCTGTGTAAGAGTGGGTGCTTTTACTGAGGTGCATTTACTCTTGTACCTATGTGTAGACTTTTCTTCCTTGGCCTTAAATGGCTGCTCAAGGATCGTGACTGCTAGCATGAATTACTGAGCAGTTGAAAATAATGTATTTGTGCAAAAAGGAAAATGAAAAGAAAGATCATTTTCCTCTCTTGCTGTATAAACTTCCAGATTTACACAGTGCAGCTTGAAATCGTAACTGCTCTAATGAGGAAAATGTGCAGTCAACTGAAAATTAACTGTTTTGGACACTATTACTGTAAAAATAAATAATCAACCAACTTTATGTCTGCATAGAAAACTCTGCAGTGGGAAAACTGGCTGAATAACTGACATGATTGCTTAGGAAGAGATGGAAATAATAGTTTACAGTTCACAGGATCTCAATGGACAATCAGTGTGGTAAATTAGGATGTGGCTGAAATTATAGATATAGTAATTAAAATTAGCTAGGAATAATAGAACACAGTTCCTCTGGAATAGAATACAATGTGCCTCTAAACAGAAACAGAATAATGCTGTGAAAATGCAGAGAAATTTCAATTTTAAGAAAAGTTCAAATTGGCAAGAGATGAGTTTAGTATCTCCACTGACGCTTTTCAAAAGCTTACAATACACAGCTGTAAATAAGTGCTGGAAAGGAATTTAATTTAATCTCATCATTATGAAAAGCACTTTCTAAAGATATAAAAATGTTGGTACTAAGGTGTATCTAAATTATTATTCAGGCAGAGCCTATTCATTTCAGTTGGCCACAGTCTGAATTCAGCCTATTGCTCACTTTTAAACTGCAGTAACTGTTATGAATAGAAAAGTCGTAAGCCCTTCTTTTGCATCACAGCAGCTATTCACAACCAAAGCTGGAGCTGCTGTGGAATACTACCAAACCAATAAAATCAGTGGGTTTTATTTGTTTGTTTTATTTCCCTGCAAAACTCACGTTGGAAGTAACTTGTCAACAGCAGTTTGTTCTAGCAGAACAATTTCCACATTTAAAAAAACTTCAAATATGATGTGATTGTGCTGAATATATGTATACAACTCAGAACTTGGCTGAGAAGTCAGTATGTCATTAGACTTCTCCAAAAACTACAGTTTAGATTCAGCAAGCTCTGATTTCAAGTATGTGGGCAGCACAACTGAAGTCCCATTTTTGCTAGTTCTGATCTTCAAAGGTCCCTCTGTAATATCAGTGCTGGTAATTTAGGCTTTGAGTGATTACCTTTTTCTGCTGGAATCACATCTGTACACTGAAATTCTTTCCCTTTCTCTTATACAAATGCCAATGATGTGATAGAGGGTAGCCATGGCATCTATAATGCTCTTCAGCTGATGGGAATATCAACAGAAAATGGTCTGTCAGATAGACGTGCATGTGCACATTTGAAATGCAGCAGAATTGAGAATGCAATTTTGAGAGCAAGATCATATGAAATAACAACGTAACTTATTCATTATCAAGGTAACACCAACAAAGAAGGGATATTTAGTTATTATACATAGAAAAACAGAAAAAAGGCCACTATTATGCAGTCAACTTTTTTACCTTCTCCAGCATCCCCATTTGTTGGCCTGCAGGCATCCCTGTGATCCTGGGAACAGACATCAAATCCTCTCTGAAGGCACGAGTGTATGAGTGCTGTAAGACATTTTCTAAACCTGCAGATCAACACAAAACCACACAAAACAAAACTATTTAGTAATACAAAAAATCTTGCCACAAAGAGGAAGGTTGAACCTTTCATACATATACCTACTTCTCCATGGTGTTCTGTGCCAGAGGGGCAACACTCACAAAGACTTTACCGAGAGTTACAAAATCCCAATGGAGTTGAGTTCCTCCAACTCCAAAGTGAGACTCAGTGCCTGAGGATATAATACCAGGTTGGAGTTTTGATACAGAAGATCATTATGCCCATGATACGTCTTTACTCTTTCTCTCTCCTGCACTACATGTATTCTTGCAAATCTTTGGAGTGTCCATCAGCTTCCTAATGATCTGTTATGTTATAAACATTCTCGTTTTGTTGCGTTTTTTCTTTTTTTTGCTGAATTGTTTCTAATGATTCACAATTAATTATAACAGCTCTAAGTTTTCAATTTGAAGTCATTTAAATTATTGCCCAAGCTTTTCCCATTGGCAGAGTCATGCTAGTACTGGTGAATCAGATTTAATAAGCATTTAGAAACGAGCATAGCTGCAATTATGCCCAGAGAATCCCTGCCAACATCTTAATGGTTTATTTTTATTATAAAAGCATCTCTTAAATACCTTTGTCTCTCCTGGGGTGGAAATCATTATTTTAGAGTGTTTCATCCTGAAATTTACATAGTAAACCTAGTAATCTATTTCCTCTTCAGTAAAAATCACAAATTATATTTCAATAAAATAAAGAAACAATACAAGAGAACATGCTGGAATTGAAAGTATTCCTGTTTTCTATATTATGTCCAGTAGTTATGATTTTTATGTTGCTCCTGATATTTTAAAAGTGTTATGCAAACATTAAGTGAATCATAAAACCTCTTTATTGCTCTGCCCTTATTTTACAGATGGAGAAAAGAAAACACAGAAGTACCTTACTCAGTGCAACAGGAACCAAAATTAGAAGTTCTGGTCTGGTCTCTCAGCTGCTTCCTGAAAGTGCTTTGTGAATAACAACCCATCTCATGAGAATATTGTCTTTGGATTTACTTTTGTAATAAGTTTATGGATCTTTCACAATGCACAGAAAGAAGAAAAGGAGATTATTTTTACTAGTTGGACTCCATGATCCTTGAGGGACCCTTCCAATTTGGGACATTCTATAACTCTAGGATATTATGATTTTATTCACTGTGTTGTTCGGTGTCCAAATTTGGAACCAGTCTTCCACTGCATCTTGAAAACGAAGATTTTTCTAAGTACATATTATAACTACATCCGCATCTTTTATGAGACCATGTTACCAGCTCTGAAATCTCCAATTAATGCATTTGTAAGTCCAACCTCTAAAATGATGTCAGAGGATACATAGTCATACCTTTGGGGATGATACTTCTTATATTTGGTATGGGTCAAGTGGTGATTACTATCACTCTTAACATTTTAAATATTTATGGATCTCATTTTGGCAGATTGTCCTAATTGTGGCTGCCTCAGCTTCAGAAGGCTAGCAGAGTGGTAAGAAGGTACAAAAAAGGATAACAAAAATGTTCTGCCCAAGAAATCTGTTCCAGAGATATGTCTCACCAGTGACTATTACAATTCATATTTGAAATATTTACATATTTTCTGATATCTAAGGAAGGGTGGATGAGTTAAAATGTTTTAAAATATTCCTATAATTGTATCTAGTTAAATCTAGCTAAAATTTATAGACCCTACATTTTGCAAACTGCTATCTGTAGCACATCAGAGAATACGGAAAAAAATAAGCAGTAAATTCCAATTAAAAAAAAAAAAGAAAAAAAGAAAGTATGTATGATATTCTGTGTAAGTCAACAAGTGCTGATTTTTAGGAACATTTTCCACTTCTACAAATTAACTATTGAAACAATTATAGATTATTCTTTATTGTAAGACTTTTTAACACTATTAAACATTACTGTTTTTTTTCCCTCAGTGTTCACTCCTGTTTGATCACTCCAGAAATGTGAAATATATTTAGGCAGGAGGACACCTACTAGTTGTTAAATGATACTTTCTATACTGGAGAGATTAGGTATTTATATTGTTGCTCTGAATAAAATGCACTTCTTACTCATTTTAATGTTGCTTGGATGGTTGTGAAGAGAAATGAAATGACAAAATATTATTTTTGCATTCTGCCTTCAAAGTGACATAATTACTGCAAATACTGCCTACCAAGACAATCAGAATGTCTAATTTTACAGTAACTTGTATCTGAAGACTAAAAGCAAAGTTGTGTGTTCAAAGATGCTGGAAGTGCTGGAACAAAGCTCACTGCTAAGTACCAAGTCTTCTGGCTGGTTGCTCCCAGCCAGATTTATATATTTTGAGATAACTACCAATTTTAGTGTCAGGTATATTTTACACTGCCATAATTCTGTAATTCTCATTTACAAATAACAGCTTATTTGTAAGCTGTAACAGATATTTTTGTGTGCTAACTGATTGTTTCAGTCTTTTACAGGGATTGCTCTTGTTGCCATGAACAATGTGTGGTTTGTCATTCAGAGACATCGTGCATAAATTGATTGCCTTCTCAATGTTATGAAGTATTCTTCTGATCAAAAAGAGAAATGAACAATTTTAAGTTGCTTCATCCTTTTACACTTCTCACGATGTGTATGTGGACCTTAGCATCATCCAGAATCACCTCTAATTTCCCCCAGATAGTCCTTCACTCTAAGCCTCACCCCAGGGCGCAGTCCTCTAAAGCAGACCTTCTTCCCCTTTTCCATGCTGGCTCATATAACTTCAGGTCCATTCCCACAGCCTTCATTTTCCCCATACAATGCTGTGGTCTCATTTGATTTTCAGAAGGAAAACCTGAGTGCCTGTACCAGCTTGTAAAAAGGTCCAGCTCCATTAAGACTTCTCATAAAATCATAGAGTCATTAAGGTTGAAAAAGACCTCTAAATTCATTTAGTCCAACAGTCAACCCAGTACCACCATGCCCACTAAACCTTGTCCTCAAGTGCCACAACTACAATTTTCTTGAACTCCTCCAGGGCCAGGGACTCCACCACCTCCCTGGGCAGCCTGTTCCAATGCCTCACCAATCTTTCTGGGAAGTAGTTTTTCCTAATATCCAACCTGAACCTCCCCTGATGTAACTTGAGGTCATTACCCCTTTTTCTATTACTTGTAGTACCTAATGGAAAACTACAGGATCTGTGGGGGGAGGGGGGAGCAGGAGGTATGGAGCACCTCCACTAAGCAGGTGGCATGAAAGGAGCTTCTAGGAATCTTCACAGCTTGCATCCAGGTGAAACAACTTGCATGTTTATATTAAAATCTCTCTCAATAATATTTTTTTTCTCAGTTCATTTTACTCAGTTCATTCACTTGGCCCAAGGCAGAGATGGGAGGCAGAACAGAATGAGCTCCACTCATGCCATGGAAGTTAGCTCAGTGCAGCACCCACAACAAAGCTTACAGTGAGCTTGTATGAGGTTTCTGCTGGATTCAGCAGCAGCCCTTTAAACTGCTCTCACTCACTTTGCCAGAAGAAATGCACTAATTCTAGTGTAAAGGCTTGGTGATGAAATACTGTAATGCAGCTTTACATCTCATTGTATACCTGAGCACACCTTGTCACTTAGAGGTCCCCTAGCAACGTGCAGTGCAACCTAAAAGGAAAGGGACTCTGAGCCCAATAGGCAACTCCGTGAGTTTCAACAGATATAACTAGAGGAAACTAAATCAAATTTTACATTGTGCCTTAGGGAGTTGTTTTCTAGAGGAAATAATCTTGAGTAATCTATTGATTATTTCTTATTTTTATGATCTTGAGCAGCCCTGAGATATGAACTAAAGATTTCAGGTTCAGGGCATGGGATGAATATATCCATTTTCCCCATTATAAACTGACAATGAGCAGACAATAAGAGATGCCAAGGGAAGATAAAAAGAAAAGGTAAAAAATATAATGATGTTTCTCCAGAATAATTTTCTGCCTTAAGGGTCTCCTTGAGACTCTGAGATAGAATCTTTCTAATTAATAGTCCTGATGGGATTTTCTTTCAAGAAAATTTTCAGTTGTCTTTTGAACTCATGTAAACACTGTATCAAAAAACAAACAAAACAAAACAAAAAAAACCCTTAACTACATTTAAAGAATTCCACCTTTCCACATATTTGGAACCTATCATCTGCTCGCTTCTTTTTTTTTTGCTATTCTGGAGTTTTTGCTTTGTCAGAGACCATAAGCATCCATTTAATACGTATTTCCCTGGGCTTTTCTAAAAGATGTGCCACCACTACTTATTCTTTAGCTTCCTACCTTCTCTTTGCTGAAGTAATGTTTACTTAGTTGCTTTTCAATGGAAACTGTTCTGTTTTTCTTTTTATAAGTAATTTTTTAGCATTCTTGTCACATTGCTCTCAATCTTTCCCAGTCATGCTCTGTATTGTTAGAGGCTGGAGAATGAGAATTGCATATAACAGTTCAAGATGTGGCTGAAGCTTGGGTTTATACAGCCAAGTAATGAGATTCTCTGCTTGTTTCAAAGGCAGCTCTATCTAAAAACTGATTATCCTGCATAGCATTGCCAACTCCAGTATGCATATTATTTGGGGACCTGCAATTATGTAAGAGTCTCAGCTTGCATATATGAGCTGCATAAATGAGTTTCTGTCTTTCACGACTACAAAAAATTCTGCAGGAAATAAAACATGGTTGAAATCAGAAGGTACAATAGAAAAAATGAAGTATTATATTTGAAGGGCTGGTAATGAATTTAACCTCTTTAAGCCTGATTTCATAATTTGAGGTCATATGCAATATTCGTTTCAATTTTATTAGTATTATCTAATCTGGCATACAGATTAGATGAGCTGTGTTGAATAATGTTCATTTCTCAGCACTCCAGATATACTGCCGGATGGTGAGAATTCCCATCTCCTCTCTTCAGCTTCATATCTGCCATGTCCTTACGTTTTGGCCTCTGTGTTGTCTCCACAGCCTGCCTCTGGAGGCAAACAACCTGCTATGAAGAGAGCTTCTTACACATGTGAGCCCTGAAACGTGTCTGGGAACAGTTTGAGAGAGCAGTGGTTGAGCCAGGATGGCCCAGACAGGCTCTAGGACTTATAATCTTTAGTTTCCAGCATCACAGCAGTATTTGGAAACAAGAGCAGGGATGATAATTCCTCCCTGAGATATTCATTTTACTTCTGACTGTGGGATGTGAGCAGCCAGAGTCTTTTCTGACAGCAAAACACAGTGCTGCTGATTTTTTAGAAATATATTTCTATTTCTTCCCTTCACTCTAGGGTATCTTCTCAGTTCTAGTTCATCAAAGATAAGGTTAGATAACATTGGTAAGTAACATCAGTCAGAAGAGCTTTTACTTTACATGCTGTAAACCCTTGGAAGGAAATAGAACAAGTATAGGGAAAACAGATAAGGAACAGATGTAAAGATAGGGAGGGAGCTGGTATTAAGCCAGTGTCCTTGTCCATAAATTTCAACCAATTTAGTCTGAAGTACTCTTGCTCAGCTGCATAAGGACCCTGCATGATATACGTGAAATGAGAGTGCTAATTTAGTAGGTACTCATTCTACAGTCTTGATCTTCTTTGTAGAAATGTAATTAGCTGCATGCCTTTTTCAAGTACTTTGAAAATATTGCTATTTTTATTTTTATTGACCCTTGAATCTTATTCAAACAAACAGCCATGGTGTTGTCTTTTGGAGTAGTGCAATACTGGTATTAAATGCTTAGAGAAATCTCAATTATAAAAAGACACGCCATGTTATAACTAATTAAATAAATTATCTAACATGCTTAAATACAATATCAAAACAATAACTCCTTTGATTAACTTTTCCCAAGTGTAGTTCCCATAAGCAAACCTTGGAAATGAGGTTGAAAGACATATAGGGAGAAATATGCAAATCCATGGATGCACGTCCTCTTATTTATATTTAAGAGGTTGACAGATCTGAAAGCAAACTGGAATTCAGAGCTGTCATTTCCATTGAAATTTTTCTGGCATGTTTATGGTAAGTTATGGACCTTTGGTATCTGCTTTACTCATATATGTTTTTGAAATGTTGCACTTAGAAATAATAACCTTGAAAGCTAATGGCCATTTGCAATAAAAATATAAGGTCAATGTAGCCTGCAAGGGCAGAGATTCTGAATTTCCAAAGTAGCAGCTGTATTTATGCTTAAATAGAGGTTGAACTCTTGGAAAATTACAGGTCCCATTTCCACTAGTTTTGTTATGAAAATTGCCTTGAAACATCATGGTTGCTTTCTGAACTAAATTTTTCATCTCTGCTTTATGTTTTTGCCTTCTACTGGCCCCACTGCCTCTCTGGAAGGCTTTCTCCTTCCAGTGTGTATTAAAAGCTCAATTACTTTTATAAACCATTTAGCAAATTGTTTCTGGCCATCTTCCCTGGCTTATCACATTGTGATTGCACATGTACTAGAATTCACAGTCTTAAAAAATTATTCTGAAGAATGCTTTTTAGCTTACAATGTATTTATTCTTTTTCATGTGTTTAGTCACTATAAAATCCTTTTTTTTTTTTTTTTTTTCAAGAGTATGTATGTTCTGTTAAATGTTTTTTGTGGTTCCTTCAGTTATTTCTCTTCAACATTCAACAATATTCTCGGTAATTTTCATTTAGATACCTTATATATATATATATATAATATATATATATATTTAATATATATATATATTTATATATTGTCATACAGGATTATTTTTGTGATGTCTTTCCCAGTAAGGTGATGAATTTGACTTGAACCAGATCCTGTGCTCTGCCTGGGCCTATACCAAAAAGTAGCTCCTCTCCGGAAGACTTTCTGATCAGCTCCTTCATAGCTCTCATAGATCATGTCTGAAAGTGCCACTTGTTTTTTGAGCACATCTCATTTATTTTTCACTCTCACAATCTTCCTCATTTCTGTTAGAAATCTGCAGCACAGTCATCTTTGGATTTTGGATTACCTGATCAGTAACGTAGACACCATACTTTCCCTATGCCTTCAAAATACTTTTCAGTATAAATTCACTGATACTTTTAAAACAATTCACCTTATTTGACTTGAATATTTCTGTGATAATGCACTCCATCAGGACAGCCTACTCTGGCATCCTTGTGTCACAGAATTGTATTTTCAGTTATTCTCTCAGTTACTTTTCTTACAGCAAGCTTCTGGGCTGTTCTAATGTTACCATACTTTGAAGCCAAGTGTTCCACTTAGGAAAAAAAGAAAAACTGTGAATTTTATGTTCAAAAACAAAAATATTAAATGGTACACATTGAGAAAAACAGTGCAAACTATTATTGTTTTATGTCATATTTCTTCTCATGAGCTCTCTTCAGTGACAGATAAAAAAATCCTGGTGGTGCCAGTGCTACAATAGAGCAGAATTTAATTATGAGCAGGTTTGCTAACTAGAAGTTAGAGAGCATATAGGTAACTCTTAACAGTAAGTAAGTGTACTGAAAAAATGATAGAGGCTGGCTACAGAAGTTGTGCAATCTCCTTCACTAAAGATTTCATATTGGTAATAGCTTTCATGGACGATCTTGTTCTACCTCAGTCCGTTGAGCCAAACCATGTCATCCCTCCAAGCTTTTTTTTCCTAACTGAAGTTACCTTAGTTTGGCTTCCTAACTATGTATCAAAATTGTATACTCCAGGTAACTTCTCTCCATGCCACAAAAGCAGTGTGACAAGGGCAGCATTTCGGCATCCTCTACAGTAAAAACAAGTCCTCAGGACATGATGAGTCAACCAACTAGCCAATTAAATTAAATGTATTTCAGACAAACAGAGCTTGTAGCAGAACTTTGAACTCCCACATCTCCAGTTATGGAAAAGTTACTTCAAAATACATAATGTATATTATTATTGCTGATGTTATCATTTTAAATCATGCAATCTATTGTATATTACTTATATGAAATGAGGAAATGTGAGAGACACAAAGACTACTGAATTTTAAACAAAAATTCAAGAATATCATTCATTTTAATAGAAAAAGATCATGAATTAATGATGCATAATTAAGAAAAAAAGAATAGGCAATCTTAAACCATCCTTTCTTTGTATTCAGGAGATGCTCTCATTGAGGTCTTGTGATGACACCTGGATTTTACAACTGAATTGTCATAAAACGTATCTGCCTATTCAGTATGAGAATGTGAATATTTTTCAGTGAGATTCACACTAAGAAGGAAAGGAGGCAACAAATGACTCTAAGTTACGAGATCTTCAGGACACATGGAATTGGATAAATCTAGGGTGGTCTTGTAGAGAAACAGCCCGGTACCCTGCTTTATGTTAGAGATAGGCTAGTCTACCAAGAGGACATGGCCACCTGGCACTGGGATAACACAACACACTTGGCTCACAGTGCCTCTATCCTCAGCCCTCCTGGGTCTGTCTGGCAGTGTGATGCAGTCTCCATGGGAACCAGCATCTTCCCTGCCTGAGCCTTGAGAGCCAAGACCGCTGGCTCTTCTCTTAATCTCAATCTCTTAAAAAGGGAGTGCTACAAACACTGGATTCCATTAATTTTTCAGCCTGCCCAAGGACAGCCAGGTATCTAATCTGGTTTTAGGAAGCGGTGCCTGGTGTTTGAATTAGCAATGGTCTTCCTTCCCCACCTCAATCTGCTGTGAAGGATTGCATGACTGAGCAAAATATTTTTTTCTGAGTCAGCCACTTTCTTATGTAACCCAGCATGGTCATCCAGAAGACAAGAATCAGAGAAATGAAAGTTCTTGCCCAGAAAGAATGATACTATTAATACATAAGGAGAGAGGAAGTAACCTGGTGCAGTTCTTCATGTTGATTTCAAATGACAGGAAAACACGTAGTGAGAAAGAGCCAATCACAGTCAGTTACTGGAACTGTCTTTTTTATAGTCTGCTTCCTTTAATTTAATGCCATTTTTTTTTTAACATATTGCTACTGATCACCCCATGCCACTCAGTCACAGATTTTCCTGTGATATTACACATTTTTCAGTATCAGTATCCAGTGTTCCTGGATGTTAGCCTTCAGATAATCCTACTGCATAGCCTGTCCTGTTGGATGGTTCCCCCATAGAAGAGCTTGAACACATGTACAGATGTGCACTGATTTATGATCACGTAAATGTAGAAATTTCCAGTACAAAAAGTGTTGCTTTTATGACATAACTGTCTTGAGATCACATCATGTGTTGATAAAAACTTTTATTAATGAATATGGTTAGGTCATGGTTGTACTTGATGATCTTTAAGGTCTTTTCCAATCTGAGTTATTCTGTGATTCTATGATTCTATATATTCCTTACAAAAAGCCTACAATACTGTGCTCACTCTCTCTCCAATGACACTGAGTTTCAATAGCTACAATGATTATAAACAGCTTTGTTTATAGTACAATTTCACCTGATACCAAAGCAAAAATTTCCCACTTCTACTTAGGATGAGGTCTTCTTTTCATTTAGCAAGACAGATACCTGCTTAATTAATTGAAACTTACTGTCAAGCTGTGTTTAATTAATACTGTCGCTGACATTTCTGGCTTAACTACTTCAGAATAAGACATGAAAGGTCACAAATTTCAAGGTCCATATTCTACCAATGTGTTTTTCTCTTCATAATACTCCTATAATATGTAAGAGATTTTTCTCTCCAACAGGCACTAAAATGTATTCTCTGCTAAATTCTTGTTCTGCTGAAAGTCCTATGCGTAGAGAAGGAAAACAAACATAGAAAAAAATACTTCTAATAAAACGAACAAATATTTCTATTTCTAGCATAAAACTTTGCTAGTAAAATAAACATATTTAATGAAAATAGAAAGGATCAAAGGTGTACTTCCTTCAGTTTTTGCATTATTTCTTGGAAGTACATTCCTAGTAATGTGATTCTTCATTATTATCATTAGAATAGTTTAATTGTTGGAATGCGTTGAATATGTAAATATTGTGGTGAAGATAATTCATTTCTATACAGTTAGAAAATGAACATCACAAAGGACTTCACTTAATGGTAACACTTTCCCTGAGCTTTTAGTTAGAGCAGTTGTGCAGGGTTACAAACATGGCTTAGTCTTGAGTAATGTTCAGTAGGAAAAGCAGCACCTGGATGTCTTAAAGTTTTGTGGGCTTTTTTTCCTGTTTTTTTTTTTTCCTTTTCCTTTTCCTTTTCCTTTTCCTTTTCCTTTTCCTTTTCCTTTTCCTTTTCCTTTTCCTTTTCCTTTTCCTTTTCCTTTTCCTTTTCCTTTTCCTTTTTCTCTTTCTCTTCTCTTTTTCTCTCTTTTTCTCTCTTTTTCTCTTTCTCTTTCTCTTTCTCTTTCTCTTTCTCTTTCTCTTTCTCTTTCTCTTTCTCTTTCTCTTTCTCTTTCTCTTTCTCTTTCTCTTTCTCTTTCTCTTTCTCTTTCTTTTTCTTTTTCTTTTTCTTTTTCTTTTTCTTTTTCTTTTTCTTTTTCTTTTTCTTTTCTGGAACATCCAGCTAAGTACTCATCCATGGTTCCAGACTTGTCTTGGCAAGAGTTCTCTGGAGTCACTGGATGCCTTCAAGCTTGAAAGAACAAACCTGTAAAATCTGAATCATTCCTTCTCAATGGACAAAGCAGACCCACTGTCTGTTAGACCCACAGCTATCCTGTGTAAGATCAGTGTTGATGAGTCCAGATAATTGCAAGGCAAATGACCTAGAAGAAAAGGCTGCAGAATGTCTGACTTTAGAAAGGACCCCAGGAAATATCAACTGTTCATGGCCAGACGCTCCTCCATTTGGAGTCTGAATGTAAAGCCACCATTCCCTTTAATTACAAATACCATACAGTGCATGAAATACTTTACAAGCTACATCCTAGGAGCTGAACTGCATGTACTGCAAAAGTTAACTTTTTTACCTCGAATAAAAAGGATTGTGTGACATTAAAGGAGCTCCTGGCACTTCTTTCCTGAAAGCAGAAGCTTTTGTCTGCAGACTCAAGCCCTGATCCTGTAGAGAGAAGAGTGAAATCTCCTGAAGGCTGATAGTTCTTCTGGGCAGCCCTGACAGGATGACTGCTCTGACTTGCTTTTCTTCTGTCAAAGCAGCCTGCTGTGACCCATTTTCAACCCACTGCTCTCAGGACCACCCTAGAGGTGCCATTTCCTTCACTGAGTTACTGCTTGTGACTCAGTTGATGATGCTGAAAGCTTTGTCCCCTTCCATACAAATCACACTAATTACTTTCTGCTGCTAACACTGGCAGCATGAGGTACCTGTGAGCAGATTTATTTGAACGATGCCAAGTTAGACTTTTGTCTCCCAAGTACAGCACAACCTCTAGTGAGGCAAAGGAAATGCCAGGGCTGCACACACACAAAGATTAGCGTCAGTCTGCAAGGGATCACTTCCCCTGCTCCTTTCTACCTCAGACAGCTTTGTGGATATAATTGCTAGACTCTCTGGTTTGTAAACTCATTTTCCTGGAGTATGCAACATCTTGCTTTTTTCAGTGTTTATGAATATATTTTCAGTTAGAAAAAGAAGCCAGTACATAACATGCCTCAGTCCCATATTGCACAGAAGAAGCCTATACTGTCCAAAAATAGAAATGTCAGTGGACAGTTCCCAATCAACCAAATGCAAAAAAAACAGGTAGGCTCTTCCTGGCAGTGCTGACGGTATTTGCCCTCATTACTCTGTGTTATTTTGTTGTTGTTTTCTCACTGTAAAAATTGCTATATGAATCGACAGTGGCTCTTCCAGCTGCAAATAATACACACAACTTTCAATTTCTTGGGAGGATCAATCGTTCGTTATTTAGTCATGTTGTGTCATTCCTGGGGAAGAAATATGACATGTCACTTTGTTTACAGCATAGTGATGTAATAGAAATAAACCTTGCATGGGAAAGAGTTATCCCAATCTTGAAAAACTGGTGCCCATCAGTACATGGTAACTATCAGAAATGAAACAGCAGGGGGAAAGATGGATGTCTGTAAAATACTCACATATGGAAATTTTCCCTCTCTTTACAAATGACCAGAATACAAAGTAAAACTCATTTACAGTTCTAGACAGAGGTTGTTCACCGCAGGAAATTTTGTTGAAGAGCTGTGAAGTTAGTACCATCTTCAGCAAATCTGCTTTCTCTGACAGACCCTTAACCTGAACTCATAAAATAAGCCATAGGAAACCACAGTAAGAATGAAAAGGAAGGAAAGTAAATAAAACATCCTGGTTTGGAAGAATATGGCACTAATGTTTTGGAAAGTACTATTTTTTTTCCAGAATTGCCGTAGAAATGAACAGATGCAAGGGGAAGGGCAGAATGATCCTTTTCTGATGATCCCCCTTTTTAAGGAAGATGTTACAATGTGATGATACTCAAACCTAATTGAATTTCAGATTTTTTTCCTAGTGTCATACAAAATCTGGGAACAAAACTCTCTAACTGCAATGTTAGAAAGTCCAGTTTCTTTATTCCTTAAGATACATTCTAGACGACTTGACAAATCAAGTACGTGCTTTTATTGTTCAGGTTCTATGTTTAAGCAGGTAAGATATACACATACAATATATTGGCATACATATTCATTTTTTTCCAAGAGCTCACTAATATATGCTAATATCTATCTCTCTGTGCATGCACAGTTGCACCTAAGATGGTCATACAATCACTTAATTTCTCCCCATTTTTCCATAATCAGCTTCATAATAGAGAATTTTGACTGACTTCTCACTTCTCACCAGATGACAAATTTCCATTGCTTGTTAGGCCATAATGAGCAACTTTCTATCTTCGTGCACTGTAATCCAAAAGAATATATGTGAAATCCAGGAAAAAGTTCTATGTGCCTGGTGGATGCAAAGGTAAGAGTAGTCTATTTTGACTCCAATGCTTCTGTAAATCAGAATTATTGAGAAAAACAAGTCTGTTCATACACCAATCAAAATTAAAATGGAAAGTTTTAGGACAAGCATTCATTTATTCCTTTTGCTAAAGTAATATATTGATCCTTAAACTAGTATACTGATCTGCATTTCTAAATCAAGCTATATCAGTAGGTATAATAATATATATATATATTTTTTTGCAAAGCTCAGTGATAAGCAAGTAACATAATACCTCCTAAAGTAGGTTCTTATTTTGTGTAAGGTTGCTCTTATTTCTGACCCTGTCTTATCTCCAGATTCTTTGTACTGCTACACAGAATCAAATAATGGCTTGGGTTGCAAGGGACCTCAAGGATCATGAATCTCCAAACCCCCTGCCATAGGTGTGTTGCATTGCCTCCTGACAACATAGGTGGGGCCACCAACCTCCATAATTAATACAAGCCAGGATGCCAGGGCCCCATCCAACCTGGCCTTGAACACCTGTAGATGTATGGGGGTGAGAGCATGCTCACGTTATATTTCAGTGCCTGCATGTGCACAGAGTGTCTGAGCTCCTGCTACAAGGAACAGAACTCTTGTCATCAGCCACTGGCAAGCCAGAGTGATGCAGGGGGTCATCCCTGGAAGTGAGTGCTATAGGAATGCTCATGGAACGAGAAGCTGTGTCACTGCCTAGGTACTGCTTCTCAGACCTCCACAGACCACAGTAGGTGATGAAGCACCATGTAC
This sequence comes from Lagopus muta, assembly GCF_023343835.1. Lineage (NCBI taxonomy): Eukaryota > Metazoa > Chordata > Aves > Galliformes > Phasianidae > Lagopus > Lagopus muta. The sequence continues at coordinate 25,136,424 of NC_064435.1, forward strand.
ACACCCACCAGTAAAGCTCTGGATTTTGATATTGTTATGTGTTCAGTCAGTTTTATGCCTGACTGCTCATAATGAATGAACTGGCAAAGTAGCTCCCAGGGGCACTGTTTTCTGCCTGCTTCCCACCTAGCTGTTGTTATTGGAAAATAGTGTGCCTGTCTGGCTCTCTGTACTCCTCCACAGCCACATAAAGAGGGATGATTGCAGACAGGAAAGCAATTTGTATTCTGGCACTTCTGCGTTGATGCAGTGGATTTGTGATGTCTTTCCATGCCTTTCCATCACCTCTATAAGGATACTCAGGTATCCATCTCTTTTTGACTGTGTACCTAAATTAAAAACTAGTATGATGAAACACCCTGCCCCATATTCTCTGAAGCAATATAACAACATTTGCTACAAGAACACTGCTGTATCTGGTGAGAGAAGCATTAATTCAGTGCAAGGAAGTTTTCACAGCAAGCCCTGATACTTCACTGGGCTACAGGAAATACATCATACACGTTTCTTACTGATGGCTGTGTTGGAGCCCACATCACTGGCATTGCTCCAGGAGAGTGGCCTCATGCAGCACATCTGGGGCTGTCAGCTGCACCAAACTCTGTGGTATTCTTCATCTTTGGTTTCAGATGATAAAACTGTAGATACAGAGGGCTATAGGGCTCCAGGTTACTGAGGGTAGCCTATGTGCAGCACCTGAATGAAAGTTACTAAGTACATACAAAATACCTTCATATATGAAAAGTGTGATATTGATTATGACTCAAATTACGACTCAAAGTTGCTGACCCTAGTTTGGTCTGAAATCAGATTAGCATCCATGCTTACATCACAATCACAATAACATAAGTTATTTGAATTAGCTGGTGGTTGGCTACCCTGCACATAGTAGGGGGATTGAAACTAGATGAACATTGTGGTCCTTTTCATCTCAGGCCATTCTATGATTGGACAGTGAGGTGGGTTGAGAACTGGCTGACTGGCAGAGCACAGAGGGTCGTTGTTGGTGGTGCAGAGTCCGGTTGGAGGCCTATAACTAGCGGTGTTCCTCAGGGGTCTGTGCTGGGTCCGGTCTTGTTCAACATCTTCATCAATGACCTTGATGAGGGGATAATGGCCACCCTCAGCAAGTTTGCCCATGATACGAAGTTGGGAGGATTGGCTGACACACCTGAAGGCTGTGCTGCCATTCAGCAAGACCTGGATAGGCTGGAGAGCTGGGCAGAAAGAAACCGGATGAGGTTTAACAAAGGCAAGTGTAGAGTCTTGCATCTGGGGAGGAATAATTGCATGCACCAGTACAGGTTGGGGGATGACCTGCTGGAGGGGAGCTCTGCGGAAAGGGACCTGGGTGTCCTGGTGGACGACAGGTTGGCCATGAGCCAGCAGTGTGCCCTTGTGGCCAAAAAGACCAATGGCTTACTGGGGTGCATTAAAAAGAGCCTGGCCAGCAGGTCAAAGGAGGTGATCCTCCCCCTCTACTCTGCCCTGGTAAGACCTCATCTGGAGTACTGCGTCCAGTTCTGGGCTCCCCAGTACAAAAAAGACAGGGATCTCTTGGAAAGAGTCCAGCGGAGGGCCACAAAGATGGTGAAGGGCCTGGAGCATCTCCCCTATGAGGAAAGGCTGAGTGAGCTGGGTCTGTTCAGCCTTGAGAAAAGGAGACTGAGAGGGGACCTGATCCAGGTCTATAAATATCTAAGGTGTGGGGGGCAGAATGGCGAGGCCGGACTCTTTTCAGTGGTGAGTGGAGACAGGACAAGGGGAAACGGCCAGAAACTGGAGCATAGGAAGTTCCGCACAAACATGCGCAAGAACTTCTTTACAGTGAGGTGACGGAGCACTGGAACAGGCTGCCCAGGGAGGTGGGGGAGTCTCCTTCTCTGGAGACGTTCAAGACCTGCCTGGATGCCTACCTGTGCTACCTGCTGTAGGGAACCTGCTTTGGCAGGGGGGTTGGACTCGATGATCTCTGGAGGTCCCTTCCAACCCCTACAATTCTGTGATTCTGTGATTCTATGATTCTATGATTCTATGATTCTATGATTCTATGATTATATGATTCTGTGATTCTATGATTCTATGATTCTATGATTCTATGACTCTATGATTCTATGCTTCTTGCTCCTACTTGTCCAGGTGCCAAAGCCAGAAAACAGTGGATGGCAGCATTCATCCTCCACATGATGCTCCTACTTGCAGTACTAAATTGAAAGAGTTATTTATTACTGTATTCACAAAATAAAAGAATGGTATAAACGGGTTACTGGGAGAAGGAAATGTGTAAGGTTTATTCTATCAGTTCTCTATTCTCACATAACGTAAACTGATAACACTCTGTAGAGAATACACTGATAAGTATATGAAACATATCTTGAGGCTTCTCAAATGAAATGTAACTGCTTCCCAAATGCTGCAAGTACACATAAATGAAGAGGCAGTGTACATACAGCTATACAGTCTAGATGTATAGTATTACATCTCTGAGATCTCTGTTGCATTAGCTGTATTTGCTATCTGTAAGCAGTCTGACAGCTGCTCCAAAAGTAATGCCTCCTCTTTATTATGTTGGCCAATAATGTCAGAGGCAGATGGTGGTGTGGCAATAGAGGTTGAACCTTCCTGACAGTATTCCATTACATGTTGTTGCCGGGTGGCAGATGGCAGCAGAGGGGCAGTCTGTCAAAATGGCGACTGACATGGAAGTGTGTATGAAGAAAAGGCGTGGGATTGAATTCCCCCATGCAGAAAAACTAGCACCTGCTGACATTCACTGAACATTTATGGAGACCAAATTGTGGATGTGAGGGCAGTGGGGTGGTGGATGGTACATTTTAGCAGTGGTGACAGTGACACGAAAGACAAGCCACGTTTCAGATGGCCATGCAGATTTTTCTGAGATAGTGCTTTGTAGCTGGGAATTTGCTTTATCAAATAATGTTATTGTGATCTTTTGTCCATTGTTGTTTCCATGGAAATAAATAGAAAGCACTACTTTTGGAGCAACTCTTTGCATCTTACTTGAGCCAACATTGCTCAATATTTGTAAAGCTTAAAAATTAAATGTGAAGAACTGAATTGGATAATCTCACTATCCTGCTTTCTATTCCTCTACTTGAAAATAGCATCATGCTGTTTTATTTGCTCAACTATCTATTGCAGACAGCAAATCTCTATAGAACCTCAGGACACTAGCTTAGGGATGGTGCCTTATATCACTTTGCAAAAGCTTTGATACAGTTTTAAACTCAGCAAGAAAACAAAGAAAGTGTTTTCTGTTAAATGGACACACAGTGGTGGTGGAAAACTGTCTGCATGGTACTGCCAAATCTGACCACTGGAGGGAGGAAAATTTGTGGGTTCATTAGTGTACACAGAAGGAAATAGCATGTCCAACATAAAGCTCGGGGTTATTTTGCTAAGGCAATGCAGCCAGTGATTCTTTTTGAGCATTCTGACAGTCAGCAGTGTTCCTTGAATTGCATAATGTAAATATTCAGTTTAAAAATAAAGATGCTCAAAAAATCACTTGAGTTACCTCTTTAAAAATGATTGATATTAATTTCTAATAACTTTTAGAACTAACTCTAAACTTTTGAACTTTAATACAAGCCATTGATCCTACTGTTTGGTATCACTTCCTAGAGAGTGGAGGAGCGGCTGAGGGACTTACTGTAGTGATTACACAAAAGAGATAATTTAAATGCAGGTAAAGTTAAAATACAGATAAAAATTTACTGTCCAGAAGAGGTAAACCAGGCCATCAGGATCATATGTCGTTATCCCTAGAGATCCATTGCACAATGAAAAATTCTACTCTGAATAGAGGGCCAACAGAAGTTTAATTTTAGTGCAGAAGTCATTTTTTTCCCCAGACACAGAGTGAATCAAGGCTAAAGGGGCATGAAGGCCATCTCTGTCCTCTCCTGTTTGATCCGTCACAGCTGTAGGTCTGATTACTGCAGTAAAAGATTGCCTTTGATAATTGCAGCAAAGGATCACCTTTGCTGAGAGGTGAATTTCATCCCAATGTGGAGGCTCCAATCCTTGTTCCACTTTTACAAAAAGGTACAAGACAACTGCAGAAAGGTTAGTAATCCCTATTAGAATAAATAGACTGTGCTGGGTGCTCAGATTTCCCAGTACTTCTGGTTATTTTTTTGTGGCTTCTATTACACTCAGATTCACATTGCAAAATCCTCTTCTGAACTCTGTACATCTTTAGGATCATGATGGTCACCAAAGATTAACAGCACTAAAGCTGCAATGGAGCAATCTCAATTACTGGGAAGTGCCGGGTAAGAAAGGTTAATAGGAACAGCTAAGGGAAGGCACAAATGACACAGGTAGTAGAAAAATATTGTTACATACAGAGGTATATGCCATGTAGAATCTCTTCCTGGGTTTCCTGTTTTTTTTTTTTCACACAGAGGGTGGTGACACACTGGAACAGGTTGCCCAAGGAGGCTGTGGATGCCCCATCCCTGGAGGCATTCAAGGCCAGGCTGGATGTGGCTCTGGGCAGCCTGGTCTGGTGGTTGGTGACCCTGCACATAGCAGGGGGTTGAAACTAGATGATCATTTTTGTTCTTTTCAGTCCAGGCCATTCTATGATTCTATGATTCTATGATTCCTGTTAATTCCTACCCTACACCTATCAGGACAGCAAATTATTGTTATTTCATGTACAGCTTCATCCACTTCCCTCCTCTGATAAAACTTACTAAATTTTTTCTTATATTATTTTCAAATTGTTAGGAGGTTCTTTCTGCCATACTGCAGATTTCTTTGAAAGTGCTCTGCATGGTACTTTAAAGTAATTTTAATTCACGTCTGAGGGGTACTTAAATGATAGCGCAAAGATTTAGAACAGACATAGCATGACGTTGGTGTTTTAAAAAAATTCACAAGTCTGCTCCATTAAATGGTTTATAAGGAGAATAAAAGGTCAAGAAACTTGTTCTTATTGCATCCCTGTAGTCTGAAGGTCTATTACACTCTGAAGTCTCAGGCAACTTAAAACAAAACAAAACCAAACTATGTGGCAGCTAATTGTGCCTCAAGGCATTATTTTAAAGGTTACAGCTGGAGCTGGACAGGATCTGAGAGAGCTGATGAGACACCCACCCCTCCCTGTGCACTGTGGGGACTGCTGGAGCTGAACTTTGCAAGCTGAGCCACTAACTGTTGAACATTTTATCCTTACACAACAATAACCAGAGGAAATCTACTGTATGAAGAGAAAGTCTTAATAAACTTACCCACCACTACATTTCAAAATCCTGCGCTAAGGCATGTAGGTTCACACATTTTCTGGTTGCATCTAACACAAAAGACAGGGAAACTTACCCAAGAGATTCTGGAAGAATACAGTGGTTTGAGATGTTTGACTTAGGCACCACCAGTCACTTTCTGGAATAATGCTGTAGGGCAGATTGCTCCTGTGAGGGGAGGAATCCATTAACATTGCATTGTTGATTGTAGCACATGATGTGTAGAGACTGTTTACATATATGCCTATGCAGGGAATTTTAACTCACAGGAGCCTACAGCAAGATGCTTGCACATATTTTCTCAAGGTATCATAGAATCATAGAATCATAGAATCATAGAATGGTTTGGGTTGGAAGGGACCTTTAAGTTCCAACATCTTGCTATAGGCAGGGACACTTCCCTCTAGACCAGGTTGCTCACCACCCTCTTGCACAGCAGCAGATGCTGAGAAGGCTGTATCAGTGACCCTGGCTCCTCAGCTGCCCTGCCCACCCTGTTACTGGACATCACTGTTTCCACAGCAGGGAAGTCTGGGAGGATTGTGTACTCGTCTTGAGCCACTGGATTTTGCCCTCCTTCTTTTAGCACAACTGAAATGTTACAACATGCTGGGCTGTAAATGTAGCAGAGTCATGGCCAACTCAGACGTCCCTTCAAAGGCAGCTGCAGCGTGCAGGGGACAGGCAGGAGAAAGCACACACAGCCTTCATGACAGGCCCAGTGAAGACTTGACTGACATGCCAAAACTTTTGATATGTGAAGGCTTGATGACAGCACCACTAACACCAAGGATTTCACTCCTATTTCTGCTATAGCACTCTCAGCACTTAAAAGCAACAGTTAAAAGCAGTGTTCTCAACTTGATCCAAGAAGGAGCAAGAGGGGTGGTGATGAAATGAATCCACAACTATGAGTTTAAGAGCAATAATCACAAGTACCTAGTTCAGCAATTTTTGTTGGTGCCTTCCAGCTGTGTTCAGGCCCTGAAGGCTCCTGTAACAGCTCTTTCCAATTGCTTGCCAAGCAAGACAAATTGCTGCATGGATAACCAGCAGAGAGAGGTATGGAAAGCTAATCAATGCCTCCTCAATCTCCAAATGCTTTATGTGCTTTCACAGGTAATGGGGAAGTCAATATCCAAACGGGAGGTCAGTGCCACATGTTGTTGTGCCCTTCCAAGCAATCCTTTTCATTTGCAGATGGCTTTCCCAGCCCCTTCATAATAAAGCAAGTCACGGACTGTCAGGTCCTACACAGACAACACGATGCATCATGTTTCCCATAGGCTGAATCTAGAGAAAGCAGTCTTTAAAAAATAATCAAATCCATGGAAGGATGCTGATAAATGAAGATACATTATCTGCAGAAGATTAGATAAAATCCCTGGATTTTGGGAGCAGGCAAGCAGAAGGAAGTGACTGACAGTGAAATTCATCTTTCTTAACTTTAGTCCTCCAAAAGGTATTTGTTCTAAACTAGTTGTCTGGGATGCATCCTCAGGTATTGGAGAGAAAGTCTTCTTCAAAACACAGTGTGTGTCTTCATCAGAAAATAGGTAAGAGAGAATTTCTTGTTAAATGGCCCATTCTCCCCTATGAGTAGCAGCAGGAATCTCTGGCCAGCAGCTTAACTTATGGAAAGTTAAAGGGTACTCTCACAACTCCCACCATGTCAGGGAAGAACACATAAATGCTAATTAAATGTAATATTCCCTAAGGATGCAGGAGCTTGAGTATCATTTCCAAGGATGGTTTAGGTAGCAAACCTCATCATGGCCCTGTATATCAAGGGACTAAGGTTCCTGTATTCCTGCTACCTCTGAAAGTGGGATAAAAGCACCAAAGTTGTTTGAGCCTTTGGGGTAACACAGCTGCTTTTGAAAGATATTAATGGTCCTTGCACTATTCTGCAGCAGCTGGAAATGGTATGTTGAATAATTTCATAATCTGAAAAATTAAATGAAGGACAAATTTTTGAGCTCCAACAAGAAATGCAGTTCCTGACTAAAACAGTTTCACAATTTCCAGAAAAAAAATATTAGAACAGAATTTCGAGGTATTCTTTAACTTGAATTTCTGATGGAATAAATTGCCTTTTAAAATGGTCGTGCTGTACCCTGTGAAATACTTCCTCCTCCCTGTAACCACTGGAGGAGGATGGCACTCTTTGTTCCTTCATTCCTCCATAAGAGGAGCCCTGTGTTCCAGAGCATTCATTTTTGAAATATGCAAGTGTTCACCAGTCTGTGAAGCCAGATCCAGACTGACATTTGTGCTGCCCATTTCCTGATCCTTCTATCTCTGAAGACATGGTGGGAATGAAGTTTCTGTGCCCATGGGACAGGAAGAGGATAAAGGGTGTTGTTTGGGATGATACCAAATGAAAAAATGTCTCTATGTCACCCCATTGAAGCACAGAAAAAGCCATTTAAAAAAAGACAAAAAACAAAAAACAGAGGTTCTCGTTTTACTTTTTGGAGGGGTTTCTTTCTTATTCCCAGCAGCCCCTTAAAAACGACTCCAATTCTGTGGTAGAAGCATGAGATCTCTTATGTTGTCTAGAAGTATTTCAGGTCTAGTGGTCTTGCTTGCTGCTGCTGTAGCTGTCATCAAGGACAGGAATCAATGCTCCTGTGCCTGATGGAGGCTTTTTTTAGGCAGAGGCTGTACCTAGGCTTACATCCTTTATGAATAAGGCTTGTATAAACTACAGTTATGTGAGCCCCAGCAAAAAAGATTCGAGTGCTCGTTCACCAGGAGTTGTTGCCAAGATCTCAAGGTTTGCCAGAGTGTTTGTGGTTTGTGTTTTAATTCAGCAGTACTGAACACTAAGTGCTTTCAGCAGCTGCTCACTGGGAAAGAAGAACATCTACAGGGTTGTACAAGGGCTAAATGTCTCACATCTTTCTGCACTTGAAAAGTCATGAAAATTATGTCAGAAACTGCAATCTGTCAGGACTTTCAAGTCTGGCAATCAGAGACCATAAAGATTGAAAAAGAAGTAGAAAAAATACAAAAACAAAGCAAAAGACAACTAATAACCATGCTGGCATATCTAAATCAGATGAACTTGAGTAGAGATATAATTAGAAATTGTACATAATTTTAAATACAAATGGAAATGGAAAGAGGTCACTGTAAAAGAAGAAAACAGAATAAGAGCAATCACACTGCCATGTGTTCTATGCACAATGTACTATATAGACAACTATATAGAGTTAAAAAACAAGAAAACATTAAAACAAGAAAACATTAAGTGCTGAATGCACTGAAGAATGTAATTGTGAATTTGTGGAAACATCAGATCCCCACATTACCAAACCATGCTAGCAATTAATTCATGCAGCAGCTATATCTTGGGAGGCTGAGTAGACTGTGAGGGATAGGAATAAGGGACAAAGAGTTTCTCTGTGAAAGCATGGAGATTGTACACAGAATCTCCTAGGCTACAGATATGAGCAATCTTTGTGAATAAACTCTCTTACAGATATGGATAAAATTAATTCTCCATCCAGCAAAGGTCAAAAATGTGAACGGAAAGATTATGCCAAATATGTACAAAAGGTACAAATACAAAACAGGAAACGAAATATAAGTAAAGGGACTTCTGGAGTAAAAACTTCTGGTACTTACTGCTCAGTATGTTGAATCATTTGCAGTAAGAATGATTGGGGAAATCTCTATGCCTATGCAAAGGTTTGTGTAGAATAAGAGGCAAGTGAAAATATACTATAATGAGGAAGCAAACAGTGACTCACAGGGAGACTTTAAAATGATGTAATAATAGTTTAAAATAATTGGTTGGTAAGATCAGGCTGGCACTAGATGCAAGGACAAAACAACAGCACACATACAAAGGTAAACAGAATACCAAACATGTAGTATAGGTTACGGTATCTGAGTGAATATGCAAAGCTTCAACAAAGCAGCATCAAATTAAATCATAAAAGTTTGGCCAGAATCCAAAGAAAAGGAAAGCATGCAGACTAAAAGATTAGACATTGCAAGAAATTTGAAATTGTGGCTTTCACTTAAAAGAGACTCAATAACTTGTTGATGTTAAACCTAGACCAATGGTTTACATTGTAAACAAATTCAGCTATCTGCAATGGCAGTCTGTGAAGTCACCTGGCACAATAGTATTATTGTGAACACATGAACTCATTTGGAAATCCAGGACAGGACAGGAAAGCTGATGGAAGATAGTTATTTCTGAAGTTGCTATGCAGCTATACCTAAGAACATAGTCTTTAGGGTAGAAAAATAATCTTTGGAAAAAGAAATGGTGCACGCACTGCAATCCATCTGTACCCTTGCTTCCACCATAGTTGAATATCACCAGCTTCTGAAAGTTACTTAGAAATCTCATCTTGGTTTTTCTTGTCTTTGTAACATTTTAATTCATAGTGATAACATACAAGAAAACACTTGACTGTCCTTGTTCTCCCAAAGTCATTAAGTTTTAGAGACAATAAAACAGTAAGGATAGACCAGCAGGGACAAAAGCTATGCATTTTATAGTCTCAGTGAAAGATCATCATTAAAAAGGTCACATTAACACTTTTTTTTCCCCATTTTTTTTCTCTTTGAGGCATTATTGATCGCTGACAGCTAAAATTACTTCAAAGGCAGCTGAAGTGGCCACCACAGTGAGTCAGCTAAATTCTCTGTAGCAGTGGGTCAGTTTCAGTATCACAAGTTCTTTTGTTTGGATGGCTGTCTTTTTAAAGTCAATGATATAGGCAATATGCCTAACGTAGGGCCTCAAACTGGAATATCACTTTTGTTTCTTTAAAAATAAAAAAAAAAAGAGAAATGTGTTTGCAAAGGTGAAAAGATGCAAAGCCAGTGATCAAAGAATTAAGAGTGTTTTCCCTAGAACTTCTCAAATGTTGTATAATAGAAGAGAAAGAAGACGTTCCCAGATAGACAATGAAAAATCTCTACCTGGTATCTACCCCTATTCAAGATAAGCTAATTGTCAAAAAACATTATTTTGAGTGAATGAAAATCCTAACGTAAGGGATCATCACACCAAATGTTGACACAAAGGCAGTCCAAAGAGAACCTGCTTACTAACAGCTCTCTTTATCTCCTGCAGCCACAGGCAGAGGTGGTGGTGAACTTTCAGCATTTTCATTGTCTTCCTTCATTCCAGGTTCACAACAAGGACCTTCCTTTCTTTTTTCCCCGTTAGGGGCATCTGAATGAACAACAACCAAAAAGCTATTCCATATTATTGCTTTACAAGTTTGAGTTAATGCTACAAGGAATGCTCCTTCTCCCAGGATACATGGCCTTGGAATGTAACTTCTCAAGGTGGAACTGTGACTGCTGAAAATTATAGGAAGAAGCTAAGTAGATTTCCATATATCTAAATTTTCCTGTGGATAAAAATTAATAAATAATAAAAAAAAAACCACAAAAAAAAACAAAAAACAACAGCAAAAAAAAACCAGTATTTCATAATGCTTCAGGTAACATAATATCTAGCTAACTAAAACGTTCACACCTATGACTATAAAGAATAACATAAATGCCCATGTGCAGACTAAAATCTCTGTAATGAAGACTGCTTAGAGGCAGTATGGCATATAATAACTGAAATGGCATATAATGGCATATAATAACTGAAAGTTTCAAATCTCATTGTGGTCAAAGCAAATAAATATTCCATCTCAAATTGAAGTGAGATTTCCTTCAGTCATGTCCAGATTAAAAATTATATATTTATCAAACTTCTAGTGATACTGCTGTCCATAGAGGTAGCAGTGTAAAACAGTGTCCTATCAAACACACAAACAATGTGCTAATTACATTATATGGGAGATTGGAGAGCATCTTTTCTCCACAAACATGACATTAAGAAGACCAAATACACCACTGTATGCCCACAAAGGGGAAAAAAAAAAGAAAAAAAAGAAAGGCTATTACAGCCACAGAGTAGTAGTATGCTTTATGGAGGGAGATTATTAGGACACTTTTGCCAGCTCATGATGAGCTGTTGTTTCTGAAGTATTACATAGACTTTGGACAGGCTTTTATCATTAAATAATTAACCTTTCTATAACATTTACACATGTTATATTTCTGTCTTCTCCCACTTAAAACATTTTTTCATTTAGGAGATGGATTGAGTAGTTCTGGTTTGAGTCACACTCTCTTCTCTTTTTCTCTGAACAATTTATTCACTGTTACCATGGAAATGATTTCATCTTTCCAATAGAAGGATTCCAGCCCTGCAGTCTTGTTTTTGTCAACCTCCAACTTTCCGCCTTTATTATTGTCACTGTTAGATGAGACTATTTACCTATGCCAAGAAAAAATATATATATTTAAGGCACTTTCTTATTGGAATTTCTTTCTTCTGACCATTGAGTTTGGATACTAAAGCTCTCAATCAGTTTTTTGTCCTGTATGGATGTGATATGAAAATATAATGCTCCTCCTTTCTCTGTCCTATGTGGGTAAAATACTATTGTCTTACCAGCCCCCTATTCTGGTTGGACATAAATGGGCATAAGTGCACATAAAAGATGAAAAAGGCTTTGGCAATCAACATGAAAAGGAGCAAAGTGAAACAAACTATATTCATAGCAGCAGGATAAAAAGCCAATTTTCTTCATAAATGGTCTGTGCTTTGTGCCATCATCCTGTTTTACTTCCAAAATGATGGCTGGAATATAATTCGATTCCCAGGGTTTGTTTGGTTTATAATGTTGCCAATACTTTAAGGCCTATTAAACATGCAAATCTAGAAAAGCTCATGACATTTGCTTGGATTTACTGGATCAAAAACATTCCTGTGATGGAAGAATTTAATTTGTTAAAGCCTCAGAGAACTTGATAGCACTTGGGGTGTAATAGATTATAGAAAACTTCTCTGTATTATTTATTTCTTCATCTTATGTGAGAGTAAACCAAAGCAGATATTTTTATCTAAAAAAAATATATTACACGAAGTTCCCAATAACCTTGTCCAGTCTTTCAGAAGACATCAGTTCTCTCAGATAGTATATTAGAATTATTATATTATTTTAAAGGAGTATTCTATCTCCTTGGAAAGGTAGTAACTTTTGAGTGGTAAAGAGAAGAAGGAAAGGTAGCAATCAAGTGCAGAACCAAGCAAGCCAATTTCTTCCATTATTATATGCACACTGAAAAGACTTCTGGGATTGAAGTTACCATGAAGTGGATAGGGAGATTAGAACATCACTTCTTGGACGTTGTGTTGAGGGACATGGTTTGGTGATGGGTGGACAGTTGGACTGGATGATCTTATAGGTCTTTTCCAACCTTGGTGGTTCTGTGATTCATGTCTAGTCAGGTTTAAGATGTAATATCACAATGCAAATTTTTCTTTTCTCTCTTCCTTAAGGGAGAAGAATGGCTCATGGAAGGTGATGACAGAGGTCTGGAGATGGTTATTCTAATGGACTGCCAGTGGATTTGCTGCCCTTCTGTTTCTGAGAGTTGACCGGGTGCCACGAGCTTCAGAGCTGAGCCAAGATCTCATTGTCCCCAAAAACTACAGGGATTTCTTTTGTGTTCTGCTCTCCATTTTATCTCACTCCCTGGTCCCCTCCAGTTCTTGCATCACTTCTGGTGTTTGTGAGATCTTCGTGGAGCTAAATCAGCATTGTATTCCCAAACATTTCTCTTTTGCATGTCACATTTGTGCTGCGCTAGCAAGAATCATAGGCTCAGAAAAGCATCCAGCTTGCACTGGGATTAGCCCCAGGGAACATATAGCCAGGAAGAAGAGGAAGTAGGAATTTCTGCTTCCAGCAATGAACTGTAGCTCACAGGCTCATGCAGCTTCAATATCTGAGGCCATGAGATGGAGAGGCCACAAGCCAAACACCTCTATTTTCCTGAGACAACTCACATGTCTACATAGAGGTTGTGAAAGAGGGTGCTAGTGGGTGACACATGCCTGCAAGGGACTTAATTTCACACCAGTTGAATTCATGTCCTAGAGTAACAATGTGCAATGCATTTTCTGAGGTCTTATTTTAAGATACTTTCCACTTTCTTCTTCTTTAAAAGATCTAACATGCCAGCAATTTACTGTGGAAATTAGAAGGGAACCAGAGAGAGATCCTTAACAGAGAATACTGACAACACCTTGCACATATTTAACCCGTGACTGGCTAGAAATTTGTTCACTGTGATGGTAGACCTGTAGCTCTGCTAATGCAGCCATGGATCGAGGGCTCCAAAATATATGATGCTTAAGTTTCAGGGAGGTGAGAGGAGAAAGAACTCTCCATTAAATTAATGCTTTTCTCTAAAAAGTAAGTGGATAAAATGAGTGCTGTTCCAAGTTTACTTCTTACTGCATGTAGCTGTGCTCCTGTCAGATGCTGAAAGATCAGAGTAAAATCATAGGATAATTCCAGTCCAAAGGGTCATCTGCGAATCATCTAACCCTCTGCACAAAGCAGGGCCAGCTTCAAAGATATATCAGATTGTTCAGGACCTTGTCCAGTGAAATTTTGAATGTGGCTTCCCATTTAAAAATTTCCTTTATTTTCAAGAGACTGTTTCAGCTTTTTCTGCATACTCTTCTGATATCTCTCCTTTGGATAGGGTATTCACACTGTTAATAACAGAATAATATTACTTTTGTATTACTCTTGAAACTCATTGTTCTGAAGAATATAAGAAAATGTATTAATTTCACTGTTTTATCAGGTCAAATGCCAGCAGATTGGCAGAAACAGCCCTCCATGCAATCATGATTCAAATCATTGTTTAAAGTCTACATTCTGAACATTTTACAGTTCCAGAAAGTCCTAGAAGACAAGTGTCTCATGTTTACAATCTTCAGCTTGCTCAACTGGTTTTGAGCCTGACCAATGATACTTAAGGCTGATTCATTTGCTCTTAGCTGCATTGGGTTAAACAACAGTTGCACTTCTGCCAGACATTAGCATTGTAATCACCTCCTTACCTTTGAGATTCAGCATGAGCCAGCTGGTTGTAGGTCTACAGCTTGGCTGCTCTCAGGTCTGGCTCCCCATCAGCTCCATTTCTTAGAATGAGTTATAAGAACACACTGCACCCAAACAAGGAAGCTGGGACTCCATCCTTTCATGGCTGGGTGATGCAAACAGAAGATCCATATTTGTGACCCTACTATATATACTGTGGACTGAGTCCACACGATACTCTGTCCTTCCTAGGATCTATTTTGTGAGCAGTTCTGTCTTTCCTGGAGCAAGTAATGATGAACACTGATTTAGCACTTGCGCAGTTTCTCACTCTTTTTTGCTCTTCCCAAACTCACACCTTTTTCATATTTCCCTGATGCTCTTTTGGGAGAAAATAAAACTGGAATTCCTGAGGTTATATCCCTATCTCTCCAATACTGCTGTCAGCAGACTAGACAGAGAAAAGACATACTCTAATCCTTTCAGTTGAGATGGGATTTTGTTGTGTTTCATAAGATGCAGACACAACACTCCCAGACCAGCTGATGGAGAGCAGAAGCAGCACATACAAACACACACTCACAAACACAAACAATCAGAGCTCCATATCAGTCATGTTGTCCTCACAATTTGCTATGCTTCAACTATGACTCCTTTGCAAAACATCAGTCCAAATCACTGAACTAGTGGAGATTAACAAATTCCTTCCTTTGCTGTTAAACAGCAGATTTTAAGAGGCTGTTTGGGAGATGATAGAGAATGATTTGAAGTTCAGCATGGTTTTGGTTTCTTTGATAGCAAGATATATATCAGATAGGAAAATATAAGATTTCTCTTTGAAGTATAATAAGTTTTGAGCATTTTAATGAAAATGTTCTTCCCCATCTCCTACTACATCATTGACTGTGCTTCCAGTAGAAGTCTCCTGGGTTCCTCTGACACAAGGCAGTAATATGAAACACAGAGATCAGATCAGTTACAGTGCCATCATTCAATTTTAAACCACAGCTTTAAACAGGCTCAGCACTGTGAAGTTCCTGGGCCATATCCTGCAGCCCTCTGGTGTGTTTTGTTCAAAGTTCAACTTCTGGATGAAATACGTACTTACACCTTTCATAAAAAATCCCCTAATTGTCCATATTTCTGAACACAGGATCTCAAAAGTTTCTTGTTAGATCAGTTTCTACAAGGAAGGATAAATTACATCATTGACTGAAGACTTCAAATTAGCGAGGCTGATGATCGAAAATGAATGTGCCCTTATAATAGTTTGGGTCTCTCCATACATGGTATATTGCAATACTGCACTAATTTTTCAGATGGCTTGTTGCATTCTATGGCAAAAAATAGATAATGAAAGAAGAAAAAAAGCCACCAAAGATAACAAATGTCCAGAGAAAAAGTCTGTCTGTTCCAAGATGCCACACATTCCTACTATGTCAGTCAAGAAGATATTTAAAAACCAGCTTGACATGGTCCTGGAAAAAATGCTCTAGATGACACCACTTGAGATCTTAAGAGGTCACTTCCAACCCCACTGATCCTGTCATTCTGTGAATGAAGAAATCCTTCACAGAGCATTCCTCATTTTGGAGCAGAAATTCTAAATACCTTTATAGGCATCACTTGGCATCAGTTGTCTTCCTGTTTTCACCAGAAGCTTTTTAAATTAGCAACACATCAGCATGGCCAGGGATCATAGAATCACAGACTCACAGAATCACAAAGGTTGGAAAAGACCTACAAGATCATCCAGTCCAACCATCCACCTACCACCAATATTTCCCCACTAAACCATGTCCCTTAGTACAAAATCTAAATGTTTACTGAACATCTGTTTTCAGGGACAGTGACTCAACCATCTCCCTGGGCAGCCCATGCTAGTACCTGGTCAGTCTTTCAGAGAAGAGATTTTTCCTAACATCCAACCTGAATGTCCACTGGCACAACTTGAGGCCATTCCCTGTTGCCACTTACATGGAAGAAGAGTTCAACCCCCACCTCACCACAACTTCCTTCAGAGAGCTATAGAGAGTGATAAGGTCTCCCCTCAGCCTCCTCTTCTCCAGACTGAACAATCCCAGCTCCCTCAGCTGCTCCCCATAAGACTTGTTCTCCAGACCCCTCACAGCTCTGTTGCCATTCTCTGGACGTGCTTCAGACCTCAGTGTCTTTCTTGGAGTGAGTGGCCCAAAATTGAACACAGAACTTGAGGTACGGCCTCACCAATGCTGAGTACAGAGGGGCAATCACCTCATGATTCTGCTGGCTGCATTATTTCCAATAAAAGTCAGGATCAAAAGAGCCTGTATAAATTTGGATTGACAGGAAAATTCTGCTGGTATATCCTGCAAGGAGTATGATGTCCTAGGTCTGCAAGCACTGAATGCAACTTACCCTAGGTTTGTTGCTTGGAACAAAGTGGTACAAAGCTCAGAAATGGAAAACAGGCCTCCTTTGGACTGCCAGGCTCCAATTGCTAGTGCCAGGATTGGGAAGAAAAGAAAGAAGCTTAAATTGACTACATCAAACTGAACTGGAGGGGATGGAACAGCTGGAACCCAGTGCAGGTGTGGAGAGAGACCAAGGGACAACTCCAAAGAAAATCTTATCTATAGCATTTTGTGAGCTTAAAATGATTTACTGAGTAACACTTAACAGTGTTTTAAAGCTAATGCACATTTTCCTCCCTGCCCCCAGCCCGTCATACACAGATGTGTACATGTGAATTCTCTTTAGCAGGCTCATCAAATGAATCCTCTCAAGATGCTTTGGAAAAAAAAAAATTCAATATATAAAGTGCAGTATGATTTTTTGAGAAAAAAATATCAAAAATGTCCCATTCATCTTCCTTACTTTCTGTAAGTATTTAGTCTTTATATAATATTCTGCTCTGATTACACAGTGCAAGTCTGCTTTTTCTGTTTAAAGAACTAGTTATGAAAGAAGGCTAGGTTTGGGTTTTCTGCTTTTATGCACAGAAAACATAGTTTTGTTACTGGGAGCAACACAAGCTCAGAAAATGATTGGGCTTTTAAATGTCTAAGTTTTGTGATAAAGCATAAACAGGAAGGTGTAGGCTGGTTCTGAGGTTATAGAGAGAGTACTAGAAGGAATACAGGGAAGAAGCAGAGTGACTGAGACACCTACACCAGTTTCCACATGGACTCTGCTAAATCAGACAAATTATTCCAAATTTATGAAATTTACAAATTTTAATCAAGTTTAGATTTTGGCTGTGGAAATACATCAGGCCTACAGTCCCATTTTATCAAACTAACTGGTAATACTTTTGCAGATTTGAAAGGTTAATTCTATTGTTGAGTAATATTTTAATTTATTCTAATTTGTCTCATCTTGATTCATTTGCCTAATAATTTTGCATATCTTTACATTAATTACAGTCCATTAAGTTAAAACCTTTTAACAAATACTAATTTGTGGCCACTTTCACCACTTGAAGCTCATTCTTTTCCAAATGTCATACTCTTTAAAACTCTTGGCATAAAAGAAATGAAAATAAGCCATCATCTTCAATATTTCTGTTGTGGCATGGAATGACAGGTTATACAGAACTCTTATCATTTTCAAGGGGAATTTTAGGAACAACTTAAATTGTTATTGTTTTTATTAAAATTAATTTTTCCCACTGATTTTTATCACTTTACCTCTGACAAAACTACTGTGTCTACTGATTGTATTTCATATCAGAGATTGTTTAATGTGATCAACTGAAGGCCCAGAAAGCATTGAAATGTTTCTTGTGCTTTGATGAAGCTCTCTATCCTTGTATTTGCTGGTGCACACCAACCCATCTCACCAGTGTTCATTCATAGAATCATAGAATAGCTTGAGTTGTAAGAGACCCTAAGAATCATCAAGTTCCAACTCCCCTGATACAGGCAGGGTAACCAACTGATAGATCAAGTACTAGAACAGACCACTCAGGACCCCATTTAATATGGACTTAAAATAATAATGGAAGGCTGCAACGAGGTCTCCCTGAAGTGTTCCCTTTTACACGCTGAACAAACCCAGTTCCTTCAGCCTATCTTCATAGGAGAAGTGCTCCAGCCCTTGGATCATCTTCATGGCCCTCCTCTGGACCCTTTTCAAAAGCTTCACATCATTTCTGTGTTGGGGGTTCCAGACTTGTACATATTCTAGTTCCACTGCCTATACTTGCCTTTCTTTCCTTTCAGTTTGACCAGGCAGAGTCTTACTAATCCATGTCAATTTATTGCCTCCGGTCTGCTTTCTTCTTCTGAGGGGACGAAGAGCTCTCGCACTCTCAGAGGTGTCCTTAAAGAGAACCAAGCTTTGCTTCACTCCTTTGTCTCTAAGGACTTCTTCCGAGGTGATCTCATCCTTAAACAACCTGAAGTTTGCTTTCCTGAATCTCAGCATCCTGACTGTCCACTCTTTGCCAGGCTCACATTCCTTGAGATCACAGATTCGACCAGGCCATGGTTGCTGCATCCCAGGCTGCCTCCGATCTTAATATCTTTAATGATCTTCTCCACATCGGTGTAGATTCATGACTCAGGATAATGAAGATTACATATGATGACTAAAAAGACTGCCTGAGTTGCTTATGTAGGAGACATAGTCAACAATGCAAACTTCAACTGTCTGCATTAACAGGTTGTGAGAAGAAATAAAATATTTTATTCTCTTATTTGTACTCTGCAAAAATTTGGTAAAAAGATGTTCCTTGCCTTAAGGCCCCTCTAAGTTAAAACACAAGTAATACACATAATTAAAATAAATCAACAAATATCAGCAGGTTACTGCGAACAGGCACAAGGCTACCAGGAAATAACAGTCAAAACAACTCAGCTAAAAATGCCATGACAGTAACTTCTTGCACTACGGGAGGTTCAGATTGGATGATAGGAACAATTTCTTCAAAAGAGTAGAGAGGCACTGAAACGTGTCTAGAAAGGTGGTAGAGTTATCTGGAGTTGTTAAAAAAATGTGAACATGTTGCACTGAGGGACATGGTTAGTGGGCATAGTGGGGATGGGATGATGGTTGGACTAGATGATCTCAAAGGTCTTTTCCAACTTTAATGATTCTGTGGTTCTATGATTCTATACCTGGAATTTTTAGAGTCACCATAGAAAAGATGAGGCTGTGCATTCAGTTGGGGATGAAATGGATGATTAGGAGAGTTCCTAAAGTTAGCTGCTAAGTGATTGAAAAAGTAAATTTTAAACTTCACATAACTTTGGAATAGGAATGTTCATTGAGTTAGCTGATATTTCCCAAACAGGTTTGTGAAAATTATATGAGAAAAAGACAATTAACTTCTGCAAATTACCTTATCCTTGTTACCCTTACAAGTTATGGTTGCACATTCTGCTATTCCCAGCTCTGTATTCTATACCCAAGTTACTGTATTAGTGTCTCTTAAGAGTTTCAGCAGTGGTACTTTTCTGCTATCATTCTTGTGCTACTGTAGCTTTGCACGTTGATATACCAATAACGCCAGGCCAAGTTCTCATGGGAAGAGCTACCACTGTTGTAGGAACTACCTTATTTTTCCTCACTTTACAGAATCACAGAATGGCCTGGATTGGAAGGGACCTCAAGAATCATGAATCTCCAAGCCCCCTGCCACATGCAGGGCCACCAACCTCCCCATTTAATACTAGACCAGGCTGCCCAGGGCCCATCCAATCTGGCCTTGAACACCGCCAGGGATGGGGCATCCATAGCCTCTCTGGGCAGCCTGTTCCAGCACCTCAAAACTCTCTCTGTAAAGAACTTCCCCCTGACATCCAACCTAAAACTTCCCTCCCTCAACTTAAAACTATTTCCCCTTGTCCTGTTGTTATCTACTCTTCCAAAGAGTTGATTCCCCTCCTCTTTGTAGGCTCCCTTTAGGTACTGAAAGGCTGCAATGAGGTCACCCCTCAGCCTTCTTTTCTCCAGGCTGAAGAAACCCAGCTCCCTCAGCCTGTCTTTGTAGGGGAGGTGCTCCAGTCCCCTGATCATCTTTGTGGCTCTCCTCTGGAGAGATGAAGAGAGAAGGAGAGATGAACTTTAATCCCCTTCAAAACTCCTTCCACATGATGTCACATAGCATGGAATATCCCTTTGGCCAATTTAAGTTGTCCTAATTCTCTTCCCTCCCAGCTCCTTCTTTCCTTCCCTGTGAATCACCTTGGCTCTATACAACACTGCTTAGCAGCAACAATATACATAGGTGTGTTATCAGCATTGTTTTTCTCCTACAAAGAAAACATATGCTCATACCAGACATTCTGAAAAAAACAATTCTATCCCAGATGAAACTAAGATACCACCATATGTGGAGACAATAGGAAGACAGAGCCACGCATATATACCTCTAAATCAGTGTAATATATTCACCTGGCACTCTACTTCTGTGGGTGGCTACAGGGATAATTTTCTCATTTTCCTTCCCTATTTCTCTCTTTCTCTCTCTCTTTCTCTCCTTTAACTCCTATTTTTTTCCAGAAGAGTAACTTCCACTGCTGAGTAGATGGATATCATTAGCTACAAAAGGCCTCCACTAATAAATCTTCGTTCATGAGAACCTGTTTCGCTGTCCCTTGTGCAACATTACCATTTTCTCAGCTACCTTCAGAAACTCCAGCTTTAATGTGAGATTTTAGTGTCTTCTGCACTTTGATGTAAAGGCTGATTATCTGATTGAAGTGCCTGTAATATACGCAGTTATCATATCCTCTATATTTGAATCAACGAAACCAATTTCCATCTTTTCTATCTGATTTGCAGTGATCCATTAAAATCATTCGCCTTCAATAACTTGCTGAAAATAGCTTTACTCTCACTTTTGGAAGATGCTGCCAATATCCACATAGCATCAGTGTATGACAGTTGCAATTTGTTTATCAGTGCATTAGGTTTTAACCACTGTACATCCTCTCATCACCCAAAAAACAATTGCAGTCTGGAGTCTTATATCTATATCATTTCTATGAATAATATGTATAACTGAATTTAGTCCATCACTTGATATCATTCTGTCACATGAATGTCAAAGTAAAGGAGCTCTAAAGCAAACAAAGAAAGAAAAATGGTAGTCATAAGGTAAAGAGTTCCAAGAGAAAAAAAGAACCTTGAATTGAGCAGTCATTGGAAAGCTTTTCTTTTTCTTTTTTTCTTTTCCCCAGATTCTAGGGAAAGTAATATGGCTTGTAAAGACCCAATACAAAAAAGAATATTAAAGAGTTGATGCATTACTCTTAGAGGACAGAAAGCAGATTTAGCCTGTAGGCCCACTTGAGAAGAGCAGACTGACAGACATAGGCTGGAAAAAATGGCCCAAGCAGCTCTATCAGTCTCCATTTTAAGAAGTTTTCAGCATGAAAATAGACCACGTAGGCCTTATACTACCTATTTCACACTTCTACATACCCTTGACTGAGCAAATAAGAACAATCTGAAGAAATTCTGAATTATTCAAGATGACTGAAGTGATAGATAGTACATTAATCTTTTCTCAGTAGTCAATTTGTTGGATTCTGTCTTCAGACAGTGAAGAAAGAGAAGGCCCATCTCTAGAAAGATGCCCATGAATGTAAGATACAGTTCACACTGTTTCTGGGAAAGTGCCTTACTTAGAAAAAGTCTGAAGGACGAGGTAAGCATGATTATATTGTAGTAACCCTGATAACACTGTGGAGTTACTACAGCTATTCTGCTAACATCACTGTCATGTTTCTTTACAATGTGTCGTCTTATCAACATTATCAAACCTATGTGAGGGAAGGCCATAGGTTTATTTAACCCATGTTATGGGACAGATTAGGAATCAAGGCTCCCAGGTAAATGAGCAGGGAGAGTTGCATGCCAGTAGGATATGCTAATAGGAAAAAAGTTGATGGAAAAAACATATTTGGTTTCTAATAAGGTTTGCATTCTCCAGCACTCAGTCCAGCCAAAAGGAGAGGAAAAAATCTGAAAGGAAGAAAAAATGCTTTTCAGAATTGTCCCTTTTGAGGAAAAAAATCTTAGGATCATACAATAATTGAAATTGGAGTAGGTCTCTAGAGGTCATAAAAACTAACATAATTTGAAGACCTACAAGGACAGAAATTCCACCGTTGGTGCCTAATAGATTTTGTCAGTCCTTGTTTCTGATGAGCCACTGGGAAGAGAGGTGAAAAGAATCAGTACATGAAGTTCTTAACAGTGGCCAATGAGTGCTGCATGCTGTTAAAAAACACTTTTAAAAAGAAAACACATTGAAGAAATAGCAATAATGATGTTACATTGACATTAATTAGGTTATGACACAAAATTTCCATTTACCAAACTAGTCTTGGGATTGGCAGGAAAGGGTTTCAGTGTTCAGAAATAGAAGAAGATTTTTTGGAAAAATATCTCTGACTTCAACACAAAACTTGACTGTATTAAGTTTTTGCAATGTAGACTTAAAACAAATAAGTAACATTCAAAAAAATCCAACTGTGAACTATGACACACTGCTTTGTGTCTCTAATGAGTCTCTTCTTAATTCCAAATTTCCTTATTCTTATTATTTTTCTTGTAATATTTTAAATAAATTAATATTTGAGAATTACTCATGAAAAGACTTCTTTTACTGGAAAAAAAATTCACTTTCAAGTGAATTTTAAAATTCTGGATTTCGTCCCTTTGCATCCACATTCAGTTAATAATATCATTATAGAACTGTGCTATGATCTTAACTTTCAGATGCTATTTTTATTTATGCTACCCTTTCAAGTAAACCATTATCTAAATTTAAAAAAGCCAAACAATCTGAGATTTTTAAGGTAAAATCCTTTTTCCATGAAGAAGTATCAGAATTTTTTTCTAACAATCATTTAGTTTGCCAATTCATATTTTTGAGAATCATTCAATTATATTAAGCTATTATTTTTTCTACATTTTAAAGCATTCTGCCAATGACAACATGTTGAAATTATATCAATGTCGTTGTTTGTGATTTATGGTTTTACTGTATTTCATTGGTTTATTACCCTTTCTGTGATGAATCCTGATGCTGTCACATCAAATGTTTACTGAATTTACCTCTGTAGGCAGGGAATAAATTGCTCTTTCATCCTTGCATAATCTGATTGACATACCTACATTGAATAGGCTCCTTTTTTTACCATGACAATGAATCCCATTTCTCTTGTCTTACTTCATAAATTCTGAACAGTCAAATTACCATAGTCTGTAAGTATTGTGAAATTATGAATACAGCAAAAGGTAATCATGGTTGGCCACACTTTGTAATGAGGTATGGAGATTGAATGAATTCCAGTGATTGTGATATATTTCCATGTTGGCATTAAAACTGTCACAACCTCTTGCTGCCTGTTTAATGGGCATGCTCTGAAACAGTTATTCCAATGAAGCAATTTGCTTTTATATAATTTAAAACATTTTTTTAAAAAAAATTTTGGTAGAGCTGTGATGTGTATTTTGAATTGTGCTACTTTAGAGAAAGGATGAACAACCTCTTTTTAATTATTATTTGGCATTGACCAAGAATAATTGTTCTGCTTTAGTGGCAGAAGAGGGAATGTTTTGTATTTCAGGTGGTCAAGATTCAAATTTTAGTTCTCTTGCAGGTGTTCCAGAGTTTGAAGAAATCTGGGAGCCTGTGATTTGAAATCCACAGCTTTGAGTTAGATGCCTCAGCTCCTGACACAATGAACAGGATAAATTAGTTGTAAGGGTCTGTATAAAACTCATTACCTGGAATAAAGACTTGCCTAAGTTGAATGAATGCTAATAGTATACATTTTTTCTGTTAAACGAGGCTGTGTGGCTGGAATTCAGACATCTAGTAAAGGAAAATGTCAGTAAGTAGTTGATGTCATTTAGTTTTCAAAATGAAAATAAACAGGAGCAAGTAAAAGCCTAACCAGCACTGAAGCTCTCTGGAAGGGAGGTATATAAGAATGTTAACAGAGTATTTCATCCTGCATCATGATCAGTTCAAGAAAACAAAGAATAGTCAAAAAGGAGATGGCTTTGTTTCTGCCAATATGCAATAACTCACACAATATTAGCTGTATTGTTGTGTTTTTTTTTTTTGAGGAAGGAATCATTTTGAATCTCTGTAACTGATGCTGAAGGCTCTTGAGGTACACCTGAAGAAGAATCATAGGGAAGGGACACATTTGCACAGATTTCAATGACAGAGTGAAAACACACTAAGCTTTTAACTGGGCAACGACTGAAGAGATTTTTTAGCCTTTTTGGAGAACCATTTGAACCATGTGATCTTCTGAGAAGACATCAGAACAGTTCAATATGAGATCAGAAAGACAGAGGGAGTATGGAGGACACCAAGACAGTGATTAACCTTGACACAGTTATTAGAGGGTTACAGAAGATGACTGGCAAAAAAGTAAATAATTTTCCTATGACTTAGCTTTGAAAAGCACTAGTGCAAATGCTAAGAAAACAGCAGAAACACACTGCTGGGGTCAGAAGGCATGACCAAGAAACTTGGAGCTTGTGGGAAAGGATGCATGCATTATCAAAAAAGCCTATATCAGCAAGTAGTGTGGCCCGGCATAAATGCTCAGGGGAACATTTTGTGTTGACAACCCAGTGTTCATGCTGCATATGTTTCAGGGTGTCTCTAACTTGTCTCCCCAGTTCCCTGGACTGAACTCTCACTGGCAGCTGCACACCAAGTGTTTCTTCTGTTCTGATTTCTTATCCAAGCAAGTAGAATAGAAGATTAATTACAAAAATCCAGTCCTGATCCGAACTAAATCACAGAATCATAGAATCATACAGTATCCTGAGCTGGAATGGACTCACTAAGATCATCAAGTCCCATACCTGGCTCCACACAGGACCATCCAAAAATCAAACCATTTTTCTTGAAAATGCTAGTGTAAAATGCTAGTGTACACTCATTGAGAGCTCATGTGCACTGAGGCAGATAAGAGATCATCATTGCCTGGGCAGGAATAATCTCCTGCATGCTTACATCTTCGTATCTGTTGGTCTGGCATGGAAGAATGATGACAGCATCATTTTTCTTTGATAGCACTGGAAAATAAAAGCAATTTTCAGGGCTGCAAAACCAACTGACCTCCAGAAACTCAGAGCACATATGCACTGGTTTACGTGATCTCTAGCTGTGGTGGCTGACTGTCTGATACAGATTGTTCTTTATGTTGGTTGTTAGTGAATGAATTGGTGGTTAGTGTGCCAACTGACACACTGCTCATCAGAGTCAGAGAAAAATTATTTTTTTTCAATAGGCCACTGATTAGATGTGGCTGAGTCAGAAGGGTATGAGTCACCACTCAAATGACAAGAGTAAATTTAGTGCCTAGGGGAAGGGAGGCGGCTCTTAAAAGCAAACACATTACTTGGAACTGAGGAAATCGAAGCCAGGTCTCCACCACAAAATTTTTCAGTGTACCTGTATTTTCTAGAGGTGCAATCACCCACAGAGTTGATACTGCTTTATTGGCAAAACCTGTGGTGCAGACAGGGAAGCTTCAAGAAGAGTGTTTGTCATGAAGCTGTTGCTATAGAGAACGTAACCAAGCTGACAAAAAATGACTTCAGGTAAGATTTCATCAGTGCATGCTTGGGGTGCTCCTACCTCAATTAGGACTCTCAGAAAGAGGGAATCCCTAAGTCTAGTTTCAAGATCCTGAATGGATTTAGGCATGAGCTAGCATGCTACATAGCTTAAACATGTGACAATGGGCAGATTTATGTGATAGGGAAATCTATAGCCTCAGTCAGGGCTCAGGGATTAGCAGATGTGGAGTTGTTTAAATGGAAGTTTTGGATCTCAGTATCTCAGTTCCTGCTAAATGTTGCTTTAATGTCATTTCAAGAAGTTAGGAAAAAAGTGATCTAGATCAAACTGTCAAAAAGTGGCTTTGCAGCAAATTGTCCCATAACAAATATTAGTAGATCACCCTAAACTGGCACAATCTTTCAAGGGAGATCTAACTAACAGCACATTGGTCTGAGCTCCTGAGTGTCAGTGAACACTGATTAATGAGTATATCAGCAGAACAGAATATCTTACAAACGATGTAGTCATTAATGCACAAAGCAGGCTGTGAATGCTGTTGAGGACAGAATCAAAATTGAAGATAATTGCCTGAGGCTGGAAAAAAAGGGTTTGAAAATAACAAAAACAAAAATCAGTAGACAGTAAAAAACAACTCAGGGAAAAAAAAAAGTGGCGACAGTAGAAAAAATAAAAGATAGATGAGTGAAATGGTACCTTGGAGAGAAGGAATTAAAATCTGTTGTGGACCACCAACTGTATGACAGAACTACAAGGAAATGTTGTTATAAACAAAGCAAATCGCCATCCCAAATGAACAGGAATGTCATCTCCAGAACTTATGAAGCAATTAATCTTTTTGTCTCCACTTAGCTCGAGGCACTAAACTTCAAGAGAGATGCAGTCACACTAAGAAGAATAAAAGGAATGTTATCTATCCATCAATACAGAGGTAATTCAGTTTACTTTTGAAATAAAATAAAGCACTGAAGAACATGACAGAAATTCCAATATTGAGAATATTTTTGAAAGGGTGATGATACACGAATCTTCATTTCCAAGGAATAAAAGAAAATAATTAATTTTCTAAGACAAGGTGTGGCTTGTGGTTTGGGTATTACATAATGTATTCCCGACCACAGAGATAAACTGTAAGAGATTATTCTTTTACATCATTGTCTCAATGCTTGCTGGGGACACAGATGAACAAATCCAAGCAAGTTCTGGGCAAGGGTTGAGAAATCCTTTGTCTGGAGAACTCTGATGGACAAGTCCTGGGCAAGGGTTGTGAAATCCTTTGTCTGAGGGACACAGATGGACAAGGCCAGGGGCAAAGAGAGAGAGATAAGCTGCAGCTTAATGTCTGTGAAGCGGTCTTTTGTGTGGACTTATCTCAAGGAAGATGGCCATGTCAGGGGGTACTACATGACTCTTGCTCAAGCACCCAGGGATGTCACGTAGGCAGAAAAAAAAGAAGGATAAAATGGGGACCTACAATCATGAGGTTTAGGTTTTCTGGCAACAGATTCCTCATGAAGAAGAATGGAGGTTTCTGCTATGAGAAGCCTCATGACCTGCCTCTCTCCCTCCTGGACTTGCTTTGTGCTCTCTCCCTCCTGGACTTGCTCCGCACTCTACCACGATGCTGAAGAAGAACAAAGGTGTCTGCCATTGATTCCTCACTATGGAATACCTACATGCTGACGGACTCTCTTGGGCCTGCTACCTGAGTCGTGCTGCTTCCTCCCAGATTGGCTGTGCAATTCCTGCTACCTGCTTGCTGCCCAAGGCCGGCCACGCTGCTGCTCTCACCCCCCTGCTGCTTTTGCCTCAGACCTTCAAATGTCGTGCAATGGCACCGCTGCTGGATCCTGGTGGTGACTATCCCTGCTTTACGCAATTCTTGCTTCTTTTCTATCTTTTCTATCACCCTCATTCCCTTCCCCATCTCCCTGGTTAGGATTTATAATAAACTGGTTGGACCAACATTTGAGCCGTTGTTTCTTAAGCTCACACCAGTTATACAGATACCTCATCTTCCTCCTATAAATTGGAGCGAGACATAAGCAAGCACTAACAAGCTATCCAAGCTGTGGCAACCCTGCTACTAAAGGTTTTAAAGACCGTCTCAGTAAATTTTTGTAGGTGAAAATGTTCTTGGTCTTCAGTCAGAACAGTGACAGCTGTGCTATGAAAGTAACTTCCAACTTTATTATGTAGTGGAAATGCATAAAAAATTGATTCTGACTCTTTCCAGAAGTAAATAGCACAACATGGAGCAGAGGCACCGGCTGTAATTCCAATTGCATATGAGAAAGATATTTTTTCCATGTGTGTAGTATAAAACAGCAACAGGTTGCCAGAAATGCTCTGAAATTTCCAAGTTTGGAAATGTTCATGGTTCTGCTGGACAAGGCCTCTGTTGCTGCTTTGAGCAATAGATATAGCAAAGGGCCTGCAGAGATCCCATTTGAACTGAATTACCCTGCGATTCTGTGATTCTCTTGTTGCAGTTCATGCAAGGAAGGGAGGTGTCACATCACCCATGGGCAGAAAATGCTGCTTTTATTCCAGAGTAGGAGGACGTTCATCCCATATTGGCATTAGTGATGCATTATCTCTAGACAGTCTGGGATCTCTTCTGTAAAATAAAACAAGTTATTGTCCATAATTATCTTCAGCCTACGTGAACAAAAAAAATTCTTCATATCTCTTTACTCTCCACTCAATCCCACCCCTTTCTCTTTAGATATCCAAATGTGCTAATGTTTTTAATTAGAGAACACAGAAAAGAGTATTATCAAAAGTTCTCTTTGGAAATCTGCATTACTGATTTGCCTTCAATTCTTCTCATTAAGTAATTAGCTTTAAAAATGTAATGTCAGAATGGCCGGTGAGGAAAAAAAACAACACCACCACTAACAACAAAAAGCCCATACCTGTATTTTAAGACATATTTTGTGAAGAAATCTGTTTTCAGACTTGAACTGAACTTGACTACAGTACTATAAGGCAATCAGAAAGGCAGGTACCTCCTTTACTATAAGTTCTCTAGTGTGTAGGAGTAGATGTTTCCTACACTGTTATTATAAAATTTTCCTTGGAGACATAAAATTGTTTCCAATGAAGGATGAGTATACAAGCAAAAATAGAAGTATGCTCTTTTTTTGCAAAAGTTGGTTTAGGCTTCTGTAAGTGTAAATGAAAACAGCATTTGTTCCAACATAATTTGAAGCAAAGCATTAGGTTAATTTCAGTTCTGACTACATGCAGAGCTGATCTTAAGAGAAGCATATACAGTCAGACATGATGGCAAAAATCTTCTCAGTCTACCAGAAGGCCCTTCCGCAGATCCTTTGCCAGTGAGAGAGAAGGGTTGCACATTTTCCCTTCACTGAAGTTTAGACAGTCAGTTAATCATGACACAGCTGCTTTCCAGGAACAAAAAAGTTACAAAATGAGGCTTCTAAAAGCCTTCAGGAACAGAAAGTGGCATGCAAACAGAGACACTGATGTGTAGGAGATACTCAAAATCAGAAATTTTTTTAGGAACACTATAGAGCAAGGATGCTCTATTTGAAGAAATAACTTCTTTTCTAAAGCAATTCGAAAATATTTTGTGTGATCACGGTACAGAGGAACAGGGAAGAATGATTGCACAGAGAAGAGGAGCTTCCTACGACAGTGAGTAGTGTTCGCACATCTACCCTTATGATCCTGCTAGGCCTCAGAAGACAGAACCCTTGCCACAAGCCATTCTTACTTATTCCACCTGGCAGAAAACTAAACCAGAAGAAAACACTACTGCTGGGTGAAGAAATTCAAGCAACTGCTGGGTGAAGAAATTCAAGCAACTCGCGGAGGATTGACCTGCTGTAGATCAGAAACAGTACAGCAACGCAAAATGGCATCACAGATCCAGGAAAGATGGAAGAGGAAAAGGGAGGTCTACAAATGGAGTTGTTCTCTTCAGAGTTTGAGACACTAGATCAGTTCAGCTTCTTGACAGTTCTCAGCCTTACACACCTCTCTTGGGATACGATGTCTCCATAGGTACACTTTTGTCTCCAAAAACTCTACAGAGAACCTAGAGTAATTAGCTCAGAGTTAGGTGATTACGTTAGTCTATCAAGACAGGTGATCCTTCTGCTGTACTAAGCATTGTCAAGTCTGCACCTGGAGTGCAGTGTTTCATTCTAAACTCCTCCCAGTGCAAGAAAGACCTGGATTTGCAGGAGAATCCAATGGAGGGCCAACAAGATGATCAACAGATTGGAGTAGCTCTCTTATGAGCAGAGGCTGAGAGAGATGGGATGGGAGAAGAAGAGGCTCAGGGATCTTCCTAATGTGTATAAGTACCTAAAGGGAGGATGTAAAGAGGACGGAACCAATCTCATTTCAGAGGTGCTCAGTGCCAGGACAAGCAGCAATGATCACAAAATGAAACATAGGAGGCTCCGTCTAAACAACAGGCAGCACTGCTGTGCTGTGCGGTGCTAGAACATGGGCAGAGGTTGCCCAGAGGCTGTGGAATCTCCTCCTTGGAGACCTTCAGAAGCTGCCTGGCCATGATGTCTGTGCTATGGGTGCTCTGGGTAACCATCCTGGCATAGGGGTTGGGCCAGAGGGACCCAGATCTTTTTTTGCCAACCTCAGTCATTCTGGGATTCCATAAAATCATGAGTTAGCTGTCCTCATCATAGGGTCAAAATTTACAGTACTGTGGACACATGGAA
Organism: Lagopus muta; assembly: GCF_023343835.1. Classification (NCBI taxonomy): domain Eukaryota; kingdom Metazoa; phylum Chordata; class Aves; order Galliformes; family Phasianidae; genus Lagopus; species Lagopus muta. The sequence continues at coordinate 25,166,896 of NC_064435.1, forward strand.
TGGACGTGGAAGCAATGGAGGAAGCCTGCTAAAGCAGGTCCTGCTTCCTAATGCCAACAAAGCTGCACTAGTGACATCTTACAAATCACACACTCCAGTCTACAGCAGATGTGTCACGTCCAGGATAATGTCACTGAATTAGATGCAGTGGTTTCAGTTCTCATGATTCCTCTCCAAAGGCAGTCAAGACTCTCCACAGCATTTCACTGTGACAAATAAAAAGTCAATAAGATACAATAAAACGGCATCATAAATTATCCTAGTAACTAGAAACAACAGCTTGAAAAAGAAGCCCAGAAAGGTCATCCTAATAGCACTTTCAAAACAGTTTGATTGTTTCTGGGAAATACATTTGAATGTCAGAAGACTCCTGAAGCTAAGGCAATAACATACAGAGCCAGGATGTATCGATGGCTCTCCTAAGAGTCAGGTCGTATCACCAGTACAACTGATGAAGTTCCCACAAAACCAGCCACTTGGGAACAAAAGAGATCAAGCAGTTTTTTCAGCTAGGCCTGCTTGGACGACTATCATCTGATCTGCTGATGCTGTCTTGTTCTGCTGATAGTTAGCTGAACATCTGTTAAAAAATACAGACTACCAGGTTAAGCGCAGAAATCATGCTTTTCTGTGCCCAAAGTACACCTGGTTAGGATCAGAGCAGAGACCCAGACCACTTGTTTTATGTACACAGCTGCTCTGCACAAGTCATGGAGCGAGATAGCTGTCCTGAAGAACAACCTCAGAAGCTTAGTTGCTGCGTAGGGTGATGCCTAAAATAGCCAGTAAGAAACATTACATTCGGTCTGAACTCGGGGTTGCAATTAGGGCTTTGATTATTACAACTAGATTACATAGAATAAAATAAAAAGGAGGAAGGGCTAGAAGCCACACCTACTACTTCCATGTAGAAGGCATGAATTAAGGGAACATCAGAGAGCAGCAGGGAGTTGCTTTTCCCATTTTCTTAGGGGCCTATCCTGAACCTTGTCTTTAGCACCTATCTGAATAGCAGGATGATCATGGGTACCTCTTGTTTTAGGAAAACGGGGTTAAGTGGCATTCAGTTTTAGCTCACTGGGACATGGAAATCTAGAGTTTATCTAATTCATACAATGTGAATCTGACTGCTTTTTTCAATCATTGCTAAGAATACTTACAGGTATTTTATTGAGAACAGTCTGTGACTAGTTAATTCAGTGGATTATCTTTTCTGTTTTCCATAATATACACTGTAGAGCAAAATCTCTCCAGTCTACCATACAATCTCTACCAGACACTAATGTTGCAAATAACAATAAAAACAAGAAAAAAAAACCATGAAAATTAAATTTCAGCATACAATCTTTAAGTTTCTTACAAATATCAAAGTGAACAGCAGCTCACTGAAGAGAAGTAGGTCTTGCAAATTATTTCATTTGTACTGAGCCAAAACTACTCCGTGGTGAAACACAGGGACCCCAGAAGACAAAGACCAGAGATACTGAAATTACAGACACAAGAAAAAGAAAGAATGCAATCATCTGAGCAGGCACTTATGCATGTCACCTACATCAGTCCCCTGCCACAGAGGTAGCACTGTATTTTTTAATGGACAGTGTTCCTGAGTATTTTAATACAGCTAACAGCCAGCATCTCCCACACTGTCGACAGGTTATGGCTGAGTTTGATTCCTTTCTCACCCAGACGGAGCATCACTGACTCAGTAGTGTCCCAGAGCTGGCTTGATTGTGCTTATCTTAGGAGAAAAGCACAAGGTGATCTGCTGTGAATGCCCTTTGCTAAGGATGCTATCACCGAAACTAAGACCAAGAAAAAACTTATGATGGTACTTATAAGTCATAGGGCAGCACTAAGAAATGTCACTCCCATTTGGAGTACCTGGTCCCCCTATGTCACTGTTGTAGGGGTTCTAAACAACCCACTAATGTTAACATAAAAGTGGTATAACTTAAACCTATGTAATGTGAACAAATTGCAATTAAAAGCAAAGTGCTGCCTCCTTCAAATATTTCACTTACTCATTTGCCACGGTGTTGGTGCCACTTGTTTCTAGGTTTCCTATTGCCCCACTACCATTCACTAGACAAGGCAGAATCCATATCTGTGAATGTTACATTCTGTACTCGAAGAAGCAGAAGGTAATCTATCTGAATACCGAAACAAATGAAGGACTTCTACTCAAACAAAATGGACTTGGGAAAATGGAAAGCAGAAGAGAGAATTTTTTTCATGATGTGGGGAGTGTATATCAAGGACTGTGGGTTGTATGCCCTTTGCCTTCCCCCTTTGTCTTCGCAGCTACCAAATTTAAGTGAATGAATTGATGGCTTTTATAAAGACTTCTAGTCCAAGTTAGGCTATGTCTACAATGACACTGTATATATTAACGCTTCTTACAAAAAAACAAGCAGCCATAAAATCCCAGCAGTTTTTACCACCCATAGGTTTAGAGGATTTGTCAAGTCCACCTTACAGCCTGTCTTCTTTAATTGCTAAACTGACTGCTAAAGTCTCAGTGCAATTATGGCTGGAAATAAACTGTATTACACAGCGATTTCAGTTCATGATGGGTAGCCATGGTAACATCAAGCAATAAGGCTTAAAAAAAGAAATGTCCTTAAAGGGCAAAAATGTGTATCCTGAACCCAAGCAAGTGGAGTACTGAGGAGGTTTTGTTTATTCAGAATGAAAAATTCTTTTTTTCTGCCCCAGTCAATTTTTAGGTTCTATTTCAAGGCTATTAACCTCTTCATTTGCCTCACTAAAGCCTAACACATACATTTTTTTATTTTCAGTTGCATGCTCATTAAAGGCTTCATATTTAGCTGCCTATTGTTTGAAGCACTTATATATTGTGATCCATATTCCCATGTGGCCAATGATATCAATAACACTCCCTATCATCTGAGCTTTTGCTTTTATCCTATGATATTAACATGTTTACTTTGGCGATCAGTGCAAGCTTCATCTCAGGTACACAAAAGTAAAAAAATCCACTGTAAGAAAATATGATTTTGGTAGCATGGTCAGTGTTTTTGAAATCCAGTCCCAAGCTCCTTTACTTGTTGCATGCTCTATAAAGTTAGCTTCAGTCTTGTTGCCTGCAATTGTTTTGAAGTGTGAGGTTACTTCCTAAAATCCTTTCACAACTTTCAAGCACCACTTTTATTAATTCGAATTGATAATGCATGTTGCATTGCCTCCAACAATGCAATTTTGCTCTGTGATCAGCATTGGAAGTATAAGAAAAGCAAATGGGCAAACAGCATATTTTTAGAGAACTGCATAAATTATCCATAGACAAGTAAGTCTAGCTGTTAACTCTGTTGGCTTCTGTAGCAAGGGACAGATGTTCTTAACTTTCTTAAATGATCATTAACCAGAAGCCTAAATATCTGATTATTTTTTTTCCACTATCCAAAAACCATCTCCACTGCTACAGTAGAGAATTATACTGGGCTGACATGATTTGGTCTGAAGAAATCCAAGTCTGATGCTGTCTCCAGGTTATTTTTCCAATTTTTAAAAATATTTCATTTTCTACTAGATTTTTTTTCAGGGAATGAATTAAACTGGCTATAGAGCTGTTACCATATGATCACCTGGATTCGTTTTTCTCTCTTCACAAAGATAGGTCCTGATAAATAAATTTGTGCCTTTGTGGAGAACAAGAGCGCAAACATTAACTTTTCCAAGAGGCTAACCTCCTGTGTTTCTTCATGGATCTTATGATAATTGTGTCAGACTCAGGTGAGTTGAGAACATCTAGCTTACCTCATTATCCCTTTAATTAGTTCTTTCCATATTCCATATTCTAGACAGAGACCTTCAAGTCAACACCCTTGGTGTTGTCTGTGTTAGCTCACAGTGAATACTTTCAGTGAAGCCAGGCTCAGAAATGCATAAAACACCTTTGTCTTCTTTTGTCAGTCACTTTTTCTTTCCATTAGCTAGCAGAAAAGTATGGACTTTGATCTTTCTTCTGCTTTTAATACACTGGTTGAAACTACTGAGGACTTCCTGTCATTACTGAAGTTTCCTCACAACCACATTTCGTTTATGCTTTGTCCTGATGCTGCTCCTGCTTGTTCAGTTTGTCTTTTTATATCTAGCCTTAGCGATTTGATCTACTTTCCACATTATTCTTCCTTGGAGTTGGTGTCAATGAAGAGTTCACAGTTTAACTAACTAACTTAACAATATTTTTTAATCTTTCCGCACTGGGACAGTTTGTTCCTGTGCCTGTACTGGTGTTGACTTGAAGAACAGCCAGATCTCTTTAACTTTGAAAATCCATTGACACTTCTGGAAATGCAGTACAGTCCCAAAGCTGAGCAATACACTCTTCATTCAAGTTTATATTTCCTGCATAAAATTGCAACTAAATCTTGATAAAAGGATCAATCTGCACATTTCCAGCGCAAGCAAAGCAACTAATCTCCAATTAAGTGACCCCACTAACATCTTCCGAAAACATTGCTACCTGAAGATGTTGCAGTACACTTTCACCCATGAATCTGTACTCTCATTAGAAGAGTCTCTAAATGAAGAAATCAATGTCCTTCCAGGCAAACAAAGAACATTAAATATTATGGACTGTTTCTTTTTCAAAGATAGGCTGAATCTTTGAAAGTTTTGCCAGATTTTACTTTTCCTTAATCTTGGATCATTGGTTGTATTGTTTAGTATTGTTTTGTTTTTCCAAATTTACCTAGTAATAATGAACTAACAATATATTAATAATTTTCTGCGTAGGCATATGTTAGTTTCTTTACAATTTGACTTTATCTCTTTTTTGTAAATACTATGCTATTAGAAGACAGTGGCTCTTCTGGTGCTCCCTAAAATCCTGTCACATCGGAAACATAGTCTTAATTATATTTCTCTTGTTATATGTAGTGACAAAAACTATGTCAGAGAATAGACTTTAAAGGAACCTCTTTGCCTTCCTATCTGATTTTGAGTACCCAGTGCCTTAAGTGATCTCTTTATATTTTCCCGTGTCCAGGTCCTTTAACAGTACTAATTAAAGGTGATACTACAGCAAAAACATTTCAATTTCAGTCTCGAAACTAATCAATAACTATAAGTCCAGATGATTTATAATTCCTTTTACTACAGAACATGGTCATTCATACACATTTTATAATTTATTTTTACAACACAATTCTAAATTACTATCTTGCCTGTAGGAACATCAAGGAATGAGTGGTCCACTGAACTGAATGGCAATGACAAGAAGAACTGGAGATTCTTCTCATTCTAACTCACACCAAAACTTTCCCTATACACAGCAAATATTTTCTCGTGTGGAAGTGCATAGGAGCTGTAGGGGACCACTCAAATGTAGCAGTAAAGCTTCAAATGCAAGAAAATTCCCCAGAATACTGAGGACTCAGAAGCTCCATTTGCTGTACAGAGGAGTGAGGATCTCAATTCCACCATTCAGCTTAGACACTTGAAGTTAGACGGTCTGAATTCTCAGCAGTCTTGTTTCAGAGGCTAGTTTACAACCTACAAACTTTACTTCGTTAGCAATGCTTTTTCCAGGATGCTGAATGTTGAGGATACTTCAAGGAAAAGCATTTAAGCATTTGCAAAAGCAGTTTGCCCTACCTAGTAAGTAATTTCCATTAAGCTATTTCCATAATGCTAGGAAGCATTACAAGTAATATCACAAGGGGAAAACAATGAGAATACTACAAAGGAGTCACTGAGCGGGCAGACTCGAGTAGCAAAGCAACAGTAAGAGCTGTGAACACAGCAGACCTCTGCAGGAAAGGGGAAAAAACTGAAACCTGACTTAGGAATTGAGAGAAATCAGGAGATAATGAAACCTAAGAATTTAGGTTGTATTATGGTTGTGCTGGTAGATGAAAGAAGGAAGTAGGCTGAAATTAGAAACTGTAGAAATTAGTGATGATATACCATTAAAATGTACTGGCAAGATATTAAGTCCTTATTTTGTAACACTGGGCTTAGGAAACCTCCAAATTTTCAGCTTGTAAGCAGGTACCAAACTCCTGCCTCTTTTGTGTTTTCAACTTGCTTGAACATTGATTGTGTCTGCACTCTAAAACTTGGCTAAATGTTTTAGAGAAGGTCTGCAATCTGTTTATCACTGACATTGATATTTACTTTGCAAGACTGTCTGAAAGCACAGCTTCTTCACATGTAATTGTACTATTTAATTCTGCAGAGTATTCCAGAGTATCTTTTGTAAAAGATGTTCTATGCAAATAATTACAAAATGCAACTGCCTTAACAGAGTCACTCCAGGAGCAGAGCAGGTCAATTTTTAGTAATAGCATCTTTCTCAAGCCTAACTGTATTTGAGTTTTGAGATAAAGTTTCAGTGATCTTAGTGGATTTTTATCTGTCAAGCAGGCCATAAATGCTGCTGCAGTTCAGCTGTGCTAAAGAAACTGGACATTACCTAGCCTAAGAATAGAGGCTGACTACCCCATGTAATCGATAGCAGAAATTAAACTACCCAATGCAAATCTATCAGCAAACCAAGACAAAAACTCATTACTCCCTTCATTCCAAAGCAGTCTCTGTTAGTGACATAAAACAAACCACAAACTCTAGAAATATAACCTTAAAGTCTGAAGGGTATATTTGAGAGGCAGCTGTGACTTTTCTGGGTGTTTGTAATAGGATTTACCTTCATTGGAGTTATTATTGACTCTCAATACATCCAAACTCATCTTCAGATTTTGATGTTATTTACCTCATGTTTCCTCTTTGATTTGAAATTCAGACTTTGACTGTGACAGCAGTAGCAGTAAAGACCCCACTGGGCACTGGAACCCCAAAAGGAAAAAAAAGACAGTTTACAGCAGGTTTAGAGAGTGTGGATGCCACTTCTCTGAATTGCTGCAATGCTGCAACTAGCAATAAGTTGTCTCCCAGGCATGCCAATGATACTTTAGGGTACATCTTCATATGCACAGCAAAGGTACAACACTTGCCACGAGCCCAGTAACCCCAAACCCCAAACCAAAAGAGGCTTCACTCTTCAAGCAGCCTCCTACTTCATTCTGGGTTGCTGTGTGCATCATGAGCACATAGCCTAGGATAACAGCACTGCAGACATCATAACAGGAAGGTTCGTACCCCTTTCCCAGGAAGCTACCTCACACCATCTGTGGAGAAGCAGGCTCAGGTCATGGCACAGTCGAAGACATTCAGTGGAGGTGTCTGATCTCCCTCATGCTCCCTCCTCCCTCAGGGCTCAGCATCCTCACTGCTCAGGGACCATGATGTGCCTCACCCAACTGATCATTGGAGTACAGGAACTCACTGCAGGCTGGGCCTTGCACTTCAGAGCACAGTGTAGAACAACAGCTCAGCCCATGGAAATTATTAAGAAGGAAATAAGAAAGTGTCAGGATAATACAGGATATCTGTTTATTAATCTTGTATTCAGAAGAACTTTGATATCTCTGCCCCAGAGGTGTTTTCCTGCAGGAGGGTCTACAGTCACTCCTCTCTGCAGGGCAGGCTCCCTGCAGATGCATCTGGATCCCAGCAGGCTCAAAAGCATGCCCAACATGTTACAGCACGGCACTGATTCTGCTGAAGTGTGTGTTTGAAGTCCTTAACATGGAGGTTCTGCTTTTGTCTGTATCAAAAAAGTGTATTTCATGCTTAAAGTGTGAGATCTAACACTCCTCTGCTCATACCGTGCCACAGTTGCTGTCCTCATCCCAGAAAGAGCAACAGACCTCACAGCCTCCTGGGCACTCTCCAGGTACCTCTTGTTTTTGTGCCATTTTGGATCACAGAAAATGAATGAAAAATACAGCTTCTGCTCTGCTACTGCACAGTCTTTCATTTTGCACCCTGGACTGAGAAAATGCTTTGTGTTCTAGAACAGAATTAAATTCATAAATAAATCCACACATGAAACGTAAAAGTGTGCCTTGTGTGCAAAATAACAGTAGGAAAACAGTTTTTTTGGGAAACACAAATAGTGTCTCATCAGAAATTAGATGTTTCCTTCTGATTTTGCTTAACTGAATCATATGAAATGGAAACCCGATAAGTAAAAGTAAGTGGAAAATAGAAAAGATCAAAATTGAATATTAGATTGAATCACTGTTCTCTCCCCACTCTTCCTTTTAAGAAACTTCTGTTTAAAACAAACACATCCCATCCTATGGGTTGATGGATTGATAATTACAACATTACAACTTCAACAGCTCTTGTATTTTCTCAGTTGGATGACTGACAGTTACATTACAACATGCAGTCAAGGGCAGACAAGACTGTAGATGTTAATGCAGAGCAAGAAGCCACTTTACTCCATTGTTTGCCTTTGGAATGTCTAACTTGGTTACCACTGTACCTTGTAGATGTGACCAAAATCTCCCGGCACATGCTCTGCTCTTGCTCTTCAAAGCTGTACTTGTCCCATACCATCAGCTCTTGATAACATGCATAGCACAAATTTGGACACAGTAGGTGAGGACTATTAATAGCAGATGAAGTTGGGAGCAAAATAAAAACATGGATTAGGGGAATGAGAAAAAAGAAAGTGTGCAAAGTGGAAAAAAAAGTGGGGAAAAAAAAGAATTTTGCCTTCTAGCTGAAAGTGACAGGCCTAGTAAATGTAAAAATGATGTTTGTATATATATATATGTACACACAAAAACACTTCACCACATATATGGTGAAAATTGCAGCAACATTTTATTTTGTGACAACCTGTTTGATGCTCTGTACAAAATGACTATGATAGCACTGTGCCTATCAACAGTGTCCTGTCTAGAGTGTAGGGTCACTTTTTCTTCAGAAATAAAGGCAAATCCCCTGATGAGTGCTGAAGGTTAGTGTATTCAGCCAGGCCTTGAGCAGGAAGTGCAGCTGATTTCATTAAGGGCACGTGGCCTTTCAAAGACAACTAAATTGGCCATGGAAAATGCCATATTGGAGGAGGCAGGCAGCTCAAAGCTCCTGTTTGAGAGGTTTGGTACTGAAGACTAATGGATGAGACGGCAGCTATGAGTAAGCCAAAGCATCCTCTGAAGAACAGGTCCGCTCTGGTGAAGGAATCCTTTAAAGGCAATTGAATAGGGGCCCAGACAAACAGACTGTTGGTCTGAAACTCCACAATTTTCCTTGTAGCTGCCTGAAGCCAGTTCAGCAGCAGCACAGTTGTTGCTATTATTGAAGCTCCTGTCCTTAACCTTTTCTGCAACTTTTCACACTAATCCACAGCTGAAATAAATTTCACTATTAAACGAATGCTTTAGGGACTAAACAGTTTTATTTTACTTATCCTTGGCAGAAGCCCTATTATTCCCTAAAGTTGAATGTTATATTTTTCTTCCCCTGTTAATACAGACATTTCCTTACCTTTTCATCACATGGTGCACTGCCCCCAGGAATTGTTAGGATGTGAGTTCTGTGGGGCAATGCTGCAGTCCTTGCCCTGCTCACACAGTTCCTGTGAAGCCCAGGGTTCTTCTACACAAAGCTCATTAAAAACACACTGAAAACACAGTATTAATTTTACAAATCCGTTATTAAAAGCTGAAGAAATACCAGTATTAAAATTTTCTCCCTTGTGGCCATGCATTGAAGACTGCTGATATGACCATGTTCTCCTCTCCTCTCCTTTCTTCTCCCCTACTCTCCTTTCTGCCAGACATATATATATATATATATATATATAAGCCTCTGATTCCAGCTATCCCTGTGTATTTTCAAAGAATCATAGAACCATAGAGTGGTTTACTTTGGAAGGGAGCTCAAAGGCTGTCCAGTTCCAATCACATGCCATAGGCAGGGTTGTCACCCACTAGATCAGGCTGCCCAGGGCTCCATGATGGATGAAAGATTCCATTTATCCCAGCTATTATACCACTATAATGATAAACACTTGTAGGACTGAAATCAAACAAGAAATTATGAACTGACTCAGGATTCATGGTTTAATATATCTCAAAGCTGCAATAACAGCAAGGAAATTTGCATTTTTCATACGTACACTAGAGCTCTCTATTCATAGCTTCAGATCAACAGTATTACTGCTTGAAAGATCTCCAAAGCACCTACAGGTCTGCCAAATTTTAAATTGTAGCCCCTATGAAGAGAGAAGCTAGAAATTTGTTACAAAAACATTTTTTTATTCATCTGAGCTAAAACAAAACTAAGCCAAACCAAAACACCACCTATTTTTTCCATATTCCAAATGACTAGAATCACTAAAATATTTAGAATGAAATTTAGAAGAAAAAATGATCAACCTAAACAGTCATCCACCTCAAGATACTTCTAGACAGGACAAGATCAGTCCTATCACACACATAGTGGAATAGGCTGCCCAAGGAAGTTGTGGATGCCCCATCTCTGGAGGCATTCAAGTCCAGGCTGGATGTGACTCTGGGCAGCCTGGTCTGGTGGTTGGCAACCCTGCACATAGCAGGGGGGTTGAAACTCGATGATCATTGTGGTTCTTTTCAATCCAGGCCATTCTATGATTCTATGGTTATCAAGAAAAGCACGACAATAGGTGGAGCTAGACAACTTCCCAGCAATGTGAAGATGTTCTCTTTTAGGACACATCTTGGAAATCACGAAAGAGGTCAACAATGCAGCACAGGCAGCCATTTCTTCAAACTCATTTGTATTGCTGGGAAGAAAAAAAAAGAAAAAAAAAAGCAGTACCATGGACTTGCCACAGAGCCCAACTCCAACCCACTGCTGCCCCAGCATGCTGCTGGTTAGTTAAGCAGTCAGAACATTTCATTCAGTCACAGCTCACTTCTCTATACTAAGCAAAATTATGTGATGAATACAGTCTGCTGAAAAACTCCGCTTTGCCTTGGGACTCTCTGGGGAGAAGGTGAGCAAAGCCATACTTCCATTTAACCATAGCATTTTCCACTGGCTGGCAAGAAAAGCTGTACCAGGCTATAAAGTAATGCTGCCTCAGTGAGTATGGAGGTGCCTCAGCCTCTGCAGAATGGTGTTCGACTATGCAAAGTTCCTTCCAGATGGGGCGAGGAAGTCTCTCATCCGAAATGGTAATGAAGGCCTAACTCTGCAAATGCATGGTGTTCAGCTTTCTCTTTCTGCATTTTATTTTACCCCTTATAAAGAAGGAATTCTTTGAGGATAATTCAGGTTAGCCCCTCTGCTCAGTTGGATATGTGAGAAAATTAGAGTCACATGTACAGAAAGATTTCCATCCTCTGCAAGAAAGGACTGTTGCAGACATTGATTGGTTCTCAGCACAGGACAACCACCTGTTTTTTTTAGACACTGAACATATATAAAGGGGCATACAGAACAAGAGATCATATGATTCTGTTTTATAACAATTCAGTCTCAAATAGTTCAACAGATACCAGTTATAGACAAAGGTGAGGCTGTTCCATATATTCCACTAAAGCACAGCATCTATTGCAACTCTTACTGTCCAAAGAGAGAAGCTGCAGGACAGAGTATATTGGGAGATGGTTACATCAGAATAAGAGCTCAAACATCCAATACACTGAAAAGAAAAAAGCAAACTCAAAATGACTGCTTAAATCCAGGGTGATGTTACAGCTTTTGGTGATACACTCAAGCCTTGGTGTTCAAGGAAGAAGCATTTCTGTCCATTTAATAATCACAGATGAGAACATTTTCAGGAAGAAGTCTGTTCCTTCTGTTCAAGAGTCAAGTTGGACTCAGTCTACATTGAATAAATAAAATATATAAGTATAAAATGTTATTTTTAATATGGAATATAAGTACACATAAATAACCAATTAAAAAAGAACAGAGTATCCATGGTCTTCTTTTATATAATACTGTGTTGGTTGTAATAAACTTCTTAGAAAAACTCAAGGCAGACTCATTTCCTCCTACTCTCTAGGAGAATTCTATGGTACAGTTTCACCATTCAGTTCAAGCACCTTTAGCAACCAGCCTGGAATTGTTCTGCAGTGGCAATAAAACAGTTATCATCAGCCTTCCAACAAAGATATGTCAGGAAAGCACTGAACAGAATTCATAATTTATTAGTTCGTATTGAAAGCATTGGCTTTCAATGTGCTTTCAGAGGCTGGGGACTCTCGGGAAAACGTAACCATTGCTCTCTCATTTAATTATATGACCCTATCCCACTATGCATTTTAGTTTTTTCTATACCTTTCTTTTTCACTCTGCTTTCTTTTTTTCTTTTGTAGCCTGTAAAATTAAACTCTGCTATAAAAATGTCAACAAACTGATACTGCAAAAATGGTAGGTGCTTCTGTTGCACTCATTATAGTGGAAACTGATTCTTTTTACTCAGTGTGACCTTGCTGATGGTCTAGATGATCACTGTGGTCCTTTCCAACCCAGGCCCTTCTGTGATTCTATGATTCTATGATTCTATGATTCTACTCCTTAATATATGTATTACTAGATCCAGTTGTCATCCATAAGGCGACTAGAACTATGATAGAGAATGTCTTTATAGTCAAATATTTGTTATCAAACCTTGCATAACATGAAAGTAAAATGAATTATAGTGGAAAGCAATGAACCCAACGCCTTAACAAAGATTGTTATTGTGTTACTCTTATCTTAAATGATAACTTGAATTTTGCTTCAACGTTGATCTCTGGTCACATGCAAGATTTGCTAGCATAAATGTGAAGTGTTGCTGCTCCCTAAGGTTGACTTATTGGAACTGAGACTGGATTTGAGATTCTCAGTTTCACTTGGTGGAGCAGGGTGGATCACAAAAGTTTCTCAGTCCTTTCCTATAGACTATTTTCTGCAGATCATGACCATGGGGTAACTGGTTCACTAGTAGATTTTGTGAAAAGATAAATGCTTCTGTAGTTTTGTTTTTGTTTTTTTTTTTTTTTGGCTGCACCATATAAAAAGAAATTAAATAATCAAAATGACATTCTAGTGGATATAAGCCTGGAACAGCTCAGATATAATTAATTTCATAAGGACTCTTCAAACAGAAAAGGCCCCCAACAGATCATTACTTAATTTTGGATTATTTTTTTATATGTTGTTATAGAATGGGAAGTTCTGCAGACGAGCAGCGTTAAAAAATAAAAAATAGTTATATGTTCAAGATACTGTGGGGTAACAAAGTCAGAAGTAATATTTTTATGTTGCAGAATGGGAGAATAAGACATACCAAAAAAAGGTGAAATTGCACTTTCTGCCAGAGATCATTGTTTTTCTTGACATTTTAGAGTAGTGGGACTTCAAGAAAAGGAAATCAATTTTCCTGAAAACTGTGTCAGATTTAGTGTTTATTACGGTAAATAATGCTGAACTCTCTCAAAGGTGTTTGCTTCAGTGGAAAGTGTTTTTCAGTAGAAGTAGTAGCTGACAGAAATAGCACTTGACGGAAAATTTACAGAAATAGCCACCATACAAGTAAAGCTGTATTAAAGGCCAGCACAGTGTCCACTATCTTTATTCTCATTTCTCACTGGATTACATCATCCCAGAGAGCAATTCACAGAGTCTGAAGCAGCCATGCTTTTTTTATGAACTTATAAAAATAAATCATAGAATCACAGAATCACAAGGTTGGAAGGGACCTACAAGATCATCTACTCCAACCGTCCGATATCAATTAAAAAATGTCATGGCGTAAGTAGACCATATTCTGAGAATATTAGTTGAATATATACCCGTGTTATACATAAGCAACATATTTCCTATCTGGTCTTGGTCATAATCTCTAGCATTTTATACCTTATTACATATTTTTGCAATTAGTTTAAAAAATAAGCAGAAGCTTCTATTTAACCATTTACAATTTGTATTGTAAAATAACATCTCAATGTAAAACTACATTTCTGTTTGATGTGAAGTACCATATAGCAAAAGAACAATTCTTGGATTGTTTGGGGCTTATCTAGTTATTAGATCATTCAGATTGTGAGGGATCTTAGGAGATCTGTAATCCAACCACTTGTTCAAAGTAAGGCCAGGGATGAGATAGATGTGTAAAAGAAAACTCGGGAAATAAATTAAAATATTTACATAGCATATTTTTGGTTACTGCTTTGTTGGTCTGCTGCTTTCCTGAGGTTTATGGTCAATCTCATTGGCATTTGAAGTTCCACTAGCTTGCATGGGAATGACTGCACGTAATTTTTAGTGTAAAAGCTGGGGAAACCCAAAAGCAAAAACACATAGTTTACATCAGTTTCAGGTAACGTCAGTTACCTGAAAATCAGCTAAAATGCATTTTCCAGTCTTATGTCAGACACTCCCAACCCAGATTCTATATAAGAAACCTCACTACCAAGAAGTAATATGATGCAAAATTACCACTGTGTGATACTGGATAATTTATGATACTCCCAAATGTCACTTGATTACTTCTGCTTTTTCCCAAACACATAAGAAAGAACATAATGTAATGCATATTCTTAAACTGATGTAATTATGATGATGTTTAGTTGTTTTGTTTATGACTTTCAACCCATTATGCTTTTTTCCTTTCTGAGCACCAATGGAAAATATGCAGACTACTGCCTTCTTAACAAACCATCATGATTTTACACTATTTGAAAAGACATTTGCTCACATATAGAAACTGGTCTAGATTCTGATGGCTAATATCTTTGCTGTCAGCCTCAGAAACTCCACTGTCAGTCCTCTGATTTCTGAATCAGTTATAAGGACATAATAACAAATTAGGAGGAGATATAAAAGAAGCATTCTGGTCAGCCTAGGTAACTCTCTTCCCTGTTTTGCTGAGCACACACTCAAGGTCAACATTTAATTGTTTTGAGAACAAGTAAATAGACTACAGTTTCTGCAACTTCACCTGAGATTTCAGGTCAGTCTCCATATTCATAATTTTTCCCAGTATCAGGATTAGTTTTGCATTTTCTGAGTCAATATATTGACCCCTTCCTGCCCTCCACCCCTTTTATGTAACTGGACCCTTCTCAAAGTGATTCATTTTTTGCTCATCTAACAGAAACTTGCAATGTTCCTGTTTATCATCTTCACCTTACTGGAGGATGCAAACTCTTTAGAGCTTTTTTTTTCATATGTTTGGAAAGCACTTTGTCCACTGTGGCAAAATTGAAACTGACAAAAGGAAATATGTGTATCTGAAAAAAGCTGCTGAAATAAGGAATTAAACTGAATTTGAAGGTAGCTTGAACATTTTGCATTGCCAGTAGACAGAGATTTAATAGCCAACATCAATGTGCTTCTGGAAAAAGTATTAACCCTCACAAAGCAGATCTTCAAACATTCAACTCTCGAGATAAAGACAAAGTAGAATTTACTTCCTCAGTTTATGGCAAAGATTGCACGTATTCCTTCAAAACTTTTATGACTATTTTTCAAGGGATGCCACCATATTAATTGCATCTTACAGCAATTACACAGCACTATATAGAGCAATTTGTTTGTTCCTCAGTAAAGTTACTCATCTTTAGGAGTACAATCTCACAGCGGTCATGATGTTCTTTCCTGAAGAACTGCACAGTAGAGAAGAGTGTATTGGTAGAAATAGAATGATTACATTCAAACCCTAATGTTCTGGTTTTGTGTCAGAACTGTGCTTCACGTAGTAGGGAAAGGTGCAAAGCCACAGGCATACGGGCTACCTACGGAGGTTGTGAATTCTCCTTCCCTGGAGATATTCAAGACCTGCCTGGATGCCTCCCTGTGCAGCCTGCTATAGGGAGCCTGCTTTGCAGGGGGGCTGGACTTGATGTTCTCTGGAGGTTCCTTCCAGATTTTGAAGAAAAAAGGTGGAAAATTTAGTGTCGTCTTTCTCTCTTCTTTGGGTATCAAACATATTACGTCAGGAAATAATTACATTCTGTGCAGAACTTGCTTAAGTGTGAAGAAGAAAATGTCTACTTGAATCATAACGACCTATTTCAGGGACATGTCAGAGCTCAAATTGAAGGACTGATATATGTATCTATATCACCAGGGGTATATGAGCTCTGCTGTATGACTACAGATATAGTTCCTATTGATTTAGCTTGCCAAGAAGCCTAGAGTCGCCTAATCTTCATATCTTTTACGCTTCTAGGACACATGCAAACTATCAGTAAGGTAAGAGAAATTGCTTTGTCTGGGAAAACGTCCCAAATATCTGAACAACGCCGTTGACAGGAAAAATCAGCAGATGTTTAACGTTAAATTTCTGGAAACTGTATATGTGTGGAAAGAAAATAATACTTTGATTTTTTATCTTATAGTCTCATTTTATATAAATTAGTAATGTAAAACTGAGACACTGTGAATCTCCATCACTAATACTTTTAGTAAAATGTTACGTAATTATCTGCCTTGCCATTTCCTCATAGGTAAATAAACTTTCCTTGGGGAAGAAACACGGGATAGGTCATCTTTTGAGTCTCAGTGGATCCGAATTTAGTGATCCAGAATCACTTGGGAGTTTTGTTCTTCTCTGAATAATTCTGAAGTTTACAGTAAGAAAATTCATCCCTACACTTATCTGTACTGCCCCTCTGTTAAGATAAAAAAAGAAAAAAAATGCTATTGAAGTGCTTAAAGACTTTTGTTAATTTTAAGTAAAAGAAATAAATGAAGATTGATGATGTAAACCACGTTTCAGATTTCCAAATAGATGCAAAATTTACTGTGTAGTATGAACAATGAGGTAATTAATTAAATTGCAGCCAAAAATAACCCCCAAATCCAACATGTTGCTACAATGCTGAGCCAACTGGACAGATGGGAATAATACTATTGAATGCACTACTGCCAGAGGTCATGTAACCAACAGCCAATAAATTGAAAACATTGAGCAGCCAAGAGACACATTTCAGGTAGGAAACAACATTCTCTGTGGGTGGTGTAGGTAGACACACTACTTCTTAATTAAATCAAATCATTAGTTTATTTTCTCGATTTGGTACTTCATATTAGAAATTGTTGCTAGCATTTGAATATCATTTGTTTAATATCCAAAAGATTTATCCAAGGTTGACTTTGCAACATCTTGAGCAGAGAAAGAGAAGGAAGTCTGGAAAAAAAGGATGAAATGAATTTATTTGTTTATTTATTGTATGGACATTGTTACTTATATTTGCAGATGCTTTGTGTGCAAGTACATTTGAAATGTGAGCCTCAACCTTTGTTGGTCTTTTTGGCTGTTGGTATTTCAGATATCAATCCTAATTGAGTGAGAATAGGCTCAATTAAAAATCCAACAATAACAAACTCACCTGTTTATTACCAATCCACACCCAATTTTACCCAATTTCAGCAGTTGTTTTCCAGTCTTTTCAAAAATTTCCCAGATGCTGGAATGTGAAAGCTTTCATAATTAAGCTAAATATACAACTGCCCATTTTTAAAAAATGTAATGAAATACTTTTACAGATGCTAATGATAGCAAACCACACAGTTTGATGTATTATTTCACCTGATTTTCTTTTTACCATTAAGCCTAGCAAAATTTAATAGCTCAGACTCAAATTTTTCAGGTCCAGCCTCAAGCTGGGTTTTGTTGGACAAGTACCCATTAGAAGGATTGAAATGCTCTAGCTAGAGGAAATATGTTGTGTTACAAGATTTTTAAGCTCATGGCTTCCATTGAGCTGAAGTTGTTCTGTACACTGAAGCGCTTCCATGACATTTGACAAGAATGTTCCTGGTGTCAGGAACATATTTAGGGACATCATGGGTAGGAATTTATAATTTATTTTGTCTTTCTATTCTAAGTATCATAAATATCAGCAACTGGCACAACTGCCATCATTAAAAATAATAATAATAAATAATTTCTACCATTGCTGACAGATCTCCCACCACCCCATCACAGCCTGGCTAACGAAGTAACCTAGACATTCTATAGACTGTCACTTGATATTCATGAAGTTCTAATTTGTAGAAGAATAAGTGGTTGCCACTGCAGCTATTACAGAACAAAAAATAGTGAATTAGTTAAAGGATTCAGATACAGTTCTTTAATTATAATCTTGTAAAGATTTTTATTTGCTTTTGTTTTAATTTATATCCAAGACATGATTTACGTTATATTCCTCAGCTTGCGCAGAGGCTTACAAACCTTTCCTTTTGCAATCAAGCAAATATAGACCTAAATACCCTGTCCACTTTTATAAATTGAACAATTATATTTTGGTGGAAGAAAATTCAGTATGCATATCTGATTATCTTTTGGTACTTTACATTTTGATGAGATGAACTTGCCAGGCCATCAGTATGTGAACTTGATGATCTTTGTGTGGGTCCCTTACAGCTTGAGATTATTCTATTCTATTCTATTCTATTCTATTCTATTCTATTCTATTCTATTCTATTCTATTCTATTCTATTCTATTCTATTCTATTCTATTCTATTCTATTCTATTCTATTCTATTCTATTCTACTCCATGCTGTGCTGTGCTGTGCTGTGCTATGCTATGCTATGCCATTCTATGCCATGCCGTTCTAATGATTTTTCCATTATTGTGTCCCAAATCTTACAATCAGTAAAGTGTGATATGTCTCCACTGCCCTTTAGACCTATGGAGTATTCTTTTCTAGAGAAAAAATCTGAATGATTTGGTGGAAAATGTGTCTGGGCCCCTTATCCTGTCACAGGATTTTTCACAGTTAAAACAAAATTTAGATTTATGACAAATTAGTTTCAGCAACAGTACTTCTTAGACTTTTAAGTAGAGATGATTTGAACAGAAAACAAACAAACAAACAAAAAACCAAACCAACACATGTTAAAAAACAAACAAAAAACAAAAACAACCAACTCCAGTGAAGGAAAGCTTCCTTTCTTTTCAGTCTTGAAGCAAACGGAGTTGTTTTACTGGTCCTAATGGACTTCAGCAGTACAAAAGTGAAATTTGTAACACAACACCTTCTTTAGTAGGCTTGCTTCTTCCCTGGTAACACATTTCTTAACATTTTTTAATCCCAGTCTGGCAAACAGCCTTCTGTCATAATCTGAGTCTGTGAAAGTAATCTTCTGAACTAAGACTTGTGATCACTACAACTTTCTGCAGGTATCTGTGCCACCACGAAATGTTTGAGCCTTTCATTTTATCTTGTGTTTTCTCCGCGACCCAAATGAAGTTCAATTTAGGTGTTCAGTGACATGGTATCTTTGTTCTTTAAATATTAATAAAAGAAAGCTTGCTAGCATCATCCTTCTTGATATCGATGTCCATTCAGGCCTCATGAAGATCTGATAAGGGATTTCCGTATGATTTTAATAATTTGTACAACTTCAACCTCTTTGAGGAGACCAAAAGATGTGACCATTATGATGTTTGGAGTCATGTCAGCTACTGACTATTTCTTACTCACTTTCTATCTTTTCATGAAGTCATTGCATTATGTATGGACAACTCTCTCTTTTGAGCAGAGACATAAAGTATTGGACGTGAGTAGGCAAGACTATGGAATACTTTCCTTTCTTATAAGAAGCTCTTAGGACCAGAATTAACCTCACTTAACCTAAATGATTAAAGTTAGAGATAAGCATCTTCTGCATATATCTACGTGTCAGCATTTATACATTAGTAAGGTTTTAGCTACTACTAAATTCAGTGTAAATCTAATCAGTATGTTCAGTAGAGCTTAGGGAGTGATATGGCTCACTCTGAAGTATCTATGGCTTGGTGCAATTGCTGATACTGAGGTAACTGCAGCCACATTAGATTCCCTGCAATTTCCTGCTCAGCCTCCTGCTACAGACCAAAAGCTACCGCAAGGGGTTGGCAGGACTGTGAGTTTTGACTCTCCTAGGGTGGTAGCTGGGCATTGGGTGGGAGATCTGGAGCCCTTCACATGGCACTGGAAGATCAGATGCACAGAAATGTGTAGAGGCTTACATATCTAAGTGTCTGAGTTAGTCACTCTGGGAAAATGATAATCAGCAGAGATGACCAGTCAGCTTCAGACTGAATTCATCTATCCAATCTGAAGATGAGAAAAACTATTCTCTGGAGATGTCTCTTTCTCCCTGTTTACCCTAAAGGGAGCCTAAGAGTGTATAGCTCAGATTCAGTATAAAGGGAAGAGTTGAGATACCTCAGCAGGGAGTCTACAAGCATATTTGACAATACCAGCTATTCCATTTGGCTTCCATCTACCACTTCAAAAGTGTGAAGGCCTCTTGTATACCCCACATCATGCTTCCAAAGCTATGTAGATGTTCTGTGTCTGTTAAGTCCTCCACCTGGGAAAGAAGAACAACATGCAACAGTACAGGTTAGGAGCTGACTTGCTGGAGAGGAGCTCTGTTGAGAAGGACCTGGGTATTCTGGTGGACAACAGGTTGTCCATGAGCCAGCAGTGTGCCCTTGTGGCCAACAAGGCCAACGGTATCCTGGAGTGCATTAAAAAGAGCACAGCCAGCAGAACATGGGAGGTGATCCTCCTCCTCTACTCTGCCCTGGTGAGGCCTCACCTGGAGTACTGTGTCCAGTTCTGGGTCAAGTACTCAGCGACAGGGCAACAAGGCACAGACTGGAGCTTAGAAAGTTCCATGAGAACATGAGAAAAATCTTTACTTTGGGGTTGACAGAGCTCTGGAGCAGGCTTCACAGAGAGGTTATGGAAACAGCATGGACTTTTCCTGGGCTTTCTGGAGGGATCAACTAGCTACACCCTCACCTAGCAGCTTGGAGAAAATATTCTGAGCAGAACAAATTAGCATCAGCTAATTTCCTACCACCAACCGTTTTTGCTCATTCGAGCCACTTCTTTCATCTCACTTTAACTTGGAATCTTTCACATCAGAATGGATCCCCAGTTCAGAAATACTGAAAAGAAACTTCTTACCGTCTCTTCATCCTTTTCCAATATGACAGGGTCTGAATAACTCTGAAGGAGGACAAATAAGAATCAAAATGTCTCAGTTGATTCCCTTTTTATTAATAATGAAGGATGATACCCATGCTCATAATCACTTTCGGAGGTCAATAGATCATTTAAACCCATTATGTGGGCTTTGTGAAGACACAGTTCATGTCACTGTGAACATCAGCAAGCTGTCTAAAATCCTTCCTTTGGGGATTATGAGGTTTAGGTAAACTGGCATCGTTTACTGTAGTCAGTTAAATGAGCTCTCAGTACTGTTCTCAGAAGTATTACACTTCCATAAATGCACACACATACATCTGTGTGATTTCCATTTTTTATGAACAGTGTGCACATTTTCAAAGGTATTTTCTGCATATTTGACAGAAAAAAAAAAAGGAAGAAAAAAGGACTGCCACAAGGGAACATCACAGGGGCAAGGGACAGCTAGCGTATGTTTAAACAGAAGGTGGAAGATTAGCTACTGTGAAAACTAAGGATTTCCTGACAGAAAAAAAATTATTTTGCCCAGGAATGTGAGGATTTAGACTGGATCCAGAATGCTGAATGCTTCAGCTTTAATTGTTTAAAAAAAAATAAATCAAAAAATCTTTTTCCTTCTGTGGTTCTTTAGACAGAGCTTTATTATTGGCATTTTTTTCAGAATTTAGGATGAATATAATGTCTCTGATGTACTTACTGTTGTTTGTATACAAAAATGTCCTCTCTTTGCCTGAACAGTTTTATTTCAGTAGAGATAACATTTTTACTCAAGTGCATAGAAGATTAATCTAGGATCTGGAGTACAAGTCTTATGGGAGCTGAGTGAACTGGAATTGTTCAATCTGGAGAAGAGGAGACTCAGAGGAAACCTTACTGCCTTTCACAACTGCCTGAAAGGAGTTTGTGGTGAGATGGGGGTTGGCTTTTTTTCCCAGGTAATTAGTGATAGGACAAGAATGGCTTTACATTGTGCCAAGGTTCAATATTAGGAAAAATTAATTCTCCAAAATAGTATTAATGCATTGGAACAGTCTGCCCAGGGAGGTGGTGGAGTCATTGCCCCTGGAGGTGTTCCTAAAAGGTGCAGATGTGGTAGTTAGGAAGGTGGTTAGTGGGCATGGTGGGGATGGGTGGGATTTGGACTAGATTACCTTAGATGTCGTTTTCAACCTTAATGATTCTATGATTCTATGAATTATGAGGTTCTCTCTGGGATTTCTCTCTCATGGCTGCTCCACTACATCTTTGGCCGCATTACTATGATGTAGGTGCCCTTCTGAGGAGGATCTGAAAGAGGCATGCCACACCTTCCACAAGGTGTGTACAGAATTTCACTCCTATGCATCTTGCTGGCCATACTGGAGCAGTAGTTGGAGCTCAGTTTCCTTTCTTCTGCTTCTCCCAGCTAAAATAGGACAGAAGATGGTTTTCTGGAATGAATGCACCAACATGATCTTGCATAGGACTTTCTGTCTAGCACAGATGAGGAAAATCACATTTCTAAATGCATTAACACATCAGAAGCAGCAAATGGATCTGGGGGCAGGTATTGGAAATAGAATGTAGGAGATGTAAGCTCAGAGTAACAGAGACAACCAGCCTGCTTTAAAAATGTTTTAAATTAAATATTTCAAATTAGGAACTGACAGCAGAGAAAGATGGCATACTTGTGACCACATATTTTGCCTTTAATGGAAGCAAACAGTTTTAGTCATCCTGCCAATACTGATTTTAGTTTGAAAGAGAATAGCTATGCTTGATGTTGGATTTCAGTTTAGAGCAAGTGAGTAATTGCTACAGCCAAAGATAATAGCTGAATGGAGAGGATATTTCATAAGAATTCTTTTTTGCAGAATTCATTAGGGTCCTGATATGACAAAAATCATATCTAGCATCTCCCCCTCCTTCCCTTCCTTGATGGAAGATTTAAGATTTAATCTTCGATAATAACTTATAACCAGTTATTTTTGCCACTGAGATTAAGTGAACTGCCATACGATTATGCTTAATATTGTTAAGTTTTAAAGGGTGACAAGAATTTATGTTCTGGCCTTTTTTTCTCATAAACTTGTTCTATTGCTGTCCTTCAGGAGTGTTTCCTCTTGGACACTCACCACCCTAATCCACTGACATCTGTACACGACTCTTTCAGGCACCACTTTTACCTTTATGAAGGCGATTCACATCCCAAATTCCCCATAGACTGGGGAACTTTTGCCACTGTTGTCCCCTAACTTTGCCAGTGTTATGTTTCAAAAGCCCAGCAGTTTCTCTGCTTCCTCTCATCCTCGGTCTTCCTTGGAATCTAATGAGCCTGACTCACTGACTCACTATCTACAAGTTTAACTCAGCTGCCTATTTTTCTAGTTACAGTATATAGCATTTTTTTGGATTTTTTTGAAGCTGATATACTAGTGTAGATAGGAGATTTCAATTAGACTTCATACAGTTTAGCAGAGAGTAAGAAGCTAACCAGCATGTCTCTTTGGTTTTTCTCTCCTTTGCTACGGGGATAATTTCTCCTTATTTGACCTTAGTTTTGGAGGTAATTCAGAGTAAAAAGACAAAAAGGTAATAATTTGATTACATCTTCTGCTGAATTACACAGATACACAAAGGCTTACTTTCACAAGTGGTAAGACAGATATTGCAAAACTAGTGCATAGAAGCTGGTAGATTTCGGAAACCTGCATCCCTTCTCTCAAGGAGTTCTGTTATTTACTCAGGAGTGAATACACATTGTCACTCATTACTTATTCATGTCCAAGACCACAAATGAAGAAAAGCAGCCATTCTTATGTACATGGTTCCCTCCCTTGAATCCAGAAGGTCTAAATCTCCCTCTATTTCACAAAAAGTCAAAACACATAACTGATTTTATTTCTCTTGTTATGGCCAGGAAAGGGAACATAGACTGGGTATTTCAGCATTACAGTTCCACATCCCCCTAGCTTCATCTATCCTGGTGCATTCATTGTTTGCCACACCTTTTTCTCTTCCTAGGCTCTCAGGACATACAAGTTTTTGGGATTCATCATTGCAGAGCACCTCAATTTATTCTCTGAAGTGTGGCAACTAGTAACTGTTGAGAACAGCTTGGGAAAGGGGAACATAATGCCTCCGGCTATCCTATAATTAACACTGCCCTGCATTTTTGGCTTTTCTCTCATAACCTGAGGTTTGGGGAACTAGTGGAGTGAACTGAAAAATCCACTGCTACAGACGCAGAAATACTGCAGCTTTGCATACGGTAAATTCATAAAATCAGCAAGAAACCTAACAAAATCCCCAAATTTTCAGAGAATTACCATAGTGTGTGTTTTAATGTAACATTATCATATCTTTTCTCTTTGCAGCTGTTAAGGTCATTCGCAAGAAAGATGGCCTCAATAGTCCAGAAAAAAAGACTTGCTGACATTAATGAATGTAGAATTCATCTATGGATAGAAAACTCCTAATTAATGTTAGGATAGGATAATGTCATTCAGAAATAAGGCTTTTCAATAGCGTGGTTGACTATTTTGGAAAAGGATGGACATTTCTTGAAGTCCACTGAGACCCCTTCCCTCCTACCTCTTCTATTCACTCCCCTCCTACTTTCCCCTCTCCTCTGCTCTCCCTCCCTCTCCACTTCAGGGCATGTGTCTAGAGGCAGGAAAACTTTCTCAATTAAAAAAAAAGTCTCATTCCTTCTACAAAACTAAAGACTAATTACCACTACTGTCTTAATAAGGCATTCTCAAAATAATTAGTTAATGACACACAACTTGCTGATATGCAATAATAGCTTTTAAAAATATCTCTCCTTCACCTTTCACTCGTATAGAAAACCCAGCTGGGTTGATTTCTAAATGTTAATTCACAGCTCTTCCTTCATCATATCTATAATTTCGTAACACTAGTAGCTGTTATGTAATCTTCAAGAGTTTAAATGCCAGCTTCACTCATCTACCTGCAAACATAGCTGCTGAGATTTCTTGAATATCTTCATGAACACAAGGTTTGCTCATAGAGTTCAAAGGCTATAGGTAAGACTTTAGTAACCATGGAGATACCAAGAGAAGCAAGCTGCTTTTGCATATGGAAACAAGTTAATGTAGCTTTATGCCTGTTATTTAAAAAACATATACAAGGTAAAATTAATTTCAAATTTACCCTAATCTCATTAGACAATCAGGAGCCTCAAACGTAAATAGAAAAGAAAAAAAAGCAGGAAACTTCAGAGATATCATACACCTGCTTTTGAAATGATTTGAAATGTGTTTCCTTAATGTATTTTTAATTACCTATCTTATAAATAGAAGAACCTGTTACTTGAAACCAATTTTTACTTTTTTAGGGAGATGTGTGCATACTTACAGGAAGTTTCATAGCAGTGAGTTATCATTATAATTCACAAGCTCTGAGCACTTTTAAGCTACTGAAATCCATTCCTTTGAAAGGGTATGGATGGCCTGAAGATAAAGATTCACTGATATTCCAGTTAGAAATCATATGAACTAAAGTAACATGCTGAGGTTTACTCACAACTGAATCCTTGTTATTGCTGACCCAAGATAAGCAAGTAAGATTGAAGGCAGTTAAACAAGTCTTTGGATAGGAACTGGCCTGGTATCACTCATACATAGCATAGAAAGAAAAATAAAAATAACAAAACAAAAAAATCACATTCAGTAGGGAGAATAAAGTAAAATAATCAGCATTGTAGCTTCTATTTCCCGTCCTAAACGCTGTCAGATTTCAGAATTATTCCTCTTACTCCTCTCCAGATTCTTTTTGTATTAAAGAAGTCAAAGCATAAATATCGAACTGTGCTACTAAGAACTCAGAGGTAAGTATAAGGTGTGCAGATCTGAAGTTGAAATCATGAAGGGATCAGACACTCTTACTGCCCAGTAATGCCATAGTCCAGGCAGTTCACTTCTAACTCTGGATGGCCTGAGGCTGACACTGACCTAAGTTTCTACCAGGGCATCTCCAAAGTGCTCATGTTCTGGGTTTTGGCAGAACTGCCAGGTTTGGGAGCAGTGATTCTACAATGCACATTATCAGACAGGACTTTCCAGTTCTACTCTACCAGCAGGACTTAATGAAGTTGCTATTCTCAAGAACACTGTCACCAGACTGCCATTTTCCCTGACAAAGAAGGAAGAAAAATAGAATAACAGCAGACTATCCTCACACATAGTTACCAAAGCACCAGTCAAAGGCTGGACTTTCCATAGGGAAGTTCCATGACTTCCTTAGCAAATTGACCCATTCACACAGGTGATGGGTACAGCATCCTTTGCATCAACTTTTGCTAAGCAATAGCTCATACCCACTGGCAGTTCTGTCAGTCCAGGAAATCTTTTTCTGAAAGTGAATATATTTTAAATGTATTTCTATATTGATTTAGTTGAATTTTTAAAGTGCTGTGTTCACTTGATAAACAAAACACTCCTCCTTTCTGTTCCTGTCCAACAAATGAAGGCAAGATCAAATCCTTCCCCTCCTGCCTTGAATAGCCTGCTTTTCAACTCAAAGTGCTCTTTGAAAATTTTAGGGCAGGTAATTTACAGGTAGTTCTGACAGCTCCGTTGCTATCTGTCTCCATTGCTTTGGTAAGGTAGACTCCACTGTAGCATTACAAAACATTTGTCCAGAAAGAGTGACAATAAAATATGGTCCAGAAAGGTGTCTGTGGACAGTTTCTGTAGATGCAGGCACTCCAGGGTCTCAAGGATACTCATAGCCTTGGACTTGTTCTGCTTGTCCCTCAATGCTTGACACTGATTAGACCACAACTTGAGTACTGTGTTCAACTTTCGGCCCCTCACTGCAAGAAGGATGCTGAGTGCTGTGCAAAAGACAGCAACCAGAGCTGGTGAAAGAACAAGAAAATAAGAGTTATCAGGAGTGCATGTGAGAACTGGAGCTGTTTAGTGTGGAGAAAAGGAGGCTGATGGGAGGCCTCATCACTCTCTATGGTTAACTGAAAGGAGTAAGGTATTACCCTGTTTTTTTCAAGGGACAAGCAGGAGGATGTGAGGAGAGAGCTTCAAGTTGCGCCAAAGGACGTGTAGGTTGGAAATCAGGAAGAGTTTTTTCATGGAAAGGATGGTCAGTCATAGGAACGGGCTGCTCAAGGAAGTGGTAGATTCCTCTTCCATGGAAGCATGTAAGATACATGGATGTGGTGCTTAGGGACATGGTTCAGTGATTCACTCAGTAATGACAGGTTGGTGGTTGGACTTGATGATTGTAAGGGTCTTATCCAGCCTCAGAGATGCTATCACTCTAATGGAAGGTATACAGGGAAAGAGATATGACAACTAATTTATACGTAAATAAATAAAATGCTGCAGCTACAATGCAGTTCATTAATTTAGCATTCATTATATACCACCAAAGAAAAATATTCATTCTATTGAATCATGATGAAGGAAATAAACAGGAGACTTTCCCTTCTGTCCATTTACAAGCACTGATCCCATGCCACTGGGATATTGCCCTCTTTCTTTTACCTTTCTGTGCTCCCAATTACACTCAGTCCCAATCTGTCACTTGCAGGACACTTTTCCCAGATCCATGAGAAACTCTAAGCAAAGCTAAGAGCAAGAACTTGGCTGCAGTTCCTAAGATAAACAAAGCAGAAACACGAGAGAGACATTAGCTCTTCTTATGGGAGCTATGACCTCTGTGAAAGGTAGGCCAATTAAATAGATATGCTGATTTTTAGTAATATGTTCTCCAAGTAGCTTAGCAGATACTGCTACCTTGCCAGCATAGAGGAGTTGGGTGGTCTTAATGTGCACTGCAAAAGTTTCCTGCAGTTACTTCACTTGACACACAGTATTGCCAGTGTTGTCATTTTAATTTGTATATATATATTTGTCAGATAACAAGCTCAGATATCAAATAACTTATCTATTTTATACTATTATTATTAGTAGTAGTATTACTATTATTATTATTATTATTAAAGCCTGAGTAGGTTAATTGGCCTTATAAACTCCTCACTTTTCTTAGGCATTCTAGCACTACTCTCTCTCACTCTAAGATTAGTTTGGGAGCCAAAGGTAATAAGTGATTTTATACATCTACTTGCTCTACTGAACACTTTTTTTTAAATTTTTTTTCTCTTTGAGATAGGGCTTTTTTGGCATGCAAAATTGAAAATATTTTAATGGAAAGAGGAATGAAATGTTTCCTGTAATGGACATGCTTACTATAGAGACAGCTAAAGAACTAAATTTCAGCTTGTTAAAGATATATTTTGACAGGCGTTTTCTGGTTGTAAATACAGATTTGATTTAATAACAACACTCTGTGAGGACCTGTCAAAACTGTTGATAGAAAATAGGCAGGGAGGCCAGTGCTCCTTAGCTCTCAGAATGGATTTTTGGTCACTGGCCTCAGTGGGAAGGGAGAGATGGAAAGCACTGACCAGCTGCAAATATTTCTGTCTTCCTAGATTCCTGCTTTAGCCAAGAGTCAGTTTCCTGACTGCAGTATTTAAAAAAAAAACCACAATCTTACACAACTCCTTCTAAGGAAAATTACTAAAAACATTTGATGAATGGTTCATATTTCCCCAACTGTTTTTCCAAATCATTGTGGAAAATTAGAAAACTGTGTGTCTATTTCACATGCTTGGTCAATCCAGTAATCTAAGCATTGCTTCTACCTCTGAAATCTGTAAGATGGTATTCCCTCACACTGCACTGCTCCATGTGATTAAGTTGGGCTATGCTGCAGCTTCTAAGACTGTGGGCATTAGCTGTACAGAGTGGGATTCTACCTCTCTTTTTATCTGAGTGAACAGCTCATAGCATAGCCCCAGGCACACGCAGGCCACTGTTGTGGAATGATTTTTACACAAGTATGGTTTTGCAGCAATTTAAGGTTTATTAATACTTTTATGATAAATCACAATATTAGGTTGTATGATTCTCTATAGCACTTAATCAGCACTTAATCATCAGCCAATTTAACATGGTGATTCAATACAATTTGTTGCAATCAAATACAGCGATTTAGCTACAGGTTTGAGAATGGCAAGGATCACACGACTTACTTCATGGCACTGGAGGGGAAGTTTCTATCTTTGCCCCCTCCCCAGTGAGCTATTCACCCTTCCCTTTTATTGTCTCTCGGCACATGATCAAGATCAGCCCCAAAAAGGGATCCTCTTTGACTGAATCTCTAGAAGCCTACCCTGATGGGTTCCCAGCCCAGGGGCAGATCAAGGATAACAGCTAGCTGCAGTCGTCAAGAACTCATTTTGCTTAGGAGCCTTACTTATGGGACAGCAAAATAATTGACTTTAACCAGAAAATTTTCCGTTGTGGCCACAATCTAGGTGGAGCAAACCTGGGACTTTCTCCCAGCTGTACGGTTCCAGTACTCTCCAGACTGAATGGCCCTGAAACCTCTCCATGATAAATAGAGCAGGAGTTCCAGGCATGGTAAGGGAGTGTTTGAGCATCCTGACCCACTGCAGTTGTACCCAGGCCAGTAAAGGGACCATCTGTGTAGGTCTCATGGTCCGTTCCCATGTTCAGCCAGGGGCAATCATTCTAACATCTTCAGTGAATGCTTAAGACTTCACAGGAAAGTGGAGAAAAATAGTTAAATATCTGAGAAGATTTACACAAGAAAAGAACGATGCTGAAAATGCATACAGCTTAGCTAAGCAGTGACTCAGAGGGATTTGATTGCCATCCACAAATATTTCAGAGAGGTTAAACACATGGGTGGGGAGGAACTACTCAGGATAACAAGGGAAAGGAAGCAACATGATTACAGACAATTTGGGTTGAACTGCAGGCATATCTTCTTAATAGCGTGACTGGTTAGACTGTGGAGTAATTTGCAAGTGAGACGGTGGTGGTTTCAGCATTTTGTCCATTTACTTCCAGATGGGGAAAACATGTGGTGATGAATAATCCTATTGTAGAAATAGATGGACTTCACAGATTTTCCACAAGCTGTTTCTTTTGCTCTTTCAAGCTTCTGGGATCTCAAGATGAAAAAGATAGAAGCAGATGAAAAAGTTAGAGGCAGGTATGGTTTTACTGCTGTTTGCTACTTTAGTTTTATGTCTAAAAAACAATAATTATTTTCATTTTTCATTCTATTTTGTTGCTGTTTTTCAAATCATCCTATTACTTCACTCTCTCCAATCTTAAATTTGCTTAGTTTAAAAGCACTGAATTAAAATGGAACAAAAATAAGCAAAAATGATCTACCTTTCATCTTGCTTAAAACTAAATAGCAACCACTATGCCAAACAAGTACTATTTAATTAGTCTTACAAAATGCTATAATTACATCTACACTAAGAAATATATCTGCATATTTTCATTTTTTTTTTTGTTGGATAATGACTAAATTAATGACTTACACTCATACAGCACTGGAGGAAGGCAACAAATTGCTGCACAAACTGATTTCACAGGCTACACACAAGACACACCTCATTCAAAAATGTTATACAATCAACTAACTGCTGAAGAGAGCACAGCACTCGACCAGTGTGTTTATATGGCTTGGAGAAAGATGCCTCCAGATGAAACAGCAGCATCACACAGGGCTGACATGTCAGTAATGACATTTGATACCAAGAGTGGTACGTCCAGCATCGCAACGTCATCTTTGCAAGAGAGATTTTTAAGTGCAGCATGTGTTTTATTAGGTAGAGGAGAAGATAAAAATTTTACAACCTAAAAATGAAAAGAAAGTACTGACCCAGCATTATGATGTTTGGAAGTGAATGTGAAATATTAAATTGCTGCAAGAGTATTTTCTGATGTTGTGGCAATGCATAGCATAATAATGGATGTCAGACTTAGACTCCAGCTTGATTCCTGAGACAAAACACATCCTCACACATTTACATTATCTGAAAGCCAGCCTCTATGATGCTTCAGAAGGAAAAATCACCAGCTTCTTCCCGCAGCACAAAGGGTTTTGGCTCTATGAACTAGCACTTCATTTGCTCTTCTTTAAGTACCCACACCTTGTCCACCATCCTCACCAACAGGAAGATGCAACAAGTGGCCATGAAGTCAGGTCTAAATCTTATAAAACTGAAAATTATATACATACACCTGCATCTCACTGCAAAATCTGGTGTCCTTAACCATCAAAGGTTTACAAAGCACCTCCAATTAAACCTGGGATAAGTCTGGAAGACTTCTGTCTGGAAGACAAAATGTGATTACAGTCTAGCAGTTATGCAAATGAGAGAAAAGCAGGGCAGAAACTGCTATGTTGTATAATTCATGTTAATTATAATTCACACTGCTGGATAAGTGCTTAATATTAAACAATTGAAGAAATATAGGTGAGACCAGCAGAACAAATTTTCTGGAATAAAATGTGCTCCCAGGAAGAGCACATAGATGTGTTCTGTCCCAGCCTGTTTGTCTCAGCACTCCTGGAGCACAGGGCAGCACAAAAGAGGTCATAGAACAGAATGAGGACATGGACACAGAAAAAAAAAAAAAAAGCATTGAATATCTCTACAGCATGCAAAAACACAATCACTGAAGGACAAGGAGAGAAACAGAAGTTCAGAAATAAGATGGAGGTAATGTGCAAAAGTGCCAGAAGAGGCTCTGACCGTGGAAAAAAACAGCTTCTGTGCAAATTGTTGGCGTGGGGAAAGGGAGAAGCTAGAAACCAAGGTGAAGAGATGTTATAGAATCACAGAATCACAGAATGGCACGGGTTGGAAGGGACTGCAAGGATCATGAATCTCCAATCCCCTGCCACAGGCAGGGCCACCAACCTTCCCATTTAACTCTAGACCAGGCTGCCCAGGGCCCCATCCAGTCTGGCCTTGAACACCTCCAGAGACGGGGCATCCACAACCTCTCTGGGCAGCCTGTTCCATCACCTTACCATTCTCTCTGTAAAGAATCTCCCCCTGACATCCAACCTAAATCTTCCCTCTCTCAACTTAAAACAGTTTCCCCTCATCCTGCAGTTATCTACCCTTTCAAAGAGTTGATTCCCCTCCTCTTTGTAGGCTCCCTTTAGGTATTGAAATGCTGCAATGAGGTCACTCCTCAGCCTTCTTTTCTCCAGGCTGAACAAGCCCAGCTCCCTCAGCCTGTCTTCATAGGGGAGGTGCTCCAGTTCCCTGATCATCTTCATGGCCCTCCTCTGGATCCTCTCCAACAGCTCTGTCTTTCTTGTACTGGGGGATCCAGACCTGGACACAGTAATTCAGATGGGGCCTCACAAGCAATGAAAGTGAAAAGATGAAGAGCTGGACAAAGATTCTTAATGTTTGCAATGATATGGGCACAGATTCCAGGTTTCTCTCATCATGAAGAGACCCCTGTGTTTTAGAGGATGGGCAACTCTGTGTTTTGCTAGAGGCACTGCTCTCTCCCAGTCAAAGCCTTAAACAGACTACATGGAACCACCAGCCCCTGCACAAAGCTGACTTCTGATACAGGCAGTTCTTGTTGGGAAAGCAATGCACAATCTGATGTTACTGGCAGAACTGAGGGGAAAAAGTTTCCACGTGGTCTTGGTTTCTCAGAGGCCATGCAGTATGCCTATGTCTCAAGCACCATTTACATGGAAGGTACTTGATATTACTAAGGTTCAAAGCAAGAACTGGCTCTGTGATGTTGTGAAGAACTGAAAAGAGAAACTGGACATTATATGCCAAGGGAAAACAGAGGAAAAGAGGAAAAGAATAAAGATCTATTCTTCTGTCTACTCTTTCTGATGGAGTGACATCTTATTACAGCAGGGTCAACATGCAATGTGGTGTGCTTTGTGTCTCTCACCAACAAAAGCTGAAGATGATTGTGACCCTTTGAGATTTCAGATTTTGCAATCAGCCAAATGCAAAAAGAACTGGAAGCTCTCAGCCTTGAGAAATGAGAAGCCTTCCACCTGTCTCACGCCTCTGTTACACATACGTTTTCATTCCAGGCCTTTAATCCAACAGAGTAGCCTATGAAGTACATCTCCATTCCACCTTCTCTTTTTAGAAAAATCTCTTAATTTTTTTTCTTGTTCTTTATCTCTGATCATTCTGATTATACAGAACTAAGGGATTCCTGGTTGATATCAGTTTCAAATGCCCAGGGCAACTGTTAATTGATTTCCACTTAATTTTCAATATGAGCTCCTACACTAGTTCAAATAAAGTCAGAATGTGGACAAAAGGGTTTCTCCTTCAGTGTGGAGAATCAAAACAAATTTTATTACTTATCCAAATATAGGAGAACTCAAGGAAAAAAGAAATAATAATTACCAACATTTATAAGAAGAATCAGTTTTCTGAAATGATAATTTCAGGTAAAGTTCTCTTCTACTGTATCTGCAGTTCACTCCTCTTTTTTCCTATGTTAATGACATTATTCGCAGAGCACAATATTCATTGCATTAGAAGATCGGAAATGTAGTTCATTCCATATAACAAATCCATCTGAATAGTCCTTTCTGTGTTCATCACAGAAGTCTATGTCCCACTGAAATACTTTGGGCAGGCCATTCTTCCTATTTTTCACTGTGTATTGTGGCTACAGCTCAGGAGGAGCATCAGCAGAGTCTGTCCCCATAAACTGATGAAAAATGTATTTTTTTCTTTATCTGGAGTATAACAGGCCTTAGCAGTTGAATTGGTTCTTGGAATTTAATTAACTGAAAGCCCTGTAGTAAAGCAGAATAACTTTCAGTTGACCCAACTGAAGAACGGCCTTGTTCATGAGCATTTGAGATAAAGTCCCGGTGCTTGTGCAAATTACTATCCAAATAATAAAAATGTTTTATGCATGTGTGTGAGGAAATAAATGAAAAACTGGGAGCAGTAAACTTCAAAACTAAACCTCAAAGCA
This sequence comes from Lagopus muta, assembly GCF_023343835.1. Classification (NCBI taxonomy): domain Eukaryota; kingdom Metazoa; phylum Chordata; class Aves; order Galliformes; family Phasianidae; genus Lagopus; species Lagopus muta. The sequence goes on from NC_064435.1 coordinate 25,200,538, forward strand.
GTTTTACCGTACAGCTGTTACAGATTGTTCTGGATAAACAAAATTGCAGATTTTGCTTAAAAAGCAAGATGCAGCATTCCCTCGTAGCCACTCTGAACTCAATGAGTGGATTCTTTGGATTTGCCTTTCTTCTTTTACTAGTACTAGACCCAAAGCCATTTTCTAATATAATCTTCAGAAAATACGTCTTTGTTAGAAACAGTGTCAAAATGAACAGTGTGGGACAGGTTAATCTGTCTCTATGCATAAATTTTGGCATAATGGTACTGTACAGTGGTGCTATTGCAAGAGCAAAGGGAGATGGGAAGGGAGGAAATAAGAGCTTCCCTCAGAACCATCTTTTTTGTCTGTCAGGCTGAATGGGAACAAAAGTATCCTGAAAATACAGAGATATCTGATATTTTATGGCTTCTGAAGGGGCAGCATCAGCAGTGCCAGACAATGAGAGTGATTCCCAGTTAAAATATTAGAAACATGAGGTTTGCAATGATCTGAGATATTTCAATATCATTAAGCATCTTAATTTTCCACACAAAGAAGTTTTGGAGATTGTTCAAAACAATCTATCTATAAATACTATAAATATACATAAATAAATATAAATATAAATATAAATATAAATATAAATATAAATATAAATATAAATATAAATATAAATATAAATATAAATATGAATATGAATATGAATATAAATATAAATATCCCCAACCTTCCTTAACTATTTCAGCTTCTGGGCTTTGTCCTACCTTGGGCCATTAGAAATAAGCAAAAAGAGAAAGTTTCATGTTTTTATGATGTGTTGTACTAATTGGATATAATGCTATAAGCATAATAGGACTTTAGGACAGACAAGAGGGAGAAATGCAGCCCTGCACTTGTATTCTGGGCAGCCCCATAGGCTCATGCTGCTCATGGGGCAGGCACAGACCAGGTGAGCAAAGGCCTCCTGCCTCCTGCAGCCAATTTTGGTAAAGAATTGGTGCTAAACCAAAAGTGCCTCAGTGGGCTGTTACACAACCAGCCAATATGGTAACACAAACATAAGCTGAATCTATAAATCTGAGCAATGACTCTATTATAGTGCCAATAACGGGGTGGGTGGTAAAGGGAGAACTTTGTTACCTTTGAAAAATAGTGCTGGTAGAGATCTCAAGAGGTCATTTGGGCTACGAAATGGCCAAAGCTGCCTGGATACAGGCTTTAGATGACAGTCACATCATCAGTTGTTTGTCAAGCTTATCCTAAACAGAATTTACTAGCCACGGGGACTATGCATCATCCCTTAAAATCTATTCAGCACCTCACTGTTCTTACTTTATTATTTACAAGAACTATTTTATAAAGTCTAAAAAGTTCTCTGTAAGTTAGTGGGTTGTTTATTCTTTCACTGTGTTCTGCTTTGGTGTATCACCATTTAATTCTTAAAATGTGAATTGTTTCTCCTTATTTGAAGGCATTTTAACAGCCTATTTCTATTCTTACCAATTTCAAACCAAATTCACTGAATTTAGCAGAACGATTAAGCGTGGAGACCCTTATATTGTGCAGTGGCTTTGCTGGAGCAATCATTACGTGTCTTTTCCTTCTTTGAACTGTAGAAATCCCCTAAACATCTCCTAAGCATTCTCCCAGCCCACAGACAACTACTCCAACCTCAAATGTTCAAGCTCTACCAGATTGCTCAGCAGCATCATGAGCAACTTTTATTCTATCTTTACCAACGTATCTTTAATGTGGGAACTCTGAAATACTGCTAAACTTCAGCTGGATGAAAAACATCCAGGTATTCGGATTTTCTCATGGATATTAACACAGAGAAAAAGTCACCTGAAAATTCAGAATTTGAGTCGAAATGTTAAATTACTGTTTTATATGCAATCGGTTGCATCTCTGGAATACACATTTACATTGCTTGGTTCTGGAAGATCCAGAGAGCCCACAGCTCCCTCCTTACAGATGTGGAACTCGGTTTCCTGGGAAGAAGCAAAAGTCCTCTGCGATGTAATAAGGCAGTGCTCTCTAAAGGGAAGGACCTGAAACAAACGAAAGAAAGGAAGAGAGAGGGAGAACTGAAGGAAGGGAGGAAAGAAAAGAGAGAGGGAGGGAGGGAGGGAGGGAAAAGGGATGAAAAAACCCCCAAATAAGCATATGAAAACCCACCACTGCCCAAACAAACATTCAGTTATTTGCAGTGTTTTTCTTAAAGGAACTCCAGGTACTGAATTAATTTTTTGTTCCAATAAAACTTTAGAAAGTTAGCCGTGATGATGTAAATGCTAAGGAAATACCAATTGCACGTCTAAATGGAAAGTGAAATAAATAAATTTCCTCCGCAAAACGTACTTTAAGGACTACATTTCAAACTGTTGCTGTGGTTACCACAACGCTCTCCTGGAGATCTGCTTAAAGATGTCATCCTCCTGCCATCGTGTGTCAGTTTGAGGTACTGCTCCAAAGAGCTGTCCTTACTATTGAAATGTTGGTCCAGTTTTAAAACTCTGCCATTTCTATCTACCATTAAGAAATAGATGCTGCAATATAAAAATCATTTTCTAAGCAAGTGCAGTTATTAATACAATCTCATGCTGAATGAGAATAATTAATGAATGTATACAGAAATGTGATGCACTGACTGTTTTTGTTTGTTACTTTTGAGACAGTGCTCTATAGCACCAAATAGTTTGGGATATCATCAGATAAAATGATGATGCTTGGTGCATTACCGTTTTACTTGAAGATAAATGAGTAATTACTGTCTTCCTGTGCATTCTTCCCCTGTCTCTGTCTCATTCAATTCCAGTCTCTGTAGAAAATCACTTCTCCCTATTCCTACACTAAACCAGCTATAACAGTTAGTTATGCCATGTAAAATTACCCAGCCTCAGCAAGCTGAGGGCACAAGGTGGGAAAAGGAGAGAAAGCTGCTTTTGGACCACGTAGGCTACAGAAACCAAAATCTCCTTCAATGCTGGAGTGCATAAACCAGCCAACTGCCAGCTCTCATCGGAGCACTGTGCAGCCACCAGCAGCCTTCACTGCCCTTTCTTTGAATCCCCATAAACCAGCACATCTTTTTCCCCCTTTGTTCTTCTGAGCAGCCACGGGACCAATCTGTCCACAGCAACCACCACTCAGCTTGTATTTCAGCCACTATGTTGGAACACAGAGCAACCAACAAATCATTCAGAAACATCCCCATTCCAGGTGAGATGGGCTATCACTGGGAGCTGTTATCCAGTGAGATAACTCACAAAAGGGAATCTGCCTCCAGAACAGAGTGGTTTACCACTGGGCCAACAGAGTGTTTCAATCTGCTGCCATCTCCTCACTGCAGTGCTCGTGCCCTCCTGGTGGCACCCAGCCCCTTAGTGACCTCTCCCAACAAAGTTTTCTCACAGAACTGCTTGGGACTCCATTTATAACAGATGATATCACAGCTTCCAAAGCTGTTCCCTTTCCTCATTTAATCTTCTACTCTATTTCCTGTTGTGATCAGAAATGAGATTAAAGGCTGTCACGAATGATGGAGCTGTCAGAGGCAATCAGCACACCCGGCCCTCTCCCTCTCTGTGACAATGTGATGGGTTTTGGTGTCTCTGCTCTGACACTAAAGATACAATTTCTGCAAACCACTGTTCACATACATACTCCTATTGATTGCATAGGAAGTGAATTCCACAGGTTTGCAAGGTGCCCTCCTTTGGCTGTGCGCGTGCTGTTGCTGTTGCTCAGCTGTTCAAGCAGCTGATGAGGAATGAAAGCAAGTCAACTTACAGGGCAAACATCAGGGCACTGCTGCACGACCTGCATAACCCTGGAACTGTATTAAACATACATAATTAACCTGGCAGTGCTTCTTGTTACAGGTTATTACATTTGCAAGGTGCTTCTATCTCCCCCTGCCCCACTGCCATCCTCCAGCAGGGGCCTCCCTCTGTGATGAACATTTCTGCTGCCTTCCAGCACAGAAGGGCTTTCTCCTGCCTCTGGCCATTAGAAATAAGCAAAAAGAGAAAGTGTCATGTTTTTGTGATGTGTTGGCAAAATAGTTTTATTGTGATTAATCCTTTACTCCAGAGATACGCCATTCTGTGAGATAATGTACATAAACTTCACTTAAATCAACTTCACAGTTTCTCCCCGCAGCTAAAATTCAACTGAAGAAAACCAAACAGCCTTAGTTCTGTGGCAAAATAGTGACATTTTCCAATACATTGACCAAGGAAAACAAAACACTTTGATTTTTTTTCTAATATTTTTTTTTAAATATTGCTTAATTCACTATTTCTCTGCAGTTGACTGAGCAATAGTACCCTCACCTTTTGACCTACTCTATAGCTGCTATTTGAATTTCTGATGATTCTCTGCTATTTTCTTCTCTGCCATAGTAGGAAGCTTGAGGTCCTTTGTTGCTGGTATCAAATTAGAATATCCTCAACTTCCTTGTCCTGCTGTTATCAACCCCTTCAAAGAGTCGATTCCCCTCCTCTTTGTAGGCTCCCTTTAGGTAATGAAATGCTGCAATGAGGTCACTCCTCAGCCTTCTTTTCTCCAGGCTGAACAAGCCCAGCTCCCTCAGCCTGTCTTCATAGGGGAGGTGCTGCAGTCCCCTGATCATCTTCATGGCTCTCCTCTAGATCCTCTCCAACAGCTCTGCCTTTCTTGTACTGGGAGATCCAGACCTGGACACAGTAATCCAGGTGGGGCCTCACAAGCAATGAAAGTGAAAAGATGAAGAGCTGGACAAAGATTCTTAATGTTTGCAATGATATGGGCACAGATTCCAGGTTTCTCTCATCATGAAGAGGCCCCTGTGTTTTAGAGGATGGGCAACTCTGTGTTTTGCTAGAGGCACTGCTCTCTCCCAGTCAAAGCCTTAAACAGACTACATGGAACCACTAGCCCCTGCACAAAGCTGACTTCTGATACAGGCAGTTCATATTTGAATATCATTAAGCATCTTAATTTTCCACACAAAGAAGTTTTGGAGATTGTTCAAAACAATCTATCTGTAAATACTATAGATATATATAAATATATTTAAATACAAATATAAAGATCTCCAACCTCCCTTAATTATTTCAGCTTCTGCAGGTGTAAACTGTAGTCCTCCAGTATTATCTATGTTAATAAATGCACTCATTGACCCACAGCAATATCTAGGTTTCACTGAAAATCCTACCCTATCCCCTTTTGTCGTCCCGAAGAAAGATGTAGAGTTGCTCTTGGCTTTGTGCTGTGACAGAAGGACATTCCGTATCACTTTATTCTGTCAAATAGAGGAAAACATTAAAACATAATACAAAGGTTTGTTCCAGCTTCTTGTATTGCTTTAAGCACTGATTTCTGGAAGTAACTGTTCATTATCTGAATGCTAACAAACAGCACAAGCTTCACATATTAAATTCAGCATTTTGAAATTCCCAAATCCATTTCAGGTTGTTGTTTGTTTGTTTGTTTATTTTCCCACTGTAAGAAATATACATTTCTTTCAGAAAGCATGTAAGTGGCATAGAGCTGCTGCCTTTTGATTGACATCTAGTTCAAAACTTTTGGGATTTGTAGGAGAGTTTCAGTAGGAGCAAATGAACACTATTCCCTTCCTGCTGCCCACAGCTCCCTTCTTACAGATGTGGAACTCAGTTTCCTGGGAAGAAGCAAAAGTCCTCTGCGATGTAATAAGACAATGCTCTCTATAGGGAAGGACCTGAAACAAACGAAAGAAAGGGAGAGAGAGGGAGAAGTGAAGGAAGGGAGGAAAGAAAAGAGGGAGGGAGGGCAGGGAGGGAGGAAGGGAAGAAAGAAAAGGAAGGAAGGAAGGAAGGAAGGAAGGAAGGAAGGAAGGAAGGAAGGAAGGAAGGAAGGAAGGAAGGAAGGAAGGAAGGAAGGAAGGAAGGAAGGAAGGAAGGAAGGAAGGAAGGAAGGAAGGAAGGAAGGAAGGAAGGAAGGAAGGAAGGAAGGAAGGAAGGAAGGAAGGAAACCTAGCATTGAATGTATGACAGTCACCTCTGTCTCTCTTCTGTTTCTAAATTACTTTTCTACCCTATAAAGAGGAAAGATTTATTACGACTTTAAACCAGTGCATATTCTTTTCTTTATTCTGATCTCTGCATGTAAATGAGAATGTTATCAAACGGCCTCAGATTTTTTGTTTTGGTTTGGTGGTGTTTTTTTTATATTGTTTTGTATTTTTTCCCCCCAATTCAAACTCTGCCCTCCCTCTGAGAATGTGGCCCAGTGCTGGTTTTGGCTCTGTGAAATAAACATTTTTGAGCACTGAGTAAACATACTGCTGAATTCATCTTTGGTCTATTTGTATGCTGAAGTGTATTCACTTTCCTCAGTCAACACGTAGCACATTTTGGATAACCACTCCTTGTCATTTCTACTGTGTTTTTTTTTTTAATTGAATTGTAGCATGAACCACTTAATTCTCATTTATTCTCTTTGCTAGAGGAGAACTGATTAATGATCATTTGCTTTAATGCTGAACTCTCCTGTTTAAAAACCATGGTCACATCAAACTAATTCCACTCATTTCCTATGACTTTAGCACTGGCCTTCTCTGTTGCTAATCATGAGATATTTTGGTAGCCTGCTTGTTTTTCATGTTTTTCAGTGAAATTGTCATCTATTAGATTAAATGCCTATTCCTAAAATAGCACTTCTGTATTTCTTGTGAGATCCTGGTTTAGAAAATGAAGATGTTGTTATCTCCTAATTCTGTAACATAGTTTGGATTTTGCACTTTATTTAAACCTCAGCTGACTTTCGCTTTTATTTTTAGAGCTTTTGAGAATTGCAAAACTATAGCACTTCGCATAGATACTGGGCTGCCACTCTTAATATACCAAAATGAATCCTGCAGGAAAAAAAAGGAATAGTTACAAAACTCTAGCTTATCAGCTAACTCTTTACAAAACTCTCTTATCAGCTAGAGAACAGCAGCTAGACAAATCTGGTACTACAGATTCAGAGATTTTGCGATAATAATTCTAAAGCTCTTGTTAAACAATATAAGTAATTACAAGAGAAGATGCTTAGGGAGTGTCTTAGTGCCCACTCACACAGATACTGAATGTGCGTTCTCCTGTACGTCACTTTCGCCTCGCAGTACTTGAAGGGAACTTATAAACAGGAGGGGAACCAACTTTTTACACGGTCTGGCAGTGATAAGGGGGAATTGCTTTAAAACAAAACAGATTTAGATAGATTCTGGGGAAAATTCTTTACTCAGAAGGTGTTGAAGCACTGGCACAGGTTACCCAGAAAAGCTATGAATGCCCCATCTCTGAAGGCGTTCAAGGCCAGGTTGAATGGGGCCCTGGGCAGCCTGTTCTAATAGCTGGCAACCCTTCCTGCATGAGGGGGATTGGAACTAGATAATGCACCCTGATTTCAATATTTTTTATGCATCAGGAAAATAAAGTTTAATTTTCCAGAAGTAAGAAAGACAAATAAAAATATACAGAAGGTACCTTGGCTATTCACAACTACATATGGACAATGTACTCAGGATGACTTATGCAAATACTTAAGAAAAAATTTAGTATAAATCCAGTATGAATGCTTTTAGTATCTGGATAGGCTGGATTGCTGTATTGCTGGGCTGAAGCCAATGGGATGAAATTCAACAAGACCAAGTGCTGGGTCCTGCAGTTTGACCACAACAACCCAAGGCAATGTGACAGGCTTAGGGCAGAGTGGCTGGAAGACTGTTTGGAAGAAACAGACGTAGGGGTGTTGGTCGACCTTCAGCTAAACAGGAGTCAGCAGTGTGTCCAGGTGGCCAAGAAGGCCAATGGCATCCGGATTGTTAAGTCTGGAGAAGAGGAGGCGCAGGGGAGACCTTATCACTCTCTACAGCAGCCTGAAAGGAGGTTGTGGTGAGGAGAGGTCAGCCTCTTCTCCTGAGTAACTAGTGATAGGATGAGAAGAAATGGCCTCCAGTTGTGCCAGGGGAGATTCAGGTTGGATGTTAGGAAAAATTTATTCTCTGAAAGAGTTGTTAGGCGCTGGAATAGGCTGCCCAGGGAGGTGGTGGAATCACTGTTCCTGGAGATGTTCAAGAAGTGTTTAGATGTTGTACTAAATAAGATAGTTTAGTGGGGAAATATTGGTAATAGATGGACAGCTGAACTGGATGATCTTGGAGGTCTTTTCCAACCTTGGTGATTCTACGAGGCCTCCCCTCAGCCTGCTAATAACTTTCTGTCCTTTGGATATTGTGGTGCTCAAATCCAGCATTCGAGGTGAGGCTGTACAGAGTGGGACAACCCTTCTCAGCTGCTGTCAGTGCTGGGCCTGTGCATCCCAGAGTACAGTTGGCCCTTGTGGCTGCCAAGGCGCACTCCTGACCCACGTTCAGCTTGCTGTCAGCCACAGTCCCCGATCCCCTTCTTATAGTGCTGCTCTCCAACCTCTCATTCCCCAGTTGGTGTATATAGCCAGGTTCAGAATCTGGCACAGGAAAACCCAGGATATTTGTACAGATTGAGGGATTGAAGATAAAATAAAGGAGAAATAAGAACTAGAGTTTCATTGCTCTCTGAGAAAACAAGTTATGAGATGAAAGGTAGGACAAATTTCACATGCAATGCCATTCTTATGTTTTAAAACCACACAACTGTAGCATTTGCCAAGGATCAAATGTGATTTATTTAAATGTTTTAGCATCTATAACTTGGCCTTAGATATTTGAAAACAACTTTCACGTATTATTTGTAAGGAATTAAAAATCAACAAATACACGAACATTTCTGAGATTCCAATATCTATACAGAATTTCAATAACAGTATTCACATTTATAGCATTGCATCTGACTACTAATACACTTCCACTTGTCACCTGTCCAGAAAGAAAGAAAATGGAAGCTTGTGTGTGGTGCCCAGAAAGCTAACAGATTCATACAGAAACAGATTTTGGCAAAAAACCACAAAGTTTATCAGTTCAGAATTTCTATGCAAATGTTCATAGCCTTTCTTATGCTACCTTTGGTGCCCACTATCTGTTACCACCTGGTATCATTTCAATTGTGTCAAACCACGTAGCACCTTTGGGCATGTAATGAACAACTTTATAGCATGGTGCAGTGCTTTCTTCATGTGACATGGAGCTCATCACCAAGCGTGACTTTGAACTCTGCAGACAAAGACTGCTAGGTTTAATTTGGCACTGCTAATTTGTCTTGTAGGCTTTATATTCTCTGTGTGCCTTGTGGGATCTCAACTTCATCATTAACTGGTGCCTTCAAAAGATGGGATGACAATGCAGTATTTCTGTTAAGTCAGAGCAGAATGAACATCATGCAGTACTGTAACATAGGCACTTGTGTACATGAAGAGTACACAAGAGTATCTGGAACAGGGCAATCTAAATTGCACCCTTGACCTTCTTTCCTCTTAATGTTTATGATACTTCAGTGATTTTAGTGCATTAAAGTCACAGCTTCCAAAAAGCAAAATATACATTTCTAGTATATTAGTACCTTAAGTACTAAATATCTAAGTACCATACCTTAGTTTAGTGCATTTTTATCACTTACACTTTATATCAAAAGAAAATCCCACAAGTGCTGCAATGGATGGAATTAGAATGTGTAGAGAAAGCTTCACAGAAGAAGTGCCAGCAAGCATTAGGCTAGAGGTACATGAGCTTATCATCTTGCAAATGACCTTACACTGTAGGGAGGGAATGAAAAAAAGGTCACAGTGGCAACAACTGCCTTTTTCCCTATTCCATTTCTCTTTGTCTGGATAGACATAAATAAAAGACAATAATAGTAGAAGCCACAGGGACTTAATAAGATTTAAAAAAAATAACTTAGTTGGGGTTACTTGAGTGGAATTTGAATTAAAAAAATATATGCTACTTTCAAATATAATTACAGAAAGGAAGTATGAATTGACAAAAAGGATTACAAGAAGTTCTACGTATCTATGAAGCAGATTAGAAAAGGAACCGTTGTTTTCATAGTCTAGTTGATAAAGGTGATTGTTTTTTTCTTTCCTATGACAGTTATTATCTTTCCCACTTGAAGCAGCTAAGAATTAGGACTGGTTACACATTACTGTGTGCCACACTGAAAAATAGAATGTTCTTACTGCCCATTTATTTAATCACTGATGGGTGCACTTGTCTAGTGCTGCAATGGGCACCTGTGCAGGAGGCTCTCTGTTTGCTGAAGAGCAGGACTGCAGGGTGCTGTGCCAGAAGAACTGGCAAGGCCAGTCCTGGGCAACCTGCTCTAGATGACTCTGAGGGTTTGGACCAGGTGTCCTCCAGAGGTCCCTTCCAACCTCAACCATTCTGTGAAAGACCAACCTGCAGGGTTGGGCAGTGGCTCACAGGATTTTTAATCAAGATTTTTTAATTTTTTCCTTAAAAAATCTTTAAATGACTTGTACTGTGCAAAAAAATTAGTATGATTCATTTTTTTTATACTTTTGATACTGAAAGGCAAGCAGTGGATGCTATGGAAATGTGTTTTCTCTGAATTTAATGAACTGAAGTATGTCTCAGTCCCTTACAGTGCTCCACAGTGAGATGTTCTGCCAGAAAGCAAAAATACATCAGTTACAAGAGTGTCAATTGTTTGTTGAAGATACTTCTTCCGCAGAAGGGTAATGAATATGGCCTATAACTAAATAAGAATTTCTCACAAAATATAATTGACCAAAACCAATTGCCAACTGTATCCTATCCAGTACAGACTATCTATTTTTTATTTGGCTAAGAATTTAGGAATATTTTTAGAAGTACACTGTAGCTTCTGCTTCCCAACTCAAGTTTTGAATCTTGCAGTTATCTGATTTGATTTTTGTTACATTGATGAATTTATTTCTTAGGATTCTGATGGAATTTTTTTTCTTTATTAAGCTTTTACAATGAACCTAATAATTACCTACTGATAAGTGTTTGTTCATACCATACTTTATAGTTTCAAAGTGCTGTTCAGTAAAAAAATCCTGTAAAACAGAGGCTGGCAAGTGGTTTATGAAACAAGCAGAAATTAACAGACATCAAACTGGTGCAAAGTACAGTGGCTGATGCTTTAACATATCTGAAGATATGGAGAGAACTTCAGGTTATAAAAATTGTTCCGGACAGGATGTGTCGGGTGCAATTCCCAATGTCAAGGCAATCCTATTTGCTTTTAGCTTTTGTAGGTTCCATGTCTATGTCCAGGTCTGACAGAGCACAGTAGAAGAGCAGCTGAATGTATCTGGTTGTTGTAACTGCAATACAGAGCAAAAATGCGTAGCTGAGACAAAGTTACATCTTTGACTAATGTACGGACTTTTGAGGCATTTGAAAGCACTATGCAAATATTAGGAGAATACAATTATAGGTAGAGGGAAAAAGAAATCAGTAATTAAAAATAAAGTCTCTCTTAATCAGCATTTTCATTTAATTGTCAGATTGACATCTGATGTCAAACTGAATAAAACATTAAACATCTGATTTCCAAGATTGCCTGAACTTGAGAAGTAGAAACTAGCCTTCAGGCTAATCATTCATTACTTCATAATTTAGGAAAACATATGGGCTCCTCTGACTCTGATATCCCACTTCCCAGTCAGGAAGTGAAGCAGTGGTCTTCTGGTATTTCTTCCTTCCAAGATACTGAACTGCATGCATGTACAGGTACGTGTGCCTTTGTTTTGAGGGCCGTGTGATGAAGCAAATGATGTGATATGCTGTATGCAGCATAGGTATACATCATAGGGGATGAAGAATGTAAGAAAAGTTATACTTCTGATCAAGCATTCAAAACACTAGCACTGTGACTATGAAAAGATAGTATATTACTTACCAGAGAGCCACTGTAGCCATTTAGGTCTTTTTTCAACTGGCAGATAGACTCCTAAATAATATGCAGGAATGCCTGAGAGGGCAATACCAATGCCAATAAGGGAATTGATCGTGTCACTGTAGAGAGGAACTATGACCAGGAAAAGGGAACATAAACAGTATATGATAGGGAAGAAGAGATTAAGCTGTGGAGAAAAAACCAAACATTTATTAAAAGAAGCAGTGTGTGTAAAACTTTGTAGATTAAAATGAGACAGGTCAATAATAAAAACATAATTATTGACTATATGACTAGTAAGTACTGTGTATTATCTGTTGAATGGCTACAGGTAGTATCCTTATTGTAGGTAGCTTCAGTTTATGCTGCTGAGAGCATCTTTGGTACATTTGTGACAATCTGATGACCATTTTGTAGTTTTTAGACCTGCACAAGCTCAGTTCCTTTCCACGTTGGTAAGAGACCAATCTGAAAGAGCTACTTTAAAACTGAACAGTAATGGGTAGTTTTCCTTGTAACTTCAATTGCAAATTTTTAAGTGTAGCTTTGATGGGGATCCATCTCAGCTAGACTTTCAATTATCCTGATTCTACAAAACCAAATGGATTATTTACAACCATTTGGGAAGGGCACTTAGCAAGTATATATCACAGCTAATGGAAGTTGCAATAACTTATGAATGGATTTATCTTTTACTTTTCACTGGCTGTAGTCATGAGACTTCTAAAGAATTCAGGAGATGGTATTTGAGCACTGGAATTTTTACTGGCATAAGTATTTCTTTTACTTATAAAAAGTTATAACTATAAAGTGATGAAAACCAATGGTTATGATAAAAAAAAAAAAGTATATGCAAACTTGTGATATTGACTAAGCTGGCAAATGCTGCTGGGAATTAAATAGTTATTATCTATTATCTACTTTGCTTTAGGAAAGTCAATACCAAAACTGTCCATAATTCAAAATTTTACCTTCATCTTCTTATATCTTGTACAGAAGTTTGAAAGTGAAGTGTGAGAATGCTTCAGGAATGTTTGATTTGTGTAAGCTTTCCTAGCAGTAGGTGCTAAGCATACTTTAGCTTTTCTATTCAGGATGTTACAATTAAACAGGAAAAAAAAAAAAAAAAAAGGTGCTGGTAAAGATGGTGCAGGAATATAGGGATATAGGGTAACAAGGAAGAAATATCTAGAAAAGCTTCAAAAGATATGATGCTAATTTGGATTTCTCATAATTTTGCTGCATCTCTGCAGAGCTAGGACACAGGCCATAGAGTCAAGGGAGCACAGTCAAACAAGAGTGTGTAGCTTTCGGTGCCTAAGAGAAGCTCTGGGCTTCCTTTCCTGCATCCTGGACAGTCACTGGATTAAACCTAGAAATGAACCGTAGGTGTGCCTCATTTCTCTGCTGCCTCCTTCACCTTGCTATAGTCAGATGCCCTTCTTCTTTCAGTTTTAAGCTTGCATTTCACTGCATATGACCACTGTGCATGAGAAAGGCTAAATGTCTGTATTTTATTATTCAAGCTTTTGAACTTCTACATGAGGAGAATTTGAGCATTTATTGTTTTTGGAGAGATTCTTGATGAACTTCTTATGCTAAGTTTGACCAGCGTGAATCTCCCTGGAGTCCCCATCACATACTGGAGTCCTCTGTGAACAAAACTAAAAGGACTAAGGACTGACTGTGAACCCCAGGGATTTATTTATTCGGGTGAAAGAAAAAAAAAAAAAAAAAGAGAAACTTAAATTTTAATGAAAGGAAAAGGAAATTGAAAGTATCATTTCAAGCACACAGCAAGAGTACTTGTTCTTGTGGAAACTGAAACAGGTTTTGCCCCTTCATTTCTTACCTTCTATGTTAACAGGATTCCTATGGCTGAAATGAATAGCCTGTAGCACAACTGGTAATGTTATGATTTTGGGATTATGTGTAACATAAACCTGTATATGAGCTGGCTGTTACAGCTTATTTCCTCTCACTTACTTTAATAGGCCGTGGTCTACGGGGCTGAGTATATCTCAAATATATTAGTCCTGCAATAGACAGGCCCACGAAGAGCCAGTAATTGAAGCAGTAGTAATTAATGAGGAGGAAAACATCTTCCACAAGGAGATAAAGCAAAGTCATTAAACCCTAGAGATAAAAAAAGAAAGGCATTTTAATGGGAAAATAAATAAAAATTGTATTAAGAAGAAAACAGGTAGTAAAGTTATAAAAAGGCCTGTTTCAAACATATTTGGCTGGAAATCAGGTCCTTGCGGGAAGGATATAATTAAAACTAAGAAATCTGCAAGGCACAGTGTGAAATCTGCTGGTATCTCTTCCTCAAATGCAGCAGTGACAGCTCCAGGCCTGTCTGAAGAGGTCCTGCCTTTGTGAATCTGCATTTCAGCATCACAGAAAACCATCCTAAGAAGGACAGATGAACAGCCCAACCTTGGATGGGCCAACTGCTCTGATCAGCTTCAGTTTGAAACCTCGCATTTAATTTTGTTTCTCTTTTGGAGGTGCTCATAATCCACTCATTGAGAACATTAAAAGCTGTGTCACACAGGTGTGCTATATACTCTGCATGAAAGGGGTAAAATGAGATCTAAAATACCAGGAATTTTACGACTGCTTTAACAAACATGAGAAATAGAAGTATGCAGTCTTCTTTTGATGAGCAGAAAACATCCACCAGGAAAAAGGAGGACTGTTGTATTAAGGGAGTATCCATAATGAGGCAATCACCTCCTTCTTCCCACTTTCTTTGCTTGTGTGTCTCCTCTTCTTTATTTCAATCTATTAGATTTATGGATTATTCATTAAGATCATTTGCATGAAGACTGTATGTTATGCTCCCTTGCTTTTGTGTCACAGGATTTATTTGTATTGTGAGAGCAGAAGATAGTAATAACAAGTATAGGCATCCAATATTATGAATTTAAACTTAAATGCTTTAACAGTCGTGTTATAACTAGAGCCCTGGAAAATTGGCCTTCAGGAGGGCTGGAGAGCTCTTCCTGTCATACTCTTCTCCACTGGACACTGAAAACACATATAAAGATTTAACTCCTGTCCATGTGTTACACGGCCATTTTCTAAGCTTCTGTTTCTCATTCTGACTACTTTTACAATCAGAGAGCACATAATAGAATCAGGCCATTCTTTTTCCACTGAAGAAAAAAACCACCAGATAAAATGAGTTTTAGAAATCCTGGCCACTTGAGGAAGATACTGTCAGTGCAAGAAAGCTGGGGAGCAGTGTACAGTAAGGAGATGTAACATCCCCTGTGTCTTTATCCCCAGCTAATCATGCCAGGCATGGCGCTGGGCTTTTACTTACATTAAAGAGAAGAGCAGGGACTGGTGTGAAATTCTTCATATGAATCAAGCTCAGACTGTCAGGGAGGTGTCCTTCTCTGGCTCCAACATAGAAAAGCCTAAAAAAGAACCCAACAAAAAAGTCCCCTCTAACAACCAGTTAGCCAAGGAATGTCTCATTGCTTTCTGACAAAGACAGAATTAATTAGTTTATCAGTGTATTGTAAACGCTGCTCTGTTCTCCAGTGCCTGTAGTTTATATCATAATTGTCCTTCGGGCATAAATGAACAATTTAACATGCAGAAATTAGCAGTGAAGAATGCAGATTAATGACAAATGATTCCTTTTTTACTACGTCAAATAAATCATATATTTCATACCTAGATGCTGCAATTATTGATGAGTTTAACCCACTGTAGCAAGACATGGCCACAGCTATAGGAATTATCCACTTAGCATAACTAAGCGTTTCAGCGCCAAACGTCTGTAATGCAAGAAAGAAAACAACAGTGAGGCCATTACATTAAACATATGGACAATTCTGGGAAACTCTCATGAGAACACCCCAGCCCAATTCTAGTGCCATAGCCACTGCTTTCCTCTGACACTAGTAATGACTTGGGAAACCAGAAATTGTTAAAAAAAAAAAAGAAATAAAAATAAAAATGACAGACGCATTAAAAAAATTTAAAAATTAAGCTGAAATCAAATCAATGAAATAATAGATGGAAATTTATTTTTAATAATGTATTCTAACAAATCCTGACTGTATTAGTCTGTTATTTATGATTGTACTTTTGTAGAACATGTTGACAGAATTTTAAAAAAGCATGTCATGCCATATTTTTGTGTTGAAAATACTGCTTCAGACCTACAGTACTAAAAATCACCCAGTCTACATTAAAATGACAGAAAAAAACCCCACATAGTTCCTAAATCCCAGATTTTCTGTAGCTGTTTCTCTGTCTCGCTCTAATGAAAACATCTTCTATAGTGAAGTACTGTGAGGTGAAGGATTTACAGATTATATAAGAAGATTATACAAGAGCAGAATTATTGGGTATGAACTTTAAATGCACCTTCTAACACAGCGGTACTCTCACACAAAAACAAGGTTTAAAACAGAGCAAACATCTTCAGCAAAGAAATATTTCTATTTTTTTGCCAATAAGTATGCTCCCTGAGATTCTTCCACAGTAGGAGAATTTAGAAACTACTTCCATGCAGTAACTTTTGGTTTTGTCATTTTATGTAACTTACCACAGCCACTGCATCACTTGTGAGGAGTGCTGACATATCCAGCACTACGTAGTATGCTATATTAGTCAGCAAGTAAATAATAGTCACAATGGGCATGGAAATTGCAATAGAAAGAGGTAAATTCCTGAAAAAGGAAAATGACAAAATTATTTCATGTTCTGCGGATTTAAGTAAAATACTGTCCCTAAATTCAAACACTTGCAAATGGATACATCCATAACTTTTTGTAATCCAAAATTTTGTAATCACAGGGTTACAAAATAAAGTTCAGCCACATGTGAAACAATTCCATAAGCAGCTTAGTTGGCTTCTGTCACATGTTTTAGGGCAAAATTGTACATTTTACCTGAACACTTTAAAAATTGCCTTTTATATAAAGCAGTTTAAGAGAGCACTTAATCAACTTTAAATGCATGCCTAGGTGTTTCTTGACTGTAGCATTTTTCCTGATTGATGAACTGTGCATGTCCCAAGACAAGGTGCGCTTATATCATCTGAGCAGTTGAAGCACACCACTCCCACAGGGTGGACATCCCTACAAAGAGGAGGGGATGGAACATCCAGCACTACTGTGGACTTTTTTTATTTCTCATTTAACTTTTTGCCTTCAGCAAAATGAAACATTTTGTCCATAAATAGTAACACTGAAGACCACAAAATAAAAGTCATGAATTTGACAGTCTGACTCTTGGTGGCAAAAGCAGTCATGGAAAGTAAAATAATTGTTTTGTCTGACTGAGAAGAAGTAGGGAATTTTAGAAAGCTTAGGTGGACTCACACTTTCAGCAGGGATTTGTTCTTCTCCTTTTAAAAAGTCTGGTCCAAAGTGTAAGGTATAAAACACATATCTGGAGGAAAATTATTAATGTGATACAGTTGGTGAGAGAGGAGTTTCTTACTTACTATTTCTTTTGGAAATAAGTGTTTTTGTAGAGAAAATGGTTAGACTAATTTCTAATCAGAAAGCAGCTTGTCCTGCCGTGCCAGGACACTTTCCAGTGCTTTGAATGCAGAATGTGCATTTACCTCTCAGGGTTCTTCATCTCCTCGGTGACGTAATTCAGGGTGTCCCACCCCGCGTAGGAAAAGAGGGCTGAGTACAGAGCCAGTGCAATCATTCCCGGGTCTGTTGCTGAGCCCTTAAAGGGAGCTCTGAGATTTTCTGTTTCTCCTGTACAAATGGCAGGTACAATTACCTGTTACATGTCAACAATTAAGACACAGGGCACTGCACGAAATGTCTCATCTCTCCCCCTCAAAATAAAAACTATTTAATCCAGGCTTCATCACTACTCTTAAAAGTTAAAATTTCACTTGACAAATTGTTCCAATTTGAGTTCCAATCAGCTATCATCCAGACAGTTACACTGACAGCACATTTTCCCGTGTTTGCTATTTGGACATCACTTGGGAAATCCCAGCAGTCCTCACAGCTTCCTCATTCCCTGGCACCAATCCCTAGCCTACCAAGAGAGCATGAAGTGCTGAGGGCTATGAGCCAGGGAGACACAGTTGAGAAACCCAATTTCAATTTCTGAATCTGTCTCATACTCCATCCTCTCCCATCCATATTGTCAACAAATGGACTTGTGGCCAATGGAGTGAGAAGCTCTCAAGACCCCATCTCACATCTCAGCAGGACAGTTGTTCACCAGAATTAAGAGAAGACACAGAAAATATTTCCTTTCTAAATTCTCTAGTTTAGCTCAATCAGTTGAGACAAGAAACTGCAGAAAACTGCAAAAGAGAAGAACTGCTCATGAAACTGTGTAGGCCTTCTCTGCAGCCCTGAAAAGAGGAAGAAAGGCTTACTTGAATTTGCAGAAGGAAAGCAAATTAACATAAATGGAAGTGGGTTTAGGTATTAAGGAAAACAGAAACAGACTGAAACCTCTATTAGGGAAGAAAGTAAAGCATTCGCTATGAAATCAAGCAATTTCATCTTGTGGTTACACTAAGAAATACAATGCTGCCGCAAAAGAAATTCAGTCTTTTAAGAACAGTAAATACCAGTCTTTCACATTCATAAAGAAATCATTTTCTTCATACACTGCTAGAATTTGGGAAGGTGAAGCTGCAAGATCAACTCACGCTTAGAGGACACAGATGAAGAAAATTGTAGGAAAAAATAAAAAACAAGGAAAATATCCTACAGGATCAAGAAAAGCACTAGAGAGTGCCTACTCAAAATCAGATAAATTCACAGTGTTTTAAAAGAAGTGGCGTATGTCAGCACATCAGGACCATGGCAGGGCTAAAATATGAGAGCTGTTCTTCTCACACAGCTGCTGCATTTAAAAGAGCGCACTGACCTGCTCACAACTTTCTCCAGATGTCTCAATCATTCTTCCTCCCAGCCCTTTCTGTATTTAATCACTTGGTTCTATTCAGATAAATCAGAGATGAGACCTTTGCCACCAGTAAAAACCCTCAGCATTTTACATCCATTGCAAGAAGGCTTCCTCTTTGCCTTTGTCCTCCTGACCCAGGTAACAATGTAAATAAACCAACCTTAGGACTGTGTTCATTTGTTCAGATTTGTTTAAATTTGATCAAATCAGTGACAAATGACATACACTGATATGGTTAAACAAAAAAAGCTCCCTTAAAGATTTTATGGTATAAAAACAGTTGATGTATTAGAACTGGAGCCAAGGAAAGGTGAACACCAGGAAACGTGGGAAAGCAAGCTCTCACAGTTGGTTTTACAAATTAGTTTCTAAAGAAAAGAGAAATATAGTTCCTAAACTGAAGAGTGAAATTTTACTGAATAAAGTCACAGTGGCTATTTAGGGATTTAATGGCAAATGAAAATGAAAAAGAAAAGCAACCTTAATTATTAAGTGACAGAGCTAGAGTTGGAAAAGCAGCCCTGGAGGAAATTAGTATCTAGCTTTTGGGTATATACAGTTCAGCCTGGTTACTGTTTATAAAAAATGGCTCATCCATCCTGTGATGCCTTACCATGCCACAGTGAATCACAGGAGTGCAGTGTTACAGTGTTGTCTCCTGTTTCTAGCAATTAGCAAGCTCTATCATCACTGCCAGCATGTCTTTCACACAGCTGAAGAGCAAGTTCCTTCTTCCCTGGATTTCTGCTATGCTGTTTAGTCCCAGGAGAAAGTGAAACATCTTGCTTCTTCATGTTGTTAATTGCACCAACATGCTATTCATTTTTACTAGCATGTACCAGAGACACTGGGACTAACTCTAATCTAGCTATCATCAAACTGATGTTAACAGTCATTCCCCCTCCTTTTCAACCCAGGCCACTCTATGATTCTATGATTCTATGAATTCAACTGCTATCTCCTATACAGCCTGAGCAATGCAGAACTTGGTGTGTGTTGGTCTGCCGCAGCAACAACGAAGGAATAATTAAACAACCAGTGCTTAGTAAGCCATAAAATTCCCCTAATCTTCCTGTGACAGATAACTTTTTCAGAAGAAATAATACTTCATGCGCAAGCCTAATGGAGGCTTGCAATCTTCCTGCATGGAATTTGAAATGAATATGCACTTCATTTTTAAGAATGCAAGTAAGCAGAAAATATTCTTACCTTTACCAATTTTGTAAAGGCCAACAGATATCACCACGACAAGGGCCATAAGTTTTGCATATGTGAAAATATCTTGCACACGAGTTCCCCACTTCACATTGACGCAATTAATAAACGTTAAGGAACCTGAAGAGAAAAATGACATGGATGGGAGGACCGCTGTATGTTTGACATCACATATTTCAAATACATTCTTCCAGATACCACCCCTCTGCCAAACAATACAACAGAATCAATTTTCAATATTTCAGGACCACCTAGATATGATCAGATGAATTAAATACCTGATTTACTCTGGAGGATACAATGAAGGCATGAAGAAAACACCAGATTTTGAATTCTAGGATGACTCCTGCTCTTTTAAAATAATCTTTAAAGCTATAAATTTCCTTAGAGTCAACAGTGTCACTTGCAAGTTGTGCACATGCAGAAAATATAATTTCTTTGTATTCTTTGTTTGCATTGAAGTTCTCCTCACCAACTAAAGCCCTTGTCTATATACAGAGTAAGGACAGCTCCTGCACCAAGGAGTTTGAATGCTCTTTGTAGGACCCTCAAGCACTGAACAGTGTAGGCTATTTCTTCTCTAGTAGTCTTCTGCTCTATTTTTCTGTTTCTCTGACCTGCCTATCATTTGCACTACAGTTTCAAAAGAAAGAAAAAGAATTTTGTAACTGCTTAAAATGAAAACCATCTGGTGAGGAAATTAGCATCCAATTGCAGACATTCATAGAACTTCTGTCTTCTTTGTCATGAGCAGCTCTACATATTTGTCTGGGTGCCCTGCCAGCTGTGAAAGTAATTATGCATCTAACTATTTACAGAATCAGGACCTGATTTGTCCCCACTGTTAATATACCAATATTGTGCAATAAGGACAGGACTTGGTTTTGTTCTGGTATGAAAAAACAGTTCAATAGTATGTATCAGTAAGTGGTAGAATTCTAGCAGTATTTCTTAAAAATGATACAAGTATTGACTGAAATTTTCAATACTGAACATTTATGAGTTACTTGCAATGCTATAAAGGGCTATTTGAAATAGTGCAAAGGATATGATAATTGCACATGTACAGAAAACGAGATGTATTATATGTAGTTAAAGGCTACAGCATTTTGCCATGGGATTCCTGGTAAATACTACTAAATATGTGGATACGTTATCTGCACTGTGTTGGTGAAGCATCAATTAAATCCATTGCTCCTTAACCTTGTCAAATTTTTCAAGCTAGTAGTAAGCTTGCTATCTGACTGCCAAATTGCTTACTACATACCAGTAGTTGCTTACTACAGTTATCACAGTAAACTGTAATTTTCCCAGCAATCTGAGCTGGTACTTAAAGTGCTGGTCATAAACCTGGTCAGAAGCAGCTAATTTTCTGCATGAGAAAGGAGCAGATGCCAGCCACACCTTGCGCATCAGTTCATAGAAGTCAGAGGTACCAGAGCACACCACAGATGATTCACATAAGGACTACAGCAAGAATAACTACAAAACCAAAGTCTTAATGAAAATCAGTAATTGAAGACTGCTTCTCCCAAGCATTAGGACTTCATGAAATGCATCTAGAAAACTAGGGAAATTAATTTTGCTCTAACAAACAACTGCTTCTCTGTGCAAGTGGAAGCTTTCAGCTGATAAAGCCTTTTGGAATAGGGTTTGTTGTTTTTTTTACTGGACCACTGGTTGGAGTGGTCATAATGGCCTCCAGTTACATCACTGAGCCCTCTTCAGAAGTGAACTTCCTCTGTAGCATGCTGGCAGGAATCAGAGCTACAGGGAGAACAGCTTTTCAGAATTGTCAGTGTACATTACAATAACTTAAAAATACTCATCCTACTGGAAGATTTTGTTAAGCTATACAATTTGTTTCTAAAAGATCACACTATAGCATAGCCTGAAAGGAACATGACCCATCTTGACAAAATTTTATGGAAAAAATGTTTGAGTGAAGATTATTTACTGGAGTTATAATGCTTATCCCTGTGTTCAATAAAGTCAACTCTGAGGAGTATGTAATTACTACTCAAAAAAATGAGGGACAAAACTCATATTAGAATGAAAGAGCCACGGAACATCCCCAGCAGCAAGAGATCTACATCGAGTCCAACCCTGGGCTCCACAAAGGATCACCCAAAATGAAACTTTATGTCTAATAGCATTGTCCAAATACTTCTTGAACTCTGACAGCTTGGGGCTGTGACCACTGTCCTGGCAAGCCTGGGGTCCAACCACCCTTTCAGAGATTACCATTTTCCTAATATCCAACCTGACGCTCCCTGCCATAACTCCATGCCTTTCCCTTGAGTCCTATCACTGGTCACTGTAATTTTAATTTCATATAAGCTTTCCAATCTTTATTCATTCTACAATATTTGCAAGAAACAGGGAAGAGGATACAGGCCAAATTTCAACAGTAAACTGGACCCAAGATTCATCAAGATACTTCAATTCAGCAGGCACAGCTTCCCTAAACTGATGGAATTATCCTTTCCCCTCTAATAATCTCAGCCTTAAATAAAATACCTCTGAACAAAAGCATATGAATTCCTAAGAACATATTCAAGGGAGGAAATAAGTATTTTCACAGCAGGTGAAGGAATAAAAACTTGTCTGGGCACCTACAATCATAGTTATGGATTTCTAATAATCAGAATTTTACTTACAAATACAAGCAGCTGCAATCAATCTGACTGCATCGTATGGTGGCTCACAATGAGGAAAAATCGGCTGAACAATATAGTTAGCAAATGTGATTGCTATCACTGCCTGAGTTGTTGGTTCAATAATTAGCAAAGAAGACCACAGTCTAATGAAGGCCACAAAGGCACCAAAAGCTTCCAGTATGTAAGCATAACTAGCTCCAGATTTGACAATGGATGTTCCCAACTCAGCATAACATAAAGCTCCAAACAGTGAAAACATTCCGCCAAGAGCCCAGATTATAAGAGAGAGTCCATAGGAAGTACTGTACATTAAAACACCTCTGGGAGATACAAATATCCCAGAGCCAATCATATTTCCTACAATTAAAGAAACTCCATTTAGTAACGTGATTTCTTTTTTCATCTGCATTTTTTCACTTGTGTCTGCCATATCATCCATTTCAGCATTTCCATTCTTAGATTTGGATTTTTTCTTGCAGCATATTTGCCAGGACGTTGGCATCTTCAAATAGTATTACCTGAAAACAAGAGGAGACAACATCTTTTATAAAGCGTGTAACATCAAAGAAATGAGTAAGATAATTAGTGTACAAATTGTACAAAGAAGGGGAACCACATTGAAGTGGATAATCCTGCCTTTCACTCTTACACTCATACACTCTGTGTACCTTTATAATAGGTGAATGAGAGATCACTGTCCTTGGTTATCAATCCTGAAATTTCCTTTATTTATTTCACATTCCTAAAATTGAACCCTGACTTCACTTCTGTTATTTATCTTAAATTGTAAATCCACATTCTGTTGCTAAAGTGATCTTAGGGAGGAAAGAGACTCTCTTCCCCTGGAAACACGCTGTTCCAAGAGATTAAATTATGGCTACAGAGAATAAAAGCATCTTAAATTTTGGATGAAAGCCACTCGCATGCATAAGGATTGTGTTTTAAACACCCTGTTCCTAAAACATTTTCATACAAGGGAGTTCAACAGCAGCACTCGCAGGGCAAGATCCAAGTGCAACAGGAACTGGGAAAAACAATGCAGCTGCGTGATCACACAGATAAATCAACCCTGTGTACACATCACTGCTTGAGGCTGAGATGGCAAGGGGCAGCAAAAGAAAATATAGCAGCCTCAAATGCAGAGATGTCTCTTGACTACACCTATCCTTGGGTCAAGCTTACTCATGCCAATGCCTGCTTAGACAATGACTTTTTTGTCATCCTATCTCAAGAGAAATGCATTTCTCCTTCCTCTCCCTCCATCCACCCACTCCAAAGAGCTTCCAAAGAAAACAAAAAAGATCCTAAGAGCTAAAGCAAAGTTTTTTTTTTGTGTTGAACAAAACTTGTCTGCACAATGCTGGCTGAAAACATTTGATCCCAAATGTATGTGGTTAAATTTTGGATTGATGGCTCCCTGAGATGCATCATTTCCTTTGTAAAGTATGGCTGTTTTAGAACCTCTGAATAATACATGATGACGTTTATCACTTTTTTTGGTGCAACTCAGTCTCCTGGTTGATCAAGTAACTAATGAGATCTGAAGTGGATTAAAGATTAAAAGATATCAAGATGTCTTTAAAAATCAAGAGCTTTTTTTCATCCCAAAAGCACTTCTCTAACCACAGAAGCAGTGAAGGAACACTGGAATAAAGTTAAATATTAGTTTATGCTATAAGCGTTCAAACTTGACTGATCATCCCACCTTATGCTAACCTTCTCTTCACACATGGGTGACTCCTTTTACTTTTCACTTTGTCCCTTGAAGAATGAAAAATATCATGTTGGTCAATTGGAGGAATTTTGAATATCCAATCCATCAGTCAAGGATCTCCTTTAAAACTTCTAATAAGCACTCCCAGTTTCTTACCACTGACACACATTTTCTGATGGTGTGAAAAGAAATAGGAAAATAAGTCATTTTCCCCGTCACATTTCTGCTCCCTATGGCTATATGCGATGTGGCAGGAACCCCTTCCATGACTGCAGCTGCTTGAATACCCCCACTGAGACAGCAGCACACAGAATTTCAGCATTTAACTCCCCAGATCAGCTATTTTGGCAGCAGAGTTAGTTTAAAATCAACTTGTGATTTTTGCCCCAGATCTAGGGTTGCTTGTTTTTTTTCCCCCTCCTTTTTCTTTCAGATAATTCAGAGCCAAAATGCACAAATGGGAATAAGAATTTAAAGTGCAGCTGTTCCTTAGATGATATGAGCACGGAGCTATGCAAATAGATGATCAAAACCAGAGGTTATCTGCTTCCCTGAAATGAAATCTCATTGATAAATGAGATCAAATCATTTTCCAGTAAAGCAGTACACACAGTGCAATTGATAAACTGTTGCTAGTGCATGTAACTTGCAAACATGATATAAAACCTGAACTTTGATGTTCAGTTTAATATTAAATTATTTTTATGTTTAGTTAAACATTAAATTTTTTTGTAACAATGTCTTGCATATTTTTCTTCTTCCCTCTTGTGTTAGCAAAAGATTATTTCAGATCTCTGAAAATGTGTAACCAAAGCTGTAGAGAAATATTTCTTTCATAAATAAGTGACTGTGGATAAAAACACTTTGAAAGACAATACATTAGATGAAGAAAGAGTTCAAACTTCTGTTCTTTAAGAAATGCCATATCAACAAAACTTTTAACCAGACACTAAATTAATACCCATAAATGGGTACAGTCTTGAGAGTCGAAGGATAAGAGATTCAATTTCCATAATTAACTAGGTGTAAATCTACTGTACTCCCAATTTATATTAGCTGAAGTTCTGCAAGAAAGTAACTTCCTGAAGACAAAAACTTGTAGGCGACTTTGCTCTTGCCATCCTCTGTCTCAGTACTCCTGATAGCTTTGATAGAGCACTGCTCTTATTCAGTGTGGTTACAATCTGGAAGTTATTATTTATTTCTTTATTCAACACTGTGTCTTCCTTAAATAAAGTTTTACTGAGGTCTCATCAGTTTTCATCAAAGCCTTCACAATATTAAGAAAATTGGAAAAACTAGGAGACTATCTTCTGTCGCAACTTCCTGTATAATGGCAATCTGTTGTTACAAAGAATTTACTGCTGTTACAGCCCAGATAAAGATAAAAGCATTTTGAGGAGATGCAGTGGTCCACTACCATGCTCTAATACTTTCCCTTATTTATAGCTCATCATTTTGTTCCTACCAACCCTGACCCACAGTCTTATTTTCTGCCTTGTCATACTGTTAAGTCACTTCACCCTTGTGTGTCACATTCTCTTCATCCTACCTATCCATCTTGGGACCATCATCACTGCTTCTGCCTTTGAACTGTTGCACAGAAAAGCTTAAGCTAAGAAGACTCATTGGTCAAGCATGACTGGTTCATTGTCACTTGGGCATCCCTGTAGCTCACATTTCAAGGGTATACACAACCCAAGATAAAGCCACTACAAGCTAATGTTTGTGAGGTCTTTCATACTAGGGACGAACATCACAGGTATAACAAGCTGAATTCTTACAATGAATGGCCAGTTTCAGTTGGAAAATTGTTATAATAGGCAACAAAGCTTTACAGTAAATCTTTTAGGAGACAGGGAATCAGAATGGCTTCCTGAGATTAGAAAGAATGTACACAGTAATTGGAAAAGGCATGTTCTTTGTATTCCAGCATTCCACTTTAGCATGGTCTAATTTGTAAAGGCTAACCTTGTTGAAATAATAAACCTTATGGCATCAAAGTGATATTTCATCTCTGAAATAGATATTTCAATTATTCTTGCATTTGAAGAGCAGTACATAAAAGCTTTCTGGCGCGAGGGGAAGCCCTGGCTGGATGGGCTCCCACAGACTCTAACATGTAGAAAGGGCTGCTTCCCTCTGCAAATGCTTTTCAGACAGGTATCAACAAGCTGGTGTACCAGCACACAAAATGAAAAAGTTTCCAACAGTCTCCTGTGCCTTGTGTTGGCAAACAGTCTATACTGCATAACTCCAGAATCCTGCACTCATACAGGTCCCATTCTTACTCAGGGCCTTCCTCAATGAACTGAAGAAAATTTTCTTCTCGGAGAAAAAGCAGAAGGCCTTGAGAACATAGATAGGCATAATGACCCTGAATTATTTGCAGTGTTGTCTTTGCACCCCAGCTGTATGGACAGAATCATAGAACTCCAGGATGGCTGAGGTTGGCAGAGACCTCTGGAGCAATCTGCTCCAGTAGGGGCACCCAGAGCAGGTAAATCAGGACAATGTCCAAGAGGCTTTGGAAAGATATCCAAAGAGAAGATTCCACATCCTCTCTGAAAAAAAAGTAGCACAAAGTCCTCTCTGTATAATAGGAAGAGAAAGGGACTTGTAGATGGCCAGCTGAGAAGGAAAGAAGGAAACCACCACTGTACACAGATAATTCTCAAAAGATGATTACTGTTATGGTTTTCTTTGTGGTTTTTTTTTTTTTTTTTTTTGTGAAGCCACCAGAAGTCATATGTTAAAGTGAAAAGAACATCTTGCTAATAGTTGAAAACCAAAGCTGAATCAAAGACAGTTTTTCCATAAATTAGTGCAGGGCTAGTGTGTCACAGCAGGGTTTTCTCACACAGTTCCCATCTTTCAGGAATCTTCAGTCTAATAAATGATTGCTTCCTTCTTGAGAAGGTAATTAACCTTCGCCAAATGATTAAGCAATACTAGGTCTGGGGTTACAGAAACGTGATGTCTTAAAAACTGCTCACAGAGACTTCCCACGGGAATAAACTGCATCTATCCTAGGCTGCTTTGAAATTCCAACCTTTTAGTTCAAGAAATAGTAAATAACTATGTTGTAACTCAGAGGATCTCTCTGGTACCAAATGTAGCTCCTTCCAACAGACTATCTTGTTAATTGAGCGCATTTAGAATGTCACATCCTTTATGTTATTTCAAACAATTCAATGTTTTTTAAATTACGTTGATTGTTGTCTACTGCAAAATCATTTCTTAACGACAGAAGTCAGCAATGACATCAACAAACAGCAAATGCAAACCAGACAATATTAAAAAGTTTTTCTAAATGCCATCAGTTAGAAAATGATGTTACAGATGCCACTTACAACACTTTAAAACAAAGGCTAGAATATTCTGTTTGCATTAGAAGCCAATATATGTGTATAAAGTCATTTTAAAAATTGTGAGAAATCTCAGTATCTTCTTCAAGAACACTCTGGCTATATTTTTTTCCTGTGTGTAGTACATTAAAAAAATAACATAAAAGCAGTAACCAATAATGATATCTCTATATTAATACTTGCTGGAGAATGCAATCAGATTTCAACAGTTTTCAACACGGCAAAAGCATGTAAATTAAACTCCAAAATAATGTTGCTGAGCACAGGTTTCAAGAGATCTTAAAGGGAGCATTCATGGGAAATAATACTGTTCCATAATGAGAGGAGGTCAAGCAAACAAAACAGGATTATGCTTTAGGAAGGCATAGCATAAAATAATAATTTGAAAATAAATGAATCAATTTGATCTCCTCTAAAGAAAATATCCCACTCAATAAGAAACATCAGCTTTGCTTTTGGTTTTTAAATTTCACGCTTATAAAAATGTTGTGATGAATTAAAGCTTTACATGCTCCATTCACAGCCATGTGGTCAGAGGCTGGTTTTCTTGCTCCATCCCCTGTTCTCTGCCCCCACCCCAAATCAAGTCATGGGGAATATTTCAGAGGGAAGCTAGTCTAGTCCAAATCTAAGGCATGAAAAAGACCAAATAGCAGCTTACCAGAGAGTAGATGATATGCTTTCTTCCTTTAGCAAAGAGGTTATTGTAGCTGAATAGCGACTAACTGCTGTTTCAAAATAGGCACACAGAACGGCATATGATACGAATAACCTCTCACTCTTGGATTAGCCTTGTGTTTAGCTGCTATATTTATTACAGTATTACATGAATACTAAAATCAACGAGAGCTCTCAAGAAGGAAGATCAGACTCTCCTGGAATGCTGCTTCTTCAAACAACGCCAACTGAGGTCATTAGCAGGCAGAAGCAGACAGCTTACTTACCAGCTGCTCTCTATTCCTTAGAAAGTTGTGGCAGGAATAAGACGAAAGGAAGGTTAAAAACAAACAAACAAAAAACCAGAAAAACCTCTACATTGAAGATGAGATCACTTTTTCAGAGAGTAACAAGTGAACGCTGTCTCTTTGTTAACTTAAAAAGGCATGATGAGACGTGTTACTAACACTGCACAAAGAATATATTTATTCCTGTGGCTGGATTTGGCAAAGCAGAAAGATTTTCAGAGGGAAGGTATTATTTCCTTTAATTGTTAATTGTTAGTTGTTAATCTGTGGACTTTTCTATATTTTCTATTACTCTATTCATTATAGAATAATTATCAACTCAGTTTTCTTAACCATGATTATATATCTTTGGCCTTTCTAATAATTTCTGACATAATGCATCATACACAAAAGAGGCTGACCTTGTGTTAAGATCTGATTTTAATTAAGCATGCTTTTAAAAAAAGATAAAATACTAAGCAAAGAAAGAAACAACTTACTCAATGTATTCACCTGTGTCTTCTGAAACAATATATTGTCCTCTCTTTGAAGTACTTTGGACAAAGATCAGTATGATGTACAGCACAATATCTACCAAAACAAGTAAACATTTAGAAAATAAACAATTCTGGACAGATGAAGAAGTTAATAAATGCAAGAGCACTAACCTGGAATTTCTGTTTCCCCATGAACAACAAGACCAGTAGTAAGGCATAAATTTGCTGAGTGCCAAAGGGCATTTAGGAGGAACTGATGCAGCACGTTTACAATCTTCAGTTCAGGACTGAGTTGAAGCACCATGTAACAGGACTTAATCAGAATCCAGATGGGAAATAACTGCATTCAAACACAGATATTCCTCCAGTAGCCTCAGTATTCCAACTGGAAAACAAGCAGGAGCGTTGCATCGTGTTGCATGTTCCATTCCGTAAGGCACAAAGACCCAAAGGAAAAATACAAACATCTCAAACCTTTCAGTCGTAGTCAGTGCTCCTCCCATTTCTTCCTTTTAAAGTAACATCTTGTAAAAACATGCTTTCCATGATAGATTGAGACAGGTCCGCTGTTAATGTTTACATAGAAACGGCTGTGTTGTTGTTGGTTATTTATTATAGTATTATGAATAAAAAGCCTCCAAGTTATTTTATTTTAATCTATGAAGAACAGTTATTTATCCATGAAAGCTCTTTCAGTTTGAGTGGAATGACTGCTTAATTTCAGATGCCTGCAAGTTTGTGGTTACGTACATCCTAATGTATCAAGAAACATTTTGGCAACAGATATTTCGCAGGCATGTTATTCTCTGCTGGAAGAGACCAGCTGAGTATCACATTCTTTACTCAGGGCCTCTAACATCTTAAGTTTTTTTGCTCCCGCCAGAGCAGTATTAACAGACGATAGCTAGAAAGCAAGTCTGCAATCCTATTTTCAAGAATGCATAATTACTTTCGCTCTGAATTCTAAGTTTGAATTTATCATGTTTCTTAGTTTAGGCAATGAACTGTTTTTTTTCTGTGCTACTGTCAGTCAGGCATTTGCCTCCTCTTCATGCTCTCAAGTTGGCTTCAGTCCTTTGCTTTTGTTCTGTACTGGAACATAAAGCATTTTCTTTATTAATGCTTTCCAATTATTACTGCTCCGGCCCTGCTGATTATGTTGTATTTAACGTTTCCCCCAAATTTACAGTAACAGAACAGAAATCAGCATTGAGCAGTAATAAAGCACGCAGCCTACATTAAAAAAAAAAATAAAATCCTAAACATTTCTTCTGTGGGCACAAATTCTAGCTCTTTTGAAAAGGAGGGTTATTCTTATCCTACATTTTTTAAGGAAATGGAATGGATAATGTAAAATAGTGAATAAGTCTTATTTTATAATGTTTTTCTCATTAATGTTTGTAGCCTTGCAGTCTATGACTAGTCCTTCTGCAGTGAGGATTCTTTCCTGTGCCAACTTAGTGCTGAATATTGCCACACAAATACACATTTACTTAGAGAACAATGGAGGGAAGTGCACTTGCCTGAAAAGGTTGTGATATCCCTTTGGTTTCTTGCTTACTTGCTTTGCATCGGAAACAAGAATACTCCAATTATTTCTACAGACCTTTTCATTTATACCATTGTTCTGATGTAACTAACAGTATAGCTTCACCACTGCCAACCCCTCTACTTTCTCCTATTCCCTGCCTCCATCCCCTTCCCCCTTCTATCAAGCATCTTACTGCATTAGCTGGCACAGGCTTTGTCTACAACTGGAACACTTATAACTAACCCTGATTGAAAAAGTGCCACTGAATGCAGACTCTTACAACTAATGCCAGTTGGAATGGCAAACGAAGGTTAGTATTTATGCTGACTGATCAAAATCAAAACTTTATGTGTTAACAAAGCTCATACAGCACATAGCGTAGCGCACAGTGCACATCAAGATATCCCCATCAACCATGTTAATGCAAGGTGTAGGAGAAAAAAAAGAAGTTCAGTGAACTCTGTGGCTGGTCAGCATATCAATTGGGCAGCAACACATGCAGGACTGCTGGACTTGCTCCACATTATATGGACATATCTGTTTAGATTTGCACAAGTACAGACTATTCATGAAAGGTTCTTTTTGAAATGTAGCAACGTGTCACGAAGATCAGATGGTGTCCAGATGCTACAAATGACGTATATGTAAGAGAGCATAGTGTTTATAGAAAAGAGAGTGAAAAATAACCAGACTGTATATTAGGTAAAAGGTTCTTTGGAAGAGGATGGTGGGCATGGAACAGGCTCCCCAGGGCAGTCAGTGATCATGGCTCCATGCTGCCAAATTTTGAGAAGTATCTGGACAATGCTGTCAGACATAGGGTTTGAATTTTGGCTGGTCCTGTGTGGAGCCAGGAGTTTGACTCAATGATCCTTGTGGGTCACTTCCAACTTAGGATATTCTATGAGTATGATGACATCAGATATTCATCAGAGTGAAAATTAATAAATGAATGCAGTAAGTTACAATAGGCACTAAAACGGTTTATGAGATCTAATGATAGCAAGTGCAAAAAGTATGTCCTAGGTTACTACTTCGGCAACGTACATGTCATAAGGCTGTCAACAAGCTATTACAGCTCAGCAGAAAGCTATTATTGTCAACAAGAATAGTGTTCTGAAACATCAACACCATTCTTCCTTGCAGTGAGAAAGCTGAAAAATCTCTTTGGAACTGCTAATGAAGAGGTAAGGAATGCACAGAACACTGTCATGTATTGGCACAGTTGTGGGGTGAGATGAAAGAAGATGTCCTTGCAAAATAAGATTTGTGCAGAACAACTGATTAAACAAACTTATTTGCAGGTATGTGGCTGGAGATGCTAGCTTAGCACTTGTGTGTAAATCCTGTTTGCTTGACAGCACAAAGATTGATGGGCTTTGCCAAAAAGGATACAAAGACAGCTCTAGTTGGGCAAAAAAACAAAGTCTGAATCCAAATTACAAAGTATGTATAAACAAAGGAAATAAAGGGGTTGGGGGGAGGGGGACATGTTTGAGGTGTGCTGAGAAGAACGTGAACCTCAGGTACTCAGATACCTTAGCCAATGGGGAAAGGGTTCACAAGAGTCAGGGTAAAGGCATAAAGAAGGGGCTGTGTCTCCCAATACTTTGAAAGCCTCTACAGGGGGAATAACTCCTGTAGACTCTCCCTTTATTTGAATAAAGAAAGCTAAAAACTTCTCTCTTTTGGGGATAATTAAGCAAGCCTATTGGTGGAAAAATTTTCCCAGCAGGGGAATAAAAGCAGCTAGATTTTCAGACGGCAGTCTTTCTGAGAACTTGCAACTACTTCACATGCAGTCCGGGGCCCACCGAGCACGATTATAGCAGACACACCAGATTTGAACTTCCTGATGAAGCTGTGACTCTGCCTGGCTCTTGGGCTGGCTCTGGACTTGTTGCCAAAGTCAAACTCAGTGCTGTGTTCCAGCCACACAGAAATTCTGTTCCTCTTTCATGTTACTGGAATTAACAAAACTGTCAGAGGCAGGCTCTGATGTATTAACTCAATTGTCTGACATCTCCACACACCCTTCATGCAGCCTGCAGAGCTCAGGCACGCAGCTTCCACCTCCCTTTCTCCAACCCCCAAACTTTCTCCTTAACCCATTCTCTGTATCCCATCATGTCCCGGGTGTGGCTACTTCTTCCTCACTTTCGAAGGAATCATTGCATCCCTGATGTGTTGGAGAGGACAGGCTTACATATCCAGCTTCTTCATGGAGAGCAGCTCAGTGTCCAAGGAAAAGTTGAAGGGGACAGTGTCACAGAATAGCCAATTTGGAAGGGACACACTAGACCCTCAATCTAGCCACTGGGAGCTTCCTTGGAGTGCTGGGCTTCGGCCAGAACAACACTTATATAGGTGCACATATAATGCACCACATTGATGGCACCTAGAATGGCTTTGGGACCTGTCCCCTCCACTCTGCAGTTCCGTATGATCCCTGGGGATCAGCAGCTTGTCCAGCTGACAGAAAAGGTGCACCAGGCACCTGAAAAGGCTGCAAAGCATGTCAGAGACTAGGAATTGCAAAAGTGCAGCAGTAAGAAGAATCGACAGCATGAATCACAGATGCAGGACAGAGCCTGCCAGCCTGCATACAAAGGGTAGTTGCTGCTTTGCTTATTTATTTTTAAATACATCCTGCTACCATCACAGCATATATTGTGCAGTGTGGAGAGCTAGGAAGCACAGCATCTATGCCATGCCCAAGTTGTGCCAAGGGAAAAGCATCATGGTATTTGCTCTAGGTCAGAGGTTAAAGGTGGCATCCACAGTGGTTTATTTGGGGAGAAATGGGAAGGAGGTACAGACCCCGACCCCCTGCTGCACAGACATGTGAGGCATCAGATGATACCTGGCAGGACAATGAGCTTTTTTTAATTATTATTATTACTTTTTTTTTTTTTTTTGCAAAGCCTTTACCTTCTTGCATATTTTCAACTTCGCAGACACTACTTACTACAAGAGTAACTTACCAACTTGTAAGGAGGTAATGATAAAGATGCTTTTCTTCTAGTTACTGGAAATGCAATTCAGCAAAGCTCTTAATACACGGTGGATTTCAGATGTGCATCTAAGAAACAAGATATTGTTACCCTGCATTACATAAGTCTTTCTTCAGGCTCTAGTAGTAATGAGCAAACATCGCTGAGAATGGGACATGCAATGAAACAGAGGTCTGGCAATATACTCACACTGGTAGGTGTGGTAGCCCAGATTTTGTCCCTGCTAGACACGATCAGGTCTGCTCCACAAATAACACACCCATTCATTGCACCATTACCCTGTTCTCAGCTATCTAAGCTAGAATTGTAAAACCCCCAGAAGGAAGCGGGATAAAATGCAAACTCCCAGTTTATGCCATTAACTTATTACACAAAAAAAACCTGCAAAAACTTCTTTTCCATGCAATAAATTATACACCACATTCTTGCGATCACTTCGCAAAAAAAGACAAATATTGAACTAACTGGAAGCTGAGGGCAACTAGTAATGCTGCCAACACTGAAGCTTGAATCATACTGAAATGATCTCACACCTTCACTGGTTTCCAAACAACTGTCATTTAGGATTTAGCTTTTATCCACTCCTGTTTATAAAACAGTATAATTTGCATAATAATGCAAATTATTTTATAATATTTTATTATATAATTTTATATATAATTATATAATTATATAATTTATATAATATATAATATATATTATATAAATTATATATATATTATATAAAATTATATATATATAATTTATATAATATATAATAATTTTATTATATAATTTTATTATATAATTTGCATAATAATGCACCAGAAATTTGAGTTTCCCATATTTTAGATAGCATTGACAGAAAATGAAATTAATTGTTAGTACCTGTAAAAATGATTTGCCTGTGACGTGTTCTGGCAAAGTAGTGTTTTTTTTTTACTGAGTTTAAAGCTGCCAAGGTAAAGTCATTAATTTTTCTGAAACGATTTTTAGGTAATAATTAAAAACAAAAACAACAAAAACCAACACATACCTTTTCTTTTAGGTGGCCTCATTTGTACCTCAACATGTTAGCACCATCCCTGAGACAACAAAGGGATGGCAGACATTGTCCAGAGAAGGCTAAGGCAGGTCAGAACACTGCATTTTCTTCCCAAAAGCTGAGCACATTGCTTCTCCTGCCACACAGGAGAGGCCCATGTACATTACTTCCAACTTTGCAGCACAGTGCATGTTTGAGCTTTGCACACATTCAAACTACTGCCCATCATGTAAACACTAACAGTAAAACTGAAGTTTGATTCAGCAGCATGAGAAGAGAAGTACTTATGCAAAACTGTGAAAGTAAGAGCATAATTGAACTGAGGGTTCCCTTCTATAAACTATGCAAATCTCAAATCTCTGCAAGTCCGTTTTCAAGAGGAATTTAAGCAGATGTAACCAAATAATAAGAGACTAGAGCTCCACTCGTTCTAATGTACCATTTCTTAGCAAAATGATGATGATCAGTACAAGGTGTTCCTTGCCCCGAGGCTTCTCTTAGGACTCACATTCTTCTTAGGCAGTGGTCTGACACGCTCGCCCTGGCAAAAAAAAAAATGGAAAACAAAACAAAACACAATAAAAATCCTGTAAAAATACCTTCTGTTCCTCTCAGGTATATTGAGAGGAATACTCAGTATGGCTGGAAGAAGGAAATTTATTTACAAACACAACATACAAGACTAAAAGTAAAGCATACAGCTTTTCCTCTCCTCTAGAGGAAAAAACAGATGGAGGGAGAACAACCAATATCAAGTTGTCTCCAGTGATCTGGAAGGATATGTATAAACAGAAAATATGTAAAACGGGTATAATTTAATGATTTTTCTTCATCACATATAAACAAAATACTTGTTTAAAATCAGTCCGCCAGTGTCAAGTTTTTGGCTTTCCGACTAAACCCCAACTGGTAACTCACCAAATGCAGTCTTGATGAACCCAGTGTCTTTGTTTGAGTTTCTACCAATTTGTAGTAAAGACAAAGCAGTACAGATATAAAATTACTAAGTAGAAACAAAGAGTTGTGTATTAAGAAATATTCACATGGCTTCAAACAGAAACAAATACATTTAAAGATGCAGTCTTAGAGAATTAAACACAATGTCTGGATAAGGTTGAAGTCCTAGCTGTTTGTTATCTTTCAACTTCTGTATTATAATTCTGGCAAATTCCTCTCCTTGGCTATCTGAGGTATCAAGTAGCTGTCGGACTTTTGATGTCCTTGTAGGTTTGGTGCTTATAAGTTCATAGTCTTCTTTCATGAGTAAAAATCTTGATAGAAGAGCATCCAGTGACTGATTCAAACACGCTTCAGTCATCTGATCAATAATTTCTTCTCTCTTACTTTGGATCCATTGATGAGCTACATTCTGTTGTATGGTTTCCAAAACAAAATCTGAGATCAGGAAGAATTAAAAAAAAGATAAAAAAAAATAAGATCAATTCATATTATAACCATCTGATGATAAGCAGAGCCATAAAGCAAAGAATGATTTGAGACACAGCTGGTCAAAAGTTCTTTTTAGTCAGTCAGTCACTTGCCTACTGTGTTGCATTTCATACTTAAAATGTTCTGATAATTGTCAAATTGTTGGCTAGAATATTTTTTTTATTTGAATCACAGTACTGTTTAAATTGGAAGGCAATTTCAGGAGGTCATCTCATCTCACACCCTACTCAAAGCTGGGCCAACTTCAAAGATAAGTCAGGCAGCTCAAGGCCTTTTCTAGATGAATTTGAAGCACCTCCAATAATGGACCTTCTACAGACTCCATAGTCAACCTATTCTAGCATATGACCCAGCATGGTAAGAAAAGACAGAAGTGCTAACTTCACTTCCCGCTAGGATTTTTATTTAAGTCTAGTGAAAATGTCTCTGAAGTTTCCTGCATATATTCCTTACTCAGAGGATTTAAAGAGTGAAGAGTTGCAGATCCTCATATTCCCATGAGTCCTCCACCACAGTAAATTCAAGATACTGTATATTTGGCTGAAGAATTACAGAAATAATTTATGGCATGCTTTCTTTTCATTTTAAAGACAAAAACAATTCCACTTCCTCCTTCATACACAAACATGTTCAATATGTGGGACTTGGAATTAAATCAGTATTTGCTATACCTGAGGAAATTGGTGATGTCTGCAGCACACACGATGAAGAATTTGAGGCAACTGAAATATTCTTGTCAGATGAGGGAAGGTAACTGTATGGATGCACAAAAGGTTTGGCGCTTTGATTTACAGAGAGATTTTCATCCACACTCTGACAGCTGAGAGAGTGTAGACCGCAAGAATTTCCATCTTAAAGTTAAAAAAAAAAAAAAAAAAAAAAAAAAAAAAAAAAAAAAAGAAAAAGCTGTAATACACCTATGTTCATTATGTTCATAAAATACAGTTAATAATTAGAACAAGTTCATAAAACAAATCATTAACACCTCAAATTCACTTCAAATACAGCACACTATTCATTCCACTCATGTTCTGGGCACACTCCTTTGTCTATAACCAGGGTTATATTGTGTTTTTGAGGGTTGATTGTGGTTTTGAGGGTCTTGCCTTATTTTGAAAGAACATTGACACAACAAATCCAGTATGTGTGAACTGTTGGAGCTCTGCTGGACAGAAAATTGATGTGCAGACTGGAAGAACAAAATAATTATTTGAAGTGTTTGCAGATGTAGTTGTGAGTCAGTATGAAAGTCAGTTTATTTTGATGAAATTTTAATCTTTTCTTTAACCTTTGTTACACTACCAAAAAAGATTCAGGTGGAGGAAAGAAATACAAATGGTGACATTCAAGTGAGACACAAATAGAAGCTTTTGGAGGTTTTCTGAAGCAGCACATGCTTTCAAGAAAGCTTTGTGTTAACTTTTCAAGGAATGTTAAAGGAGGATATTTATTAGGTAGCAAGCCTAATAGTTTCTATTTTAAGATTTGTGTAGCATAAAAAAAAAAAAGATTCAGAGGGGCAAGAGAAGAAATGAAAAATAGCTGATAAGAAACAAATTACAGGGCATATTCCTAACTCTCCACAGTTCTCATTAAGGATTTTCAATGTGTCACTTGACAAGGAGTTCTAGAGATGTTAACTAAGAACAAGGAATACAGATATAAAAATTCAGATGAGCGTCTGTCATGCTTTGATGGTTTCTCATTGATATTACATGTCATGCAGTACACTGGGAGTTAGGGAGCTAATGCTGCAGTTCTGTGGATTGTTGGTATGTCAGGTCTCTTCATCTCAGAAGAGAAGAATGAACTACAACTCCCAGAAGACTTTATTTTTCTGTTTCTGTTCTCTGTTCTGAGGGAAAAATAAAACTGATTGAGAGTCACAAGACTTCCCTCTTTGCTCCTTGGCTGTTTCACCTACAGCATTAGAGTAAGGACTTCGGTTTTGGAAACTGTCTCCTCAATTTATTTACTAGCTTCAATTCCAATCATACCATGTTATACTGTGTTATCTTACATTCCACTGCTATATTTAGTAAATTAAGTTTTGTTCCTTAGCTTGTTGCTGCTGTTTTCCTTCATCCATGTCAATCTCCCTACCTTTTCTCTCCTGGGGCTTTCCATGGGTCCCTCCACCCCTTTGTCATGGACAGCAGGCCAAATCATAACAGCAATCTAGAGATGCAATAAGATGTAGCTCCACAAACAACTCGGGATTTACAGCTGCCTGACAAATGGGGAGTTCTGAAAGCTTAAGCACAATGCTGAACTATGGAAGCACATGGCCGTAAGGACTAAGAGCAGTAATAGGAAAACAGAAATGAAAATGTATTATGATTATTTAAATGAACTAGAACTGACAATTCCAAACTGACTAGAACTCACAGTAATTAGTATTTTATTTCATGAAAGGCAGAAAAAGTAAGTGATGTACTGTGATGCAGCAGATATTATCTCCTGCATGAATGAGAGAGGATAAGGAGAGAACTGGTATGAGCAAATGAGCTTTAGAAAAGGATTTTAAAAAGCTCTGCTGGGACAGGTTGTTATAGATCTCTAGGCAAACACAAATACAGTTAACACAGAAATCTCAGAAGTAGAAATTTGGTAGCATAAATACCAGATCTAGACTCCATATGAGGCTTAGTGTTTTTGAGATGTGGAATAAGAACTAGTAGATTATCCTGTAACAAAGCACTACATAAGAAAAGAAAAAAATATTCTAATATGTAAAGTACAGTTCTTATTTCAAACAGAAAACAATTGTTAAACTTTTTATTTTATTTTATTTTGAGATATAGAGTTCTGCTAGCCTTAGCTCAGTATCTTAAGATAGAAGAAGCACAGCAAGGACTAGCAGGAGACCATGATAAAAAGAAGCTTATTTTATAATAACACTGTGTCAACAGAGTTCATTCCGTTTATCTAGAGAAACAAAAGATATTAAGGGGTTACTCTGTCTATGAGCCATGGGAAAAAGGGAAGAGAGCTACTTAAGCCTAAAGCAACAACCAAGAACAAGTGCATATAAGTTGGCTAAAAAACATAAAGGCTGTAAGTTGGAAGACTTCCTAATTCTGAAGGACAAGTTTCTGCAAAGTCTCCTAAAGTATTACCAGAAGAAAAACAAAAAACAAAAAACAAAATCTACAGTCATTTACTTCTGACTTAATGCCTTGCCAAACTCATTTCTTCCCAGTAGAATCTGCAAACAGATTTTCACTTGAAACAACTGTATCTAATTTTGGCAAAGAAAGAAGACTCTTACTTTCCATTGTAAAACTATCTGATGAAGATATTGGCAAAATAATAACATATACTTTGTACTTGATTGCTTTATAAACATGCTTTAATGAAATGAATGCCTGCAATTGTTAAAGAACTAACTTGACAGCCCAGGAGACACACTTGGACACTTGGTTATGCTAAGCATAACTGATGTACAGATAAGTCTCCAAATTTTAAGACTAAGAATTATATGGAAAAATATTTTCCTTTGAAGAACCTACTAGCACAGAAACAAGTTATAAAAAGTGGCAGTATTTATTTATACAGATGTGTGACTTGAAGGAATAATACAATTCTATAATATGGAATTTTTCCATGGAAGGGGAATTATAGCATGGAAGGGGAGTTAAAAGGTCTAGTTCAACTGCTTGACCACTTCACAGTAACAAAAGTTAAAGCCTATTACTGGGGATATTGTCCAAAGGCCTCTTGAACACCGACAGGAATGGGCATCAACTGCATCTCTTGAAAGCCTGCTGCAGCGTTTGATCACCCTCATGGTAAAGATGTTTCTTAATGCCCAGTTTGAACTTCCTTTGGCATATCTCTGCACTGCCAGAGATGTCTTGTGATCGATCAGGGACCAGGAAGCACAGCCCACCTGACACCTGTCTCTGTGCTTCCCCTCCTCAGGGAGCTGCAGAGAACAACGAGGTCAGCTCTCAGCCTCCTCTTATCACTGACTGGACAGTGCAAACATCCTCAGCCTTCCCTCACAGGACATGTTGCCACTGTAGTAATTTCATTGTTTCTAATTGCTGTTAAAAAATTGACAGGAAAGTTTTGTAGAAGGTTTTGCAGGCTTTACAGTATCTTTATGCACATACAGTAAGTCTAAGCAGTGACACTAAAAAGGACCTCAGACTGATCAATCAATTTAACTGCATCACCACATCTTATTCAAACGATCTCCACAGGAAGATATGGCAATTTTTAACACAAACCAGCAGCAAAAATGGCTGATGGTTATTGTTACAGTAAAGCATCAGAGCAGACTGCTGAAGGAAGTAGAAAAGTCCCTGTCCCTGAAGGTATTTGAGAGATTTGGCATTGTAGCACTAAAGGACACAGGACTTGGTAGAATATCTCCAGTTTTGCAGCATACCAGCAGACTTTTTGATGCTCTGATTTACAGCAATAAAGTCAATTGTCTTTTCTGCTTTCTCATCAGCATTCCCTGCAAAGCCAATGGACTATTTTGAAACACAGATTTACATTTTTCAACATGTAAATGAAGTTTTAATTTCACAATGCATTGCTATTACACTTTTCTGGCTTCTGATGACAGTAAAACTTCAAAATTCAATTTTGACTGTGAATTTTGCCAGCTTTTATTCATAAGAGGTGATAGCTACAAAAGATACATACAGATACTTTTGCAAGCCAATGTCCATTTGTTGAAGCCTTTTTATTTGTTGAATGAGAAATGATCTAGAGGTTGGCCTGGATTAGAAACTTTCTGTTTACTCAGCTGTAAAAGCACCTCAAGATGTTTAGCCTTTTTATTTTTAGAAGTACTTCACAAATGCTTAACTGAACTATCAAGATAATAAGACAAGAAAACAGTACTGCTGCACTCATGATCTTTCAGTAGGAAAACCAATGTTATGAGAATTCCTCAAGTGACAGGAACAGAAAATATAGGCTAAAATGCAGTAGTTTTTCAGAGCACTAAGTTGACAGTAATAAAACACATCTCTTTTCTGACACAAACAGATATCCAGTAATCTATAGGAGAAGGGAGAATGGTTTTAAACTGACACTGGGGAGGTTTAGGTTGGATGGTAGGAGGAAGTTTTTCTCACAGAGGGTGGTGACACACTGGAACAGGTTGCCCAAGGAGGTTGTGGATGCCCCATCCCTGGAGGCATTCAAGGCCAGGCTGGATGTGGCTCTGGGCAGCCTGGTCTGGTGGTTGGCAACCCTGCACATAGCAGGGGGGTTGAAACTCGATGATCATTGTGGCCCTTTTCAACCCATGCTATTCCATCATTCCATGATTCTACTATATATAAGTGCAATGGCACAATGGCAGCTGCAGTGTCAAATTATATTTACATGAAGTCATGAGTATTACCTGATGAGAGGATATTACACTGGGGAAGAGCTTTGCGTCGTGATATATCTGGAGAGATACTCCGAAGAGGAAGTGCATCACAGTGTATGGAAGCAGATGTTTCCTGAAATTTTTCCAATTAATATTAATACATTTATTAAATAAATGCATATTAAATAAATAAAAAGACGCAATGATTTAAAGAGCACTTTCCCATCACTTTCTTTTACATATGCTCTAAATACACAATCGACAACACAATTAAAATATTTTTTGAGGTGAATATTATACAAATGTATCCTTAAAGCTGTGCTCAAAAAAAAAAATGTTATTTAAAGCTGACAGCAATTTTATATACGAGTTTAACCACTGGTAAGAATCAAAAGAAGCAGCATTAAGAACTAAAATTTAAAAACAAACCTATATGATCCTATAAAAACAAGTGACACAGAGGCATAAAGGAGCGCAAGGGAGCCAGTTTCAATCTAACCTGCAGACACTGTGCTGGATTCCTCAAGGGGATGGCTTTCCCACACTTAGAAGATGTATTGAACATGACCTTATTTCTGCTTAATCAGCCTGATATGACTGTGTACATGCTGCATTCCATCTCAACCAGTGCATGTTAGACCTTTCTTTACTGCACAGGAAACTAAATTGCAGAACCACCCCCTCTTACTAAAACAATCCCCTTTTAAAGTTCTAAAGATCTTAATGATGCTGACATACAAGGGAAGATGCAAAATTTACCTCTTGGGGATTCAGTGGTATATTTAGAGATGTTTTCTCCACACCTGCTTTTTTTCCACTCCTGTGGATACACTGCGATTCATACTGTGACTGTAAGAGACAAATGGCATTATATTAAATTTTTGCTTTATTTAAGCTTGATACAAGACTAGAGGAATGTGAAATATTACATTTCTCCTAGCAAGGAAAAGCAAACATGCCAATTTATTTTACTCACTCACGACTGCAACAAAAGTGACTTACCTTTGATCTCTTTAACAGAATTACTGCTTCCAGGATAGCTATTTCATCAAACGTTCTCAGGACTGGTTCAAGGTCTATTAAACATTCTAAACAAAGAAAGATTATTTGCCCAATGATGCAGTATGAAAATTAAGTTTTCATGTTGCTAAAGCTACTTTCTTATAATAAATCAGTTTTGCAAATATATCTCTTTGTAATACAAAACTACTTATGTTACCGAACAGAAGTTTATTACTTTCACCCGTTACAACAATCTCACATCACCAAAACAAACCCTGTTCTGATCTGGCTTTCTCAGCAGCCTGGTTGAAAGAAATGTAGGACTGTGCCAGTCTCCTAGTCTTGCATTCCTGGAATGGACAGATTAATGGACTTGCTATATTTCAGGGCAGACTCAACAAGTTTAGTCTGCTAAATGGGATCGAAAAGCACAAGACCTCAGGATGGGTAGCTTTACTCCCACTCCAGCAGAAGTGCAAAGAATTATTAGAGGAAAATAAACAATCAAGACCCCACTGCAATATCCAGAAGAGCTGCTGTGGAGATCTGTCACCATGGAGATGGTGATTGTTAAAGCACTGAATTCATTGGATATGGATAAGTCAAGTGATAATATCTGCAAGCTCAGCAGAGACAGAAGCTTACATCATCTGCTTGCAAAGGAAGCCACATGACAGTTTAATAAACAAGAGACTGTGTAATGCTCCCTTGTTTCTCAATGCTAAAAGATTTGCAAAACAAAGTATTTCAAATTTTGAGGTGGATATTATACAAATGTCTCCTTGAAGCTGTGCTCAGTCCTCAGGAAAGGATAACAACATGTAACAACTTCTACTGCACTTTCTATGAACGCCACTGATTCAGCAAAATCCATTTACTGTACTGTGAACCTCTGACACTGCATCCTTATTAACGTATTTTTATTGCTTTTACTGTATTTTTACTGTTTCACTGTAGTTCTCTCAGATTAGCTCCTGTTTAACTGGTACTTTCAAGACATACATTCAGTAGTGGGATTCTCGTTCCCTTGCTTCAGCTCACACAGAACCTGGGACTCCATTTTTCACAGTGAATTACTAGGACTGTTTTTATTGATTTTAATTACACTGCAGGTACATGCTAGAAGGCTGCAGAATCAACAGAATTACAGAGCTACGCAGAAGCAGGGGAATAAGTAGCCTTTGGCCCTACTTTATAAGGGGAACAGACAGGTTAACAAAACATTTCTATTTTAAGTGTATTTGAAAAGGAAGGGGGAGGGTGGGGAGGAGGGGAGAATCTGGGCGTTATTTTCTTTTTCCCTGTGGTGTGCTGATTGCAAAATTTCACAACCAGTGAACTTCTCTTCCCTTAATTTTGAGAAAGATTTCTAACTTCCTCATTCTTTCTACGATAGTAAAGGGAAAGCAATGCATGTTTTCTTCAAAGACTAAATCAATTCAGGTACTGCACAGAGCCAAAGAACAGTTCATACTGTATGTCTATCCCAGGTAATTACTCCTTCTGTGTGACCACAGACTTGGGCTGCTATTTTATTTTGGGTAACTGACATACGAAAGCAAAAACACTTAAGGAAGTATTGTGACGTCTTTTTTTTTTTTTTTTTTACTTTATTTTTTAAAAATATATATTTATCTATGCAGAGAAAAAAAAAATTAGACAGCCCATGATTTAAAATCATATAAACCAGACTCATACCAAAATAAATGAACATTTCAAAAAATATTTTTAAAGCAAAGTTAAAAATGCTTCAAAAGAGGACACACAACTCATTTTGGACTGCAAATTTTGAACACAGAGATGATAAATCTCTTTGGTTGTGTCTCCATTTTTTTTTCTGCAAAACTGGTCCAGAAAGAAGTTACAAACACTTATTTCTCAGCTGCCTGATTAGCAAGTTTCCAGTGAACTCAGATTTTATAAATGTTTTAAAAATAGCAGACTTCTGTTCAGCAAATCTTCAAATGAGGTGCTAGGATTACTGTCCTAATTGAAATACTTTAATTTTACAAATAAGAGTCATTGCATTCGCTTCAAGTTGTGAGAAAGACAAGTTTTTAAGGAGCAATATACAACTCACGAGTTTATTTCAAAAAAGAACCTAAAAGCTTAGCAGATGGCTGTTCAGCAAATCCAGAATTCCCAGCTTCCTCTCAAATACTGTTGAACTCTA
This sequence comes from Lagopus muta, assembly GCF_023343835.1. Classification (NCBI taxonomy): domain Eukaryota; kingdom Metazoa; phylum Chordata; class Aves; order Galliformes; family Phasianidae; genus Lagopus; species Lagopus muta. Next base: position 25,245,201 of record NC_064435.1, read on the forward strand.
AGACAACTTTATTTTTTAGGTCCAGATTCTGAATTTTAATTAACAATTAAGAGGTAGTAGGATAATGGAAGCCATAATGGCAGCAGAGAAACAAAAATTAAGATCAGTTTCGAGGCTAATAAGCCATTTTAAAGTATTGGATCAAATTAAAACATAACATTCTGTGTGAATGAAAAGCTTTTTGAAAGCTCTTAGATGTATCTGACTGAGTTTGAAGACCAGCTCTCGGGGTAAAATACTGAGAAAGCTAAAAGACTGAAATGTGAGCATTCAAATAATGAAATATACTATTTGTATTGAGGAAAAAAGGGTGAGGATAAAAGAAAAAATAAGATACTATAATTGTAGTTGATAAAGTGCATGGATGAAATACTCCTTCCATAACAGGGAGATTTTAAATATGGCACAAAGAGACATGATTAGCAATGGGAACAGGTCAGACTGACAGTTGGACTGGATGATCTTGAAGTTCTTTTTCAACCTAGACAGACTATGATTCTATAGGTGACTACACCAACTCTAACAAGAGCAAGTTTCACAACTGAAAACCCGGTGAAGACTTTCAGCCTACATTTTTACAGAATTGCTGTTGCACACAAGAGCTAGAAGTCACAAAAATACTAAGCAGCTTTTCATGTTAGAGAGAAATTGGTATGGTATGGGGAGTATATTGGTATGGCTCAACACCAAGGACACTAATTAAGCATGACAAATCCAGGTTTGATTTCAAAACCGAACTTTTCTAGTTTACAACATGCCCTGTTAATCTCTGCAGGCTCACTCTTCAATCTTAGGCTCTAAATTACATAATCCATTGGAAAAAGGCTGAAGGTATTTGTATTTGTTCTCATAGACAAGAAACCATACAAAGAAAATATTAAAAACTATTTGTGTGGCCTCAACAATTCAAAGTTCCAGTGAAAAAGATTCATCCATGCAAACATGCAAAAAAACCGAAGAGAATTTACAGTAGCTCATCTGATGTGCAATGATTTGCTGCTTTGCCAGCTCTTACAAAACCCACAGTAGTCACTCTATGTATTTCACTTATTCTCCTCCCTATTCTGAAAATAAGTAAATAAATAAAATATTCCAACTCCAACTAACAACTTGATTTTATGGCACACGTAGCTCCATTCATAAAAATTAGTTTATAGATATGATGGAATCAGACAAGAATCACGCACAATTTGACTGAGCAGAGACACATATTTTGACATTTTTACTATTTCCATTTTGCAATACACCCTTACTCTATATGTACGAGATGAGACAAAAAAATCTGGCAATTTTAAGAACTGTATTCATTTTGCAAAGTAAACTTACTTAAGAATGATGGTCTTTCATCTGGGTTTTGTGCCCATCCACTTTCTATCAATCTTATAACAAGAGCTCGATGTGGAATGTCCATTGATAAGCTCGTTTCACTTAAGTCTAGTCGCTGTCCTTGTGACACACTATACATTATCTGCAAGGGGTTTATAACTTCTGTCAAAATAGACATCGTGCTTTCATTAGAAATATATGCAAAATAAATAGCTTACTACAGGAAGAATAATTAAGACTGCAGTTGTAATATTTACATTTCACCAAAATAAGGCTGTTTCTTCTTTTAAAATTCTTTTAAAAGCAAAAAATTCAAAATACATTTTTTCTTACCAACATTGTAATTTGAAAAAGAGTCTAATCTGAGAAGTAACTCAATTACCTCTTAAACAGGCTTAAAAATAGGATTGTTATGAAGCAATCCCTAAATGAAGTTCCCAAGTATCTAGGCGACTGGCACAAGTGACCACTAAAGCTAGAAAAATAAATTACAAGAAAACATGGTCTTACCTTCAAATGGGTGTTTCCTTGACATCACTTCCCATATAATAATTGCAAAACTGTTTAAAGTGTAAAAAGTATAGAAGACATTATTTTAGATTACCAGCACTTATTGAAACAATATAGAATCATAGAATTGCTCAGGCTGAAAAAGACCTTCAAGATCATCAAGTCCGACCACAACCTAACCATACTACACTAACAACCCTCTGCTAAATCATGTCTGAGCACCACATTTAAATGGTTTTTAAACACATTCATGGTGACTCAGCCACTTCCCCGGGGAGCCTACTCCAGTGCTTAACAACCCTTTCTCCAAAGAAGTTTTTCCTGATATCCAACTTGTTGCAACTTGAGGCCATTTACCCTCGTCCTGTCACCAGTGAGAAGAGACCAGTCCTGCTCTCGCTGATACCACCTTTAGGGTACTTGAAGAGAGCAGTGAGGTCTCTCCCTCAGCCTCCCCTTCCACAATTGCTCAGATAACCTTTGAGCTCTCCAAGCTTCTTCAAATTAGTTGATCATAACTCTAACATCCTAAGAGCCATTCTTCTATTTAGTTGTACAGGTAGCCACAACTCTAGTACTTTCAGCTATGATTCAGAGCTGACTGAAGCAAATCTACTTGAACTTTCTTAAAGTGAATTATTCCTTCAGGAGATGGCTCTCTATTCAGAGACACAGACAGGAGATCTCTAAAACTCCTCTAAGTCCATTACTCTTTATTTTATTAACTCCTTTCAAAAAAAAAAAAAAAAAAAAAGAAAGATTTCTTCCCAATACATTCTGCGAATTATTTTAATAGATGTATACAAATCACAAAGGTGTGTGAATTGAGCTAATGAACAGTTTCTTTCCTCCCTCCACTGTATGCATACACTCTCACTCATAGGAACTAGTCTCCTTGGTCTCTTTTGACAGTTCCAGCTTAATTACTGAAGCATCACACTTGTCACAGCGTTTCCTTGAGAAATGCATAATCTACAATTCCAACTACCAGTTGATTCCTCTTTCCCAATTCATTTTGCTTAGATTCTTACAACATTACTGAAAACATGTTAAAATCTAATTTCAGCAACTCAGATGTGAATTCAGATTGCAGAGTCCTCTTGAGGTCAGTATAGGTTACCTGTAGATATCATGTTTCACACTTGCCCGAGTTTTCTGACTGGGATTGTAATCTTCAGGGGGCATGTAGACGATGGTCCCTCCTTCTGGTAAGGAAGTTTCACTGCGTGACTGTGACATGGATATGACACGCCATTTTGACATGCCAAAATCTGCAATCTGGAAAGGACACAGCAGTTGTTTTGAAAGCCATATTTATCTCTGTTAACCCTTGTTACAAATTCCTGAAATACACCTGAAAGAACCAGTTGTTTGCAATCCTCAACCTGACACAAAGTATGTGGTTGCTTTAGAGACAGGAAACACCAGCTTCACTTCAGAAAACATTCCCAGTTCATGACTCATGTCATTCCTACAGCACTGCCCTATCCTGTTGTTTTTTTAAGGAAGGTTCATATACTCTGTGGCTGGGGAATCCGTTGTGGAAGTCTGTCCCAAATCACAGAATCATAGAATGGCCTGGGTTGAAAAGGACCACATCTAGTTTCAACCCCCCTGCTATGTGCAGGGTCGCCAACCAGCAGACCAAGCTGCCCAGAGCCACATCCAGCCTGGCCTTGAATGCCTCCAGGGATGGGGCATCCACAACCTCCTTGGGCAACCTGTTCCAGTGTGTCACCACCCTCTGTGTGAAAAACTTCCTCCTAATATCCAACCTAAACCTCCCCAGTGTCAGTTTAAAACCATTCCCCCCTTGTCTTATCACTATCCACCCATGTAAACAGTCATTTTCACTATTTTCTTTCATGGAAAACAAGCAACAAAGGCACTGTGTTTCCAGATCACCGATTGTGTAAAAAGCACAAAGTTAATGAAGATAATAATAGCTACATGCAACTTAGCCTGCAGATATCTAGGGGCAATTGCATTTACAGAAAAAAATTTAGGGAAGTCCACCTCATTCTCAAAACTAAGAATCATTAATCTAAAATTAACAAATTTGGTACTCTGAAATTCTGTGCTGCAAAAAGTCAAATATTTTTTTACTGTGCCTCCAGGACCTTCTTTCTCCTTGTCCCTTCCTAGAGAAGTCACCCTACATCAAGAATTAACTGGCTTAGTTTACATTCCCAGACATCCACAAATCAGGAGCAAGATGTATGACCAGGTTATGGGTGGAGAGCTGCACGAATAGAAGAATAAGAGCACTAGCAAGCTCCCAGTCCAGCATCCAGGTGAGAAAGTTATATATCATAGAACGGCTGAGGATGGAAATAACATTAAAGATCACCTAACTCCAGACACTCTGCCGTAAGTAGGCTTGCTACCCACTAGATCAGACTGCCCAGGGCCCCATCCAACCTGGTCTTCAACATCTTCATGGATGGGGTATTCACAACTTCTCTGGGCAACCCGTTCCAGTGCCTCACCACTGATTAAAGAATCTCTTCCTAACATCCAACCTGCACTTAGTTTAAAGCCATTCCCCTTTGTCCTACTGTTATTAGACCATGTAGAACACTGGTAGCCCACCAGCTTGTAAGCTCCCTTCAAGTATAGGAAGGCCACAATGAGGTCTTCCTAGAATCTTCTATTCTCCGAGCTAAACAAACGCAACAGCCTCCATCTCTCTTGTGCCAGCAATGAGCTCTGGGCTTTTTCAGCATTTCTATTAGAGTAAAATAATTTTCAAGATGCCTCTGTGAGCACAAACTTTCTGGAGAGCATAAACATTATCCTTTTCCCTCAATGGCTCACTCATATTAAGCCTTTCCTGCTGTAGCTGGTCAGGTTATCTTGCTCATTCAGTACATCTGGTACAGTCAGAAACAGTCTAATATTGTTACTTTTATACACATACAATACTTTTCCAGTTTAGCATGTGTGATAACCTTCATTCAGTTTCCTGCCAGCTGTCCTAAATTAAAGAATCTTAGAATAGAATCATAGAATGGCTTGGGTTGGAAGGGACCTCAATGATCATCAAGCTCCAACTCTGCAGGCAGGGCTGCCGACCACCACATATAATACTAAACCAATCATGCTTCACCCAAACTGCTCTAAACAAAGCAACTGTTTATATGTGGTCAGACAGAGCACTAGAATGCACCACTGTTGCTAGGGATTAAAAAAACTGGATTTTGTGGATTACTTGGGCCAGTTCCTAGTCAGGTTTATCAAGAAGCTTGAGAGATGGTGATACTGGCACAGGTGAGTGGGAGGAGGTGTGAGGTGCTGAGGGAGTGAGTGAAGGGAAAGCTGTGTAAGCTGCCCTGCTGCCAAGGAAAACTTTGCAATGGAGAAAGAAGAGACTGGCAGTGCATCTTTGGTATTTGCTCAAAAGATTACAAAGACAAAAAGATTAATCTCATAGTAAGCACTGAAGCTGAAGCTATTCAAGTATGAATTAAGATATCTCGGATTCCTCACTTTGAATAGTACATTCTACCAATTTTAAAAACAAAGAGTTTCAGTTCTTTTAAAAAAGACACTCTCGCAATTATATAAACACATAACTGTTTTGCCACAAGTTCTTCCGATCTCTTTTTCACACAATGGCAGTGATACTCAAAAAGGCAGAACTGAAGTTTTGAACTAGTACTACTTATCCATATATGCTTGCTTGCTCTAGGAGCTTCGTAAGAGCCATCTCTCAGCATGTTAAAATTTCAGAGTTACATTTTACACATTCTTATACTGCTCTAATAGAATATACATGTTCATATTGCATGATAAACATCACATGGTGTTAACATTAGAATTTTTCTGACCTTCAGAACTAAGTTGTCTGAGCATCTTGGACAGGAAAACTTTCTATTTTTTCCTCAAAAAGAGCCAGATGTAGCTACCAGCGAAAGCTGTCATCAGAAAACATCACTGCTATTGAGTAACGAGCATACAAAGGGACTTCTGTATAGCCCCTCTGTGTTGTAAGGGACTTTAGAGATCACCCAGCCTAGCTCTCTGCAATAAGCAAGGACGTGCACAGCTAGATCAGGTTGCTCACACCCTGGTCCAGCCTGGTCTTGAAAGTCTCCAGGGATGAAGCATCATTGAGCAACCTGCTCTAGTGGCTCATCACTCCCACCGTAAAAGACTTTTCCCTAAAACTAAATCTACTCTCCTTAAGTTTGAAAGCAACCTTTATATGAACTTCTATACCTCAAGCAGTTCATATTATGGAATTCTGATCTTTTTAGATGGATCAGATCCACACTTGAGCAAAACAGTGTTTAAAAAAAAATAATTATCTAAGTTCTGTCTGCAAGGATACAAGTAAAACATCTGGCATACAACTATAGCCCTCTCCGTAGCCACAACCTCACTCTTCTACTGCAATGAAACACTTTGGCTCCTTCTGGGTGCTGAGGAACATAAGTATTAAATAACTCTACCTTGACATGAAACTCATCATCCAATAAAATATTCTGGGTTTTCAAGTCATGGTGCAACAATGGAGGATTCATGTTGTGCAAATAGTTCACTCCCAAAGCAATTTCATAAAGAATGCGGTATCTCAGGCACCAGGCAATGTCAGGATACATATCCTTCTGCCAAAATAAAAACACAAGACCAGAATATATTCCTCTGTTCTGAATGGAAAATAGCACAGAAGCTTTCACTATGAAAAGAAAGCGAGTTGCACAAGCAGTAATTGTCTAAAACTTACATTACATTAAGTGCACATTGATATTGGTTGGCTGTTAAAACAAATACATAAATATAACAATGTGGTGTTACGTTTCCATTCCCCAGCATTCATTCAGTAGTTGATGAGTGCTATTTATCATGTGTTAACAGGACGCTTACCATATTATTCCTAATTACTCATAAGGAAACATGAATTATAGATTAACTCCTACATGAAACCTGTAACCTATAGATACTGCACAAAGAAAGGCAAGAATCATTTCTTCAGCTGACACTAGGAGGAGGGGGAAACGGGTGAAATTAAGCACAAAATAGTACCTTCAGAAATATAAATACAACAGCAAAAAGGCAGGAAAAATAACATCTTAAAAGTTACAACGCTAATGCATTTATGAAAAACACAGCTGAACTATCTAAGGCATAGACAGGTACTGATTAAGGACAGATACAGAAGAGACTGCAGCACTGTTGAGATAGCTGCAGGAGCTTTGCAGCAGCAACAGTGAATGCCTGGACCAAAGGAGTGGGAGCAGCTGAGAGCTCAGCGTAGGTCAACTTAATGTTGACAGTAATACTTGGTTGAAATACCTATATCTGCTAACGTTAACAATATCTGACTTCTATAAATACTCTTCAGTATTTTTTTAAAGGTTCAAATTCAAGAAATAGTCATTTTTTTTCATGATATTTACATTGCCAATAATACTGAAATCCAAATTAAAGTAAGTAGTTCAGTTTCCAATTAGAGAACAAAGTGATTTTATACAGTAGCTCATCCTTTAGCTTGTTATATGGATCACGGCATTAAAAGAAAAACTGCAATAAAATGAACATCTACTAAGCCTGCCTGCCTTTTTGTGATACAGCAGGTCTACCTGAGCAACAAAAATTATTAGTAAGAGTGACTGTCCTTAAATTTGTAATATTAATAACACACTTACTGTAGTACTTCCCTTAAGCATGGAAATCACAGTATTTGAAACAACCAGAGGCGGTACTGAAGACTGTGAGAACACTTACCCCATGTAAAAGCTGGTTCAGCGATCCATTTGCCATGTATTCTGTTACAATCCCCAGAAAGTCAGGCTCATTGCAAATTCCCAAAATTGGCAGAATGTAACTAAACCTGGCTTTGTGCAATATCTCTGCTTCTTTTAGAAGGTGGTTTCTATCACTTAAAAAGAAAGCCAACAAGTAAGGTTACCTTACTTACAGTACCAGGAAACTAAGCAAATTTAAGATTCACTATATTCTCTTCAAAAATCAACATCCATATGCAGCACCACCTTTCAATGTTTGTTTCCTACTATGCCTTCTTTGGTAACAAGATGCTGTAAGGCAACACAGAATCTGCATGTGCAAATACCAGACAGGTTTTCTAGTTTTGTTGTATCACACAAACATCTCTGTTTCCATAACATTTCATCCATGTTTCCAGCAAACAAGGATACATTCCACCTTCTCCATTCTGTGTAACTGTAACACTTGTCTTACTGCCCACCTTCAAATACCGAGCATTTACTGTGGCCCACTATTCATCTTAATGCTTATCTTACACTTTTCTAGCTGTTTTAGAGCACTGTGACTCTGCTGTGTGCTAAAATAATACTTCAAGGGACACACCTTCAGTTTCCGAATGACCAATCATGTTATGTTTTCATCTAAATTGTTCCTTCAGCTATGCCCCTGCTTGAATTGCCCACAGGAAAAACACTTGATGGCACAGAAAACAGAAACTGCTCTCACAATGCCTGGATACCTAAATTTGGTGATTTGAATGTTCTTTCTTACAGTCAAACCTACTTACAAGTATGAATTTGATGCACCTTTACCAATTCAGACCTTGCAGCTTATGGATATGAGAAGCTCAAGCTGTGTTTAAAAATGAGCGTGCTTCTGTCTCTAAAAGCGGTAAGGGGATGCTCTATATTTCAAACATGCTGCAGAGAGGATGCTTGGACCAAAAAGAAAAAAAGAAAAAGAGGTAATATAGAGGTCTGTTAAACTAAGGCCAACTGTCAATCCTTGTTTATGTGACCGAAAAAAAAAAATCTATTATGAGAAAGTCCAGGAAGTGATCCAAGTAAAGAGGCCTGCTTCAGGAAAAACATGGGGCGACAGGCTCTGCTTCCTTCCTCTCTCTCTACCACAAACTTGGTTTGAGAAAGTCAGGGGTTTCCCCAGATCATGAGGCACATCTGCATGGGATTCTGCTGTAACCAGGAAGCAGGATGCAACACTTGGAGGTTTATCCCTGTGCCTGGAATTCACTACAGCTGCCTGCTCCTCACCAAGGGCACTGTGTAACACCCACAGGAGCACAGCCCACAGCAGCTCCCGGCTGGCCTTGCTGCAAGTAATGACTGAAATTAGGGAAATATCAGTAAATTCAACAACTGAGAACATAACACTTCTGCTTAAAAACACGGCTGAGATTCTGGCAAGATGTCAGAGATAAGGTCCTGTGTACACACGGCCATTCTAAGCTATACCAAACCCCTCATAGCAACTGGGTCACAAGACCAGAAGTCTTCTGGGCTCATTTGCAATCTTTCAGGGGAAACCGAAACACTTGTATATTAACTGAGACAGGGCTTAAAAGCTTTTAGTCACACCCATGTCATACTGCTGAGTGTGGGCTCACTCACAACACGCAGACGTTTGAGTGAAACTATTTCTCCTAACTGCCTAAAACTCGATCAAAGAAACCTAAGTAAAGATGAAAGACACCTGCACAGGAAATAAGCAGCAACACACTAAGGAGAGGCAAACTAGCACCGATATGGAAAAAAAATACAATTATAGAAGGTGAAGGGGGCAGATACAAGTGAAAAACTGCTCCCTGCTGCACTCTCCTATGGAATGACAGCCCCTGCAGGAAACACGGTCACTTACCTCCAGGAAAATGGAGATTATAATTACTACAAGTTGAAGAACTACTGAAAAATACTTGTACACAGAGGTCTCTACAAAGCTACTACTTTAAATTAGCTCCTCTTAGCACCATGAGACAAAGATACCAGCAGCCACACTTTTGTCTTGAGAAGCTTCTCCCAGCCTTTTCTGCTGTCTCTCTCCGAACAACACAGACGCTGACAGAAGCTGAGCTGGCAGCTCCCACACCGCCCTCCCCTACAGCCCATACGGAGGAAACAGCAGAGCTGCTCGGCACTCCCCCGCCCCGCCTGAATCGCCCCACCGAAAGACGCGCCGATCCCACGACCCCCGCACACCCCGTGCCCGCTCCGCTACCTGTCTAGCAGCGGCCCCTGCAGGCACTTGAGGGCCACCGGGACCCTCCAGTCGGCGTGGCGGGCGGCGGACACCGTGCCGTAGGCTCCGCGGCTGAGGAAGCGCAGGTCCGGCAGCTTGCTGGAGGGGATGGCGGGCAGCGCGCTGTTGATGGCGCCCGCCAGCTCGCCTCCAGCCCCGCCGCTCATCCTCGCACTGCGCCGCGGGGACGGGCTGTGGCTGGGGCCGGCTCCGCGCTGCCCCGCTCTCCCGTGGACGGCAGCACCGTGTCTGTGCCGGGTGCGGCGGACTCGGAGCGCCCCAACCCGACCGCTTCCTCCGCCTCTCCCCCACCTCGGCCCGCCTCCTCCAGCCGCCGGCTCCAGGGAGGAGCGGCTTCCCGTCCCCGAGAGCAGCGGGGCTTCCCGGGCAGGGCGAGGCGGAGCTGCCTCGGTCAGCGGCGGAGGAGGTGCCAGGAGCGCGGTGCGGGGTCAACTGCGCTCCGTATGGGGCGGATCGGGACCGCAGTGCCCCAAAGGCGATGCGAAGACCTGAGCCCAGCTGCGTTTGCTCATTTCAGGAGTCCGTCCATTTTCAGCTACAATGAGAGGGGGTCAGCCCTTCTTCCGAGGATAGGTGGCCCCTCCGTGACAGTCCCGTGAAGATTTTTCACAGCATTTCGAAAAGGCAGTTTGGGAATTTCCAGAAAGTGATTGTCAGGCTCGCTCGCAGATGGAACTGTTTTGCAAGGCCTATTGGCCCTGCAAACATCCTTCATTAAAAACAATTTAATTTCAAGTTAGAAGCTCCCAGCTTTCCACAAGGGAGGGGCAGTTCCACAGCCATCCCACCAAAAGGAGACACCTCACCTTCCCTTGTGCGTGGATGTGGCTGAGCCTGTGGCTTTCTTCTGCCCTCTTTCCTCCCTGTAGAGGACAGGGATCAGATAACAAGAGAAAGAAACCAGGTGTTGAGACTGTGGTCGTGTGTTGACGTATTGTGGCATGTGACTGAAGACACAGTCATTGTTTGTTACTTCTGTATCTAGGTCTGGAGCATTTACTTAAGAAAGCTTTGCTATATTCTGTCCAGTTTTCTTAATATCATGGAAGATTCATACTCTCTAAATGCTGCAGCGTTACCGACATACTGATAGAAAGCCTGATGTACTCTGTCTTCAGCTTCCACTTGGTCCTTGTTCTTCAGACACACCAGATGAATTCCTAGCAGCATAATTTCATGGTAGTCTTTGCAGTATTCAGGTTCTAGGCACTAATTTATTTACACACCTCTCTGTTTTTAGCACGTCAGCAGCACAATTTCACAGAACCATAGAATGCCTTGAGTTGGAAGGGACCTTAAAGACCATCTAGTTCTAACCTCCTGGTTGCCACCCACCAAATCAGACTGCCCATGGCCCCATTTAGCCTTGCCTTACGCACCTTCAGGAATGGAGCATCCACAGCTTCTCTGGGCAGCCTATCCTGGCTGCTCAGCACCCTCTCAGTGAAAAATTTCATCTTAACATCTAACCTAAATTCCCCCTTTTAGTTTAAAGCCATTTCCCCTTGTTCTGTCACTATCAGACAGTGTGAAAAGTTGGTCCCCTCCTTCTTATAAGCACCCCTCCTTTTTCATGCTATTGGAATTTTGATGTGTAAGTTTTTGTTGGCCAAAGAAAATAACACACAGTGAGCATACGCTGTGAACATGTGCTCTAAAAGCACTTTGTAAATACATACTTCAGGTGTTTTCCATTAAGAGGTTATGAATATCACTATACTAAAAGTTTTAAGATATTTTATAAAAACAGGATGAGTAGAGGCAGTGCTGCTTTCTACAGATCTTCAGGAATTTTGCCAGGGTTCAGATGAACTTGCCTGTAAGGGTGGGGTGGGAAGAGAAGTGCTCCATTTGACTCCTGATGGTAGCACTGTGGTGAGCTGTTTATGTTTTGTTGGCACCCCAAAGCAGAAGTTCCAAAAAGATAAACTGGGGGCTTGAAGTTCCCAATGGGAGGGGCTACTGAGGGAAAAATCAGGGTAAAATATTGCTGCTCTGGGAAACCCCCTTTTTGCCTTTAGTAAATGTAAAGACATTATGTCAGATAATATCAGATAACATAACCTAAGATTTCATTGTTGAAGTGATGTGGCATAAATTGCAGCTATAATACAAAGTAATTCCAGTATAAATAAAGTTGTATGTTCGGTGTTCAGATTTTTAGGTTAATTGCACAATTGTCTTTCAGTGTTGCAATGATGGGAAACAGGAAAACCATGTAACAATACCTGCAGTTCTTTTGTATCTGTAGAATGGTTCACAACCTCAGAACCGCAGAATCACAGAATGGCCTGGGTTGGAAGGGACCTCAATGATCAAGAATCTCCAAACCCCTCTGCCACAGGCAGGGCCACCAACTTCTACATTTAATACTAGATCAGGCTGCCCAGGGCCCCATCCGATCTGGCTTTGAACGCCTCCAGGGACGGGGCATTCACAGCCTCTCTGAGCAGCCTATGTAAAGAATTTCCCCCTGACATCCAGGGGGATTATCTTCATGGTCCTACTCTGGACCCTCTCCAAAAGCTCTTTCCTGTTAGGGGCCCCAGATGTAGATGCAGTACTCCGGCTGGGGCCTCACACAGGCAGAGAAGAGATGGGACAATCACCTCCCTTGCTCTGCTGGCTACCCCTCTTCTAATGGGACCCAATGTACTATTGGCCTTTTGGGCTGCAAGTGCACATTCCTAGCTCACGTTAAGTTTTTCATCAACCAGGACCCCTAAGTCCTTCTGAAGGAGTTTTTCTCCCAGTTTGTATACATATCTGATATTCCCATGACTCAAATGCACTTTGCTTTTATGAACCTTTATTAGGTTCATAAAGGCCCACTTTTCAAGTTTATCAAGGTCCGTCTGGATGTCATCCCTTCCTTCTGCTATATCGATCACACTGCTCAGCTTAGTGTCAGCAGCAAACTTGCTGAGGGTGCACTTAATCCCATTATTTATGTCACTGTTAAGGATGTTAAAGAGTACTGGTCCCACGGTGGGACACAACTCCTTACTGGCCTCTGCCTGAAGATAGAACCATTGACCACAACCCTCTGGCTGCGTCCTTCCAAACAATTCTATTATCAACCAAATAGTCCATCCTTCAAGTCCGTATCTCTCCAATTTAGAAATACGGATGTGGTGGGGAACCATGTCAAAGGCCAAGCCCAGGTAGTTGACATCGGTTGCCTTTCCTTTATCCACCAGCCATCACTCTATCATAGAAGGCCACCAAACTGCTCAGGCACAACCTTCCCTTAATCCATTTGAGCAATCCTGGCATGGAGAAAGCTGGAGTTTAGGTTCCAGAGCCTGAGCGTGGAATGAAGCAGGAAGAGTAGATGAGTGCATTTTCCTGTTCCTGGGGCTGGCTGTCAGACCAAGTATAACAGCTTTGCTTCTTAGTGCAGGTGCCTTTAGCAAAATCCATTGAATTGCAACATAAACATGTGCAGTTGGCAATAGAGAAGATACATAAATAATAGAACTGCTAATAGAAACAACTGCTAGTTTTTATGATAACAAAAAATAACACGTAATATGTGTTACTTATGCAATTAATTTTTTCTTGGACTAATACATTTGAATGAGAAGTCACTGTAACCTGTAATTCACTGTTTGTCTGATTGAGTCAGGTGAAAAATGACCTGCTACAACAAGCTGTTCCTTTTACATTTCTTGTTATCTAATGGATATAATAATAAAAAATACTCCTTAATTCTTATATAGAAGATTCAAAATCCTTCACTATGGTTGTAGACAGAATCTGTCTTCTGTCTTCCTGTAGATCAGGCTTTTGATGTTTCTAAATGATGGACCATGGAGCAGATAATCAGCTGCCTGTTGGTTTCTTCTTTGAGTTTTTAACTTGCTGATTCTTTGTGAGAGTTCCCATATATTTGCATTCCCATTTGATCATTTGCATTCAGAAGAAATCTTTCATCTGCCTCTTCCCTTAACATGGGAATTTCCACAAAGATAAGGAGAAAGTGAAAGTTCAAAAAAAAGAGAGTATTTTTGTTGTATTTTTTCTTTATGCCTTAATCAATATTGTAATAAATGTAGTTCTCTTTCTTGAACTTAGGAAGTATTTGGTGCAACTGACTTTACAAGTGTGACAGCTATTTCTGTGGACTTAGTTTTCAGCTTGTAAAAAAGAGTGCAGCTACTGTCTTTTCAGCACATGATGATATCAGCTTGTAAAATGTGTTTCATGCTTTGTATCCCTATGTAAAAGGCCATAAAAAATAACAGCTAAAATTGTACACATTTGCCAGATTGAGGTAGTACTTCTTTTCTGATATTCCTCCTTGTAGGCAGTATAAACTGGAAAGAGCCATTAGATTTCTGCTGTAAACAGATGTTGAAAAATGATAGTAAAGATGAAAAGGTGCTTTTTTCTGGAAATTGTGCATCTGTGGGACTCATACATATTATTGCCATCTGCATGATAGGTCTCCAGTGCCTGGTGAATGCATCCCTTTATATTCAGATATATATGCATAAGAATGCACACCAGATGTGTGTCTTTACTAATAGATGAGATTTTCTGACATAATTTGTTATAATCTTTCCCTCCAGCAAGATGAATTTTAGTACCTTAATTTTTATGGATATTCAACACCAAATTCAGTTGTGTTGTTTTTAAAATGCACCATATTCACTGTGACAACAGCACAGAAAGCTGTACAGCTCTGCTTATTGTCAATCCAATTTTGAAAGAAACAAGAGTTTGTGATGCATTCTTTAAAACTGATTTAATCCTCACTGAAGAGTGGTAATTTTCTCAATAAATAAATAAGGTTCAATTTGTCATGATTTCAAATACCTGCTTTTCAGCATGGGTTCTCTGTGTCTTCCATTTTTCTGGAAAGAGGATTGTTTGCTTTGTACACAGTTGCTAAAATGGAATTTATACTGCCTGCTCAGTTCAGGTTTTGCCTCTTAGGTCATTTATCTGAAATGTATATTTTGAGGTTTAATAAAATAGATGGAGTTCCACTGAAACAGTTGAACAATCTTCTCTAATCTCAATAGCCAGAAGATTATCAAAATCAGTGGTCTGTATCAGACACTTAGGTTCTGACTGTGTTTTGGGACTGCGGACTGATCTCAGTCTGGCCATGTCCCCTGGATATGACCTAACTGCAAAAGAGCTGGGGAGAGATCTACCTGTGTATCATCTCCTTCCTCCTACTTGTCTCATCTTCTTCTTTTGTGGTTTCCCTACAAAGTGATGCACTATTCAGACAGGACAGCTATCAATAGCTTCTCTAGAACAGTGACGTTCACCATCTGCCCTGCCTCTTACTTTCAGTCTTGCTTTGATCCTGTCATAATCCTTCCCTGTTTTTTTTTTTTTTTTTTTTTTTTTTTTTTTGAGGGTTGAGTTGAATTTGAATTCACAAATAGGATAGTGATAGGATTTTTGCAAGTAAGATTTTATGGCAGGATTTAAAATGGCAGGCCCTGCAAAATGGAAGTATTATCTTGCGTACAAAGTCTGGGGAGAATTTTATAGCAAGCTGCATATTTTTAGTAAGGTAGTGAAAAAACAAATGGTAAGCAATTAAAATCATATAGCAAAAATGGCTACTGCTTTTGAAGATAATTGTGTACTTACTTGGGTCACTAGTGTAATTTTCTGTGAACTTGTAACATTCAATATCCATTATCATGGTTTATTGCATATGACTCACCTGAGAACAGGATAACACTAATCTTAAGTACACTAATATGTATCACTTAGAGAAAACTGTTTAGATGAGCATATGAAGTAATATAAAAGTGTGGCAGTAGTTGGAACGTGATTTCTATATTAAGCTACTGTGCATGTTATTTCCTGTTGGACTTAAGCATGACAAATCCTCTTATTTATTACATATTCTGAAACACTTGATGAAGAGATGCTATTTTTCTCTTAACACTTAGTAGACCGTGAATTTTACATGTATTTTTAGAATTGAATAAAGGATTGTGGTTTAGAAAATAACTTTTCATTCAGTTATCATAGCACCTTTGTCTTTGTTGTTTTTTTTTTTTTTTTTTTTTTTTTTTTTTGTGGAATTTTCAAGCTTCTAATTGAAAAGAGAATGCATATTTGTTTTAGAATAGGTTCTTCTAAGGCATATTTTCTCTGAATATTTTGTTCTATCCACATGCAAGAAATTAAGGAGATTGGTAGTTCAGTTATGCTTGCTCTTATCAGTAAGAAATTGTTCCCTGTCCTGACATCTTCTGAAACAAGAGGCTTTGGAAAACAAGATCAGGTTTCAGATTCTGCTTGTCCCTCACAATGTAATAATACACACACACAGATCCATTGATAATAAGAGCTACAGCTGAGAAAGACCATGGAAATCAATACCTTCTGCAGTCACCTGTGTGATTTCAGACCAGTGTTAACTCTTCCTTGCTTGCACCTGCCATACATCATCTGGGCTGTGCCTGAATGGCAGAACACGTGTATTGTTTGGGAAATTATTGCATATTGTGTGACTGTTTACATAATTTTGCATGAAGAGATCTGCATGAAAGTACACGTAACCAGCTATTGCAACATGTTTATTCTTCTCAGCTGATTGAGCAAAGGGGCAGAGCTGCTGGATGCTTTGCTGGCAGTTTGGAGGGAGGAGGGAGTGCTTGGGAGCACAATACGTCTGAGTCAACTCCTTATTTCCTTGTGCTCCAGCTGTAGGGTGCCCATGTGGTGAGGAAACCTCCCAGATACAATGTCAGGATAATCTCGGGTTCTGTCTTGAAGATAAATGATATTTCTTGATATTTCTTTTCAGCACTTCTGCTCTGCGTGAACACAGTGAAGCTGTCTGTGTGAAAATGATGTAGAGACAAAAACTCAGTATAGTAGGAGAAAGGTAAAGAGGGGAAGATTTGATGGATTCTGCTTGGACACGGTAACGCTGCGGTACTTCTTTCTCTGTGGTCTTCTCATTACGATCTGTCTTGGATTCTCTGAGGTCACATGGAGCCTAGGACTCCTCATATTTCATCCATGCTAATAAGCTGAACGTTCCCTAGACCATTCCTTAGCATTAGTGCCAGATAGTGTGGGATGACTCTCATCCATCCAAAACTGAGACTCTGCACCAAAAACCTGTTAATTCAAAGCTGTAACCTCTGAAGAGTTAGGATTGTTATAACAGAGCCCAAAGGGATTATTCTAGCAGGTCAACCTTCTGACAGCAGCCTGGAAACATTCCATGATAACTCTAAATTTACCAACACAAATAGTCCATAGTAATCTGATCCACACTCAGGATCAGGCTATGGTCATTATTTAATATATATATATATTTTAATATATCCTCAAATGCTTCAGCTTTTACCATCTACTTCTGAGTTGTAACCTTCATTTTGATTTTCAGTTTCTCAAATGCAAATGCTTTTCATTTTTCCCACAAAAGGTGGCTAAAAACTTAAAAATGGTTTAAGCTGATAGCTTAAACTGGAAGATTTAGTTTCAGCAGTTCATTAGAGAAAATAAAATGTCTTTTTTTTCTCCCTTTTAAAATCCAAAGCAGAGCTGCAAATTTGGTGGAAAGTGCTGTATATCGTGCCAAAAATCTCCCAAGTTGGTAGTTACAGTTTCCAGAAGTACATAATCTGCTGGAACTCAGTCCTGCCTCTTGGGTAGCTACAGTTCTCTCCAAATAGCTGTTAAGCTGTCAGTCATGACAGAGTCATGAAGGATAACATTCATTAATTGGCTATGAGACTTGAGAAGTCTAGAAAATAAAATTGATGCATAGAATCAGTTGGTGAAGTAGGGGCTGAAAATATTTGAAAAGCATTTGCTTTTATGTTCTGTGTTGGCACTTCAAAAAGGGTAAAAAATTGTCATGTTAATTTGACAGCATGTACATGCCTTGAAATCAAATTAATATGCAGCCTGTCATTGAAATGGTAAGAGCTGTAGGAATGTAGCATGTTTAGTACTGTACAAGACTGAATTCTTATTAGAAATATCTGTCTCCATTTCCACACCCAAGCGGTGGTGTTCTTCAGGTTTTGATCAAGTTCAAATCTTGTTTAAATTCTGTGATTCTGAACCATCTCCAATAGGTACACTTTTTCTTGCATAAAACTAATAGTTATGCCAGCTCCTCCCCTCCCTTCTGCTGCTCCCTCCCCTCTCTCATGTCTGTTGACCATAACATTCAACACCACTTGCTGATAATCCAAGCTGTAGTTACTTAGGAGGTGCAGTTCAATCTTGTATGTTTAATAGCAAGTAATTCCTTATGAATATTCTGAAGAAGGCCTATAGTTTTAGAAATAGTAAGCCAAGATGAATCACCATGTTAATCATTTCCTTGGTTTTCAGCATAAACACGTGGCTCTCTTTTCCTGTTTTGATACGTAATTAATGTGTGTCATCAAGGAATGATGTAAGGCATATTTTAAGCACAAATATAACAGTTTGGGAGAGGTTAAATCATAGAATAGCTTGGTTTGAAAGGGACTCCAAGGATCATGAAGCTCCAACACTACCCTGCCACTGGCAGGGCCATCAATCTCCAGATCTGGTGCTAGACAAGAGTGCCCGAGCCCCCATCCAGTCTGGCCTTGAACACCTTCAGGGATGAAGCATCCACAACCTCTCTGGGCAGCCTTTTCCAGCACCTCACCACTCTCACTGTGAAGAATTTCCTCCTGACATCCGATATAAACTTTCTCTCCTTGAGCTTAAAACCATTGCCCCTTGTCCTATCACTATCTATCCAAGTAATAAACTGATTCCCCTCATTTTTGTAATCTTCTTTTAAATACTGGAATGAATTTGAAGAAAATTCAAGGAAAATTCAAGAAAAATATCTTACAGACACTAATGGAAAGGGATTTTTTTCATGAACAATATATAGATAAAACAGGTATTACATTAGGACTCCATTTATCAGCATATATACAGAGTCTTACAGATTCAGTTTGTCCAAATGCTTTGGTATTAGCATGACTGTTTGCCAAACTGGGGACCAGGGCACTTGGACATCTTATGTGGAGATTTTCCATCAGCTTACTGGCACTTGGATAGTATATGAAATGCCAGTACATGGCAGGCCTGGAGTTACCAGAACAACTATCATACAGGGAACATAATATAGACAGGCTAGGGTGATAGTTGGGATGATGCAGAAAGGCCTTTTTGGATTTTGGAAGGCATATGCAGTGATGTACAGAATAAAAATATTTTCATGGATTACAAATAGACATGTCAAAATAATACACTCTTTGTTGGACTAGATGACCTCTAAACATCCCTTCCAACTCTAAGGATGGCAATTTTATGATCTGGGATAAAATATACTAAAAGAGGGCAGTGCTCATCCTCTTAGTAGAACAGCATACTTGTTTTTCTCTACAATTTTTCCAGTGTGCTTATTGTATTTTTCACATGCCACCTTGTGGTCTTTGATGGTAAAGAGATTTTTTTTTTTTTTTTTTTTCCCAGATTTGGTAAACTGAAAGCATGTTTCTATTTTAGTATTTCCAGTAAACAAAAATCTTTAGTTTTGGGTCTTATCTAAGCAAATTTTTGAGAAAAAAATAATTCAAAAGTTTACTGATTAATGAGCTTTAAGAGCATCAACTGAAAGTGAGTTTAGAATGTAGCTTTAAAAACAACAGCATTTATGTTGTAGGAATTGTGCTAAACATACAGACAAAGATGGAATACCAAAGGAAATATACAGGATGTGAGTCCTTTACATCTGTAGCTTAAAAAAATCAATAAAATATTGTAGATGCTGTCCAAGAAAACAATTGATATTTGCAGTTTTACTGCCATTCTGGAATCTTCTATAAGAAGCTAGTTCACAGATTCACAGAATGGAAGAGGCTCGCAGGGCCCTCTGGACTATTTGGCCCAACACCCATGCCAGCAGGGAAACCCAGAGGAGGGGACCAGGCTCATGGACAGGCTGCTTCTGAACTTCTCCAAGGAGGAGACCCCACAGTCTCTGGGGTATCACCTCTCCAGTGCTCTGGCACTTGCACAGCATAGCAGTGCTGCCTGGTGTTCAGAGGGAGCCCCTGTGCTCCAGCTTCTTCCCGCTGCCTCTTGGCATTGCACTGGGTACCACTGAACAAAGCCTGGCTCTGTCCTCTTGGCACTGTCCCTTCAGATATTTATAGACATTGATGAATCCTAAGCAGTGCTTCCCAGAGACTCATCCAACCTGACTTTGAACATCTCCAGGGATAGGGCATCCAAAATTTCTTTGGGCAATTTGTAAAAAGCTTCATTCAAACATCTAACCTAAATCTCTCCTCTTTTAGGTTTAAGCCATTCTCCCTTATCCTATCAGAATGGGACTCTGTGAAAGTCAGTTTCGATCCTTTTTAAAAGTTCTCTTTAATTACTGGGAGGCCACAATGTAGTTTCATTGGGGTCTTCCCCAGGCTGAAAAACTCCAGGTGGCCTCAGTCTTTCTTCATAGAAGAGGTGTTCCAGCCCTCTGATTTTCAAAGAACCATCCCAGCTCTCTCAGCCATACTTTGTAGGAGGGGTGCTCCAATCCTTTTATTATCATTGTCTTTCAAAGGCATTCAGTTCTTCAGCATTTCCCCTGTCCTATGTAACCAGGTCTCCTATTTCATTTAGCAAAGGGGCCCATATATTCACTAGTCTTTCTTCTTTTGCTGGTGTACTTATAGAAGCCCTTCTTATTGCCAATAACATCCCTTTCTAGATTAAATTTCATTTGGGCTTTAGCTTTTTAACCTCATTCCTGGATGCTTGAACAATGTCTCTCTGTTCCTCCCAGGCTATCCATCCATGCTTTCACTCTCTGTATACCTGTTTTTCACGTCTGAGTTTGGTCCGCATCTCCTTGCATATTCCTGCAGGTTTCTGGGCATTTTTGCTTGACTTCCTATTCACTCTTTAGAGAGAGGGATCACTCTTTAGCTTAGAGAAGGTGATCCATGAGTGTTAACAAGGCTCTCATCAGCTTAAATATTGTAAATATCCACTAGTGTAATGCTTTTGAGTAGCGGTCTTAGAGAAATGCTATGGATTATTTATTTATTTCTTTATTTATTTTAAATTCATGTTGGTGGATAATGACTTGTGGTAAAACAAGGAAACATCAAACAGTAAAACCTGGACATCTTGTGCACACTGCATGCCTTTGAGAAATGTGTTGGTTATCCACTTGGGATGTTATTAAGACCTTGTAAAAATAAATTAAATTTCTTCATTGCTCTTCAGATTTCTCTGAAGTCTCACACTACATGCAGAAGCTGTTGCGCGACATGTGGACAAAATTCCCTTAAATCTGAAGACCAAAGTCTTTGTATCAGACCCTTAGCACATTCCCTCAACGTACCTCTAGATGTAGAGGAGAATCTGCTGTTAAAGGCATAGTTTGCAGATGCTTTCATCTGCAGTCTTCTCATAAATATGTATGGAAGTGTGTTTCGGCAGAGTGTATTACTATGTGAAAGATGTGCTGGATGAGAACTACTCATGTGCTCCCAAGTGTGTGAAAAGCTCCAGCGAATTTTGACAGTTGCCACATGTAATCTAGTATGTAAATAGCAAAGCCAGTAAGGAGGAAATGGCACTTTAAGGCATAGAAATGTAAATGGCATTAGAGAACTGAAGAAGTTGGGGTATTTTTGTACAAATTGCATCATGCTCTGGTCATAGGCACTGGGAGAAGAGAGAAGAAAGAAACAGCAAGACAGATTAGGAACATGTTGTGGAATCAATAAACATCATAAACAACCATATGTATTCATTGTATTCCTGACTACTGATCTTCAGCCTCCTGCTGTCCAGTGAAGCCTTCTTGGCCTTTCAAAAAATGAAGCATATGGCTGCAGCCAGCTGTGTGCTTATGTGTGTAATTAATTTTTCAGGTAGTTTCAGTGACTTAATCTGCTGCATTTTGTTTTGCTTTTGAGGAATGAAAGCCTTCACTGGTGCACTGGTTCTCTGATTACCCAAGCATGTTGGTTGTGCTTTGGCACACCTTCAGGACAGGCTGGTTTGCACAGGTATGAGATATTTGAGGAGCCAAAGGTATGCGGGCCTGTGGGTCTGCTGTCAACATAGAGGTTGTGTGGGGCCAGAGCAAGACCGAGTGGTGGGGAAGCACTTCTGGTGCTAGAAAGAAAGCACAAAATTTGGTGCTGGTCACATGGCTGACATTAAACACATCCATAAATATTTGAATGGTGAAGCTGCATTGTTCAGGCTTTTGATGTCAATGTTTCTTAAGGCTTGACACCATTGCTAAGGCAGATGCCTATTCTTGTCCAGAAAAGCTGTGGGTGGCCCGTCCAGAAAAGCTGTGGGTGGCCCATCCCTGGAATTGCGATCAGGTTGGATGGGGCTCTGGGCAGCCTGATCTACTGGATGGCAACCTACTATATCTTTAGGGTCCCTTCCAACACAAGCCATTCTATGATTTTATGATTTTATGATTCTGTTTAAAATGAATGACTGCATGTTTAAAATCTGTAATGAGTTCACCTTTATAGTTCCTATACAAGTAATGCCAGTTGATATAGCATTCCATTCTATTTGCAATCCACACATTGGCATTGTACGTTTCCCCTTCACTAGTCAGTGGGAACTTCAGGGAACTATCGTTACTGTTACAGCGGAGAGGAGTTGGTAGGGTTTTGTGTCAATACACAGCAGCAATTGAGAGTGATCACCACTCGATGTCACTGTTGTTATTCAGATTCCTATTTGAGAAAGCCTGATTAGCTGTGTTTTAGTATTAGTGAGAACATGAATGTGGTATCTCAGATGAGCAGCATTACAGATCTTTTTAAGCAGCTGTGTAAATAATAAGCTTTATTAAAATACTCTTGCAGGTAGGTTTTCTTCTGTGTGTTCCTCAGGTACTCTCAGGAAAAATATAATCAGAAGTTGTGATTTGTATTTCCTATTTTTCATAGAATCCCTTTAGGATATAGTAAGCTAATTTAAAGTGCCATATGCATTACGAGTTTATAGTTAGATGTTTTTATGTATCAGTATATATTTATCTACCAATATATATCATCCCTCTTAAACAAATTTAAAAGATTCTGCAGTATTTTATGTCTCACGTAGGTGATGCAGATTTATTTTCTTTGATACTTTACAATGTTAGAGAAGAACACATGACTTTTGAGAGAGCAGCTGGACAAAATTGTTATCTTATTGTCACTGCTTGCCAATAAAATTTAATAATAGTTGTATTTATACTTAAAATAGTAAATTAAAAATAATTAGATTTTTTTGGGGGGGGAGGGGGGAGGGGAGAAGAGTATCTGCTTTGCATCTGGAAGAAAAGCTGAAGTAAATGGTGATTGATGCAGCTTTTGCATTTCTTGGGTAATATTTGATATTTCTTAACTTCAGTCCAACCCGGAGAGCTTAAAGGGCTCCTTCAATGTATTTGTGCAGATGGTCCCTGAAAACCTAAGAAGCAAGTGCCTGAAGACAGAGACATTTCTGTATGATTGTCTAATGGCCCAAAGAATCATAGGTACAAAGGATAAAGAAATTTCAGACAAAAATACGTTTTTCTGAGTCAGGTATTTCTTTTATGGCCTCTTCAGAAAATGCATGAAGTCCTGAGGATTAGTCACTTGTCAGTACAGTATGTTCTCTCTCAGCATAGCTCAAGCTCCTAGAAACCTTATTTGGCCTTGTCCTTCTCCTCTCCTTATTGCCAAAGCTTGTATGAGAAAGCTTGTGCTGCCTTTGCCAAAGACATACCCTGAAGAATGGAATTTTTTTCCATCCTACTTGGCAGAACAGCAAAACAAGAACAGCCACTGAGGGAAAGGTGCTAAGTACTGTGGTGATTTCGTGAAATGCATCTCTTGAAGGACAAGTGTTCCTGATGAGAAACGTGGTAAAAATCTGTGTGTTGCTTCTCCAGATGCCTGGAAAAGATGAATGCTTTAAGTTCAGAAGTCAAATGAGGAAACCCTGAAACTCAGATAAAGCTGACCCTTGCAGTAGAGAGCAAGCATGTGCAGCCGTGTTACTCGTCAACTTTACCGCTGCAGTTATCCTACAGCAATCTTTGCATAAACAGATATGGAGTTGGCAGGACCTTTTCTGCTCCAGATCATTTACCCACAAAGAATAAAGCAGGCACACACTGAGGATCTTGCCCAAGGAAAGTCACGTGGGTGGACTGTGATTAGGCAGTCCTGAAATGCTGAATTATTGTGGCTTTTCTGCTAGCAAACTAATTTAGAATAGCTATCTGTAGATGTCTTCAGGAGACATCTGCCTCTGCCTCTGAAGGCTCATACATCATGTAGGTGACAGATCCAGTCCTGGAGCAGTGATTTCTGGCAATTTGTTTCCAACAGATGAGCCACTTCTACTTTATCCCTCAGTCTTCAGTCTCTGGATGATGAGTAAGAGCTCAGCCCTGATGTCTTGTATGGAAAAATATTGCTTGTATTGGAAAAGCTGGGTTTCTCATCCCTAATCATATCCTACATGCAGAGTTCTCATTAATCACTGCCCTTTTATGAAATGAAAGCAAGAGTCACTATGAACTAGCAAAATCTGGTAATTCTTATTAATATGCATTTGTCTTAAGAAACTTTTTGACAGCTCTACTCTAAACACACTTTTCAAACAGAAAGTGCTACATAAGCATACTGTGACAGTGTCTTATTGTTCCACACTATTCCACATCTGTCAGCCAGGAGAACATTACTAATATACTGACACAATGCTCAGACAAGCAACTTTTTACAAGTGAAGCACTCATAATGATTTATTATAGAGTTATATATCTTGCTTTGAAACTCTGTGCATATAGAAAAACACACATTTGAATTATCAGGTGAGCATGAGAATAACCCTTTGGAGGCCAATTTTTAAATAAAGTGTCTTTTTTTTTTATTATTTAGCCTGCTATAAACCAGCAGAATTCTCTGAATATTGTGAATAGGATTTACTCTGAGTTAAATGCTGAATCTGAATCTGGAATTTTGGAAATTGTAAGTCTGAGTGGATATTAAAGACTCTGTTAATAGGAATAGATGAAATCTTTCTGCTGTTGTTAAAAAACCATGGCGTGGGGGCACTGCCCATACTACCTCATTTTATGAGGTATACCAGATTTTCCAGGGGACCAAAGGGGATTTCATCATATAAATGAGTTAAATTCCCCTGGAAAAAGAGATATCTTCAGTCATAACAGAGACTTTCTCCCAGTGATTTTATAGCATCAAAAAATTTAATGCCCTGGTACCAGGCCCTCAAAAGTGCTACTTTATGAAAGGGTTCTTTAAGGGATCATGTATATGCTAATCCTAGAAGGAATTCAGGAGTATTTTTAGGAGTTGCTATCACATGAGCAGTTATTGCCATGACAGCATGTTCTTATATATTATAAAATTTTTCAGATTATAAAAATATTAATAATTTCCTATTGTCTCTCCAGCAGCCAAATTGTCTCAGAAAGGTCAATTGAATTTGTGCAGAAGCTGGTAAGTAGTGTATACACAGAAACCTGGAGACATTGATTTTCAGTTCAGACTCTGTGGCCTGTAAGCAGTGAGCTTAATTTTTCTGTTTGCAGGTAGAAGGATTTTTTAAAAAGATGGATGTGTGTATAGAAAAGAATATTTTGGGAAATACTATGTCATATAACACACAATACTTGTAGGCAGGAAAGTTTAGTTCCATAAAATTTGAGAACTGAAAGGCTGGGGAGGTCATTTGTTTTTTTTTCCCCTTTTTTTCAGTGTTATGGAAGAGAATAGTAGTGAAAGGGACATAACGTCCACTTATCTGACTTCCAATATCAGCTTCCCTGCAGACCATTTTCAGTGCAGCAGGGAGCTCAAACCCCCTGCACAAAGATCCTCTTTTCTGACTCAGCTGAACTACAACCCACAAGCTCATGCTAATGCATTAACAAAGCAGCTGAGCAAGCAGTGAGTATCCCTGTGACGAACCTGTCAAGAGGGAAAGAAGAGGGCATGCTTCTCTCCTGGCAGTACTTGGCTGCTGCGGCAAAGCAGAGTTGCTGGGAGATGCTTACCTTGCACCAGGCAAGACTCAGCCCAATTAGGCAGCGTCTCACTGCGGCCATCTCACACTGGAGTGAGTTCCTGCCAGTCAGCAAAACTGTGTGGCCCAAAGTGACACTTTCAATGGAGCACTATCCTGAATTAATGTGCGAGTGCTTCCGGAAAGGAGGAAGGGTGGGGGGATGTCCTGTGATTACCATGAGGTGTTATAATTTTTTTAAGTGACAAGATTTATGGCTGAGCAGCCTAGTCTGGCCCAGCTGCATACACATCATTCAGCTGCAACCAATCATCAGTGTGCTGTTAGTGCCCAGAGCCACGGGAGGGTGCAGTGCAGGGCTAGCTCAAGTTATGGTTATGGCAAACAGTTAAAATAAGTTTTGTTATTAAATCCATATTATCTATTTTATGAAGGATACTCTGAAACTAATGCCTCCTATTTTACTGTATTGGTCTACAGCATCAGAGACAGATGTTTGTGGTATGGCTGAATCTTTCCACCAAGATTCCATTACATTTTGTTGTGTGACAGATGGCAGCAGAGAAGCAGTCTGACAAAACGGTGTCTGACATGGAAGTGTGTATGAAACAACAGTGTGGAACTGAATTTCTCCATTTGCAACCATTGATATTCACTGATGCTTGATGAACGTTGATGGAGACAGTGAGTGTGAGCACAGTGAGTGGCAGGTAGTGCATTTCAGAAGTGGTGACAGCAACAGCAGGTCACCTTTACCGGAGCAGGTTTTGACTAGCACAGCATTCAGGCTCTTGTTCATCACTGATGAAAATGCATTGCTAATTGTGGTGTCTGTTGAAAATTAGTGTTTTGTAGTTGAGGTTTTTTCTATCAAACAGTGTTATGTACTCCTTGTATTTATTATAGTTTCTAATGAAATAAATAGGAGGCATTACTTTTGGAGTGACTTAGGTATCTGTGGCCCAAAACAATTCCTCTTCACTCAGTATGGCCCATGCAAGGAAGAAGGTTGTACACCCATGCTCCAGGCTCCTCATCATCTTGGAGGTCCTCTATTAGACTCTAATATATGGAAGTATTTCTTGTACTGGAGGTCCAAAACTGGACGCAGCACTCCAGGTGTGGACTCATCAACACTGAGTAAGTTGGAAGGACTACATCCCTCAACCTGCTGGGGATAAATTGCATGATGCAGTCAAAAATACTTTTGTCCTTCTAGCAGCAAGGGCATATTGCTGACACATATTCAACTTAGTATCTACCAGGACCACCAGGTCTTTTTATGAAGATCTGTTTCCAAACTGGGTGCCCCTAGCATGTGCTGGTGCCTGAAGCTGCTCCTTCCCATCTGCAGGGCACTTCTCCTTGTTGAACTTTGTGGGGTTCTTGTCAGCCTCTGCAATAAAACATAATCCAATAAAGTATATTTTAATAGTCTTCCATTAAAAAGCTAGAAAAATCTATTTCTGACTTCCCCTAGTGCTGAAAGATATTGAGAAGGGTTGTAGACATAGGCATTTTCTGGCTTGCAAGTAAACCTGATATTGCTGTCTGTGGGTGGCAGGTGGGCCCTGGCAGTGGCCTGTGCTAACTGGGATGATAGTGTTATTGATATCATGCTTTTGAGAAAAGCTGACCTATTAAATGGGAACTATATCATGCCAGCAATTTTGATTTTGCTTTGGTTTTTGTTGCTTTCCACATCAATTTTAAATATTCACATTTTCTGTACCTAAAATAAATTAGGCTAGTGTATAGTGTCTCAGTCTTTTTTGTGTAGTACTTTGACCATTTAACCAGAGATATCTTTTTCTTGGGCTTTTTGTTTAAGTTCTAATAACAGTTATGTTGTTCTCTCCTCACTGTTTCAGGTATTAACATTTATTACAGAGTTTTATTGCTCCATAGTAAATTCTTCTGATTTATATTTGGTTGACTGTACTGCATATACTACATTCAAACCACATTCTATAGTTTTTTTCTCTGAATCATAGATGCTTTAGGAGAGCTGGTCACATACATTTTCGTGGTTGTGTCCGTTTTGAAGTGTACTCAGGTTTAGATCCAAGTTTGTTTTTAACTATTTTGTAGATTATTCTCATTTGTGGATAAAATAGCAAACTTCAGTTTGCTTATAACCACCCCACTTCTTCTAGCTGGAAGTGTTCAGATGCATGACAGGATCACTAAAATTGCAATTGCATTTAGCCAAAAGTTGAATAATATATTGCTCTCATTTTCTCACTGTGTCCTGGAGAAATGGTGGCTTGCTTTGCAATGCTATGTTTAAATGAAGCATAAACCCTAAGATACACTCTGAAGGAGGGAAAGGATAGCTTATTAGTGCAATACTCTGTTTTTTATTGGGCAGTTTAGATATCCCAAAAGAAAAATGCACTCATATTGTTCTACATGCATGCTAACATGTAGAAAAAGAGGATTTGTGGTCTGGAAAGTTTTCAGTCCAAATGAACAGGAGGAAGGGTGAGCAGAGGTTGCTTCTCAGCTGTGCTAGCTGAGGTTGGCCTGCTGTGAGCTGAAATGATCACTGAGGAGGCAACAGACCCTGCTGCTGAGCCTGACATTAATGCAGCCAGGCAATGTGTTTGCAAAGACAACATCCTTTATCTTAATAGGTCATTCCAGGCCTCTCAAGCTCCTTGGGTTGAACTAGCAAATGGATGACATCTCACAGTTTCCACCTACTAAGGCAGCTGTGGTGTTTGGGAGAGAAGGCTGTGACCCCTGTGCTAGACACCTGGCCACAGGTCCCTGTGTTGTGCCAGGTTCACCAGGCAGCCTGCCTGCAATTTACACCCTTTCAGCTTATTGCAATATCATTCTCCTATTTATGCTTTTCTGTAGTATGTGATGACTTTGAATAGAGCAACTCCTGCAGCAATTAGATTACAAATCTATTTAGTCTCTGTTACGCCTTCCCTGCATATTTTTTCCATAGTTGATTCTAGGAGAAAGTGCAACCCAAGTTGTAACTCTTTCTAATTAAAAAAAATAAAAAAATAAAAATGTGTGTCTTATCCGTAACCTCAGTTTAGGTATACAGGTATGAATTCAGCAGCAGAACTAAAAAACCCAGCAGTATTAGTAAGGTATCATTGAAAAAGAAAGAAATCCATGCAAAGAAAGTTGAAATAGTATAAGTTGAGCACACTGGGGCCTTCTGATCTCCTCTTATGTACTTGTCCTTGATATGTCATTATGGAGAACATGCAGTATGTAATTAAAGCAGAAGTGTAAAGAATGAAGGCCATGCTTTCTCTGAAAATGATGTAATTCCTGCCTTAGCACAGGCATGCTGTGAAGCTTAATTAAAGTTTATGAAGTACATCAAGATCCTTGGATAGAAGGCATACTTCTGTGAACTGAATAACTTGTGATTTCCAGCACTGCAGAGAGGAAGCCTGGAGTGGAAATGCTTTGTCTTGATGTGCCATCTTTGGATTTGTAAGTTTTAATTGTGCTTGTGGATTTATCCACTGGGAATACCAGAGGCTGTGATATTTTGTTTTAGTGACCATTGGTGTGAGAGAGATATTTATAGTGATATATAAAGTGAATATATGATAAAAGTGATATGTATTGAAACCTTTTCTTCTAGTTTAAAGCATGTTTTTGCTCTATATTTTTTTCATATTCTTTTTTTCTTTTCTTCTCATTGAAATAGATCATCAGTATCACTATTTGGAAGAAAGTTTATACGATGCTGCAGCAACTTTTCAGATATAGATTTCCAATTCATTTTAAATATTCTCATTTTCTTTTTTCTGCATGTAATTTCAGGGAAGAAATTACAGAAATTACACACAGCCATACCCGAAGCCATTTGTTTATGCTTTTACATAAAAATAATATAATACTGAGTATAGTTAGTCCCAGGTACATCAGTCTGGCTGTACAAATTCAACATCTAATGAAAAGCTGGTGTGCTCCAAGGTAAGTAGCTGAGCATTAATATTCCGTAATTCATCCCCTATGCAAACTTTTAAATGCTTAAACTTGGAAATAATTCTGTTCAGTGAAGACAGTTTTTCACTATTATTTCTGAGGACAAAATTGCTTGTGATTTTATTGATGAAATGTATTTCACAGTATCTGGCTGCTTAAGGCAGGCTATAGAGGATTTAATCTTCAGCAATTAGGAACTGAGTACATATCCTAACTAATCATATATGTATATATATATATTTCTATATGGCAGTAAAGCATTTGTAAAATAATCTCTCTGAATTAATGTTATGTCTGTGAATCTGGAACACTAGTTTCACAGAGACAAGATTAATGAAATTCCATAAAGTAAGGTTGAATTTTCACTAATCTCTTGGCCTGTTGCATTTACAGGCATCTTGATATTACTCATTTCACTTTTATTCACTTTTATCTTTGTGATGTAGCAAGTCAGTATACACGAATCACAGTCTAGAACTGATCAGTCAGGTTTTTAGTTTTATTAATTACTAGTTATTTGTATGTGATTTTCTATAGATTCAAAATTAATATTTACTCTTAAAATATTGTTTAGCGGTCTGTTTATATTGTCTACTTTTTTCTGTATCTTCTAGATTGCATGGGAGCTTATTTTGTCCTTTTTTTTCTTTTTTTACATTTTTTTCCCTAGTAACTTATCTCCAGGTTTGTTTTTCTGTAATTCTTCTCCCTATGTTTTTTTTTTTGTTTGTTAATGAAATGAAATAATCAAGTTATCATTAATCACCAGTGTTTTCAGTCCTTATGCACTCTTTCATTTTAGTATATATAGTTTGCAAACATAGCCTAAATGAGTCTGTGATGTCACCCACACAGTATCTGCTAGTGGAGTTCAAAAAATCTGCTTGCCCTTTTATGCGTGTAATCCAAAAGCTCCTCTAGGTTGCTGGATGGAGGATGTGGGATTTGGAGGCATCTTGCTGGAAGCTGCGACTGTGGGGATGTGTGTGCAGACAGAGTCTGCATTGCTCCTGGGGGGGGCTGATGGATTATTGTGCCTTTGAAGGCCTTGTTAATCATGTGTGGCACTCCCACGTGATTTCTTGGGAAAGACTTGGAAGAGTAGGTTAGAATCAGTTCTGAGCACGGTCCAACAGGAAAGCAGGAGAAATAAGCAATTAATTTGACTTTCAAGCTTGTCTCCATGACTCCTGACCAGAAAATTCTGTAGGTTGTTTCCTACATTGTGCTACACTGTGTGGTTCAGGAAAATGCTGCACGTGATGAGTCTATGCATACCATTTGACTGCAGGGCTCTGAACTTAAACTTACGTCAAATAAAGTGAAAACTTCACTTGATCTCTCTGTAATGAGCAGAGGTGCAGGTGTCTTAACTGCGTTGTTTTTTGAGTATAACGATGTAACATAAATCAGTACATTTATGCTGGGGGTTGTATTGAATGTCAGGTGTTTGGACCTGCAAGTGTTCCAGTGGGTGCATTCTAATAGCTGGTGATACAAGGAAGAGCAAATCTTTCTTTATTGCTTTGGTGAGGTTTGATTTAATGTCTCTTCCTTTGCAATGCACAGAGAACTCCCATTTACAAATGATGGCACTTTTAAACAGAACCTATATTTTGCGTCAGAAATAGCCAGTATTTTTGTGCTATTTTTCTCCCCGCTTACATTCTGAAAGCAATCTTTTATCTGTTAGATTACAGTTATACTTTTTGTAACTCAATATCTTCATTTTTCACCTGTCCTCACTTTTCAAGCTGTACTGTCCTGCTAAAAGTATTAACGTATATCCTGAGTTTGTTCTCACTATTCTGTTCTAAAAAGGTTTGTAAATTTCATTGAACTCTTTGCAGTAATATGGACTCAATCACGTTATTTCTCCATGGAAGGTGTGACTCCAGGTTCAAAAAGCTTATTTTTTTTTTATTATTTATTTAAAAGTTGTAGTTAATTTGAAATATTTTATATTTTATAGAAATATATGTATTAATTCCTCTTCCCTTAACTCAGATTTGAAAACAAATAAGTCCCAGAAAAGCTGTTAACATAAATATCCTGACATACCATGTTTCAACTGACAAATAGTATTGACAAGGCACTAAAAGTTAATGTAAAACAGAGTAAAAAAGGATAAAATGGTATATTTCTTTATAGGCTATGCTTATCTATATTGAAGTATTTTGGACAATTACTTTGCTTGGTTGTGTTCACATGAAGACTCTTTGCAAATACGAAACAACAATGTAAAAAGATCTTTAATTCAGTCAAGAAAAAATCCGAGTTTCCAATCCTCGGTCTTGTTCCATCTAATACATGAACATGTACAAGTTTTTAATTTATTCCTTTACAAAGCTTGACTGCAGCGTTAAAACAGAAAACCCCTGTTCTTAGAATGCAGCATGTATGCATGGCCTCTAAAATCAACTGCTATCTACAATGTTGCCAACTTTTATTTAAATAATGGAAGTTTCTCTCTCAGTTTAATCCCACTATTAGTTGTACTGAAATTGGATATAGCCATGACCACTGGAAAAATTCATTTATATATATATATATATATTAAGATCTCTCCTATTCTTACATTCATCTCTTAGTTTCAATCTAGTGAACTTTTTTTTTAACGTGTACTCGTGTAGCAACTGCTCTGCCTTATAAGTATGGCTGTATCTTCTTTGGTTCCCTGCAAAATCAGGACATGCAGAGTATCCAGTCAAATGCATCTCAGAGCAGACGCCTCATAAAGTTGCTTTAGGTTAGTTGAGAGAACAATGCTCTTAATTACAAATCTGCTTTCTCCCTTGCCCTGTTGGGAGCTGTCATTCTTAGAAGTAGTAACATGGTGACAGTTTCCTAAGGAATATAAATCAGAGGATCATCTAACTCCACTCATATATGTCAACTGAGACCATGCCCTTGCCTCTTTGTTTTCATGTTCTTTTCTTCTTTTCCACTTTGTAATCAATAAATGAACGTGGTAAAATTTTTGTCTTGTTTAGCAAGTGTAATTTCTGCAAGTCATTAAGATTTCTCAAGTTTAGATCAAAATTTGGAAAAGCCTAGCTTTAAAGTAATGGCCAAATGTCTTAAAAGAAACTTCCATAATCCTGAAATCTCTATCAGCATATACAGAGAGAAAGATTAGGAAGAAAAAGGAAAAAAAAAGAAAGAAAGAAAGAAAGAAAGAAAGAAAGAAAGAAAGAAAGAAAGAAAGAAAGAAAGAAAGAAAGAAAGAAAGAAAGAAAGAAAGAAAGAAAGAAAGAAAGAAAGAAAGAAAGAAAGAAAGAAAGAAAGAAAGAAAGAAAGAAAGAAAGAAAGAAAGAAAGAAAGAAAGAAAGAAAGAAAGAAAGAAAGAAAGAAAGAAAGATTAGAAAAAGAAAGAAAATAGCATAGAAAAGAGTGTATGGAAGTTACACAAAAAGCAATTTACAGCATCAGTCCATTACTGACAATTCTGATGCTTCTGATCAAGCTTCTCAATAAATCTTTTGATCCCTTATTTTGTACTGAGCCTTAATTTAGCATCTTCCCCTGAGCCTTATTTGTCTATTTTTGTCTTACTCTTTCAAAATTCCTTAGGATCAGTGATACCATTAGCTCTGTATTGTCTCCATTCCTTTATTTTACCGTGTTTTCTTCTCAGTGTTTGTCTTCACATATTACTTACCATTTCTAGCATTTGCCTCGTTCTACTATCTGTCGCTTGTTAGGCAACTCACATTTCCAGTATTTGTCATTTTCTTTTGCATTTAATTTCAATATTTGTGACATGTCTTTTCTTCTTTCCATGACTCATAGCTCATTTGCTCCTAGTGCTTCTCCAAATGGCTCTAGGATAGATTCATGCATAATGTGGATGACTGCAAAGTCCAGAGAAATGACCCACTGTTCTTATTAGTGTTCATCTTCTTGATTTTAACTGAAAGGCAGAGGGAAACAGAATAATTTAGTGCGTTAGTGCAGCTTTCTGACTTAGACTACCATTAAATTTTTGTCCCTGGACAATGTTTCTTCATATAGTTCTCAATTCTTTCAGAAAGACCTGGCAAAGCTTTGATATCTGAATATATTCAGTACTGATTTTCAGAATATTCATCATTCTGCATTATTGATACAAGGCGACATGTTAACATACTTTTTTTCTTTGTGCATATTAGCACATAGATTGTATACAATTATATAAGATTTTTTGTTTACTTGAGAAAAAAAGTATGGATAAATAACTATTGAGTGCATTACTATAATCTGTTACTTCTGTGCTATGTTTTGTGATGCTTCGTATGTATAATATATTTTATATTTACAATATTTTACATTTACGTATTTTTCTTTAGAACTTACAGATAAATCTAATTTGAACAACTCAAAGGAAGGAGAGAGTCTAGAATGAAAAAGGCTATCTGAGTATTTAAAAAAAAAAATCCTTAGCTCCTGGAGCAGGTCCAAAGAAGGGCAACAAGGCTTGTGAAGGGTTTGGAGAATATATGCCCTATGAGGAGAGACTGAAGGAACTGGGGTTGTTTAGTCTGGGGAAGAGGAGGCTGAGGGGAGAACTTACTGCTGTCTTCAAATACCTGAAAGATGATTACAGCGTGAGTGGAGTTGGTCTCTTCTCACTGATGACAGGTGACAGGCTGAGGAGAAATGGCCTCAAGTTGTGCTAGGGGAGGTTTAGGTTGGATATCAGGAAAAACTTTACAGAA
This sequence comes from Lagopus muta, assembly GCF_023343835.1. Lineage (NCBI taxonomy): Eukaryota > Metazoa > Chordata > Aves > Galliformes > Phasianidae > Lagopus > Lagopus muta. The sequence continues at coordinate 25,279,706 of NC_064435.1, forward strand.
AGGGTTGTTAATTGGAATAGTCTCCCCAGGGAGCTGGTTGAGTCACCATCCCTGTATGCATTTAAAATCCATTTGGTTGTGGTGCTCAGGAACATGATTTAGTGGTAGATTCTTAGTTAGGGTAGTATGGTTAGGTTGCAGGTGGACTCAATCTTTAAGGTCTTTTCCAACCTGAGCTATTCTGTGATTCTATGATTCTGTGATTGTATTTTCTTATTTAAATATCTGGATGCTGTGGAGAAAATACAGATGACACTATTACCATCTTTCAGTGGAGGGTCTGAAGTTCTGAGTGGATCCACCCCATGCTACAAAGCACTCAAAGGTCAGGGCTGGCAGTGTCATTGTCTTCTCAGTGAATGGCTAAATTGTGCTGGTGATTTCCCATAGGCAGCTTTTATTTAACAATATTTTCTTGCACTTCTGCTGCAAAAAAGATTTGCTCTCACCATACTCTTCAGTAAACTTTGATAAAACACAGATCTTGATACAAAGAAGGTTTTCCTAATAACCAAAATTACTGATTGTGCTACATCATTTTACATGATTATAATATAATGTGTAATATATATAATATCCTGAACACAGTGGCACATTATGAAGAATCTTTTCATTCTTAGTCCATGATCTGGAAGTGGTTTCAGGGCAATTCATTTGTTTCTTTAAAGACCTCAGAGTATGAAGGTCATGATTCACCCAGCTAGAAAATGTAAACAAATGTTTAAGTCTCATTTTTTATGCTCGATTTTTTATCAAATTTTATGCATTTTTTCAACCATTTTTTCCCATAACCTCAGAAAATTGGTCTGAGTTCTTCACCCTCCAGTGTGATCTTTTCCTTTTACAAGAGGTAATAGCTTCAACTTTTACCATGGAACATTCAGATTGGATATTAGGAAGAATTTATTCTCAGAAAGAGTGATGAGGTATTGAAACAGGTTGCCCAGGGAAGTGATGGAGTAACTTCCCTGGAGGTGTTCAAGAAATGTGTAGATGTGTCAGTGAGGGACATGGGTTAGTGGGCATGGTGGGAACAGGTGAGTGGTTGGACTAGATGATCTTAGTAGTCTTTCCAATCTTAATGATTCTATGATTCTATGATTCCATGATTCTAGGTTCATTTTCACTTCACATTCAGAAAATTTTCTGACTACCTGCAGATGTCACTGCAGTCCAAAGAAAGTTCCAAGAAGAATTTCACTATGAATAAGACTTCTTTCCTTATAAAGTACAAGTGATAAACCATTGTTATTTCTAGTACTATTCCCAATTATTTTATTTGTCAGATGAAATCCGAGAGAGAATGAATTATGTCTCAGGAAAGAATTCATGATTGAAGTCCAGATTTTTAACTTTTTTTCTGAAAAATAAATTATTAGAAATATCTCAGCAAACTGTGCTTCCACTGGAAAAAAAACAAACTGATTCATTGAAATAATTTGTGGAATTGTGATGACTTTAGTGAAGATTTTTGTGTTATATAAACCTCAAATTCTTCAGTAAGGTTTCTCTTTGACATTCGGAGTAGAGATCCAAATCCAAAAGAATTCAAAGTCTTGTAGTTAGAGAATATGCTTGAAACACATTGAACTGGAGGATCTGGATGATTGTCCCGTGCTTTAACAACAATAATAGAACAGATCTCATGGAACAAGAGAAAAAAAGAGAAACCTCAGCAGTAGAGATGAGGCAAAAAAGTATCTTTATCCCTTTCAGTGCTGTGATGCCTTCAGAAAGAAGAACACTTTATGGAAGAAGGCAATGTTGTAGTTAAGACTGAGGTCTATATGTTTAGGTTCTTTAAACATTCTGCCAATGACATTTTATTCAATATAGATTACTTATTACCTCCGTATGGCATTTTTCACATTTTTAAAATGAGGAAAATATTACCTTCCTACCTCAAAGAAACATCAGGAAGATGAATTTTTTAACTATTTTAAAGGAACATGAGATCTCAGGGAATCATATATGTTCAATACATTGCTGATTCTCTTAGTTTTGTGTTACAGAAAGAACTCAGCAAGATTTCAGTGAAGAAAACCATTCCCCACTGAACTTTTGTGCAGATATATATTTTTTATTTTTTTTTATTTTTATTCTTAGGAAGCCCATACACTTTATACTTTGAAATTAGAGTGTTTCTAGTTTTTAGTAAAACAAGGTAGACTTATCTATCCCATCTTGTGAGCAGGCATACTAGAGACTAAGATAACATATTCTGTCTGAACATGCCAAAGGTTTTGAGCTTCTGTTTGTTTTTCTGTCTACATTTGAGTTGATGTGTTTACCTTTATGAGATAGCTATTTGATCTCTGTAAGATTTTAAGCAAGTGCGTGAACCATGTTGAGTAAATAACATTAACAGTCATTCCAATTGAAGATGCTTCACTTCACATGGATAACTATTTCTAGTGTAAAGAAAGATGACTTAGTAGTCCAGTGGGTAGAAAACCTGCTGTGTATGTGGAGCATAATATTCAGATGCATGGACTGAACTAAGAACAGCATGATTGGATTCTTTCTGCCATGTGGCTACTTGAAACTCTTTTCAGGTTAGAAAACATCTGTCTTCGACCTGTGTTTTACCAGAAAGTCTCATCATTTAAAACTGACATGAGTGCTTCTCAGTGGCACTTTTCTACTTTGACGCATCAAGTTCATGACAAATAATTAATCACAAAATTGTCTGCTAGTTCAAAAAAAGCTAACCTGCAGGAGCTCAATGGCTAAACATATAGGGAATGTTTTGCTAAATAAAAAGAACATTTTTTTTAACTAATTGTCTCTATTGTCCCAGGCATTTAGGTTAGAAGGCCCTGGTATGTGGCCTATGGGTTATAATTAGACATTAAAACCAATGAAGGCATCATTTTTTTTTTTCTGACTATATTTTTGCAAAGAGCAGGCGCTGTCCTCCGGGGAACTGTTCTTCAGTTAGAGGATATGGACCATATCCACTGCAGCAAAGAAACTGCTGAGTGAACAAGGATATGTTCCATGGATAGAGACGTGGATTTTGCTAGCAGTCCTTCATTACATTATGTGCCTCACAATGTCATGGCACAAAACTATGGACATAGATGGAAGAAAAGCATTAGATAGAGCAACATGAAACAGAGTGATTGTGGGCTTCACACAAATGGATATTTAACTCTTCATTAAGCTTAAATAATATTTAATTTGGCTATAAAATTAGACTGCTGGCAGAATTGGACTAATAAGTGAACAAGAGCTATATAAAATGCACCTAGTCGTGGGAAAAGTGAAAAAAATAAGTTACAACAGAGCAGTAGATGTTGTAACAGATACTGTGCTTTAGGTCAGATGCAACAGCAACAGCTGTCAAGGTGTTGGTGTTGGAAGGTGTTGGAAAAGCACTGAAACTACAGAAAATATAGTTGGCTCTATACCATCTCCTGTCTTCTCAGCAGAAGGAATGTTTGCTCCTGCCAATATAAAATAGATTCTGCACTGATGCTAAGACAAAACAGCATTCCTGAATAACAATGAAAGCCACTTAAAAATCCAATTCAAAGCAAATGAGTGAATAGTTTACCTGGAGGCTCTTCTACAATTACTTGAAGTCACCAGAAAAAATTTAACAGAGCTAAGCAGGTGCTGAAGAAAGCCATTAGCAAAGAGAAAGATAGGACTCTGTTTTATGGGCTTTAGTGAAACTGCAGCCAAAGAAATATAACAGCTAGTGGATTGTAATAGCTTAATAATGGTGCCTTACTTTGAAATTGGTAGAGTTGGGAATGCAGTCTCCTAAATGCAATTGCCCTAAAGATACAGCTTGGTGGACACTATAGGCACACATATGTATCCTATTGTTTTAATTTGGATCAGGAGCATTTTTGTGAATTTGCCCACCATCCTCAGAATCTGGAATTTATGCATGCAAACTGGATTCATTTTTTATGAAAATAATCAAGAATAAATGCTGCAGGAAGGTATTTAATATACTCCAACTGCTAGTGGGTAGTGAATAAGAAGGATCAAACCAGATCTAGTTTTCATCAAAACCTTTAAATTGGATATGTACATCACATCCTTGTCACCAACTCCTCTACCTTCCAGATTCTCTCTCTTTGAAACACTACCTGCTTAGGTAGATGTAACTTAAATTCAGGTTTTTTTTCTGTCTCAGCTCCAATAGTTAATTGCAAAATATCATCTATGCATGCAGAAAGACCTGCGAGAAGTCAGTTTTCATTACAGCCTACCTTTCCCTTTTGTATTTGTACACCTGGTCTTTATCTGTGGTATGTGGAAGTAAATGTTCCTTATCACCTCTTATTTTGTTCTGTGCCTGTTTGTACTACAGCAGATGTAAAACCTTTATAATTCTGTTAGAATGAGGAGAGGCAGATGCTGCTGCATTCTAGATGATGATGTTTGCTGTCATGTCATTTCTACACACTGCATAAGTACATCCTGGCACTTCCCTCATTGTCTGGTGAGTATTGCTTTTGACACTGCAAGATTCATTCATTAAAAACCATTTTAATGACTAATATCTCCTTACTTTGATGATTCATCATTAGTTGTCTTCTGTAACTGTTCCTTACAGGAACCAGTCTTTTATTTCCTTGGGCTGATTCATGGAATGATCAGTTGGTAAGGCAGTAAGAGCAGGAACACAAGTCTGAGGAAAGTGGCAACCTGAAAGCCAAAATGGAAGTATGAGGCCACAGTAACAGTCAAGAAAATATGACTTGCAATCTGATGATACCTGTGTAAGAAGTCATAGAATCATGTAATCAGAGAATCATTAAGGTTGGAAAAGACTTCTAAATGTCATCTGGTCCAACATCAAACCATCACCGTTGTGCTCACTAACGCCGTCTCTCAGTGCTGCCTGTAAATCTATGCATTTCTTGAACACCTTCAAGGACAGTGATTTCATCACTTCCCTGGGCAGCCTGTTCCAGTGCTTGACCACTTTTTCACAGAGGAAATTTCTTCTGATATCCAGCCTGAACTTCTCCTGGCACAACTTGAAGCTATTATCTCTCTTCATATCACCAGTTAACTGGGAGACCCTATGCCAAGTGGAATTAGAAATTTCTAATCTTTTTTTTTTTAAATGATGTTTTGATTTTTTTTTTTTTTAATGGACAAAAGCAGTTTGCCACGTGTGATGGTTAGTGTGCCTTTAAATTAGATGTTTAATTCAAGTAGTTAATTTAAAGGTACAACATTTCATTTGGCCTTACATTTGATTGCTTTTTGTTTTACACTATATTGTCCGATCATGAGTTACAGTTTGCTTTTCTTGTCCTAACTTCCAAGTTCAAGCTATAAAATACAGTCTTAACAAAAATATAGGAAAGTCAGTGTAAGTCTTTCTACTGACTATAGTTGGTAGATTAAGACCAATATGCGCTGTACTGTGGACTTAACTACATTGTTAGTAGGTATGCTTCTGAGTGGTCTCACTCATAGTAGGATAGTAGTGATCAGGTAAGCACTGCTTGGTTTTCACAGTCTGGACCTCCTTGAGTAATGAAAGAAAATCAAAGTTGTGGAGAAAAAGAAAATGAACTGAGAGAGCGAGTCAGGGAGAAAAATCCTAGCTGTGTTCTCACTCCTCCATTCCCAGATGTCAGAAGAGAAATACTTCCAAAAATTCAAGTCTATTTCTACCTCTAACCTACACTGGCTGAGATCCATTTTTTTTTCTGCATTCCTGAAATGATACCATTGGACATCTTTTCACCAAAACATGGCATAAAGCAGCATCCTATAGCAGTGCTGTGGTGGACTGAATGCACAAAAAGACCCTTCACATTAATTGTGGAATAATCTTTAGTTTTCTGGACATTTCACATTCTCAGGAGTCATAAAATTATTTCTTTCTGGAGAGGATATATAACAAGGAAAGCTTGAGTTGGTGCTGGAAATAATGCTGAAGGCAATCTCTTTAATCAGGTCTTTTAAAACTAGTCTAACTGTGATGAAGAAAATAGCAGAAGGAGGTGTCACCAATTTCCTGGTAAAGGCATCAAAGCTTATAAATATGCAATGAATTCATTAAAAAGAAAAAAAAAAAGAGAGAGAGATGTTAGCCATTTCAACAGAATTGTTACTAATCTTTTTCAAAGACAAAGCTAAAGTGACATCTGAAAAAAAGATAGCATACTGCCATTCCACCCATTCCACTGTTCAATTTGAATGCGACTTAAGGTCAGCTACCTTAGATTGAATCAAGTGGCTCTTTAACTTCCAAAAGAGTGCTTGAATGCCAGATGCCTGTGTAGGCCTGTGTGCTAAGCTGTGATTGCCTCAGCAAGCCTGAGTTATGTCCTGTACCTGCTGCTCTGCTCCTGGAAGCTGTGAGCAGGAACAGATTGTGACTCAACTGCCTTTTCAGGGTACTGCTCACAGTAACACTGCATGACATAAGAAAACAGCAATAAAATAATCCATGCTCTATGTGCTGTAATCTGCCTACACACAGCTCAGCACTCATCAGTTGTTAGCCAAACACAGCTGTCTTCTTTAGACTTCCTCTGTATCCCTCTCTGGGAAAGCTGCAATAGTTTTCTGGTGCTCTCGTCCTGGACTTAGTCATCAACATACCTGCTGACATGCTAAACTCAGATCCAGGTTTGGCATGTCAGCTACTACAGATCTCAGACATATGTGTTCAGTCATGGTCTCCAACCAGATGAGCAAGCAATGGAGGCTTGTTGAATCTCAATTAGTGCTTTTAGCTCGTTTCAGGGTGAGATCCAGGAGACCTTTCAGAATCCCCTGAATCTGGGCATGGCTTGAAGCAGCAAAGCATAGACAGAAACATTTGTACCTGCATAGATTAGTTTTTAAATTCCAGTAGCCTCTATGCCCAGTAACTAGTCAGTAAAATAAAAAAGGAAATAGCCAGTTTTTTTTCTGCTTCCTTTAGTTCATTCCTACTATTTTTGTAGCTAGCCTTTAACTTTGGCCTGGTCTGAGGTGAGAGCTGTGCTGGAGCTGAGACACAGAAAAGCCCAATTACAGCTCTGTGCTCCAGAATTCAGGGGTGTTTCCTCACAGCTAGGTGAGGACAGTGGTAGATTGTTGTCATGGCTTACATGTTGGCTTGTGTTCCCTGGTTTGAGATATCTGAAACCAGGCCATTTCCCATAAGGATGCTCTGACTTAGCATCACAATCCTGTGACAGCACAGATCCTCAACCAGTCTTTTCCTTGAAGCAGCTGCTGTCTTAGGAAGTAGCTTCAGCTCTCCTCAAAATCTTCTCTCCTCAGAGAACTTGAGAGTGAGGAACAAAATCTTGAGACTCCCTTTTTCATTTGCTGGGAAAGGTAGTCAAGTATGCATTTTCATATTAACCTCCCAGATATTACGTACGTTGTAGATCTTCACTTTTCCCCCAGAAATCATAGAATCACAGAAGGGAGTTCAGAAGGGACCTTTAAGCTCCATCTAGTCCATCTCCCCAGCTACATCTACATCTACAGATAGATCAGGGTCCCCAGGGCCTGGTCCAACCAGGGTTGGGTTCTCTGGGCAAACTGTTCCAGTGAGCTTCACCACACTCACTGTAAAAGTAATTTTCCTTATATCTAACCTAAATCTACTCTCTTTGAACTTGAAACCATTTCCTCTTGTTCTGTAACCACAGACCCTGCTGAAGAGTCTGTCCCCTTCTTTCTCATAGACTCTCTCTTAGATATTGAAATGCTGCTATCAGGTCATCTTGGAACCCTCTCTTCTCCAGGCTGAACTACCCCAGCTCTCTCATCCTGTCCTCACAGGAGAGGTGTTCCATTACGTGGATCATTTTTGTGGCCCTTTTCTGGATGTGCTCCAATAGGTCTATGTCTCTACTGTACTGAGGACTCCACATCTGGATGTAGTACTCCAGGTGAGGCCTCACTAGCATAGAGCAGAGGGGCAGGATCACCTTCCTCATCCTGCTGGCCACGCATCTTTTGATGCAGCCCAGGTTATGTTTGGCTTTTTGGGCTGTGAGGGCAAACGGCTGGCTCATCTCCAGCTTCCCATCCGCCAGTAACCCCAAGTTTTTTTTTAGCAGGACTGCGCTCAATTCTTTCATCGCCCAGCTTGTATTGGTAATGGGGATTGTCTCAACCCAGGTGCAAGATCTTGCATTTGGATTTATTGATTTGATGTTCACGTGGGCCCACTGCTAAAGCCTGTCTGGTCCCTCAAGTTGGCACCCTTTTCCTCTTGTGTGTTGACCGCATCCCAGCTTGGTGTCATCAGCAAACTTGTTGAGGGTGCACTTAACCCCACTGTTGATGTCACAGGTAAAGATATTAAAGAGTATAAGTCCCAGCACCAACTCTTATAGGATACCACTCATCACTGGTCTTCATCCAGACACTGAGCCACTGACCACCACTCTTTGGACTTGATCCTGTATCCAGTTCTTCATCCATTGAACAGTGTACCCATCAAATTAATATCTTTCCATTTGGAGAGAAGGATGTTGTGGGGTTGTCTCGCTCCAATTTATAGGAGGGAGAGGAGGTTCTTTTATTTGCTATATACCTGGCGTGAGATTAAGAAACAACGGTTCAAATATTGGTCCAACCAGTTTATTACAAATCTTAATGAGGGAAATGGGGAAGGGGAGGACGGACACTATTATGAATTAGGAAGGGAAGGAGGGCGATGGAAAAGATAGAAAAGAAGAAGCAAGGAGTCTTTATAGGAAGCAAGAGGGAGATAGTCACCACCATGGATCCAGCGAAGTTCGTAGTTCCATCTTTGATCCTCAGTAGTGGTGGGTCGTTGGGCATTGTTGTTCTATTGACGACGATGAGGATGAACGACGACCATAGTGATGATGGCCCTTTTTCAATGCTTCAAAGTGGTTGAGTCAGCTGTCTTTGGAGTGACAGCTCAAATCCAAAGTGGTCGAGTCAGCTCTCCTTTGAGTGACAGCTCAAATCCAAAGTGGTCGAGTCAGCTCTCCTTTGAGTGACAGCTCAAACCCAAGGTGGTTGAGTCAGTTCTCCTTGCGGTGACAGCTTCTGGCTCTGGGATCTCAGCAGGAACCTCCTTTGTTCTTATCTTCCTGGCCTTGCCAGCAGATAAGAGGAAGCAGGGAGGCACCAACTTGTATCTTGCCTTTGCAGGATACAATGGTATCATCCCCCAGCCTCCCATACTAAGCTGGAGCGGTTTAGTCACAGGCCAGATCTTCCGCCAGTAAACACTCCTGAGCACTCTCTTCCGCTTTTCTACAGAGCAAGCAGCTCTGGGGGAAGGGGCTTTCAAATGTTCCCAAAGCGATATCAATTGTCACACAGTTAGCACCCATCACTTGCCTCCTTGACAAGTCACTCAGAGTCTTATCACAAGAAAAACCTCAGGAAGCAAGCTTTGAGCCAAAAAACAAAGAAGGATTCTCACAGGGGTTCTGTGTCAAAGGCCTTACTGAATTCCAGACAGATTACATCAGTGGCTCCTCTCTTGTCCATACAGCATCTCTAAATGTTTAATTTCTTATTTTTCCTTTTGCCTTGGTCATTTGTACTTAGTTCTTTATAAACACAGAAGAGCCTCTCATAGAACAATTGGCTGCTTTGGTGGCTCATAGAATGGTCATGGCTTTGTATAGTATATGTTACATTCTCTGTACACATCAGTCATTTCATACTGACGGTTGAGTGGATACTTTCCTGAGAAATTTGTGAGTTCACAGAAAATTCAGGGCAAGATAAATTCTCCCAGCTTTCAGTACTGAGCTGTGTATGGATTATGATAATTACACGGACAGAAAATTAGAAGCATATAGCTGAAGAAACAGTCTTGGTCATGATCTATAGACAGTCTGGATCATCAAGGCCAGAACCCTCAGAAGCATTGGCAACCAAGGACATCTCTGGTTCTAAAGGCTACAGAGACCCCAGAGGTACTGTATACCCTAGGATGCTAAGCACATCCAATATCATATACTAAAATTACAGGCTAATACAGGCCCTGTTGCCATGCCACCATGGCAGCAGCTTTTCCCCACCTGATCTGGCCTCTGGACATGGGGACAGTGCAGTCCCCATAGGTGCTGACTCTACCCATTGTGCCCCATTGCATACAGTTAGTCACATCGAACGCCATGTATATTACACGTGGCTTGTGCTCGTTCCACTTGTTGTGTAAAACACAGTGATTGCTGACACTAATAGTTCAACCTATCTACTGAACCTCAAAAAAGAAAGATTGTGGATGAAGGAAGTGTTCAGAGAAAAATGGACAGATGAGCACGTTTTTGTCAAGACAAATAATATGATGTTATTATTGACATGGTAGTAGGAAGGGATACCATTCAGAGGGACCTTGGCAGGCTAGAAAGGTGGGCCCAGGTGAAATTAATGAGGTTCAACATGGCAAAGTGCAAAGTTTTGCACTTGGGCCAGAGGAATCCCAGGATTCCATACAGACTGGAAGGAGCAGTCCTTGAGAGCAGCCCTGCAGAGAAGGACCTGGGGTCTTGATAGATGAAAAACTTAACATGAGCCAGCAGTGTGCCCTTGCACCTCAGAAGGCAAATGGTATCCTGGGCTCCATCAGAAGAGAGGTGGCCAGCAGGGACAAGGAGGTGATTGTCCCCCTCTACTCTGCTCTTGTGAGGCCCCATCTGGAGTACTGTGTCCAGGTTTCACCCCCAGTACAAGAAAGACAGAACTGTTGGAGAGGGTCCAGAGGAGAGTCACAAAGATGATCAAGGGACTGGAGCACCTCCCCTGTGAAGACAGGCTGAGGGAGCTGGGCTTGTTCGGCCTGGAGAAAAGAAGGCTGCAGGGTGACCTCATTGCAGCCTTTCAATACCTAAAAGGAGCCTACAAACAGGAGGGGAATCAACTCTTTGAAGGGGTAGATAACTGCAGGATGTGGGGAAATAGTTTTAAGTTGAGGGAGGGGAGATTTAGGTTGGATGTCAGGGGGAAATTCTTTACAGAGAGAATGGTGAGGTACTGGAACAGGCTGCCCAGAGAGGTTGTGGATGCCCCATCCCTGGAGGTGTTCAAGGCCAGGTTGGATGGGGCTCTGGGCAGCCTGGTCTAGAGTTAAATGTGGAGGTTGGTGGCCCTGCATGTGGCAGGGGGGTTGAAGATTCATGATCCTTGAGGTCCCTTCCCACCCAGGCCATTCTGTGATTCTGTGATTTTGTGATTCTATATTATACTTAATTTGAAAGGAAATAATATCAGCTATCAAAGATTACAATTTGAAAATACATGGTATAGAGAAAGATGGTGCAATTTCAATGCACATCAAGGAATGTTTTGTAAAGACAAAGTAGTGAAACTGAAAAGAAATGTCACCTCAACAAGATCTTTTAAAAATGTTAAAATTCAGACTACTTTATAGAAGTTAATTATGTGGTAGCAAATCTGATTGAAAAAAAAAAAAAAAAAAATCTAAACCATTTATTGATGGTGAGTTTATTCAGCAATATTTGAAAAGTGGCAGATATGGCAGATATGTCTATAAAAAAACAGATTTTTCCAAAATCAGACTGTAAACCACGTGAATTGAAGAAATAGCAAAATCTATTAAAAAAATTAGAGAGTAAAGCTGCTAACTTCAAATGCTTTGGTGATAGATGAAAGTGCTGGTGCTACAGATACAGCTCAGCTTGCCATTTTTGTTGAAGGTAATGATAGTAAATGTGATATCACTGAATAAATGGCTTCTTTTCTTCCACTGAAAGACATAAGTAAATCTCATGACTTGTATGAAACAGTAAAAAATACTTTAAAGTGACTTTTTTAACCTTTGTCAACGTATCTGATAGAGCCACTGATGGCACCTTGGTGATGGTTGATAAGAAAGAGGTACTTATAAAATTAATAGAAGATGATGCAATTACTACCAGTAAGTCATGTTTGATGAAGTATCACTGCATTGTACATTTGACCACTCATTAAAATGAGCTAAACATGCATATTCAAGGTAAAAATCCACTTATCAGACCATAACATCATATGAAATGAAACTTAAATTATGGCAAACTCAAGCTGTGATAAATAATTTCATGCATTTTGTCCTGTGAATAGCAAAAATTATGCAGCCTTGCTTTTCATTTTGATAAAGAAACCTGAGAATAGGTTTCAAGATTTAAAAATAATTTTTTTATGTATATTTGTGCCTTCATTTTTAGTCAGCATAAATACATTACTCATGAATTTTCAAATGGAATGTGTAGAGTTGCAACCAGATATTCAACTCAAAGAAAAATTTCATCATGTCTCTTTACTAGACTTTTATAAGACTTGTTTTACCAGAGAAAAATATCCCTTGCATCACAATCACACCCTTTTTGGCTGTATGTACATTTATGAATGGTTATTGTCAAGGATGAAGCACAGGAAAAGTAATCAAAAATTTCTGATGAACACCTTGAGAACTCAGTAAGAATTGCAACCACTGTCATTGAACCAGACATTGGTGCACTGGTTTCACAAAAACATCTCACTGGCTTTATGTGTTTTTTGCTCTCTGTTTTTTATGTTTTAATAAAAAATACATTTGTTACTTATATACATTAGCTATATTATATATTTCATATGCAGACCAAGACAATGCCTGTTTGCTCAGTGCGACCCAGGCAAACAAAAATGTTGGATGCTCATGGGCTAAGTGCTACAGCTATGCCATGAGAGTTGTGAAGGAGAATATCTCCAATCCAAAAACCAGCACAGAATTTGTTAAACATGACTACCTCAGAGACAGAATACCTTTCTCTTTATACAGAAAAAGAAATAGATGCAACGGTCTTTTAAGTCAGACTTGGGAGAAGAGTCTACACTTGACCAACATCTGCTTTTACTCTTAGCATCAGTCTGAAGCAATATGATACAGTATGACCTCAAAATGAGTCTTGTCAACTTCCTCTCTGTAGCTGTGGAGGACATTTTCTGCTTCAAAGCTAAAAGCAAAACCTTCCTCCCCTAGAAAATAGAACATTCATCTGGGGGAAATTCTCCCTGGCCTCCAAATGTAACATGTGAAATCTCTGAGAAAACATTTTAGTATAGATGCAATTCAAGTTTATAATAATTCAGTTCCTTGGATATCACTCTGCCTACACAGCACATAATATACGTGAAGTTTGATTATCCGCACTCATGGCCTGATTCTAAAGAGAATTGTGGTCAACTAATGCCATTTGAGATGCTGTAGCCTAGCAAAAACATCTGCACAGGTGTGACAGATACTATTCAGATCTATACAGTAGGAATAATTTTTCTGGACACCTCTCTTCTGGTAGCCAGAGCTTTTCTTCAGAAGCCAGAGGCAGTACTCAAGGACATCTCTAGGGGCAATAATTATCTCTGTTTAAGGTACTGATGTTGAGTCATCAACTTTCAAGCCCCAGACATTTCTTTACTGTGTTATACAGCTCTTACCACTATGGTTTGAAGATCATCTTAAAACAAACTTCAGTTCACAAATCTGTGGATATCCTCAGAATCTTGCTTAGTAATTATGTCAGAGCTTATGGAAGAATAAGACATGAGGGTTTATTTTTTCCTTGATACTAATCCAAATACATGTTTCTAAGGTCTTCAAATGCTCCTTCCATCTTGTACCTTGCATGTCTAAAGAGCTCAAGTTCTGCAGTATGTCACTGTATGGCTTTACTTAACAGACATTCTAAATTCTCCTTCCTCCTCTTCTACTGCTATTTTAACTTTAGCATAGATGAGTGGTCTTGCACATACTATTTCAAACAAGATCTTACCAATGCCATGTTGCAATGGTACTCCTGCAGTTTCCATCTAATACTACTGTCGTGCTGTGGGTTTGTAGCATAAATGGCAACTAAATTCTAGAAGTATTTTTAAAATTTTAAACAATTAAATATGAGGGTTAAAACATTTAACTCATAGTTTCCCTAAAGTTAGGAAGGTTGATGCAGGATTTTTTTTACAGGAAGCTTCACATGGTCTATTTCTATTTTTGTCTTTTGTTCACTTCTCCATTTCCTCACATGCTGCCAAAACAATTTTCCATCAGCATTTGCCACTTCACTGTAAACAGCCTTTTAGTTCTTCAAGCTCTCCGTATATCAGCAATCAAGCACACTTTCACTATTTTCTTCCATTAGTAACTAAGGAAAATTTGTCTTCATCATCTATATTTTCCCCCTTTATTTATAGTCAATAGGATTTGCTGGTACATGTCCCATTACCTAAAGGCACTAATGTCAAGGTCTAAGACCATTATCAAACTACCAGCAGGCTCTAGAGAAAAAGAGCTGTCTCAGTATCCCATAAAACTATGAGAGTTCACATGATACATTCGTACATAATATGTGATTTATGTTACAGTGTGGCAGAGACAGAAATCCTTCTTTGCACAATGTAACCGAGCTACCTCACTTATGAAAACACAATCCTTCATCAGGGAGTTTTAGGAACTAAAGTTTATCTTCTATTAAACAGAATGGCCAAACTAATTTCAGTTAAAATATCTGGTTAGGACAGAAATATTTTCAAATTTTCCCCTATCACTGAACACTTATGAAATCAAAATCCATCCTCTGAACTGCAAATGCCTCACTTCTTACAGTATCTATGTGACATTTAGGTTCTGGAATATGAAATGGTTTTGTATTTCAAGTTAAATAAGCAATTTTTAGAGGAGGAATAGCAGAAATAAGTTCAAGCTAGTATAAATTGGTGTCAGCTAACTTTTGAAGGACTGAAAAGTGAAGCAAAGGAAAATAGGGATGAATACTAAACAGGAGATGTAGGCTAACTCCTTGTTATCAGCATCTCTGTGCTCCATGCAGCCCAACAGTAACACTGTTGTATGCAGAATCTTGAGGAAAGCATATATTTCTATTATTATTAGTTTCTGTTATTCCTACTATATTAATTTCATCTTTTCTTTATTGTAAAATCTCTTTTTCTAGACTCTGTTATTTTCTTTTCTTGACCAACGCTGTGAGGTCTCCTGTTATCTTTCCAACACTAACCTGTGTGTGTTTTTACTGGGGTAAGAGCAGGTGAGGGAGGTAGTCTTCTGTGTTTTCCTACCCCTCACTGCCACGTCATAGGAACATGCATGAATATCTCTGAAAGATGAAACTCCAAAAGGAGAAAGTTATTTGCATTGCAGCAATGAACTTCTGTTGTGGTTTAGCCTGGCAGCTGAGCACCAAACAATCATTCGCTCACTTTTCCAGTGATACTGGGGATGAGGATAAGGAGAAAAAGTTGAACTCATGAACTCCCATCCTCTTCAAAACTCCTTCCGAATGCTGTCATACGATATGGAATATCCCTTTGTCCAGTTTAAGTCAGCTGTCCCCATTCTGTTCCCTCCAGCTCCTTGGGCCCTTTTCTGAGAATGGCCTTGGCTCTGGACAGGACTGCAGCGACTAACATTGTTCTTGTCCCAGAAACAAACCATGGCATCCTACCAGGCACTCTGTAGCAAATGATTCCATCCCAGCTGAAATAAAAAAAATCCCATTTTCTCTTTTAAACAGAAATTGTGAACACTTCTGTGGCAGGGGAGAAGCTGCTATTCAGCCCATGAAACAAATCTGTTTCTAAGAGAACCATTTTCTTAGAGTGATATGTCACATGAGCAACTTTGTGGACCTGATAATTGTGATGCTGACAAAATGCCATCAGTACTTCTACCATTTTCAATTATGGACTTCATCATCTGAAGCTGATATGTAAGTACAAGTGGATGAAGCACATCATCCACATTCTGTAATCTCCACTCCTGATGTCTTCATGGAGTTTGCTTCTAAAAAGCCTTCTCTTCTGCATTTATCTATTGCAAGACTTGTATAGGCATGCACAACATTCACCTCCAGCCTTGACCTCTCTGGCTCCTAGCTAGAATGCTGGCAGCCAGCTACCTGTCAGCAATTTAATGGAAAGATCCTGCCATCATCTGTTTCAAGCTCTTTGGGCAGGAAAATGAGATGGAGGTTTCATGTTTCAAAGAACAATAGGGCTTAGGGATGATTTTTAAAATTGAAATTCTGGCTGTGGGAGTCATTAAATATAGTTCTGCTTCTCTTCTAGACTGTGAGATCAAACAGCACAGGGAATTGGAATATTTGCTCTCTTATGGTATATGCACAATTTTTGCAGATTGGTTGGCTTCACTCTGCAAGTTACTATAAAAAGGACATAAAAGTATCATTGACATGTCTGGTTTTGTGCTGAAAAATTCCCAAGCTAAAATATTTTTTCCCCAAACTGTTTTTGAATTTTTTCTCCATTGATATACAGACCCTAAAATGTATGTTCCTCTGGAAAACGGCCTCAGCTTTTACTAAGTGAATAATCTTTCATTTGAAAGATCTGGTACAATAATCCTTTATTTTTGACGTAGTTGAGGTTGGTACTGATGAAAATCCATTTAAACTTATGGATAATGTAGTCCAAGACCGCAATCCACAACTTCAGACTCCAGAATCACTACACAATTTTCACTAAATTCACCAGACCAAACTTTCATGTATTACCTTTCACCTTAGGACTGAAAGAAAACTGACCTACTCATAATCTACAAATGGGAAACATTTTTTATCCAGTTTGTCATTTCTCCATCTCACAAATAACAGCCCTCCACATATGGAATAACATATCTCAATGTAATAGGTTGCACCTAAATGGAAATTCATGTCTCTTTAAGATGTCTGACCATAAATGTGTGTGTGTGATCTCCAGTTATAGTATCTGAACAATGGTGATTCGTTGCAGTAAGAAATGTGGAGTATTTGGATACAATTTTATTACTTAAGAAAGGGTTGTTTGTTTATAGAGATTTGTATTTAAAAGTTCATTTCCCACTTAGGATGCTTTAATGTATTTTTACTCAAATTAAGGGAGAGATAACTGTATACTACTGTAAAATAAATAAATAGGTTATTTTCCTTCCTGGAAATACAGGAGTTGTAAATTAAGATTGTGCCTATGTAATAATGATTTATGAATGTTTACAGCACTCTACTTTGCTTTGAGACACAATTTATTATGTTTTCAATAATAAAAAGAGCACACACACACATACACAGAAAAACCCTCCAAATCAGTGATATACTGACTTTTTTTTTCCCCCATGTGGCAGATTTAATTGAAATATTAACGAGGGTTTTTTTTTTTTTTTTTTTTTTTAAATGCAAAATATTGAATAACATACATCGAAGGAATTTGAACATTTTTGAGACACGGGGCTGTGAAGTCTGAATAACAGTTTGGGGGAATCTGTAAAAATGGAGGACTCATATCTGTGATCCTATGAGGAACATGCTGGATCACAACAACACAGTGCAGGCTCCAGAAGCACCTATTGTACTACCTGCAGCAAAACCCAAGGTGATAAGAATTCATTGATACGATTGTTTGGAAAACATCACCCAGTCAAAAGGGGCCAATGCAAGGACCTTTGTGATGGAGAAAGAAGTCAGCTTGTCATCAGGGGCTGACCACCCTTTTCGGAGATTTAACTGCCTTTGAGTATATTACTCTGTGCAAGATCACAATAACTTGTTTTCTAAGTAGTGCTTTCTGTGAGTATTCCTGCAGCAGATGACATGGAAGAAAAGAGAGAATTTAAAATCTTAAGTTCTTCTAGCAATGTTTTGTTTTTCTTTTTGCTGTTAAGGTGAAGTTAGTATTTTGGTCTTGCTAGTCCTTCACACTTTTTCACAAATGCCCACTACAGCTCTATTACACTCCTTTAACAAGGAGCTTGTGGAAAAAAATTGGCTTTTTGCAGTGCAGAGAACCATGCCTTAAATTCCCAGAAATCACAGAGACATTTATGACCAAAGACAGCAGATCCAACATGCTCGAAGCTCAGATGCCTGCTGACAGCATGACTCATCCAAAGTAGGCTGGCTTTAGAGGAGAAATGCAAACAAGGAATGAAGTCTCTTAAATGAAAATGCACTTGAAAAGAAACCCCTTCTAAAGAAAATCTCAATATCATAGCCAGTGTGGAGAAATTGAAAGATTCCAGAACTCTACCCATGAGAAAATTTCAGCAGCCCTACAGCATCCAAGTTTTCTATTTCTAGGAAATCCATATTTGTGATGTCACATTCTTTTGAGCTGAATGTTCACTTTGCTCTGAACCACATCTAGGGCTGGATGGGCAGAGCAGAGATTTACTATCTCTAATAGTTTTAAAAATGCTGAATGACCTGCTAAGAAGCAGTCAGTAGGTCCCATTGTTCTTTGAGGCCTTTGGAATTGATGCATAATGAATACTCTCTTTCTGAGGTTGCATATAAAGAGCAGCAGCTGGGTGGAAGATGAGAGCTGCTACTGGAGCAATGCCATTGCTACAGTGTGAGAAAGTAGGCTTCTGACTCTGGCTGCACCAAGTGGGTCCCACTGGCAGAGGAAACTCAGCAAGCTGTCTGAGTTATCGTATTGTGCATCTGTTCTTTATGAAGATACTCAGATCATTGGCTGGCCTGACAGAGCTGTGAGATTCAAGCTAAATTTACACTCCATGACAGTTTTGCATATGCTGAAATAATAGGAGTTCTTCTCCTATTATGAGATTATTATGAGATTTAAATTTATGCTTTATTAGAATTTGCTTTTCAGATAATGTTCCTGTTTTAATGGTTTCACTGAGTAGTTTTCATTTACTTTTCTAGTCTTAAGCATAATTACACACCATAAACAATGAAAATAGCAGTGATAATGAAAGCTTTGCAGTACTTACTGTCCAAAAATTTTTACATTTTGAAAAGGAACTGCTTTTAATGAAATTCTTAGTGTTTTTTTTTTTTTTTTCCCTTTTATTTTTTTTTTATGTTCATGCTGCATTTTCAACTTTGTAGGTTTATTTTCTGAGTCAATTGTTCACTTTTGCACTTCTTGTAAGATCGTATACTGGGTAAAGCTGTTTGCATTAAAGATGGTGACATTTTAACAAAAATTGGCTCTGAGATTTGTTCAGTCCTTTTGCCAAGCAGTATGTGCAGATAGAAGAATTCTTAAAAATACCTTGTAAAATTTTTGCTTTTGGGGCCATGGGCACCTCTCTAGTTGTTTTTTCCACTGTTCTATTGCAGTGATGCAAATCTTCATTGGTTTGTAGCCTAGTCTCACTTATTTGGATAAATCAAGATGTCCTTGCCGATGCAGAATAACCGTAGGGATGCAATTTGTGAAATTTGAACACTTAACCACTACTCTTCCTCCTATTATTCTGATTCTTCATTATGGTGGTTATAACCTTCCACATCACTTATAGAACACTGGAACCCCCTTAAGTCTACTTAAACAAATACCTTTGCTACGGTTCCATCATATGTTGAAGCCTGCCATGCTCATTGTTCTTGAGTGATTAGTTTTGCTGATGCCTAGGAAGTGGCATTTGCCCCTCGCTGCATGACTCAACACGCAGTCCGCTCTCAAAGCGTTGACTCGTGCACACTGTTTATAAAAGCCAAGGGTCAATTTGCTCCTGACTGCTCTGTATATTCTTTTGGCTGTGACCAGAATAATTTCTGGACTCTTTTTTTCCTGGGAGTGAGAGGGATTTAGCAATATGCATGTCAGGGTGAGCTGCCAAGAGAATATCAACTGGTTCTGAAGCAGTGACAAGGAGCATGGAAATGAGCCAGGGGGTCACCTGGCAAGTCCTAGACCTTCCACGTACAACATATAAAAACTTTTCTGTGTCAGCCTGGGAAGAGGCAGAAAGAGGTGGAGGAGACATTCATCAAACCAGGAACAGGTGAAAGTGCTCAGGGAAAACAGTGGCAATGAGAGGGAGCAGAGCTCAACATTTTTGTCAGAAGGTTCAGGAAGCAGCTGCTGGCTGAAAAGGAGTGAGTCACCAGCAGTGTAAAGCTGGTGCATGTAGAAGTGTGAATGTAAAGTAGTCATGGTGTGAGGAGTCTCTAAGGAAAGCTACTATGAGCCCTTCCTTAACATGACCTCATCAAATGTGACCCATTACTTATTTCCTATGTATTCTCAGGAAAATGGGTCAGCAGTCTGTGATTTTGATGAATTTTCCTTTTTGGTTGTAGACAGGATACAGATGGATAGAAAGAGCTCTCTGGTGATATAAATTCACCATTAAAATTTCTGGGTTCTGACAGGACATTACAATAACAAACACTATGAATATGATACTTTAAATATCAGATGTATGGAAAAACAGAGTTTCATGTTCCATTAAGCAGAAGAAAAGAGAACAGATTATACAACACATTTTGGATACAGGAGTCTATAAAGTTTGTGGAGTCTATGGCTCCTTCTCAGTGGCAAGTTGGTACGTCCAAAAGTGCCAAAGAGATCAGGCTATGGGGCAAATGTTAATTAACAAGTTGTCTAAGACTACAACTGTGCAATCCAAAAAAGCCGAAGGTGGCAGATAAGCCATCTCACCAGTGGGCTGGTACTTGCATTTTTTCAGAAGATAAAATGTTTCATGATTGCTTGTGCAGGCATAAGCTGTTTTCTGTTTTCCCAGGAAATATCGTGGTGGCTGGCATCTGCGGTGTGAATGAGGATGTTAAGATTTACCAAATCAGTTGCACTGAAAAGATCAACTGGCACCCTGAAATCTTATTGTACAGAAGTACAGAAAACCATGTGGAGTTTATATTCTGGAATTGGGGATATCATAGGATAGGGCTCCACATCTCACTGTATGAATAATCACCACAAAGCAAATCACAGGAGTAAGTAGACACCCTACCAGCAACAGGAAAAGGTCCTGCTCAGCAACACAATTATGTTTAAAAGATCAAGGAGTAAGGAGATAACATCAGACATGCCAAAAGTCAGTCTGAGCCAGAGTTTGCAAAGGAAATTAAACAAATAGCAAAAGGTTATTCAGCTGTATAAATAAAAAGAACACAGGAAAGCATAAGTAAGTCCACTATACAATAATGACAGAACAGAGATTGAAGATAATCCAGGCATGTCCCAAAAGTAAAAGAACACGGAGTACAAACTGATGCCCTTGGACTTAATAAGAGGAATTTCTTCTGTATTCTGGAGCTCATTAGTTGAAGTAGGTAGAAGAGTAAAATTCTTGACATTTTTGCCCCCAATAGCCAATGTAAGTCTCTGCGGACTCCAGTGAGGTATTTATCAATCATTAGTAACTCTAATGACTTACTAGAACACATGTGGAGTTGGGTAATATTAATATGAAAAGCTATCATCAGCTCTGCATATAAATGACTCAATTGTATTTGTGTGGAAAGAAAAGAAACAGTGGGATTGTGGAGTTTTAACTACACACATACTCTGTCAAAATTCTACAACTACAGCTGTTTAGGCAATAGATGAACAAAGAAAAACTTGCAATGTACATAAAATAATACGTACTTTCTGAACTTGTATCTGTTCTTTCACTTCCAGTTGCATTTATCTGATAATCTATACTGATGCAAAGCCTGACTAGCTTACTGAGTTTGCAATATTTTACGGGGGGTGGGGGGTGGGAGGGGGGGATAGCAGTGACTTTTCCAACAACCAGGGACAAACAGGTGTGAAGTATTATCCAGTTCACTTAAGACAGTGCTCGCTAAGTCCTTCCTGCTATTTTTTAATTGCATGGATACTGAATTAACCAATCAAATTTATTCTCTTGTAGTACACTTCATATAGCAGCAGCTTTCAGTGCTTTATCTAGTCCCTTTTCTGTACCTAGTCTGAAATAAATGTTGATAAAATTAATATGGTTATTCCTCTTTCCTGGGCATAGGGCAAAGAGAAATAACCATGCCACTATACAGAAGGAAGGTGGACAAAACTTCGAAAAAAATTTTTTGTACTTCTTTCTGAGAATTCTTCCCTACACAAGCTCTTACACATTGAATCAATATTCAGGTTCCACTGTAGGGGATAGTTTTCTCACTGACAACATCCTGTGTCTCAAAGTCTGTTATAAACATAATTGAAAAAAATTTCCTACATTGACACCAACTGATTTCTTGGTCTTTCAAGGACTTGGAACAGATTGAGCATATAATGAGTGTGGGGAAGAAATCATTTTCATTTCTCAAATGGAGTTACTGTGGTACAAAGAGATTAGAGCCTGTAAGTTGGTTCATTCAAGCAGAGTTTGTGTCCAGTCCAAGATCCTGTGCCCACAAGTACGTCTGCTCACTCATATAAAATTGCATTTTAAATTCCAAATGGTTGGAATTCTTTGGTAGTATAGGCTAATTGCAAATGAAGCACTAACACAAATGCACTACAAGGCTACTTAAATGACTGAGTTCTTCCATTAGCATCTGGAAGTTCCAACAGTTGATTATAGAAAGGAAAAAGAAAGGCACTCATAATTTTTTGGAGAAAAATTCCTAGTGTGGGTCAGTTTAAAACTTTAATTTTAATTTAAAATAAAAAATGCCTTAATGCAATTGAAATGAAGAGAGGATAGCAACTGGAATGTGATGTCAAATTCTGGGTAGCACTAAACTCCATTAGTCTGTGTTTTCAGATGGCGAGTCACCCCTGGCCATGTGAACCCACAGTCTTCATTATTTCTTTTGATTGTTGACCTGAGCAAGTTGTGGCAAAGGAATCGTGCCTCCCTCTTAGCTTGTATAACTTTCAGGCCATTTCTGTCATAGTTCAGTATGCACTGCACCTGTGCTTCTCTCTCATACTTCCTAATCTAGGATATGTTGAATGCAACAGAATCACACAAGGACTTAAACTGTGAAAAATTTGCAGGGAGCGTTAATGTCAAATTTTCCATTCCGCAGCAAGGAGAAAAGGCTGAGCACAAATATTAGAGTTTAGAGTATGAAGCACCTGTTAGCAGCTGCTGCTCTGGCTTAAATCTGCAGCTTCTCAATGCTGATGAATCACTATTTTGTGTTTCTTGGTGTCCATCAACTTGCTGCAATAAGCTGTACTTCAGGCACTGTGAGTGTTTACATTGCAAAAGAATTATTTCAGCACCTGCATGTTAAAAGTATAGAGACATATTCATCTTCATTTTGTGATGGTTGCTTTTTTTTTCTTTCTTAAGAAATCAAACAGCTATGGTTACGTTTCAAGGAAACAAATTACCAACCAACTCAAATACTTATCTTGCTTTTATTATCTGCTGTCATTGTAAACACAAGTGCTGCTTCCACCCAGTGATCCACCTACCAGAGAGTAATACTCTGCATAGCTAAAATTGCTGGAACTTTTCCATAAGTGCATTCCCAGGGTGAAGGCATACAGGGACAGTGGTGAGGAGGTTCATATTCTACCCCAGCGATAGTAGTGACACCCCTTGCCCCTTTCTCCCCAATCCCTGTGCCCTCTGAATATATTCCTTGCCTTAGTTCTTCTCACACATTGACTGGAATTTTAGCTGTTATTTAGGGTAGTTCTCAAACCTTTCTGTAGTAAGCTTATTTCTTCTTGTGGTTGTCTCTATTTTTATTTTTTTAGCATTTAATTTTTCTTTCTTTTCTGTGATCTCTCTTTTTTACTTATATGGCCTCTGCAGGTATGCCATTTGGCTTAATGTCATTTTTCACCTGAGGTATCAAGCTTAGATCAAGAAAAAATGTTTGGAGAGACTTCAAAACTTCAAAACACCTTTAGCAAATTTCTGTGCTAGAAAATTAAAGTGCTTAGATTCCAACTCTGGCTCAACAGCCATCAAAGAACTCATTCAACTTGTGATCAGGAATCCAATCTCTAAATCTTTCTGTGCAATGCAGTTCATAAATTCGTAACTTGATGGGCCCTGACAAGGTCTAGAGTACTTCTGCCCCCCAGCTGGTAATTCAGCTGGTGCTGGCAATATATGTACAGACCAATTTTGGATTTCAATATTGTCAATATATATATATAATTTTTGCTTGGGTTTACTAGTTCTCTTCCAAATGAAGAAGAAAGAGAAGTGTGATTGTGGCAATAATGTGGCAGGTCTTGGTAGGTCAAGTTGATGGTTGGACTTGGTGATCATGAAGGTCTTTTCCAACCTAGATGATTCTGTGATTCTATATTTATACAACTTTTGGCTGATTCTTCTCCAGAGGTTCAGAGGACCAAGGGTAAGATGCTGTTGCTTAACACATAGAACAACTTTGTTTCTTAATTTTGTATGTCCTCAGTGCAAATGAAAGCACAGAATACTTTCTTAACTATATGTGTCAGCAGATTTTTAAACTCCAGTGTTTATGACATCCTACAGGAATGCTAAGACAATAAATATGTATTGAAGCATTGTGAGTAGGAAAACTGCATGAACATATAAATGAAAAAGTACAGAAGCATCTCCAAAAATAATGCCTCCTATTTTATTATGGCTCACGACATCAGAATTGGATATAATCATTATGGCAGCAGAGATTGAATGCCATTTTTTCAGACTGCCCCACTCTTGCCACCTGTTACATAGCAACAACACGTAAAGGAATATTGATATCTGACATGGTAGTGTGTATGAAGCAAAGGCATGTTACTGAATGTCTCTATGTAGAAAAAGTTGTTAACATTTATAAATACTTTCTGAAAGTTTGGAGAACAAACAGTGAGGTAGGGGGTGGTGCATTTCAGCAGTGGTGACAATGACAGTAGGTTACCTTCACTGGTGCAGATTTTGATGAGCACAGCATGCAGGGTCTCAGTCACTGCTGGTGAAAGTGCATAGCTCATGGTTGTGACTGTTGAAAAATAGTGTTTTGTAGCTGAGGATTTTCTCTATCAAATACTGCTACTGAGCTCTTATTATCTGTTACAATTTCTGTGGAAGTAAATAAGCTATATTATTTTTGGAGCAACCTGTGTAATATTAGAAGGCACTTCTGTTACTTGAGTACTTGATTTACTTGAACAGAGAAGTTATTGTCCCTCTCTACTCTGCTCTTGTGAGGTCCCATCTGGAGTACTGTGTCCAGGTCTAGAGCCCCCAGTACAAGAAAGACAGAGCTGTTGGAGATGGTCCACAGGAGGGCCACAAAGATGATCAGAGGACTGGAGCACCTCCTCTACGAAGACAGGCTGAGGGAGCTGGCCTTGTTCAGCTTGGAGAAAAGAAGGCTGGGGCGACTTCATTGCAGCCTTTCAGTACCAAAAGGGAGCCTATATACAGGAGCGGAGTCAACTCTTTGAAAGGGTAGATAACAGCAGGACAAGGGGAAGTGTTTTAAATTGAGGGAGGGAAGATTTAGTCTGGATGTCAGGGGGAAGATGCTGGAACAGAAAGGTTGTGGATGTCCCATCCCAGGAGGTGATCAAGGCCAATTTGGATGGGGCCTTGGGCAGGCTGGTCCAGTATTAAATGGGGAGATTGGTGGCCCTGCCTGTAGTGAAGGTGTTGGAGCTCCCTGATACTTGAGGTCCCTTCCAACCAGGGACATTCTGTGATTCTGTGATACCACAAAAATATTCAAAGTTACGGTAAAGTTTTGGAAATATATCTTGGCACACATGCCAAATTATTACTTGGCATTGAAAAGGCAAAAAGAAAGGCAGCTAAAACTGCATGGTAATTCACAAGGTTATAAGATTAGGTCTTCTGAATGTTCAGTTGTGGAAGTGTTTTATCAGCATATTTCTCTTTGGAGAATATGAAATTAATCTTATTAGAGGAAAAACAAAAATAAAAACAACTAAGTGTATGCCTGAGATATATTTGTCAAAATAATGACCAGAAAGTGAAAATGTATGGTTTGTGTTCCTGATTCTGGAATAACCATGTATGCTATCATGCCATTTGTTTTCTCATGGAATTCTCTTGATTTCAATGCAGTGGGTTACATAAATAAAACTTTTTTGTTGAAACTGAGGAAACATTTCAGATTTTGAGTTGGAATTTATCATAGTTTCAGCTTATCAGATTTTAAATTATAGGCATAATTTTCTTCCTTATTTATGCCAACATAGAGCACAATTATTATTATTATTTTTTTAAATAAACTTCACAAGTCATGCCAACTTGGAAGAATGTTGAGATATTTTTGGCACTGTAGCACAAGGTGGTCAGGGAACCAGGTTTGTTTGTCTTGCCTTACCTACAAACTTCAGTGACAGCTGGAAGACTATGAAAACTTCCTGAAAGTCTTTGTGCAAAAAGAGCTACCTTTATGCCAAAAAACAAGTGCTAAAGGTGGGCCATCCATCCTTCTCTTCAGGTTTGGCATGTACATGGGTTTGAGTGAGAATCTGTGACCCATGGCAAATGATCTGCCTCACACTGAAGGTCCAGCTGTGACAGTTGCCACTTAATATGCTCTAAGAGTGAGCAGCAGTGAAGAAGAGCTAATATTTCTGTTCTATGGGTCAGGTTCCCAGTGATATCCTGAAATGTGTAAAACAGCAAGCCATAAAAAGCAAAACCAGAATTAGATTGAAATTTTTCAGTTAAAAGGAAACGTTCCATTTTTTGATTTCTATAAAATCTGAAGAACGTCATGGAGAAAAGATGAACTGGTTTGAGGGAAGACTCCAGTGAAACAAATGGAGTTATTAAAAACATTACGCTTTGCTTTTTGATCAAATTGTCATGAGCAGACATATTTTACTTTATTAATAATTTTGCAGTTGAAAAATAGATCAAGATCTTAATAAGTGTCTTGTGACAGATTCTCTGTTCAGTTTATTTCAGCTAAAATGTTAAGCCTTCTGACTTTTTATAGATTTTATATCTCCTGAAGATATGAATGCCTCTACCTTGAACTAGAAGTTAGAAAAACGAACAGAATAGAAAGTGTATTGCAGCTTCAAATCCTCAAATAACTGACACTTTACACTTCCAAAGAAAAAGAAGAGAGTCACTTTCAGCTTGCAGGTCTGCAAACTGAACCAAGAAACTCTGTTAGAGACCATTGTGCATAGAAGCACTAAGGAGAGGACTTACAAAGATAGCACTCATCTGTGTAGTGCTGTGTTTCAGTCACCTTTCAGGTCAGATCAAATACTGTCTGAGGTTAGTTACTGATTCAGCCTCCTCCCCTGGGGAAGACAAATCTAGTTCTTAAACTTGCACTTTCAGGTGAACAAACTTGAGGAATTAATGGGTCATTATGCTTTCTAGGTAGTGGGAGTCTAACCACAGGAAAGTTCACACTTCTGCTTGAAAGCTTGCATGCTGAACAATCCCAGATAAAGAGCTGGTCTGAAGCTATTGATATTGGTTCTGATCATTTAAGGAAGGCTTTTCCTTGGAGGTGTAATATCTCTGTTTTTATTTGGTGCTGTTTCTAAATTCTCATCCACCTTGCTGAAGAAAGGCATAGAAATCATGCCCTCATAAACCTGCTTATGTTTAGCTGAAAATAATAATTATTGGGAAACTGATGGCTATTAGAATAATTTGGTCCATGAAACATTTTTGAGGTTCAGTAACTTTTTGTTACTGAACAAAAAGTTCTTTTTGTTCAGTTTTTGTTCAGTCACGCTTACTGACCCAAAATACTTAATAAGTAATCTTCATTATAATTCTACCCATAAAATGAGAATTATTAAACTCTAATAAAATGATACATATGCTAGGGCTGGCCTTTTATTTCTGATGGTATGTACAGATCATTTCAGCTTGATCTTATGCTTGATTAAAAGAAGCTGTTTACTACTACACTAATGGGTATAATTTATTTCATCTGCTATAAGCAAACAGATTAAGCATCCTTCAATTTTTCCTACCTGGAATAAGTTCTCATTTTGTTCCTACAGTTCCAGAATTACATCATATTAGCATATGAAAGAATTATTCTCAAAAGGAACAAGAACAACCACCTACTTCAGTGCAAATGAAAAAAAAAATTGGTAGGCATTAAGTGCTTTAGTCTTAAGACATTTGCTGTTTTGCTCCACCTATACCCAACGGTACTTTTTTTGTGATCCCATGGAAGAACCCAGTTTCCATAATTAATTCCACATATTCTTACAGTAACTAATTTTTACCAAGGGAAAGATCATGTTACAAAACCTGGGGCTTTAACTCTACAAAATCTAAAGGCTACATACTGAATTAACCTTAAAATATCTCACTTGTCTCTAGGATCAATAATTGTACTCTGCACGTACCGTCATCCGAAAGAAAGCGAACAGCTGTGGGAGAAGGTGGATTGCTGAATAATTATTACTAATTTTATATATATACTGCTTTATGTGTATAGGTATATATTTATTATGCAGTGGTTTTGTTTGTTTGCTTGTTTGTTTGTTTTAATTATATCACAAAATCCTGACTGAAGAGTTTCAAGTTTCCTGATCTATTTTTCTGGTCCAAAGTAGTTAGCTGCTATTGTCTTATCTCTAGACAAACATTCATGTCAGTCTCTGCAAACTCCTCAGCATTTCCTGTTATCTGTTCCAGTGCTTTATTGCCTTTACATTGCAAAGATTTTCTTGATCTCTACCTTGAGCCTTCCTCATCGTCTTTTAAGATTCTCCAATTCACTGTGAACATAAAAAAATATTTTATTCTCTCCTGATGATACAATTTTAAGTAGTGATTTGTATACTATAACTTTCCATGTTCCCCCTCCCAATCTCATTTTCTTTAAGTGTAAGCAATCCATATTCCTTCAGACCTTAACACTGAAACACCTAATTATTCCTGCTGATCCTGCTGATCATTTCTCATGTCTTTCTTGAATTGTTCAACACATAGGTGAGAACTCAGTGGAGCTCATACCAAAAGAAACCACTCACTACAGAAAACAGTTTGTCAATCTCCCTAGATAACAATGTTGTTTTTTTCCGCCTAGTAGTTTGGCTATTTTGAAAACCAGCCTGTAGATGCTGATGAATGACAGAAAACTCTGAAAACTGTAGAACTGTAGGAGATTGAAGTTTATGAGGAGTGAAACTCTCTTGTGAGGAGTAAAACTCTCTTGTGTGTCTTTTACTTACGAGTCTGTGTGGGTCCTGCTCACTTTTTTTTTTTTTTTTTTAAAAGTTTAGGGCAATGTTTGCATAACACATCTGTTTCCAAGGCCTTGAGCAATCTGAAATTAGCCTCTGTGACTTCTACCTCTGGAAAGTAACCAAGAAAATCATTCTTTAAAAAAAAATATAACAATGAAATGGAACCTAGATTTCTGGGAATATTTTATACATGTGAAATGCTGTGTTTATCTTCATGGCTACTATACACTGCTTTTGTTATCCTTCTATCTGTTGCAAAGATAAATGCCTAGTTAATGCATAATTAATTATGCATTCCCTCTTTAGGTATATCTTATTATAAAACGGAGATGCATTACCCAAACATTGCTGAAGTGAAACAGTTTGGGAATAGTTGCTCATCTTATTAGAAAACTATAGGCAGAGAATGTCTGGTACAAAAATCTGCAAGGTGGAAGATCAGAACTAGAAACATCTGTAATCTGGAACCCGGATGAGCTCAGATACTTGGCTTCTGGGTCTAATCAGTGCTCAAATGAGCCAAGGTGGGGTACTAAGCTTCAGCATCAGCCTCTTAAGATTTTTGTGGTTATTGAAGTATTGTCTCATTCTTAGTGCTTAGTGCGGAAGTTGTTCATAGTCTGGTTAGAATTGTTCTTCAGTGCAGAATAATGCCAAAGAAAATATGAAAAATATACTGAAACATCTATTTGACACTGCACCAGAACCTTAAAGTGTTGAGAATGGAGAGGATGAGTGATAGGCCAAATACTGGAGACCTAAGTTGTTTCCTCAAAGACACAGGAGTGGAGCCAACTCCTCTAGTGATAAGTAAACAGCAAGAAGATGGATACAAGATATATAGAAGGTGATCAATGTACTGTAGGGTGAAAGATCTGAAAGATCCACAAATGTATATATAGGTTGCCCCAAAAGTAATGCCTCCTATTATTTTCATGAAAAATTATAGCAAATAGGAAAACTTGACATACGCAATTCCAGGGTCCTGACAGGATGCATCCATGAGTGTTGACAGAGCTGGCAGAATTGACTACCAAACCACTTCCTATCATCAGTGAAAGGTCATGGAGAAGGGGAGGGGTCCCTGAATATTGAAGGAAAGCCAATATTACTCTTGTCTTTATAAAGGGCAAGAAAGGTGATCTTGGAAACTAGAGGCAAGTTAGCCTCACCTCCATTCCCAGAAAGGTGATGGAGCAGCTTATTCAGATGTCATCTCCAAGCAAGTAGAACAAAAGAAGGTTATCAAGAGTAGTCAACACATTTTCACCATACAGAAGTCATACTTGACCAGTCTGTTACCTTTCTGTGATGTCACGACCAGCTGGTTAGATGAGTGGAGAAGAGTGGATACTGTGTTCAGCAAGGATGTTAAATCTGATCCTCTGATGACATTGAAAACCTGCCTGGATGCTTTCTATTGCAAACTACTCCAGCAAATCTGCTTTAGCAGGGTGTTGGACTGTACGATTTCAAAATATTCCTTCCAATCTCTATAATTCTGTGATTCTGTGATTCTCTGTAAAGTATTTCAGTAAATTACAAGTTGATAAGTTAATACAATCTATTCTACTACCAAAATCCATTTACCTTTCCTGATGTCTTATCTGGAACTTTTGCCGGCACGTTCAGTATTAAGCACAGAAGATTTTCTGATGCATCAAAGCCTTAGAGACTATTGTGACAGAAAAACTCTTGTGATTTTGCTGTCTCCTTCATTTCCTATTTCTTGAAATTGTTTACCTCACTTTGTAAGTGATTATCTCACTACAGAGGGTGGACTATATGATCTTAAATGTCCTAGGCTTTTCAAAATGAAAATGCTCAAGTAGAAAAGGAGAAAATTTTATTTGAAATGTATTATTTCAGATCTTATAAAAGCATAAAACCTGCATAAAAGGTTGATATTTATAAAGGCTGATCTGAAAGCTGTGCCTCCTGTTTTATTATGTTGGCCCACAGTGTCAGAGGCAGATTTTGGTGGTATGAAAGTAGAGGTTGAACTTTCTTGCCAATATTCTATCATATTTTGGTGTTGTGCGACAGGGGGCAGCAGACGAACAGTCTGTAAAAATGGCATCTGATGTGAAAGCATGTATGAAGTAAAGGTGTGGAACTGAATTCCACTGTGTGGAAGAAATTGTACCCATAAGCATTCACTCATGCATGCTGAACATTAGTGGAAACCAAACAGTGGATGTGAGCACAGTGAGTTTGTGGGTGGTACGTTGCAACAGTGACAACAGTGATAGTGGGTCACCTCTGCTGGTTCAGATTTTGATGAGCGTGGCATTCAAGCTCTTGTCCATCACTTGTGAAAATGCACAGTTAACGGTGGTGACTGTGTTGAAAACAAATATTTTAGATATTTAGATAAATATTTAAGAATTTCTTTACAGTGAGGGTGACAGAGCACTGGAACAGGCTGCCCAAGGAGATTGTGGAGTCTCCTTCTCTGGAGATGTTCAAGACCCGCCTGGACTCCTACTTGTGCAACCTGGTGTAGAAAACCTGCTTTGGCAGGGGGGTTGGACTCAATGATCTCTGGAGGTCCCTTCCAACCCGTATGATTCTGTGATTCTGTGATTTTTTTACCTGAGGATCTGTGCTATCAAGTATTGTTATTGTGCTTCAGTGTGTCTTCATTCCGTCCAACCTCCTTATGGTACTAAGAATACTTTTAGTTTTGTCCTCTGAGCATTGACTTGAGCTCAATATCTTAGCAGCTACTAAGAGTTCAAAAGTTACTGCAGTAGCTAGACACTGTCAGGGTACAACAGTACCTTACTTGTGCCTAAGGCACTGCCTGATGCAGTCTTTGAGTAACTGGAAGTGTTTTCAGGAGTCTGCACAGCATATGCCTTTTCTGACAATGTTTCTTCAAGCAGATTTTTCCCATTTGCATTCTCTGCACGTAAGCAACAGAAGTATGATCCTCTCAAAGGAAAGAAATGCTCTCTGATGGGAATGAGCTTAGTAAAGATATTACTTCCTTTTTTAATGTATCTTGTGGCATTTCTGGCATTTTTAATGATTGGGAAACTGCCTGAAGAATCGAACAGCAAAGAGTAGGGGAGAAATTTTCCTGATCACAGATCCTTAGCAAGCTGGAAGATCTCTTGAGAAGGATTTTGCAGTTTCTGGCACATTTCAAATATTGAATCTAACAGAGCTTAATACCATAACACCATGGTGATTTGCTGCCATAACTTTAGGAAAAACGTGGTGAAAAATTTGGTTTAGATTGAATTAGATCTACTTAATAATGTTCACCATTTTAGTGCCATGTTTACCTCTGATACTCCAACTTCTGTATAGCTGTGATGAGTTGTCATATTGAAATAAACTAAATATTTCTCTCTGATACCAAATTAAAAAAAAAAAAACAACAACAAAAAAACAATAAAACCAATAAAAATTATTCTCAGAAATAAAACAGCTTTTCTCTTTCTATAGGATGGCTTTTTTCACTTTACTCAAGGATGGCTTTCTTAACCAAAATCCTACTCACCTGAAAATCAATATAGATAATAATTCACCACAGAAAAGTGAATAATTTAAGATTCTGCCTCATGATAACTGCTGGGATTTAAAGTGTCTAATTCCAATAAGATCAGATTCATAACTGTATTACATGTGAAAAATCTATCTTTAGTCTCTTGTCTTAGCAAAAATGATAATACAAAGATATTGACAGGAGAGCTGACTTTTCCCTGGTGGGGAAATGGTGGAGGGCAGTGATTGGGATGGCAAATATGAAAATATAGAACTTTAGATAATTTGGTTTTATTGTTACTATAATTTAATCTATTGTTATGATTCATATTCTAATATAAATGTAACTAGATCAATTGAATTGAAAGAAGTGTAAAAATTATATTTACTTTAAACTATGTTTTAATTTTTATAGATAATTCAGGTTGGTCTCAGAAAATAAATGGGTCTTTTTCTTTTCTTTCATTTTGTTTTTGTTGTTGATAATGGACATTGTGGAGGAATAATATACAGAATGCATTGTACATTCTTGTGGGATCACCTGAAACTTTTACAATCAGCACTTGAAGATATTTTTGAATAGAAGATTCAAAGCTGTAAAATATTTCTTAGCACATAAGCATGTTTTCTGTTTCATACATGTACCACATATATGAGTACAAATAAATAAGCTTCAGTGTTCTGTGCAGAGAGGAAGATGTGCTGTGGCTGGGGAGCACAGGGTCCCATAGCATCCCCTTCTGTATGACAGAGTGCCTTGGTCATTCGTGTGTGTAGGGAGAGATACAGTTACTAGAAATCTCCAGGCCAAACCATGGAAATGGAATGTGCTGAAAAGGAGTATGATATTCCTGAGAAATGAGAACTCCAGAAAGCAGTAGTCTCACCAGATCCCCAAAAATGGGGACATTCAGGACACCAATGGCCAGACAAAGTGTAGGAGGTCACCAGCGTGTATGGGCAGCAGCAAGGGGGTGTGCAGTGCAGACCTTGTCAAGAATCAATGATCTGAAGCAGGACTGCAGTTATGTGAATGTCTGGTGGGATAAGGGATGCTTGGGAGTGTTTTGAACAACTGCCCAGATGCCATTGCCATGTTAGGATGAGCCACTGCTCCTGTGTCCAGAGCAAAGGTAAGTGAATTTACTGCATAATTATTTGCTATTACTAATAGATTTTATTAAAAGTTACTTCTTAATTAATAAAAAGTATTCCAATTGATATTGATTATGATCTTTGCATCTCCCTAACCTTAGAAAAGGAAACCTAGTACCAGGGCATTAATGGAAATGTAACACAAAAGAAAGGTTGGATTTTGTTAAGATGAGGACCCTAAAATTCAGTTAGTCCTCAAGTGCTACAGAGACTTCCTCCTTACCAAAGCTTGAATTGATTTTGCTGTTGTTTCCATGTGACCAGCATTTCACTTTATGCCCCATTCCACTAAATACATCTCACTAAATAAATGTCGAAATTTATAATTAATAAACTAAACACAAATAAATAGATATAACAAAAACAAAACAACAGCAACAACAACAACAAACAACAAACCAAAAAGAAAAGAAAGAATATCAATATGCCTTTTGAAAGATGAAGTTGACTTGTGGCGGAGGAAGATGGGAAGAGTAGAGGATCATTTGCTGGTTACTTCAAGCAAGTAATAATGAAGGTTATAACTATTTTGTGTTATCTGGAGCCTCTGACTCAGAAATATTTTATTCTATATGGACAGAAATTACTTGAACCATTACACCAAAGTCAATAATAATTATCTGAGATTATCAGTGTTTAAAAAACTGTCACATGAGAACAGCCTTTTACTCCTGGCAACCTGTTTCCTAGGTTAGGGCTTAAAAATGAGCAGTTTATTTAAGTCAATAGATTATACCGGTTACTCTGCTTAAAAGTAATTATGTCTGATTAAAACAACTATTTTTATTGGTGAAATACAGTAAAGGAATAAAATAGATGCAAAAAAAAAAAAAAAAAAAAAAAAAAAAAAAGTAAACTTTATTCAAATTTTTTATCCAAGGTTTTAAAAAGACATCAGACCTTTATTCCTCTTGTCTTCTTGTCCCAGGAAGGCAAGAAAATCTGCGCTGCTTTTCCATGTAGCACCTCTGTAAACCTCATTGGACTCCAGACTATGCAGATGGAGCAATAATAATTATTTTGCATTTCTTTGCTTTATTTTTGGCTTTGACTGGTTTGAAAGCATAAAAATAACCACGTTTTGTCTTACCAACTGGTCCAATTCCTGGTAGCAGAAGGAGCTCAGGTTAAAGCGTGGGAACCTGGTGAATACTATCATTTGAGAAATGTTGTTCCTTGCCATATCTACCTGTAATCAGTAACTACAGTAATCAGTAGTTAAGACCCTTTTCCTGGGAGTTTCAAGCAGACTATTACACTCAATTTGTAAGTCAGACATTTAGAGAAGAATAGATAAAGCATTTGTTACATGCAGCGACGACTTCTGGTGAATAAATGCAGTCCCACCAGATGAGGCTGCTTTGTGATATCTATCTCCAAGAGTTTGTAAAGATGTGTTATAATCAGAACATATTCTGCCTTACAAAGGAGAACATGGTTGGTTTTATTTTTTTCCTCTCTTATGGTCTACTAAATCTCTGGAGAGTATTTTCTCTTTTTCTTCTCTTTAGAGATAACAGCCAAAGTTGACAGATCTACAGTAACAAATTTCCTGTCAATTTTCTCCAGTCTTATTCCTATCACCTTGCTTGTTCCTGGGATTTTATACGCTGAGACAAATTGAATATCCAGCACAGGTACCTTGGATGTTTGTTGTACTTTTTGCTGGAGGCTCTGAGCAGGCCAAGAGTTGAATTCTTTTCTACTGACAAAGCAAGGATGAAAGTAACCTGCCCTCATGATTTTCCTGCTGTATAGGAGTCAGAAAGTTGAAATACTGCTTACTAAGCACAGGAATTATTATTTTTTTAACAAGCATGCCCAAATTAAGTGGAGAAAGAGAGCTTAAAATGTTTGTTTTGTCTTTGGAGAGGAGGTGAAAGCTGAATAATTTTTCATTATTACCATTTGCTCCCCTGGAGGTAAGGTTAGGTCAGCATTTGCAGTTTAAACTCCTGTTTCCAGAGGTTAACAACTCAGCTGTAAGGCTTCAGTCTCAGTTGAACATTTGGCAGAGTTACTGCCTTGAAATAATACCTCTGGTACACATATTTCTAATACCTTCTCCCAAGGGGTCTCAGAGCACTTTAACACACTGAACTGTGTAATGGCTTGTTTCACCCACCATCAAAATGCAACTACTTTTGAGGTGGAATATAATCTCATAGTGCAGATGTCTATATAATAGTTTAGGTGAGGAAGAAAACTGGAACTACAAGAGAAAGTAAAATATTCACATATCTGCAAGAACGGGAGCATTTCAATGTATTTTAAGTGTATAACATTTTCACTTTAGGCACTTTTCTTATAGCAATAGTACAGCATTGGAAAGATTGAAAATCATATTAAAAGTAAAGAAGTTTCTTTTTTCTAAATTACTCTCAATTCTTCCAATCATTCCTGCTTGCAAAACCTTTTCTAGAAGCTTTCTGTTCAATGAGATTATGCTCTTGGTTATGTAAGTGTTGCTTAAATGCAATGGAAGTATTTTAAGAATACAAGGAAATCTAAATCTCAGCAATAAACACTAAACACATCTAGAATTAGTTCAGCTGCTTTTGTGTTTCCTATTAACATTTTGGCACTGACAAGTGAA
This sequence comes from Lagopus muta, assembly GCF_023343835.1. Classification (NCBI taxonomy): domain Eukaryota; kingdom Metazoa; phylum Chordata; class Aves; order Galliformes; family Phasianidae; genus Lagopus; species Lagopus muta. The sequence continues at coordinate 25,315,785 of NC_064435.1, forward strand.
AAGAGAGCATTATTTGTCAGTTTACTACTTCAGCAGGATGAAGTAAAAAGAATGGTTTTGTCAAAAGCTTTTCAAGACCAGTCGCTGTGGTCAAAATATTCAAACCTGTGAAGCTAGAATCACAGAATCACAGAATCACAGAACTGTAGGGGTTGGAAGGGACCTCCAGAGATCATGGAGTCCAACCCCCCTGCCAAAGCAGGTTCCCTACAGCAGGTCGCACAGGTAGGCATCCAGGCAGGTCTTGAACATCTCCAGAGAAGGAGACTCCACCACCTCCCTGGGCAGCCTGTTCCAGTGCTCCGTCACCCTCACTGTAAAGAAGTTCTTGTGCACATTTGTGCAGAACTTCCTATGCTGCAGTTAGGTTCTGGTTTGCTATTTAGGTTCTAAAAAACCAATGATTTTCAAACATGCTGACCATGATGGGAATGAGTAAGGGATCTTGAGTCATTTATTCAGTGATGGACTGGAATAAACACGAGTACCAGCATACCAAGAAATACTTCAGAATGTGCTGCAAAGTTAAACACTGCAGGATATCAGGACATTAGATGATTATATGTGAATTTAGATGGCTCATATAGTCAGCCAAGTTTAAAAGTACTTCCTGTGCTTTATTTTTTCAGGAAAAAAAAAAGCCTTAAAGAAGCCTTGAAGAAAAAGTATGCATGGACAGACTAAGCACTCAAGCTCCTATCTCTCCCATTGCAGTAGCACTCATACCGCTTAATAATGCAGGGTAAGGACTTAGAACTTCCTGGTAATTGAGTGGGAAGTTTAATTACTGACATGAAGTTGTGGCCCTTGTGAGAGGAATAGCGCACAGTCGGGGCAGTGTGCCAGAGGCAGTTTGGACACAGACATCTTGTTCTGGGAACGGAAGCAGAGAATTTGGATTTGTGAATGTTATTGGTCTAAAGAGAGTTCTGAAGAAAAAGCAGGAAATATTAAGTGTAAGCTGGGAAGCCTTAGAGACTCCCAGATCTTTTCAGCACATCAGTGAGTAGGCAAGATTGCTTAAACTCAGCCTAAATCTTTCTCTAGGCCTGAAAGTCAAAATGAGTTTAAAATAGGAATGCGTGTCTAAACATATGTTATGAGAGGTGGCAAATGAAGTCTGAATTAAAGCAGTACTTCAGCACCAACCATTTATTAATCTGCTTACTACTACTGGTCAATTTGTGCCTGCAGAATCAAAGTGTGAGCAGAGTGGGCTAGAATCTGGCTGCAACATACTGCTTACAAGTACTCAGGGGCTGTGTTTCCAATTCCATTTCTAGTGGAATAAATCCCAAACAAAGTCAAGTAAGTTTCTTCAAATAAAAATTAAGCCAACAACCACATTAAAATACCTGGGATATTTCTTTACCAGTTGGGCTGGTATATAGATCCAAAATGTACCTTACAAATTGATGTTATTTACTGAGAAAGCATTCAGGTAACAAGCACAGGTATATCCATATAAAACTGTGTTTGTGACAAAAGGGCTTTGCACACCTTGTAGCTCTGAAGCTGCTGACTCTGAGTGACAGCTCAATCTGATCAGGCTCTTCTCTTACAGCTTAGTCTCTTTTAGCTGGGTAAAAATGTAAAGTGGCCATAGATCAAAGAGCTAAAGAGGAAGCAGAGGGGAAAAGATGGCCTACGTGTTTCAAAATAAGTGATGATTTTGGATATTTCAGTTTTGGGCCTCCTCATATGGGTTTTGATGATCAGGGTGCAGTTGTTCAACAGAACATGTTCCAATCCTGCTATAAGAATAAGACCTCTGGCTTCCATGTCGTAGCACTTGTCCTGTGCCGTTCCTCTACAGTCCCTGCCCACCAGTGGGACTCAGAGAGCATGCCTGCCTGCTCACTGCCAAGACCACCGTAGCCCTCTGCAGGCTTTAAGCTTCAGACTTCGCAGATTCTGCACACAATAAGATAAGTAAGGTTTTAAAAAGAAACTCATTTTATCCTGCCCTTTTTGCCTAATAAAAACAGTCTCTTCTTTGCTAAGCCAGCTTACTGGAGAGCACTCCCAGGCATAGCAGATGAGATACAGAGCATTTCTGTGCCTCAAAATATTTTTTTTTCACTATTTAAATTCTGAAAGGAAAAAAAATAAAGTGAGCTCTCAAAAATGTACATATGAAATATGATTGGAAATTATAGAACATTCCTTTTAAACATTATACAAATGTTTGCCCTGCTGAAGGGATTTTGGAAATTCTCTCTCCAACTCTGTTCAAAGACTTTTCAAAACTTTGTGCAGTGCATGCTGTGTGGTGAGTTTACTTCAAAGCTACAAACTCTGGAAGCAATGAGGTACATATCAACCCCAATAATGACCCTACAGAAAAACTTGGAGAGGTCCAGTTTATATGTGCCGGTGAGTCAGTGCAAATGCTTGATGCGTGAGATCTTGTCATAAGATGTCTTGATTTGTGAGAAACATTTTTTTTTTTTTTTTTTTCCCAATAAGAATCTCCTTTAATGTAAAAAAATGGGTCTTAAGTCTCTAAGATGTTTTTGAAAACTGTGACTAGTACCAATGCTCAGGGAGTGGAGCACTGTAGCTATATACCTTGAATTGAAATCCAACTCAAGATGTAGTTTGTTTCTTTGGGGAATTTTTTTCTGCCAGATTACTCTAAGCAAAGTAGAATTCTTCATTGCTTATAGTTTTGACAGAACCACTTTTCATGGACTACAGAACATGGGAATACTAGGATTAGTTTTTGGTGTATCAGGATCATCCACTGATTCTGTCCTTGATATGCCCTTTTATTACAAACAATTCAATGTGTCTTTGGAAATGTATGATTCCATGTGGGATACAATGACTCCGCTTAATGAGGTGCTTTATGGACACAATTCAACATTAACTTTGAGTTTCCTGGCTTTTGTTGATTTTTGTCACAACCTTAACATTTTTCAAACATAGAATCATTACATTAAAAAAATAAATCTGTATTTTAACCAAGATTTATTATGCCCCAGTGAGATAAAACATGTTTTCACTTTTAGTAAAAGCATGATTTATTTCCACACAGCTGAACAGTCAAAAAAAAAAAAAAAAAAAAAAAAAAAGCTGAAAAATAATACTTCCTAATACAAAAATTGTAGACTTTTATAGGAACTTAGAAGAAATCTCATTCAGTCTTAAGAATGAATATATCAAGTCTCTCATTTTGTCAAGTTTGTTACACACTTTTCTTACACTTAAATTCAATTTAATAAGAGACTCACTGATGTGAGCTTCAATTTCTAAAATTTTCTGGAGGAACTAACCTCACATTATGTATGTGGCTGCTGGGCAAACTCAGGAACACTGACATTAAATGTGCAGCTACCAGAAGCTTCTCAAAGGAGTTAATATTATATTATCTACTATTTTTTATCTCTGATCTTTGTGCAAAGCTACCCAGAGGGCTGGTGTTTAGTGAGGCACGTATACCCTTGAACCACCTGTGGCATGTGACTGGTATGGCTCTCTAACAGATTTGGCTGTTTTTTAAATATTTCAACCCTCTCAATTCTACTCTGTCTTAGATATTCCATTTGAATACAACCAGATTCAAGATCAGAACTGGGACACATCATTCACTTGGAAAGGAAGGGGATGATCTTCAACTTCTGACATGAAGAGTGAGTAGAAAGACAATCTCCCAGGTTATTACTTGGTGTTCTTCTGTATGTACATCTAGATGAAGCAGGTGTAAATACATAAACTCACCCAGCTCCATTCAGTCTTAGGGGAGTCTTCTCTGTCTGCAGCCCCTCTGTGGCTTTTGGATAGGAAAGGCTTCCCTCTTGCTTTTCCTTCTGTTTTCTGAATTTAATCCTCATCAGTAAACTTAGCAGAACAGTCATGCTTACCGAAACAGATGTTAATTTTTCCCTTTGTGGGTTAGCTGCTTTAAGACTTTGGTGAGGCTTTGTCCCTTTCAGGAAGACTCCATATTCAGCTTTCCAATTTGGAAACAGTTGTGCTGTGTTAATTACCATTCTGCAATACTCCATGTTCTCTTGCACTGCTTGCTGAGTCTCTTGTTCCAACATCCAGTCTTGTTTATTAGGAGCAGGGAACTTATCTTTTTCCTTTTGTCTCTTTCTCTTCTTTTTGGAGGTGTCTGTTCATTTAGTGGCTTGTTTGGGCTATATTCTCTGTTTTAATTCAGCAATTCCCATAAAGGAACTGAAAATATCAGAGTTTTGGAGCTTCAGCCGCTTGGGATCACAACCTCAAATTTGTGGACTACTTTTCTAGCACATTGCCAAGGGGACTACCTTTTCATTCTGTCATACCTGCTTCCACTGTACTGGTATCCTTCCCAATACCATGAGACTCCGCAGAATTCACAGAATCCTCCATAGCAAATCTCTGAACATTTTTTTTGCTATTTCTCAATTTCTTCATCAGTTTCTCATTATTTAAATATATAGTTGTGGACACCATGTCTCAGTTATTTGTCAGGCAGAACAGATAGGAAGATGGCAGTGGAATGGACTAGAGCACAGTGAGGAGAAGAAATATTGGCATAAATCTTTACTTAGATGTCAGTACCTCACTCTGAAATTTTTCATGCACCAGACACAGTTACGTGTCTGCATGCAATACAGGATACTTTGGATACAAGATACCTCTTCTCCCAGACCCAGTAAATTGCAGGGGATTCTATTTATACAACTCTGTGGGATAAAAGTCTGAATCAGGCCATTTAAGTATCTGAGTTTATTATCAGAGGAAGTGCAGACACACCAAACTTCTAATGTAGTGGGTGATTAGACCACCTAAGGAAGGCTCCCATTCTGTCTTGTCCTTGGAAGCCTACTTCTTCAATGACTCCAGAGACAGCTTGAAAAGATGAGCTTTTGCAAGCTGAAGTTAGCTATTGTGAGAGTCTCTGTGGGGCTACTCATCTATTTCCAGTAGAGAAGGATAATGTTCTAGCAAGCTATATGGATTTACATTATTTAAGTATAGGATGCAATTATCTATTGGAATAATTATCTTTTAAAAAGCACAGTGAAGTTTTAAAGGACTGAAAAATACTTTCATATGTTTTCAAAGAAATCTTCCTGGGATAATTAGATACTTTCTTAAATCAGACTGAGAGTCAGACAACTCAAATTACTGGTGAAGTAATGAATAGGAGATGACTAATTCTCATATAACAGACTCATCTAGAGACTGTTATGATTAATGTATTGCAAAGCATAAAATAGAAAGCACCTGAATTAAATCATCTGTCTGAGAATATCTGAAGGCAAAGACGGGTGAATGGGGAAGGGAAATGAGTATGAATTGTCACCAAGACTTCTCAACCAACAGTCTGAGTCTGTCTGGTGACTTCATGGAAATTGATAGAATTAATCTTCATTCATAAATAAATAAGTTAGAAGAAAAGTGAATAAAAGGCAAAAGAAAACAACACAAGCATGAAGAGCAGCTCTCTACTGCTGATTCTCTTTTGGGGGTAAAATCAGTCAACTTTCTCTGTAGAGTGTGGTGGCAGATGAATATACTTCTTTTATCTGCACTATACACAGTCTTCTCCACTAGAAAAAGTGAAACAAAATGTTTAGTAGTAGCAACTTTTGCAACCAACAGCAAAGCATGTTTAACTTTCTTAATGATACAATTGTTCTGGTGCTGTATACTTTCAAGTTCAGGTCCTTAATCTTCCTGCCTGAATGGCTCCTTGAGATGCAGTTCCATGTTAGACAGGGGAGATACTACCATCAAAAACTCTGCTGAAGTGGGCATCGTTTGTTAACCCACTCTTCTCCTGTTTCCCAATTTTAGACACACAGTCCCATTGCTTATTTTATTTAGCCCCAACATTTAACAGATCCCTTACACATGCTAAACCTGCAGAAAGCAAAACTGGAAAGTTGGTTGATTTTATTCCCTATTAATGAATTAGTATGATTTACAAAGGTACCTGACAGAGGCCAGAGCTTTTGGAAAGGAAAGGATGGGACTGCAAAGTGAGGGGAAGAGGGAATGAGATAAGGTGGATTTCTTCTTAGGGAAAGAGGAATAAGTTAGAGCTGTGAATAATGGAGCCGTGAAACCCCAGCATGTGACTGAAATACCACAGACCATGTCTTTCCTTTGGAAAGTAAAATCCGTGTGAAGACCAAATAAATGAGCAAAATGTGATCTGCATGAAGATTGATTAAATGAGTAAAAATAAAATCATTGTAAAGACAATGCAGAGACAAAAGATTATAAAAAGACAAAAGACCAGTGAAATCCAAGACCATGTCTTTCCTCTGGAAAAGTAAAATCTTGCATCCAAAGCAACTTGCACATTCTGAGCAGAAGCTGTGCCAGGAAGTTGCTGGCTGTGCTTCTCAGTAAGAACCAGAAACAGTGAAGAGATTGTAGCCATTTTGCACAAATGGAGCTGTACTGACAACTACCTGGCAGCACAATTGAATGCGTTCCTGTATTCTGTATTTTATATTCTGTATTCTAAGTTTTCCCTTTGATTATTTTGTGATCTCATTCTGATGTCTAACGAATACACAGAGAGAAACTGAAGTAACAAAACCTATTGGCTTTGAATGGTGATCCTGTGGTTCCCTGCTTGTCCTTTTGCAACTCCTTCAATAAGCAAAACCTGTCAGGCAAATGAACCGTATTTCCAAATGAGCTTTATCTATATTTTTGAACTCTCTCACCCTCTACAGCCATCTTGCTGCATGTGAATTGCCTAGAGGGAGTGGTTCCCTGATTATGCTGTCTTTTCCACTATGCCCAGAAATTATTTGGGAGTGTGAAAGTCAGAATATGTCAAAAACATGCCAAGGACTGGTCTAAAAACAATCCAGCATTTGGCACTATATTATCTACTCTATAGATACAGCTCTAGTCTGTTCCAGGCATTGTAATTGCCACTGGTATACTTACACTTTAATTATTTTCTAAAATGGTAGGCAGTGTGGACTTGCTGAAAGTGCATTCTACCTTTTTAAAAAGGGTAGATAGTATGACAAAATAAATAGTAGAGAAATTAAACAGTACTGACTACAGTACTGACTCCTGACCTGCTACCATTTTGACTTCAAACCACTGACTGCTATGCTTTGACTATGTGGCAATTTCACAATGTTATATTTGAATTGAAATAGTAAAGTTTTTGTTTGTCTGTTTGTTTCCCTTTGTACCTTAAGTTGGTACCTTAATTTCTGAAATTACTTCAACTTTAAATGAGTTCAACTGATTTTCATTGAATTCAAGAAACAACAGTTGTGTTCAAACTCCTACAAGTTCAATAACACAGTAAAGGATATGAGTAAATTTATAATAAGATTCTACCTGCACTTTTCAGGTTTAATATGCTGAAAAAAAAAGTGAGATGACCAATTTGAATGTAGAATTTAAATCAGTATGAAATTCCAAGATTGTAAGAACATTTTGTATTTTTTTCCGTAGAACTGGAATATTATATTCCCAATTTCGTTTTACAATGCCATGAAAATCAAGCAATAAATAAAGTAATATCATGAACCCCTCTAATAGTATACACATATTCTGTAAATACTGACATTATCTGTTTGAATAAATTCAGTAACATGATATTAAAAGTTGGTAATAAAATATTTCAAAGTTATAAATTCAATAGATCTTGTAGTTTCCCATGATAAATTTTGAGCCAAATCAGTGATTTAAAAACAAATATTGGTATGTAAGAATATTTCCAAGAATCTCTTTGGAGGAAATACTACGGATTATGTGAACAAACAGTGGGTTGAACTGAAGATAACAAGTTGGACTAAATGAACTCTGGATGATCTTTCTAACTCAAATTATTCTATGATTATATTATTTAAGCAAATGTATGTGATCATGTGAATGCGATAGAGAAGTTCTGTAATCATGTAATTCTTAAATAGTCACAAAGAATAAACAGTGTCTCACAGCTGTGTGAAATATAATTGAAGGTATCATAAACATGAAATGATTGTTTTCACTGACTCATCAAAAAATGTTGACTATATTAATTGGAGTACTTGAATTATCCGATAACAAAACAAACCAAAATGTAAATTAAATTAAAGATTGCTTGCAGAATAAAAATCAAACTTGATTAATTATTTTTAAAATAGATTTACAGCAGTGACAGATTGTGTCAAATCATCTAGAATCACAACTGGAAAAATTGAGAATATTGCCCCCAGAGAAAGCAAAACAATTATAAATCCTTCTCTTTGTTGGTAGTTCAGTTCCATCCCATTTCTCCTTCTAACTACATCTCATTTCAGTTATACATTTCTCCTTGACCTTTTCTTCTCAGACATACTGAAAAATTGATTCCAATTAAGTCAGTACTATATCTGGCTACAAAAATGACAGAAAATAATATCAAAACCATGTCATCAATGCATTACTTCATTCAACAGTTTTCCTGTTCTATTCATTGATTGTTTTTTTCCTGAGTTTGTCTGAACAACAACAAAAAATTATTTACATTTACTGAAATACTCATCTGGATCAGTAACTTTCTCCTGAACAGCCTCTTTTACTAGCACAAGAAATCTGTCAAAATTACTCTCTAAAGTTAAAAGTCAATGTCCATCTTAGTCCCTTCTTGAGCTAAGTTTTTGCCTCCAGATGTTTATTTTTCAGAAGATGATATAGAGGACTTTAAGTTTTACTTATTCTTTCTCCTTCTGAGAGTGAGGGATAAAGAAAGAACAAAATCATTCCCTTTTAAAAATGCAAGATTTAGAGCATATTACTCATTTGCAGTATTTGTAACAGCTGTATAAGAATAGTGAGAAGGAAGCACGCAAACCCTGACCTTAACAAGCAAAAGAATTTAACAGTAGCCAACCTGTTGTTAAAATGAAAAGAGGAGTAGAAATGTAGCAAAAAGTGATATTTCAGTGATTCATCCCTTTACAAAAAGCAGGATAAAGGATGAGAGAGTTACTGAATGGAAGAGGCCAGACTCATCTCGGTGGTGTGTAGTGATAGGACAAGGAGCAATTGCCTAAAACCTGAACACGGGAAATTCCCATTCAAACCTTTATGGTAAGAATGACAGACCACTGGAACAGGTTGCCCAGAGGTTGTGGAATCTCCTTCTGTGGAAATATTTAAGACCCATTTGGATGCCTTCCTGTGTGACTTGTTGTAGGGAACCTATTTAATATGGGAGTTAGACTCAAAAATCTCTTAAGGTCCCTTCCAATCCCTATGATTCTGTGAAGGGAGAAGTGCTGGTGAAGAAAAAAAAAGGTAAAATGATACAGAAGGTTCAAAAATAGTATCACAGAAAAATGACCTAAAATGATAAATGATCATAGAATCATAGAATCATTCTGACTGGAAAAGATCTCCAAGATCATCAGTTCCAACTAACGGGACCTAACCAGTCCCATTGATAAAGCATGTTGCATTAAACCATTCTTAATCTGGAGTAGGCCTCTTTGCTCTCCTCAGCTACCTGAAAGGAGGTTACAGCAAGAAAACGACAGTCTTTTTTCCCAGGTGACATGTGAAATGACTCATAGAAATAGCCTCAAGTTGCACCACCGGAGGTTTAGATTGGACATCAGGAAGAATTTCTTCACGAACAGTTTTGACAAACATTGGAATGATCTTCAGTGGAAGTGGTCGATACCTCATCCCTGAAGGAGTATAAAAGATATGTAGACGTGGCACTAATCGATATAGTTTAGCAGTGGGATTCAGTAGGTCAGGTTAATGTTTGGAATTAATAATCTTGAAGGTCTTTTCCAAACTAGTAGATTTTGTGATTCTATATTTCAATGACTCCATGTTCGCTGTAGGAAGCTGAGAAAGGTGAAGCTCCTAACAGACACATAAAATGAAGTCTATAAAGTAGATTGTGAAAATCCATTTGTTCTTCCATAAATCTAGCTTGAAGAATCAAATTACTTGGATCACACTCATCCAGATAAGGAAGGAGAAAGTGTAATCTTAAAATTTAAAATGTTTAAATTTTTTAAGTTTAAGGAAATTATTTCAATGATGACATTCCAAAAACATTTCATCAGACAGAAAATTTTTATTGATAGACATGTTGCAATAATTTTTGTCTCGTAGTCCATCCCATACAAAACGTGAAGTTCTTTTTTGACCAGGTTTTATGCTTACATTTAAGGGGCAAATACACGTGTGATACTGAAAATGTAGGGGACAAGAAATGCTATGGAAGATGACAAAATAGCTAATGAGAAGGAAAAAAAAAAGAATGATTGCAAAGAAGGATACCTGGGTTGGAAGCTGTTGGGTGAGTATATAGAATTGAGGATTGCCTATGAAATTTGACTTTTGGGTTGGGTCCATGAGGCATGTAAAAGTGAAGCTCAAGATAAGGAGAGTAGAAATAATATGAAGAGTATGTCCTAGGCAGAAAAGGTGAGGAGAGGAAAGTTGTAGCTCTTGTATTTGTAGAGAACAGACACAGGATCCTGAGTTCAAGGAAATCTTAAACCAGAACCAAAACCTGATTGTGCTATTCTTTCTTTCTGTCTCTTTTTTTCTTTTTCTTTTTCTTTTTCTTTTTCTTTTTCTTTTTCTTTTTCTTTTTCTTTTTCTTTTTCTTTTTCTTTTTCTTTTTCTTTTTCTCTTTCTTTTTCTTTGTCTTTTTCTTTGTCTTTTTCTTTCTTTTTCTTTTTCTTTTTCTTTTTCTTTTTCTTTTTCTTTTTCTTTTTCTTTTTCTTTTTCTTTTTCTTTTTCTTTTTCTTTTTCTTTTTCTTTTTCTTTTTCTTTTTCTTTCTTTTTTTTCTTTTTCTTTTTCTTTTTCTTTTTCTTTTTCTTTTTCTTTTTCTTTTTCTTTTTCTTTTTCTTTTTCTTTTTCTTTTTCTTTTTCTTTTTCTTTCTTTTTTTTCTTTTTCTTTTTCTTTTTCTTTTTCTTTTTCTTTCCTCTCTTTTTCTGCTCTCTCTTTTTCTCTTCCTTTTTTTTTTTCTTTTTTCATGTTTCAGGTCTTTTAGAGCTTCTCACAGTAATTTTTTTACAATGTTAAATCTGAGAAACCCACTGTCCCTGAAATTTTGATTTTTATGAAAAGCTAGATTTTATCCATCTAACACTATAAACCACCATGAAATGGACAGTGCAGCTCATCTCATGCAGCTTGTAAATGAGACATAAAGGGTTTAAATATACGATTCAGGCTAGCAAATATTCTGTCACTGCCAATTTTAATAAGGTATTTTTCCCCTTGTAATAATCTAAGTGGCTCTGATCAAAACTGCCAGATGTCTCCCAGAGAGTGCAACAATTAGTTCATGCTATCAGTTATTACAATATGGATGAGTATAATGAGAAAGCAAACTCATTTAGTAGCAGGGATTAATAATGGAATCGTTTAATTAAGACTAGGATCTGAATCAAAACCTGGCTCCAAATGCTCCCTAACTTGTGAAAGGAACTTCACAAACCAAATCATAAAACTCATCCTCATCACTAATTTTACTGCACTGAACCAAAATTATCAGTGGTACTTCACTTTATTTTTAAACAGTTCATTAGTTTGATTTATTCTGGTTGCATAAGAGTTCCTGTTGGTAGGCAGAAGGTTGGAGTTATTTGCTATTCTGCAGCATTGTCAAAAATGGCTATTTATGTTAGAGATTGGCTAGAAAGTAGGCCTCGTTTAATTCAGCTTCAGCTAGAACTGTCCCAGTGCGTAAGGATCTTGTTTAACTTAAAAAAAAAAAAAAAAAGGTTAAAAACAAAACAAAACATTTTTATTTCTCATTTTATTTTATGGAAATGGAGTTATTTATGGAGATGAGGGCTATTGCAGGTAAAATCATGATCCACAGGGCACTCGGCATACAAGAATGAGGGAAATAACCTAGGGTTTAATTTTAGAAATACAACATGTAATAACAACTATTCAGAATGTCTTTCAGCTTTCACTCAAGGACACTGATGGAAAAATTTAGTAATAATTTTACATACGCTTGATTCAATTACATGAAATCAACATCATGTTCCTAAATCATCAACTATGTAGACCCTTGTAATGTCACAGATTTTTAAAGTCTTGGTCTGATTTGTCTCTCCCTCAAAATGCTATAATTAAAGTTAGATATGAGTAACATATTGCAATTACAGCACCTTCCATACAACATTTTAAAAGCTTTTCATAATGATAGCCACATATTACTTTTCATTTTCACTTTTCTAAACAGAGAGGGAAACTGAGGCCTAAGCAGCATGAAACCTGGAAGGTGGTTGCTGTGTCAAGTACAGATAGTTTATATTTCAGCAAGCAATTGAGAAAGTGGTCACAACCCCTGGCAATGCCCCATTCTATTGTTAAATTCATAGGGCAATAAGGAGAGGAGCCATCAAGGAAAAAAACACAATTACGGAGAAAAAAAGGAAGAGAGATAGTTGCAGCGATTACAACTGTTCAGAAGTAAAAGGATAGAGGATTAATCATTTATGATTCAAAACTACAGACACCATCTTGTCTCACACAATATAGGTGTTTTCAAATTCTTAACGAGGGTTAGGCAAAATTCCCTGGAATTATCTTCATTTCAATAGCTGGAAAGCTCTACAAGACTCAAAGGAGGGTATACATCCTTCAGGAGATGGGTGAGCTCTCAAAATCTACCTCATGTGTTCTAAACACCTAAGACCCACTCACTCCTGCAGAGCCACTCAGCTGATCTATTGTCCAAGACAATCCTGCTTAATTATTAGCTGGCATAGCCTTTCTAGCTCTCAAGTGGAGCCTCAGTGTCCCTTACATTGCTTTCAAGGTGGCTCAGCTTCATCTGGAGGACTAACGCATGCTTTCTACTCTTGCAGCACTTGTGAGTTATGTTTTATATGTGGTTGATGCTGAGTGCAGTCTAGGAATTGTGTATCCTGCTAGGAGAAATGAGCAGCATCTTTAATTCTCTTACAGATGGATTTATTTATAGTCCTTCCAATGGGACAGGAGCTGAATAGTGGTAGCTCTTTGCTTTTACTTAGTTAGCTTAGATAGATGTCAGAGAGACACATATTTTTGCAGTCTGCTGTAAGTACAAGAGCCTGGGAAACTTTTAGATTGAATAGGAAGGTACTTTAAGTAGCTTAGGCCCTGAAAGTAGTCTATGGACTGGACTAGTTGTGTTCAGTTTGTGAGTGTCATAGTTATGTACACACCAGCTTCAGTCAAGTTCATGAGGTTTCATAGATATAAACATTTCTTACGCACACTAGGTCTCAGTAGAACTGGGAACCAAAATGCTGTCTTCTCTCCTCCACTTTTCTACACACTAACCTAGTGTTGCTTATTGAGAATCTCCTTTTCTGTTCCCATTTCCTTCTGTTCTCACACATATTAATGATAAAAACTCTGATCTTACCCTTTAATAAACCGCTTAACAAAACAAAACGTATTTTTATCCTTCAGTTCTGATCTGCTCAAGCTGACAGATATTATTATTATAATTGACTGTGCCTTGACATAAGTTGCTCTGTTTTCATTTTTGGAAAGAAAATGTTAACAATTGGGGCATTTTTCTATCACTCTTTTTATTTATTTATTTTTTTTGTTCTACTGCTGAAAGAGTAGCTTATTTAAAGAAGTATAACTGTTCCCTTTCTCTGAGCATTTAATGAGAAGCAGCCAGTTGAATCACTTCCATCAGCCTGAAGTCTTGATTCCTGAACTTTGCATATAAGTGCTTCATTGCATTTTTGCTTCAGTTTGATGACAGTGTCAAAAGAGATGAAAAAACTGAATGAGGAGCAGGAATGCAGAGGTACAAGAGGTGGATACTATTAAATGATTTGACGTACTGAGAGGCCAAAGGATCATACAAATGTTCTGAAGCAGAAAGCATTTTTGACAGAGAAATTAAACATGAAAATACCCTCGTTCTGTCTTCATTAAAGTCTAACTATAACATTTTTTTTTATTTGAGATGCTTCAGTTCTGCTACCAGCTGTTATAAATGAAATCTCATTAGAATCCTCATTAAACACTCTGAACATTTTTGCCTTTATCTACTGCAGTAGATACTGTCCTCTGCTGGAGGCAAAATATGAGATTGGATGAACCAACAGTTTTATGGCAGAGTCTACATTGCAGTCAACTTCAAGATTACCTCTTTATATCACAAAAAATTGTACCTCCTATGTTAGTAATACATAATATATTTTAAAAGCCTGTTTATTTTGTTTATTACAGTGTTTTGATGACATTTTACTTGTAAAATAATGTCCCTTTCTGAGCACTACTTCTGCATGTTTAATTCCATAATAAATTATTATTATTCTAGGACAGATTCTACTTTCAGAATTCAACAAACAATGCTGGGTCAAGTCCTTGAGAAAGGTAGAATTTGCGTCTATGAACATGAGGAGACGATCACAGTTTATCAGTTCAATATAGACTCATGTGTTACAGAACTTTGTGTTGTCTCTTTGCCTCCTGTTAAAATGTACTTCATGTCCTAAGTCAAATAAACAAATTGAAAGCTTCCTTGAGAGACAAGGTTGGAGAATGTCCTATTTCACTGACAAGAAAATAAATAACATAATTTGATCTGGTTAAAAATGAGATTGTTAAGCAGCACTGAGTGCTTTATCTTAAGAAATGATGTATTATTTGTTAGAAGTGAAGCCTAAAATAGACATGAAACAACTTGATCAAAGTGGAATCATTTCATAAAATATTCATTTTAAACATGGACAGCAGATTCTATCAGTTTGGAAAGATAATTTTACCAAAAGAGCTTTGTGATGGTTACATGGCGATTTTTGCCAGTTATTACTACATTTGAGGCAAAGATCGTGGTAAATCTTTATAGTTCATTTCTCCCATCAGTACAGACAACTGCTGTGACAAATATGTATATGGTTGTCACCATACAATAAGAACTTTGTTGTTTATAGTGTTAATCAGTTAAGCTGAAACTTGCAAATTTGTTGATCATGTACCTGAAGTGCTGAAATGTTTGGAAAGTTTGAGCTCAGTTTTTTGTTGCTTTATTTTGTTTTTACAAGAATGAAAGTGGAAGAAGCGTTCTCAGTTTGGAAATCCTCCCAGTTGTTCTCCAACAAGACTAATGCTGGGTGCAAGGACTTGGAATTCAGAGGTGTAGTTAAGGATGGGGCTTTTATTTTTTCCATTTGTTATTTAAAATTTGATCAAGTCACAGTTGCTGAAGATATCAGTGGAATAAACTGTTTGGGTCAAATGTTATCTCATGGAAAATGTTAAAATAGAAATAAAAATTATAGCAAAACATTATTATTTTTTTTAACACCATGGAATCTGGTGTAATCCTCATGCCTCCTCTACAAATTTCTTCCTCTCTTTTCTGCTTTTACTTTTATATTTGCCTGAATTCTTCACCTAGGTGAGTTATGTTGCCCTATTAGCATGAGTGAGAATTAATTGTTGGCTTCTAAGTTGGTTCAGATTCAGTATCTTCCGTTCTTTAGTAATCAATACAAACTTGCTTTGAATTGCTGTTGTTAAGGTTTATGAAAATACATAATTATTGGCAAATGGTACAACTGTGTGAGTCTAAAGACTTCCAGAATACTGTGTGCCTCTGTGTCCTGAATCATGCTTTTATTTCAATAAATTAGAAAACTCCACAGCATGTTACCATTCATTAATGGAATTGCATCCAGGTGCATTACATTAAATAAATATCACATTTATTTTACTAATTTGAGTCATGTATCAAAATTCTGGTAACCATAATGTTCTCATGCTACATGATCTCTCTCTACTGTACTTTACCAACAGTGTTTATTACTATAAAACTGCATCAAATACATGGAGCTCTATAATTCTTTATAATTTATATAATTATAGCATGTAGGAAAATTATATGTTTATATTTAATATGTGTATCTGATTTTAAGCTGCACTTAGGTACTGACTCTAAGCATTTAGTAGTAAGAGGAGTGTGTGCAGTAAAGATTTAATAGGATGTAAAATGGTTCATTAAGCATTATCTAACATGTCCAAAACAAAATGCAGGCTAGAGATGTGGTACTTTGGATATTATTAAAATTTCCCCAAGCACCATATGTATAATTGCAATCCCAAGTGATTAATTTCCACATTTAAATGCAAGTAGAAAACAGAGGACTAAATTTGACTTCAGAATATGAGTATACTGTGATGGTAAAGAATAATAAAGGTTCTGATGTGCTCATGTACTTTCTTGCAGATGTTTGGAGTACAGTTAACTTAGCAAGGTTCAGATGAGAGAATAGGTCTGTCAGGGCAGACTGCTGTGCAGTGCTGGTGTCTCAGACTGCTGAATGAGCTGGTGTCCAGAGATTCCAGACTGCCTGTTGTCAGCATTTTATACTTTGGCAGTTAGGAATATTGCTTAAAAAAAGAATGGATTTGTAGATGTGATTAAACAGATGTCTTGTAGAGCTATTTTTTGATTCTTATGCCATTGTACTTCCACATTTCTGGAGTGACTGTATGAATGGCAACACCACTAACAAGCAGTAAAATGATCTATACGTTAATGAGTGTGTTATTCAGATAATAAAAAAAACAAACCTGAAAGATTTTCCTTCTTGATGTTTAGATTCAGCACAAGGAGATTGGGATCAATCACATTCCCTGTGCAAATATGATCTTAAATGTTTCTATTAGGAATTTTAAAAATCTTTACAGACCTCCACTGACGTTGTCTACTTAAAACATTTCTTAGATCTTTACTAAATGGATAGTTATTTGACAGAGACAAGAACTTACTACTACCAGCCTCTTTTATATTAGTGTGAGACTAATATGAATGAAAGGAGAAATGTGGGATTATCAGAAATCTGTAATGAAAAAGCTATGAAACCAACTATTTAATACTGCTCCATGAATGTCAAGGAATATATAAAATGTTAGAAATATACTTTAGAGTCTTGGGCTTTCAAAACTCAACATCAATTCCAATCATCTTGGTGAACAAGTTATTGATACTCTTATTTTCAAGGTGTTCCAGGAAGAGAAAGTCTACACCTTCTGCAGTGTGAGGAGAATTGCAAGACAAAGTATGCATACCTACATTTTGCATCACATAAAAATAGCAATCCAGGTGGTGATACTGTGACCCATGTTGTTTATTCATGTTTCTTTTCTCCTTTCAGTTTTTCCAGTAGGATACTTTTCCTTTCAGGGAAGGAATTGAATCATAGAATCATAGAATGGCCTGGGTTGGAAAGGACCTCAAAGATCACGTAGTTTCAACTTGAATTCAATTGCATACATGTTTTTCATTAGTATTTAATAACGTTTGTATAGTATTTATTCCTCTACCTGATGATCATGTTGTGATCTTTGAGAGCTACTTGGGGAGTAAAAATTATACCATGCTTTGTCTGAAAAATGTTGAATTAATAGGACATGTAACATCTACTGATCCAAAGACAGAGGCAGGGATGAAACTGGATGGAAAGTGATTTATTGGATCAATACAACTCACACACACTTTTTGTTGTTGTTGTTAGAAGATTATATAATGGTCAGTTGTACAAAACTGAAGAGCAGATAAATTGAGCTACAGGAGAAAGTCAGTATGAGTAAATTAACATATGATGAAGAGTTTTGAGCTATATAGTTCTAGTTCAGAGAATAATGACTAAGATCACTACCTAATAAATTTTCAACCTGACTTACTTTTCACATGTGTGAATATTCTTGTGTAGCTAAACTTCCTATTAATAAAAATCATTACTTTTCATAAAACGAAAAGCTTTTTTTAGAAGAATTCTATCCTGAGGAGTCTTGTATGTGTTTCTGAGGGAGAAGTAGAAATACACCCCAATGCACTTCTTGCACAGTGGAAACGATCAGAGTATCTGTCTGCTTCTCCACTAGGGGTAACTATAAGAGGCCCTCTCTGGATCCCTTGTGGCTCTAAGAATGGCTGCCTGAGACAGAATCTAGTCCTATGTCTAGACAGGAATGCAAAATGATTTTGGCTGAAGCGATTAGGACAAGAGCATTGGCTCTGAACATTGTACAAAAATAGGGAAAAGTAGTTTTCTAACAAAAGAATTATGACAGTCAGGAGAGTGGAAATAATTTCTGTTCTTTTTATTATTTTGTGGCAATTCCAAGAGAAAAAAAGTAATTTGGGATAACGTGAAACAGAAGACTTTTATAGATATTAAATTAATATAGCAGAGATGATTTTAAAACAAACCCAGTTTCAGTGTAATTTCCAAACCACTTATTTCTTTAAATAAAAGTAGAGTGATGAATGAAGGAGGAGCTTCAGCAACAGCTCTGAACCAGTGACAAAGATGAAGAATAAAGGCTGGGAGGATCAGGAGCATGACCAAGATGCAGCAGGTACAGCTTCACATTTTTTCCGTGAGTAGAAATAATAGCTTAAACTCATTTTCCACTCTTGATAACAATGCTGTGCACTAGCTGCAGGACAATACAAAATTTAGGATTCTCAACACCTCTGGCTGAAGTCATTCCATGTATATTCCATGGAATATTCCTTGGCTCTCTTCAAATAATCACTTAGCTTTTTTTTCTAATAACCAAGACTCAAACAACAGCAAATACTGAATCACTGATACAGAGAATGAAAGTATAAGAGAAACTCTACCTTAGACTATCTGTTTCATGTGCACACAGCTTCCTCATAAACCTGGGTACAATCTCTAGTACATCTCAAAATAGCACACTGAACCTAGGTTCCCCACATTGACATGAGTGCCTGCCTGAAATGTTCAGTGGAAGATCACTGTGAATCTTTGTGCATACCACCCAAGGCCACTCATGAACCCCATCACACAGAAGAATGGAAATGTCAGATAATCTATTTAGATGTATAAGTTCTCTTTTCACAGTCAGTCTATTTTTCAGCTGCAGTCCCTTCTCTTGTACTCGCTTTTTTTCTTTTCAACAGATGGGCACAAGAGCACAGGTAGTTCATGCTGTTTCAAACTTGTGTTGCTGGCTACAAGATACTTTTATTCCTATTGTTCAGTGCATGGGACTAGATAAAGCATTATGCTACCCAGACATATTCACAGATTTTTTCTTTCTTCATTCATGATGTATTATTTTGTATTTTGAATTATCCTTCTTAAATATATTCAGATATTTTCCAGAATTTCTTTTGATGGAGCTTAATTCTTTTGCACTACCTTTAGTTTATTTATTAGGGGTCTGATTTTATTTAAAGTACAAGTGCTACTTACCCCTTCACAGTCTTACTGGCATTTCATCTTGGGTATTGCATAGGTTAATCTAATATCCTACTCAGCATTCATTCTACTCCTGTAATTACTTTATTTCTTTTCACTATGCCCACATTATTCTTTTCTTGTGGCCTGAGTGGATTTTAAGCATATTCTGTAAGGAAGCAATCTTGTATTGCTCTCATAATTGTGCTTCCTTGCTAGATTTTCCCACTAATATTTTCCTAGGAAATGTCTAGGTAATTGAACTCCAAACACAACCTTTACACTAGAGTAGATACACACTTCCTTCATCTGTAAAAACATTTCCTGATATGCTTTCTCATCCTCTCCTGAAAGTCTCTGGCAAGGTCCAAGAGCTGATTTTTCCATATTTCACTCTTCATTTTACTTCAAATAGTCTCTATTGAGGCAGCCAAAATCCTAGTGTCATTTATTTCTGTTTATTCAGTATTCTCCCTTTACGCAATTTGCTCCTTCCCTCGGTACTTTTGTTTTACCTCACCCATCTGCAAACTTTATTCCTTGGTAATTTTATCTCCCAGTTGATAGCTTGATTTAACCAAGCCTTTGTCATTCCAGTGTAATCATAATTTTCCCTCAACATATGTTTCTAATACAATAATCTTGTTGCATATGTTTCTAGCATTTGTAAAACATATTTGTCCTGGTTTTTGTCCTTTCTCTTATTTTTTTCTTTTCTTCTGAATTTGTAACAAGAAAGAGTTTCCATATTGACTTCATTTACAAACTCAGCACTCTTTTCTCTAACCATTACAGTCATTAACTATGAACTCTAGCTGTTGAAGAGTAAGAAGAAATTAAAAATATTTAAGTTACTTTCCCCATCTCAATCTGAAATGGTTTCTGCAAAGTAAATCTCTTGAGACTTACTAGCAGGTTATTAGATCCTGGTAGGTTATTAGATCTCTGCTTTAGGTAAGAGATCTTAAACTATTTCTTCTCTTCACAAAGGATTTTAAACCAATTTACCAGAGGTTAGTCTGTAAGACCACTCCTTTGCCTTCTTTATTCAAGGGTTTCCCTGGAAGGTTATGTAAAGGTTATGTAGACCCATGTTACTTGTTCTTTCCTTGTCAAGCAATAACACACGTTGTCAGTTTTCTCTGAGAGCCTTCAGTGGACTGAAATTCCCAAAAGCTTTCTGAAACCCTTTCAATATCTTGAACTTTTGCCTTGCTGAGAATTAGAATATTGAATTATTTGTCTGGGTTGAATGTATCTCAGGTCTCTTTCTTTTCCATCATTCAAATTCATTGTTCTCATTTCCTTACAGAGGATGATACAGAAGAACTTGGATGCTTATCAATCTTAACAAATCTAATTTTGGGAAAAAAAATCATTATGTATCTGTCTGACTATAGCTGCTGTATCTGCCCATGGGAATTACAAGTGTAGTCTCAGAGGACTGAGATAATTACACACATTACTAGCTTAAACCAAACTAATCTTCAATCTAGCTACTTTTACCTAAACAGGGGGCAACACTGTAACTATCCAAATGATTATAGATTTACCATTTTCCTAATCTTTGAAAAGCGCAGTACAGAAGTATACATTTTCAAGTTGAGTAAAACTGAAGAAAAAGTGATTATTCTGTAACTTAGAAGAGTTATAGCTTTGCTCTTCTTCTCCTCCTTTTTCACTTTCACTGTCTCTGTCGTGTTGTGAGAGCTGTTCCTCCCCATTTGCCTTATTTTACAGCTATTACTTCCTACTTCTTTTGATATATTTACCTATAAGCTATGTCTACATCTGCTCACCAACCTTCTCCCATCTAACTAACCTCAGACATATTTCACTGCTGTTCTGTTAGCTGCATTAGCTGTTAAGATTCTGCCAGCTGATGATGACTGACCTG
This sequence comes from Lagopus muta, assembly GCF_023343835.1. Taxonomy (NCBI): domain Eukaryota; kingdom Metazoa; phylum Chordata; class Aves; order Galliformes; family Phasianidae; genus Lagopus; species Lagopus muta. Next base: position 25,336,847 of record NC_064435.1, read on the forward strand.
GTTTAGGGAGCATGAAAAACTGGAATGTCTTTTTACTTTTCCTGTCAGTAAAACACCTGCTTCTAAGCCTTCCATTAAAGACAAAAATAAATAAAAAAAAAAATAAAAGATTCAACCATGTTCTATTACAGTAAAATTGTAGGGTGCAGGGAGATTGATTTAGGCAATATGTGTTGATTCAGATTGGAATATACTTTGAAGTTTGAGGGTGAGGGCCATATACTTCAAAGAGCTTCCAAGAATTTATGGAATAGATTGTAAGCCTGAGAGTACCTCATGAACCCCACAGCATGGATGCAGTTCCAGAAATCTGGATGCTCACGTCTGACACAAGTGAACATATGAAACACAACGAAAACTGATCCCTATTTATAGGAGATGGGCCTGTGATGTGTGGAACTAGTTATATTTTCCTGTGTCATGTGGTAGAGAGCACGGGAAGAAGTGCATCACTGGTCAATTCAAGACTGACTGATAAATAGGATGGATCTTGCTAACTCCTTTGTAATCCATTTGCTACTTGGAGAAATACCTTCTGCAGTGAGATATACCTTCCTCAGAACTATGTGTACTCTAATTATATAAGAAATAAGATCAAATCAAGATACAGTAGAAGCTATGTCCAGATCAACAGAAAAATGAAGAAAAATTTGATGGTGCAGAAAGAGGAAGAAATGTATCACAGCGTGAAGGAGGAAGAAGGTAAGTCAAAATGTAATTGAAGAAATGTAGAATGACTAAAACAAAAAATCCACAAAAGTGTTGTAGAAATAGATGAAGAATACAGATGTAAAAGATCAGTAATATGATTACACAAAGAAAACTGTGTTTAAAGACATGCATTTACCTAACATTTTTTTAACTTGCAAAATAGCATGGCATCTGTGCCAGAATTGCCTTACAACCATTAGCTCATGAAGCACTAAAAGCATAATCATGTCAATTGCTTGTTTGCATGATTTTTCAAATTTCCAAGAGTTGAAATGGAAATGATCTGTTATGTAGCAGTATAATTTCTGAACACTTGAAAAGAGATACTCTGTCTTACCCTTTATAAAAGAATCTCCAGGATAATAGTCTGATGGATTTTACTTTCCATCATCAAAGGAGGACAGGCTGTAAGACGATATTTTGAGGGTGTGTTTACTTTTAATATAACAGATGACTAATGATTGTGTGTCTGAAATGTTATATCCACACTTTAAAATTTGATACAAGGTGATTATAAGGAACCACACGATCTCATTTCACTCTAAGCGATCTTGAACATGACATTATGATCACACTCGTGGTCAAAATCTCCTGTCACCCCATTGAGCTAAATGGTAACAGAGGGAGCTTAGCACCTTCCACAAGAGTTGTGGATATCTAACAGAATCAAACTATCAAGACTACACAAGAGGTGAACTGGGAATGAGGTGTTGCCATGAACCTGGAAATATCCATGGTTGGCTTTATCATTCTGTACGTGGCTTTTCAAAATAAATTTATTTAAATCAGGATGGCAATATGAAGTAAAAATTGACCAAAGGTATGATTATATGGTTACATATTACTGTGAGCTAGAACTGCACGTTTGCCTATAGGGAGAGGTTAGGCAGTAATTCCCTGGTTTAACAATAACTCTCACACTTACTTTGGAATATTCAAATGTCCTACAAACACCCATACAGATTTTTAGAACAAATATAGCTTTTCTTCAAAGTTTACTTAATATTCCACATGGGCTGCTTGCCATGATGACTAATGTACTGCAACCTTGCTGTTATGCATTAAACATCATGAAAATGTACATCTGTACTGGATTTTTTTCTTTCCTTTGTTTCTAAAATGCTGAGTTCTGCTAAAAAATTGGATGGAAATCAAATATAAGAAGCTTAGCCAACTTTAGTGAAATGATATCAGAGCTATATTATCCCTTAATGAAACAAGTATAGAGGGCTGATTGATTTATGGAACAATTTTTTGCACCATTACCTAACTTGATTGTGTACAAACAGTTTTCTATATTCTCAACCATCGTGTCCCTGCATTTCGTTTAGTACATGCATTTCAAAAAGTGATGCATTTGTGAAAAGGACAGAAAGATTTCAAGGTTTCCCCTGAATAGTGTTGATGACATTTGAAGCTGTTTAGTGAACTTTTATACATTTTAACACTTGTCTGTAAAGATGACAGACAAATAGGTTCCTTTTTCCTACTGTGACTAATATCTCTCTGAAACAGAGGGAAATTTTAATATCCAGTCCATGTATATTGCTGTACAGCTGTAACATGGTATTCTTTCTTACACTTCTTTTCAATAAAGCATGTGTTATTCTACATGTACAGTTCGTTCATCTCCATCCACAAAGACTATAAACTGCAACTTCAAGAAAGAGATTATTGTTTTAAATATTATTTCACCTGGCTCCTCCTGACTCCTCCAGTTTTAAGCCTAGATCTGATGAAGAAATGTTGATTGTCACAGGGATTTACAGAAATGCAGTGTTTTTTCCCTCAGACACCACCATGGAATAGCAGTGTGACCTCCACTTACTGATACACTTTCTCTGCAATTTTCAGAGCAGCCACCTCTGGCACTCTGGGTGAGAGCACAGGAAGAAAGCCACGGTCTTGTTCTTCTCTTAGAAGAACTTTGCTCAGAAATGTCTGAGCAGTGACAAACTCCATGACCTTGAGATGTTATATTACTCAAGTGATCATAACATATTTTGCTGACTTCTGACTTAAGCCTCAGAATTGAATAAAAAATCATCAGAGGTAAAAATACTAGGAAACTCTAAGCATTAGTTACCTCCAATAGCTAAAATAAATAAATAAATAAATAAATAAATAGGATACTCAAAGACTTTAATTCTGTTCAAAACAGATCTTGCTTTCTTCTGTGTATAATAACATAATACAAAGAAGTTTTTCAAGGGGAAAAATCTCCCATGTGCTGCTATGCATGAATGAATATAAAATGTCTGTTCATTGAAATAATGGATTTTCATGCATTTTTCCATTTCCAGTATTTCAAGAAATCTAATTTGGAAAAGGAACCCCTGCACTGGCAGATTTCCTCTCCGTGGGGGTCTAAGTGTAATTGATACTGTACTCCAGTACAACAACAATCAGGCTGTTTTCAGCCTCAGATTTTGTACGTGTAAGTGAGAGAAGGCAATATTTAAGTGAGGGGGATGGAGACTGTGCTCACATAAATACTTAAATATAATAGGCCTAATTAATTCCCAGTATAATTACATGGATATTACATCGGTTACATCTATAATTCAGAAATTAATCTGATAAGTACTAGCCTCAGTTGAGCTAAAGCAGAAATTACCCAGTGTTAGAAAATGTCAAAGTAAACATGATCTGATTCACATATTAGAAAGTAGTGGGGAAGATATTTCTGCTCTGAAACCTTATACCAGTTTATACACAGAAGAAAGAGGGTGATAAACATGGCAGGGTTGGCATATTGAGTACAAACGAGAGGGTAAAAGAATACATCTGCCTATTCAGGTATACCACTCCTGTTTGCAGGTTCCTTTTTACATAAGTGAATCCACTGGGAATCTGTTCTTCCGGATGCTTGGGTCTTCTTAGTCTCTGGAATTCATGAAGTCAACACAGAACATAGCATTTGTGCTATTTGCTGTTTAAACATGCTAAACAACTCTGATGCAACCATCAGCAACAGTTTAATAAATGGCTCAGAGAAAGCAGTCTGAAGCCATCCTCTCTTCATAGAGAGAAGCTGGAATTCATTGTATTTTGTATTTTGTTCAACAGAGAAATCTGACTGTGTCGTCAGGAACTTTTTCAGCACTAACTTAATGACCTATTTGGCACTTTTCAGAGAAAAGAAAATTCTGCTGATACTTTTTCTATCTAGTAAAAGCCAAGAAAAACAAGATCTGCAGAGGTGGAAGTCCTCCAGAGAACACACCTGGCAACAGAGACAATCAGGAAGGTATCCTTGGAGCACACTGTTTGGAAGAGTATCCAGGGACAGGAGTTTTCAGTGAATGACTATCAGCAACCACAGTAACTGCCAGCTGAAAATAATCCAGCCATTTCCAAGTATATCTTCCCATTACCATGAGAGCAGGCCTCTCAAATCTCCTCCAAAAGGGTCCTCAGTGCAGTTGTTTTGCCAAACATTTGCTTTGTTGGATCAGACTCCTTGCTAATGTAGCCTTAGACAAAGACAACAAGCAATGTTTCGCACTGGCTCTAAAATCTCTGAGCAGTATTTGTTAGACCATCACAATACTGGCATCCAGGCTTTTAGGCAAGGTTCTAGGGGTGAACTTTAAGTATAATGAACATAGTGACCTCTTATAAAGCGTTTTGCACACCTAAGTGAGACAAGGAATGGCAAAACCCTAAGACAGAATGATACTTGTCAAGAAGGAGAGGGTGAAGAAGCTGGAAAACAGCAGGAAGTTGAAAAGTAGCACGGAAGGAAACCTTTGTAAGCTAGTATGGTTTTCAAGTGTACACGTATCACATCAAGTAATCTCATTCTCTTCATAAAACAGGCATTCCTGGACAGTTAAGGAACATGTTGAAGCTCTAAGGACTAGAACAGAAACATCAGAAACTATTAATTGGGTTAGGCAACTTTGGGAAATCTGTGTAATAAAAATAACTATAATCAATTTTGGAAGAAATAAAGGTCTCTAAATAGGATCTCTGTGTTGGTATAGTGTCAGCTACAAAATAACAATGTGACTCCTGGGATTCAATGGACAGATTCACTGTAAATTGTCATAGAAACTAAGCAGATGCAGAACTGACTGATCTTGATATAATAAGCATTAATAAAAGTAAGGGAAAGATCGTCTGTAGGGCTTCTGGGAAGATACAATTAAAATATCCTATCTTCTGAAATGTAATAGCTGAAAGTTGTCATAAGTGAAGGTGAGAAGACAATGTCAGAATACTGGAGTGAAAAACAAATTTGCTTATTTTTTTTTCAGTGGATGCTGAAACAAGATTAAAATTTTGAAGGACTATAATAGTCTCAGAGCCATACCTTAAATAGCAGTAAAACAGGCTTATCCTGAAAAGAGTTTACTAAAATACTCGTGACATCAAAAATTGTAAGAATCTAAATGCTTTAATGCTCCTTCACACATGTATGGATTTTAATTCCTGCTGTATCTTTCAAAATATTATTACATTACTGCCTGCAGGAGTATAGCAGATCAGTTATCAGATGTCAGATACTAAAGAAAGGCTTTGTTATGTAGGGCACGAAATACATTATTGGCTTCCAATCATTTTCAAGCTCAATTTTTCCAAAATTCCTCTGTTTGTGCTGAAGAATCAGCAGTCACCTTTCAATCCACTTGAGGTGAACCAGGGGCCTTGCATGGCATGACTCTTCCAAGTTAAGTTAAAATGCTTCACTGATGTTCTTGTTGACATTCTATTACTTGTTTCTCACAGTGCTTTCTCAGAGTAAAATCTTAATTACATCTATCCTAGCATTTTCTCTGGAATCTATCAAATACAGAAATTACTGTCTTGGTTAGTATTTTCTGTTTTTCTTTCAAATTCATACATTGCTTCAAATATTTTCTTTTTACTTTCTCTTACCTTTCTTTCCATTTACCAGGTTACAGATGCCTGAGTCTAATAAATATTCATTTGACTATTTTCAAGTCAGTCACATTTTGACCTGTTTAGGTTAAGAGATTTAAAGAGCATTCATGATTTTTAGACTGTGTGTTTGTGTAGACTTGTTTCAAATGTTCCTTTATCAACACAGTGATAATCCTTTCATACTGACCCCTAGTCTATGCAATAGCCCTCTACCTTCCATTAAGAGTTCTTTGTATACTTAATGACTGGATTTTTTTCTGCTTTCTGACCCACATGGAAGATAAAAATTAATTCCTTTGTTAGGGCACCATTACAACGATCCTATAATATCTTGGGATAATTGTTTTGTTACTGTTGGTGAAGACCTGACAAATTTTGTTAGCACAGTGATGACAGTTGAAAAAAAAACCAACACTGTAAGTGACTAATCACTCATTAGATTTCCTTGGCTTCATTTATTTTTCTTAATCATTGAAAATTCAGTTGTCAAATATGTATAAATAACTTTTTCCCTCCACCACAATTTCTGTCGATTCAGGAGGGATCAGAAAAGATTTCCTTGCTACATGACAGATAACTCCATTCTCTAATAGTCTGTTCACTGCAGCTGTTCTTCCTCTGCTGTACTGTTCTTTTTCTTCCATTATTATTGCATTACATTTTTTTCTGTCTAATAATCCTGTGGGATAGATCCTTCTCACACTCCTTTTACATACAGCCTGCAAATAAAGGATGCAGGAAACAATTTCCACAAATGTGAAATGTTTGATATTGTAGTAACAGGGAATTTAAAAGTAACTGAGGTTTTTTTGTTCACTTCAATTCACTTAATGAGATTAAAAAGAATGCAAGAATAAAGAAAAGCAAGAGACAGCAGTGGGTAAAGATATGAAGTAGATCAGAACAAAACAAAGCAAAGCCATACCCAGACGTGGCGATGCTTTTCTCAAAAACACTGATGACATTAAATGTTTCTCTCTGCTCCGGTAGAGGTGGCAGATTTAATCCTGTGTAGCTGGAGGTACTCAAGAACTCTCCTACTGCTATTTATGACCATTAACAAAAATAATTACTCAAACAGTCTTTAGAAGATTAAATATAAAACTTGAACTTAGCCTTTCAGCTGATGATGTCACATCTCTGCACAAACACTTGATTAGAGGCACATAGGTGTTTGCTTACAACTGTATATTCTAAGCAGGTAAAAACATTTGTGCATGCTTGGCTTAAAATATTTTCATGTTTAAAAATCTAGCCTAGGCCACACAACAAATCAGTGATGGTAAGCACCTGGGTATTCAACAGTGATATTGGGTTCAAAACTCCCACTGATTTAGTAGATGTGATATGTCCAGTCTTCCCAATAATCCAGGCAATACTCCTGGATCAAGGAACATTTTATGCTACTAATTCCAAAGGGAATAGAAAATCCATATTATATGACTTGTTACTTTCTCTTCAGAAAGAATACAAGGAAAACAAACAACAGGTCTTCTTTAACACAGATTTTGCTCAGGAGTTTGTGGCAAGAATTTGCTTGTACCAAATCCTGTGCTGCACATGTAAAGATTCTACAGTTTAAAATGCCTCTGACTTTAATGTTTTGCTTCTGAATTTGCAGTGGAAGATTTTACTGTTAATAAAGTAATAAATTTTAGATTGATTCAAAATTTTAAATTATTCTTCATACAAAGATTACAGATTAATCAAAGTGACTATGTCAATTTTGCCGTTTTGTGCAAATTAAAGAACTGAAATAATATTTTTGTGTTTTGATATGCATTGTTAAAAGACAAGAAAGAAAAAGAAGGATGTTTTCTATAGTCTAGTTTGCCCTGGAGTCCTGGTGGCAATTATGGTTAGTCCACGGGTTACCTGAAGGTCTCTATACCTGTCTACACATGTATTTTTTATTAGTTTAGGTGCCATTATAAGGTTTCCTACACAAATCTCCCAACTCTGATGGTATTAATTTGTTCCTAGAGTATTTTATTCTAATGAGCACCTTAAGACGAGGCAAATGTCCTCACTTCCCAATAGCACCCTAAAGGAACTGTCTGTTTTCAGCATAATAGAATTGGAAAGTAGACTGATCTTGGTGCACCTGCACAGAAAAGATAAAAAACTGTGTGAATAACTTGGATGTGTGTGCTAATTCCTGATGTAAAAATGTTAATTAAAGATTTGCTGGAAATGAAAAATTTGACTGCACCGTTTTCTACTCCCCAAATATGCAGCATTCATTTCCTGAATTATCTTTCTGGCTGGCAGGCAAGATACGGATTTTTCGTCTGCTACTAACAGCAGGCATCTGAAAATATCCCAACAGTCTACTGATTTATGATTTCAGAGAGATTCACAGAGGTTACTGGGCATCTTTCAGATCTTGACAGTGAAAGGGAGAGGTGCATGACTTCCACTCTGAGAACTTTCTCCACCCCTTATTGTGAGAAAATGAAACCCTGGCCCAGGGATTGCCTCAGATCTGTAACTGAAGTTCTAAGTTCTTTCACAGAAATCAACAGGTTTCCAAAACAGCAGTGGCTCTCTGGAAGCTTGTCTGAGGAGATGCCTTACTAGCAAAGAAGAATGGATAATTTATCTGGACCCAACACAGTGAAGGCTGACAGTGACAGCAAGAAGCTCAGGAACCGCCACCTTCCGACGACATGGAAAGGCACAAATAGATCACCATCCATTTGATATAGAGTTAATATAAATGAAGACATTCTCTCCATCACATACTAAAATAATATAGCTTTCTAAGAGGAGCAAGGACTGAAAAAAAATGCAAAACAGCACAGTCCACAGCAAAACAGTTCTCTTTAGCTGTCGGATTTCTCCTTCCCCGTTTATTGATAGTGGCTGTGCTGTAGTGTGCTCGTGGTGCTCCATGGGCCAGGAAATGTAGTCTGTGCTACTCACAGCACACACAAGTGTTTTTGTGCCTTTGCAGGGTGATAATACTGTGGTGGTTAGGCATGCTATGAGTCTGAGCTTGTGAGGGCCACTAGTATGAATTAGACCTTGGGATCAGGTGTCCTAGGAAAAGATGGTTACAGGTAGAGAACAGGTAGATAATTAGTAGTCCTTGAACAATGAAACCTTGAAAGCTAGAGAAAACAGATGTAAGCATAACAAAGAGAACAAAGAAGAAGCAGATAAATGAGAAGATGGTCAGTCTATGAATAAGGCACGTGATGGTGGTAGAGGCCACAGGCTAAGAAACTGCCCACATAGGTGCTGGGAAAAAGCACCTATACCTCATGGTATAAACCCATCACCACATGGTTTTGCTACATATGCTGAGTTAAATCTGGACACATATGAACCACTCCAAATCCTGACTGCTTGTGGACATCTTGTCCAGCTTGGCCAGCTGCTTATACAAAAGAGTGCACTGTGTTTTGACTGTGCGTGGAGCTTATTGCATGCTTTTCAAGGACTACATATAGCTGTTTTTCGTGAACAGGGATGTGTCTCAGTATGCATTTTCCCTGTGATTTTATTTTCCATCTACAAGTATTAGCACTTCTGAATAAAATCTTATTTGAATAAATTTAAATAAATCAAATTTTCCTCTCTGTGTCTTGGGTAAAACTAAGGTGCTTTATGACACCTATAGATTTTCCTACACTCATCTCTCTGGAAGTGAAGCATGTGGTCTATATTCAGCACTTTCCATAGCAAAAAAAAATGTGATGAATCCATTATGGAATTAAAAACTACCCTTAAACATCCATTGTATAATTAGCTGAAATCTGGGCAAAGATGTTGCCAGATATAATTTGAAAGCTGAAAATCACTCCTGGCAGCAGTTGTCACTTTGAGAGGAATTTTGCCACATAATGAAAAGCATATCTCAAGTTTAGACCAGTCTCATTTTCCACATTTTCGCTGATGTGATCATTTTGCGTTGATATGGGCCAGCCCTCCCAGAAGTTTTTGACAAAACTCACATCAGTATTAAACGTGCAGGCTTTAAGATGTAATTAATCTCCCTTTATTTTAGTCATTTTAGGCCTGACTAGAAACTATTCTATGCTACATTGCCTCTTTAAAAATGGGAGAGAGCCAACTCTGAGGCAACTCAGCCCATCCTGTCTACACTGAGGGAGATGAATGGTGGCCTGGCAATTCCAGATCTTAGTTCAGGCTAACTTTTAAGGGAGCTGAAGTCAGATGAGCTGTGTCCTACCTACACCCAGAAGTATCAGTTATTTAAAATGTTTAATTTGAACTTCAATGCTTATTCATTCTGGCATGGCCTCGGTTTTCTGCAATACTGATGCAAATACAGTTCTTTACCAATAAAGATTTTGTTTTGTTTTGTTTTAATTACTCCATATTTAGCAAGGATGATTTCTGAATACTACCCAACACAGACACAGCAATATGGGCCAATGAAGTTGTTTTCATCTGCTTTTGTGGTTAATCTGATTTTTTTTTAGTGCTTCTCTGTTAGTGCTATGATATTACGTGCTTTGGCATAGTCCTCTAATTCAAATAGTTTGGAGGCTTTTACGCTTACTTTTTTCAAACGATTGTATTCTTTAATAGCAACATTTTGAAAGACGAGTATTAAGTACATCACAGGTAAATACTGTTATTTTACACATAGGAAAGGTAAGTGAAAGGCTTAAGAATTAATTCAAATCCTACAGTGTTATTCTGAATTGTGATCTGTTTCTGAGACATGGAAACACAAATATAAACTAACAAATTGCTACTTTTCTTTCATACACTAGAAGAAAAATATGTTCATCACAAAAAACTGGCAGACAAATGTATGGGTATCAGAAATGGTAGCACTGTAATAAAAATACCTTATAATATATGAATATTATGCCTCTACAGCAGTTTCATTGTAATGTCATTACATGAGTTTATGCTATGAGTGCTATAATGCAATTGTATTATGAGCAAGAAGAAGTAAAGAGACTGCTGACACACCATCTGCATCTTAAGCCTCTGCTCACAGATTATGTATTTTTGAGCTTGTATTTTACTCATTTGCTTATATGGATTTTACTCAAACTGTTCAGCTACTCTGAAATATGTGGTAGATTAAGACAAGCATAATGGAAAAAAAAAATCAAAGAATGATGAGTCTTAGTCCTGCACTTGAAATATCTAAGGGCAGAAATTTGGTAGACAGGTACAATCTCTGATCTTGAGGCTGTGGTTTCCTATTCTGTGAGCAAGCTGGGTTTTTTTTTCCTGTTTGTTTTTGTTTTGTTTTTCTCCTAGTCCATTGCATACAGTCCATGTACAGCTCAGAGATGACTGTCCTCAGGGAACAGCAGCAGGGAGTTTTTCCCCTTGGCTCCTTAGAGCCCCTTCTAGACCTTATAAATTAGCAACGAAGTTCTATTTACCTCTTATCTTTGGTTCCAAAAAGCCACGCTGTCTCACAGTGTCAGTATGTGCTTGCCGGGCTGGTGAGAACTGCTGCATGGTGCTACCAGAAGAGCACTACAACTTGTCTCTGTCAAGATCACAACATCAGCAATGAACAGGGGTGTAGAGCTACCAGCCTCTAAGAGAGCTCTGATTGAACCAGGAATTTGGGATGAAAGGAGAAGAGGTGAGACAACCTGCAGTACTGCTCTCCCATATAGTAACTCTTATTGTGGGACAGTTGTGGGATTAAGTGCTAACTGGAAACCAAAGGTGAGAATAGGACATCAGAATGATTTTGGGAGACAGTGAAGACACTGCACAGGTACACAAGCTGTAAATATTTTATGACTCCTGGGCCATGTAAAAAAAAAAAAACAAACAACAAAAAAACCCACACAAAAAAGCAAATGCGCCATTATCTGGATCAAGATTTGACAGTTCTAGTGCAAGAAGAGAAAAAGAAATTAGCATCATATCCTTAAGGTATGTGATAAATATTCATTATTTAAATGCTCTGTTTTAAGAAGCCACATGGCCATCAGTACACAATTACATCTATAAACTTGGAACCAAGTTAAGACGTCTGGTTTCTTTTAGAAGCATTGCCAACTGAGAGTCATTCTGAGCCCTGCTTGTTGCTGGATGCCCTTGGAATTAGATACTAAAATATTAGGCTGTAATAGCCTTGCTGGATATGTGGAATCCTGCAGATGTTATCTCTCATTTTCTCAAACAGTCATTTTCACTCACCTAGGTTCACACTGAGGACAGCAAAGCTTTACAGCAGCGAGAGCAAATGTAATGTACCTTGATCTCAAATTCCAGGTGCTGCCATACTGCTAATAGTTACATCACTGGAAAATAATTGTCAGGAGAAAAGTCAGCACGGGGAAAAGTCAGTGGTGTTCATTTAAAGTGAAGCATTTCCTTGTAGTGTTTAAAAGCACCGCAGTTAGGTTATAGCTGATTTCTCAATGTTAAGAGTAGCGATTTATAAATTAAAAATATTTTTTTTTATCATAAAGTAAATTTTCACTTACCAAAAAAAACTGTCCAGATGGGGAACTTTTATCAATATTCTTCTGATTCATATACTGTTTGTTGCCTGGTTCAGTTGCTAAATCTGTCAAATCCATCATAGTTAATGCAGCAAAAATGGTGTGGCTATTTAAAAAAGGTTATTTTTGCAATGTTTTGATTTAATTCTTTATCTGACTTTGGGCACGTCCTGTATGTCGTTCTTTTTGTTTGCTGTACACATTTAGACTGCTGATTTATCAGTGCAATTACCGCACAGAGAGATGCAAATTCCTATCAAATTGTACAGGAGACTGAGAAACAAGATATTGTATTCATCTGTTTTAACACAAAGATCCCTGTAGATCCTAACTCAGTGAGTCTAGCTATAGCTTCCAATGATAATACAGTTTGCTGATTTGTACAAACTACAAGAAAATTTTGTCCAGTTAACATTGGAAATACACTAAAAAGTGTGTCAAAAGGACTTACAGTCTATTGCTTTTCACCAGCTAAGCCTCAAAATTCAAGTCTCTGTTTTCTTAAATTTTGAGTAGAGCAGCTACAGAGACAGACAAACAGAGGGGTCCCTGCTTTCCTTTTCTGCATCATTACTTCGCTTTTACTAAGATAAAGTTAAAAGGGCCATCCAAAACTTAAGGCACAAAGATAGTTTAAAAAGTGTTGCGTGACATATCTGTATAGAGCTGTTTATTCTCTGCCTTCGTTCTCCATCCATTGAGATTGAGGTGCTCTCACAAGGACCTACAGTATTTAACCACATGGCTAAATACTTAAGCACCTTTGAAAACCTGATCATATATACCTATTTTCCTTATAATCTATTTAGGTGAGACCCTTGGGAATTTAAGCAGAGAACAAAGTGGACCACCTTCTAAACCACAATTGTTTGTATTCTTCTTCTTTTCTCACTTTTATTTCCCCTTTTCAAGAATACATGATGTGTCTACCTGTAGATAATGGCAGCCCATTTCATTTTCCTGTTAACCAATGCTAACTCAGTAGTGGTCAGGAAACGCTCTTACTTTAAATCTTAAGTTAAAAAAATGTTAGAAGATATCCTAAAAGTTTGTAGCTAAACCTAAGGCATTAGTTTACATATCCAAGAATCACTGAGATAACCTCTTGCACATAAATTTAGACTATGGCCTTTTCCTTTTCACACTGTAAGGTTTAAATCTAAGGAAGAAATAGAACTACTCAGAATTAGGGGAAAAAAAAAAAAAGAACAAAACTGCTGACATATATACAATAAGTAGCCATTATCAATAAATATGGATAACACAGGCAATACTTTGGCAGTCTTCTGAGGACAATGTAGTAATGCACGCTTTCCCCATTTTCTGTTTAAACAGCCATTCTTGGATAAGGGAAATAACTTCCTTCCTAATGGATTAATACAGGCACCCTTCAGCAGCACATTGGTGTGGAATTAATGAAAGACTGTCTTTGTGGCAATTAATTTCCTGTACTTCTGTAATAACAAAGAAAGGAAAGGCTACCTTCCTCCCATAGCTGATAGCTGTGTTCTTGGCCCTAAAGCACAAACTTGGAGAATCAGATTGTTTGGATTATATTCCCAAATCTTCCATAACATCCTTCATGACCTTGGAAAATCATTTGATCTCTCTGTGCCTTAAATCTTCTTAATTATACTTCCCTACTTCCAGAGAAGTGTCATTAGGCCTAATTAGTTAATGTCTGTAAAGTGCTTTGAGAGCAGTCTTTTGACAGATGATATTCTAAGTACAAAACATCATGGTAAAAATTTGTAGCAGTCTGGTTTAGTGTTATTTGTTTTGTACAAAAACATTCTTGGCAGACTGGAAATATCAGTTTGGTGCATTAAGTTATTCATAGACAAAGAAAAAACTTACATTTACTTGGGCTCTGATTCAGTTAGATGTTCAACAGTACACCTTAATGTAAACAACAGGTACCAATAATGCATTATGATGCATTTAAAACTGAAATTTTTACTCATACACACACACACACACACACACATATATGCATATATATATATATATGTATAAAGCAGGGAGAAGTGATTAGGGAAAGACTAATGTTGGGAACTTCAGGGTGTGTACTTAATAGATAAGATCAGATTTATGCATAAGAAAGATCACTTTGGCAGCATTTTTAGAAGACCTGGAAAGTAATATTTCAGGGCTAGAACAAACAATTCAGAGGTAGATGAAAGCTTGTGCTGATTATTTAGACCATTAACTGCACAAGAGAGTGCAGACCTTAAAGTTTCAGTGAAATAACTCATAAGATTTGAATGCATCTTGGAAGTGATAGAAAAGAAGAAAGAGAAAAGAAAGATGGGTACACAGCTTGAAGACTTGAAGGGTAAGAGGAGAACGCTTTTGAAAATAAAGGGAAAAAGACGTAAAGGACAAAACAAACTTTGTTGCCCAATAGAGCAGCACAAACATTCCTCAAAAGTTATTTTTTACAGGAAAAAGTAAACACTTTTGCAAGTTTGTTAGAACCACCTACGAAAAGAAGGAGGCTGTGCCTACCATTAGAACCTAGAAACAAAGAAAAGGGATAAGAAATGTAATTTGCAAATACCTAGACCAAACTGTTAACAGTTTAATAAACTTCAACTCTTATGTGTTTTATTAAATAATTCTATTTTAAAAAACAGTATTTATGAAGTGATTTGCTTGAACAAAATATTGTAGATTGAACAAAAGAAAGTGTCCACACATTGCTGAAAGTCCATGCTGTACCCACCTACTCACATCATATATGTATTTCTGGACAAAAAATTTAGTATGTCTCTGCAGACTGTTTCATGGGATCATGGCTTAGAATTACTTCTAGTCTTCTAAATATATTACCCTGAATATATTTCTCATTAACACTTCAATTCATTAAAATGTCATCAACAAAATGTATCAAAAAGTTACATTTCCCTATCACAACCTATTTACTTACTAGCTAATGATTACTTTTAATTTATAAGATCAATCAAATAAATCAATTTCAGTGCATACCAATAACTACCTTTAAAATATATTTTAAGCTTTTGAGCAAAGGTGTGTCAAGGATTACAGAAAACATCTTTTATGAGTTACTGATGAGACAAGAAGAACAAGGCTGAGACTCTAAATAAGGTGTTCAGTACTGTTGAACAGCTTCAGAAGTTATTGCTCTGTGTATCTCATGTGCAGCCTGAGGGAGAGAACTTGAGAGGCCAAGTAGATTGTTAGATCTCATGCTCTGAGCATGCTTTTTTGTTCCTATAGAGCGGCTTAGCCCATGGAATTAACAAGTTAACTTGAGCCAAACAGTACTCCAGCTCTCCTTTAGAGAAGTAATGATCCTGCACAAGTTGATAGTACAAAGAGCATAGTTGTAAAGTATCTCCCATAGTACTTTTGAACTTGTTTTGGAAAAAGACAAGGGCTAGTTTCTGCTTTAGGCCCAAATCCAAATACAGAAATCATACTACTATTTTGCTAATAGGAGTTAAGAGATTCCTGTAGAATTGCAGAACCTGGATTTTGATTTGAATATGTCATGAACGGTACAAGTAAAAACAAACAAACCAGAAAACAAACAAACAAAAAGCCCCACAACAAAGCAAAACAAACCAACCAAAAAGCAGACACAACAACAACAATAAAAACCAGTAATATTCAGTTTCTACAAATAAAAGAATTTTTATCCTTCAGAACTGGTAGGCTTTTGTCATTAACTTTAATGGAAGTCTGGAGAGCTTACAGCTACCATTAACTGCCTACAGAATAAAATAAATACACTAGTAAAAATTCAGATTTTACTGATTACATTAGCTACACTCATGAAATCCAGAGCTATTTGAAAATACCAGTCTTAAAGTGGTTTAAAGCTTCCAAAATAGTCATAGGAAACAAACAAGAAATCAACAACAAAACAAACCTATCCTCCCCAAACTGCCTCTTAGAAACAACCCAAAGTTCATTAAGATACATACAGTATCACAGTTTTCATCTGGGCATTTTTTGAACTTTACAAAAGCAGAATATACAGATGCATTCAGGGTCCAAAAGTTGCCCAAAATATTACCAGTACTTCATTTTAAGAAAATTAGAACTACACAAATCCCCCTACTCACCTCTATTTGTTTTGTAAAGAGAAATAAAGCTAGGATTATAAGTTAAAACAGAGGCATTCTTGGACTGCTAACTCCATCCAGCTGTCCAAAATTGAATAATGTAATTAATGATTCACTGTGAGCCCTTTTATCCCTACACAGGCGCCTACAATCTTGTGACAGATGCACCCTGACCCCACCCTTGCATTCCCAGTTTTGGTTCCAATTTCCTTTGGGGTTATAAATTGTCTTTTTTTTTTTTTCCAGTCCTGTGCTGGCATTTAAATAGCCATTGAACGTAAGGTATCACTCATTATTGGTGCTAATGCAACACCAGCTCTGAAACCTAGCTTGAAATACTGATGTTTGCCCTGTCATTGTGTATAACTCGTACATTAATACCCAGCTCTTCAGATGTTGAGAATGTAGCTGACCTGATTTGTGTGGTCGGGGAGGATCAAGTTCCAGTCTTCAAAGTAATTTATTTGATAATTGTTACATCTTTGTTGTTCAGTGGCTGGGCAGGTACTGAATAGTCTTCAGGGTCTTTAGCACTTTTTGAGGTTTTAGAAAGAGAATGTCCTAGAAGCTAAGGTATAAAATATAAAGTAGTTGCATGCTCCACTAGTCTACAGCAGTAACATAGCTCCCAATAAATTTTAAGGCAGCTGTTGGTGCATTTTTATTGACTTCTCCCTAATAAGAGTCATAGAAGAATGGTACTTCACCCCTACATCTCTTGAATGGGGACAATATATTAAGCTATTCAGCACTAACTCTGACATTCCCTTTTGAATCTTTCTAGACGCTCAAGTAAGAAATACTGCTTACTAAACTCTTCATTACATTTTTGGATAGTTTCCTCTGAAGAGATAGAATAATTTACAATTTTTACTGCAACTTGCATTGGTAAAGCTTTGCACTGGTAATTTAATTCTATATTCATTTAGTTTGAATTACACAGGGAACATCTGCAACAATTCCTAACAATAACTACATTTCAAGACAATTACACAGTAATAACTAGAGCTACAGGATGATGTCAAAGCTAGAAAAGGAAAAAAACACCACACACACAGGCTTTGTGCATGAAATTAAATTTTGTTCTTAATTGGGAAAATGCAGGTTTATCAAAGAGTCTTTGTAACACCACATGCATCTATTTTATATATTTGTTTCTGTATGTACTGCAATATCTTCTATTTGCCACTTAGTGAATCTGTTTTGTTTTAGGGTACACAAATTTCCTTTCCTTTGTTGTCAGCTCTTCTGAATAAGATGAAGGCAATGACATAAAAAGACTCTGTAGGATTTACATTGTCAGTCTTATGGAATTAGGACTGTGCAAGGACTCAATTCCTGAAATTTTCTACTACAGGGTTTTTTTTTGTTTGTTTGTTTGTTTTCTTTTTTTTTTTTTTAAGTAGATCTATGGCATTTTTAATGAGTGCATTGTTACTTCTCTGTGTTGTGCTATTTAACTAATTCACTTATTTACAAGATCATGTGTTTTTGTCCAGAAAATCTAGATGGATGAGTAGACAGACATATGCAATGAGTCCAACAGCTCATCACACATATCAGCACTTGAGAATCTATTCTGATCAATTTGGGATGCTTTAAGTTTGTCATATCCATCCAGCAAGCTGAGCATAAATTTGCTTGATAGTACACTCAGCTGGATCATATTCTTATGATGCCTTCTGACATACCAGTTTACCTAACAGATAGTCATATTTTTCTTCCCCAAATACACTTTATGCTTCCACAGTCAAACAGATCATAGTAGACATCAACATTCATGTTTTATATTTTACTATTTTCTTTTGTTTTAAAAAGGGAAAATCCGTTGTTATATAGAGTAATTGTACTTCTGGAATTTCTTCCTTAATCTGATCAGTGAAGATGGAAGCTTATTTTTTTCAGATCTTCAAAAAATTGTATTCATAGTCCCATCAATATAAACCACAAAATATTTGATCTTTCTCTATTGTATCTTTCCATCTTTTCTGACTGAGCTGATATATTGGCTATTTTTTAAAAATTGTTGTGTTCTCTAAGGAACAGTAATACTTCCATTGATAGTTTGTCTCTGCTGTCAAACTAATGCTTTCAACTCTTAGTCCTTGTCCCACTTTGATCTATATTCCATAGAATCTGTCCCTTCCAGTTCTCATCTTCTTACACTGGTAAATTTCCTCAACGTTCAAACTGTATGTTGCTCAGATGGAATTGGCTGGTGAGAAGTAGAAATATGTTTGCCTGCATTTTTTTCTTACATCATCCCCTCTATGCAAAGGGAAAGCCCTGAAAAAATATAGAGTAAGCACCACTTTTGGTGTCAAGACTCCTTGTGGGCACAGTACCATGAGTGAAAAGTCACTGAAATCAAGTCAAGAACTGAAATCTGGGAGTTCACGGTAGCTTATAGACAAGAGAAAGAAAATCTGCACCATCAATCACCCTGCAGTCTTTCTCACAGGGCAGTGTCATTCAGAAAGGAAGTTTGTTACCTATAAAAGACCTTCCCTTCTCAGAGAATTCCAGCAAATGTTTTGCTTCTTAATGTTCATGCAGGGGAAAGTTCTATTTTGTTCCTTTGGCTTCCCCAGTCCAAATCAATTGCTCAGCCCCTTCATTTTTTCCTTCTGCTTTTGTTATAATAGCATGGCTGTGAGTGCATTTGTCGTGCTTGAGCCTTAGCTCAAAATCATTGCTTTCCTTGATATTCCTTTTGCCAAATTATTCTATTTATTTATTTATTTTCTGTTAAAAACAAAAAACCAAAAAACAGCCCTCAAGGCTTTTTGGTAAATGCCTCCTATTTTATTATATTGGCCTATAATGTCAGCGGCAGATGTTGGTGATATGATAGTTGACGTTAAACCTTCTTGCCAATATTATCCTTTTGGATTTCCTGGAACCTGGACTAACCATCAGCTCTGACCACTGCATAACGACAATGACTAAGCTGAAGGTTCAAACTTTTAGGGTCAGGCCAGAGAAGAAGACAACCTTTATCTTGCAACATGATAAAACCAACACTCTTAACACATAGAAGACCATGGAACAATTTGCTAATTTCAGCTGGACTGTCTAACTAACTGACTAACACATCCACCATATTGTCTGGATTTGGTGCCTGCTGACTTCTGTCTGTTTGAGATGATGAAAGATGGATTGCATGGGCAACATTTTCTTGACAACTACATCATCATAGCAGCTGTGGGTCATCTACTTTCGTGCAGAAACATCATCATAGCAGCAGTGGGTCACCCATATTGGTGCAGATTGTTGCAAGAGTGGCATGCAGGCTCTTGTACACCACTTGTAAAAATGCATAGCTAATTGTGGTAGCTATGCTGAAAAATAGTGTTTTGTAGTGGAGAATTTGCTCTATCAAATAGTGCTCTTCGTATCAGTTGTAGTTTTCACATAAATTACTTTCAGAACAACCTTTGTAATTGCAGAAGATGATACTAAGGCAGTGAATATACTAATTATTTCTCATTTGAAGTTTGAGTTGTAAACAGTTTCACTGAATTAACTTCTGAAATTAATCAATTCCAGAAACACATTTTTTACAATCTTATAAAAATGAATAAATAATTTTCACTTGGATAATTGCTTAGCTGGGTAAAAATATAGAGGTAGTAGCAAAACTAGACTTCTGAATTGGCAGCATTAATACCTACAGTATACAGTATAATACCTACAGTATTAGTGCAAAATTCAATTACAAAAACAGAGATCTGATCGCACATTTTTAAGGTCATTTTGATTCCTTATTGTACATGGATATACTTTGTTGAAATTCATATTTTCAGATTGCTCAATAGCATTGCACTGCATCAGATGTTAGTGCTTAGCAGGAATATCTTACAGCAAATATCTGACAGATGACTTCAATAAACTCTGTGGGAAAATTAAATAAAATGTCTATCAGATTATTTCTTATACTTACATGATGAATTAGATTTATTCTGAGGGTTGATTTACTGGTAATCATGAGTTGCATGGAAGTTTTTATATTCAAAACCTATACCTTCACATTCTTTTTAAAAAATTAAAAAAGGAAATAAGCATATATCTGATTACTAAAAATGTGCTGAGTCAGGTTCCGTATTTTGTCTTCTAAGGCTTCATGATTAATCCAATCCTTTCTGGGAATACCTTTCTTTGCTGCATGAGCATGAAGCATGCGACACTTACAAGTGATACTGGTCAACAGAAATTTAAACAGCACAGATCAATAAAAACATTTCCTGTGGTAGGATTAATAAAGCAGTGCATACATCATAGACAGCCATTCCTTTTCCATCTTTTTGAATTCAGTCATGCCAGACCTGTGGGTAAGTGTGCAATGTGCTTGTAGCTTTTTTTGAAAGAGAGCATTTATCAAAACTGTGGTCTGATAATAGCTGCCTTGGAGATTCTTGGTTTTAAATATCATGTGATCACACTCACACATTTCAGGAACTGCCCTTGTGGCTATAGATTTTCACCACTTCATAACCTCAAGTCCTCTTTCTTGGGAGTTATTCACCCAAAAGCTGATGCATGCACAATAGCCACATCAGAAAATGAGAGGTTCAGTGAGGAAAAACTATGCCCCAAAGGACCTTCCTTGAAAGAACGTGATGCTAGGGCAGGACATGTGCTTCAGAAATGAAAGAATGAGTGTTGAAAAAACCTTTTCATCACTTGTAAGCCCCACAGCAAACTGCTAGCACTGGTAGTTAGCAATTCTACCAGAAAATAAAGAGCTTGTCAGCATTTTATCCCTTGGAGACATCCATCACTTGTCCCTGGAGCCTTTCAAGGAAAGGCTGGATAAGGCTCTGAGCAAGCTGATCTAGCTTTGCTGTCCCTGTTCATTGCAGGGGAGTTGGACTAGATGGCCTGCAGAGGTCCCTTCCAATTCTAAGGATTCTATCATTCTATGATTTTATTATCAAATTTTAAAATTGAATCTTATATATTCACTCCAGTCAGGGACTTCACACACATCTTAGGTCCAAATACCTTTTATAAATCCCAAACTTAGTGTACAAGCATTTCAGTACAAAGTGAAGAAAATAATGTTGTCCTACCAGTTTTATACAAATGCAGTGGCAGAATTATCTTACTGTGTGACTCTTTGTCTTGCTTGCATGATCTGTATATCCATGTATCTATTTAGAACAATAAAACTTAATTCTTTTAAGTATTATGGTTGGGCTTTTCCTTCTTTAAGTGATTCTGCGTTGATAGGGAATCTCTATTAGTGATTCAGTGTGGTCTTTGGAAGTAGGACTGCTCTTAAATGCCTCACATGGAAAGAACTCTGGAGTCACTGTGGGTTTTGCTTCCCTCTGCCACTGAAATTCTCTTCAGAGGATGTACATTTCTAAACAGGAGGGGAAGTCTTTCCCGGCACATTTTTATGCCAGATCAGTGGAAGGGACCATGGCAGAAAGGGGCCAGGAGGTTTCTTAAAGATAGTGTAAGAATTTGGCAGTTCCTCCAAAATGTGTAAACTCTGCAGAGGTGAAACCCGTGGTCATCTCTGTAGGAAAATTTTGGGACAACTTTACGGAATAAATTTGGAGAATTTCTTTGTACAAATAGGCACAAAGTGGACTTCTTAAAAAACACAGATTTAAGTTAACATTGCTTATGATTACAAATTCTACTGAGTTCTCAAAGTTACAGAATTTTGCCAGACTACAGTAAAAGGTTGAAGTTATCTCAAACTCCAGAAAACAAAAAAAAAAGGTAATTAGATTACTTTCATTTTTGAAAGTGCCCAGGACCTTAAATGTTTGTTTTATAAATGGTGAGTTCTACTGTAGTCATTAGTGTTAAAATTACCTACCAGCCATGACACTTTGTTTTCAAACAAGGTTAATAAAATATTTAAACATTTTTAAAATAACAAGCAAAACTCCTTGAAATAAGGAAACATTATCATAAGTAAACATAATGTTGTTCTGTCACGAAATATCCAAGAGTCCTTTCCTTCTTGGAGAGATGAAAATAACCGCACATGTTTCTTTTAGGTTTGAAAAGAGTGTGCCATTTCAATATTCTGCAGCCTTCTTTTTAACGACCTACGTGTAGGCCCACATAACACTATGAAAACAAAGATATCAAAACAATGTGGAAAGTCAAATCCAAGCTGAAGTTGGATTTTACCAGTAGTTTCTTTATCTGCAGTGAAAAACTAAACAACACTCAGTGCTGTAGAGAATCTTGGATCCAAATTTTGAACTGCCTCATAGACCTCTGAATACTGGAAATACTCTCACTGGTGAGAATGAGCTTTTCACGAAGTGTTTATATTAGCAATCTGTGGTTTGGAACTAATAAGTAACACTGCTTGTGCCTTATCTTTGCCTTCACAAATGCAGACACTTCTGTGTTGGCAAACTCCTGATGCAGAATAGCAGGTGATCTGGGCACTCTGGTAGAAACCAGACAAATTGGTTTGCAAAAAAAAAAAAAAAAAATAGTTTGGCACTATTGCTGAAACTGTTCTGGCAGAAAAATACCTACTAAGTGAAAATTAGTAGATTGGAGACTTAATGTTTGTGATAAACATGAAAGGGATATTTAGTCCAGACTGAATGGCTCCTCCTCACAAATGAAAATAAAATTACTTAAAATATGAGACACTGATACAGATCTCAAGCTGAACTGCTGAGCATTTCCTGTTATTATTGTCTTCATTCATAATAAAGTAAACTTGAATAGCTGAAAGTAGAACAGGCCACCAGAATTTTAACATTTCTGTTATGTTCCCAGTGCAGAGAAATTCTAAAGCATATAAGAAGGTGAGGACCTCCTTTGGAGAGACAAACCCTCCTCTTGAGGTGGGGAGTTCAGAAGAGGTGGGTGGCCTCAAGTCTTGGGAGACTTTTCCTTTATATGGACGATTCTCAGATTCTCATAGAAAGGTAAATTACTTGCCTTTTGAGTAGGTTGTCTTTCAGAAAAGTGTTATACTTCTAATCCTAATATATATTAAACTTTTCCTGCTCTAGCTTCCAGCAGGAGGATATCTAATTTGAATGTTATCATATGGACTTCTTATCATCTCTGTGCCCTTGAGGCATACTTACTAAAATGTATTGTTACCATTTTGCATGTATAAACCTGTTGACTACATCTTACCCATATTTTCTAAAAAGCTTTCCTTTTTATAGGGTTTCTGCTTATTTTTCAACTTCTTTTACTGCCTTCATTTGTTGACATTTACATCTACAAACTTCATAACTGACTACTGCATCTTGGCCATACTAGCCTTTACTGGCCTTTAGATGTCTGATGAATTTCCTGATGCCACTCAGAAAAACCCCTGTGCACTTTCGTAGCAATATGCTTCATTTGTGACCTGAAATGATGAGTAAGTTGACCTTTCACAGTTCACAATTACACCACCCCCAGGACTCCAAATGATTTGGTTGTAAAGAGAGGAAGGAAAGATGTAGAGCCATCACACAAACTTCTCTATCATCTTTGAAGGGGAAAGGTAACAAACAAGTGAAAAATCCAAGCCATTAAAATAAATAAATAAATACATAATTAGTGATAGTAGCATTCCTACCCCAAGGACAATATAGCACACAAACAGATGTATCTCTTCTCAATAACTTCTTTGTCCTTTAATCTAAATATTGCTTTCCTACACACCCTTTGGACATGTAGAAGTGACCTTCCTAACAGCACATTTTCTACAGATCTCAGATCTGTGAATGTCACGGCCCTCTCTCTGCAACTTCATAGGTATCTTCCCAACCTTCACATAATTTCAGGGAATGTTAGTCCCTTGATTGTATCAGTATTTCACAGAAAAAAATCACAGTTGTTTCCATGTCCTCAAAGTTCCAACCTCTCCCTTCTAAGAAGTATTGCCTTGTACCCCACATGTTCCGTTCAGTGACTGCATGATCTTCCTGTTTAACAATGGAAAATAATGGAATATATGATTAAAATAACTTTGCTTAGTCACTGAGCCCTCCAGTCTTTAGAACACTGCTGTAATTACACGAGCAGGCTGTATGTCTGTTATTTGGAAACATGACTGCTGTCGATCCAGTGAGATGAGGATGAATGAGTGGATGTCTCTTTTTTGCTAAACTGCAGTGAGCATTCTCCTTAACTCCTTCACTGAAGTAAAATCTGAGTTTATGTAGGTCTGTTGTGTTTCATTCCAGGCAGGGTTTCTACCAGGCACATAGCAGAGCAAAGCAGAATGGAACTGAGTAAAAAATTGGATTTTACCATGCTCCGCTGTTAATGTTATTTTAGATATTGCTCATGCAACTGCTTCAGGGGTGCTAGGCACAATCCATTTCTAAGATATAGTTATTGCTTAGTGGCGTATTTTGCTCAGGATCTGCACAACTGTTATTTACTCTCTAGTAATGTGGAAGAACTAAGTTAATCTTTCTACAAAGTATTGAACTGTTTAACCTGACACAGCACATTGCTTTGCTGTCTTTTCCCCTCTGTTCTAAGATTTTAAATGGGATTACAGAAGGTGTTTATATACCTGAGTTCAATTCTCCTCCTTGTAGTAGTATAGTGTATTGGTTTTTTTTTGTTTGTTTGTTTTGTTTTGTTTATATCAAGACTTTAGTTCACCAAATACACGTAGGAGTGCTTGGCATAATGCAATAAACACAACTTTCTGTTACCATACCAGATGGCAGACAAGAAGCCCATAGCAAAGCTCAAAACTGATACCCCTACCTCACAGAATGTAAAGAAAATTCAGCAACAGGAACAAATATTGCAATCTATTAAAAAATGTTCTAAAATTTAGCAGCAACTCTTCTTGTTTTTAGAAATCAAGAATATTGGAAAACTCAAGACACACATCTGAAAAGTCAGTTGTGCATCAGGGCAGTATTTTGTTATAGTTCTGCCAACAAGGCTCAAGAGAGATTGTAAATATTCTAGTCACTAACAGTGCTTAAAAGTACTCAAGGGTTTTGTAGTAACTTTTGTGACTGATGTCCAAGGCTGCTAAGTGTAAAAAAAGCTTAATATCTATTCCAGGAGTGATTTAGTTCTTTAAATGACTCAAAATACTGGTGATCATTTTGATGCAAATCAGTGATTTTACATTCAAGAACCAGTAAGCACCTATTTTCTGAAAGCTAGACTTCTGCAAAGCAGAACTCAGAAATATAGGAACATAAGGTATATATTTTCAGTACTGAATATACTTAGAATGCATATGTAGACAATACTAAATTGGGAGGAGCTGTTGAGAGTAGAGAGGGTTGATAGATGATCTTATCAGTGCTTACAGATATCTAAAGAGTGGAAGTCAAATGGATGGGGCCAGATTCTTTTGGGTGGTGCTCAGTGACAGGAAAATGGGCAACGGGCACAAACTGGAACACAGAAAGTTCCATATGAAAACATTGAAAGGTTTGAAGGAAAAGATATATGAGGAATATAGGCCTTATGGCAGTGCACAGATCATTACAGGGAGGAGAGCAGCAAAACTGAGCTCTTTTCTCTGTGACAGCGACAGAGTCCGAGGGAACAGCATGGAGCTGTGTCAGGAGAGGAGCAGATCGGGGTTAGGGGCAGGTTCTGCACCAGAAGGCGGTGGGGCTGGAACGGGCTGCCCAGGGCAGTGGGCACAGCCCAGAGTACGGGAGTTCAGGGAGCGCTTGGACAGTGCTTTCAGAAATGTAGTTTGAATGTGGTGATCCTGCAGGGTGACAGGAGCTGAACTGAATGATTCTTGCTGGTCTCTTTCAACTCATGATATTCTACAATTCTGTGATTTTGTAGCAGTTTCCTCCATTTTCTTGCATCCTATTTCAAGGGGAAGGCTGAAACATTCCCTCCTTGACATCTGTTTCCCTTGACATCTGATGTGTTTTGGGCTCCCATCTCCCATTGCTGGGAGCTGTGGAGAGGAAATTACAGGAGATAGCTATGCCACACATGGGCTTCCTGACAGTGATACTGAGGTCAAAAGATTCTTCTGTGAGGCACATATGACATGTTCTTCTGCTTAGTTCTCCAGTTCTCTGAGACTGCATCTGAGTTTTTCTCAGCAAGTACCATAACCTGGAATGTTCCTAGCTCCCCAGTGGCAATTAGATGCACACCCACATTGGGCATGTCATAGTCATTGCCTCACTCTCTGCTGCTGACATTTTCATTCAAAGGGATTTATTTCCCTTCACTGTATTACAGATGATCCTTATGCTCATATACGCTTCTTTGTAAGTACTCTTGTAGATCTTTAAAATAATCCTATCTGCATGCTTTTATCTACACTTCTTTTTAATTAGAAACTCAATATAAGGAATATTAATGAAGCTAGTGCTCAGGTCATCTGCATCCCACATTACAATGGTCTTAACTAACATAAAAAATGTTTCTGCTGTAGATAGATAAAACTTTCAGGCCACTTATTTTCACTTGATATTTTTCTGTTTGGTATCGTGCATATTCATGACAGATCCATTGTGCAAAGTTTTTTTTGTTTGCCGTTGTATATTTTAGCTTCTGCACATACTACCAGCAATGATAAGGAGAATCCTTATGCCTCCTTTTAATCCAATTACCACAATCTTGCACTATTTTTTTTAAATTAGAAAAATATTTAAGATTACATAACTGAATAAAATGCTATCCATCTCCACTTTATTGAGATCACTCAGTGAAGTTTCATGGAATGCTTTGTCTTCAAACTAACACTTCTGAAGTCCTTGCATGCTTCTGATGACTTCCTTGGTTTTCTTTATGACAGTAAGTCCCTGTGTCACAGAATGTACTTCTGAACATCAGTTATCCTGCTGTCTTACACCCTTGACTTGCTGATGTGGTATGTACCCTCCTAGTTTCAATTACGAGGAAACACACCTCCAGTAAGTTTTAGTGAGATGGGAAACATTGCAATGAGAAATCTGAAGGTGTAAAAAATTATTAGGGTAAGAATACTTGCTTTTCCTTATGCAGCAGAATAAATCACTGCATATCTCATTGAAAAACAGTGTAATTACACCAATAAGAATGGTATCGCATACTGTGATTCACAGAAAATACACCCCCAGCCACTAATATTCAGAAAAACTGCAGCTTACTTTGTTCTGATTCACTTAGGTACAGAGAATTTTCTTAAAAGTTAGAGGCCCGTTCAAATTTAAATTAGCCTATATTAGCCAGTATTCTTGTAAATAAGGCATGTCAATTCAAATACAGAGAACTCCAGCATACCTTATTCGCTAAGGGAATTACATATTCCTACATTTTGTAACACGCAACCTCATTCATAATCTGTATGATTCATGCAGGAAGTTATTCAAGAATAGAGGAAAAACAAAAGAATTACAGAGGAAAGTTAAGAGAGTGTAAAGCAAAGAAAGAAAGCAAAGCAGAGTTGAAAAAAAAGATGTACGTGAACTTACTGTAAAAATGGGAGAGGGTTAAAAATCATTAAGGGAAGAAAACTGCTGTAAGTGAACTGTGGGACTTAAAAGTATGACAAGAATAAGCTACTTATCAAAGAAACATATTAATTATGTGTATATTTACCTTACTATTTACAAATAGGCAAGAAGAACCATTCATGATCTCAGCAGAAGTGATGAAAAGAAGGTCTGGAAGGAAGCAAGTGGTGGTTATACAAAAGATCTGACAGAGGCAGGTTCTTCCAAACAGGTCTCTCTAGAGGCTCCTTGGATGTATTTGCACCATCTTTAGTGAGCATGTTTTGTTTCAGATGATAACCAGATCCCCAAAAACCAGAAGTGTGGGCTAGTGGCTCTGTTATATACAGCCTCTGCATTGTGCCAGACTTGAGCATATAGCTTATGTAGACAGATGGACAATGACAGAAGATAAATCTGTGTATGAGATGAGGTTGATAAAGTATTATGGATATACTAATTCTCCCAAGAGTGCTAGTAAAAGCGAATCAAAAGCCCATTCTGTTACCACTGTAATCAGAAGGTTTAGTTCCTCTTCAATAAAAAATGTTGTCTTTCATTGTCTTAACTTTCATTTTTGAGACTATTTTAATAGAAGAGATATAATACAACTACTATATAACTAACTGGGAAATAATAAACTAAACTACTATTTAAAAAATTCAGAAAACCTGCGCACTTCGTATGTTTTCATTAAATCTCTTTGGTGTAGCTATTTTTTCCCTTTATCAGCTCCTCTGACTAACTGTCTTTAAGACCTCCTGCCCTTCTGCCCAGCATTAGCAGTCTCCAGAAATCTGTGGGTACCAGAAGACTCAGCTTTATGTTTGATCAGAAAAGTTAAATCAGGAACTGTTTAATGTGTTCTCCTGCCTCTTACTGACCTTTTCACAAGAAATGAAACCTGAAAGAGGCACAGCTATCTGTGAACACTGATGAAGGTAGTTCTTGAGCTGGCATGAGGAAAAAGAAAAAAAATTAGGACGGCAGAATTTAAAGAAAAAAAGAAAACCCCAATGTGGTATACTTTACTCCCAATACCAAAGCTTTTGATTTCAAATTTAAATGCATGCAGGAATGTAAAACACATTTTATCTCTTCTCTTCTTGTTTACCCTTTCCAGTTCTTTTTAATTACATTCTACTGTTGGGCCTTGTCTTTTATGGCAAGCACCAGTGAAAGCAAGAGCAGTTTTGTCAGTCCTCACTGACTTCAGAACTGAGCCTTGGATAAGTGAAATCAAGTCTCAAATGTGCAAAAAGTAGTGACATATGACATGAGGAAAAAGATATTTGCTAGCCAAACACTTCTCTGAAATTTACAAAAGCTACTTTTCCTATATCACTCCTTTCATTATGTTATCTAAAACATCTATTTTACTCATGTAAGTAGTGAGATAAAATTATATTTATAGAAGGTGTTTTTAAGACATCTTTGCTTAAAAGACCTCTTGCCTTGTTTTTCTCTTCCAGATGCAAGAAGTGCTAATGTAATTACAATCTTTGCATAGTTCCAATAGCTACTTCTCAGTAATCAGAAGAAGTATTTTTACAAAACTTAAGCAATAATTTTCCTGATAGAATTTGTGTTATGCCACAGAAACATGATAAATTATGAAAAGAATAGCAAAAACAATCCCAAAATCAATTGCGTATTTATAATTCTCACTGATACAGGCTATACGGTAAAAGAAAGCTGAGGAAAAATTATTGCCCTTTCTCCAAAAGTTCCAGTCGAAATCTGCTGTTCCCCTAAGAAAGTGTCGACAGATCAAACACTCAGCATTTAGCTGAAGATATGTGGTTCCTAGTGCCATCTCTAGGCTGAGAATTATTTCACATTTTGCACTGGAAGTGAGTCTCTTATTGTGGAAGAGAGAGTTAATTAAATCCTAAGGGGATTGAATAGAAATGACAGCTCTCTTCAGGAACTACTGTCTGCTTATATAAAACACCAGTGATTTGGCCCTGTAAGCATCACAGTTCTATAAAAAAAAATTCTAAGAAAACTGAGTGTGTTGAAGCAGAGTACTGAAATTTGATGTTCTAGCCCAAGGGTCTTACAGGAAGTTTTGAAGTGATCAGATAGAAGATATCTTAGTGGCCTTCTGTTCTGTGGATTTCAGAGTAGTTTCTGTAAAAGTTTTTCACTTCTGGGGACATTGACACTTTTCTAGGACTTTGCTGGAATCTTTCAAACTCTACAACAAGGGAATGCGTTTGAGTTTCAGTGGTCACTGAGAGGCCACTGCTATCAGCAAGGTTCCGTATGGCTGACTTCTGCTTAGAAATTTGGAATATTTATTTTTAATAGCTGTGCTTTTTTAGATCAAAAGAGATGCTAAGGTTTTCTTCTGCAACTTTATTATTATGCTGATCTTTATCTCTTTTCCCCAATCCTAGCTTGTAGATTTTATTAGTTTCATATGGACAATCTGGTGACAGATGACAGAAGCTTTCTCCAATTTAGCCTGTATTTTTACTAGAAAAAACAAACCTGATTCATTAATCAATATTAAAGGTTCATTACACCACAAGGAAAATGAACCATGAGTGATTAATCACTCATTGAATCTCCTGGTGGTCATGTAATAGTATGTGACTGTTTTCCATTACTAATTGCTCTGGGTTCTCCTGCCTTTTATTAATAGTATGTAAAAAGCCATCAAGATAGGTAGAAATTCTCGCAACTCCTATGTGTACAAGTTTACATAGAGAAGGTGAGAAAATTCAGCCAACACTATTCTTGTTCCAAAGCTGCTATAGATGCTCACCTGGCTGGAATTTTTGCAGATGTTATAAATAATGCCTGGTCCATTTTTCATTTCTGGAAAATGAACACATTCATTGTTCTCCTTACAAAGATGAAAAATGAACTGGGTATTTTTGTCTTTACAAAGCACTTGGCGAAAGAGCATGTAGCTCTATATCAGAAATAAGAGCAATTTTGCTGTGTTATCATGTGTTTGGCAAATAAATATTGGGTCATATAAAGGTCAGAAACTTGCGAAAAAAATTTGATTTGTTTTTGATTTAGGAAAAAAAAATGGTTGAAGGGTAGTGAGAGATGTGTTCACAAAGACAAACTCACACTGCAGAATCATCTTCACTTTAATAGATGTTGACGAAATTGAAACTGTTTAGTAATGAGAAATAACTTCACTGTTACCTATGTTGTGTTTAACCCTCATTACCTATTCATTTTTGTGTTTTCAGCCCTTAACCTTAATTGATAACCCTTGTTTATTGATTTCAGTGAGTGTCTAAACATTATGAATATACCTCAAATGTTCAGTAGGCAATTCCTGTCATATTTCACAGATTTCTTCTTTCTTTTCTTTTCTTTTCTTTTCTTTTCTTTTCTTTTCTTTTCTTTTCTTTTCTTTTCTTTTCTTTTCTTTTCTTTTCTTTTCTTTTCTTTTCTTTTCTTTTCTTTTCTCTTCTCTTCTCTTCTCTTCTCTTCTCTTCTCTTCTCTTCTCTTCTCTTCTCTTCTCTTCTCTTCTCTTCTCTTCTCTTCTCTTCTCTTCTCTTCTCTTCTCTTCTCTTCTCTTCTTTTTCTCTTCTTTCCGCTCTGCTCCTCTTAAAATCTAATGTTAGTTAAAATAAAATATTTACCACAAAACAAATAATAAATCAGCTTTATAATTATGCTGTAAATCTAATCTATTCATAATTTCTGTCAAATCTTTCAGGTGCTCTTGATGAATTATTTTATTTAAACAACACTAAGACAGGGAAAATGATTTATTTGAAAATAAGAAAACCGTAAGTAGACAGCATTTCTTTCAGAGAAAGTGAGAAAACACATCTTCTCACAGAACTTTTAAGTCAGAGGACTCATTCTTGCTTTCTTTTCTGACTTCACTGAATGTAATGAAATAAAAGTATTTGTGACAATTACACAGCAGATTTGCATGCAGCCTGTCAACCTACACGAGATTGCAGAAATTGTTCTTTTTCTGCAATGTTTCATTGTCAGAAGTTGAGGTTGATTTATCATTTTAAACAAATCAGGTATGGATTTCCAAAGAATGGATTTTTATATAGATAAAATGAGTAACAGAATGTTCCCTGATTACCACAACAGAAACTGACAAAGTCAGATCAGATGAGAGCAAGGGTACAAAACGATCATGAGTCTAATGGCAGTTACAGACTGTTCCATGTACTCTGCATTTGTCACTGGGAGGACTGTTTGATGGGTCTGTACAGAGCCCCATCCAACCATGTCTTGAACACATCCAAACATGGGGTATCCCTAACTTCTCTGAGTAACCTGTTCCAGTACCTCATCACTCCCTTAGTAAAAAATTTCCCCAGGACATCTAAATGTCCCCTCTTTTAGTTTAAAACCATCCCCCATTTTCCTATTACTACCTTCTCATGTAAAAAGTTGTTTTCTTCCTTATTAAAATCTTCCTCTAAGAATTAAAGGTAATTTAACAGTGTTATTGTGCTCGTGTAGATTCCATAGAAATAAAAAGGAGGAATTACTTTTGGAGTGACCTACGTATGATCTGTTACTCTTCTGTTTCTCTCATCAAAGATAATAAAAAAGATGAGTCAGTGTAATTGGTAGATTATCAGTAGAGAATGGCACAAGGCTCTCCAACATGGTGTCAAAACGCTGCAGTAGTTAGGCTCCATACAAGACAGGAACATATTTTAATTCTAGAGTAATAGTGATTTAATTGGAAGTAATAAAAAAAATACAGAATTTAGAAATTTTTATTATTGACCTTGTCCTTGGTAAACTCATTTCTTCTTACAAAGCTAAAGCCAAAATCTGACAGCACCTTCCTCACACAAGGGAGAGGATTTACATAAAAATTGAACAAGACAGAACTACAGGTGACAAAAGCAGCTTTATAGGATTCCATTAATCTAGACCCTAGCACAATAATTAACACTGACAGATAATTATACTTGTTTAGATAAGAAAGAAATTCTGATTGGTTTGGAATTTGTGTTGCTCAACAGCTTGGTGCACTGCAGCTGCTTTTGTTTCTCTGATAGTGTGGTACCCATTAACTCCTTATTCTCTGATGCTTAATTTTCAGCTCCAGCCACTCTGATTGCACACTTCTTGCTCTAAAATGAATTTGTCAGTGCAGTTTCAGAGGTATACCTGCTTTCTTGTTCACCCAAGAAGAGTGAGATTACTGATGACTTAGAAATGATGATTTAACTTTATAAAATTACATGTTGCTTTTCTGTATAACGTCTGAAATCATGAAATTATGCAGAATAACTGGTGAACAGTCTTAAATCCTTTTATGAAGTAGTCAAATGCACATCTCATTTAAAGCAATGTCACATGCAATCTGTCAGTGTACACCTAGTACGATACATCTTCTGCACACAAGTCTCCCAGTATCTTTCTCTGTACACATATATTGTAATACTTGTCTGTTTGACTTAAAATAAGTACTGTATATGCAGATTTCCATGTCAAGAAGTCACATAAGTAAGGTGTTTGTACTTGGTTCATTTTCATTTCTTGCTTTGCATTCATTTTCTTTGTACACAGTATGAATGTTCCATTAATTTATCTCCTTGTTCTGATTGCTACTTTCCACCTTATCTGTATACTGTATCTATTTACCTTTTTTTACCCCAAAAGCAGAATCAAAGGGAAAAAACGAAGAGATGATAAATCTCCTCATAGTGATATTGCTCATTTTCAGTGTTCCTTGTAGTCAGTCTTTGTACTGCTCACAAGTTGACTGCTTTCCTAAGGCTAGATGTAAACAGAAGGAGAGGTGTGAGACAATTCCAGCTTTTTATACTCTGAAACTTATGCCACAGGCTTTTTTTCAGTGAAAAACTAAAAATTACATGTTAACACTAAGAGCTTCTCTACTTGCAGTAAAGAAATAAAAGAGTTCTTCAGCCATGCTTTAAAACTTCAGCAGAAATGATAAAAACCCAGGTATATGAAGTAGTAAACAAATACATCAGTAATACTGCCTCAGGAGGAATGGAGCCCTGTGGAGCAAAAATCTCAGTTCTTCTGAAGTATTTGATGACAAATCCAGACCTAACAACTAGAGTAAGGGTTTCATGGCACTTTGGGCAGGATTCAATAACTTCAATGTTGGCATCTAGAATTATTTTAGGTTCCCTAAGGCATTCAAGCCTTTGCATGTATTTGGTTGATAGAGAATAAAAAGTCTATAGAAATATGCAATGCTCTGCAGTGGCAGAGAGACGACAGGTACCAGGAACATAGTAATAAGGTTGTAGTAATACTTACTACAAGTAATAATAATAATACTTACGTACAAGTAATGTCTACCTTCATGTAATTCCCTTCTGCACTTTTTGTGTTTGGCTCCTTATATGCTTTACTTTTGCAATTGTTTCTCCAAATAGTAGTAATCAAGGTCTAAATACTTCTATTTTCAAATGTTTTATTTGCAAACAATCCTAGAATCATAGAATTACCCAAGTTGGAAGGGACCCACAAGAATACTGGAGTCCAACTCTTGGTTCCACAAAGGGCCACTCGAAATTCAAACCACATTTCTGTGGGTGTTGTCCAAACACTTATTGAACTTCACCAGCTTGGGGCCATACCCACTGCTCTGGGGAGTCTGTTCCATGCCGGCCACCCTGTGGTGAAGAACCTTTTCCTAAACCTGACCCTCCCCTGATGCAGCTCCATGTCTTTCCCTTGGGACCTGTCACTGTCACCAGAGAGCAGAGCTCAGCACTGCCTCTCTGCTCCCTTCATGAAGAATATGTAGACTATGATGGTGTCATACTTCAGCCTTCTTTAAGCTAAGCTAAACAAGCCAAATAATATCAGCTGGCAAACTAAGTGGCCTCAGTTATCACAATGATGAGATGTACGAATTTATTTTCTAATGAACTGAAGTTCACATATGTTGCAAACTAGTCTGAAGCTCATTAGTAAAGCTCTGAAAGGTCAAGTATATTTTCAAATGAGACTTTAAGATTGATCTGAGACTAATGTCATTATGTGTCAGGGAATATCCTGGATGTGCTATCCAGTATCACTTTAGTGGAGAGCAGACTCTTGTAATGCAGGAAAAATTCATGCCTTATCCCACAGTCTCTAGCAAGTGGTGGCCATTTTGAAAAATAGTGTTCTGTAACTGAGGATTTGCTCTATTGAAAAGTGTTTTTGTGACCTGTACATCTGTTGTAGTTTTAATGGAAATAAACAAGAGGCATTACTTTTGACATGGTCTATGTATATAAAATACATAAATATATAAACAGAACACTTATTTACATTTATCAGTCTTATATTAGAATCATAGAATCACCAAGGTTGGAAAAGACCTCCAAGATCATCCAGCTCAATCATCCACCTATCACCAATATATCCCAATAAACCATGTCCCTTAGTGCAACATCTAAATGTTTCTTGAACAACTCCAGAGACAGTGACTCCACCACTTCCCTGGGAAGCCCGTTCCAGCGACTAAGCACTCTTCTGTAGAAGAGCCTTTTCCTAACATTCAGCCTGAAACTCCCCTGGCACGATTTGATGCCATTCTGCCTAGACCTATCACTGGTTTTGTGGAAGAAGAGGCTGAGCCCCACCTCAACACAACCTCCCTTCAGGCAACTGTAAAGAACGACAAAGTCTCCCCTGAGTCTCCTGTTGTCCAGACTAAATAATCCCAGTTCCCTCAGCCATTCTCTATAAAACTTGCACTCCAGACCCTTCACAGCTTCGCTGCCTTTCTCTGGACATGCTCCAGGGCCTCAATGTCTTTCCTGTAGTGAGGAGCCCAGAACTGAACACAGCACTCAATGTCCTTATCCAGGTCATCAATAAAGATATTGAAAAGGACCCCAGTACCGACCCCTGGGGAGCATCACTCATGACCAGTCACCAGATGGATTTAACTCCATTCACCACCACTCTCTGGGCCTGACCATCCAGCCGGTTCTTTACCCAGCAGAGTGTACCTGTCTAAGCCATGGGCTGCCAGCTTCTCCAAGAGAGCACTGTGTGAGGCAGTGTTAAAGACTTGCTGAAGTCAACGGCCTTTCCATCATCCACCAGGTGGGTCACCAGCCTTCCTGGACCCTTCTACTCTTCAGAACTGAATCCCAAGAGACGCTCTCTACCAGTGTCCTGAACAGTCCAAAGACCACCCATCAAAAGTCCAAGGCAGCAGTTTTGCTGTCCCTCCTCCTGATTTCACCAAGAATCAAGAACTCAAGTATTTCATGGTTACTCTGGTTAAGACAGCTCCCAGTTTTCACATCTCCCACCAGTCCTTCTCTGTGAACAGCAGGCATAGAGGGGCATTTCCCCTGGTAGGCTTTTTTACCAGCTGCATCAGGAAGTTATCTTCCATATACTATAGAAACCTCCTACACTGCTTATTCAGCGCTGTACTGTATTTCCAGTGTATATCAGGGAAGCTGATTTCTCCCATAAGAACAAAGGCTGGTAATCGTGCAAATTCTGTCAGCTGCTTGTAGAACACCTCATCTGTCTCTTCATTCTGGTTAGGCAGACCCCCCACCAGGATGTCCACCTTGTTGGCACTCCCCTCATCCTTGCTGATAGGGATTTAGCCTTACCTTCTCAGCCCCAAGCTCAATAATATCAAAGCACTCTAACATAGAGAACCATGACACCACCCCTCCTTCCCTTCCTACCACTTCTGAAGAGCTTATAGCCATTCACTGCAGCACTCCAGTCGTGGTACCCATCCCATCAATAATTCAATAATGACAACTAAGTCATAATTTTCCTGCTGAACAATGGCTTCTAGCTTCTCCTGTTTGTTCATGATGTGTGTGCACTTCATGTAGTGCACTTGGTGTAATCAACTTGGTGTACTTGAGCTGCACTTAAGCTGAGCCTCTTGCCTCATCCCCAGTCACATCATTGTTCCCATAAACTCATCTCTAACAGGCCTGGTTTTACCCCCTTCATACCTAGTTTAAAGCCCCCTCAACAAGCCCTGCCAGGACATGATCTGGGAATTGATAAACAATGGATGAGTACTAATGGCTTCTTTCTGCTGTTTGTTACTAAAAGGAGACAGTTACTTATCAAGGAAGACTCAAAATGTGCCTACAATGTGCTCTGAGCTCAGAAAATCTGAAGTGAATCTCCTTAATGGGGCTGAACCACATCTGGCTCAATAAATTGTATATCTGCCTGTTCTTTTTTAGAGGAAGAAGTAATAAGATGGTCATGTGAAGTATGATGGCAGCTTATACAAACTACTTATTTTCCACTAATAGCATGGCAGAAAAGACAGATTAGGATTATATACTGAGCTTTGTACTTGCAACTAGGTTTACAGCTGTGAATATTTATGAATTGAAAAGCAAAAAAAGGAGACCATAATTTTCAGATGATTCCTTAAAAAATAATCTAGGGTACATATTTAAGTAAAACAGCTTTTATTATTATTATTTTTATTATTATATTTTTTTATTCTCCTGGGAAGCAATATCACAGAATCACAGAATTGCAGGAGTTGGAAAGGACCTCAAGAGATCATTGAGTCCAGCTCCCCTATTAAAGCAGGTTCCCTACAACGGGTTGCACAGGTAAGCATCCAGATGGGTCTTGAATACCTCTGTAGAAGGAGTCTACACAACCTGTCCAGGCACTTGTTCCAGTGCTCTGTTACCCTTAAGGTAAAGAAGTTATTCTGCATGTTTGTATGGAAATTTCTATGTTCAAGTTTTAGGCCGTTGCTCCTTGTTCTATTGCTACATACTACTGAGAATGAGTGGCCTCATCCATTTGCCTCCCACCTCCCTTTAGACATTTATAAACATTAATCAGATCTCCCCCTAGACTTCTTTTCCCCAGACTGAACAGACCCAGGCCTCTCAACCTTTACTCATATGGCAGATACTTTGAGGCCCTTCGTCATCTTTGTGGTTCTCTGGTGGACTCCTTCTAATAAATCCCTGTTTTTTTGAACAGGAGAGCCCAAAACTGGACACAGCAGTCTAAATGTGACCTTACCAGGGCAGAGCAGAGGGGGAGAATCACCTCCCTTGACCTGCTGGCCATGCTCTTTGTAATGCATCCCAGGATCCCATTGGCCTTCTTGGCCATCAGGGCACACTGACGGCTCATGGCCAACCTGTTGTCCACCAGGACCCCCAGGTTCTTTCCCACAGAGCTCATCTCCAGCAGGTCATTGCCTAACCTGTGCTGATGTATACAATTATTCTTCCCCAAGTGCTAGACTTGATACTTGCTCTTGTTAAACCTCATCAAATTGCTCCCTGCCTCACTCTCCAGTCTGTCCAGGTTTTGTTGAATGGTAGCCCAGCCTTTCAGTATGTCAGCCACTTCTCCCAGCATTGTATCATTTGCTATCTTGCTGAGGGTGGACTCCATCCCTTCATCCAAGCCATTGATAAAGATGTTGAGCAAGACTAGTTTCAACAATGACCCCTGGGGAACACTGCTAGTTACAGACCTCCATCCAGACTCTGCGCTTCTGTTGGCAAACCTCTAAGCTCTGCTAGTCAGGAAGTTAATAGCCCACCTCACTTTCTAAGTTTCATAACAAGGATGTTGTGGGAGATGGTGTCAAATGCCTTGCTGAAGTCAAGGTACACAACACCTGCTGCTCTCCCCTCATCTATCTAGCCAGTGTTGTCTAATGTATTGCTTTATTCAATTTTGTTTTCTCAAGATTCAAGATTGTTTTGCAAATATGGTGGTGATTTTAAAGGATATCTTTGTTATTTGATTAGGACTAGTTCAAACACAAGAAAAAACACTCTTGGCTTTGCTAGCTCAGACTATATCCCCAACACGATAGTATCATTATAAATTATTTTATAGAGTATACAGAAAATGTCTGTATTACATACAGCAGTTTTGACACTAATAGTGCCAATGGCTGTGAGTTATGGCCAAATAATGTTAGTAGAAAGAGATTAAACACTTTTTATTTTCAATAAAAAGGCTAAACCCAAGAGAAACGGGCTGTAAAAAGCAGCAGTTGAATCATGTAAACCACTCTAATTGTGATTGTTCTAAGGAAGGGAAATATCAGATAAGATATATCAGACAACATCCACATTATAGTCAACAAATGAATGACAAACAACATCTCACAGGAAGCAAGCAACAATTACAAGATAGTTATGTATAACTGGACTTGAGGTAGTGGTTTGGGAATTTGGGAGGTCATTGAATTATCTGCTAGATGTGATTTTCAAAAATGAGACAAAGAATATGCCTGACTATAAACTGGTTAATTTGCCAACGATATCAAATTTCGGACATCTCGAACTTAAAGCACGTCACAAAGAAAATGGAGATAAAAAGATTAAATACAAAAGAAAAATCTCTGAACACTCAAAATAAAGTTACATTGATAAATGAAAGTCTTTGATAATTTTTCTAAGTGTTCACAGAAGTCGTTTAAAGAAAAAAAATCCAATTATGGCAAGCAGATAGACAACGTTTTGAAACTATATCGATAACATTCAATTGTTTGTAACTCACCATGTCAGCTGCTGATGCTGGGAGGCAGACAACAATGTGGCAACAACACAGTAGCTGATTGGGTGCAGGTACTTCATTTTGTCTGGATCACACTGAACAGAGTGATTTCATAGAGCTTCATAGGGAATGATTGTATTAATATGCCTCATAACTGCAGACTGGATTGTGGTCTACAGCAAAAGTCTTGCATGATGCCTTGATGACATTTCCAGAAGTGGGGCTGCTTATTTCTGACTGAATTAGAAAGGTAGTGTGGATAGAACATAGCAAAACTGGCAAGGGAGAAATACAGTGTTCAGCTCCAGTAATCAGATACTCAGATACATTTGTGCTTTGCATATGAGCAGCCCTTTAGTTTCAGAGAATCAAGCAATGATTAGTAATATTTATCCAAGATATTTACAGTTGTGATATTTGGAATTTTTGGCATTCACTATAACCTGTGAGGTGTGAAGGTGGGATTGTACAGGAATAGAGGATGAAAGACTCTGCATTGATTTGCATCACCACTGCTGCAATAGTTAATGTGCCTATCAGTTTGATATTTAAAAACGAATTTGCTAGAGCCAAATTATTAGGAAGTTGGAATTAGTATTCTTGTGAAATAAAAACATTTCTTTACTTATATCCTAAAAAAAAAGCTCACCTCTGCTCTTAGAAGAGCTGTGTTTGCTGACTTCTTTCAGCAACTAAGGCCTGAAACATTAGCTTTCATGCAATTAGAATGTATGATGTGCAGCGAACCCTGAAGCCTCTTGTTTTCACAGCTTGGTGGTTGTCAGAGGGGCTGTAACAGTGATGTATATTTTGAAACAAGCACTTCTCCTGATTGTTCCTGTACAAAAAATAATTCTTGTGTTTGGTTATAATTATATTTACGGATCAGAGAAAAGGTTATAATTGGATTACTTAACATGATATTTGGAAAATTATCAATTTTTTTAAAGAATCCAGAGAGACAGTAAATTTAATGTGTTTTATCAAAAACTTTGAGCAGATGGACTTCAGAGCAGAGGGTCTCACCAAGGAATCCTTCACAGAGGTAAAACTGTGACAATACTGCAGAAAAAACAGTGCAAAAAGAAGCACAGGGAGAGCAAGGGAGTCCCTAGTCCCCCCTGAATGGGAAGAACAGTGTCAGTGACATGAAGCAGCAGCTCTAACCTGGCATGGGCAGAGTTGTGAGTGAGGGCATTCAACCCCTCAGATGTACAAAGAGTGTTGTTCCCAGGGAGCACAGCGCTGCGGACAGGACATGCAAACAAGACATGGTACATCAGAAGGGCATGGTGCAAAAGTTTGTTTATCAGTTCATGCAGGCAAAGTGAGCAGGGAGGGTGCTATGTAAGCTGCTCCTCTCATCTGGGCATGTGAGGGTGCAGCATGCTATTCGTTGGAGAGAGAGATTTATGCCAGGCATTATGCAGTGGCATGGGCAGACTGACAGCCCTGACTTAAGTCACAATAAGGCGAAGAAGGTAAGAAGGCTCCCAACCTGACAGAGGGCAATCACATGTGGGATGATGGAGACTGGCATCTTGTCTCTCAGGACAGAAGGAGCAGTGCTTCCCTTTGCCCCTGAAGTCCCCGTAGCCAACAGATATGAAGCTCTGGGAAAGGAAGGAAAATAAGTCGTTTGGAACCAGAGACAGGCAACCATGCTAAGAAAATTCAACTGAGAACCAGAATCACAAAGAGTGTCCTCTGAGGTATGTAGTTCTTCTCTTCTGAGAATCAGGTATCCTGAAAGTTGTCAGTCCAAGGAACTGGAGTATTAGCTCTATAATTCCCTATGCTTTACATGATGTTAAGATGTGGAACACTGATAACAAAAATCATAAAACCATGACACAATATTTTTTATTCTTCAGGCTCTCCAAATGCTGCAAAGGAAAGACGCGCATACAGACGATGTGTTAATTATAATGACAGTGTCTTACCACGGATGCTAGAAACAATGACGAGAGCTGTGAAGGGCAGGTAACTCAGTTATGAAATATGGTCATATATATGGCATGAAGGCCTTGGACCACTAGGATGGGCCTTTGTTGTATTTTTTTTTTGTTTGATTCAATAACAGAGATGCTAAGAAAATGAAAAGAAGGTAAGACAGGTAAGCCTACAAGTAAATTGGAAAGAATTCATTAACAGATAATGGCCTGACCTGCCCTCAGGAAGACTGTAATTTTCAAGCACTGACAAAATTTCTAGACTTATTTATCTAGCTATGAGGATCAGAGGTCATTCATGAAAATACTAAACAAAGAGAAATGTATATTTCAAAATACAGTGAAAAACAGCTGGCAATTGTGCATATCTTTGGCTGAAGAAAATAGGAATGGAGCATGGCCCATACTCTGCAAAAATTGTTATCACAATCCAAGTTCCACTTGTGCCAATCAACACAAGACCATGAAATGACATGTCTTGAGGAGAGGCTGTCACAGGAGAACTCATGACAAGGCAGTCTGATTGCAGCCAAGATAGATAATATGGGAAAACTCATGGGAACTCAGAAGTTTCCTGACAGGCATCGAGATTTTTGAATTCTTATAAAAATTAATGTTCACAGCTACGCATCTGCAACTTATTTCTCTTCTCTACCATTTCACAGTGGTCCCATGCCCTGTGACAAGAACTCCATGTATATTCATTTCAGAAAAAATGTTTTGCCATGCTGTTTTTATTGTGCTTTCACAGAAGCTGTTACAGTATACCTAATGGAGTGAAAATATATCAAGAATGCCTACATTTTTTTTCAAACTATTAAAGCTAGCACAGATCATGTGCTATTCTTATTAGAATACTAATAACTACACAGTCTAAAGTATCTACATGTGGATTAGGAGAACGTAAGCATTCAGAGCCCTATTAGCTTTTGTTTGTTTATTTGCTTTTATCTGCTTTGTGTTTTTCATTGTTCTTCATTCAATTATTTATTTATTTATTTTATTTTTCGTCAGACATTCCAGAAATGAAGTCCCTTTGAATTTAAAAATATTTACATGAGGAAGCCTCTTTGGCAAGAAAGTGTTCATAAGATCAAAAAATGTTCAGACATGTACATAAACCTGAGAGATCTTAATTAAAAACCAAGGGATATGACACCGAAAGTATGTTGAGACAAAATAGGAAATTTTTCAGTGAGTTTTGCTAAAGTGAGAAGCTAAATTCTTCATTTGTTTTATAGGTATAAAAATAGATGTATGTATCTTTTTTTTTTTTTTTTTTTTTTTTTTTTGGAGGGGGAGGGGGGTGGGAGTTTTGATTGACTTTGCATTCTATCCATCCTTTATCTTTGTGTTTTGCCCATTTTGCCCATCAGGATATCCATGGAGTTTATGATTTTCTTTTGGGAATTTCAATTCATTAGGGAAGGTTCAAGATTCAAGAATGCAACATTTGAAGACTACAGAAAAGAGTTGTGCAGTACTTGAGCTTCTTTTTGCACTGAGAAATTGTAGTGAAGACACCCCAAGTGCCCCAAGAATTTCTGTACCAGAAAACAAACTGCAATTTAAATGCCTCACAACATGTGCTTGTAGGGAACTTTCTCTGAAGAAAGTCAACATGTATATTACAGCATGCAAAGCAATTTCTCAGGTTCAGCATTCTATAAAACATGAATGGACTAATTTTTAATAACCTGCATCTACTAAATTTATAGTGCTTTTACACTTATTCTGTGCTGTGTATGGTTTTGGAATGTTGCGCATTTGGCAGTGTCACATTAGAAATTATAAGAAAATGAGAATGATTGATGTAGTACATGCTTATGAGAATGCATAGTGAAAGTGATATTGATTATATTGATGCCACGTATAAAACCATGCTTGAAACTTCAATGGAAACACATATCGTAATGACACCGATATCAGAAAGTTCCTGGGGAACTTGCTTAGTGATTACAAGCACCAATACTCCGACAGAATAGTTCACTTCAAATTAAAAGTGCAGAAAACAATGAAAGGAGTGCTCATTTTCTTCTCATTTGTTCAGAAAGTAGGGGTTATTCACAATAGATAGCAAAATATTTCCCCTGAAATTTCCCTAAACATATTCCTATGTTTCCTGGACGCTTACTTTTACGTATACCCACAAATACACACAGGTAAGAGAGAAG
Source organism: Lagopus muta (assembly GCF_023343835.1). NCBI lineage: Eukaryota > Metazoa > Chordata > Aves > Galliformes > Phasianidae > Lagopus > Lagopus muta. The sequence continues at coordinate 25,380,031 of NC_064435.1, forward strand.
TCAGTGGGTAGGAAACAGTAATAACAACCATTTAAAGGCAGACATGGCATATCAGTGATCTGATCTATACTGGGGAACTAACGGGTTGTGGTAAACTCAAGTTCATTCTCATAAACTGTGATGGAAATATGGTGCACAACTCTTTATTTTGAATAATATTTGACATAAATCTGTATCTCAAACATTTATTTTAAGTGACCTTACCATGAAACGGCTAGCTAAGATCTTTTTAAAATCAGATCATCTCTCCTGGACATTCTGATAGATTTTTTTGGAAAACAGATTTTCCTTAATTGGTGCTTTCACATGAAAAATATTTTTCTATAGCACTTAGAAATATACCTAGAGATTGTCATACATTTTTTATGTTAGACATGCTAGGACAACAAGGGTAGTAGGAACTACTTGCTTACCTTTGTTGCAGATTTGCTTCCTCTAGAATGTGTGTAAACCTAAGGAAAATTTTGGATAAGCTGGAAAATAAATGGTAAAATACAATGATGAATTTTAAAATCAGGCTTCTGGCACAATTTCTACAGATAAGTCATTTTTTCTTTGTCTTCCAACTGTTGCAGTAGAGTCTATTTTGTATAAAAAGAAAATAGAAAAATCAGTGAATTGAAGGCCTTCTGGTACTATATCTATTTTTATTGTTACCATTAGCACAGTGGTAGAGAGAATTAATTTCTGAAATGTAAAGAGGCACAAAGATACATAACCTACAGGGAAGAAGGGACGTATACTCCTTCACTGTATTCCATGACTCAGAACACGAAGAAGCAATTGACCTTGACCTTTACAGTTCCTTTACATTACCTTTACCTGTTAAAATTGCAGTGCATAGCTAATGCTCATGGGGCAATGATATTCCCTCTTATTTCTTGTAAATCTTATATCATGGATAGTCAAAGAGGACAGGCTTGCTTTCGGAATAGGCTAAAATCAGTTGTATTTCCCAATTTACTACTGATTTGGAAATGGAGTCAGCAGACAAATACTTATGATACTTTTGCACAGGCTTTCTTTTCAGAAATCTATTTCCAGCTACACTTGACTTTACTATGGAACTAGACTAGGATAATCAGAGTGAGAATAGACAGTGAATCCAGGAGCAGAGAGCATGAAGAAGTCCTTATGTATACCTGGATCTCATTTCTCACAAGCTTTTGAAGAGTCCAGAAATTAGTAGATGGTTTCACCGGTGTTTTCTTTGACTCCTTATCAGTGTTTAGTTCACACTTAAGCAAACTTATCAACTGCAGATAGCAGTAACAGGTAAAATCAGAAAACACAGTTCATCTCTAAACTTTGATGTAAAGAATAGGAAGTAGAAATGATTTATTTTGAGAAACAGAAAATAATTTATTCTACATTATTTATTCATTTTCTCATCACTGGACCTGACAATAGTTTATTTTATGTATATATTCTGAAAATACTGAGAAAAAAGGTTTGGAAGGAAAAGACTGAATTATTTTCTGTGGCTGCAGAAATCCCGAGACAATTTTATAACCGTTAAAAAGTCAGTTGTCTTGATTGTATACAGTGATCCTATATTGAGCCTGTGTTTCTGCTTTCTGTCAGCTAAGTGGATGGCCATATGAATTAGTGAACTGAATCTTCAGGCTTGTGAAATGACAACACTTATATGAAATTTTCTCACAATGTGTTTGAAATTAACATTTTACCTAACAGTCCTGCCAGGAAGCTTGTTTTTTAGGATACTTTAAAACAACAACAACAACATTTTGTATTGAGGGAGAAATTGATTTGGCCAGTTTGCTAAATAATGGGTTCTTGACCATGTGCTTCTAATGAGAAAATTTTAGCAAGCAAGCCAAGTTCTTTAATCTCTTTGCATAAGCTTTTCATCAATTTATGAGTGAAAAAAACCTTATTAAGCAGTTGAAGAAGTGCAAAGTCCTTTCATCTTAGATAAAAATTCAAGATAAAGAATTTAAAAAATCAGTTTTTCACATCATTCTGTACATCTACATATGGCAGTCAACAATCACAGCACAGTAAAGCAATAACAAAAATAGGTTTTGCTTGAAATCCAATTGCTATCAAGTATATAACCAGAACTTTTCTTCAGAAAATCAAAAAAAGTTCTTCAGATCTTCTCCAGAAGTGGGGTGACCTCATTGCTGCCTTTCAGTACCTAAAGGGAGCCTACAAACAGGAGGGGTATCAACTCTTTGAAAGGGTTGATAACTGCAGGACAAGGGGAAATGGTTTTAAGTTGAGGGAGAGAAGATTTAGGTTGGATTTCAGGGGGAAGTTCTTTACAGAGAGAGTGGCGAGGTACTGGAACAGGCTGCCCAGAGAGGTTGTGGTTCCTGGAGGTGTTTAAGGACAGGTTGGATGGGGACCTGGGCAACTTGGTCTAGTATTAAATGGGGAGGTTGGTGGCCCTGCATGTGGCAGGAGAGTTTGGAGGTTCTGGATCTTTGACATCCCTTCCAACCCTGGCCATTCTGTGATTTTGTGATTCCATGATCCAAAGGTAAAGTTAAACATGTATGATAATGATTCTGAACAGTGTTTGCTTGCTGTAGTTACAGCACTTGACCTTGTAAGCTTGTAAACTCTCTAGCATATCTGTTGATGCATTATGGATTCTAAGAAGATAATCTCTGTTTGGGAGAGAAATCTTGAGTCTTCACATAGAGAAGTACTTTAGATTTTACTTCAAAAGTCCAGGTTGTAGATCTTTGGTTTTGGTATATATTTTTTCCCCTCCAGAAACCATCTAAAGAAAATGCAATTTTAAAAATACTTGAATTATTAGAAGTATTGTACAGAGTTAATTCTTTCAGCTGGATGGAGAGGTCCAGATCTATAATTCCCTATGTCTTCCAACTTCCATCTCCAAATTATCACACTTTAGCATTTCCTATGAAGAATGCCTACTTTTGTTTTTTTGTGTCAGCCTTTTTTTTTAATTAAGGACAAAATTAACTGTAAAAACTCCAATGAGTCTGATACATGTAAAAATTCTGTTTATGTAGTAGACTTGTTGAAACAACAAGGCACTGAAACTTTGAACATCATGTACCATTCATTAGGAAGATTATTTACTAATGACAGTGAACTACAGCAATTTTTTTCTGGGTCTGGGAGTACCATCTAATATTTTCATGCAGTCTTGGTGAAAAATTGCTGGTGTAGAAAAATATCCTTGCTTGTACCTAAGGCTCTCAAGAATAAGCATTTACATTTATGTGCTGCATTTGCAAATACTCATTTAACTACAGACGTGATAGCTTTTGTGTCTTAAGAACTATGCTTCTGAATGCCACTGGGCCTCATTTCCCTTTGTACTCAGATGAGATTTGTACATCAAACTGAAGCACTGCTCTCATAACTGTCATAGGACTAAGACTTAAAAAATATGGGAGGTGGCCATGGGAGGTGGACAAAGAGATAAAGTAATAAAATAAATAATAAAGGAGAAAGAGGATTTTAACTGAGGAGTTTTATTCATTGAAAAAACAGTATTTCGACCTAAAAAGTACTGCAGATCTTGGTGAAATTACTACATATTCTGTATCTTGTCCTCATGACCCTTCTTTTGGTAGCAGAATAAGAAGCTGTTAATTAAATAGCTTGTGACTACACAGTGTAAGTTGATTTACAACATTAAGAGGTACATGAATTCCTTACTTTGCTCAGCTCAGCCAATTTCAAAGTGGTTTCCTTTAATCTTCATTTACTGGAATTTCACTCTAGCTTTCACTAATATTTATGGCAAACTGCCTACTGTAGTGATGGGCTGCTGCACCTTTCAAAAGATGGAATACAGGCTTGGAATTCTTGATTTCTAGTCTGCTCAAGGAATTTAGACACAGACATGAAATTAATAGCTGTCTTACATCAAAACACAGATTAGATATTAGAAATTAGACAAGGTATTACTATTTTACTCACTAATTCACTAATGGTTTATATAAAATATTAATATTTTATCTCCAAAAGATATATAAATAAGTGATAAAAGATTCAAATACATTAGAAAACAATGGTACAAGTCTTGATTCTGTTTTCCACTTGCTACTTTTTTATTGAAAAGGTTTGTTAAAAATTTTAAAGTTTCTTCCTCTGCCCCAATTTACCAAGAACTATTTGTCTCTGAAGTCCAAGATTAGTTTTTCTGTGAAAAGTCAACTGTACAGAACCTATTTTAATGAGCACTTTCTCCTTAGAATTAAAAGCAAAGTGAAACGCAACTGTCTTACTGCCTTGTTGAAGCAAATCTATCTACTTTTATAAATATATTTGTGCGAAGGTGAATTTAATGTATTACTTTGATACGTATGTGTTTGGTTTGAATATCCCATCAAAGGAATTCTGAGTCAGTATATTTATACAGAGTAGCTTTATATGACAAGTTAAATTTTTTTACACTTGGAAGTTAAAGAGACTTGCTTCTATGATTAGATTTTTTCATAGGCACTCCACTAAACTTCGATACCACATTCACACTGAATTATTTTTTCAACTAATTTCAAAAAGTTATATGACTACTCAATCATTATAAACTCTTAAGTATACAAAAGTACATAAGGCAATACATTTAAACATTTGTTTCTTACAGATTTGCAATAGTCAGAATATCTGCCCTGTATGTTATGCTTTATAAACATGGCAAGGTCATGCAGTTACTTCAGTCTTTATTGCATCTGTATTTAGTACTGAAATTGTCTCTGAATGGCCAGGCAATACAATAGTTTGTGAAGGTCAATCGTGAAACTCAATTGAATTCTCTACAGTGTTTTTTAACAGCAAAACTTAGATTAAAGAAACAACAGCCCCAGCTCATTACCTACAATTGCACATTCATTCAATCTTGCCCCATATTATTGCAGTGACACAGAAATAAAGAGGAAAAGAAAGCTTGCTTCACTTAATAGCTTAGGGTGAAGAAAGGAGCTACCATATTTCAGAAGAAGCTAAATTCAGCAAGCTGATGCAGTGCCACATTGCTGTGTTATATTCCTGACCAAGGTCACTTCACCTTAGCAGTTCACAAATGGAAATGTTAATCAGCATGCACATTTGTACAAGAAAATAGATGTGACCAAACCAAATACTGAATGTGGGTTGATATCTACTATGCAGACATGAAGAGTATATGCTACATATGATGTTAAATTGATAGCATATTAGGACATTATTTTCATAAATTGAAAACTATTTATTTATTTAAAACAATTTATAATATAGGCAGCATCTCCAAAATAGTTCAAGTTGATGTGTACACTAGTCAAAGGAGCCCAGAATGGAAATCCCCAAATAAGCATTATTCTAGAAATAAAACCAACGTAGCCATGATGACAGAAATAAATATTATAAATGTGGATGTACTGGACATAGAATTATAGAATCGTAAAATTACTCAGGTTGGAAAAGACCTTAAAGATCATCAAGTCCAACTGCAACCTAACCATACTACCCTAACTCTAACAACCCTCTACTAAACCATGTCTCTGAGCACCACATCCAAACATATCCAGGGACAGTGACTCAACCACCTCCCTGGGGAGCTTATTCCAATATCAATGACTGAGCTCATACCTGTGCACAAAGATTCGCTAGACTGATTCTGCAGCATCTAGTTCAGGCTTTCTGCACTGTGCCACATTGAAAATGGGAGTTAGGCACTTAAACTGGAAAATGAATGCAGCTGTAGAGAGGTTAGTAAGATTGTCAAGCAGTGGAAACATGGTTTATTATCAGGAAACTCAATTACATTGATGAGAAGCAATAGTACCATGGTCCCTTTCTTTGGATTGTTGACCAAGTCATTTAGGTGTTTCTGGTAGTAGACGATAATTTGCCAAAATTTCTAAAGCCATTGTATGTTTTAATGTTTTAAAATGCAAATAAAATTCAAACAAAAAAATCACAAGATATCAACATAATTAGCACATTTGCAAAGAAATTCAAATTCTTTCCTAACCTACCATAGCAGTTATAAAACTGGTTGTTAATTTCTCAAATTAATCCCCTTGTCTTTTATTCAAAGGTTGTTTTTAGGCTTAAGATGTCAGTGTTGATATCAATTCCTATGAGTCTAGTAAGACTTTGTTGTCTTCAGACCTCCGTGTCTCATGATCAAATTATGCAAAACTTCACAAGAGTAGTAACTACGAATCAACTGTCAAAATTGCGGGGCATCTTGATCTCAATCAAAGGGCAATGATTTATTAAGAAATAGATAACTATGGACATTGGTTGGACTCAGATTTTAAAATATTTATAACTGTATGTAGATTGCTTTGAAAGTAATGCCTCATTTATTTCCTTGGAAACTACAAAGGATACAGAGAGTAACAGTTTTTGATAGAGGAAATTGTCAGTTACAAAACACTAGTTTTCAGCATAGTTACCATCATATGCTATGTATTTTTTCCAGCAATGAACAAGAGCTTGCGTGCCATAATCATAAATACATGCACCAGCATTTGTGAGCCACTGTCATTGTTGACAGGGCTGAAATGCACCATCTACCATCTCACTGTGGTCACTTTCACTGTTTGTTCTTCATCAACATTCAACAAGCACAAATGAATGTCAATTGGTGCCATTTTTTTCTGCATGGAGGAATTTGATGACCCACCTTTTCTTCATACTCACTTCCACATCAACATCATTTTTTTCAGACTGCCCTTCTCCTGCATCAGCCACAAGAAAAAGAAAATGTAATGCAATATTGGTGGGAAGGTGCAAACTCTACTTCCATTCCACCAACATCTGCCTCTGATGTTGTGGAACAATATAATAAACGTATATGTATATATATAAAACAGAATATAACAGAAAGCATTACTTTCGGACATTTCTAGTATTATAAACTGTTTATTTTAAACTAAATAATGTCAGATCAGATGAGCCCTCTGAATCAGAAGTTAGGAAATCTGGAGACTGACCTTATTGGTTGGAGCTTTACTTTACAGTTTACTAATTTCTCTAGGTTGACTTCACTCTTTTTCTTCCTTTCCTTCTTCCTATTTATTCTTCCTCTTCTTCCATTCTCCAAGAACCAGGAGGAAGTCAGAATATTTGTAAGAATGCCCTACTGCTGAATTTTGACAACACTAGTCTTGGACTGGAAGGTCATGGAGTGAGAATTTAGGGCTGCTAGCAACATAAGGCATGTTAAAGAACAAGAATTATTCCGTCCAAAAGCCATATAAAATATATATACTTTATTTACATTTTTTAAAGAAAAGAAATGTGTAAGATATTAAAATGCAAACCTTGCTGCTGTCAATAACTCCCTGAAAGGAGTTTGTGATGATGTGGGGGGTCGGCCTCTTCTCCCAGGTAACTAGTGACAGGATGAGTGTATCCTGGACTGCATCAAAAGAAACATGGCCAGCAGGTCAGGGGAGGTGATCCTGTCCCTCTACTCTGCACTGGTGAGACCTCACCTGGAGAACTGCATCCGGATGTGCAGTTCTCTGTAGAGGAGAGATGGATCTGTTGGGGCATGTCAAGAGGAGGGCATTGTAAATGGTCCAATGGATGGAATACCTCCCCTACAAAGACAGGCTGAAAGACCTGGGGCTGTTCAGCCTGAAGAAGAGATCAGCCTTTCAGTATCTAAAGTAGGAAGGGGACAGACTCTTTAGCAAAATCTGTGGTGAAAGGAAAAGGGGAAATGGTTTCAAACTAAAAGAGAGGACATTTAGACTGAGTGTACAGAAAAAGGGTTTTTTTTTGTTTTTTTTTTGTTTTTTTTTTTTTTTCTATATGAGTGGTAAAGCACTGGAACAGCTTGCCTAGTGAAGTCATGGAAGCCCTGTCCCTGGGGACATTCAAGGCCAGGCTGGATGGGGCTCTAAGCAATCTGATATGGCTGTAAGTGTCCCTGTTCATTGCAGAGGAGTTGGCCTAGATGAATTTTACAGGTCCCTTCCGACTCTAAGGCTTCTATTATTCTGTGATTCTATTTTCAAATTCTTTTATCAAAACAGAAATCATGGCTGTGTATTCTTCACTGTTAGCAGCCCTGTGTTTAGGCAATGTATCAAAATGCATACAATTATTTGCCATCACTTCAGTCAGCACTGCTCAGCACTGACCTCCCCGTGCCCTGCTCGCAGTCAGCATAGCACTAATAGCGCACTGATGGTTTGGCTGATGCTGAGCAATGGGTGCGTGCCCAGGCCTGCTCTGCAGGGAAGAGCTGCCACCTTCTAATTGTGGGGAGGGAGGGAGCCACATTGCAATCTGTGGTGGGCCTCATGTGGCCCATAGGCTGCTGTTTGGATATGCCTGGTTTAGACAAACTTTCCGTCAACTCTTTGTGGCTGTGCGTAATGGAAATGCTCAGAATGGCAGTTAATATATGCTCTTAACTTTCAAGAAGATATGCAAAGATAGAGAACATCTGCAACAGATCCATCATATTTCTTTAAATGCATGAAATGCATCCTAGGTGTTAACTGATTGCTTGTCTGCGATAAATCGACTATATTTTATTTACAGTATGAATGCTAAAGCAACTACATGTATATGGAATATCATAGAATAATTTACTAATGTGGCTGAACACCATATTTTCTTATGCATAATCCAGTTTGGGTGCATCAAAAGTAAAATACCTTGGACTATGCATGCAAATGTTAGGATACTGTACTATCAGAGGCCAGTTTAAAATGTATGAACCTCAAAGAAAAGCAGGGAGACTTTTCCTACTCGCAGTAAAGCCTCCACGTAGGAAATGAGGCAGTAGATTCAACACTGTATAAAGTTAGAGAGTGTACAAGAAAAGAAGAAAAAATTGACATCTCAGCATTATTACTTCTGTGTTAGAGAACAAGAATTAAATTTCTATGCCAAATTTCCTTTGGGATTCCTTACAGAGGGAGACTCTTGGTTTGTGGCAGGCCTACTAGCAGAATATGATTATTTTATGTCAGACTGAAAAAAGATATCTGTGGAGTAATTACATCCAGAATATGTGAAGTAGAAAAACAAAGTGGACTTTATTAATCAAAAGACAGAGAGAATGCAGAAGCCCTTCTGTGTCCTCCCAGCAAATTTTGTTATCCAGATGTTTCTACTCATAATTTTGGTTTGGCCTTTTTCAGGTTAACTACTGTAGCAATGAGTCATTTTCATTTTCTTTTATAAAACAAGAAGAAAGTGCGACAGTTAATTAGCCAAATCACCCTTCTTTTGATGCAGCAGCAAGGCTAGAATCCAATTAAAAAGGCATCATAGGACTATTATTTGGCAGAGAGTGGCTGCTGGGAAAGGAGCCTGGGGTGAACAGCCCACGCTTTCCTGCCAGCAGGTCAAGCTGATAGCACAAACCACTCTCCTATGAAGACAGCAAAAGACTAGTGGTGTTCAGGGTGATAAAATGCCTGGTGTTCAAATGTAAATTAACTGGTGGTTCACTTTTCAAGGGATCAAGTTTTCTTCCAAGAGGAAGTTTTTTTATGTCATCCAAGAAAACAATCAGAGTGATAGCACTACTTTGAGAGGAGATGACTTTATACAGAAAGCAATTCATGAAAAAACTATTGCAAAGTGGTATTTTACGACTATAACTCTAGAAAATGAATGTATATGGTAGACAGCAAGTGAAGCCATAATAGGTCAAATACATCTTTGACTCTAGCAAGATGTTTCTAGAATTTCTAGTCAACAATTCTAAGAAAAAGCCACTGAATAACATAAGAGATGGTCTTCATTACCATCTTATGAACAAATGTGAAGAATTTCTGAAGAAAATCACAGTTCGGAGAAACTAGGTCTAGAATTGTACATCACAGACTGAAGACCTAAGTGATAATACTGGGGCTACTCCAAAAGTAATGTCTTCATTTTATTTACTGTTCCTTGACATCAGAGGTGGATGTTAGAAGTAGGGCAGTAGAGGTTGAATTTTCCCACCAGTATTTTGCTACACTTTGTTGCCACGTGACAGATGGCAACAGAGGGTTAGTCTGACAAAATGATGTCTGACATGGAAGTGCATATGAAGCAAATGCATATCACTGAATTCCTCCATGAAGGAAAAATGTCACCCACTGACATTCACTGACACTTACTGCATGTTAACTGTTAACAAACAGTTGATGTGAGCACAGTGAGGCAGTGGGTGATGTGTTTCAGCAATGGCGACAGCGTGTTACCTCTACTGGTGCAGATATTACGAGTATGGCATGCAAGTTTTTGTCCATGATTGGAGAAAATACATAGATCACGGTGGTGACTATGTTGAAAACTAGTGTTTAGAAGCCAGGAATTTGCTGTATTATACAGTGTTATTCTGTTCTTCGTATCTTTTGTAGTTTCCATGGAAATAAGAAAGAGCCATTACTTTCAGAATGACCTACAAACATAACTCAAGAATTATCACTGAAGGTCTGATTTTATTTCTTATATAAAATCTCATTTACCACATGAAATCTAAACTGCTGAATGGTACAAAAATGTTCATGAGGCTGAGTTAAATTATATGTGCTTCAACTAGTTTGTCAAAATTTGATTTCTGATTCTGCATATACAAATAAAGTTAACATATATTTAAAGTTAAGTATCCACAGACACGGGCAGTACATATCAGATACTCTGTTTTTGAACTTCTGAGTCAGGTTTCAGGTTGCTTTCTGACTTTAATGAAAACTGTCTAGTTGAGTGTTTCTTTGTCCAGTATATCTGAGAACTGGATTTTCACACTCTCCGTGTGAAGTGTCACTTCCAGCTGTCTCCACTCTTATTTTTTCAGTTTGATGATTCTTGTATCAAATACACAACATGATCCTAAATTCCTTTTGAATATTCTTAAAGGCTTCTATAATCTGTTCATTCTCTGAAGTCCTTTCCAATCATTCTTTCCCTTGCATTTTGATTCCTGCAGAGTCAGTTCTGGTTTCAACTACATGTTTTTGCCTGATTGTTTCAACACTTACAGTTCAATAGTTTAATTTAAATTGTGAAGTATCTTTGCCTCTGATCCAGAAATCTAATTCTAATTCAAGTTGTGGTTGAAAATGAAAGCTGTAATACCCCAAGTGTAAGGCAGATAAAGAAATATGAACACTGAAGTAATTCAGGTTAAACAATCTTTATATAAGCACTTTGCTGTAACTTGAGTTGTGCCATTGTACATATCCTTCCTGATGCTCTAGGGACTGTGCCATGTGACCATAATGCATTTACCCAATAACTAAAATATTGCATGCCAAACAAAAGGCATAAGAAGTCTTTAAAAAGAAAAAGGGTACTTTTAAAGCCATTACGAGAAACAGCAGTACTGTCAATGCATTAAGGGCTCTGCAGTAGAGCTAAATTATTTTGAAGTACTGCATGTATTTCTATGCCAACTTCATTTACCAAGTGTGCTTGATGAAAGGAAGAAGATCATTAGATTTCTGCTCCACAGCCCATGGAAATTCTGCAGTGTTTCCTGAATATGCATCCTATTTCATATATACTCATCCCACACATTAATGTCCTAGTGGTATATTTACTCAAGGTTTTTAGTGCTAGATGAGATACATCAAATCATTAATCAAAGATGTATTTCATGCTTAGAGTAGTTCAGATCTATCTGGATCTTTAATTTGTTAATTTCACCCAGACTTCAAGTTTTCCTTCTCAACTTTGTGAAGGAGAACAAGTATATTAGATTTTTAAAAGTACAATAGGAAATTATCATAGCTTTATATGTATATGCAGCTAAAATGTAGTGCTTTTGGGTGAGGTATCCTTCTGTTCTACAATGATGTAAAAAGTCAGGCACTCCAGGAGGTAAATTCCCAATGTGAATTTGTTTTTGCGTACCTTTTTTTGACATTTCATTTAACTCCCTCATTTCAATTCTTCCTCTTCTATAGAGATAGTTAGGCAGACAGGAAGGAAGGAGGGAAGGAATGAAGGAAGGAAGGGAGAAGGGAGGGAGAAAGGGATGAAGGGAGGGAGGAAGGGAGGGAGGGAGGAAGAGAGGAGGGAGTGAGGGAGGGAGGAGGGAGGAAAGGAAGGAAGGAAGGAAGGAAGGAAGGAAGGAAGGAAGGAAGGAAGGAAGGAAGGAAGGAAGGAAGGAAGGAAGGAAGGAAGGAAGGAAGGAAGGAAGGAAGGAAGGAAGGAAGGAAGGAAGGAAGGAAGGAAGGAAGGAAGGAAGGAAGGAAGGAAGGAAGGAAATGTTAGATTTTTCTACAACGAGATGAAACATCTCATAATCCTACAGGCTGATATTTCAAAAGTAAAGAAGGCAAGAGATATAACCTCACACTGTACCACAGTGGACGTACACTGGTACCTGGGATTTATACAGATCACTAGTAGGAAGAGATGAGAATTAAAAGGGAATAGATATTTGTTGTCAAATATATGTTGTGTGGTTCTGGTGCCACAGCTTTTCCATACGAGTTGAAGGAGAATGCCCACTCTTCCATGACAGGAAAATGTTGTTCTGGCCTAGGTGGGAGAGTTACAAAAGTCAGGACAGGCAGTATACTCCAGAGGTAGGTAGGTGCATCTCTAATAGGGAGATGAGTGGACTCTTTTTTTTAAAACTATTTTTTGACTTCTTTTCATGTTTAGTAGCATATTTGACTGAATGAAACTAAAATACTTAAGCACAAATCAAAACAGGTGTTTATGAGTCCTGACAGGTTCGTGGAATTTGACTTGTTACTAAGTTGTTTAGCCTTATCAGAAATGTTAATGCTTCTGGATACGAGAAAAAGTGAATCTTTGGGTATCTTAGGTATATCAGTGCTATAAAGCGGGTGTATCTCACTTAAATTGCAGGATTTACTTAAATGACAGATATTGAGATTGGACTTCTGTATCTTAATGATAACCGAACACCTGAGTCATTCCTCTGTCTTTTTGAAGCTATAACTCATGATCTTCATTGTGTCAGGCATACTAGTGGTTAAATATATATACTTATTTTCATGGGTATTTATACTTGGATTTACGACATTATTTTCTCTTCCTCCTGCACCTGTATTAAGTCATATTTCTAATCTTGATGCTTCTCTTCACCTTTTCTCATCATAGCTTTCATGTTCAGTGTTGTCTTGATCAGATAAACCCCCCCCCCAGAAAGAATGTTGTTTCTGTTTGTGACACTGCTGCAGTGTGTTCCTCATTTGATGACTGTGAGTAGCTACTATCTAAATCTCCCTCACTCTCTGCAGTGGAGATCTCCCCCCTCCTGCTGTTCAGGAATGTGTTTGCTGTATAATCAGAACCTTGATCATGACTAAACCAGCAGGCCTGCCGAACAGTTTATGTGTGATCTTCCTGCAGATTGACAACAGGGAAAATAGCAAGGAGAACATAACATTATAAATGCAACTTTATTATTGTTATTATTGTTGTTGTTGTTGTTATACTGAAGAAGCAAGTATTAGAAAAAAGTATTACATAGAAAAGGAAGGATCTATTTACAATTTTTTTTTTTTTTTTTGCCAATAACATTCTATTTCTGGATTGCAATTCCATTCTTAATTAGCTGTAGTCCTGAATACAAGAACAAATTTCTACTTGGCTGATAAACTTATTTCCAGGCAATTTCCCTGCAAACCTTGAAGAGATACTGATTTTCTTGAATTTGACTAGCACTTCCTTTTAAAATAATCTTTCAGTACAGTCCTTTCTGCAAAACTCTTTTTTTTTCTTGGTAAAATCATACAATTTTTTATTGGTGTCACAAGGTATTGACCACATCAACTCTTTCCATTAACCAGGTTCCACAACCTTCCCTCTTCTGCAATGAATTGTCTAATGCATCTTGATTTTCCAAGTGAGCACTCTTTATTTGTCCCTGTAGTCTAAATCCTCTTCCAAAGCTGATATTTCAACAGTTTTCTGAGATTTACTGCTAAACTTTGTGCTGTTTTCTTTCAAATTTCTTCATGTTCTTTGATGTTATTCTCTATTCACTCACTCTGGGAAAAAATGAAATAAAATAGGAGGAACCCTGTGTCTTTAGTTTTTAAGAACTTCACAGTGGGAGATAGAAACAAGGAGTGAGAGATGAAGAAACCTGAAGGAATCCGTTACTCTGTACTACTCTATGAAACAGAAGAGCTGTCACTCCAACCTGCAGTGATGGGTATTGAATAAGGGACATCTCTAAAGCTGTGGCTACTCATGAGGGAAGCTAGTTACCACATAACTGTGAGCCAATATATAGGCAGGGTGGAGGACTGAAGAAATAAGGTTCAGATGTGAATCTGAGAGGGAATAAAAATGACAGGCTGACACTCTTTGATTTATACAAATTTAAGTATCGGTAAAACTGTGAACAAGATCAGAGTAATCTTTACTGTGACAACATCAACTTCTTTAATTATAATTATAATTATAATTGTTGTACTCATTTTCTCTCAGTAATGTTTCTAGTTTCCAAAGAGAAAAGTAGAAGATTTTTTCTCCTTTTTTAAAGCATCATACCAATAAATATTTAATGCTTCACATATTTTCTGTACAGCATGTTTGCAGACACAGACATAAAAAGTACTTCATTTACAATTCTCTACGTTTCAGTGTCTTTTTGTCTTTCCTTCCCTCTCAGTGCTATTTTTCTGCTGCATTTTTTTTTTAAGGTACTTTCTAGGTTACTAGATAGGTTGTGTATTGAGACAAACATACTACAGTACATTTTACCTTAGTTTGTCCCTCCACAAATCAGAGATCACCAGACATGAATTTGCTCAGAGAAGAATTGAACCTTTTTGCTATCAGAAAAATCTTGACTAGTTCCTGACTAGGCATCTATTCATCTTCTGAAACCAATTTTCATCCATAGGGCTCACTCTTTTCCATAAATATAGCACCTTTCAGTCGATAAGAGAGGTTGAAATTTTCTCATGTGTATGATGCAGGGCAATTGCAAAAATAGGAGTTTCCCAAACTGCAGATACTTTTCTTATTGAACAATCAGGCATACATGTTGCCTTGGTTTCAAGACTGATCTTGTCCTTTGCATATGTCTGAGTATTGGCTGTTCTGTATTTTCTAAATTGATCAGTTCAGCAGGTTTTCTTCCTTTATTATTTTTTTCCCCCATCCATTTGCTTTGGCTTAAATATTGAATGTTGCCCTTTGCTCAAACTCCTGAACTCTATTGACTATTGCTATTGTTATCATTTGACTGTTCAACTAACAGCATTTTACACACACTGATTGTGTTCATTGACCTCAAGAGCTCACTGGTTAATTAAAATAGACCTAAAGGATGAAGAGAAACTCATGCAAATGGAGAGATGCAAGTGGTGGGATTTTTTGAGGAAAAGAACTGGACATCCTGAAAAAAAATCATGAAGTCAGCAATGGGATAAAAATAGTGAATGAATAAAGAAAATTAGTAAAGGAGATGAGAATGCAGCTACTGACGACTGTAATAGAGTGAGAGCTTTGAGGTTGTATGTTGCAAGCACATCAGCAAAGGCAAGCATTTTGGACAAAGGAGAAAAATATATGAGAAAGAGAATAGCCAATGTATAGAGAAAATAGCCTAGCTGTTGCTAGGACTTTCAATAATTGTGTAGAGAATATAAGTATGGAGATAATACAGATGGCTCATTACCAACCACACTCTTCTCTCTTCCGTGTCCCTGAAGGCTACCAACCCCCTCAGATTTGCTCATATAACTACACATGTAGCTGTCCCCAGCCTGATTCTGTCAAAAGAATTTGGTTTTAAAAACCTACTAAAACACTTCTCTGATAGGGTTTTATAAATCAAGTCATTCTGACAGAACTAGGTTAAGGACCACTTGTGCTTGTAGGTCTGAGAAAGCAGTTATTTTGTAGAAGAGAGATATGGCAAAGGCTAGTGTCTGTGTACTAAGATATCTGCAATTAGGATAAGATAATAATTGGATAATATCTACTTAGCAGAGAAAGTAAGTATAAACTGAGACTAGTTTCTTAGTGAAAAATCAAGGAAAAGAGCATCTTTATGAAGATCGACACAGAAACAAAGGATTTAAGAAGAGAGAAGAGCACTAACAGTGACATAAATATCTGGGAGTTTTGAAAAAGAAGGGAGGAGAACAGCTTTTGGGGATTCACACATTGCATAACACGAGAGAAAATCAGTGAGATTGTATATAGGAAGGGCCTCCCTGCAGCAAACACATACAAGTGGTTACTGCTAAGTTTAGACATGCAATCTAAGCAGTGCCATGCATGAAACACAAGGTTTACATTTCTGCCATGCTACTGCTTGTTCAGTCAGTTTCAGAGAGTTGCTTTAGCAAATCTGTATGAAAGAAAAATGGATGAAGCACTGTGCCTTGTTCCATCTACTGGCTGGATAACAGTCTTGTAATATATGTCATTCAATATTTGCAATAAATCAAGCATGACTCTCTCTTGTTTATTCGTCTTCCACAATGATCTTCATCTATCTTATACAGAAAGGCAAGACATTTTGTAAAATGCTGATTTTGAAGATCTCTCAAGAATATCTCTTGGGAAGGTGAGTATCTTGCAACAACATGATAAGCTCTCACATGCACTCTCATAGAGGATGAAGAAGAAATTACAACTTCAACTTAGTTTACATAATGCTAGGAAAGCACTTCTGAGACCTCCATCCTCCTTATTGTGCCTTTTTCATCTTCATGCATCAAGATGTATCAGTCTCAGTTTGTATATCCTCTGGTACCATCACTAATGGAACAGCAGAAGAAACCAATTTTATCATTTAATGTACTCCACGGCCCATATACAAAGTGCTTTACGTATTGTATAACTCAGTTAAATCATATCCAACTCTTCTGGGGCTAATAAGAACACAAATAAGACCTGGAGTTTCACTCATTGCCAAGATTATGCTTCTCTTTTCTTCCCTGAGGTGTTGTAGCTGCTTAATAAAAAGGTCACAAACAATATTTCCTAGCAACAATGAATATTTTCTTTAAAATGGCAAAATAATTTTCAGTGAAATTGTTACAGAGAACAATAGCTCCCCTGACTCTGATCAAGCACTTCAGAAATTCAGCCACATACCATGAACTTGCTTTACCAATGAACTTCAGTGTGAAACTTAAAGATAGGTACTTGTTTAGGTATTGTTCTGAACTGGGATCACCTCAAGTCAACCTAAATGAATTATGCCAGAAGGACAACAGGGCTGGTGAAAGATCTAGAATGCGGGTCCCATGAGGAGCAGCTGAGGGAACTTCAATTGTTTAGTCTGGAGAAGAGGAGACTCAGGGGAGACCTTATCACTCTGTACAACCACTTGAAAGGAGGTTGTAACAAGGTAGGAGTTGGCCTCTTCTCCCAGGTAACTAGTGACAGAATGAAGTTAATGGCCTCAAGTTGCACTAGTGGGGGATTCAGGAAAAATTTATTGTCGGGAAGAGTGGTGAGGTATTGGAACAGACTGCTCAAGGAAGTGGTGGAGTCACTGACCCAGGAGGTTTTCAAGAAGTATGTAGATATGGCACTGAGGGACATAGTTTAGTGAGAAAGGGTAGTGGATCTACTCCAACTATCCATCCATCACCCTTTCTTACTTACCTTTTCTCAAGATCTGAGAGGTCTTTTCCAACTGTAGTGATTCTATGATTCCATTTGGATTCATAGATTCATTTAGAATCCATCATAAAATCATTACGGTTGGAAAAGACTGTTAATATCACCAAATACAACCACCACCTAATCAACAATCAAGTCCACCACTAAACCACTGCATTACTCCCACACGTCTCTTAAATGCCTCAATGGATGGTGACAGTATCATTTTGCTGGGCAGTGTGTTTCAATGTCTAACCATTCTTTCCATGAATAAATTATTTTGTCTAATCCGAGCCTGCTGTGGTGTATCTTAAGGCCATTGCCTTGTTTGGTATTATTACTAGTCACTTGAGAAAAGAGGCCAACAAGCTTCTTGTTGCAATGTCAATTCAGGTAGTTGTAAGAGAGCTATCAGGTCTCCCTTCCGTCTCTTCTCTATTCTAAACAATCCCAGTTCCCTCAGTTGCTCCTCATAACTCTTGCTTTCTTGTCTGTACACTAGATTTGTTACTCTGTTCTGCACATAACTGAGTAACATTATCTTTCTTGTAGTAAAGGGCCCCAAACACAATACTCAAGATGCAGTCTTACCAGTGTCACATACAAATGGAAAGTCACTTCCCTAGTCCTGCTGATCATATTACTTCTGATGCTGGCCAGAATACCGCTGGCTTTCTTGTCAATCTGGGTATACTGCTGGCTCATGTTCAGCTGGCTCACAACCAGCAACCCCAGTTCCTTTTCTGCTCAGCAACTTTCCATTCACTCTTCTCCAGTCCTAGAACTGTGCTGGGTTGTTATGACTCAAGTGCAGGCCCCAGTATTTAGCCTTGCTGAATGCCTTGTGATTGGACATGCCCCATTGATCCAGACCATTCAGATTCTTCTGATGATTTTTTTACCCCCAAGCAGATCAACACTGCTACCTAACTCGGTAGGTAAAACTTCTGCAAACTTATTGAGGGCATACTCAATCCTCTCATCCAGATAGCTGATAAAAAGTTTAAACAAAACAGGCCTAAGTACCAAGCCCTGAGGAAGGCCACTGGTGATCAGCCACCAACTGAATTGAACTCCATTCACTATCACTCTTTGAGCCAGGTCATCTAGCCAATTCTTCACCTAGCAAATTGTACACCTATCCAAGCCATGAGCAGCCAATTGCTCCAGGAGAATTTTGTATGAAAAAAAGCCAACATCCACAGTCTTTCCCTCATCTAGTAAAAACATCATCTTTTTGTAGAAGGATATCAGATTAGTCAGGCAGGACCTCCTTTCTGTAAACCTACACTGGCTACTTCTGATTACTCACTTGTACTTTATCGCCCTATGTAAGACTAGCAGTTCTACTCTGTTCTATCTCACTTGTGCATTCAGCTGGATTTGGGACGTGAATGACCCAGTTCGGGGAAGTAATTCTTATGAAAAGAAAAGCCCTCTTTGTGTCTCACAGCCTTCTCTTTCCCTCCTGGCAATTTTTCAGTTAGATCAGCTGATCCAGTCCAGATTGCTGTGTTGGTGGGAAAGGGGAGCAGGAACCTGTTGCTCAAATTAGAGGTAAGAGGCAGCTAACCTGTGTGTGAGGCAGCTCATTAATGCAAGACTAAAATTATGATGAAATTCTAGCTGCAGAGATATGAAGCTACAAGTTCATATCTGACTCCTATAATAATTTTATTTATTTTAAGTTAAGAATTTAAAGAGTTATCATATTGTCAAGAGAAAAGAAAATGTTCAAGCTTTTGGTGTAAACATTGCACAGAATTTTAAGCAAAGAAGAAATATATATCATTTACTGCAATAAATAAGAATCCACCAGGAATTTATTACGTAGTTTCAAGAGCTGCTTTGTACTTATCCAGTAGATGATAATAGCTGCTTCTAAGAAGCTAATTAGCTGCATCTCAAGAGGTGGTGATGTCCACATGGAGGCTTGTCTCTGTAGGACACTGATTATGTTACATCTAGATAAAAGGTTTTGGCTAACCCTTTCCTCTTCACTGTGTGAAAGGTGTAAGAAAAAGCCGATTACAAAGATAATAGTTAAACATTTGCTTTCCTATTTGCAGAGTCTTTCAAAGTATCTAGAAGTCAGCCATAGATATGCAATATTGAAATAGGAGGTCATTGCACTTAAAGGAAGTATTATTTGATAAGATTCCAAGAGAATTTAATATGCTCACCCTTTTATCACAGGATCACTAGGTGCAGAAAGCATGAAGAATGTATTTTCAGACAAAAGCTCCAGATAATTGAGGTGATTGGCTTAATTTTTTTTCAGATTTCAAAGCATAACTATGAATGTCAATAAAGAAACCCTGTGGTACCTGACAAGTTTATCTTAGCCACAATAGGTGTGATATAAATACTCACTCTAAAGCTATGGCTGAAGGATGTTTTTATATGTTAATGCTTGAACATGCCTATGAGCAAGAAATCAAATGTGGCTCATATAGCTAAGAAATATCTAGCAACCCTGAGAAAGAAAAGGTATGCAAATGCTGTGTGAGCACATCAGCTATGACCCACAGTAACCCCACTTTTCTAGCTCTTATTATCTTTTGCCTCCCAACTGTGCCAAGCTGGCAGGCAAGATAATTACATGGGTAATCATTCATCAGAAATCAGATTGAGCCTATCACTTTCAATGTCCACTGTTGCCATAATAAGCCAGTAGAAATGAAGCTAGAACATTAAACCCCTGAATGTTTTAACCTTCTGATCTGTAGTTACTCCAGCCAGGAAATGAATGACTGCGCAAGTGTGCAATCTGTGAGCAGAAGTAAATAAATAAATAAATAAATATTTAAAAAGTAGGTCATGATTTAAAATCTGCGTTAGTGTCAGACAGGATCGATTCCTTTGGGTACTTTCTAAGAGTTTGTTTATGCTCAGGAGGGCTCTGGTCCAGCAAAGCACTTTCACTTAAGTGCAGACATTAAGTTAAATAAGTACCTAAAAGTCTGCCGAATTAAGGTTGAGAGTGGTGCTACAAATAGCATTTGAATTCTATCTGTTGGGAAGCTTTCACAAAATCTAGTGAAAATCCAACTTTTCAGCCCCGTGTTTCAAACCAAATGACTTTTCAACTGACTGACCCAATCTGATTTTTCAAAAGGCAATTTGAAATGGACTGCCAGAAATGTTTTTAGTCTCAAGCACTGCACTGCAGTCATACTAGATCTTCTGTGTTCCAAGCAGAATACCAGTTTCCTTGCATTGCCAGATTCTTTAAGCACTTAAATAAATGTGAGAAAAATCATACTTTTCCTGTGATGGAGATCTGCCAGGCTGTGATGATCTATCACAGCTGGGTTTGGATTCCTGGCAGGTGGTGATCACAAGGGAAGCTAGAATTTTCCCTGGACTGCGTGGATTGCTTGTCCACTCCAAGTGGACATCACACACCACAACTCAGGGTGAATCCCAGCTCTCCATCAGAGCTTATGAATGATGTCAACAGAGAAAACATGAAATAAAAAAAAAGTGAATAAACAGGATCAAAAGAGTTTAGAATAAATGAAATTGCTTTTGCTGTAGAGAGCTGAGGTCATCTACTATTTAATATTAATGGTGCATTTTATCAAAACAATGGCAAGTTAAGACTCCAAAAGCTAAATAATAGGATTTTGTCTTAATTAAGTCAGTGTATACTTTTATCGGCTAAAAACAAGAGAGGCATAGGATCATGCATTCATTTTTTATTATCATTTTCAGGCCTTTCTTTGTTCTTTCTCTGCTTTTTATCCTATCCCATGTTCTAAACCTCTTGTAAACTCTGATAGATTATGTCAACGCATAATAGAGGGCTGCTGACAGTTTGCTATCTGAATTCATTCTATGTCGTGCAGCTTCTTTCACTATTAAAATAGAGAACTTGCGGGCCAGTGAGTATGAAGGAATGCACATTCAGAACATTTGGCAGTATGCATTTATGCAGAAAAAAAGAACAAACCCTAAAAACAGAGAAAGAAAAGGGGGAAAAAAAAAAAGCAGGCTGGGGCTATAAAATGGCTTAGTCCCTATATGGTGTGTTTCTAAAGTCTCCCCCTTTTTATTTATTTATTTATTTATTTATTTTATGTCACCAGTGGTAGTGTGTGATTAATGGCATGCATCAGGAGTTCAACTTTGCTTATTGGCCAGGAAAAAAAATACTGGAGCACGTTATGGTTTAGGTTTCTTTTACTGTTGTGGATGGCAAAATGAAGATCTCCATGACCATCTCAAGGGTTTTACCTGCCAGTCTGTATCATACATCATTTTACTTCCTTGATTTTCTGCAGCTAACAAAACCAAGCAGCTCTTACTCCCAGAGTACACCTAAAATATTTCCAGGTATTGGCATCCTACTCCAAAATCCACCTGATGTTCTTCTGTGAGAAGAAGAACATTTTACAGCTGTGAGAGAGACGGTATAATTCCTAAGAGTGTTGGCTTGGCCAAAGTAAAGGAAACTTAATCTAGTGTTTGCATATCAAATGGAAGATGGCAAAGGGGTTCTTGCACACTCGCCAAGACTCATGGCTTCATCCTGTTACATGCATTCCTTCTGAATTAAACAGTCAAACATTTTTCCATGCTGCACAATACTGACTGCATATAGCATTTTTATTTTTAAAATGTGTCTTAAAAATGTAAACCAAGTAAGCCATATCATATGCTTGTGAGATAGTTAATTACATATTATTATCTTATTCTGCTAATAGCTAAAATGAAGGCTAGCTGCAGAGGCAGTTTGCCCAAGACTGTGCATTAGCAATATTAGAAACCTTTTTTCTAATCAATCACATATAAGTTGAATATGCTCTCTGGGATATTCAAATACTTCATGCAACTCACAGAGCTGAGGTGAAACACCAACACCATAGGAAGTGTGTCTAGAAGGACATAATTAGAAGCAGACTGTTCCTGTGCAGCTTGGTTCATAGATAAACTCACTAAGGATTAAAAACCCAATGAATTCTTCTGCCCATTCTCCAGAGACAGTCAATCCTAGTTGCACAGACTGAAGCATGAATCATATGCCCACTGCAGTAGAATCCACACAAAATGAGTTGGAGGAAGCCTTTTTCCTGTGGTTTCTTCCCTTTCTATGCAACACTTCAGTGACTCACATACTTAGGAAAGCTATATGAATTAGGTGTCAAGTGATAGTCACAGTTATGATGCCTTCCCTCACCTAACTTGATCAAAATCTACATTTTCTGAGAGACTGCTTTAGCCGAAGGTTTTTGGAAGTTCCAGGGGAGGAAGGATTAAACAGTGTTTCTAGATCTGCAGTATAATGTAAGAAGAAATAGTCTTTGAATACAAACCGATAAGACAGCATTCTTCCTTCAGCAAAGAACTCACAAAAAAAGTAAGCTGATCTCAGTTGATGTTTAGATTCGTGCTATTACTTCCAAAAGATATTCTTCCCCTCTACCCTGTTTGTACAAAGAAAAGGTAAAAATGAAATAGTAGCTCTCTTCACTGCCTTGTCTGCTGATCCAATACAGTCAAACACATTTCTGAGCAGTCACACAGCTCTGAGACAAAGAAGTCCTGCACAGCATCACTCAGTGCTCTCTTCAGTCTAGTATTACTTCCAAAACAGAGCATTATCAGCTAGACATTCTCGTCACTTTTAACTTCGTATTTGCAAAGTTATTGTCAAGGGATTAACTTCAAATTGCGTTTGTAATAATTTTCTATGAGATATTGAAATTCTATTGAAATTAATAAGTGTAACAGATTATTCTGCCTTTTTATTATCATTATTATTATTTTAATAAGTACTTTGGAGAACAGATCTGAGACTAGGTATCCTGAGAGAAGTGTCTGTGTGTAAGATGATTAATGTTCTTTATTAAAACCTGTTAAAATACTACACCTGTAACTGAACTTATGCTCATTTGGCTGTGTAAATCACCTCACTTTTATTTAGGCTTTTCTAAGAAACTAAACTAAAAATTCTTTCCTTTTATCAGACCTTCATTACTATTACTTATTTATCAACTGTTAGATTACGCATGATAAACCAGAGCTCCTCAATTCCTAAACGAACAGTCTTTTCCACAGCTGTAATCTTTTAGTTATCTGTGACTTAGCAAGGCAGGACTCACTGCTGCATTGGCAATAAAGTGCTGTATGAAATTCTTCAGGGAAACTCACATTTCAGTGATGTCAGGTAACACAGCTGTCTGTATGTAAAGCCAAAGTCCTTCAGTAGAAGCTCACTCTCTGTTTTGCACACATTTGCCTGAACACCTCCTCCTACCATGATTCACAACAGGGAGCGCACATCTGAAGAGCTTTTGTTCTCAGCACAGAGGCCAATGGAGAAGGGTTTTATGTTGGTACTCACAAAAACAAAAAACAGAGTCTACTTGCCCCTGTTTCCTCTTACATGGATATGACATGGCAGGAGGTCACTGAGGGAGCATGGGACCTCTTCACTAAAGGAGATGAGCTGTCCGCCCATGTAGGAAGAGTCCACTATCTGAGCAAGAACTGCCATGGGCCAGATACAGCTAATGGACGATGAACTGGATTATGTTTGTCCTGGAAATCAAAACTCTAAGCAAAAAAGAAGGGAATATGGATTCTTAGTGTGAGGAGCAGACCACCTTGGCCACAAGGTTACTTTGTGATCTGTAGAGAAACCAGTCTCCACTTTTCCTTCTTCCCCTGGAAACCAAGTTCTGCACAGAAAGCAAAACAGAATTTATTGAGCCTGAAAAATAGAAAGAGAGACTAACTTTGCAGCTTGTTAATAGAGCAGTCCCTGGCACTGAAGGTGTGCCAGGTTCATTCCCTGCTCCAGGAACTGCATATGCATTTTTTGTCACATCAGGTACATGAAAAGCAAAGGAAGCAGAGATTATCCAAGCAGTTAGCTGTTAAGCTATTTAGCATTTGAATTGCTGTCTAAGATTACTACTTTCAGGTGTATCAGAGATGGAAGTTTGGCAGTTTTCTTTCACGTTCAGCTTTACTATTCTAACTTCATCACACGAAATAACTGTCCCCAAAATTACTGTATATTCATGCCTAATCTGTAGAAAATTGGATTGAGCAGCAGTGGTTATACATATGTATTGGGTAAATGTATCGGAGAGGCCTTCTAAAATAACTGTGGCCAATGTGAAAGAGACAGTCTCCCCTCATGGCCATAGCCCATGGGTGTCCAGTCTTTTGGCTTGCCTGAGATACAGTAAGTGAAGAGGAACTGTCTTGGGCTACAGACACAAAGTTTGCTCTGTAAGTAATGTCTGCTATTTATTTCTGTGGAAACTACAACAAATATAAAAAGCATAACAACACTGTTTGATAGAGCAAATTCTCAGTTAAAAAACTATTTTTTTAGCATAGTCACCACCATGTATTTTTTGCCAGCAAATAAGCAACATCCTGCATGCCATGCTTGTCTAAATTTGCACCAGCAAAGGTGACCCACTGTCACTGTCCCCACTGCTGAAACGCACCATCCACCACCTCACTGTGCTTGCGTCAACTGTACGGTCTCCATAAACATTCAGCAAGCATCAGTGAATATCAGTGAGTGCCATTTTTTCTGCATGAAGGAGTTTGATTGCACATCTTTGTTTCATACTCAATTCATGTCAGCTGCCATTTTGTCTGCCATCTGTCACACAACAACAAAATGGAATATTGGTGGAAAGTTCAGCCTCTACTCTCATACCACCAGCATCTGCTTCTGACGCTGTGGGCCAACATCATAAAACAGGAGGCATTAATTTCAGAGCAGCCCTCATAAAATATATATTTCATGCATTTATTTAAGTAACAAAACTTTAATACTTTTTATTGAAACAAAAAATGAGAGCTACAAAACCGTAATACTATTGGGATATTTGACCTTGTTTTTGTGAAACTAATACCTCATGCTGGTTTGATGGCAGTGGCTACAATTCTTAGTGAGTTTTTAAGGTGTTAGAGAGTTTTGATGAAATTTCACTCCTCCTCTGCTTCGTCGTTGACAATAATTGTTCACAAATATATGTACTACCCAAAAGCAATGACATAAATTAGGTGTGATTGTGAAGTGAGGAATGCTTCTCTCTGTAAGAGAGGGCTTACAAAAGTAAATAGACATGGTCAGACTTTTGAGTTGAATATCTAATTGCAACTCTACACACTCCATTTGAAAACTCCCAGGTAATGTATTTATGTTGACTGAAAATGGTCTTGCAAATATACCAAATAATGGTGGCTGTTTTGGCAATCTTCAAACACGTTCTCAAACTCCTTTATCAAAAGGAGAGCAAGACTGCATATCTTTTGCTGTTCACAGGACAGTGTTCAACCAATTAATCAAAATGCATACAATTATTTTCTTTTCCTTGAGTTAGCTCTGCCCTGTGCCCTCCCTGTGCTCTGCTTTCAGCCCAGTGTTAATAGAACACAGACGTTTGGCTGTTGTTGAGTGATGTGTGCGCTCCTGGGGCCTGGCTGGACTGTATGTGGCCTGCGGGCTGCAGGCTGGACGCACTTGCCATAGCCTGAGACAGCTGCAGCTATGAAGGAGAATTTAGGATAACTTCTGTGACACGTTTCAATGCTTTATTTTATGAGCTCTCCATCTTCTCCATGCCATAACACAGTGACCAGTGTGCTACATCTTTCCTGATCTCTTTTTCACCTATGTTTAGCTGCTTTCATTCCCTCCCTGCCCTGTCTCTTTCCCCACACCCCTCATCCTTAAATCTTTGTCTGTGCTTCTACTTACACGGCAGTGGAAGAAAGAAGCAAAGATAGAAAAAGAGGGGCAAGAAGAGTGACTTCTTGGAAAGAGTTTGTCTTTATAGACTCCACATCTCATACATCATTTGATGCTCTAAGCCTTCAGGCTAATGTATATAATTCAGATCCTTGTTAAAGATGTAGATTATCTCTTTGCTTGCTGGCAAATTATACTACTTTTATTGAGAAGTGGGTTATGTGAGATGCAGCTCTGCATATGTGATTGTGATAGCTTTCTTCTGAAGCTTGAAGAATTAAAGCCTGTCAAATGATGAGAGACATAGCTATATGTCAATATGTTAAAAGGCTAGGAATAGCTTCTAAAATTCTCGGAGTTCTCATCTTTTCTCTACCACAGATATCCTCTCTGTTACAGAAAATGACGTAGTTTCTCTCTGCTATCTTTACAGTGGCAATATTTCCTTATTTTACAAAGTGGCTCTTGAGGATCAAATTACTAACACTTAGTGGCTCTCACATATAGTCTGTCAAGACATAATGTGGTATTTTAGCATGTTTCTTATGCATTTAGTATTGTTGGAATCCTTAATACAATTGTTAACTGAAATACTGCCAAGACAATTTATTATGACATGTTCTATTAATAGTAATGCAAAAATAATTTTAAAAATATATGTGAGAAATGAATTATTTGGTAATCATTACTTCATTGTTGTGCACTTGTGGTGTTGGATGTCCGATTCTGATGTTGACAATGTTTTTTTTTCTTTGGATGGAAGATTAAAAGACTATAAACTCACTCATATATATGTATATATATATATATATATATATGTATTCTTTTTTTCCCAGGGGCATAAAGAGATGAACTCTAACAAAACAAAGCACATTAGGATGCATTATACAGCACATTTAAAAATCTAATTTGAATAATCACCCTGATTGCTCAAAAAGTTTATTAATACAAAGCTACTGATGTCAACTACAGGGATTTCGAAAAGACCTTAGACATGGTTCCCCACAACATCCTTCTCTCCAAATTGGAATGATATGGATGTGATGGGTAAGCTGTTCAATAGATGGGGAACTGGTTGCGGGATCATATCCAGAGAGCAGTGGTTAATGGCTCAGTGACCAGATGGAGATAAATAGAAAGTGGTGTTCCTCAGCAGTCAGTACTGGGATCGAGCCTCTTTAATATCTTTATCAGTGACATCAACATTGGGATCAAGTGCATCCTTAGCAAGTTTGAAGGTGACACCAAGCAGTACGGCGTGGTCAACACACTTGAGAGACAGGATGCCATTTATAGAGACCTAGACAAACTCAAGCACTGGGCCCAGAAGAGCCTCATGAGGTTCAGCAAAGCCAAGTGCAAGGACTTGCATGTGGTGGTCACCCGTAGTCCTCACTGTCATTAGAAGCTGGGGACCAAAATAATAGAGGACAGTCCTGCTGAAAAGGACTTGGGGGTACTGGTGAATAGCAAGCTGGAAATGAGCCAGCAGTATGCCCTCATTGCCCAGAATATCAACTGTATCCTGGGCAGCATCAAAAGAATCATGACCAGCAGGTCTAGGGAGGTGGTCCTGTCTCTCTACTCTAAGCTGGTGAGGCCTCACCGGAGTACTGCATCCAGATGTGCAGTTCTCTGTAGAGGAGAGACATGAAACTGTTGGAGCGTGTCCAAAGGAGGGCAACAAAAATGATCCAAGTGATGGATGCCTACAAGGACAGGCAGAAAGAACTGGGGCTGTTCAGCCTGGAGGCTCCAAGGGAGACCTGATAGTGGCTTTCCAATATCTAAAGGTGGGGTCTATAAGAAGGAAGGGGACAGACTTTTTAGCAGGGTCTGTGGTGACAGGACAAGGAGAAATGGTTTCAAATAAAAAAGAAGAGATTTACATTGGATATAAGGAAATAGTTTTTTTCTATATGAGTGATGAAACACTGGAAACAGTTGCCCAGTGAGGTGGTGGAAGCCCCATGCCAGGAGACATTGTAAGATCGTGCTGGATGGGACTCTGAGTAACCTGATCTAGCCGCGGGTATTCTTGTTCATTGCAGAGTAGTTGGCCTAGATGATTTTTAATGTCAGTGGGAGTCTTAAGTGGATTAGATTTTGTGGATTTTTAAATCAGATCCTTAGTATCTATTGTCCTAGATATTTAAATGCACTCCTGACTGCAGTCAGGAGGTAACATGAATTTAAGAGCTGAGAGTCAAAAGGAAAGAAATGCGGAGGAAAAGATGCTGTTGACAGAAAGCTCAGAAAGGACTCAAAAGATAACTCTTTTCTATACCTGAGGAGAGAAAATGTTAAAAAGATTTAGTGTTTCTTCTCTTTCCTCAAAGATTTCTCCAACATATGTGGTGAAATATAGTTTAGAGGGGGTAAAAAAAAATATTTACTATTGGACTATGAGAGATGCTCACTGCTGAGAACTCCCTAACAGCCTAAATTGACTGGACTGTCATACTTGAAGTTAAATAAGTACATATATGAGTCTTCCATGAGCTATGACTTTTATTCGGGAAAATGAAGGAAGATGACTATCTGAACATTTCCATTTACAGATCTTTTTTCATATACTCTCCACTTCTCCCTTCTCTTAGAACTCTGATGGATATTCTGTTATTTAGGAATTGTTCCTCTCTTTTCAGCCTCTGGAAAAGAAATGAACAATCTGGAATAGAAAAAAGTGTTGTCAGCAACTGAAATCTTTTCCCCAAATTAATTATATGGTCCTTTTAACCCAACAGGACTTATCTAACAGTGTATTGCTGTGTAAATATGATTCCTTTTATCCTGAAACAACATGCTTAGGAACCCAGCAAACAGGAGCTGGTTACACAAATGTGAGGAAAAAATTCAAAAGGAAATCCTATGAATGCCATAAAAAGCAAACCAATACCACATAAAACTTAGTTCTGCACTGTGCTTGATTAGCATATTCCTGAGTTCAGTCTATACCTGCTTATTCTCCCCTCCTTAATTTCAATTATAATGCGCTCCTTTGTGTTGCACCATTTATTACTAAATGAATCTAGTTCTAAGGATGTGCATGCAGCCAATTTATTCATTAGATCTATTGTAGTGGAACTGAATAAAAGGTTTTATTATCAATCTCCTTAATTTCCAGATAGGATTTAGTGGAAATCAATATTAGAGAATGCATAATTGCTAAATCTTCTTAAAT
Source organism: Lagopus muta (assembly GCF_023343835.1). Taxonomy (NCBI): domain Eukaryota; kingdom Metazoa; phylum Chordata; class Aves; order Galliformes; family Phasianidae; genus Lagopus; species Lagopus muta. Next base: position 25,409,451 of record NC_064435.1, read on the forward strand.
TAATAGACTCATTCATTAAGACCCCCAAAAATACTTAGCTGGTATTTCTTGTGACTTTCTCTAATTAATTAGCAAGTAGAAAACGATAGTGAGTAGAACAGTTTTGGCAATCATATGGTGGAATCTGAAGACCAATCTTGAGGAAGAATTAATTTGGATATGTACATAGAATATTTCACTCGTAAATTGATTATAGGAGAATGCACTGCAGAAGAAGACAAATGGCATTTCTATGCTGATGGTCGGCAAAAAATCCAGTACCCAGCAGGGAGTTTTAAGCATTTCAAGCTGGGACGCGTACCAACGTGTATTTGCTAATGAATAGCAGGCAGTCTTAAAAGCTTTGAAATTAAATATATTGTAATCTTCTCTATAAAGCTACATGGCATATATGCTGTATTTATGAAATTTCATTTGTGCATAACTAGACAAGTTTTCTGGGCCAGAAATGAACAAACAACTCAATAACACATTCCTAGAAGAGAATAGCAAATTCTGAAAGGTTACATGTGCAACTCAGATTCTGCATTGTCTGTATATGAATATGAGCTCTCCGTCTTCCGGTCTAGGAGCTGTAGGTTTTACTTTGTCCTAGAAGTGTCTTGAGGGAAAGGAGTACACACTGATGAATACACACAGATGCTGTCTGATTGTCAGCCTCTATTATCTCTCCTGTGGGTTTCAGCAGTGACTGAAGTTATGTACTCCAGAGAATTTGTTGGTGACATTTCAGTGGAATTTAGACTGAGTCTGGCAATTGTGATACAGCAGCAAAAATTGTTCAGAAAACACCTTTCTGCCACCAAACATGAAAGCTTTATAAATAAAATACTTTTAGCTCACTGCTAAAAGACAGACAAGTTGGAAGAAGGGAGAGGACTACATATTTCCATCTGATAAAGCATCTCAGGTATATCCTCTCTGACATAATTACAGAAGAACTGGAGGTGCAGTCAGGTGTACTGTGCCTCCACACTTTCCTAATCGTGTTGCCTAATTATGCAACTCTGTAGAGTCATTATTGTTTTCTCCACAATCAAACATAGTAACACGCCCACCATCAGAAAGACAAAATGGTGTAGAGAGAGAAAAAAATCACTTCTAGTATGTTGTAGGGCAGAGTTTTATAAAAGTCTGTGGTGAGATTGCTATCTGACAAGAAACAGTGATTCTGAAATAGCATGGCTACTTCTCCCTCAATGCCAATGGGATAATACATGTTTGAGAATCTTGAAATTTGACTGACATTACACTGAGAAAGGAAAGAAGGGTCTGAAGAAGTCTGTATCACCCTCAGAGTGTCCACTGTTGGAAAGATTTGTATCTATGATGCTGCCTCAGTACTCAATGTACTTTCTGGCATTTTTTTTCCTTGAAAGAGAAAAAAAGAGAGAAATAAACATGTATTGACACACTACATCCTCAAAAGACAATATAAGAGGACACTCCCTTTTTTTTTGTTGTTTTGCACTTTTTAAACGATCTTGTAAATCAGTATAACTGTCTTTATACTAATCAGCAACATTGAAATATATGCATTTCCATAGAAATAAATACAATTCTTCAGATTTTATACTACATAAAGAAGGGATTTTTCATTTTTTTAGTCATTATTGTCCCAAGAAACAGCCATAAGCTTGTGCATTTCTCTTAGGTTATTCATCATTATATTCACTATTAAATTCGTTTTCAAATGGCTGTATTAAGCTCATCTACAATTGTGTCTGCTATGGCATCTAGGTTCAAGAGAGTGCTACACATTAGACTTCCTAGTATTTCAGCTTGACAGAATTTGGGCAGGGAACAGTTCCAGAAATAGGTTCTCCACAATGGTCCCTTTGAATACGACCTCAAGTATTAGGGACCAGTGCTAATACTGGAGAAGAGGATGATCTCTCCTTCAAAGTAAGCTGTCACATAAAGCATAAAACAGAGGTAGATACACTGGACGGAACTTGAAGTAAAAAGAAAAGAAAAGGAATCTATTCTAGTTCCACATCATAAACATTGCTCCAGTCTACTAATGATCTAACACATACTGATAGTTGCCCAGATTTCAGGAGAAAAACACCATTTAAGAAAAATATTACCTAAGTTATGAAATCAAATGAATAGTTTGGTTTAAGATTAACCACAACTGTTATTAGTTTCTCTGATAAATTCTTAATTCTGAAAGATTTTCCTTTAGATTAGCTATGCCACAAGGATGGTTACTTATATTCTGTTTGGATTACGGAAGACTTATAAGAGTGTAAAAGAGTAGTATAAAACAAGCCATCCTAAATTAATACATCTGCTGACTTTTGGGAAAAATTCATGGAATTAGTTGACTCAACTATCGCAACATATACATATATGTATTTTAGGATCAGATATTCAATCATAATATTGTGATCATTTTTGTTTTTTATCACAAAGTATGCATGCTCTAATAAGTGGAGTGGATAATTCCCCCCCAGTCCCAACATTGAAAGCATGTATGGAGGAGAATTGGAGTGTACATTTTTTGTCAGATGAAGCTGCAAATCTTGGCCACCAAATGAAGACATCTTCTAACATCATAGAGAATATTCTTTTTTTTTTTCCTTAAAAAAATACGTTTATTAATTGATAAGATCTTCTGTTTTGATTTTATTACTTTAAAAAGCCTATCCTGTGATTCAGGAAATAAAATATCAAATATGTATGAGAAAAGGAAAAGTAACACTTTTCAGCGAAACTTCTAACTAGTTTATTTTTAGTTAATGCAAACAGATTTCAAATTCACCATATTTTTAATAGAAAAGAAAATAACAGCACATTTAAATGCATTTTTCCTTCGGCTCAGACAAATCATTCCATATGCTGGTTCTGATTTTTTGTTTTCAGAACACAGTACCATCTCATATGCTTTCAAATGACTGCAGTCAACCTACATGTAGAAAAATACTTTCATTTCTGTGCAATTGCTTACCTTCAGTATTTTAAAATAGTAAGAGTACAGGGACAGAAAATAATTTTCCACAGATAAGAAAGGTTCATCTTTTTTGATTTCTTTAAACATAAGGAAAAGTGATTTTAAAACTAGTTTTAATTGCATTGCCACTTGTCATTCAAAGTAACACAACTTTCTAATATATATCTGTTTAAAATGCTGCTGTCATTCCCTGAGTAACACGGCATTTTGAATTCATTTAAGAATATGTTGTATATACTTAAAAATACATTTACCAGTTAATGCTGTTTATAGTTTTGTGATGCTGTGTGAGTCTGGGCTTCAGATGAACCTCAGGGAGCTGATGCTAGAAGCAGGGAAAATTTTCTCTTGCACTTAATTTATTCCAGTCTAAACTGAAGAGATAAGGAAAACAACTAAACAAATGATCTAAACAAAATACTTTCCTAAATACCCTGGAAGCCAGAAATTTTGAAGATGTCTTGTGTAAGACACACAGTTTGGGAAATGGCTATGTTGCTCGGAAGGTATATTTGCTGACTGAAATTGAAATTCCTGTCAGTTCTATGTTTCTGCTATTTGTAGAGCTAAACATGACATAAACAGTGACATCGCTATGCAATAGCCTGGGACTATGAGGTTTGTAGCTCTGGTTAAAGCTCAGCTCCATGGCCAATCACCAGAGATCTATAGCATCTGCACCCATACCAGTGATGCTAGGACTTGGGCAACATGACCCTGAGAGAACTTGGCGAGGCAGATCTGCCCTGAGCAGATCTCTGGATCCTGATCCTGAAGTAGTCTGTACGGAAATCTTTCTGTGTGCTGAAAAACATCACAGAAATGAGGAAGTGGAAGGGAGATCAAGACCTCCAGGTCTCTGAACTGAACACAGCACAGAAGCTCTACTGGAAGCTGTGGCTGACAGAAGCTTGGAAATGTGGCTTTGAAAGGCGCCAACTAGAAGTACTATGCCTTTATCCTGGTTCATTTTACCTGACAGGTCTGCCTCAAAAGCTGGGATTTTGAGGAATACCAGGACTCCATGAAAAAACTACCCTGCCCTTTCTCAGCATTTGTCAAACCCATCACATTTAGGACAAAGCATATTCGACTCGGTAACATGTTCCCGTGAAACTGTCTTAATCAGAAAGCAGCTAACCAGCTGCAGTAGTTATGTAAATTGAAAAAGATAGTTTATGGAATGGAAAAGCACCAAGGACTAGTCAGCAAATAGAGTGCATTACAGAACACTGCAGCTCTCAACACTTAAGGTAACAGCTTTTAAATTCCGAAGCAGTTTGAACATATATCTCTTATCAAAATGGATGGAAATGTTGAGACCAAATCTGGTCTTATAAGCCTACATATAGAATTCTGTGGTCCTGTATGAATGCATGTAAACTTGCCGTCTAAATCTACATTAAAAATTCCAGAAAACTGAGACACAGATTCATCAGTCAGAAAAGATGGTCCAGTTACTCCCAGAAAGTTAAGAAAAAAATCAGACAGCTAAAGGAGATTTGACATAGCAACCAGAGCCTTAATTCCTTTCCTAGAAATGGCTGTACCAGCCAAGAAGTAGGAACGTTAGAGCTTGTAAAAGGGCCTTGTCTCTGTCTCACTGACAGAGAATTGACTTAGAATGTGTGAGATTTGGCTTCAATTCCTTCCTCTCCCATTTGAATTTCATCACCAATTTCCTAGGTGACTTCTGAGATACAATTTAGTTTCTTCCAGTGAGTGTCTCCCAGTAAAACAGCGACAGAATGAACAAGTGAGCATGGCTTTCCAGATGGGTGGTGGGAGTAGTCAGTCAGGATGGGAAACCTGGATTCCACTCAGTGAAAAATAAAATACTGACAGCAGTGAGAGCATCCACCTGAGTAACATGAAATTTACAACTTGGAGAGGGATCAGTATCCTGCACCTTGCAGTAATTATATGCTTGATAAAAATGGGGGAAGGAGGTTGCCAGTGAAAACTTGTTTTAACCTAGCACTTAGATTTCAGAAAGTTCTGATCAGCCAGTGGTGGTGTCCTGAACGTGTCTGCATAGCTGTTACACAGATTGTTCTGCAAAGAGTGATTGAATGCTGTGATTTGCTTCAGATTTATATTTTTTCTATGATGATGAGTTTTTCATATTAGATTTTCATAAGTTTGTTATCACAATGACTGATTGCAAATTGCCCAACCAAATGGTGTCCAGAAAGGAGTTAAACTACTAGCAGACATAACTCTATGTTGAATCTGTTGTTGATATAGAATTACTGCAAAATCTCCCTAAGTATTATTTAGAGACTAGCCTTCAAGACAGACGTTTCCAGCGACCAAATGTACAGGCTGTTTGCTCAGATCTACTTGGCCAGAGCAGAAGAGAGGATATCGACACTTGGAATGCTTTGATAGCTAACCTTGATATATGTACCATTGCTTATTTTAGCTTGTTGGGAATAGGTCCATAGCATCAGGGGTCAGAAAGAAAACAGATGAGAAAAAAGCTTAAGGAGAAAAAAAAAGCTTGCTAAATATTTTTTACTTTACTCTTGATTTTGTAGCCACAAATGTTCTTAGAAAATATAACAGTGATAGACGAAACTGCAAATAATATCTAAGGCAGGTTAGGACTCCTGTGTGTGTATTTGTCTTATATGATCTATAACAACTCACATGGCTTAGAGTTAAGATGCTCAACACATTTGACCATTCTGATAATGGCACAAGCGTGATAGTAGCTTACATGTTCAAAGGCATGTTCAATCCACGGCTCATGGGCTGGCTATGGACCAGCCCAGTCCATCCTGCAGCCACCTCCTGCCCCAAGCCATCATGATGTTGGCTTTGCCCCACCGAGTGGCCTGGCCTGGCCCCAAACTGTCCCCCATCACTCAGCAACAACTAAACATTCATGTGAGATCAGTACTGTCTGGGCTGAAACCAGGGCACAGAGAGGGAACATTGCAGTATTACATTATGGCAATTTTATGCATTTTGATACATTGGCTAAACACAATCCTGTGAATAGTGAAAAATTTGCACACATGCTTTCTGCTTCGATATCAGAATTTGGGAATAGGTTTGAATACTGCCAAAACAATCTTCAATTTATATTTATGTCTCCATTTTCAGTCGATGTAAATACATTACCTGCCAATTTTCAAATGGAATGTATAGAGTTGAAGTCAGACATTCAACTCAAAAATTTGATCACATCTTTCTACTACACCTTCATAAGATCTCTCCTACCAGAGACAAATATCCCTTGCTTCACAATCATGCTTTGTCCGTGTCCTTTTTTTTTTTGACAGTATGCACATCTGTGAAAAATTATTATCAAAGATAAAGCACAGGAAGGGTAACATTTCATCAGAAATCTCTGACAGACAACTTGAGAGCTCACTAATAATTGCAGCCATTGACACTGAACCGGACTGCTGTGTTAGTTTCACAAAGGCAATGTCAAATATCTCACCGGTTCTGTGTTTTCATTGCTTTCTCTTTTTTAGTGTTTAAAAAAATATTAAAAATTAAAATGTTTTGTTACTTATTTATTAATAATATTTTATATTTTGTGAGGGTTGCTCTTAAGCTAATGCCTACTATTTTTTTCTGTGGGCCCATGATAACAGAGGCAGACGTTGGTAGTATGTCAGTAGAGGATGGACTTTTCTACCAATATTCTGTTACATTTTGTTGCTGTGTGACAGATGACAGCAGAGAGGCAGTCTTACATAATAGTGTCTGATGTGGAAGTTAGTATGAAGTAAAGGTGTGTAATTGAATTCTCTATGCAGAAAAAATGGCACCCATTGACATTCATTGATGCTTCCCAAATGTTTAAGGAGATCAAACAGTGGATGTGAGCACAGTGAGGCAGCGGGTGGTACATTTCAGCAGTGGGGACAGTGACAATGGGTCACCTTTGCTGGTGCAAATTTAGACGAGCATGGCATGCAGGATGTTGCTCATTGCTGGCAAAAAATGGATAGCTAATGGTGGTGACAATAATAATAATAAAAAAAAATAGTATTTTGTAGATAAGGATTTGCTCTATCAAATAATGTTATTGCACTCTTCGTATCCGCTGTCATTTTCATGGAAATAAATAGGAGGCATTACTTTTGGAGCAACCCATGCTACCAACAACCATTCCTGTTCTCTCGGTGTGGTTCGGGCAAGCCAAAAGTTTGGACACCCATAACATACATAAACAATTTTCTCCACATTATACTCTTTTATTTTGTTCACCAGTCTGCTGTGGTCCAATACAACCATCATAAAAATCAGCTGAATGCTTGAGATAGGATCAACCTCACTGGAGAAAATACATTTTCTTTTCTTTCTTTCATTAGTACTGGTGATGGCTATAGAGTTTCCCACCTTCTACTCTGACCTCTGGCTTTCTATAGAGGTACAAGTTCATTTTCTGAAAATATGATTTTTCTACTTTAAACAGCATGAATAACAATTTGTTGTGAACTACAAACTTAACTTCTTTCTGTAGAGGAGCAGAACTGAGGCTTCTTAGATGTTCTGAATGAGTTCTAGCACTATTTCTTTAGAAATAGAAATAGTGACTGATGGCAGAGAACAAGAAAACCATATTGGAGACTTGCTTATTTTCTTCATGTCTCTGGAGTCCATTGCCCAAATATAGTAAACAGTAATGTCTTTCTAAAAGCTTGTAAAATACACATTTAATGTAATATTAAAAGGATAGTTACGGTCTCCTAAAAGATTAAACATTAAATGTGCATGCAGGGTGGTGAATACAAGAGCATTGTAAAAACTGTGCAGTTCAAAGCTGTTAAATTTTCATGACAATAATCTAATTTGGATTTAGCATAAAGTAAAAGTACTACAGTTGAGGGATAGTTACCACTAAAAATGAAATTTGTAATCCTAAAACACAATATAGTAATACATCCATGTACATTTAAAAAAATCCCACATCTCATTGTGTGGAATTTCAGTTGCATTTCAGAGTAGGTGCAGAGATGACCTCATAGCGGTCTTTCAGTATATAAATGAGAGCTACAGGAATGAAAGGGACGGACTCTTAAGCAGCGTCTGTTGTGATAGAACAAGGGAAATGGTTTCAAGCTCAAAGAGTGTAGATTTAGGTTAGATATAAGGAAAAAGTCTTATACAGTGAGGGTGATGAGGCACTGGAACAGGTTACTTAGTGATGTGGTTGATGCCCCATCCCTGGAGACTTTCAAAGGAGGGCTGGACCAGGCCTTGGGCAACCTGATCTATTTGTGATGCCCCTGCTCACTGCAGGGGAGTTGGACTAAATGGCTGTCAGTGGTCCCTTCCAACTCTCAAGGATGCTACAATTTTATGGTTTGCATATTAATGTGCATTTTCATAAAGCTACTAAATTTTCTGAAATTACTGCTATATGAAAAGCGGAGATTCATTTACAGCAAATCTAAAAACTGGAAAATTTGATAATATTTAAAATGTCTATATAGTAGAGTCCCTGGTGGGAATATATTTATATATACATTCATATATATATAAAAAAATATATAGTTCTGTCCCTAATACTGTAATACTGCTGAGTAAGATGAGAAGCATGTGCAAGCTGAAAAAGCACACTTAACTTCGTAAGTGTAACAATATGGAGTGCACATTTTCTGCTTAATCAGCATCATTTTTAGCCTAGAGAAGTTCATGACAGATTGATTGTCAGAAATAAGAATGGTTTTGAGCTGAAACATATATCTCTTATTTGTATTTCCTTTCAAGCAACTGGAGACAGAATGTACTCAAGCTTTATAAAGAAGAAAAGCTAGGTACAGAAGGATCCAGAGACACCTATCCTTGATGTTTTCATTAGTATCTTGGAAGAGAGAATGGAAAGAACTTGTATGAAATCTGCCTTGACCATAATCTGAAACATGTGAGACCTTCACAGAACTTGAATCATAGAATCATAGAATCATAGAATCACCAAGGTTGGAAAAGACCCACAGGATCACCCAGTCCAACCAACTGATCACCAATAGCTCTCACTAAACCATGTCCCTCAACACAACATCCAAATGTTCCTTGAACACTTCCAGGTCAGTGATTCCACCACCTCCCTGGGCAGCCCATTCCAGTGCCTGACCACTCTTTCTGAGTAGTATTTCTTAACGTCCAACCTGACTCTCTTATGGCGCAGCTTGAAGCCATTCCCTCTAGTCCTATCACCAGTTACATGAGAGAAGAGACCCCCCAGCTCACTACAACCTCCCTTCAGGTAGTTACAGAGAGCAATAAGGTCTCCTCTGAGCCTCCTCTTCTCCAGACTGAACAATCCCAGCTCCTTCAGCCGCTCCTCATAAGGCCTCCAGACACCTCACCAGCTTTGTTGCCCTTTGAACCCTCTCCAGGGCCTCTTTCTTGCAAAGAGGGGCCCAAAACTGGATGCAGTACTTGAGGTGCGGCCTCATCAGAGCGAGTACAGGGGGATGGTTATTTCCCTGTTCCTACTGGCAATGCTGTTTCTGATGCAAGTCAGGATGCCATTGGCCTTCTTGGCCACCTGGGCGCACTGCTGGCTCATGTTCAGCCGAGCATCAACCAATACCTTCAGGTCCATTTCCTCTACGCAGTCTTCCAGTCACTCTGCCCCAGGCCTGTATCTTTGCCTTGGGCTGTTGTGGCCAAAGTGCAGGATCCAGTAATTTGGTCTTGTTGAAACTCATCCCATTGACTTCAGCCCAGCTATCCAACCTGTCCAGACTCTTCTGTAGGGTTTTGCTATCCCCAGGCAGATCGACACTTCCAGCCAACTTGGTGTCACCTGTAAACTTACTGAGAGGGCACTCAATGCCCTCATCCAGGTCATCAATAAAGACAGCGAAGAGGACAGGCCCCAGCACTGACCCCTGGGGAACACCACTCGTGACCAGTCACCAGCTGCATTTAGCTCCATTCACTACCACTCTCTGGGCCAGGCCCTCCAGCCAATTCCTTATCCAGCCAAGAGTGTACCTGTCCAAGCCACGGGCTGCCAGCTTCTGCAGGAGAATACTGTAGGAGACTGTCAAAGGCTTTGATGAAGTCTAGGTAGACTACATTAAAAGCCTTTCCCTTGCGTATCAGATGGGTCAGTAGATCATAGAAGGAGATCACGTTGGTCAAGCAGGAGCTGCCCTTCGTGAACCCATGCTGACTAGGCCTGTTCACCTGGTTGTCCCGCACGTGCTGCGCGATCTCCCTCAAGACAATCCGCTCCATAACCTTCCCTGGGACCAAGGTCAGGCTAACAGGCCTGTAGTTCCCCGGATCCTCCTTACGACCCTTCTTGTAGATGGGAGTCACACTGGCAAGCCTCCAGTCTTCTGGGACCCCACCAGTCAACAAAGAGTGCTGACAGACAATGGCAAGTGGCTCGACTATCACTTCCACCAGTTCCCTCAGCACTCTTGGGTGAACCTCATCCAGCCCCATGCACTTGTGGCAGTCCAGTTGGAATAGTAAGTCTCCGACTGTGTCCTCCTGGATCATGGGGGGTTTAGTCTGCTCCCCAGATAAGACTACCAGGTCAGAGAGTGGAGTACCCTGGGGATAACTGGTCTGACTTTTAAGACAGACGTAAAGAAGGCATTCAAAACAGCTAACTTTTCCTTATTCTTGGTAATCGCATTCCCAGCCTCATCCAATAAAGAATGGAGATTCTCCTTGGTCCTCCTCTTACTGTGGATATATTTATAAAAGAGTTTCTTAGGAATCGGAATATTCCAACAATTGGATAAATGGTAAGTTAAGATATAACAAACACTGCCTCAAAGGAAGAACTGAAAGGCCTCGAGCAATGTAATCCAGAGAAAAGATTACGTAGAAACACGATACAAGCATATAGATTGTTAGAGGAAAGGAAGCAATTTGTTTACAGTGTCCAGCACTGAATAGGACGAGATATAAAGGATACTAATCAGTCTCAAGAAGTATGAAAAGTAGGAAAAAAAAATATGAAAAGCTTTCTGATGTCAAGATAAGCGAAGGCCAGGCTGACTGAGATTTTTGGGAATATTTATTATTTTTAAGAACTTCCATCTTGTTCTTGTAAGCACAACTGGTTCTGTCCTGAATTAAAAGAATGGACCCCTTGGAGTCACCTCCACTTCCAATTTTGCACTTATTTGAAACTGTTAGGAATAAATTACTAACACAAACATTATGAGACTAGCTTAAATGTCAAGCTAAAACAAAAAAATCTTATGTGCCTACATCTTTCATTTTTATACTTCCCCACTCCCTTAGAAACTTGCAAGTGATTACAGATGCCCTGAAAATGCAGGGGAAAAGCACTGTATGAACTGTGATAAAATCCTAAGTATTTGTCAATAAGCATGAGAAGGAAAATTGCTGTACACGCTGCAGTTTAAAAACAAAGTTCCTTTTGCATTCATTCAATCGATCCACTTTGAGCAGTGAAATTATGTTCCAAGAAACGCTCTAATTAGACAGAATGTCTGAACAAAAGTAAGGGAAAATTAATCCCATGTAGCTTACTCCAAAAGAAGTGCTTCCTATTTATTTTCATGGAAACTACAACAGCTACAAAGAGCACAATAACACTGTATGATAAAGCAAATCATCAAGTATTTTTTAATATAACCACTACCATTATCTATGCAATTTTACCAGCAATGAACAAGAACCTGCATGTCATACTCCAAAAAATCTTTATAGCCAACCAGAATGTGGCTTGCCTTCATGTCATTTTTATCTGATATGCACCATCCACCTCCTCACTGTGCTCACATCCATTGTTTGGTGTCCATAAACATTCAGCAAGCATCAAAGAATGTCAGTGGGTGCTCTTTTTTCCTCATGGAGGAATTCATACAATTTCTGAGCATATCAATGTTATTTTATGGGGCAATCATGCTGACATATGAAGTGAAATTTGTTTGTTGTTTATAAGAGCTTGCACACTGTCCATAAGAAAGCTGAATGTACAGCAATAAATATACAGTAATAGAATCTAAAAAAACTACAAACATGAACGAATGTATTTATAAAAATGAGAATGGTCAGTGTGTTAGCAAGTGCAAATGCATTCTGGCCTAAACAGCAATTAACACAAATTAGAATGAAACATTTTTTTTTAATGTATTGTAATGAAAAAGAGGGAGTCAAAGAAGTTCAAAGGACAAGCAGTTTAAAATCATTTGGAGTTTTTTTTTTTTTTAATTTTTAATTCTCAATCAGAGCAACTCACTGTTGCAAGAAATAAAGACCAGAAACTGAGCAGGATTTTAAAACTAATTATGTAGATAAAGAAAGGCAGTTATACTTTGCAGAATTCAAAATGTATGTGCACTGTAATGCTAAAGAAAATAAACACCCTTAACAAAATACTGGGTAAACCCATATCTCACAACAATACCACAGTGCACAGGCTGTTTTCAGTTGTCTGGAACTTGGATGAACTTTTGAAGCTTGCTGAATGTGGGATGCTATGGTCTGTAGCGCTAGAGAATGAGATGGACCTCTGACGTGAACTAACACAGCTCTGACTTCCACTTGGTGGCAGTGCTCCCACCTTGTTATCGATAACAAAATTCTGCTATTAATAAAGTAATCTTATTTGTCATCTTTCTCTAGCCCTTCTCTCAAGACAGTGATTTTTTTTTTTTTTTAAGATTAAAGGCATTTCTTTTTTTAAATTAAAAGAGACATCAGAATAAGATAACATTTATTGATATATTTGGTGTGTGGTATAATGACATACTTGTTTCATTTCTTATTATTGAAGATAAATAAGGATTAATATGAGATTTGAATTGCAAAAAGAATTTTAGTTTAAGTCCTAACACATTCAAAATTTTATGTTCCTTGTCTTTATGTCTTTATGTTGCTTGATAAGGCATCCAGGCATTTCAGACTGATTGCTGTTGAAATACAGAATGAGTTAACAAAGATTACCTGCCTTGTCCTGCTGACTGCAATTCTTGAGATGCAGTCCAGAATACGGTAGGCTTTTCTGGGCTGCAAGGGCATATTGCTGGTTCATGCCCAGCTTACCATTCATCAGCACCCCCAAGTCCTTTACAGTAGGGCTGTGTTCAATCTTTCATTCCCTCTGCTTGTATTGATATTGAAGATTTACAACATCCAGGTGCAAAAACTTGTATTTGGCTTTTTTGAACCTCATGATGTACTCCTGGGCCCACTGCTTGAGCTTGTCTAGGTCTCTCTGCATGACATCCTGTCCATTAAATAATCTGACCATACCATACAGCTTGGTGTCATCTGCAAACTTGCTGATAGTGGACTCAATTCCATTATTGATGTCACTGATGAAGATATTAAAGATCTGATCCCAGTAGTGACTGCTGAAGAACACCACTCACTATCAGTCTCCATTTGGACATTAAACCACTGACCACCAACCACCACTCTCTGGGGGTGGTCTTACAACCAGTTTCTCATCCATTTAACAATCCACCCAGAAAATCTGTATCTTTTTAATTTGGAATAAAGGATGTTTTGGGGGACTGTGTCAAAATCCTTGCTGAATTAAAAAAAGATGACACAAATGGCTCTTCCCTTGTTCATTCAATTACACCATCATAGAAGGTTAGGTCCTACCTAAGTTGACTAGGCAGGGCTTCCTTTTTGTGAAGCCATCCTGATTATCCAATATCACCTTTCTCTCTTCCATGTCCCTTAGTATAGATTCCAAGAGGGTCAGTTCCACAGTCTTTCCTGACACAGAGATGAGGCTGGCAAGTTGGCAGTTCCCTGGGTTGTCTTTTCTAACCTTAAAAATGAGTGTGACACTGCCTTTTTTCCAGCTACCAGAGAGTTCACTTGACTGCCATTACTTTTCAAAGTAATGAGAGCCTCATGGCAGCCACATCAGCCAATTCCTTCTGGACTCTGGGATGCATCTCACTGTGACTCCTAGACTTATGAAGGTTCAGATTCCTCAGGTGGTCACAAACAAAATCTTCTCTTACAGCAGGCAGAACATTGCTTCCCCAGTTCCCACCTTCTCAACCACCTACTCGAGATGTTGTGAAGATCAGTTGCCAGTGAAGACTGAGGCAAAAAGTTGTTGAGTAACCCAGCTTTCCCCTTGTCCAATGCCCATATTGCTTACTGGGGAGGTACATCGTCTGGGACTTTGCTTTCCTGGTTGATGCACCTGTACAGTCCTTTCTTCATCTTTGTGTGTCTTGCCAAGTCCAGATTCTGTTAGACTTTGACTTCCTGACTTCATCCCTACACAGCCTAGCAGCATCCCTATACTCCTCCCAGGTTACCTGTGCTTTCTTCCACTACCTGTGCCTTTTCTTCTTGCTTTCCTGTTTGACCAGCAGGTCTTGGCTCAGCCATGCCAATCTCTTGCCATCCTTTCCTGACTTCTGCACCTGAGGATAGAGAGCTCTTGGTGTGCTAAGGAAAACTTCCTTAAATATCTGCCAACTCTGTTCTCCCTTGTCGTTTAGGATAGTTTTAGAAGAGGTTTTGTTCACTGAAAGCTGGAATTTGGCTTTCCTAAAATTTAGCATAATTTTACTCTCTTTCTATCCCATATCCCTCAGGAGTGTGAACTCCACCACTGAATGATCACTGCAATCCAGGCATCCTCCAAACATGATGTCACCAATAAGTCCTGGGAATTAAGCAGTATTATTGAATGTAAAAAGTGCATTAGCTGTTGCATAGCAGTCAGAGTTGGCTATGAAAAGAAAGACACACTTAAATGTTATTGTGTTCTGAATATCCACCTACCCTGTAGGTAGCAAGAAACAATTTTTCTAATTGTATCTGCAAAAGAAAGTGGAAGTTAAGTCAACTGTTTGGACTGAAAATCCACCAGCACAAGAAATAATTAGAAACCATGTCCCCCATGCCTGTAAGTCAATGTAATTACTTTCAGGAGACTCCAAACAGCAATTTCTGCACCCTTCCACCCTCAGGTCCATTATCTGATTCAGTGGCACTCACATCAGTGTACTTTATACCTCTCTTATCATATAGGTTATTGCTGCTTTATGATATTCCTTTATGAGAATTCCTTTGTGGCTATCTTCCTTAATATCTCCCAGATGGTTGACTATCAGAACACAGTAGAGGGCTATGAGAGCAGACGTGACCTTAAAATCTCCCAAAACGTATAAGTGAAGAAATACAGTTTGTTGGAGTTAATTTTTCCTTCTCCTGTTGACTTAGAAAAATAAAACAATAGCAGAAAGATTTGCTTTTGACAAATAGAGCTGGCAAAAGAATGTCTGGGACAGGAAAATTCTGGTAAGGAGGGAACGGAGGTTTCAGAACACTTCAGCAGCTTCCTTTTTAATGTACTACTGCTCACAGGCTGAATATCTTCACCCTCAAGAGATACAGACAATGAAAATCTCATGATTACAGCGAATGCCTTTGTTACTGTGGACATTTTACATTATCTGTCATGCAAAACTAATTTCTCTATTTAATTCATAGTTAATTGGAGACTTTATACTGATCCAGGTGGGAGCAACTGGGTGTGTTATGACAAACATTTAAAATGTGCGTTTGCTGCTAGAGGAGTATAACTTTGTGTTATTAGAACGTGGACAAGTGAGTGTGCTGCTGGCAAAGTCACCCACATAATATTAGTGACCTAAGATCTGGCCACTGATCATCATTTGGTTCCTTTTACAGCTTATGTGACTTGTCTCCTAAAAGTACATTAAAAAAAAAAGCTATGTTAACCTATTTTCTAAATTCTTAGGCAGCTGCATTTAAAGAAAATACCACTGTTAGCTTTCATCTCCATTAACATTCAATATAAATTTTTCCTTTTTGACCACACATACATTTTCAAGCAAATATATAATGCTGTTTCTGACCCACGCAATGTTGTTATTAAGATGCTTGGTGCTCCTCGAAATATTTTTAGCAATCAGGGGCTGAAATTGCTACTTTTAAAAATTAAGTCTTTGTTCTGTGCTTAGTGTCATTTTTCAAGAATTTCAATAAAACATTGAGTGGTCCAGGAATAAAACTGCAAATGCTGTAAAGCAATCTTCAGTGCAACAAAAATCTAAATTTGTGCCAGTTTTAAATTCAAGATCAGATTGCTAAGATCATTAACTGTTAGAGAAATTCAGTTCTGACTTCAACAACTTGGTAGTAAATGTGTCTTAACTGTAAATGGCAAATTGCAATGCTTTCTCAGAAAAACACCTTGAAGCATTGCATGACTCATAGGAGCACAAACAAGATTTAGAACTTTTCACCTATATAGTGGCATTATGATTTCAAATGAGCAGCTGAAAGCTATTTGGTGAAACTGGTTTTGGACATCTTGAAAGAGCTGTAACAATGATTTGAAGTAATTTAAAATGGCTGTGTTGTTGTTGCTGACAACATTAGTGGGGAAAAATGCTATTTTAGCAGTTACCCAACTTGGAGAATAAAAGCCATTCCAGTACACTTTTCTTTTGAGCTGATTTCGATCAAAACCTTCATTGATCTGTTATGCTCAGACTGTCTTCCACAAAGAACTGTGCACCTAGCTTTATTGCACTTGATAAGCTTTACTTTTATCACATCAGTATAAATATTGTCCTGTCAAACTTGTCAACATGTTTTACTGTGATACTTGTGAGCACTTCAGGGAAAGAATCATTTTTACAGCTTTTATAAAAAATTGTTTGCAAGTTCCTATCCACATCCAGTGTTTTTGAGTATTGTGCCATGAAAAATACTTACTTGCAAAAGACTTTAATCATCAATCGAAAGATTTAAGTGGGAGTTAAGGAAAGCTAAATCATCGTGTGGCCTTTATCTTTTATTGAGATTATTAGCAGGTGTGGACAGCTATTAAAAAAGAGGTATCATCTCCTTCTCTTTCTACTTGCATTATCTATAAATTCATGATACACAACCTGAAAATTTCCAACACAGGAAAGTCATTGCAGCCACCAATAAAGAACAGATTGGGGAAAAAAAAAAAAAAAAAAGATAATCAAAACTTTAGTCTCACTATCATAGAACAGGAGTAAAAGAAAAAGTCTCAGATGACATGCTGAAAACTTCTTTAAGATGTGGGAAAAACCTATCACTTATAGTTTCTTGCTTACTGCAATGCAATTGTGTTTTTTGTATTTAAGGGGGGGGAGGGGGGGGGACGACAGCTTTTTCAGTGGAGAAAGGTTTTTCAATGAGCTATGTCCCCAGGGAGGTGTCTCTTGTCTTCACATCTCTTTGGATGCTTATGGAATGCACTATGCAATCTGCACTTCTGCACCGTATGGTCCATGCAATTATAGTCTGAATTACCCATTCTGCCCATAACACTGTTCAAGACACAGCTAATAATCAGGGCTGAGAAAGTAGATTTCTCTCCCTTTTATATAACCAGAAACAAAAAATTGAAGGAGATAGATTTTATTTTTTTTCCTGAGGAAGAAAACTCTCCTGCAATTTTAGTTTGTCTTAATTTCCAAAGATTGAGAATAAATTAGTGAAAAGTTCTGCTCAGTAAAACACAACACCTCTACTTTTACTAATCTTGCAGAAAGACATATGTGGAGCAGCCTTGCTTCAGAAGAGATATCTCAACATAAGATAATCTGGCAGATATTTCTCCTGAATATCAGGCTGTATAAATGTGTGACTTAGAAGCAACACCTTGTTGTCAAGATGTATAAAACTACATACAGTGATGAAACAGATACCTACCTTTGAGCAGTAGGTACACAAATCTTCTACTTCAAATAATACCACTAAATAACACTGATCAGCAGCCTATAGCAAATTCAACATATGAATGGTCAGGATACAGAGGAAAAGAAACCTCTTTTGATGCCTGGCAATTTGAATCAGAAAAAATCTCCCCTTTACCTGAAGTCTGCAGTTTGACTTAATTCTGGAAGTGACAACAGGACATGTTCACTGAAACTACTGAAGGAGTATAATGCTGTTAGTAGTATCAGCACAATCTCCCTAACACACGTACCTGTGGCAGCCTCCAGCACTTCTGAGAAAGAGAAAACTTGCTTTCAGAAATCAGACTGTGCACTAAGGATGGTTCCTGTGACTCCAGAAGACCAGCATTAACCTTTCAGTATGAGATATAATATAAACATGAAAGTATTTCAGTGTCGGTTGGTTGTTTAGCTTTGTGTTTGCCTTCATCTGCCCCAAAATTTATTTGATTTGTTTCTGTTTATTTTCACTTTGGAGCTGGAGAGCTAGGCCAGTTTGCTGCTATCCCAGTATGCATGCTGGTTGTGTATTAGGCATTGTTCAGGCAGTACATTCCTGTGCTTATTTTTTTGTTCTCAAGGCCTGCACAATTAATATTAAACAGAACAACATAAAAACACATACAGTAATTCCAGCTTTCCATGGATAAATCCCAGCTGGTTATTTTCACTGATCTTCTTACTCATTCAGTACCCTTTTTTTAATTTTAATTTTTATTTTTCCCCAGATGTAATTATAGCAGTTGCTTGGAGCAACAAAAACTGTCAAAGTAGGACAGAGGGGATAGAGATCAGTTAAAAAACTGTACCCAAAGTGCTAAAAAGGTGCCTCTGGCTGATAATAAATGGCTGATGCCATTAATGCCAGCTGGTGAACCATACCACACTTCTCATGAGTTTTGAATCTCCTAAACAATGACCCTACTGCTATTATTTCAGTTGTTTTGTCTTATTATAGAATCATAGAATATCCCACGTTGAAGGAACGCAGTTAGGATCAAGTTAAACTGGCTCCACACAGGACCACCCAAAAGTCAAACCTTGTGTGTGTGAGAACAGTGTCCAAATGCTCCTTGAACTCCATCAGCTTAGGGCCATGCCCACAACCCTGGGCAGCCCATTCCATGCCCACTGCCCTCTGGTGCAGAACCTGTCCTTAACCCCCACCCACCCCTCCCCTTATGCAGCTCCATGCCGTTCCCTTGGGCCTGTTGCTGTCACAGAGAGCAGACGCCATGGGACCTCCCATCAGCTCCTCTACTCTGGGCTGAACAAACCAAGGCACCTCAGCCTCTCCTTGTATGTCTTGCTTTTTAGACCATTCACAATCTCTGTAGCCTTGTCATTAGTTTTATTTCCTGATGATTCTTTCCTTCATATTTTCCTTTAGATCTGTTGCATGTGTTCCAATATAAAGAACTAAACAGACTTATCAGCTGTTACATAAACTTTAAGATCTTCTTGGGAAACATCTTGAAGGCTGAGGATGTTGTTGGAAGTAAGCAATGTATATGCATATATATATATATATAAGACATACATTTATGTAGAACACATGTAGGTATATAATATATGTGTATAATACATGCAAGTATGTATATATTAGCTATAATTATGCATTAGTAGCATGATGTCACCCAAGCTTAAACTGAAACATATTAATCTGGAAAGAAGAATTATTTTTTAGAGACAAAAAAGTCACTACTGAATAACAATTTAAGTACTTCCTGAAGCACCTAGTTATTCATTAAAAATCCTCATTCCAAATGTTATTTAAGCAAAACTCCAGTTAGCCAGTGAAACCTGAAATGAGCTCACTTCTAAATCATCATGTTACAGTTTAATTCAAATGTACAATAAAGCCCTGATCCAGCAAGGCATTTAAGCACATGTTGAAGTCAATGGGATTACTTGTACATTAAGATGTCAACATATGTTTAAATATTCTGGTGCAGTAGATTACCATACATTCTGTTTTCTCACCTGTTGGTCAAATCTTTGTCCATATCTCTCTATCATTTCTTTTCAATCTCTTCGTATTTCCTCTCACTGGAGAATAGTTGCTTTCAATTAACTCTGTATGAATCTTTCTCTAGGGTAAGTACATATCAAATCATATCAAATCCTCCAATTTCTTTACTTAACTTGCTGCTGTGTTTCTGACATCAGCATTCTTTGATCTAGTGATCATTGTTAGCTAGCTCTTCTTACCATTTATGCTGCCTTGTAAGTGCCTTTCTTTGCTCATGCTGCTGCATCTGCTCAGCTTCATACTGCTTTGGCTACTGCCCTCACTTTTTAAGGGTAACTATTGAAGAATTTCAGTACTGCTCTTGTTGCAGTCAGTTGTTTTTCTGTCTTTTCTGCTCCTTGCTGGTACATTTCTTTTTAATGAAGTAGTAAAGGACTTAAGTACTTATGGGTCATGCTACATGCAAGAGTGTAAGAATACTTCCACTGTAACAAGCTCTTTTACCCATGGTGAGTTATTTTTTTATTTATGACCAAATTGTATGATAAATTTACAGTTAGGCTACTCCAGGAATTTCTGGAAGGTTGCCATTCTATAAATGCCCTACTGCTTCATATGTTCATTTGCTCATCATGTTTTTGAATATTTCCATCTCATTTCCATTTTTTTACAAGACATGCTGACTTTCTGTTTTAAGACATAAAATCAGGCTAAAGAGTAAACTATTGAAATGAAGCTTCTAGAAATCTTGGGAAATTTTGCATCAGACCTTTAGATTTATTTACTTGTGTATTTAGAAAAAATGACTGTTATATCTTGAAAACAAATTTTCTTAAGTCAGTGAGCCACATCTGTAAGCCTGAAAATCTTGAGTTTAATGGGACATATTTGTCCTGCCAGTGGAATGCTGACATCCACAATATTAAAAAAAAAAATGCCTAGCAACTTCAGCCCTGGAGTAAGACTTCCAAAATTGCCCTTGGGAGACAACTATGTCAACTTAACACACAGTACTGAGGTGACGAAGCAGGACAGGGTCACAAAACTGTGGAGAATCACAAGACTGACATTTTTATGGCTTAATACCTATTGTAGGTCATTTGTGGAACCTGACACATGAGATATATATCCTGGAAGGAAATATTCAGCACAAAAAAGAAAGAGCAATTATTCTTTTCCAATGGAGCTATTGGAATTCATGACCCACATGCTATTTTTGATAAAGTAGTAATGCTAGTTGAAAGAGCAGCATTTCACACTGCTTCAAGGATAGACAAGCAAGGGAGATAATATAGCAGCTACATTAAGATTCCCTACATTCATGTTGCCTTTAGCACAGGATATCAGCCTGGAAAAGTCCACCATCAATCTTGTCATAACTTTCCCTTACATTAAAAAGTTCTTTATTGTAAAAGGCTGAGATGAACTGTGTGCTGTTGACAGGAAATTCTGGTAAGCATGAGAATTATTCCCTTGATATAAACATCAGTGTTTCAAACACTCATATCCAGTCACTTGTTAGCCAAACTAGCTGACAGGACAACATCCAGAGAATCTGGAAGCTCTCAAAAGGAAGTGTGTGGTAAATATGCAATGCGTTATCAAAAACTAATAAGTGAAAAACAAAAAAAAAAGTGACAGAGAAGAAAATATGTTTCGCAGGTGGTTCGAAGATGGCAAAAATCCAGCACGGACTGGAGTCATAAGGGAGGGTATGGAGAAAATTCGTTGGCGAACAACAGAGCCAGATAGAAGAAAAATAAAAATTTACAAGGAAACAGCACAGTGAGATTTCTTCTAAACGTTCTCAACAGACAGTGTCATCATCTGTAATTGGAACTGGGGAAAAGGAGCAAAACACTGCCTGATGGAAGATAAAATAGCAAAGATAAGAACTTGGAGGAGGAAGATCTGCCTGCTGTAAGTGAAGGTCATGTTTGAGACCACCTAAAGAACCTGAAGGTGCACAAGTTCATAGAATCCAATGAAATCCAGTTCTGGCAGAACTGGCAGATGGAGTTGCCAAGTCACTTATCCATCATATTTGAAAAGTCATGGCAGTATGGTGAAGTTCCCACTGATTGGAAAAGGAGAAACATAACCCACTTTTCAAAAAGGCAAAAAAAGAAGATCCAGGAAACTGCAGGCCAGTCAGTCTCACCTCTGTGCCTGGTAAGATCATGGAGCAAATCCTCCTGAAGGCCCTACTAAGGCCCATAGAAAATAAAGACAAGGTGATGGTGATAACCAAGGTGTCTTCAGCAAAGGCAAGTCATGCCTGACTAACTTGGTGTATTTTACGATGGAATTTCAGCATCAGTGGATAAAGGAAGAGCAACTGACCTGATCTACCTGGATTTGTGCAAAGCATTTGACACTTTCCCACATGACATCCTGGTTGCCAAAATGAAGAAATATGTATTTGATGGTTGGACCACTCACTGGATAAGAAATTGGATGGATGGTTGCTCTCAGAGAGTTGTTGTCAATGTCTCAATGTCCAAATGGAGACTGGTGACGAGTGGTGCTCCTCAAGAATCAGTGCTGGGATTGTTGTTACTTAATGTCTTTATAGGTGACATGGACAGTGGGATTGAGTGCACTCTCAGCAAGTTTGCAGATGACACCAAGCTGAGTGGTTCAATTGACACCCTAAAGGGAAGGGATGCTATCTAGAGAGGCTGGGACAGGCTTGAGAGATCAACGCATGCCAACCTCATGAAGTTCAACAAGGCCAAGTGCAAGTTCTTACATCTGGGTCAGGGCAATCCCAAGCATAGATACAGTTTGGTCAGAGAATCATTTAAAAGCAGCCCTGAGGAGAAGGATTTGGGAGTGCTGGTTGATGAAATATTCAACATGAGTTGGTAGCGTGTGCTTGCAGCCCAGAAGGTCAACTGTATGTTCTTCCCCTCTACTCTGTTCTTATGAGATTCCACATGGAGTACTGCATCCAGTTCTGGGGCCCCCAACACAAGAAGGGCATTGAACTGTTGGAGCTCATCCAAAGGAGGGCCATGAAGGTGATCAGAGGGCCGGAGCACCTCTCCTATGAGGATAGGCTGAGGGAGTTGAGGCAATTTAGCCTAGAGAAGAGAAAGCTCCGGGAGGACCTTATAGCAGCCTTCCAGTACATGAAGAGAGCCTACAGGAAAGCTGAGGAGGGACTTTTTATAAGGATATGTCGTGGCAGGACAAGTGGAGATGATTTTAAAATGGAAGAGGGCAGATTTAGAATAGATATTAAGAAGAAATTCTTTACTGTGAGGGTGATGGGACACTGGAACATGTTGCCCAGCGAGATTGATGGATGCTCCCTCCCTGGAAGCATTCAAGGCCAGGCTGTATGGGGCTATGAGTCAACCTGATCTAGTACGAGATGTCCCTGCCTATAGCAGGGGTTTGGAACTACATGATCTTAAAGGTCCCTTCCAAAATCATTCTATGATTCTAACATAGGTTTGGAATGCAGGAAGGGAAGGATTCTTAGGGAAGAGCACTGACAACATGAATATTATAGAAGGTGGAAGCTTTGGGGAAAAAAGATAGATAGTTTACAAATATCCTCCATCATCTGTCTATCCACCTTTCAGTATATCTACATTCCTGGTTTCACTCCACCACAAAGGATGGAACTTTTTCTCTCAGACACACTGAACATTCAGTCTATGGCAAAATTATCACTGCATCTTTCCATTTCTTTCCCAAGGAAAATATCACAGTAGGTGCACGGTGTATTTTCTATGTTTGAAGTAAAGAAGCGCTTTTTCTTTCAGGCAAGAAAATCTCTTAATATGCTCATTTCCAAAGGACAAATTGTTAATAGTAAACCGTTTTTAATTTGGAGAAATGAAATGAGGAGTAATCAGCTTCCTCTGAGTGGCACTTATAGGTTTTTACCTGTCGCCTTTGTTTCGGCGACCCTGACTGAAGTCTCCTTGTGAAAGTGTTCCGACAGCCCCGGCCAGTTTCGCACGCTTTTCATGACACCAATATGGTGAGCGGCAAAATGGCGTTAATTGCAGGGAGCGCATCCTTTTTAAAACTTTTCCCCATGCCTTAGGGCTACTACCTGACCAATGGACATGTGGAATGTCTTGTTTCTTCCTTATTTGGTTTATCCTGTTCTTCTCCCTTATCTTCAGGTCATTTGTTGCCATGGTTTCCCAGGGGCCAAGGGGCCCCTGTCGACCCTGTTCGACTGCCTCAGCCCATTCAGTTAACTACATTTCCCCCTCCCTAAGCACAAGCCAATCTACTATAACCTGAGAGGACCCTAATCGCGTACATCCCGAAATCCCCGCATTGCGCCTATACATGCCATTGTCCTCTCAGTTAAGCCTTGCCCCGTTACATTGCAATGCACCAAATAATCCTACCCTAATAACCCTATGAACTATTAACCTAATAATCCTAATGTCTTAAGCGTGAGTTCTACATAAAGCTATATACTGTATTCTTAGATGATGCTATTTCAGCACAAACTATACTTATATATGTAATATACCTATATATCTATGTAACTAATATAATGTGACTATAAGCGTAATGCATAATGTTAGACCTAATACAACTATAGAGTTAAATATGGTTAAACATCCGTTACAGCGTGTACGTGAACCCAGTTACAATCTTTCAAGAAGCCTATGGTATTCCAAGCATTGATTGCTTAAACGTTATTGCAGACATTTGATGAAGCAAGATACACAAATTAGACGCAGGCTTTTCACCACTGAGCAGAGGGAGGTCCTATCCCGTCACATCCCGAGTACTCGCCTTCTTCGCCTGCCACAAAATCTCTCCCATGCTCAGTGAAACCCTGCTCTGTTATACTGCGAAGCACCTGATAGTTCTACCCTAACAGGCTAGAATAATGCTAAACCTAATGCAACTACAACCAGATGCAGTACAGAGTTAAATGTCCCTGTCGCTGTGGGGGACCATCCAAGAAGAACTTCCCACCAGTGGTGTTCTCCATCCTTCTTTACTCTCTCTAGGACACGATGTATCTCTTCTGTGTCATGGTGAACGGTGATCAAGGTTTTCTGTCCATTGTCTCTGACGCGTTTCAGCAATTGGTGCAGGTCGTCATGTTGCAAAAACTTCCTTACCAAGTTCCTTCCTTGGTAAGCCAAAGCGAGATTCATCCCACTTGGAGCAGGTGATAGGTCTTTAATCACCGTGTAATTATCCTGAAAGAACTGATGTGATGTCGCCAACACTTAATAATTAAAGCCACATCCTACAATACTAGTAAAGTTATAGACAGAGAGATTAGAGTGACTGCTGAAAGCTCTAGTGGCACTATCTATGCCCAATATATACCAACATTGTCTCAGGTTCCTGTTGGAATGTACCTCAAGAATAACAAACGTCTGTTCAATATCAAGGCAGATGTCTCAAGCCTTGAGAGCATTGCTCTCACAAACCAGCCATATGGAATTACTTGTTCTCCAGGCCTCAATCTGGCCACCTGTCCATGAAGGGAACCCATTCTGATGCCCACAGTGCATACTGCACTGGCTTAAGCACCATGCACATCAGATTTGTTACATGCTGAAAGAGAAGGCCTAATGCTGTCAGGACTTCTAATGCATTTAAAGCGAGGAGTGATTTCAATTCCCATTTCTCTGCACAATCTATCAGGTGTGTGATGCCTTTCGGATCAAGGAGTACCCCTTCTGGGCCTCTGTTATCATTCCCTACTATCAGGAAGGTCTCTAGTGCTCTTCCTTCCTTTATCAGGCTAGATCTAAACTTCCCACAATCTGTTAGTGCATCTCTCTTAACTCCAAAATGCGAATTCACCTCTCTCCTTTTGCTATCCTTTTCAGACACAGCTGGAACCTGAGGGCTCCGCACCTCGCCCACTGTGTCCATCTCCCTTTGATCATGCACTGACTGCTGTAGAGGCTTCTGATTGGTTGCATGCGCACTCAATCCTGTAAAAGGATGTGTGGGTCGAGTCAATGGGTCTGAACACTGTGGCAAAGAGTGAGTCCGGAGACTATCGTTATTTCTTTCTCCATCGGGTGTAGCCTGAGCAGAGGGTGCCGGCCAGACGCCACCTACACCTTCAGGTGCAGTCAGGGTGGACAGTGCTGGCCGGACACTATCATCCGAGCATCTGTAAGTTACATCGCTTCCCTTTCTCTCTGCTGTTTTTTCTTCTACCGCCTCCTTAACTTTTGACCAATCCGTACCCAAGCCGTGCCCGCAGTTCCCACCCCCCTGGGTGTTACTGCATTCCACCTCCTGAGAGGAGACAGCAAGTGTCCCATCCCAGCTCACTTCTCCCCCTGCCCCCGCAGGGGGCAGATTACACAGAGACAGCGGTTGTTGTGGATACAGCGGAGGGGTTTCAACGACCTTGCATTCCTGCCCTTTAGCTGTTTTGCAAGATAAAAGCGCAGACAGTTGAACGCCTTCTTCTACTTGCTTATGCGGAGCTGAAGCCGAGGGGGGGGTGAAGTGGGATGCCGAAGGTGCTGACGAGATGTTAGCAGTCATAGCTGAGGGCATATTTACGGTGTTCTCCTCCTCAGGGGACCTGCAAGAAAGTACGCTCCCCGCACAAGTAAGCATGATCCTGCCCAAGGGGCGCTCTCCCATTCCCATGGTTAACGCCACCGTGGGCAAGGGGCTCACTGGGGTACGGGACCCCGACCTTGGGTAGGCAGAGTTGCATTGTCTGGCCCATTTGGTGTTCCGGGGGAGGGGCCCTGGGCCTAAGGCACCCTCCCATCCTCGTTTCCCTGCGGTACTATGACAAACTTCCGACATTGGTGTGCGGAGTGCCCTGATCTCCCGCAGGCTTGGCAGGTCTGGTCTGGCCCTGCTTCCCCTTTCTGTCTCCCAGGGGCTCGGCATTGGGCCCTGAAGTGACCAAACTGTCCACACTTAAAACACGGTCCCCTACTCTGATCCTCCCTCATGGCCATCGCCGCTACTAACGCTGCTGCTAATCCCTCATTGGTGAGGGGCGTTGTTCTCTGTTTCTCTAGTACATACCTAATGATATCTCCTGGAGTATTGAGGTCGTTGGGAGCAGCTCGAATAAGATCCTTAACATTTTGGTGTGATTTCTGTTTAAGACAATCCATGATTACTGCATTATGAGCAATCTTTGGCAGATCTGAGCCTTCTACTGCCCGAATCAAGCGATTGGCAAAATCCGAGAATGACTCAGATGGACCCTGGGCTACCTCTGCCCAGGGAGCAGAAGGTTCAGCTGTCCTGGAGAACCTTCTGAAGGCTGTCAGAGCTGCTTCTGTGGCCGCCATCAGCTCTCCTGGGCGAAGGCGTCTGAACTGGCCCTCAGGGGACCCTATCATGCCTTCCCCATACCCTAACAACCGTGTCAGATTAGTTATCTCTCCCTGTTCCCTGCCATTTGCTGGGTGTTGTGGGTTACATGTCGCTGCTGCAACTACAGCCCTGAGCTGTGCCAACCACTCTTCCTTCCATAACATATACTGCGCTGGCTCAAGTATCACCTGCATGAGGCACTCTATATCGTATGGAAGCAAAGGTCCCGGCACCATAATTGCCTCCAGTGCAGAGAGTGTAGCGGGCGATCGTAAACCCTTCTTCCCTATTGTCTCAGCGAGGCGAGTTACTGCCCTTGGGTCTAAAGGAACCCAAACAGGTCCCTGTCCCCTGATCTCTACAGGGAATGCCTTATAATCATCCAAGAGCTCTGCTGCTCTCATCTCCTCCCTTACCCGGCCCCAATCGATAAATAAGGCCCCTTTCCCCAAGTTAGCTGGGACCCTGGCCGTTTGGGATGGCATTTGGGAGGGCAGAACGGGTGATGGGGGCAGAGCTGCAACCATCAATCGCTCGGCCCCCGAGGGCGGAGCCGCAGCCAGCAATCCCTCGGCCCCTGCCCCTACCCCTGCCCCTACCCGTGTAGGATCCTCCCCCTGACGAAAGCCATGCAAAGAGGGGTACTGGAGAGGATACGGGGGCGGAGCCGTCGCTGATGATGGTGACTCTTCCTCCTTCTTTTCCGGTGTTGGTGTTTCTGGCATAGTCGGTGCCTCCGGTGCCATCTTGTCTTGGGGCAGATCCTTGAAGGGGTTAGAGTCTCCCGACCGCGGTGACCCTCCCCCGCCCGGATCCAAACCCAACAGATCTCTGGCAAGGTTTTGAGCAGTCTTTTCTTCCCTCGCTGCCTTCAGAGCGCTCCGAATCAAACCCCAAAATTTAAGCACCGACGCCCCTTGGGACGACATAGCTCTCTGAGCAAGCGCTAATGTCAAAGAGTCCCACTTGCTGGAGTCATAAATCTCATAAGGAAAAGAAAGAAGTCCCTCCTTTATAAGAAAAGAAAGAACGGTACCCACCTCCTTCTTAGAAGGGGCGGTTTTCCCGCAGTACGTTTTACAAACTTGATATAATACCTTAATGACGGATTCCATCGTCGCCCAGGGAATTCAAACCCTCCGCGACCTTCCACCAGCTACCAGCGCTGCTCTTAGCCCCAGGGGATCAGCCCCTCCAGCTCTTCCGCCGCCTTACCACGGCAGGCTCCTGCGTCCGTCCCGCAGCCGGCTGTCACACTTCCACAGGTGAGACTTCCTCACACGGGGCACCATTTGTCGCCTTTGTTTCGGCGACCCTGACTGAAGTCTCCTTGTGAAAGTGTTCCGACAGCCCCGGCCAGTTTCGCACGCTTTTCATGACACCAATATGGTGAGCGGCAAAATGGCGTTAATTGCAGGGAGCGCATCCTTTTTAAAACTTTTCCCCATGCCTTAGGGCTACTACCTGACCAATGGACATGTGGAATGTCTTGTTTCTTCCTTATTTGGTTTATCCTGTTCTTCTCCCTTATCTTCAGGTCATTTGTTGCCATGGTTTCCCAGGGGCCAAGGGGCCCCTGTCGACCCTGTTCGACTGCCTCAGCCCATTCAGTTAACTACATTTACCATTATAAAATTACATGACATTTAGACTTCAGAGAGCTAAGAAAGAGAGGGATATGGTAAAATGACACACTTACATAAGTGTAAGACTCACAATACAAAGTAAGATTAACTTCAAAGAGTCTTCCAGTTGTATCTGTCAGCAAGGTAGCTGGCAGAGAGAGTTGTTTCAGAAGCTGTGAATCAATGAAGTGAAAATGCCAGATCTTTGCCTTGCTTTCAGGGCGCTTCAACTGGGAAAATAAAATGGAAGAAAAGGGGTTAATGCAGATGTGTTTTATTTCTCTACGTCTGCCTTTTACAATTTCCTTGCATAAGGGTGACCCCTGAGTAGCACTGTTGTGGGTTATCACTGGCAGGCAGCTCAGCACCACATAGCTGCTCACTTACTCTCCCGGCAGTGCAAAGATGGAGAGAATCAGAAAGGTAAAAGTGCAAGAACTTATGGGTTGAGATAAAGACAGTTTATTGGTTAGAGCAAAAGCTGCATGAACAAAGCAAAAGCAAAGCAAAACAAGGAATTCATTCACTACTTCCTATCGGCATGTTCAGCCAAAGCAGGGCTCATCACAGGTCACAGTTTCTTGAGGAGACAAATGCCATCAGTTCAAAAGTCCTCCACTTCTTCCTTCTTTGCCCCAGTTATTACTGCTGAGCATATAATGTGGAATATCTCATTGGTCAGTCTGGGTCAGCTGCTCAGCTGTCCTCTCCCAGCTCTTTGTGCATGCCCATGTCCCTACTGGCAACACATACCTCATGATGGTCATTCCTATGCCTCAAGACCTTCTCTATCTAGAACAAAATAAAGGTGATTGTCATAGGAGACTCCCTGAGGAGAACTGAGGGCCTGGTATGCCTACTAGACTCTACTCACAGGGATGTCTGATGTCTCCCTGAGCACTGTGCCAGGGATATCATAAGGATATCTAGTCTGGTGCGGTCTGTTCTGGTGAGGTGGGGGTTGATCTCTTCTCCCAGGTAACTGGGATAGGATGAGAAGGATATGGCCTTAAGTTACACCAGGGGAGGTTCGGATTGGATATTAGGAGAACTATCTTCTCAGAAAGAGTGGTGAGATATTGGAACAAGCTGCTCAAGTAAGTGGTGGAGTCATCATCCCTGAAGGTGTTCAGGAAAAGGGTAGATATTGTTCTGAGTGCCATGGTCTAGAGTGGTCAAAAGCATGGATTGATGGTCAGACTAGATGATCTTATTTGTCTTTTCAGTCTTAATAATTCTATGATTTCATGAAGAAACAGAAAATTTCTTGGCACTGCTAGGCAACAAGTAAATCATGGTGTGCTATAATAAAAACTCCCAAGCACAGTACATTTATAAGCCTCTACAAAGAAAATTAACTCTTTCTCAGCCAAAAACAAAGCAATCAGACTAGAACCTCCTACCTGTGATGTATTGTCCTTATGGATGTAACCTGCAGGAGGAATTACAAAAGTTATGACCTTCTACTATTTTAAAATAATATCTTACTCCACAGAAGGAATATATAATATTAACTGTAGGGGTTTTCATGATACTTCATTTCCTGTGGCAAAAGTAGCAGAAGACTAGAATGTGTACAACATAGAGCAACTGCAAGGAAATTTAAGGTTATTATGCACAATGAACAGTGATTTACAGGATTGACCTCAGCAGTTGTGCTAATATTGATCTTAACTGTAAGTTTTAATTATAAAGCTACCGCAGATAATGGCTGTGATTGTATGCTTAAGTGACCTGAATGAAGGGAAGACATTCAGGAACATTTTTTGTTGGCCACAGTTATCAGATACAAAAGATAAATGTTATATTTTTTTCTTGAATGAGGAATTCTTTGTGAATTCTTGCAGGTTTTCCCTTGCTACCTTCAAAGATATTTTCAAAAGAACTGTGTGAGAAATTGGACTTCTTTGAGTACAGTTTTTCTTTATTTATGCTTAGCAAGAGAATGCTATGCAGTGTACAACAAGACAAAACTGGCAACCTGAGAGTAGCAGCTTGCATGTCCAAAACAAGATGAAGTTGGCTTTGTCAGCAGTGTGAAAGTTAAATTATGGAAATATAAAATATGAAAATATGCATGGATAGGAGCATCGTCCTCCTTGCCTGCTTCTCCCTCACCCCTCCAGGTGCTGCTTGAAAACCATTATATCGTTGGCATCATTGAAATCTGATGGGATGATTCCCATGACTGGAGTGTGGCTATCAACAGCTACAAACTGTTCAGAAGGGGCAGATGAGGAAGGAGTGTTGCTATCCACACCAGGAAAAGAAAAGAATGTGAAGAACTGTCCTCAAAGAACAGTGATGAGCAGGTTGAAAGCCTGTGACAGTTAGAGAAGAAGGCATCAAAGGGAGCCTTGTGATTGATATCTGCTACAGACCACCAGATCAGTCAGAGACTGTCAATGAGGCCTTCTACCTGCAGCTACAGGAGGTGTTGTGAGTGCAAGTGCTTGTCCTGCGGGGCGACTTCAACCACCTGACATTTGCTGGAAAAGTAGCACAATGAGTTGTAGGCAATCCAGGATGCTCCTGAAATGCAACTTTCTGAGTCAAGTAATTGATGGCCCCACCAGGGGGGATGCAATACTGGACCTGTTTCTCACCAATGTAAATGAACTGGTTGGTCAGGATTGGAGGTTGCCTGGGCTGTAGTGAATATGCTATTGTTGAGTTCACACTCCAGAGGTATATGAGACAGGTCAAGAGTAAAATCAGGAAGCTAAACTTTAGGAAAGCTAACTTCATGGAGTTAGAGAACAGAACACCCTGGGAAACTGTTCTCATGGGCAAGGGAATGGAGTAGAGATGGCAGATCATTAAGGAGGCTTTCTTCAGGGCACAAGAACTAACTCTTCATCCCCAGGTATAGCAAGTAAGGAAAAGAAGACAAGAAAGCAGTATGACTGAACGAGGACCTGCTGGTCACATTGAAGACTAAGAAAAAAATGCACAGGCAGTGGAAACAAAGAAGGTACCTGGGAAGAGTATAAGGAAGCTGCTGTGTTGTGTAGGGATGTGGTCACGAAAGCCAAGCCCAGCTTGAACTGAACTTGGCTAGGGATGCCAAAAAGAACAAGAAAGGCTTCTACAGGTACCTCAACTAGAAAAGAAAAGTCCAGGAGGGTGTAGCCTCACTAATGAGTGACACCGCCAAGCTGGTAACAACAGACAAGGAGAGAGGTGATATGTACTTCACAACTTTTTGCCTCAGTCTTCTCTGATAACTGCTCACCGCACAGCCCTCAAACATTTGGTTTGGTAGGAGGGGATCAGGGAAGCAACATCTCTCTCATTGTAAGTGAAGATCAGGTTTGTGACCACCTGAGGAACCTGAACATCCACAAGTCTACGGGTTCTGATGAGATACATCCCAGAGTCTAAGCGAATTGGCTGATGCCAAATCACTCTCTGATATTTGAAAAGTTCTGGCAATCAAGTGAAGTGTCTAGTAACTGGAAAAAAAAATACAACATCATACCAATTTTTGAAAAGTGTAAAAAGGATGACCTCGAGATCTACCGACCTGTCAGTCTCTTCTCTGTGCTGGGGAAGATGATTAAACAGGTCTTCCTGGAAGCTAGGGAACATGAAAGGCAGGGAGTGTTACGGGAGAACCAGCATGGCTTCACTGAGGGCAAATTCTGCTTGACCAACCTAGTGGTCCTCTATGATGGTGTCAGTGCATCAATGGACAAGGGAGGAGACACTGGTGTTGTTTATTTCGACTTTAGTAAGACTTTTGACATGGTACCCCACAATATTGTCTCCAAATTGGAAAGATATGGATTTGATGTGTGGACTGTTCAATGGACAAAGAACAGGCTGCAGGATCAAGTTCAGAGAGTGGCGGTCAATGTCTAAGTATCTGGATGGAGATAGGTGACAAGTGGTGTCCCCCAGGGGTCAGTGCCAGGGCTGGCACTCTTTAACATCTCTATCAATGACATTGACAGTGGGACTGAGTGCATCCTCAGCAAGTTTGCTGATGACAAGCTGTGGGGTGGGGTCGACACACAAGAGGGATGGGATGCCATCCAGAAAGATCTAGATAAGCTTGAGCAGTGGGTCCAGGTGAACCTCATGAAAGTCAACAAATCCAAATGTAAGATCAAATGATTTCAAGCTTAAAGAGGGTAGATTAAGATTAGATATAAGGAAAAAGTATTTTACAGTAAGGGTGGTGAGGCACTGGAACAGGTTGTCCAGTGATCTGGGTTGATGCCTTGTCCCTGGAGACTTCCAAGGCGAGGCTGGATAAGGCCCTGGGCAACCTGATCTAGCTGTGGTGTCCCTGTTCATTGCAGGGGAGTTGGACTAGATGGCCTTCAGGGGCCCCTTCCATCTCTAAGGATTCTATGATTGTATGATTATATGATCATAAAAATGATATCTACCAAATCAGTTGTCAGCTTCTAAAATGTCCCCCCTGACATCAGGGCTGCAGTGTATAGGAAGTTTCAGAATATGGTGGTGAAGTCACCAAACAAATTCTTTCTATGGGATTTTTCTTCCTCCATATAGCTATGAATATTCCAATTCTTAGCATGGGACAGAATGTTTAGCACTTACTGTAAATGTTTGCTGAGTGCAGTGAAACATTTTTGCATTATAAAGTAGCAAGCGTCCTTTTTTTCAAATTAATTGTATTTTAAAGGCTGCTAAAGATTTGTTTTCTTCTATAGAAAATGAAAAGTACGAAATTTATAATTAGCATGATGAACAGTATTAAATGTTACCTCAAATCACAATGTATATCAGGATTCAAACCCACACTCTCGCATTTTCCTTCTGAGTTCAACAGGATCAAATGGAGAGTAACTATCTAGGGCAAATATGTCTTCAGCAAAAGAACAAACTCATTCATTCCTATTCCATAAATCATCCTCCATGAGAAGATAGTATTTTTGTTCAGCATAATAACCACTAGTTCATCATGAGCAGAAAGATTCAAATTTCACATTCAACAGTTCACATTCTTTTTTCTAAATGCATTTGTAACATCTGAATCTATGCAGAGGGAGTTGTGCTGCAACACTAAGTGGTAAGGCTCTGTGGCTCTATGATAATGTTTTCATATTAGGGAAGATTAGTTGCCTGCAGTTTAGATTTAGGTGACTTCAGTCCCTAATTTTGACCATCACGTTCTAATTGATATGATGAGGACGATGATGCTTATAATCATCATCAGTATTACTAGTATTTTTGTGCAGTGTCTTTTTTTGTTGTGTAGCTTGATATCTGAATTTCAAAGAACAGGATCCTTCACATGTTTACAGTAAGTGCTCCAAATAAATCTAACTGTAATTATTTGATACATTTTAAAATAATGATACTTTTTGTTTACTTTCACTTTCAAAACACTGTACAGTTCCTTAAAATGTTCCAGAAACTCTTAGCAAAATGTGAAAAATTCATAACATTTCCTGACCAATTAGGGAAAGCAGTAGACGTATCAAAAAATTGTCCCAAAAAGGCTAATTTAATAAGTAAAGACAAAGCCATACCTGTTTCATTTTGAAAATGGAAATAGTAGAAAAATATACTTCTATTTTCCAGTTAATTAATAACAAAAAACACTTTCATTTTCTGCATTTTTATTTGAACCATCCGTATTCTAAGTTAGAATACATCATAGAAGAACTATTGTTGTAACTAATGGGTATATGTAATGAACATGAGGGCTATGTCTGTATTAAGAAATTAAATGGGTCCAGAACATGATCTCTGGCACTAAGACCAACTGGCGTGAGCTGTTTGTAACATTAAACCCACCTGTCTTCCAGAACAGCATGGCCTGTAAATCGCTTTCTGAGAATAGCCTCCAGTCTATCCTAACTCTTTTATACTTCCCAGAGATTGTCTGGACTGCTGCCATTTGTATCAGATCCCTAAGCATGCCAAAGGCTGTTCTCATAGTCCAAGCACACAGACAGACAATAGATAGATCAGCCCAGGAAAGTTCCCTGGCTCTACTTATCTTTCTAGCATAGATGTAGACAAAGTATCAGTTAACCAAATGTGTTAAGCAAATACTTTATTATTGTTACTAATTATTATTATTTTAGAAGTGATTTTTGTAGACCATAAGCTCATCCTTTGTCAAGGCATGTGGGAAGCCTACTGCATCATCTTTTGTGTCATTTTGTATGCACTTCTGCTTTTTTGTTCCAACCTAGTTTTCAGGATCCCTAATTAGACTGTGCTATTAACATCATAAATGACATAACTTTTAAGTAAGATGTTTCCAGACATCTTAATTATTTAAATTAATTATTTAAATTCTTCTTTCTCTTTCAAGTCCATTTCTCAATTACATTCCAGAGGTATTTTTTCCACCTTTAAGACTTTGGTATCACTGTGATAAGCATAGTGGTTCCCTTAATCATGCAGAACATATAATTTTAACTGACATGTAATGAAATGATTGAAGCAAAGAATGAATGTTTATATTTCAGCAAAAATTTTCATATAGTGAAGAAAATTCCAGGGCCTCCAAAGAGAATGAAACGAAAATAGATTTGTTTGGACTTTCCTTAAGCCACTCATTTTCACCTGTGCTATGCAAGTCTGTCATAAGTTAAAAGACTTAATATCTAACAATTCAGTGTGTGATTGACTTAAATGGAATATGTTAGCTTGAAACTTTAAGAGGAAAAGTGTGTAATAAATTTAGAAAATAATTTTGTGTCTTTGTTCTTGACATTTTTTCCTGATTCTTTACTTCTGGTGCAGAAGCTAGATATATATCTACAT
This sequence comes from Lagopus muta, assembly GCF_023343835.1. Lineage (NCBI taxonomy): Eukaryota > Metazoa > Chordata > Aves > Galliformes > Phasianidae > Lagopus > Lagopus muta. Next base: position 25,444,758 of record NC_064435.1, read on the forward strand.
TTTATAGCATTGGTTGATTTATTGTCATTATTTTGTGCTTTAAAGTTTTATTATATTTTGTACAACTCACTACTTATTAAAATACAACGCTGTAATTCATGAGTAATGTATTACAACCCTCCATTACACTTTTGAACTTTAAGTTACCAGTGGATAACTTAGAATCAAAATTAATATTAGCATTTAATTCGGGTATAAATAGAGAAAAACTATTTTTCATTGTGTACAAGCACCAAATTTATGTTTAACTCTCATCAGCGTTTTATCTGTATTTGTTCAAAAAGTTATTTTAGGCACACTTAGGAACATGAATTTTAGAGTGAATCTGGAGGATGTAGGCTGTTTGAAACTAGAATAAGTAAAACTAACAAGTATGCACCAATATGTTAGTGAAAGACCACTAGTCTTTGATCTACTCACAATTTAGCTTGCTACTGGAACTGTGACCATCAGTTAGTTCGTATAACTTTACCTCTGAAGTATGAAGTACTTGTGATCTAAGTGCTACTGTAAAGTCTCTTACAATTAGAGATGGAATTGTACTCAACACACCTTCATCATCTATTTCTATTCCTGATGAATATGTCTTTCATTATCCTATAAAGAAATGACAACTTAGTTTCCTTATTAAGCACTTTCATTTCAAATACAGCATGTCTTACTGTTCTGGCCATGCATTACATATCAAGATATTTGATGGCAAAACGTGCTGAAATATGGTTACTGCTGGTGTTAGATCACAATCTGCAAGAATGAAAACCTGCAACCCATAGATTTCACAAACAGCAACAGAACTAAAATGGATGTTATTAGGATAAAGAATGTACACAGTTTATTTTTGACTCTGTATCTGTAAATGTGTATATTTTTCAAATGAAATTTGATTTTGTGTCATTCTAGAAATACTGAAGACAGCAGGTAAAATTTCTAAACTCATGAGAAATGTTCTCCAGACTTTTAAGGTGTGGGTCTAGAAGTGCAAGTCACTCCTCTTTTGTGTGGAGCGCTGCCAGGACTGAACTTCTGCCTCCAGTTTAAGCACTAATTCTCCCTAAATAAGTTAGGGAAAGTATGATATGGATTTTTTTAATCTGTTGTATGTATAAAATAATTAAACTGATATGAAATTTGACATTTTCTATTCATGATCTGCAGGCAGAATTAAAACAATATATATATAATATATACATGCAAGGGGATTATGTTTAAGAGAAAAAAAAGAATGAAGACAAATGAGGAATTTTTTCTTGAATCATACGCAGCTTGCTGTGGATTTCAAACTACAGATCATATACTTTTAAATCCAGCCACAGTTATTTGTAATATTTATTATGCCCAAATGTAAACACTCAAAAAGAGAACTGACAGGATTCAGGGAAAACTGACAAGTTATATAAGACTTAAAATGACAAACTGTTGACAGACTCCACAATTAAGGTTCAGATTGTCCCTGGCAATTGAATTGCTGTGAAAGCACTGGTGTGGGGGGAAAGGTACAAATATTCCCATATGTGAGCTCCTTACAAGGACCAGAGTCCCAGCAGATGTTCTGTCTGGAAGGTTTTCTGTGATGTTCTCAATACTTAAAAGGAACAGGGAAGGGGTGTGATGTGGTATCTCTTTTGCAGTGTTTTCCACTCGCCCATGCTCTGGTTGAAAAGTGGATTAGATGGGAGACAGGAACTTCCTAAGCATATCTCCAATTCTAGCATATGAATATTGTTACTACCTCCATCTTCTTTTTCACTGAATATGTTTTGGAAAATCTGATTTCAGGTCCTACTTTGCCTATGTGAAAATGCTTTTTGTAGGCTCTTAAAGAAACTAGATGACTTCGTCCACCTCAAAGTATGGCTAACCATCAGCTGTACTGTCTTGCCAACATGACATTCATTGATACACACTGCACACACACTGTAAGGTTTTCAAGGAAAAACAAGATTGTTTCTCCAGTTTATAGACACTTAGAACATCAAAGAAGTGTACTGACTTCATTAAAACTGATGATAATTATTTATCCTTAAGTAAAGAGAATGGGTTTGGCTGCTCAAGAATGCAAAGCTAAAATTATTCTGCTGGTAGTTTTTTCTCTTCCACAGTAAAATAGAAACTTGCACTGTAACAACACTGAATAGCTTAGCAAGTTGACTGTTCTTCATTCAACTGAATTTGAAGCCATTTATAATTTTATATATTAAAATTAGCACTTTGCACTTAAGACCCTATGTGCATGGGTACTATACTTTCTATGTAGAATTCTAGATCTGCCATCTTTTTATTTAAATCCCGTTGCAGCCATGACAACAATGCCAGAATCTGGCAGAAATTAAAGAAAGGCAGGTTAAAACAAATAATTTTATGCTGAGCTTTATGTTTTAAATTACCTTATCCTCCAGACCTCAAGGCAATTCTATCTGCTTCATCTACACTGGCAGTCCATCTTATATGTAACTCTTGCGTATTTCTAACAAAGAAATGTTAAACAAAAATAAGTTATATTTTGATGCTGTTTGCTCTTATGGGACTTAGTTTATTTTCTGAATCATAGTGATCGAAACAATTTGTTTTTTCTATTTGACTTTTCTTCACAATCAAGACACCATGCTCTCAGCAGATATCTGAGATCAATGGTCTTTGCTAGGCAGTGGGGATCAGTGGCTCTTTGTCATGGTGGATTATAGGAAACCTTGCAGAATCAGCTGGAACTGGGGACCCTGGAGTCAGTTCCACCACTGCTTCCATTCTGTTGCATAGTTACCTGGTTGCAATGCTATTTTCAATTTTTTTGTGTTTCAGAAACATTTTTAAGCTGCTATCAAACTGGCAATTTTTTGCAATTTTTGGCAATTGTTCAGGCTATGTGTTTTAGAATCAAATTGAACTCTTCTACTATTATAGCTGCTCTTGGAAACAGAAGAAAAAGGACTGGGTAAATCCTTCTGTTTCCTCTTGAACTTCCTTTTTCAACTTTCTTCAGTGTTAAGAAATTATAGAAATCACTTTCTGAAGCAGTTAGTATTGACCAGAAAAAGTTTATTTCTGTATGTATGAATGTATGAAAGGATCACAGAATAACAGAATCACAGAATGGCCAGGGTTGGAAGGGACCTCAAGGATCATGAATCTCCAAACCCCTGCCACAGGCAGGGCCACCAACCTCCACATTTAATACTAGACCATCCAATCTGGCCTTGAACACCTCTAGGGATGGAACATCCACAACCTCTTTGGGCAGCCTATTCCAGCACCTCACCACTCTCATACTAAAGAACTTCTCCAGACATCCAACCTAAATCTTCCCTCTCTCAACTTAAAACCTTGTCCTGCAGTTATCAACCCTTTCAAAGAGTTGATTCCCCTCCTGTTTTTAGGCTCCCTTTAGGTAACGAAAGGCTGCAATGAGGTCACCCTGAAGCCTTCTTTTCTCCAGGCTGAAGAAACCCAACTCCCTCAGCCTGTCTTCATAGGGGAGGTGTTGGTAAAATGGTTTTAAGTTGAGTGAGGGAAGATTTAGGTTGGATGTCAGGGGGAAGTTCTTTGCAGAGAGAGTGGTGAGATTCCGGAACAGGCTGCCCAGAGAGGCTGTGGATGCCTCGACCCTGGAAGGGACTTTTTTTTTGAGGGGGAGTCTTAATTCATCAGGCTATAGTAAATTTCATGTCATCCCCCTTAATGCACTAAGGAGCTCATCCCTGCCTGCATGGAGGTGACTGAGAATCCAGGATGCCCCTTCTGCCCTGCTCCCCTGGCCCTACTACTCAAAGGAGATCCCACCCAACACACAACTCTGGACTGACGATATCTACATAAACACTTTTCACTGTTTCACACCTATATGTATTTCATCTGATGTTCTTGAAGTTAGGCTTGAAATTAGAGTCTTTGGGAACTCCTGTGATGCTGATTTCAAGGGCCAAGCAGCTCTGGGCCAGAAGGAGATATCTGCAGCTCAGGTCACAGTGTGATGTTGTGGCAGCAGGCATTCTACAAAATATTACTTTTCCACATGCCAGAATCAGACAGCAAATAACATGGGAAAAGAAATAAGTGATTAGTAAGTATGAATAATATTTTCTGATTTGTCTTCCTGCTGGTAGTCTGTTCTCAGGCTTAAATAGAAATCTGTTTGAGAGAATCATTGAACTACATGCTAAGCTCTTTATCAGGCACTTTCTCCATGACTCTGGAGCTGCATTATTACTTTTGAATCTATGCCCATTCCTAGACACTTAGTTGTACTAAAATTAGAGAAAGGGCAAATAAGTAGAGCACTATCAAGGCAAAGAATTCTTATTTACTGGGCTAGCATTTGTTCCCAACATAAACTGTCTCTATGTTTTTTTTCCTTTGAGTACTTTTGTACATTTTCAGTTGACTTTCCAGGTTGGTTTGCTACTGGAAAACTTAACTGTTTTCTTAGTGCTCCTGCCAGTAGACTAATTTTCTTCAAATAATTTCTTCATCCTTTTTCCTTGTCCTTTTCACAGCTTCAGGGTACAAGCATTACTGGCAATGATAGAGAAGATCTTGGTTTTCTTGGTTTTCAGTGGAGTGGAACATTTCAATTTTATTTTTTCTTTTTCAGTCCATAAAACCGAATTTATCAAGGCAGTTTGCATTCTCTCACTTAACTGTCTTGATTTGTGTTTCAGCAGCAGTAGTTCCTGGTTTAATCAAACTTTTATCTATTTTTTCTGTGCTATGAATGGGACTGAAGTGAGTCCCTTTGGCCAAAATATAAAACAAAAATTAAAGTTTTTTAAAAATTATAAAGTCTTTTAGATTTAAAATTACTGAAGTCATTCCCATGAAAATAATTCTTTCTGTTTAGATTGTTACTGATCTGTCTTTAGCTCAGCTGGTGCACACTTAAAAAATGTAGCTTCCTTTCTCTCTCCTACTTGGATGGTCTATGAAGCCAACCAATAAAATGCAAATTGCAAAGATATGAATTTCATGCAGAAGATACTCTGTGTGATATTAAGCCTTAGTGAATACTGCATGTATTAGTTTACTGTTTCTGCTTGCAAGTATACTCAAATATTCCACTGCTCATTGACTTTAAATTAGGCAAGTATCTGTAGTCAGTATAAAAATCCTTTAAAATTTTTAGTTAATGAAATATTGATGATTTTTCCTAATATCTTTTCATCTCTTGATATCAAGTATTTTTACTGGTTTAATGTACAAGCAATGTAATCTGAAACATGTTCTTTGACTTAACCGAAGTGGTGATTGCATCAACAAATGACTTGGCTTGTTTCTTTGGAAGTTCTCGCCCTGTCAGAACAGATAGATTTCTCAAGGTCTTTGAAACAAACAGTTTTATTTCTTGCCTCTTTCACATTTCTGCTTATCTCAGTGATCAGTATCTCAGTGAGATGGCTTCTGCAGCAGTGATCCAGCATTCATAGATAATTGCCATGAGATAGTCTTCCCACTATTCCTATGTTATTCTTACTTTTACTTGAAATACAGAATACAGAATGTCAGAACTTTGTAAGTTTTAAATGACCTCTTGAGATCTAGACCGATAGCTAGTTGCTCAAGCAGGGTCACATAGAGCAGGCTAGGCTGGATATGGTTATGGTTACATATGCAGATGCATAAATATAGTTGGATAGGGCCCTCTGCAGCCTATGTTAGCTAGGGGAAACCCTGCCCACAGTGGGTACTGGAACTAGATGATCTTTAAGGTCTATTCCAATCTAAGTCATACAGCGATTTTGTGATTCTATGATTCTTTGTTATCCAGTTGGACTTTGAGCATCTCTATTAACTGAGGTTCCACAACATTCTTGGACAATCAGTTCCTGCTCTTGAACACACTACCAGGAAAAAGAAAGCGCCTTCTTTTGCTCAGATGGAATTTAATGTCCTTTAATTTGTTGCCATTTACTTTTGTTATTGGGCAATACTGGGAAGAGTCTGCATCATCTTTGCATAAGCTCTCCATGAACATTCTCTTCCTCAGGGTGAGCAGTTCTTCAGTGTTTTAATCATCTTTATTGTTTTTTTCCAAGTTTCTTGTTTACAGTTAGAACCTTGGCCACATAGATCTCCTCTGCCTTTTTTACATTTTAAAACAAGATCAAAACCAATACAAATATATAGATTTTTTTTTTTTTCTCTATAGTTGGCTTCTTGGTTAATACTTTTGTTGTTGTTCTTTTAAGCTTGTAATGAAACCCTCAAAACATAGACAACTATTTTCATAAAATAATATTAATAGCAGTATCTTCCACAAATGCACTAAAATGTGAAATTATACTTTTCATTAACCATTTGATTACAACATTCCTCTCTCAACTGCCCCATATTATTATCTGTTGAAAAATACTGAAGCTTATTAGATTAACACTGTCAAGAAACAGATTACTTCAGAATGTTGTACAGTTGTACATATACACATTCTTCAGAAAGAGTAAAGAAAGTAAAAGAGCATTTTAAAAGTCATGAGTAGTGCTTTGTCTTCCCTGAATCCAATCAGTCTTAATTAAACTCACTTAATTTAATTAAAGATATTATTCAAATATTCTATCTTGCAATAGAGTTAAGAAAATGGAATATTCCACTCTGTTTTTTTCTTTCTTTTCCTCAGAACTAACTATTGTGCACGGGTTATGCTGGTTAGATAATTGAGTGTTGTGCCCTTTTATTGTGAGATCAGCACTGTGGGATTAGTAAGGGAGGTACTGTATTTCTGCTTCTGTTATTGCATGCCTGGAAATACAGTGGCATCCAAAATAAATGCTTGGCATAGGCTGACTCCCACTGCTCTTGAGAACCATGTGAGCTGTAAGCTGGTCATGTTCTGCTCAAACTGGCTATTTGAGAACATCCTGTTCTGCACAGTGGCCTGCCCATCACCATCAGCTAAAAATCTTTAATAATAGGCTCGTGCCAAAGTAGCATAATCAGTCAAGAACAGCTGTAGGACTCTGCTGGCAGTTTCCACTGATACTCCTTGTTTCTTCGTCAGGTTATAGCTATTATGAATTGTGTGCAGTGAAGAGCTTAGCATAGGAAATTGTACATTGATGTTTCAGTTTACTTGTCAGAAACAGGTGATTTTGTTCTGTCAAAACATGTGGACCATGTGCAATAATCATTAGCAGGGAATATCGATTCTCCAGCAAAGAAAGAATCCTATTTTGTGTCATGCTGAATGGTGGCTGCAGGTTGAGGTATAACTCCCGGAAAACTCCATTGGAAACATACTACCTTTGACAGAGATTTGTATAAATATTTGGTAAATATCTCAGTGATACCTTGGGGTCTTGGAAAAGGCTACAAGCAGTGAGATTTCTGGTTTTCTTTTTTTTTTTTTTGGTGGGGGGGTGAGGTTGGGTTCTGAAGGGGAGAAGGTAAAGTGAAGAATGGAGAGGTAACTTCTAGGACTGCAGAGACTTTTAGGAATTGTGCATCCTTCAACAGGTGGTATGACATCAGATCTAACAGAGAGTTAATAAGTAAATGTACCTACAAAATGTTATCCCCAGACTCTTTTTTGTCCCTGTTCAATTTTCCAGCTGCAAGCACTAAGCAGATAGTTTACTACTGTTTGAACTAAGAAAATCTTCATAATTGCAATTTTTCCGATCTATAGCTTCTAATGAAACTTAAAGGAGACATAAATAAATTTTTACACATATTTAAAATCCATCATGGCTTTAACATCAGTATTTCTCTCAATCAGTCACTGTTTCCTTCCCACTCTACTGCACAGCACCTTTGTTATGCTTTCACTGGAAACATTCAGTGTCTGTAATTGCCAATTCACAGTGCAACAGAAGTCAAAGAAACGATTTAGCATTTATGCTGTTTTATTTATAATTGTGATAGTAGCTCATAGCATCAGATAGTGGAAAAAAGAAAACTGGTTTCAGCAGAGGCACTGTTAATAGCGAACTGGTATCTGGTTGTTGCTGAGTGATGAAAGCATACTCAGGATTGGGCTGGGCCACACAATGGGGAAAAGCTTCTGCCTTTATGGCATGGCAGCAGGGGTTGGGTGTGGAGTCAGGACAGCTGGCCTGAATTGGCCAAAGGGTTATTCCACACGACATGACACCATGCAGAAAGTTATAAAGCTGTGGGGAGTTGGCCTGGGGGCTGGCCAATGCTCAGGGGTTAGTTGGGTGTTGGTCAGTGAGTTAACATTGCTACTTTTCATTCATTTCTCATTTCATTTTCTGTCTTAGTAAGCAGTTTTTGTCTCCAGCCTTGAATTCTAGTTTGTTTCCAATTCTTTCCCTCATCCCATAAGAGAAGGGAGGAAATGGATGAATGGCTGTGTGGTGCTGAGATGTAGAAGATGTAAAAAGATGTAAAAATTGTGCCCTACACCACAGTCAGGGAGAATGGTCCCATTTGGAGCCTCTGGTAGAAAGCAACAGGGGAGACTTGAGGCTTAACCCTGGGGTTTTGAAGTCAGGGATACAGAGGATCCTAGGTCCACTTTACTACAACTGGAAAAGAGATATAAGCAGCAGTTTGAACTGCTTCAGAAATGGTTTGTACTGAAGCACAGCTCCTCTCAGCACCTCAACTGCCTGTGTTGGGCTGGATGTTCAAAGGGAGGCCCTCTCTACACATCGTGAAACTGATGCTACTTGCAGTAAGCAGGCCATACTGATCACACAAGTGTGAATAGGAAACCCCAATACGTGATATAGATGTCCACAGTCTGAAGAGTTGGGCCACCAAAAAAACATAAAACCAACCAGCAGGTGGATCAGATCACTAGGATTGAAGTGGCTCAGGTAGATCTGGACTGGCTGAGTCATTAATAGCTCAGTGGGCTCATGACAGCAAGGTCATCAAGGAAAAGATGCAATATATAGATGGACTCAGGACTGAGGGGTGAACCTGATCATAAATTCTATTACACAGGTTATCTATGAATGTGAAATATGCACTGCAGTCAAATAAGCCAAGTACCTCTTTGGCATGGAGGACAATGGCAGAAACATAAATATGGGAAGGACTGGTTGCTTTTTGATTTTACTATACTCCCACACACCTGCTGCTGCAAATACTATGTGTTTACAGTATTGGAAGCAACCATTGTGTGGCTGGAAAAAGATCCCAGCCCACATACCACTTCTCAAAATACTATGCTGGGCCTTGAAAAGCAAGTTTTATGGTGACTTGACAATCCAGAAAGAATTGAGTCATTTCTGGAACAACTTCATAAACACCTAGGGCAAAGAGCATAGCATTGAATGGGTATATCACATATCCTACTGTGCAGCAGCCTCAGTGATAATTGAATGATACAACAAATCATTAAAGATAATGTGCTCGGACATTCATACACTGGGAAACACATTTAGCAAAAGCCACCTGGTTAGATGTTGATCTGGGGCATCTGCCAATTGAGATGGACTTACCCAGCCAAAATTCCTATGTCCTGTAAAATCAGATAAAGTCTCTGTACTTCACATGAAAAACATGCCGTGGTAGACAGTTTGAGTTATTCCTACCTCAGGCAAAGGTGAGCCCAACCATGGGATTACTTTTGCTCAAAAATTGCACTTGTTGGGTAATGCAGAAGGACGGGGAAGTCTAATGTGTATCTCAAGAGGATTTGATGTTGAGTGAGAATAGCCAATAACTTGAATTGTATGATGTTAATTGCTATACAGTACTACATGTCATCACAACTATATGCCTTATTAATGGTATTACAGTAAGAACCACCCGGATTAAAGAAGAATGAATTCTGATAGAACCAGAACTGGCTTCAGCATGCAACAACCCAACACTAAGCATCATTCCTCCTTCCCTGAAGGACTGCTATGACAGATAGAGCCCAAAGTCATTAACTATGAACTACCTGGACAATTAAGAGTGATGGCCCATAGGCTATGGAAATAATATTTGTGTTGAGTAACTTGGGTGTATACAAAAATGTAGCACCTGAGCATGATGTAAATGATGTGGAATAAAAGGTGGATATTGTCCTTGCTTTAGGTGAAAAAATTTGTTTCCAATTCTCTCCTCAATCCCATTTTAGCTTGGAGAATAAAAGGTTTAGCTTGGAGAAGATTCCAGGGAGTCCTCATTGAGGCCTTCTGGTATTTGAAAGGAGTGTATAAACAGGAGGAAGAATGACTGTTTATGAGGGTTGATAGTGATAGGACAAGGGGGAATGGTTTTAAACTGAGACAGGGGAGGTTTAGGTTAGATATTAGGAGGAAGTTTTTCACTCAGAAGGTGGTGGCACAATGGAACAGGTTGCCCAAGGAGGTTGTGGATGCCCCATCCCTGGAGGCATTCAAGGCCAGGCTGGATGTGGCTCTGGGCAGCCTGGTCTGGTGGTTGGCAACCCTGCAAATAGCAGGGTGGTTGAAATGAGGTGATCATTGTGGTCCTTTTCAACGCAGGCCATTCTATGATTCTATGATTGTAAGCGGGAGTGAGCAAACATCTGTGTGACTGCTGGGTTAAACCACAATGTCCAGTAAAAAATGAAGTCCTAATAGCAGTAAGCGCCTGACAGATGCTGGCATTTGGCATGGGAAACAGTTAGGGCAAAATTGGTTCTCAGACTAGAATCTTCCATCTTGTTAAGTTACCCTGATTACCTTAATTGGGGTTAGCTTCATGAACTGTAATTTGCTTTCTCTGTCACATAATGAAAAATACTAACAGTCAGACACAAATTCACCTTTGATGAATTATGAAATGTTTAGAGTGAAACTTGTCTAATGAATGAGAACAAATTGAGGGGAAAAACAGCTGCAATGTATCTTTGTCTATTAATAACAATAAAGGAAAATCATGCTCAATAATTTGGAAAACACTTAGGTCACTTGAAACAGGAGACTGCTTAATTGAGACAACACATTTATCTCACTCTTTCTAGAAACCCCAATGGAGACTAGTTATGTCAAAGAATATTTAAAAAACATGTGGATGCTTTTCAAATACCTAATATATGGTAACTCACAAAGGATCAGCTAACCCTTAAAGACTCCTTTGTTTTTTTTTCTTTTTTCTTCTCCCAGAAAGACTAAAATGATATCACAGAATTGCAGAACTGTAGAAGTTGGAAAGGAGCTCCGGAGATCATGCAGTCCAACCCCCCTGCAAAAGTAGGTTCCATACAGGAAAACACCCAGGCTAATTTTGAATATCTTCAGAGAAGGACTCCACAACCACTCCACTGATATCCATCAATGCTTGCTGAACTTTTACGTAGACAAAACAGTAGATATACACAAACTGGGGTGGTAGGTGGTGTCTTTCAGTGAGAACACCATTATAGAAGCTATGAAACAGTGGGTCACCTCTGCTGGTGAAGATATTTTGCAATTGAGAATTTGTTCTATAAAATAGCGCTATTGTAGTCTTTGCACCTATTTTCTCTGGACATAAATATTTTGGCTGTTTTGGAACAAACAAAATTAATCTTATCTAAGCCTATTTAGGTTGCCCTTTTCATTTTCTTGCTTGAATGTCTGTCCCTTCACTAAAATCACCATTATTAATACCATTATTATTTTTAATTCTTACCACAGTTAACCTTTCTGGGAAAGAGCAAAGCTAAAAATCTCATCTCCATCCATCTCTGATATTTGCTATACTTTTTGTTCTGGTTGTGATTCTTCAAATTCCTTCTTTCTACATCTACTTCAGACACATCTCTGAAATCTTAGCTTGCTGATTTTGCATTCCTACTTTTTTCTGCTTAATTTGATCTTAATTTGGAGATCCGCCAAAGATCATATTTTTGTGTGCCCAAAAAATATTTCATATCAATCATCTAAAATATTTATTATCTTCATCTTTTTTTTTTTTTTCCGTAGACTTATTTTACAGTGAAGATATGGGATTTTTACATAGAAAAATGTGGATTACTGAATAAAAAGAGATTTATCTTTCACTGACTCTCTAGAAGTAGTTCTCCTACTCCAGGGTTGACAATCTACAGTCTAAGATTATCCTGTAGATACTCTTGGACTTTTGGCTATCATTTCCAGAGAAACGTCAGCATGTAGCTAGCTATGACTCCCTGCTGTAGTGTAGTGTAAGAAGAAACACAGTTTGGTATTCACTATCCTAGTATATTAAAGTGCAGTTCAAGGTGTTATAGCAATAGATTAAGCTTTGTTGATAAGGTTCGTTCCCAGAACAAGACTTTGGAGATTTCATGGTTTTGTGATTTTTGGTTTTCAGTATTCCACATCATAACATCATGTGGGGCACTGGGATTTTAACTGTTAATGCCCAAGTTCTGGGTACCTGCCTGGAAGAGAAGAAGAACTACATTCCCCAGGGGACTTTGCAGTCACAGAGAAGAGATAGAACTCCTGGCAAGTTCACTTGATGCACTCTTCTTCACCTGCTCCTTTTCACTGGCTCTTTTTTGTCTGTTCTCCTCCCGTCTCCCTGCTGCTCAACTGGACTGTACATCTCACCTCAGTGTTATGGTGAGGCCTATCCACCTTTCAGACATTCTCTCTCTCATTATATTTGATTTATTAGCTTCAATTCTAATTATATTGTATTATAGTGTGTTATCTTGCATTCCGATACTATATTTAGTAAATTAGTTTGTTTCTCCTCAGATCATTGCCGCTGCTTTTAATTATTTTGGGGTCCCCTGTTCCCTTTTCTGGAGGGCTACCTCCAGCCCGCTAATCACAGAACTGGGCCAAACCAGCCCATAAACCGTTGACAGGAGAAAATAAAGTACTGTATGGAATATGTCTGTATGTCCAGATTTCCAATCTAGAAGAAAAATTGTTTCCTCACAGATTCAGCTCTTATTTCATTCTAATAAAGATCTGAAATAGCCTGGAGGAAATCCTGGGCAATCCCAAACACTTTCCGTCTCCAAAATCTCAGCTGCAAAACACTGTTTTTCAACATAGTCACCACCACTAGCTATGCATTTTCACCAGTAATGTCCTCTGACTACTTGCAGGAGAATCAAAATATAAAGCATATTATTAAGAATATTGTCCAAACATTTCTTGATCACTGACAGGCATGGTGTATCAAGCAACTCTCTAGGAAGCCTGTTACAATGTTTGACAGCTCATGGTAAATACATCTTTCTGAATGTCCAGTCTGAGCACCTTCTGTTTTGTTTTTGCTCCATTCCTGTCCTGCTATTGATTCCCAGGGAGCACAGCCAAACACCTCCCTCTCTGCTTCCCCTCCTCAGGGAGTTGCAAAGAGCAATGAAGTAATCTCTCAGCCTCCTCTTCTCTGGATTGGACCACCTGAGTGTCCTCACCCAATCCTCATAGGGTGTGGTTTTCAGCCCTACAAGGCTACCACCTTTGTTGCTTTCCTCCAGACATTTTCACAGGCTCCCAAATCCTAAAATTCAGTTTGCCATCTTGGCTACTGACCGGTACTCTCAGATCCCTCCAGCCACTTTTCTCTGAGTCTGTGCTATGCCAGTCATTATTCTGTCCCAGGTGCAGAAGCCAGCATTTTTCTTTATTGAATTTCATGATCTTGCTGGTGGCCTGATGATCCAGTTTATCTAGAACCCCCTCCATTAAATCAACAGCACTTCCCAGTGTAGTATCACCTCCAAACTTTGCTGAAGATTGACTCCAGGACTGCATCCAGGTCGTTTATATAAATGTTGAACATGAGTGGTTCTAGAATTAAGCCCTGGGGAACATCACTAGAGATCATCCGCCAGCCAGATGTAGATCCATTAACTGTAACTCTTTGAGATCTACTGTCATGCAGTTCATCACCCGGCTAAATGTGAACCTGTTTATCTGTAGGACAGTTTTTCCAGAAGGTTGCCTATGATTCTATGGTAACAACATCAGTCCTTTTTGAATTGAGATAATGAAAGAGTGACTGATTTTGGAAACTTGAGCATTTTTTTGTCTTTAAGATGGAGAAGGAAGGAAGGTTTTTAAGAATGACAAATTTGGTACTCAGAGGAGCAAAATATATTTTCTAAAAATACTGATGGAAAGTGTGAGCGTGCAAACTGAGGAAGATACCTTTGGATAGTAACAAACTAACTTCAGGATTTCAGTTGGAATTAAATAAGAACAGATCCATCTTGTGTAAAGTTTAATAGTCTATAGCCACTTTGCCCATAATCTAGGTTGGATGTTTTGTTTCTTTAAATTTAGTCTGCATTTATATTAGTAAATACAGCTTTGGTAGATGCAATGAAATCTGGAAACTCTTCTCAGGCATATTGAGGCTGAATGGCAGTTTACTCCAGCTGCATATTAACATATGATCTCTCAATAAATTGCACCAAAAAGGATAAATACTGATCAAATACATCTGCTGATGCTTAAAGGGTCCTATCTTTGCAGCCTCACTTAGTATTCCGTGTAATAACAGTAATCAAAATGAATTTATGTGGGATTCATCATCTTTTATATACATGCTTCATTGTAATTTAGTGTTAATTAATGGACGTGTTTCAGAAATTCCATATTGCAATGATATTCTATATGCAAGCAACAGCCATGAGACATTTGGTCTTTTGAGCTGGATACTTATTACAGGAGCTGTTGTAATGTAAATAGATTCTTTGGGGTCCATAAAAAATCCTGAGTGAATGGATAAAAAAAACAGATGTTTTAAATACCATAACATTCAGAATTCTGCTGAAGAATATGAATGCACTACTCAGTTGAATCCTATTGGTTTTACCTAAAGAGCACAAAAACTGAGGAATTCAGGAATGATGTCCTGAAGTGAATCAGGACAACCGGAAGAAGGAAACTGAAAAGATTCTGGCATAATTATGGAAGGGTTCCCAGCCTTATGACACTACTTACAGTGTTTAATTTAGAACTGAAATGAAGAATGTTTGGACTTTAAAGAAAGAAAAAACTCTGCCATGCTCCACTCTATTGTGTTAGGCAGGAGGTTACATTGGTTACATTTCTGAGGTGTTCAAAGCTCCCAAAATCCAAATGAGAACAATCAAACCATTGTAATCAAGTCACTATGTGTTTTTCAGCATTACGTGATGGCTTTGGATAGATACTGGACTCTGTGAAGGCTATTTTTAGAAGAGATAGGCAACATAAAGAATAGGACTAATCCACAGGGGCAGTGAGAGAGGAGAAAATACTGTGGGTGGGGTGGCATGAGTTGCTGCCCACTGAGGGGTTCTACACATCTGTGGGCTGAACCTGAAGCACAGTTTTCATGTAACCATCAGGAATTCACTTTTCCCATTCCCAAACCCAAGGGTTTGACTATCATTAATTAATGTCTCATGCAATACTACTTTTCTTTTTTCTTCTTTTATCTTCATTAAGTGTGTGCTGGTGATTTTGCAAGTCTGATGCTTCCAAATGGACATAATTATAATATACATGGAGACAGAGTTTCTGACTTCCCTTGTTGACTCTGAAAAATCTGTCTGGAAATAATTGTCAGAGGTATAGACATATGTCTAGCAGAGACCAAAACCTGATATCAGAAACTGATTCTCAAGCAATCTAGAATTCAGCCAGCTTGTGGTTCAGCAGTCAGTCTTCTGAATCTGTGCTAGATTATTTAATAACACAAAGGACAGAAGTTTTTCAAGCTAATGGAGATTTTTTTTCCACAGAGTTCCTAAAGAACCTTAAATAGTGTCTCTTTTGTGGTTCAGACAAAATTTTGTTTGTCCCTCTGCTCTCTTATTTATTGAGCAAATATGCTTTTATTAGATTTTAAACTCTTAATAGTACTTACCAAGTTTGCATGCTTTGTTTATCCAGTACTCACTGAGATATAGTTGATGACATATTTGCAGCTTAAAAATACAGAATAAACTATAGCAGTTTATAGCAACTCTTTAGGAAAAAAACCAACCAAGAAACAAATATACTTACAGTCAGCCATGTAAAATCTATTAGCACAGGAAGATCAGATAACAAAACTTTAATTGAATTTGAAATCCACACTCTGCACTGATTTACTAATTAGCAGGCTTAGAGTTCTGTGGTTTATGGTATCTGTTCAGTCATTAATCTAACTTAAAATCTCTTATTCCAGTGAGATCCATGTACAGAGTAAAACAGTGATCATTATCCCTGACAGATAACAAAAAAAAATTCTGGATATACATCCAATTATATACACAAATATGTATCAAAATCTTTGTTTCAAATAACATTTGCATTTACATTCAAATAAGTGTACATACAGTGGAAAGTATCGCTGAACAAGCTAGCATTGTATGTCCCACAGGGACATGTTGTGGAACTGCCTGGCCAGCTCCCTTTCTGAACCCTTATCTTCCCACAGACTTGCTGGAGGAGGACAGAGGAACTGTAACACACATTCTACTCAGGCAATTATAATACAAATTGCTTGAACTGAACTACAAATGTTTATCTTTCAAAATAATTTTTATAGGCGAATGAGACTTTGCATAGGCTCTTTGAATAAGTCTTCCCAGTTATTTAAAATTTAATATATTTCTTCTTCTTCCCAAAATCTAGGGAAATAGATAATACTTGATGTAAAAAATTGATCAAATCATAAAACGTGGGAGATATTTGCCTCAACTTAGTATGGTGGGAGGAGCGCAACAATGTGAAAACTGTTCTGTCACTTTGTGTGTCCCAGTGCATGTGGGGTTTATCAGGATGAAGATTGTTTCTCTGTTATATTCCTTTTGAATTAGGTCTTGCAATGTTTTGGGAAATACATATGTTACAATTTAGTTACTGACTGGACGCTGGGCTAGATGCTAATCCTGTATAGATGGACTATAGGACAAGATTGGATCCAGCATGTAGGATACAGAGATTGTGATATGCTGGACTTGAAGAAAAATGTGACAGAAATCATTACAGGGAGGCTTTTGGGCAGCCTTAGGAACTCAGAGGGTGCAGGGTTTTTTTTTTTTTTTCTTTCATAGAATCTTAGAATCATCAAGTTTGGAAAAGTCTTACAAGATGATCCACTTCAATTATCCACTTACCACTAATATTTCATTGCTAAACCATGTCCCTTAGTACAACATCTAAATTTTTCTTGAACACTTTCAGGGATGGTGACTCAACCCCCTTGGTAGGTAGCCCATTCCAGTGGCTGACCTCTCTTTTGGAGAAGAAATTTTTCCTTACATCTAACCTGAATCTCCCCTGGGGCAACTTGAAGCCATTCCCTCTAGTCCTATCACTAGTTACATGGGAGAAGAGGCTAACCCCCACCTCTCCACACCTTCCTTCCAGGTGGTTGTAGAGAGAACGTCACCCTGAGCATCCTCTTCTTCAGACTGAACAATTTCAATTCCCTCAGCTGCTCCCCATATTGTGCTCAAGACATCCCCATCAGCTTCACTGCCTGTCTCTGGACTCCCAGGGTGCCAATGCCTTTCTTGCAGTGGGGGGCCAAAAACTGAACACAGTACTCAAATTGTGGCCTCACCAGCACTGGTTACACTATTTCTGATACAAGCCAGGATGCCCTTGGCCTTCTTGGCTGCCTGGGAACACCGCTGGCTTGTGTTTAGCTGAGCATCAGCGCATAACCCCATCGACACATAATCTTCTACAAAGTCTTCTAGCCACTCTGCTCCAATCCTGAAGCATTGCCTGGGTTACTGTGGCCAAAGTGCAGCAACCAGCACTTTGTCTTGTTGAACTTCATCCTGTTGGCCTCAGCTCAGTATTCATAGAACAGTAGAATCATAGAATGGCCTGGGTTGAAAAGGACCACAATGATTACCTAGTTTCAACCCCCTTGCTATCTGCAGTGTCACCAACCACCAGACCAGGCTGCCCAGAGCCACATCCAGCCTGGCCTTGAATGCCTCCAGCGATGGAGCATCCACAACCTCCTTGGGCAACCTGTTCCATTGTGCCACCACCCTCTGAGTGAAAAATGAACTCCTAATATCTAACCTAAACCTCCCCTGTCTCAGTTTAAAAACATTCCCCCTTGTCCTATCACTATCAACCCATGTAAACAGTCATTCCTCCTCCTGTTTATATGCTCCCTTCAAATACCAGAAGGCCACAATGAGTTCTCTCTGGAATCGTGTCTTCTCCAAGCTAAACAAGCACAATGCCCTCAGCCTGTCTTCATAGGAGAGGTGCTCCAGTCCCCTGATCATCTTTGTGGCCCTCCTCTGGACCCTCTCCAACAGCTCCTTGTCTTCTTTGTACTGGGTGCTCCACACTTGGACACAGTACTCCAACTCCAGATGGGGCCTCACAAGAGCAGAGTAGAGGGGAACAATCTCCTCCCTGTCCCTGCTGGCCACCCCTTTTTTAATGCAGCCCAGAACACCGTTTGACCTTCTGGGCTCCAAGCACACACTGCTGGCTCATGTCCAGCCTCTCATCCACCAGCACCCCCAAGTCCTTCTGCGCAGGGCTGCTCTCAAGGAGATCTTCTCGCAGTTTGTATAAATACCTGGGATTGCCCCAACCCAAATGCAGCACCCTGCACATGACTTTATTGAACATCATTAGGCATTCACTTCTCCAGCCTGTCCAGGTCCCTCTGGATGGCTTCCCTTCCCTCCAGTGTATCAACTGCACCACTCAGATTGGTGTCATCCACAAACTTGCTGAGGGTGCACTTGAGTATTCCAGTGATAAAGCCTGCTCAGATACTAAAAACATTTATACGAGGTGTAAATTTTTCTTTAAGTATTTGCACGAGTTGTCCTTTGTATATTGATATATAGTCCATATAAAGCCATGAATAGCCAAGATACTTTCTGTATATTTTTACTTGTTTGTCTTACATCTGGAAAATTAAACTTCAATTTCGTGAAGTAAAAAATATTGAAATCAGGGTGCAATCTTCTCTTGTTCTGTCTTTGCCTGAAGGTGCTGAGATTATACTTTTGGGATGTATGTACTAATCTCTGTGTGTCTCTCTGGACAATTAATCTACTGTAACACTCCGAGTTTGATACTTCTTAAATTTTTTGTTTGTGCTGCTATTCTTCATGAAGTGCTCTTTCGTTGTTGCACACTATGCTTGTATATTTTTACTAGGCTCCAAAACTGTCACCAAGGTGCAATATTTAAAAGCATTAATTTTGTATCAGAAGAATCAGATGCTTGTAGCCACTGTGTAGCAGCTAAGTGTTCAGAGTTGTCATATGGCTAATTTATGAGTTCCACTGTCTAAGATCCACAGTGTCTTATGATGTGTTTCAGTAGATCTGGCTCTGAAACATGTTATGCTTGTAAGGGGAATTCAAAAGTGATGTGGTTCAGTGAGTTCACTGAGCTGCTGACCTGATATATTATGGTCATTACCTTTGGCATAAGGGTACAAAATACACGAAGACCTAGTATTTTTGTCTCACAGATATCTTAGTTCTTCAAAGCTTGGGGCATTGCATAGATTTTGAGTAGAGAGAAGGCATCAACAGGTGGAAGTATCCCTTTATGTTTTTCACATTCCAGCTTTTACAATAGTTCTGTGTATTCCTACTTCATCCTCCTTTTTTTTTACCTAACGGCCAGTCTGACCTCCTCATGGAACCTTGTTGTTTTTGTCTACAGAGAGCCAGTAAGTTTGTTATTGTAATCCAGTATGTCTGTAGCTGAAATAAATAAGAGAATCATTCATTGATGGCGCATAAACATTAAAAATGCTAAAACAATTGTTTTAAAATTTAAAGGAGTAATGATTCACTGAGATGCATTATTAATAAGCATAAATTATTGAGTTGGCTCAGTAGTGCAGCTACAGTTGGACTTGTGGTCCCTTGAGAGGCTGTGGTCCTGTGTAAAAGTGAGCTTTGCCAGCTGGCAAGGCAGAACATTGCGTCAGCTGTAAAAATCGGCACTGCAAAAGAGGGAGCAGGAGGTGGTAGAAGGAATCTGCTTGCAAATACATGATGTGCACACAGAAAAGATTATGCTTATTCTTGGGAAAGTGGAAGACAACCCAATGATAGTAACTCCTTTTTAACAGAAACAGATTAGACATAAAACAATATTTCTCATGTCTGTGTCTCCATCTTTTGTTTGGCTCCCATTCATCTCTTTCTCCTTATTCCTTCCAAATATTTCTATATTATCTACTTAAATTAGCTTTGCCCTTTTTGTATTATTATTTTTTTTTCTTTAATGCAAGTAGAAACAATGCAAAATATATTTTCTTTGGCTTTTACTTCATTCTATTCATGAAACAAGTCTAAGCATACTCAGGCAGTTTATCCTAAACATTAAGAATTCTTCCCCAGTTAAAGTCAATTGAATTAGATGTTCTAACTGTGTTAAAGCTGAGAATTTACCAAGAATTATTTCCTTTTTTTCATAAACCTTTCCAGTTTTTGAAACGGAATCCATAGATTGTGATTCAGGAGATGTATGGGCCTGGTTTAGATGTCATGGTTATACAAAATTCCTACAGAAGGTGAAGAAAGTTGTGCTTAGCTAATGACAAGGAGGTTTTTTATAATTTGCAGTCATACCTTCCAAGTATCACTTGCACAAAGATTTGTTTTAAATCAAAGCTATCTGCGTATTTCCCACACACATGCGGAGTTCTTTCACTTTTAGAAGAAAACGTAAAACCTCTGGAAATGCAAAATTTTCTAAGTGGAGTTATAGCTTCTTTGATGCAAGCAGAATGACTCCAACAAGTTGTGCAGTTCTCCAGAAGTATGGTGCTCCTCAATTCTTTATTTTCCCCAGTTGAAAGACACAGCATCTATCTAACAGCCAACACCCAGAGCAAAGTTGACCTTTACGGGTGCTACAATTTGCACTGACATCTCTGGAATGGCTGTTACATTCATATACAGTCTTAAAACTTCTATAGAAAGTGGCCCAGTTCTGTAAGTAGAATCACTTTTTCATTTGCAGTGACTTGAAGTTAACTCTCACTAGCTACTAATTAATCTTTCTAAGTTTATTTAGTATTTAGTCTAAAAATAGGCATCAGTTTTACTGTTGTAAAAGAGTTGGGTGCTTTGGTCTCTGCTTTGATGGTTGCTGAAGAAGCTGGAATAACTGTGATGTTGGAAAGATTATTGTAATGATGCATTTTGCTGCTTCTCCTACATATTAAAGAAGAATATGGGGTGCAATAGACTATAAACCACCTCTATGTATCATTTAGCTGTGCATGTAGCTGCACCGAAAGCAGCAAATATTGATTATAAGTTAAAGGCAATTAAAATAATGGACCTGTAGCTGGCAGAATCTGCCAAAGAGTTCTTGGCACTGACAGCCTTTACCACATAAGCACTGGCTGTCACATTTAATGAGCAAACATATTTTCCAAGAGTAAGCATTTAATATTCATTCAGGTCTATTTTACAGAACAGGCTTTTTATTAAATTTGTGAGCAGACAATTTTTTGAAGGGGCAAAAGAAGGGATAACAAGGGCTCTAATTACTGCTGAAAGTAATGCACAGAGTAAAGGAATCGTAAATTCACCAGATAACAAAGCAGCTCAAAAGAGGAGATGCTGTCTTAGGCTACCTGTGATGGAAAGTGATGTGATGGACCTTCCTGCAGAGGTCTCAGGGTATCAGTTTACACAGCCAAGATAGATTTTTTTGCTGTTGTGTCTGTGCACAGGGTAGCTCTATAAAACAAGAGCAAAGGCTTTTAGCTGAGCTTGCTGCCAGCACAGCTAATTGCACAGCTATAAGTGGCTTTGTCATAAGCCTTTTGGTGGCACACAGCTGAATTGCCTGGGCATGGTCTGGAAAGAAAATTTAAGTTCCAAGAACTACAGCTTCTTCCTGCTTTTCCTCTGATGTAAGGGTGAATCCTTTGCCAGCCTGCCAATGAGGCCAAGCTGCTTGTGTCTGCTAAAAAGTGAAACTGAGTTTTTGGTCATAGTCTTCTTCTACCTCTACACTAAGTATGAGGAACAGACTTATTGTAGCCTTCAGTGACTCTTTTTCATCTTGAACTGCTGCCAGACTATTGCCAGAGAAGGAAAGGAAAAAAATGTACATCACTGCAGCTTCTGCACATCACTGCAAGCTCATACAGTGGGACACTGGTATGTCTTGGCCTAGTTCAATGGTGACCTGCTGTTATGGCTGTAATGCAGGTTCAAAGATGAATAGGCAGATATTCATGCAGGACTGATTTCACTTCTTTGAAGGTAACCAATGGTGTAATGAAAAGTGAAAGAACAGAAGTATGTGGGAAAGCACTTCACTGACACAGAAGGAGAAGAAAAAGAGAAAGCTTGTGAAAAGTGCACTTTCAGGGAGACATTCTTGAATATTACTCCCATAATTCTTTTTCTAGGTGAGTAGAGGGGCATAATGTCTCAGATATTTTCCCTGCGTTGTATTAATGTATGGATGATATCAGTGCCAATGCTTCTTGGAGCCCTTCTTGAGGCTGAATATACCCCAAGGTACCCCAGCTTCCATTGAGGTACCCCAGAAGATGCATAGTTACGGTGCTTCACAAGGATGCCATCTTCTTACAGGTCTTCTGTTACTATTTGCTTGCAAGGCCAGTAACAAAAATCCATATTCCTCTTCAAAACTGACAGTTCCAGTGCTTCCTCTAATGAAGACAGTACCTGCATAATTCTTGCTTGTTTATCCTACTGTGGAACTTGGTTTCATTTCTTCTTGAATGTCTGGAGAGTGTCTACTTCAGGATGGAACCTGTGCTCAGAAAACATTAAGTGATACTATTTTCAATGTGCTGTAAAGGATTTTGAAGTTACCAATAGCACAATAATTGCACTGCCTTACTTGTCTGAAGTCACTGCTGAGATTAGACTTTCTAAAATGTAACTTCAGTCCTTACTGTGTACCTGATCAGGTCAAATTATGTAAGTTTTGTGTCCAAAAACTTAATGCATCTTTGGAACAAAAAGTAGAGTTATTTAATAGACAGAAAAAGCATCACTATTTACTATTCCTTATTGTTTCATTTATTTGTGTGATAAACAATAAAAATGAGTTCAGCTTCACAGGAGCCAGTGAAAGTAAAATAAGATTACTATTTAAAAGGAACAGAATTATGGAGGTATTTCATTTTTAGCTATAAAGGTTTATAAGAAGATTGTCCAAGCAGAGTCATTGAAAACTGCTTAAACAATCATCTTCAAGGTTTATTTGCATGTTAAATTATATTTAGTATAAGAAAGATATGTACTAATAAAATGCTTTATCAAAATGAAAGTGATCATGAAACATAATCTATTAGCAAAGTAGGCAGACTGATTATTTCCATTTAGTTTGAGCTTATGGAAATACTTTTCATGTAAATTAAATATTTCTGTTTGAAGCACTATCTCATGTAAATGTAGCATCCTTGAATTGAATTCTAAGTAAAGAGTTTGAATGGGAAAAGTGAATCCTGGGTAAAGCTCCACTGACTTCACTAACCTTTATGCTAGGGATAAATTTTGACTGATGTGTTTAGGAGATGCATGCTATATAGGTACAAAAACATGAATGAGAGGGAATAATCTTTCTTACAGTGCTGTGATGAAACGTAAAAGGAATTCAGTAATGAGATCTACCACACCAGTTATATCTATTATTATTAATACAATAGTGTTCATATGTTATTAGGCTGTACTTTTTTGCTGTGTATTTTTGTTGTTGTTGTTGTTTTAATGTGCTATTTAGACTTCACTTAAACAATAATTTTACGTGTCTATGAAATGCAAATTATTGAATTATGAGATGCTTCGTGAGCATTACAGCTAATAGATAAAAGAGAGAAGAAAAAAGCTAAGCATATCAAATAAGCTGATTTATAATACAATTATAAATAAATCCAGAAATCATATAGTCACTATGTGGAAATGATATATTTTATTTTAACTAAAAATGCATTCAGTTCTTTAAGATATGGAGGCCAGAACTGAGATAACATACTTAAAATTTTATTCCCTTCTATGAACTACAAGTAGTTGTAGTAGATCAAGGAAGAGCATCAGATTTACCTCTGTAAACTCAAACTCAAGTAAGGATTTACAAATGGCTGTAATTTAAGCACTTGGACAAAGTAGCTTCTCTGACTGCACTCTTGCCAATCTTTGCTTCACTGTCACAGATCTTTGTATTTTGTGCTACTGTAAAACCCCAGCTCCAATTTTTATTTGATTGCTTAAGAATCTTAGCCTTCATCTGAAACAAAAAGGGAAGCTGCTGGCTTGCATGTTTTGATAGAAGAGTTTAAACAATTGAGATGATTTTTTTTTTTTTTATATATTTTAAACAACATTTTTTTTTTAAGCAAAATGCATGATTTTTGGTGACAGTTAAGCAGGAACTTGTTATACTACATCAGATGCTATTGGAAATTATTTTGATCAGTCGCTGGGTAACACTTTCCAACCAGTGCACTATATTTAAAATGGAACTGAATTTTTTAATCATAAGAGGTATCTCATGACATTTTATAAAAACACAACTATGTCTATGTCAAAAGCCTACCACCAATTACAAGAAACAAAGAATTCAAAATTCAGTCATGGACCCTATCATGAACAGCACAAATACAGGAAGATTCTACAGAGAGGTTTCTATTGAGAAAGTTTCATCAAACTTGCATGTTACTTGCTAGTTCACCGTCCTATGATTCTGTGTGATTATTTTTTCTCAAATTCAAGCCAATAATTCCATGACAAAAACAGTGCGATTTTTTTTTTTAATAGTTCTGTTTGTTTGTTTAAATGTAAGGCTACTTAATGAAGAACCAATTCATCTACATGGTCTAATTGCTGGTTACTGAGCTGGATCAAAATTAAAAAAAATGTGCAGATAAAGAAGGTCAAATCAACCTCATGCTCCTTCTTTCAGTGACCAGGGGCATAAAGTACTCCTAAAAGACATATTGGGAATAGCAGTTTTGTCCTGGGGTCTTTGCCCAACAGGACTTCTCCAGCCCTGTGCAAACCCATTTGTGGCAGTACAATTTTGCAGATAATGTGATTGGAGAGAGAATTTGCCATTGCCATCCATCCACAGTTCTAACACAGCTTTGTGTCAGTAGTGTCAGGCTGGGAAATGTGTGTTTTGGAAGTGGATGAGAACAGATGTGAAACTATGTCCCTGGCACTGCTAATAAGTCCAGGTGTCTTAAACAGCCAATGGAGAAACTTGGGGGGAACAAAAAATTTTAAACTAGAAGAAAGTCTCAGAGGGGCATTTTCTGTCTTAATACAGTCTCCTTGAATGTTCCACTGCAGCAGCTTTGCAAACTGGCAGTTAATAAATGACTCTTTATTCAGAGTTGCCTGAAAAAATAAACGTTTAACTTCTGTTTCAGTTTCTACTCATGGTTGCACCAAGAAGTGAGAAACCGTCTTACAAGTTTTTTATAAGTGAAATTTATAAGTGAAATGCCAGAACACAGCTTTCTCTAAAAAAATAAATAATAATTGACATCCTGCATGGCTCTATGTTTTTTTTTTTGTTTTGTTTTTTGTTTTTTTCTGACAATATTTGTCTAAAGAATTCTGTTCATAGAATCAAATCATTTGGCTGACCAAATTACAATAAGCAGGTGTGCTCATATTACGAATATTTTCAAGCAGAACTCCAAAGTCTTTGTCTTGATAGCTGAACTTGTAACTTGCCTTTAGAAAGTGAATAACATTTTTACAATTTATTCTCTGTGAAAGTTTGGTCCCAATCCAAATTGTAGTTTTCAAGTAGTCCTTTGTGATTCTGATCAACACAGTGTAATAAGTGGCCTCAGGATGTCTCAATAGGATTTTCCTCAAAAAAAAAAAAATGATTTTCCAAGTGAATTTTCTCTCCATAACTGTCAAAACATCCCTGAGAGCCTCATATAAAAAATACATTACAAAATATACAAAATATATACAGCCTATATAAAAATACATTACAAAAATAACTTGTGAGTATTGAAGAGGAAAAAGAATATGTCACATACATAACTTTTTTATGATTGTAAAGACATTACCAAAAGTTGTTAAAGTTTCTTAGTGTTTTCTTTACCTTCAGACAGTTCTGTATTAGATGAAATACATTTACCAACACATTTATTTTTATCTTTTATTCTTATTTTTTAATAGTCTAAGGAAAACCCCCTTCAGATTAGTGATTGAAAAAAGTAAATCTACTGAAACCACATACAGGAGAGTTCTGTAGAATCTATTCCCTTCTCTGATACTCTAAGATGGGGACTGGGATAATATTGATGTTATTGCTAGGATTTTCAAGAAGTCATTTTATCATAAAGAAACCTTCCTTTGTACCTATGTACCTAAACCTATGACACTACCATAACAGACAAGTCCTATCTTTTATTCCTACTTCCTGTTGTACAGAAGGCGAACAGTACCCTGCCAATGATTGGTCCATACTTTGGGAAAAAATTGGCATCATTAATTTTAGTGTTTATTGGATTTGGCAACTAATCCTCAGTTGTTTACAGACCAGACGTGGATCTCATCTGTGTAATTTTATAGGACTGCCATTCCTAAACTTAAATTTCCTTCATATATACACCAGTAGAAACTAAGTATGGAACAATTTGTTGAAGTCTAGCATGCTATATTCATCTGTATTACAGTTCAGGAGAACCACATCTCTGCTGATCTCTGCTCAAGGGAACAAAATTCTATTGCAAAGAGATCAGATTAACACACTGCTCTGATGCCTGTCTTTAAAGTTTATGCATATACAAGTTCAGCTGATTGAAGCTTTTCCTAATACAACAAAACATTCGATATTACAGATTCTAAATCTCTGTTAAACCTATATATATGTATCACATTGTGAAACCTTTGCAGAGTTCACATTAACAGGGAAAAAAAAAGTGATTTAGAAGTGCCAGCAATAATTTTTCTCCACATCTTTGTTTTATGGAACTGGGCGTATAGAGTTTAGAAGTGTACAGTGTATGTGTGTCAGGTTTTAAAATACAGTAAGACAGTAATGGTTTGTACTGCTGCAAACATGTTCTTCACCACCATCATCTCCAGTGTTGGATGATAATGACTAGCGAAGAAAAATGGCTTTTGTTTCAGAAATTCTGGTGAAGCTTAAAATGGTGGTCTAAAGAGTTTTTGTAAATAAACTGTAGAGTAATTAAGACTAAAAAAAAATCTGCATTTCCATCAGGGATTTGACTCCTCAGTGCAGTGAAAAGAACAGCTGAATTGTTTAAACTTTTGAATTATATTCTTGAATATATTTGTTTTACTGCAAAATTTCTTGGTATATTTTTCTTCTTTTTTTTGCAAGTTTATATCATGAGACCTCCATTTACCTTCAGTAACACTTTAATATTTATGAAGACTCAGTTGTTGGCCAGAATATTACATATTTAAGTCATAGCATTATAAAGTCTGTGGTATCATAGAAATGTCTAGGTTGGAAGTACCCCTGGAGATTATCTGGTCAAACCTTCTGTTTCCTTTGCTATTCTACCCTCGTATCCAGACTTGGGGCTGCCAGTTCAGGAGAGATATGGACCTTTTTGAACAGGTCCAGAGCATGACCATGAAGATGATCAGAGGGCTGGGGGACTTATCCTATGAAGACAGGCTGAGGGAGCTAGGCTTGTTCAGAATGGAGAAGAGAATGCCGCAGGAAGACCTGATAGCACCCTTACCCTTACTTAAAGGGAAGTTATAAGCAGGAAAGAAATCAGCTTTTTAGCTGGATAGATAGTGACAGTACATGGAGGAATGGTTTCAAGCTAAGAGAGGGGAGACTTAGGTAAGATGTAAGGGGAGAGTTTTTAGTGAGTATAGTGAGGTGCTAGAACATCTCTAGAAGTGTTCAAGGCTAGGTTAAATGGGGCTCTGGACAGCCTGATCTGGGGCCTGATTTAGTGGTTTACAACCCTGTCCACCTCAAGTTCTTTGAGGTCCCTTCTAACCCAAGCCATTCTACAGTTCTGTGAATGCCTAAGTGAGGTTACCCAGGTCTCTGTCAAGCCAAGCCCTGAAAATATCTACTGAAGGAGATTGAATCCCTTTTTTGGAACATCTATTCTAAAACTCGTTCTCATGGTAAAGAGATTTATTTATTTATTTATTTATAAAAATAAGATTTCCTCTGAAAAATTTTTGATTGTTGCCTCATTCTATCAACGTGCATTCTTGTAAATACAATCTTCTCTATTAGTAATTTTAAATGTGTAGAAAGACTGATGTGAAATCTCCGTTAAGACCTATCTTCTCCATTCTCAACAAACCAGGTTGCTTCAACCTTCCTTCATGTTACAGATTCTCCAGCCTCTTCATCATCTTGGTGGCCCTATGCTGGCCTCTATATAACCTTTCTCTTCAAATGTGAAACCAAATGTGGATGCAAAATTCAAGCTGTAGCTTAACAATTGTTGATTAAGGTGAAATAATTATTTATTTGCTGCTTAGTCCTTCATGCTGATGCAACTTGGGATATGGTTTGTCTCTGCAGGTCCAAGTTCCCTAAGTCCTCACAAAGTACTGATTCAATGACTACTCTGGAGACCAAGTTGGATTTATGGGCTTACTGTACTCCAGAATAATAAAGGTACACAGAATTTGCATGAATTTTTGATCAGGAATATAAATGTAGTCTTGGTAGTCCAGTACATCTC
Organism: Lagopus muta; assembly: GCF_023343835.1. NCBI lineage: Eukaryota > Metazoa > Chordata > Aves > Galliformes > Phasianidae > Lagopus > Lagopus muta. Next base: position 25,473,243 of record NC_064435.1, read on the forward strand.
GAAATAGACTAATTTTTTTAAAATTTGTTCCACATGCTATGGTCAGGTTACCCTGAAAGAAAAGAAAATTTGTTATTTTTATTTTTCAGTCTAGTATTAGTTAAACTTGTCTGTCTCCTACTTTTTCATAAATGCTACAACTTGCTGACTAATTCATGAGTCTAAAACTGGTTTCTTATTTTCTTCTTGATAATAAATGATAGCTCCTCCAACAGTCTCTGAAAAACAACGGCATAACTTATATTTATATTCACACAATCTGTTTCTTTCTAGAAAAGAGGATTAAGAACATAACGATGTCTGGGCATGTCTGTGTCTGCATCGCATTTGTGAACAATCAAAAACATGTAATATATTTGATGTGATTTAGTTAGCTCACCTATTTGCAGAAGATCCTGTGTTCAACCACAGAGCAAAAACAGAATAAAAATCACTGAATCAATTCAAATGAATACTTAAAAGAAATATTAGCCTTCTTAGGACTGTACCAAGAACAGAAAAAGAGATCAACTATATTAAGTAAATTATTCACTTAAAATTGTTCACTCTGTAAGTCTCAATTTAAAAAGTCATGAGTGTTCTGAAAAACATAAATCTTTTCTCTTTTTCTGAGATATGACTTCCAGAGTATATCCACAACACAGCACAATTTTCATTTTAGAAAGTGGCTAAAGTAAGATGAGATATGAACTTACATCTCACAATCTATTCTACAGGCTATTAAAGCCTATATTCCTATGTAGACATTCTTTGCAAGAGCAAGATTGCCTACTCCATTCCAGAGGTTACAGTGTTTTTTCCAGAGTGAATCAAGTTATTTCTTCAGCTGCAGGTCAAAAATACACTTACAGAATACTAGCATGCAGCAGAGAATATACTTTCATCTCAGCTATCTTGTGATACAGGCAAGGTCAAGTATGAATGTCTCCTCTTCTCAAGGGGAATATTGATTGTGTGGATTGCTTTTCTACATGGATTGTTGGATTCTTTGGCCCACAAGGTGTCTGGAAACTTCCCACTCTTTGTTACTACTGTGGTACCTATTCAAAGAACCTTCATTATTCCTCCATGCTTATAGGAGTAGGTTTCCCTGGGGCTCTTGGAAAGTTTCAGACTGGTAACATCATTCACCTAACACATTTACAGTTTTGTCTGCCATTCAGAAATAATTACCTTGATCATCTCAAAGCTTCCAAAAATTTTACTAGCAGGCAATCACGGTTGTCCTTTTCCCAACACACAACTGCTTTGCACACATGTTATAGTATGGCTGGCTTTCCAGGGATATGTGAAGGAATTAGTATTCAAAAATCTACCCATAATGCCATGACTGAAAATCAGGATAAAAAAAAAAAAAGGTAAGTCTTAGGAGGAAATGCCAAACTCCTGATGTACAAGTAAATGTTAACCACAATGCTTTCTTACGATCAGTATGGTAAAAACCTTTTTGTATTATCTTAAAACAAACATCTTTATTCAACATCTGCATTATGACTACTACAGTACTTCTAAGGAAAAAATGCCCATTGACTTTTCCTTGTCATTTTGCAGTAACACATCTTTTACTTGGTGAAAATACCTACAGTATACAAGATGGGTTATTTATGTTAGTGAAAGACCCTCAGAGAAGAAATCAATAGACTGAGTTGTTAATCTGTTAATCTGTTAATGGTATTTCAGATATTTCAGACACTAAAAAGCAACAGATTCACCTTAAAACACCAATTGTATCAATTATGCTAGCTTCTCTGTTTATATTTGCCAAATGAAAAACTGTTTATAAGTGAAGGTATTGATATCAATGAAATGGTGAAGTTAAACCTATGAAAAAGGATCTTAACCTGTACAGCTCTGCTCCCATCCTTTTCCCCTTGCCCAGCATATGTACATTTCCCTTAATTCCCTTCTCCTTGTTCATATCATAGAATCATAGAATGGCCTGGGTTGAAAAGGACCACAGTGATTACCTAGTTTCAACCCTCCTTCCTATGTGCCAACAACTAGACCAGGCTGCCCAGAGCCACATCCAGCCTGGCTTTGAATGCCTCCAGTGATGGGGCATCCACAACCTTCTTCAGCAACCTGTTCCATTGTGCCACCACCCTCTGAGTGAAAAATGAACTCCTAATATCTAACCTAAACCTCCCCTGTCTCAGTTTAAAAACATTCCCCCTTGTCCTATCACTATCAACCCATGTAAACAGTCATTCCTCCTCCTGTTTATATGCTCCCTTCAAATACCAGAAGGCCACAATGAGTTCTCTCTGGAATCGTCTCTTCTCCAAGCTAAACAAGCACAATGCCCTCAGCCTGTCTTCATAGGAGAGGTTCTCCAGTCCCCTGATCAGCTTTGTGGCCCTCCTCTGGACCCTCTCCAACAGCTCCTTGTCTTCTTTGTACTGGGTGCTCCACACTTGGACACAGTACTCCAACTCCAGATGGGGCCTCACAAGAGCAGAGTAGAGGGGAACAGTCTCCTCCCTGTCCCTGCTGGCCACCCCTTTTTTAATGCAGCCCAGAACACCGTTTGACCTTCTGGGCTCCAAGCACACACTGCTGGCTCATGTCCAGCTTCTCATCCACCAGCACCCCCAAGTCCTTCTGCGCAGGGCTGCTCTCAAGGAGATCTTCTCGCAGTTTGTATAAATACCTGGGATTGCTCCGATCCAAATGCAGCACCCTGCACATGACTTTATTGAACATCATTAGGCATTCACTTCTCCAGCCTGTCCAGGTCCCTCTGGATGGCTTCCCTTCCCTCCAGTGTATCGACTGCACCACTCAGATTAGTGTCATCCACAAACTTGCACTCGATGCCATTGTCTGTGTCATTGATGAAGATGTTAAAGAGCAATGGTCCCAAGACTGACCCCTGAGGGACACCACTTGTGACTGGCCTCCACCCTGACACAGAACCATTGATCACAACCCTTTGGACGCAGCCAACCAGTTCTTAATCAGTCAAACAGTCCATCCTTCAAATCCATATCTCTAATTTAGAAGGAAAGTTGTGGTGAGGGACCATGTCAAAGGTCCCTGTCCTGGATTTTCGGAAGTCCAGGTAGATGACATTCATCACTCTTCCCCCATCCACTAATGCCGTACTCCATCATAGAAGTCCACCAGATTGGCCAGGTGTGATCTGCCCTTGGTGAAGCCATGCTGGCTGTCTCCTATCACCTCTTTCTCTCATATGTGCCTTAACAAAGCTTCTAAGAGGAGCTGCTCATTGTCACCTAGTAGGCCTAATATGAACATTTGAATAGAAATATTCACAGCATTGGAAAACAAGATTCTCATTTCTCACTTCCAAATTAACTAACATGCACACTAACTTTATGTCACCAGGAAAAAATTAACACTTGGAGGATTGTTTTAAATCATCTTTGATGTAATTTTTACCTGCTTATCTGTGAAAAACATTAATGTGCAATGATTCCCTTATGTGTTCCAGGAACTTCGATATTTTGGAGAAAGATGATCTCAAAACACACACTGGTTCCATGGATACTCTCTGGCTTCTCAGGGCAGGTTTTGTATCTGCATGGGTTTGTGGAAATGCCAGCATTAACATCAGAGTTTTTTACATTTGGAAGATCAGTATGAAAAAAATATACCTCCCCTGAGGATGGTGAGAATGAGTTCATACTTATAAAAGAAATTATGATAAAAAAAAAAAACCAAACAAAAAACCTGCAAAAGCAAGCCAAACTCTATATGATGAATTTTGCCTACAGATCCTTTACATTTTGATAATAAGTCACTATTATAGTCTGCATTTAAGTTCAGAGAAATTCAGAGATAGAGTAATTATCTGACAAATCATAAATCCAGTGGTAGAATCAAGGATTGCACACTGAGATCAAAATCCAACCCATAAATGAGATAATTATTCTTATAAAGAATAATTGTTTTACTGTTTTTATACCAGAAATCCTCAGCCATAATTAAAACAGGATATTAGGCAAAACAGTAACTGCTGCTCCTGTTGCTTATAATGCTGAGAAGGTAAATATAGTGATTATATAGGAAACTAAATATTGTTTAATTTTATATTGCCAGTGCTATCATATTCCTGTGAATTTAACAGTGGAATCCAACCTTACTTTAACAAAAATAAACTCTCTAAAGCCCTTAAAGGAATTATATCAGAATTTTCCTGTTCTGCCTTTGAGAAAAGTTTTTAAAATCACTATTGTGCATAAATAGACAGATGAATTCTGCTTTATAATCATACATTCATAGAACTGTTAAGGCTGGAAAAGACCACTAAGATTATCTAGTTCAAGAGTTGACCCGTTACCACCATGTCCACTAAACCATGTTCCTTAGAGCCACATCTACATACTTCTTGAAAACTGCCAGGGAAGGTGACTCCACCACCTCCCAGGGCAGCCCATTCCAAAACCTCACCAATATTATTTCAGAGATTTTTCCTAATATGCAACTAGAACTTCCCATGGTGCAATTTGAAATCATCACCTGTCATTCTATTTCTAGTTCCAAGAGAAGAGGCTGACACCTCACATCACCACAACCTTCTTTCAGGCACTTGTAGAAGGTGATAAATTCTCCTCAGACCCTCTTCTTCTCCAGAGTGAACAATCCCAGCTTCCTCAGCATCTCCTCATGTAACTTGTGCTCCAGACCATTCACAGCTTTGTTGTCCTTTGGAAATGCTCCAGGGCTTCAATGTCTTTCCTACAACGAGGGGCCCAAAACAGTACTTCAGAATTTCTGCTATTTTTTAAAAAAATCCATTGATTCACTTGCAAAACTTCATATTTTGGTGGAAAATTATGAAAAACAGTGGGAATTATTGTGGTTGGACTTTAAATGATCTTTAAGGTCTTTTCCAATGTGAGCAATTTTATGATTCTATGATTCAATTCTATATAGTAAAACTGATAGGATCTCAATTTCCAATGTACTTTCCTTACTTATTGCTCTAAAACTTTATCTTCCAGAATCATCTCTGAATGCAGTGGAAAAGCAATCAAGCTCTGCAGAGCCATTCTATGGTATTTGCCTCCTAGTGGGCACAGTACTACCCCAGAATTCTGGCAGTTAACCTAAGTTTGTTGTGCCTGTGGGACATACTACATGAGAGAAATCAATAATACCTATCAAAATTACACTTTGCCGAAAGTTCAAAGGTAGAGTGATAGTCATGAAAATAAGGCTGGATAGAACAAATATCATGGGGATGTGTTTTGCCTGAAATTTGTTTTGCAAATATAAGATTACAGAAAATTAAAATCATTAAATCATGGAATAATTCAGTTTGAAAGGATCAGTGTAGTCCAGCCTTCCTCTCAAAGCTGAAATCTTTTGTCCTGTCTGGCTGTTCAGGGTCATGTTCAGATAACTTCTGAAAATCTCTTGGGATGGAAACTTCACAATCTCTTTAGGCAAACTCATATTTGACACACTCATGGCAAGTGTTGTATCCTTAGATTCATCTGGAATTCTCCATTCTGAAACTTATGTCTTTTGATTCTTGTTCTATTGCTCTGCACCTCCAGCAAATATCTGGCTTCATTCCCTATGAACTCTCTCTGACTAGAAGATTTCAATTAAATTTCTCCATTGTTTTATCTAGGCCAGAATGAACCCAGTTCCCCTGGCTTCACCTTGCCATTTTATAGTCCACTACTGAATTCTCTCCAGTTTACTGATGCAAGTCTTGCACTTGGGGATGAAATTGGATGCTTTATTCTAGGTGTGGCCCCACAAGAACTGAGCTAAGAGCAATAACCAATTTCCTTGATGCTTTTGAGAATGTACGACAGAGTTAGCACAATCAGTACAAGTGTGCATTTCTGACTCTTTTCTGTTGATCTGCTTTCCAGCCAGTCACCCAGGGTGCTAAGGTCACTGTGGAGCCTTCAATTTAACTTCCTCGAATTTCTGGGGCTTGAGATATCCATTCACACACTGATTCACTTCTGCCTCCTACAAAATATCATTACTTCTTAATTCTATTTGTGTTTTCTGAAAAAAGAGGAGGGAGATATTGAACTGAAATATGTATGGAATACATAAAACAGATATCACAAGTTATCATTAATCCATGAAGAATGCTTTTATGTGCTTTGGAAGAACACTGCAAAGTATTTTTCTAAAATATACTTCACATTTTGTTATTTTAGGCAACATAAAAAATTAACATGCAGAAACACGAAAGCTCTTAGATTCTAAGTTACAGTATTGCATTGCAAATGATAAATGAAAGATCTTTCTTTCCTCTAAATGACCTGTAATATTCTCTCAAGGCCTGAACCTTACTGTTGACTCAAGTTTGATTTTGACCCTAGTGGGCCTTATCTATAGGTTTACTTTTTTTCATGTGATAAATATTCATTGTCTAATTTCTAATAAATCTTCTCTTATGTCACTCACTACCCAGTACCAGTAACTTTTACAGTCTTTAATACTCAGCTGTTTTACATTTAATTGCTCAACTGACCCCTAAGGGGGTCTACAACATCTTGTTTCATGCACTGTTTCTTTGTTCCCTCTTTTACAACTGTAAAATCAATATACAGTTACAGTACTCGATTTTCTGGAAGAAAGGTGCATGCACTGGTATTGCTTATCCTCCTGAAACATGTTGCTAATTACAGCAACAGTGCTAGAGTGATGCTTTTTTATTTTTATTTTTTTACTTTTTTAATTGTAGAATGCCTAAAATACAGCCATGAATATGATTTCATTGGTGTGATGGACTGCGTACTCACTTGTAATGTATCAACTTTCTGTTCAGTGTGCTAAGGTATTGATGTGTTTTTATTCCAGAAGAATGAAGTCTACCTAAATTATTTTTCAAAGCCAAGAATCCTTGAGGGAAACTACCATCATACGCACTTACTGACCCATGCTGTTTATATGTCTTTAGTCTTCTAGACTCCCTTCAGAAGTCTCTTCTTTGATGAACTGACTCTCGATTGCCAAGGCCCTTGCTTTACAAGGATAAAAGAGAATAAAAATGTCTAAGTACTGAAATCTCCATGTCCCACCTTGGTTTCCCAAAACGCTCATTGGAAGTGTTTTGAACCACCCATCTCCCTCTCAAGCAAACTCCATGAGTGGTCCTGGTGGCAGCTAATCCCTGAAACACGGCATATGGATGAAAATGCACCAAGATGGGAGCTGTATAGTTTAACTGAAGTCTGTACAATCTCAGGGTTTATAGGTGATTTGCAGGCTATCACAGTTTTACTCAAATATTAGGAAGGCAATATTTAATGGCAATAATCCAGTTTCAGCAACATGATTTATTGCATCCATGAAAATACCTGTAGGAAAGGACTTTTGCAATCCAAAATTTACAACAAATTACTTACTGAAGATACGTTTTTATTTATTTTTTCACTGTATATAGTCTAAATTAACGTTTTCAGCATTTAGTTTTCATTGCAAACTTTAGCAAATTACTGTACTGTGTAGTTACATGTATATTTTCATATCTTAATATCTAAATCCTTTTTTATTTTCTTTTTTCTTTTTTTTTCTTTTTTTTCCTACAGTTGAACAAGCTGTATGTAATCATTTAATGCTTGACATTCCTCTCCATGACACAGAAATAGACACTTCAATTTTTGATTGTTTGCAGAGATCATTTTGAATGCTCTTATCTTTAAATTTTGAGAGATACTGCATCATCTTAATGGAGAAATAACCAACCAGTAAATACTGCAAAGTATATACATATTTACTAAGTATATAATATCTACACTAATATGTATGCTAAGTGTATACTATATACTTAGTATATAGATATAGTATATACTTATACATACAGAGTAGTTTAGGATTGGATTTCACTTTTCTGGCATAATGCACACTTACAGAATGTTTCAGTTTAACCCAGCAGGCAACAAAACACCACACAGCTGTTCTCTTAATTCCCCTGAGAAAGTGGGACAAGAAAAAGAATTAGAAACAAAATAGAACTCATAGGTTGAGATAAAAACTATTTACTGAGACAGAAAAAGAAATCAGAAACAAGAATGTGATGATAACTATACATATGTACATATATATATATGTCTATAATACAATCACTTACCACCTGCCAACTGGTGCCCAGCTAACAATACAGTTGCTTCCAACTGGTACCCTATTAGCAACACAATATCTCACCACCCACCAACAAACACCTAGCCAGTCCCTGAGAAATGGCTGCTCCCCGGCCATCTCCCTACAGATTCATAACAGACAGCATCTGCAGGATGTCACATGGTAGCCAATACTTAATTCAAGTTGTCTGTTCTGGTTCCACCTTGCTCCTGATGCCACACCATAAAGGCAGCAGCTCTGCCACAAAACAGCCTGCCCTGGCCCATAGTGCACATGCATTGATGTGCAACGACCAAAATATTGGTGTGCTACTAACTGTGTCTCAGCTGAAATCAGGACACAGAATCTGCCACCACTGATAACTCTTTGCTGCTGTTAGAAGTGCTAGAAACTGTTCTTCAGTGTGTCATTCTTGAAATGATAAGATTGTGCAAAAATATCTTTCTTTTATTTTTGCTTTTTGGTTCTGGAACGTATCTCATTGTCAAAACCTACTGAGTAAGTGGAAAATAAATTCATATTATTTTGATAAATGTCATTTTATGCATATATTTTTAATATACTTTTTAATTAAATGTTTGGCATTTACACTAAGATGTCACAGATTGAAGAGAAATAGTGCGTTCTTACTCTGGTTAAGTATGAAAATATGAAGTGGTAGTGAATTTTGTGGGGTTTTTTTGTTTGTTTTTTTTTTATCTTTTTGGGAGGGTGTTGGGAAAGGGAGCTAAGGGACTGGAAGTCAGGAGCATTGCAAGAAAAGCTTAATTTGCAGTAGAAATGCTCAGGTAAATGAAAACCTACCGAGCTTTAATTTTTCAGTCCAAAAGATTTCTGGAACCTCTTTATAACTTGAAATTTGTAAACATTATTTTTATTTTCAGAACCCTTTGAACTTTCTTATACTGTCTGAAAAGACTTTAGTTAGCTTTAATTATCGGAGTAGTGCTACATAATTTTCCACAGCAGTGACTGAAGTTATTGAAGTTTGCTCATATCACATGAGAATCCTGGACTGGATCAGATCATTCCTCTTCTGTCTTAATACAAATTGAACGTAGAGCTGAAAGCACTCTGACAGTCAGCAGTCTCTGAGAGGCAAGGGCAAGTGATTGTTCCTCATTTTGACCTAGCAGTCCGCTGAAAATAATTCTGTATTCTTCTCTGCCAGGAAACACAGAAGCAGGTGATACATGAGCTCAGTAATTAGTGCTGCTCAATTCAACTTGAAGGAAAGAACGTAAAACAAGCATGCTGCTGAGTCTGGAGCACAATGATATTTCAAATCTGTCTGTACTGTTTTATAAGGAGTTATCACATTTTTCTGACCTTCTAAAGCAATGAATTTTACTTTGGTTGTATACTGCATAAAAATATCTCGAACTTCTTTATGATCTTATCCAATACTATTTCAAACCCATGGAAATATTTCCACAGATGACAAAGATAATTCATTCAGGCCCATTTGGAATATAACACACTGCCTTAAAAAATAAATAAATATATTCAGATATATTGCTGCAAGTCATTGCAGTATTTCTAAAACTGGGTACTGTTTCCTAACATATAGTTATTTACTCAAACAACAAACAGTATTTAGTAACTAAACTAGGAGGCTTTCCACTAGGCAAAATTCATGTAACACTAAAATCCAAAGAAATTAATACTTAACATCCATGGCGGGGAAGTTTATCAGAGAATCTTGAAAAGCAGTATTACATAATGCCACCTTGTGGATCTTTTACAAACATGGTAAAGAAAGACTAAGCAACTGCTTCCGGGTTGTGCTGTTTGCAGATTCTTTAAAGGTTTCCAAAGGAGATAAAAATAATATTTATTTTAAACTGAACTTGATTTTCCATAGGACTGACTTTCCAAATACTCCATTAGCACTGTTTAGATCTTGAAAATAAAGAAAATAAGACTGAAAGATTTTCAGTGTTTTGAAAATTAAATTTAAAAGAACAAAACAAAAAGAAATCAATGTAGTGTGATTTGGTGTTTTGGTGTAACTGCTGGATAATAGCACTAAAAATATAAAAAAGCACATGAAAAGATTAATATTTGAAAATGTGAGTGTGCCTAACTTTGCTGCAAATTGTTGGCCAAAAGCTGCCAATCTAACTCTTCATGAAAGAAAATACAGTGAAATCCATCTTGCTCTACATGAGCAAGACTTTCACTTGCAACAAAAAGAGTAAAAACTAAAGAGTACTGCATCTGTGTTTATGAGATGTACAAAATTTAAACAATGCATTCCAAATATACAAATTAAAAACCAATCTTTGTTACTTGAAATATGTTTAAGCATTTTGTGTGCTTGTATATAGAAGAGTGTCCCTTTTAAGAAATGCCGTATTTTGTACCATAAAGATGATAGCAAAGTATCTCCATCTGTATGTTCTAAAGGAAATATTATTTGCAACAATTTTTTTTTATCCTCAGAAGTAATTAATAAATTGAAATTGTATTTGAAAAAAAAAGAGAAGAGAAGAGAAGAGAAGAGAAGAGAAGAGAAGAGAAGAGAAGAGAAGAGAAGAGAAGAAAAGAAAAGAAAAGAAAAGAAAAGAAAAGAAAAGAAAAGAAAAGAAAAGAAAAGAAAAGAAAAGAAAAGAAAAGAAAAGAAAAGAAAAGAAAAGAAAAAAGAAAATTATAAGTGAAATATGTGATTTTAAATTACAAAGATAAGGCATTTTAGCTGATCTAATAGACATTCCATATTCATCTGATTTTTTCTGTTTGAAAAAAGTTACTATTTGGATTTTCTCTTATATTTTACTGCTCAAGAAGACCTTTTCTCATTGACTCAATAGCAAGACTGTCAATATTGTGATGTTTAAACCTAGATTACCTCACTGCCCTGCAAGCAAGTAATTCTTAGAGAATGTATAAAAAATTGGTACAAAACTGTTTTCTCTACTTACTCCTAGAAGTAGTTCTTGAAGTAAGTCACTCTTTTCTACCCAGTTTTTCTTGATAAGGGATTTCTCTGATTCATCTGAGACCAGACTCTGCATTTGATCTAACTGGCACACTGCATGGATGACAGGGAGACACGGGCTTTGGAGCTACAGAAGAAATGACTCAACTTCACATACGTCCCCCTCATCCCTTTCTTACACAGATTTACTGTGAATGCCAGGATTTATATTGGGCTTGGGTAGCTGTAGATTTCTGTAACCCACTGGAGTTCCACAGTGTAAGGATTGCAAAGGAGATGGCAAGGTGGTTATAGCATCTCCTGGAACCCAATAGCACAAAAGTAATGTCACAGTGCTAAGATCAGACAATTGCCGCTCTATTTGAATGTGTATAGAACATAAATATCTTAATAATATTTAACTAAGGATAAAAAAAAAAGGAAATAATTAGAAAATCATATTGATCTCTCAGACAAACTCTCCATGATGACAAAACATGCAGAATAAATAAAAGCAAAACAAATTCAGTTTTGTCAACATCCATGATATCCTTTTGACTTTAGTAACGATCAGCTAGCAAAAAAAGGAGCAAACATCTGGCCATATTACTTGAATCTGAAAATGAACAAAACTTATTTTCATGGAAAACAAAGAGTGCAGACAAATGCCTGTCTGCACTAACAATTTTAAACTAAGGAGTTTTTAAATGTTTCTTTAATCAAGTAAGAGTTTCCAGGCAAAATTAACTATTAATGATGAAAGCCTGTGATCAGCTCACAATCTAAAAGTAATGTGAGTTACACTGTGGTTGAAAATTGTGCAAGAAATCATATAAATAATGAATTTTACAGAATTTAAGAAAACATAATTTCTTTTGTGATCATACTATAAGGCCATAAGGTCTTTGAGAAGCAGTTTATACTTCACTTCTCGTGTCTTTAAGGGATATTTTGGCCAAAATGCAATGTGTTTTTACATTTATGGATGAAAAACTTTATTTCATTAACAAAGAAGTACCTAGGTGGTACCTAGGCATTTCTAAGTATTACGGTGTTCTTTTCAGATAGATGAATTGTGTTAAATCTACAAACGGGAAAAAATGATCTCAGTTATACTAGAGACATTTGGACAAATATATGTCTATATAATGTGTTAAGTATGTACTCAGTCCCACAAATTTTCTGTTCAGAAAAAAATGCATTGTAAACTATTTATCTTTTCTGAGTTTTCCTTTTTAGCAAGGTAGAAGTTTAAATTACAATTTGAATTGTGAATGTTTGGGTATACATTGTTATATAGCATACAGCTAAGTAGGAACTCAAGAATCAAACCATGAAGAAGCATATATTACTAATAACTTTCTCATTGTCTAGCCAGTTACATAAGTTTTGTAAAATTATATGTATTCATTCATAAGGTTCTGTCCTTTGTTTTCAGATAAATGACTTGTCACTTGTGTCTGTCAAGGAGTCTCCAAACAAGGTTGTTTAAGATGTCATGGTAATATCATCATATCAAACATAAGCAAACTTTCCACTTAAATCTAGAAGAATAGTTTAAATGATTGTCAAAAATGGAAAAGTTTCCATCATTTTCAATATTTTGTTGTTTACTGCTTCATCCAGAACTGGTGACAAGGAATGACAACATTGATTTGGTACTCAAAAAGATGACATCAATATGAACAGCTGACTTGAGAATGTGTTGATATGCTCTACAAAAGTACATACAGCTCTTTGAAAGCTGCTTTTTTTTTTTTTTCAGGTACTCAGACATGACTTTAACTTTTATCATTAAGTGACATATATTGTTATTTATTCATGATGGAGATACTCATAGCATTCTGCTGAAAGTATTTGCAAATGTTTAGAGAACTTTGAACTTTGGGGTAACTAACAACTCTGAGGCTGCTATTACTGTTGTTTGTCATTCCATGATACTCACTCGTGTAAATGCTAAAAGTTATTCCTTGCACTTATCGTGTTTCCCAGAAATGTCATCATCTTAGCTGTACTGATGGAGATTATATTTCTGTACATGAAATACAGATTTTGAGAGTACTAACCAATTTCCAGAAGTTGTCAGTGATAGAGTAATCAGCAAAATACAAAAATAGTACGTTTGAATATAATATATTTACCCCCAGAAGATCTCAGGCTACATTAAAGACTGGACAACTTCAGAGCTATCTTCTGAGACAGACATTTTGCATGTTCTTATTTTCATCTGAAAGATAAATTAGGTACCTAGAGAATAAGGAAAATTGCCTCTTTACACAGCATTTGTATTCATGATTGAAACCGTGCAGTGAGTATTGCCCCATGGTAAGCCTAATGGTCTGCAAACATGAAGGAATATCAAGACTTATTTTTGAAATCAGTGTGAAAATGTGTTCCCATATGTTTATTTCTTTTTATAAAGGAAAGGGAAGGGAAAAAAAAACCCACACATAAACAAATAAGGAGTTCTTTCAAACAAACAACAAGTGAGAGATTTTTCTACTTCCATTCACTGAAAGTGTTGATGCTAGTCAGAAAAACGTGTAAAATGATCTTTTTTTTTTTTTAACTAAAATAAATTTTAGCTTTCTTCCTTACTATTTTACCAGTTGTAAAAGCAAGATATCTCAGATAGATTTTTGGAATTTTTAATTTGCTTATTTTCTTAGCTGATTTCTCTTTTGTCATGGATTTTTACATAGTATAAACAGGTAGTAAAAAACTATATATGTATTTTCAGTAATCACAAAAAAAAAAAAAAAAAAAAAAAGATACAAAAAATGATAGAATAAAATACTATAAAATACTCTCGTCCCATTTTTGAAGTTTTAAGAAGAAGTTTTAAGAAGAAAATATTTGGGCAATAAATATTCCACAGGTAGAACACGTGTGAATAAACAGACAAGAACTGTTTTCAATATATTTGAACAGAAAAAATAATATTTAGACAAAGGTAATGTAAAAAGAAACAGTCTTAAAGCAACGGTCTTAAAGCAATATATATATATTTTTATTTATGAGTAAATGTATGAGTTTGAATTCCCTGGGAACTCTTACAGCTGGTGCTGATGTTATTTCCCAAGGCAAGAAGCTCATTATCATAGGTTAGGAAATAACTAGCACTCATATTTATCAAAATTACATTAACATTTTATCTATGAAATTATCTTAAAATAAACTTTGATGGTAACTAAAAATACCCACTTTTCTGTAACTTCTAGAAATCTTTTCAGTACATACTGCAATGTATGAAGATTTCCCATGAAAATTCTACATTTATCAAGATCTAATTTTTATGCCCTCAGGCTTGAGGAACAAAAGGAAACACTCTCAGAAACACTTGAAAACAGTGAAAATAGCAATACCCACCCCACTTTCTCTTAATCTGAATATCTAGGGTTGACTAAATCAAATGCAAACAATACACAAAGGGAAATTTTGTTTCAGAGTAATCTCCAAATGCCATTGTATCATTGTATTCAGTGGTCTGCGAAGCTTAAATTCACTTAATTGGGTTTTCTTTACATGAGAACTTTCTATCTATTTCATCTAAAGAAATGAAGAGGTCGGTTCGAGTCAGTTTGAGAAACATTGCTTATATTTTATTCTATGACAATTTAATCACTTGTAGCTAGAATTGTATGGTGTTTTCCAGCTACCTCAAGTGAGAAAAAATGATACCTAACAAAGTACTGTAATTAACCCCAGTTAACAATAGGATCAGTAGGATTCTTCCAAATGTCTTCTACCTAGATTTCAAAATGCATAACTCATTTTTAAGTGGGGTGCAGAAGAATGCAAGCAGATTGTACACATGCATGTTTCTTTAGTACACAAGGCACATATTTTTAAAAAATGGTCCACTTGGAAATACATAAGAATTCTGATTTAATTTAATATAAAATTTAATTTAAAAGCTGAACATAGCATGTCCCTGGGAATTCTGGGGTGCACTGTGTCACTTCTGTCAATGAAATACATTCCATGGGAAGAGTAACTTAATCTGAGGACCCTCAGGAACAAGTAACATGAAAACAGTAATTGATTTGTCACATGACCTGATTTCTCATTATTAATTCATTATTCATAAATTGATCAGCTTGGACAAAAGTTGCCAAGAGGTCCCAAAATCACTGACAACTGGGCAAACATTCAGTTTTTTATTGTCATTGATTAGACTTCTTCTTAAAAGTTATCTTCTGAAGTGCCACATGGGAACTGTTACAACAATTTTATTAGATATGCATTTGACTGCATTCATTTCCTGAAGACTGAAAAGTTTTGAGTTATACTTATGGATGGCATGTAGACGGCTGTACTATATGACCCCTCTTATTTTGGTGATTTTTAGAATCTATTGCAGAGTAACATTAGAAAGAATGTCTCTCGTGGCTCTCTGCAGTTGCCTGGATCACTTCAAGAAATAAAGTATGCTCATTCATTCACGTTCAACAGTATATGTTCTGCTAAATGTAGTTGAAGGAGGATATGCATGTATACATCCTTTCATTCTTTTAAAACTGATCCTTTGAGCTAACATGATGGATGATTGATTCTAGCACCACTAATGTATCAAACGTGCTGGAAAAATGGACATTGCAGGACAGTTGGAATTAAAATGCCATAAAACAGCAAACCAAGAGATTTATATGCTGTTTTATTTATTTATTTATGGTTTATTTTTATTTTATATTTAAGACAAAGCCATGAAAAGCACTTGTAACAAAATACAAAGTCCGACGTATATACTGCATTCTCTGCACAAATCTAGTGAAAATATAAATGGTAAATTCTCAAACAATGCTACAACTCTAAGGTCTGAAATGTATTTATTTCACATTATTCACTTAGATCTAACTGTCTTTTTTAAAAATCAAAGCTCAGGCTGTGTCTGTAGACAACTTAGTTAATTTGTTTTGCTCTTGAATATAAAAGTTTTGTACTAATACTATCAGTTAAGTAAAGTTCTTTTGATTGAGATTTAATGATTCCAGGCAAACGGCTTGAAAAAATAACAAATTTACTCAAATGAGTGATTTTTTAGAACCATGTATGTGGGTTGTATAGATTTCTGACAACACTTATTTGAGGCTTGAAGGACACCTTTTCATGAACTGTTTGGCATTTTTTAAATCCTACTTCAAGTTTAGTTTGAGATAAGGCTGGATGCTTTTGTCTTGTTGTGTAATGACATAAGTGAATTTTACCCAGGAAGGGAACAAATGTCAGTATTTTTGAATGACTGACTCAATGGGAGGATATAGAACTGGTTCCTCCTCATAGCTGGTCCACTGTTGAGATTCTAAAAGGTCATTTGCAAAGGAACACTGGGAACTAGCCTCTCTAGAGCAGTATCCATATAATGATAGATCATTCAAATTAAAATGAGTGATTATATTGACTGTGACATTTTAATTTTTGTCACAGAAGACACACGGAGGAAAAAGTCTCATTTCCTGTGTGGTTTTAACTCAAAATTTCCTACCGATAAAATCTCAGAACAGAAAAACACCGAGGCCTCTAGTGCTAAGATAAACTCAGTCATCTCTGTTGCTCATCCCTGCCAAACCAGTGGCTGGGTCTCATTGTGAGGTGCTTCACAGAGCACCTAACTTCTCCATGGAGCTATACAACACTACATACACAGCTTTCTCCCATCATACAGATGGGAGAAACACTAGTTTCTTGGGTTCTTGAAACCCTATTTTCTAAGCACTGGTTATGCACAGGAATATGTCAGACCTAAAGAAAATGTATTTTAAGAGAATATAGTTAAAACTGTACTGTTCTCTGGTACAAAGGAAATCACTTGTGTAACAAGGTTTAAAGCAACAACTCTCCTGTGCTACATTAGACAAAGTATTGTCAACAGGCTGATGGAGGGAAGTGATCCTTCCCTTCTACTAGTCCTGGTGAGGTCACACCTGGAATGCTGTGCCCAGTTTTGGACTTCTCAATTCATGGCAGATGTGATCATACTGAAGAGAGTCTAACAAAGAACCACAAAGATGGTAAAGCAATTGGAGAATCTCTACTATAAGGAAATGCTGAGAGAGTTGGGATTTTCATCCTGGAGAAAGAAGGCTCAGAATCTCACTGATGTCTAAAAAAGCCTGAAGGGTGGCTGCAAAAGAGGACAGGACAAGAGAAAATGTGAACAAACTGGAGCACAGGAGTCTTCCTTTGAACACCTGCAAGGACTTAGGCACTGTGTGGGTACCAGAACACTGACAGATGTTGCCCAAAGGTGGTGGAGTCTCTTCCTTGGAGTCCTTCAGAAGCTGCCTGAAAATGATCCTGAGCAACCTGCTCCATGTGGCCCTATTTAGAATCATAGAATCACAGAATGGCCTGGGTTGAAAAGGACCACAATGATTATCTAGTTTCAACCCCCTGCTATGTGCAGGGACACCAAACACCAGCCTCTGAGTGAAAAACTTCCCCCTAATATCTAACCTAAACCTCCCCTGTGTCAGTGTAAAACCATTCTTCTTTGTTTTATCACTATCTACCCTCATAACCATCCTTTTCTCTTCCTGTTTATTCACTCCCTTCAAATAAAAAATTGTGGAAGAAAGGGATGCCATTCAGAGGGACCTCAACAGGGTTGAAAGGTGGGCTGGGTGAACCTGATGAGGTTCAAAACAGCAAAATGCAAGGTTTTGTACTTGGGCTGGAGGAATCCCAGGCATCCATACAGACTGGAAAGAGCGGTCCTTGAGAGCAGCCCTGTGGAGAAGGACCTGAGGGTCTTGATAGATGAAAAACTTAACATGAGCCAGCAGTGTGTCCTTGAGACTCAGAAGGCAAATGGTATACTGGGCTCCATCAGAAGAGGGGTGGCCAGCAGGGACAGGGAGGTGATTGTCCCCCTCTACTCTGCTCTTGTGAGACCCCATCTGGAGTACTGTGTCCAAGTGTGGAGCATCCAGTACAAGAAAGACAGGGAGCTGTTGGACAGGGTCCACGAAGATGATCAGGGGACTGGAGCACCTTCCCTATGAAGACAGGCTGAGGGAGCTGGACTTGTTCAGCCTAGAGAAAAGAAGGCTGTGGGGTGACCTCATTGCAGCCTTTCAGTACCTAAAGGGAGCCTACAAACAGGAGGGGAATCAACTCTTTGATAGTAGATAAGGGTAGATAACTGCAGAACAAGGGGAAATGGTTTTAAGTTTACATAAATGGTTAAGTTAATTTAAGTTAAATTAATAATTTAACTTAAATAATAATTTAAGTTAAATTATAACTTAATGGTTAAGTTAAGTCAACATATCCAGACATCCCCCTTCATAAACAACAATTCAACAGGCACAGTTCAGCCTATAAAATTTTCTGAGGATCCCTTGACTCAGTTTACTTTCTGGTAAACCACAAACTAAATTAGAAGAAGCAGCTGTCTTCCTAATGGAATATCAATAAATTGTACTTCTCAATTTTTGTCTGCAACATTCTCTTTTGTTCACCAACAAAAATATTCTTTTTCTTTTCTTCTTGATAGAGAAAGAGATAATTGTATCACAATTTGTTATTAATACTGTCCAAGAACCAGAGGTTGTAAAGGTATATCCACTGTAAATATACAATCTACCTTGGATGATAAGACCATAAATATTCTTTCTATAGATGTGGGTCTGTATTATCTTTTTTTACTTTTCCAGTGATACCTGCATGCTGTGACATATGGAGCTGATTGGAGCAGCAGGATGCTGCGTGGCCCTTCTTTTGGCATCAAGGTAATAGGTTGGAGTCAAAATACAAAGAATCAATACAGAAAAAAATCTCAAAAACACAGGTGCAGGTTATTAGTTCCATTGATGCAGTTTGATGGACTGAAATAGAGACAAACTGATGTAAATCACTGCTGTTCATGAAAAGTGTTTTAAAATTTGACTGCAAGTGAAATTTTTTTTTATATGTATGTGTAAAAATGAGTTTACATGAATATGTAGCATAGTCTTTATGACGTACTTACACTGAAGAACTCAAAATTATCTTATAGTGAAACTCTCAAAAACTTTGCTCTTTCCTCTTCAGTAAGCTTATTATGAACAAACACATGTCCTCTGAAAAATCACTGCATGAAATTTAATGTCTAGGTTCAGTCATTAAAGCATGAAATAGGAATTATAAACCTAGTTTATGCACAGTTCTCAACACAACTCTTATAATAGAATTGCTGCAGACATTTATAATCACTAGGTCATTCAAATACAATCTGTTTTATTCATTTAGCACAGATAAATGAATAGAAGTTCAAAAGTTACTTCTTTTGTTAAATCCCTCAAATAAAATCTCTTTTCAGTTGATCTAGTAATGTCTCAATAGGTTTATAAAGAAGTCTAGGGAATCACGAAAAATTAAAAAGTTTGTAAATGTTACGAGTCACATTCTAAAGTCAACTTTGAGAGCTAACCATCACTGCCAGCATGGCTGCATAAATCTGCTCCTGAAGTCTGAGCAGATGCAAAAGTGAAAATTTGGATCTCTCCACAACAGAGACAATTGTCTGTATCCAGCTTCCCAGAGGAGTTTTTCTTTATCCAGCTTTTCAGAACAGTTGTGCATAAAGTTATTCACACCTGCAATGCAAGGAAGACAGCTCATCACTGAAACTTTGCCTAATAAACTAAACACCACCTGTGTAAGGATCTGAAATTATATTGTATGTGAAAACTGCACTATTTTATAGAGCAAATTCTCAGCTACAAAACATTATTTTTCAACAGAGTTACCACCGTTCGATATGCATTTCCACCAGTAATGAACAAGAGCCTACATGCCATCCTTGTTAAAATCTCCACCAGGAGAGGTGACCAGCTATTGCTGTAACCATTACAGAAATGTGTCACTCACAGCTTTGCTGTGCTCACATCCACTGTTTGGTGTCCATAAATGTTCAACAAGTGTCACTGAATGTCAGTGGGCACCATCTTTTTTCTGCATGGAGGATTTCAATTCCACACCTCTGCCTCATACTTACTTCCATATCAGACATCGTTTTGTCAGACTGCCCCTCTGCTGACATTAGTCAGACCATAACAAAATGTAATGGAATAATGGTGGAAGGGTTCAATCTCTACTGCTATACCTTCAACATTTACTGACAAACGCCCAGCCGCACTCTAAACAGCGGATGCTCTGCTTGCCAACTCCCCACAGCTTTTAAAGTGTTTTTTCTTCTTTTTTATTTATTTATTTATTTATTTATTTATTTTCTCACGCAGTGTTATTGTATGAAATATTTCTTTGGCCAGTTTAGGTCAGCTGTCTTGGTTCTGTCCCAGCTCCTTGGGCTCACCTCACTGGCAGAGCAGTGTAAGAGGCTGAAACAACCTTGGCTCTGAGCAGACACTCTTCAACAACAACTGAAACATCAATGCGTTATCAATATTTTTTATCTCCTACAGCCAAGGCATAGCATCGTACCAGGTAATATGAATTAAAAATCAACTCTGTCCCAGCTGAAATGAGGACAACAGCATATCTTCTAATGATTTCATCATTTTGCAAGAGGAAAGTGTCAGTTTTCCTTCACCACAGCCTTGATGAGAGCTATTTCCATTTCAGTATCGCATAATTTTGAAAGACAAATGCTGGATATATAATGTATATTTTAACAGGTTTTTTTTTCTATAGCTCTTTATTTATGACTAATGTTCCAGACCGTTCCCAGGTGTCAATCAATCAAACAAACAAACAAAGCAAAAAACACCTGAGATCTATCTAGCAGACGGAAAAGAAGAGTAAAAAAGAAACCAAACCACTTTGCTTTCTTTTTGCTGTTTTGGCAACAGGAGTTGGTTACACAGAGAGTAAGCCTATTGTCTCTTTCAGAAATTGCCTGCACATTCTCATTCACTGAAATTTAATAAGTAATTTTATTCCCAGGAAGCCTGGAAAAATAATTTTTTGAGAGAAACTGGACTACTGCTCTGCCAAGCTGCATCTCAAATTTAGGAAGGGAAATCGAGGGGACATGGCTCTGAGAATAAACAGGTCTCCCAGGAGCTGCTCTATGTACTTCTGCATAGGGTAATGTCTGAGGGCAAGTCTTAGATACTTTTCTTGTTGAATTTTCCCCCAGATCTTCTGGCAGAACTCTACATTAGTTTTATCATTACATTTCTCAACACAAGAAAATCTAGTTGAATCATGAAATCATTATTTTAGGAATCAGGAGGACAGGAATCACAGCTGAAGAGGAAACAGTGAAAATATTTACCATCTGCATTATTTCATTTAGCCAACCAAATTTGCATTGGATTTTATTTGGACAAAAAATATTGGAAGGTCATATATAGAAAAATATTTTAAACAATTTTTTTTTTTTTGTGCAAATAACACATTGTTTAAAATATTCTTGTGTAGACATATACATCTTTTCCTAATATATAGCCTATTTCACACTTTTTTGTGTACGTAATTTTGAAACCATCATGTTTAAATATAGCATATTGTTACATACAAATTGATAACCTGGATATAATCCTCCATGTAAATTATTTTCCTTGATTTTTTTTCACTTGCTTTTTTAAAATTACCTTCTACAACAACACCTTCCCTGTCACAGTGTTTAGTTGTGACAAAGTAATACCAAGTTACACCAAAATAAAGATAACCATAAATGAGAGCTCATTTCAGTTGGAAATGAAAATATCACTGTAAGCATTTGGAAGAATAAACAGAAGAAAGTGCCTTGTTTGCACTACAACATAAAATTTTGGTTTTTCTTTATTTTTCCCTCCTGGACAATGAGTACATGGAGGCCAGCTTATTCTACAAGTTGTTGAAACTGTTCTCTAAAAACAAGTTTGTTGTAGTAATGAGTTTACAGGAGACCAAAGAGAAAGTGCGACATCTCATTTTAGGTCCAACAGTAATTTAGAGCATTATTAGCAAACAAAGTTATCTTTCACATAAGGCTACTGGTGTTTTGACTAAAATATAATTTGCCTCTAATTGCGGAAGTCTTCTTCTGTCAGTGCTTTGCCCTGTGAAATTGTGGTGATGGAAAGAAAAAAATAAATCTATGATTGATATTTGAGTGGATGTGTATTTCAAACTCTGCTCAGGAAAATCTTGGTTATCTTGAGGAAGGCTGAAAAGTTGTATTTCCTGCTTGAAAGTGAATTTGTATCTTTGAAATTTGATAAGCTCTGAAATACTCAAAAAACCATGCGCTTCCAATAAATTTGTATGTTATTAGTATAAATCCAGCAACAGTTCCAAATCTTCCCAGGCAAGGCAATATTCAGATACTGAGGTTGTTGGTTATTCAAGGATTGGTCTTCCTATCACAATTTTTTTCCAGCTGTATCCAAGAATGGCAACTTCTTTAAAGCAGAAGTGGTCAGAACAGAGGCCTTCTATGCCCTTTGCTACAAGTGCTGGCAGTTAGCACGAAGGAAACTTCTCCTGGAGAATTATTAATGTTGAAGACATTTTTGTCTATGAAAAAGCACCAAATCCTGCAATTTGATGCACAAGGACCTCCTTGTAGGAGGACTGTGTTTCCCCAAGCGCTATGCAGATCTAGCTCTCTCTCACGCATGGTTTAAAAACCTGTAAGCTACGTCCCACTCAGGGCAATGCCAGGGCAATGACCAGTTTGAAAAGAGGAATCAAAGGCAGCTTCCTCAAGAGATGATGAAGCTTCTCAACGACATATTTTTCTTAGGAATATTTTCTCCATTTATCTTCGTGAAAAAAAAGGAGAAAAAAAGTATAATTCTATACTTCCTTTTTGCAGTTATAATTATGTTTTAAAATGAGATCTGGCTGAGGACAGCTGCAAGTTGTGAGCTGGCCAAATGACATTGCTCTATTTTATTCTCATTAGGAAAGAGCACTTTTACAAAATTTCTAGTTAAGGTAATGCATTTACCAGATCTGCTAGATCTGGATACCTCCAATTCTACTGCTCTTGACAATCCCTCAATTTCCCTTCTTGGGCCAGGTGACAGTGTTGGCAAAGGAAACAGACCTGTCACAATGATGAAGAGCATCCTCTTACTTACCGTGGTGGCCATAGCTAGTGCACAGCCAGCAGGCACCAATGGTCTTCCTCAGGAAGACATGAACTTCTTGGGGCTGCCCCACTGCGTGCGTGCGGAGCTGTGTGCTGTAACTTTGGCTTGGACATCTGCACTTCCACTGACTGCAATTACATAGCAGTAGGGTGGTAACTGTGCAAGAAGACTTACCTGACAAGAGGAGAATTATTAAAGAAAAAATAAAAAAACAAAACAGCACAATAGAAAATGATCTGGCTGAGAAGGGACTGTAAAAGAATAGAGGTTCTTTCTTCTGGTGTCTTACATTTATAAGAAAAAATATTTCTTTTATGGTGGAATCACATTGCACAGACATGAGCTCTCTCAAGACCCCCGTCTGGAACAACTTTTGGTTGATGATCTCAATCTGACCATGCTGGATCCTGCTGAAATTTCATGTTACTTCTGAAAAAAATGAACCGCAGTACAAGAACATTTAAAACCTTGAGAAGGAGTGGAAGGTAGATTCTGCTAGAGCAGAAATTTAGGTGAACTGAGGCTGCAAGTGGGACATCAGACCCATTTGGAAAGCTGATTGAAAAAGATCAATTTTAAAGTGTCATTTTGTGGTGGGAGACAGCTTGAAAAGACCAGGTACCACAGAGGAAGAGACGCAGATGGGAAAGGTCAGGGTTTTGGTTGTGATGTCACTGCGGTAAGTCAAATCTGTTCAGAACTGAGAAATAACGAGGTGAAGAAATGGGATGCTGCATAAGAGAGAAAAATAGCATATATCAACCTATAGCAGATAGAGTGTCAGTCTAACCAGCACTTGTCTATTGATATACGCGCATTCTCAAAGACGTACATTAAAAATAACAGCAATATATTTCCTAACAAATTTCAAAATAAATTCTTGTACAAACTGCAGTGTGGTTTGCATTGCTGATTTAGGAGCCAGGCACTTGTCCCTTCATTATTAATTCATATTTTGATGTAATCTGTGGAACACGTGCTGCAATAGTCTGACTTCACTGAACTGAGGAAATGAAGGGTCAGGGCAGACATGTTCCTGTAGTTTGTCTTTTTTCTCTAGGACTGTGTTCCCTACACTTCTGTATTGTAATTCAGTCAAGCCTTGCACATTTGCTGCTGATTGGGAGAAAGAAATGCCCTGGCACTTTATTGGCAGATGAGTTAGCTAAGGAAAAATAAAACAGTATTTCAGCTGAAGGCATAATTCTTTCCTGCTTTCCACCATCACCACCAACATTTTAAATTCCTTGATGTTTATTAATGTTTTCTGCTTTGAAGTAAGTTATTTGAAAGTATACTAAATAATATATTGGTTCTTTTTATATGAAGTAATTTACATTCATGATTTCCGACAGGGCTTTAATGCCATGGCATTTTTAAAAAATACTGAGATACAAGATTCTGAAGTATTTTCAGAAGTGATATGGAGTATTTTGTCTCTTCTTTTCTCTGTTTATTGTTGGTACTCAGAAAGGTGAGATTACTCAGCAGGGAGTAGGGCAAATATCCAGTGAACTTAAACACAGCTTAAAGAATTGCAAGGAAGTACATATAGATACACAATAGCAGGGAGAACTTTGTCCAAAGCAAAATAATAATTAATATATATAAGTATCTGAAGTATCAAATGTGAATTAAAAAAAAAGAAATTGCTAATACCAAGACGGAAAAGCCTAGAAACTAGAAATGCAAAGAAATGCATTTCCACATCTGAAAAGCCATGTCTCTTTAACGGCATGGTTAACATTAAACAGTACTTGTGATAAATTAAACAGTAATTTGTGATAAATATTGAGCCCAGCACTGCAAGCAGGTCTATCAACAGGAGAAATGTATCTATTCACAAGGTCCAGACAAAATGTTACCCTTTGGATTCTCTTCCATAGAATTTTAAGCACCTAATACCTCGGATACCTCGGATGTATGCAAAGCATACAAGATGCTTTGCAGGCTTGTGCCTAGTTGTTTTTCTGTCTGTGATATTTAATTGTCCTTTTCTTTTTTTTTTTTTTAATCTACTTATTAATTTCAGTTTTTGCCTTATATAAATCTTTGTACCCACTAAGGTTAAGAAAACAAGTTTTTTGTTGTTGTTTGTTTGTTTGTTTGCTTGTTTTTCCCCCAGTTATTTTCTTCCTTTGCTGCACTGGATAACTGAATATTCACAAACTACACAGTTCTTTACCTTCTATACCTATAGCAGTAATATTGCCAGCCTAACAAACAAGTCCTGCTTCCACTGTCATGGACTCATCAGGGAAGGTCTCTAAAATCACTTATATAAACAAACAAAACAAGATTAATATATTTCTTCTTTAATGTCAATGTCAATAATAATGTCAGTAAAAATGTTGATGCCTTATATGGGTAATTGCAACATTCTTTTTGTCTTTCTTCTTGCATTTCTGTCCATTCTGTATTTTATATGCCTACTCGTGAAAAATCACGAAAAATCGTTTCTAAATTCGTTTGATTTGCATAAAGAATTTGTAACGTCATGCTTGATTTAACACAATTTATTGTAACTCTTCCTGCTGACTTTAATCACAGCGCGATGCAGATTTCTTTCTGCTCTTTGTAAAGTTCAGCACAACCAGATTTGTCCAGGGCTCTACACATCTGCTTTGCTAATCTTTACACTGCAGAGTGACAGTATAAGTCATCTCAGTCATACCTTGTGCTAGCTCCAATGAATATACTTGATGCACCTAAATATGCATGACAGAAAAAAATCAAAGGAGTTTTAAAGCCTAATATGATACTGGCTCTCTAATGATTTGTATGCTAATGATTGCTAGCTTGAGAAGACTTTAAAGGAATTTAGGGGAAATGGTTTAAAACTAAAAGTGGAGATATTTAGATTGGACATAAGGAAATATGTGTAAGAATACAAGGTTTTTAAGATAAGGATAGGCACTGGAACAGACTGTGGTGGAATCCCCATCCCTGGAGACACTCAACGTCACACTGGACATGGCTCTGAGCAACCTGATCTAGCTGCAGGTGTCCCTGTTCATTGCATGGAGTTTGGACTAGATGGTCTTTAAAGGTCCCATCCAACTCAAACAATTCTATGATCCTATGATTCTATGAACTGATTTATCAGTTATAGCCAGAGGATACCGACAGATCCTCTGGCCGTTAAGAAGGAGAGTCACAATATGGTGGGTAATACAAAGACTCTTGGAGGAATTAGGCAGGGTGTTCAGATGATAGTAGATCTTTTCTTATCTACTACTTGATCCAAATGAGCCACATTTCAGTTTTCATACTATAATCCATTTCACATCTAATAAATGACCTATTTGTAGCATAAGGAGCTATAGATACTTCCATACATCAGCTTCAGATTGAACAAAATGTCAGGAAGGGATAATTCATATGTGTTTTGCCATATGAAGAATGAAAAATATTTGAGCTGAGAGGAAAAAATATTTTTCACCCAAATGTACCAAAATATTTAGAAAATCAAAGCTTGTATTTTTTTTCTTGTTGATATTTTTAGCTTGTTTGCTTTTCATTTATACTTGCTCATTTACTGCATTATTACTCTTTAGATTACTTGGGTATTAATATGACCATGATCAATTTTACCATGATCTCAGTAATCTAGATTGTAATTTTATCAGAAACCAGAGTACCTGTGATATGAGATCCCTCTTACAAATGATTTCACAGAATGCATCTGTGCCAACTCATCAATAGAAAGGTAATCACTGGAAATAAAAAGAGGAGAGGAGCAATCACTGAAACCTTTTTATAGTTGTAAATGGCTGCCATGGCAATCTTGAATCACACTAAAATATGCTACTGCAGCAGCTAAACAAAGCTGAATTATGTAGTCTAATTTATGAAGTCTCTGCACAGTTTATACTATTAATGAACACTGAGGACAACTTTGTATCCTTCTTGATTCTGTCTACTCTTTATTAATCTTCTTTACATCCCCTACATCTCTTTTGGGCCTCAGGGTCTGTCAGATTAAAGGTCAGAGGGTGTGTTTTATCTACGGATTTTCTGTGCTTGAATAATTAAAAACAATATGCTCACATGGTTCCAGCTTTCAATTATTCCTTCATTCACACTAATCTTTCTTCTGCCTAACACATGCAATCTGCTTCTATGGTATGCTACATAAGCCTGAGGATAGTAAGTAGCAATTTGTCATTTTTTTCTTTGTATAACCATTATCCACACTTGCTATTACAGTGTCCCTCCTCCCACATGCACACAGAGATGCATGTTAAACATCTTAAAATATCTTATTTCAACATTTCAATGACAGATGCCTTTCATCCTGAGATCCCATGATCAGCACCTTTCCTGCAGCTATGAAACTATTTTGGTTATGGTGGTGCTATTTGTTGTTTTTTATTTGCAGTTTTGTTTGTTTGTTTGTTTGTTTCAGTGTTTTAAATATTATATTATACTTGCATGATAAAATAGACTTCTCTAAGGTTTTGCTGATCACGTCTTTGTGATTTGGCATGTGTTTTTTTCTTCCCATGTACAGGACTGACATGATGCATCACAAGTGATGAGGTGTTCAAGGCCACGATGGAGCTGTGGGCAACCTGGTCTATTACAGGATCTGGAGATTGCTGGCCCTGCCTGTGGTCACTTGATGAACCTTGGGGTCTCTTCCAATCCAAGCCATTCTATGATTCTATGTGCTTGTCTGAGAAGCCCGTCCGAAGGGCAGCATTACATGTTATAGACTTCATGGCAGAGCAGATACTGGGAAAAAGATGAGCTGGAAGCTACTGTGCTGTTTGAAAATTACAATATAGTTGTCATCACTGAAACCTGGTTTCGGAATCATATTTTTCTTAAATTTAATGAGCCAACTTAAAAAACAAATTGCTCATTTTAGTTCAGAAACGTTTAGTTTAGCTGCAATGAAAGAGACAAATTATACTGGAAGCCACAGACCAATGTATTTCAGAGCACAATTTTTGGAAATGTCTACACTTTTCAACACAATCTAGAATGAAAACATGTAAAAATATAAGAAAATTCCATGTATTTTATGTGTAAATTTTATCATTACTGATGCTGAAAGAAGAAAGGAGAAATTCAGTACTGACTTCTCCCAACCTTAGAAATTTTACATGTTCTAAATGAAAATATTGCCATAAATACTAGTATCCAAACTTTGTGTAATCTAAGATTTAGTCTAGTTTGACTAGTCATCTAAACAACTTTGCTCTTGAATCTCTTACAAGTAATTACAAAATAAAATAAATGTTTTTTGTTTACTTATTTATTTTTCTCTGAGATTTTAAAACGTTCTTGATTTTGGCTTTAGAAGTAGCACAAAACAAAGCAAATCTAAATAAAAAGAAACCGTATTTCATAGCTCTACTATTTTGTGGGTTTTTTTGGGGGGGGAGGGGGGTCTGTTTTCAGTTTGATATATTGTTGTGAATTTGAAAAAGCTATGAGGTTGTTTTCAAGTTAATCTTTAAAGCACTGTTCTGAATTATTATTTTCTTCCAAAGTAGTCAGTTCATTGTCAGAAAATTCGGAGTATCACAATTTGTAAAATGATTTCTTTTCTTTAGTACTGAAATAATTGCTTCTTGCTTATCACTTATATTTTTGTTTCTGCAATTAAAATGAAACAGAGGCAGAGTGAATTATCATCAACTCAAGGGTAAGAGCTATGGGACTCACACACTTAATTGTACAATTTTATTATATTTAGACAGTAAAGTTTACATCTGAAGTCCACAATACACTGCTTAGATGTACAAAGAATACATTTTATTGATCCCATACATCTCACAGTTGAACAAAACTGTGCTCGCTCATTCTAGCAAATCCACAACATAGCATGGGATTAAGGATGCCGAGAATGAATGTGGTTTGGAAAAAAAAAATCTTTTATGTCACATGTCTCTCTGTAGATAATATGAAAAAAGAAATTCAGAGCTGGACAGTCTTTTCATTGCGATCGGTTCTGTAAATAGCATTCCTACAGCTCCAGATACCTGTTAGAATTTCACTTCCCTGATATTTCAATATTTAGGGAGTAGTCACATACCCCTTTTCTTACCTGACAAACCATGAGTCCCAAGATGTAAATAAAATGTCTGTTAGGCCACAGTTTCACCCATCAGCAATACAAATCCCTCCTATTCAGTTGGATCAAACTTAACTGCGTGAAACATTCATATATAAGTGCCATGTTTTAAAGATGCCTTATATAAGGAGGAATATTTTTTTATAACCTTATTTTTTATAAATTATGCAAAGTGTTGAGACTGATGACTATATATAGAAGCTTGGCTGGTGCAAATTTATGTCAATCTGTAAGGAGAAATTTACACAGGTGCAGACTTGTCCTGATGCTCTTTCTGGAGTAATCTGACCACAGTGAGCCTGTAAGCCAGCCTCAACAAATTAGTTAATGCAGCATGTCTTGAAATTAATTGGAAAATACTTTAAGGTTTGAATGGAGAGACAATTAAATGGAAATACATATAGCATCTTACTAATGATCAGGAGCATTCATCATCAGGAATTTGCTTGAAGCTAGCAACAGTTTCACAATATGATAGTGATTAGTGTTGCTTTGTTTTGTTTTAAAACTGGCTTCAATTTTTGCAGTAGTGGTGACATAGTTCTACAAAACAATTTAGTTGAAAAAGCTGTGAGATATGACTGAAAGAAAAACTAATATTTCACTGCCTGAAAAAAAAAGTAGAAAAATGTTTGTTTTCCTTTACAGTGATATTTTAATGAACTAAGTCTTATGTTTTTGAAGAATATGTTTGTTCTGAATTGAATTCAGGAGGCATTTTGTATTTCTTGTATGACTATTCATCCAACAAAATAGAATGCTTTATCATAGACTGAAAGAGAGCAGCTGGCAAAAGATGATATACCAATACATAACAACATGGACAGCTAGTAGTCTGAAGATATCTTGTCCCAAGCTGTGAGCACCTTAACCACTCACTGATAACATATTCTATGTACTTGTACAATGATATTATTCATGTAAGATGAAATTGGGAGGATTATTATAAGCAGGTGTTTGTTTCATTGTTGAGACACATATATTCGCTGAAGAGGAGAAACTGACAGCACTATTCCTAAACACTGCAAGGGATATGGCCTCCAACAAGAAAACAAACAGTATTTTCTCCCATCCTGACAGAAATAAAAGAAGGGATTAGAGATCTGTAAAGTGATTAAAGTCACAGAATCACAGAATCATAGAATGGCTTGTGTTGAGAAGGACCACAATGATCATCTAGTTTTGACCCATCTGCTATGTGCAGGATCAGCAACCACTGGACCAGGCTGCCCAGAGCCACAGAGTCAAGTGATTATGACTTGTTCACACTTCATATCAAGGACTAGAGAAAATGTGTGTATTTTCTTTACACAAATACGCTCACACACCTGTGCACATTTACTGTTTAAAAGCAGTGTTTTCACAAGACTGAAAGCAAGTTTGGGAAGTAAATAGTACATAAAAAGACCATAGTAAACATGTGTTTAACAGTGGTTTGCTAAACTTCAGACTCAGCCTTGAAAAGGAGAAAAAATGCTGTATCAGTAAGAAAGCATTGTTCTTTAGACAGGAAGTTAAAATGGCATCTGAACAATTACACTTGTTCAGCATAACATGCAAATTATAGAAAGAATAGGGGTAAGCAGAACTGCAGTGTTTGATAGTTGAACATATTGAAAAACTATGGTTTAGTAAGAAAAGCTCATGTAATCTGCAGTTCATTTGTACATATGAATGATCTCAGGGAGGGGGTTGTACATCTCAATATATAGCTCTGAGCAATAACGAAGGTTAGACGCACCTGGGGCAAGTTTCACCAAATATTACTCACACATTTATAACTGCTTTTGGAACTTATTTTGTTCTGATACAGAAATAAATCTTAGATAAATGCACTAGTTTAGCAAAGAGAAAGAAAACTTAGAGTTTGCAAGTACCTGCTTAGGGAAGAAATATTTGACAGCTGCAATTTCTGCAGTCAGAGAAAACTCAGGCTGAGGTGGCTGGAAATTGAAGAAAAATAAATGCAGAAACAGCGGACTGGACTATTTATTTATTTATTTACATCCACATAGTTAACCACTGGAACATCTTTCAGAAGAAGTGCATCAGATAACTGAGTAGTGACAACTTTCAAACAAAATTCAGTGCTTTTTAGAAGTGCATCTCATATCAAGTGACAAACAATTCAAATATGCATTATGGTTTGCATTATGCAGGAAGTCAAAATAACCGTTCTTTTTGACTTTATAATATCTGAACCTGCCTTGTCCTACATGTACAAGATCCTTTTTATCATCTGCTTAATATTTCCTTCTTCTTTGTCTTACATAATGTATTACAAAATAAAAACAGAAAAAAATCTGAAAGCAGAATACCTTGTCATTTATCTGAGAATGTAGCTTTATTGCAACTTTTGTTTCATGTTATGATTTCAAAAAAATACCTTCAAAACAGAAGGTATGATGCAGAACAATTTTGGGCTAGGCTGGAACATATCACACACATTATTCTAGTGCATTCACTGATCCTACTTTATTATATGCAAGTCAGTATACATTGTTATGTGGCTATTTTTTTTCTGTAATTTATTTTGAAAATATCATTTGAAAATTAAGAATATGTCAGTCTGCAGAGACTTGTATTAAGCTCTTATGTAGTCAAGCTAACATCCAGCTCTGCTACACCTTCATTTGCTACCCTAGCTTTGCCCATGCTAGAAATTGAACAACAGTGAGTGACAGGTCATGAATCAGATGAACTCTGAAGGTGTGGGTACTTTTATGAGGAGTGCTACAGATGAAGGATGTAATACAGATTGCTTCAGTCAGCAATTCAGCTTGGGCTAAATCTTACTATCTCAGCTTTTTTTCTTTTTAATCCATAGAGTACTATTCTCTGAGCTTTTCTATAAGCAATACTGACTAGTTTTTCTTGCAGATATCTCATCTCAATAGCTGCAGATGCTCAGCCATGTAATCTACTAAGGGCTGCATTCTGGATTCTCTTCCAGAATGTCATCTGCAACCAAAATCCAGAATTCAAAATTTTCAGATGTCTATTAACGTACATGTTAATATTAGAGATATTCAAAAGTTGGACGTTGACCTGGACAGCCAGCTTTAGGTGGCCCCAATTGAGCAGAGGCCCTGGGCAAGATAACTTACAGTGGTCCTTTCCAATCTTAACCATTCCATGATTCTGCAAAGCACTCACTCCTAAAGGGCTCATAGCGAATTCATCTGCAGAATTTGCAAATAACTCCCAATTATATCTTTATCAAATGTGCAAAAACTTTTGTATCTGGCTTGTCCATACCCAGAAGATACTTGTTATCTTGGCGTGACACCTTTGTTTTAAGGTTCATTGCAGCCAGATTATCTGTTCTTGAGTGCCTTTCATTACATTACATTTATGCAGTTTCTATGCATAAGAACAAACTACTTCCATGATTTCTCAGTGATGAATATCTTCCTTTACACTGGAACCAAAGATGTGCCTCTTGCTTAGAAAGAACAGCTATTTCACCATTTAAACTCTTTGGAAGGAGGGCACCTGAGATTTTTAATTCTTTACAGAAAAACACAGAAATCAGAGATAGCAGTCAATTTGCAGGTCTCTGCACCTTCGTTACTCCTGCACAGTGTTTTTTGAATTAAAAGCCAAACAAAGCACAATGCAAAAAGCAGTAAAACCTCAATTCTAATACCTTGCCCACAATTATTTTCCCTAAGGATGCTGAATCACAGTGAAAAACTGCAGTAGGACAATGGCAATGCTTTTTACAAGATTTTTGCTTTATATTCCTTTCTGTCCGTCCCCCCCAACTCCACCACCCTTCTACCCCCCTCTTCCTGCAACCTTAAATGAGAAATGAAGGCCATTTTAAAGCATAGCTGTGCAGGGTAAGAGTTTGGAATTGTAGCTTAAAACGGCTTAGTCAATGTCTTTTTTAAGACAGGTGTATGTGTAGCTTATTCTACATCCTTTTGTAGTACATGTGCACACAAAAATTTGATTTGTTTTGTGAGACCATGCTGTGCCTCAGGCTCACCCAGGAGTTAAGTTTCTAACAGATGATGAAATTGCAATGAACTAATGATGCATTGTCTAGGCAGGCTCTGCTCATGAAAACAATGCTTCAAATACCATTATGATCTCAGCAGTAGGTCACAAGATGGCTACTATTAGTTTTCAGAATTTTAATTTTCAAGCAGTTAAAGAAGGAGATTTATTATTATTATTATTATTATTATTATTATTATTATTATTATTGGTTTTGAGTTGGGCTTTTGTCTATTGATGTGAAAAATAAGTTTTTCTCATTTGATTACTTAAATAATTTTTTCAAGAAAAAAGATGAGAAGAATATGGTATTGTAAGGAAAATAAAACCCTCTTTTCTTTGGAAAGGATTAATGCTAATTTTTCATCTTTTTTTAATTAACTATTTAAAGATTATGAAACTGGTCAACAGTGTATTTATGGCAACAAAATTATTTGAAGCAGTTGTATGTTAAAAGATAAAAAAAGAAAACAACAAAAACTTTAACTGTCCATTTTCAAAAGTGTTCCTCTTAACAGATGTTAACTAACTCCTCAGAAGAATGTATTTTCTGTTCCCTTTATTGCAGCTCTCTTTACTCACTTTGCTGTCCCACAGTTGTCTCTTATCTAATCTGAAATAATTCCAGTCACCACTAAAATCAATCAGCTCATGAGGCTATAACCAGATGTAATAAAAAGTATAGTATAGACTGTTGTAAAACATTTGAGGATGTGTGAGACAGGTTTCTAAAATAAAAGAAGCAGTATACAATAAGAAGAAATTAAACACATGGAAGTGAGGAGAAATGGCAATGAGCAGAGGAAGAAAAGAAGTGAATGGTTTCCTTTGTTTCTGTCAGTAGATTAAGACTGAACTCCAGAAAGACATGCTTGGGGATTAGAGGCTGTAATTTAGATCCCTGTCAGTACTGGGTAGTGAAACAACTGGAGAGTAAATTTATTTGTTTATCATCTTCTGTTTCTGATCTCCTCCACCTGAAAATAAACACAAGTGTTATCATACAAGAAATTCTCTAACCTCAAGTGACGGTGCTTCATGTGAAACTGCATCAGGGCTGAACCACTGAAAATGCCCTTCTGTCTGAAAAGCCCTCAATGTAGGCAATTTCCTCCCCTTCACACTCCATTTTGAGGTAGTGGTGTGAGGAGGGAATTGGAGAAAAGTACAGTGAAATGGAGAGTGACTTTTCATTACTGCTGGTCTTGCCAGACCATGACAAACAGGGAGCTGAAGAAAAGTCCTTTCTCGGCTGTGTTCAGCCTCAAGCTGGTGCAGAATGTTACTGTGTTCAATCCTGATTCATCCAAGATGAGGTAGGTGAATAGGAGGTTATATTATCACTGCTGTGGGAAATAAACAGCTATAGTAAATCTTTTTTAATAATAAATTTTAGTATTTCCTGGCAGAATAAAACAGCACACAAAACATCAAACATTCTCACGCAACAGGACTCTCCGAATTCTCAGGTGAGGTTTAGAAACTTGAACACTGTGGAGAATTAAAGTTACTTGCCTTGTTGCATCTACCAAACTAGATCACATGGACTTTATAGGAACAACCTCTTAAAATTTTCTGTGTGAGCTATGCATAAAACCCATTAGCATTTACCACGATTTGAGTCTGCACTCTACATTTTATTAAAAATACTCCACTGAATGGTCACAAATCCATATTGTGTCCATAGGGCCCAACATATGAAGTCAATACAATACTATGAAAGCAATAATGGTTTAACTCAAGGTGTATTGGTTCGGTATATATTCCATTCACTTGTTTAAACAGCTGATAATAATAGAATTTGTCTTGTTCGAGCCAAACCTATAAAATACATATACTAGTAAAGGCCTTAGACTGTAGTCCAGTATTCAATGCACAGACCTTGATCTTTCAACTGCTCTTGTGCAAAATAATTCAGACACAATGCTTCTTAGCTTGCCTTTGTTCTGCTTACACCACAGCCTGACTTTGTTCATCACAACCCTTAAGAATAGGTCCGACACTATAGAGAAATAATTGACAACCTTTTTCAGAAAAAATAATGAATTTTCTCATTATGGCAATCTTTTTCCCTTACAGTAAAAAAACTAGTTTTTGAAAAGCGCAAAATATTGATGTGTGATCATTTGGTATAAAACAGATGCTTTGAGTTCAGTTCTCCTGGTACCTTTTTCAAATAAAACCGCACATTTTTAAAAATCTGTTTTGTGTAATTGGAATTAAAGTTAATAAAGAAGCAATAGAATATTTGTATTAGTATCCACTACAAATGACAAATGTCAGAGGCCTGATTCATCTTTCATATACTTAAATGAAGGACAAGAAAGATGTCTGGAGAGCCCTGTTTTTAAGAGAAAAGTCTTTAGCAATAACATTAGCAAGACTGATGGCAGACATACTGCATTGGATTAGCTCAGATAAGATGCTGCCAAAGTCTCAGAGGTGCACAGGATCAGACATTTGTGATAAAAATGGTTATTCAAGTTCATTCTGATACACAAAAATAAGTGAGGGGCAAATGAAGATCCTTTTAAAGGCAGATTCCACTGCAAGCTTCACGGCTGAGAAGGTCCTACCCATAAACACATGCAAAATGCTAGGGGCTGTCTCTCATAAAATGAATAATTTAAATAGAAAATTTTCTACATTCACTGCATTAAGAAGTAGAATTGTTAAATAATTATATTAGCTCTCAGTTCTAGAAAAGGATGGGCAATACGGCTCCCTTTTAATCACTTGTTGATGGTAGGGTAGTTAATATATCTTCATATATTGTAAATGACAGTATATAATTAACATTTATATATCATGAAACAAATAATACACTCAGTATGGCAATTCCATTATTTTCCTGTCTATAATTAGTGATCGTTGTGGTTACTTTTTTAAAATAAATCAGCATTTATCAACTACCACCATATCAATACTTCCTATTGAAATATCCTATTTCTGTGACATTTCTTGTTTAAGGATGACAAAACATTATAGTATCTCCAATACTATGATTTAATAAATGTTTCCAATATGACTTTTTGATGGGAATTGATATCATTGTCTCATCTTCTTTAAAATGCAAATTGTTATTAGAATCATCAATTTAACCCACGCAACAAATTAGAATTAGCAAAATGAATCGGTATCTTTTCCAGCTTGCAATGCAAAGTCAAGTAGGCGTACTCTGGCCCTTCAGATGAGATCCTTTCTGAAAGTTTCTGCTAAATCTGTGCACTGACTTGACTGACTTTGGACTTGAACAATACTTTGGAGTTATTCATCATTAGGTGACCAAGAATTCCCCCTCCTGCTACCCTTACCCCCTCCCTTTTTTCAAGGTAAGCAGGGAAAGTGGGGTTTTCATCCTGCTTCCCAAACTCAAAAAAATTCTGTCAACTCTGACATAGAAATTGATGCTCAAGTTAGCTTTCCAGAAAAAGTATATCATATAATTGTTGTCGTAAAAATTTTTTTGTTCTTTTCAAACTTCCCTGCATGTGAGAGATTGCAGAGACCTGCCCTTAGGTAATAATTTTCAGGAAATATTAAAATTGCTGAAAGGGATTTAAACCTGAAATGAAATTGTACTTGATATCTCTGTCTGTGAAATTCAGTTTCCAAACCAGCTATACTTACATTTTGAAAGATATCAATTAATCATTGCTAAAGGATCTTTATAATCCCAATAGTACATCTCTACAAGAAGTTTTTCACAAGCACTATAAATTCAAGGGCCCCTTAATCTTTCTGCAAAATATCTGAGAACTTTTTTTTAGAGTGCTGCCATGACCAGAAATGTTGATTTATAACCAGTAAAACCATGCATGTTAGTTCATTTGTTATTTTTATTTTCACATTTGCCTTCCATGTTTGCTCTTTTGCCAGTTTGGATTGGTAGATTGTATTTGCAATGATTTTAATCTTCAACAATTGTTTTGTTGGTAACTAATATACAGGTCACCTGAGGACATAAAGAAAATGGCCTATATCCATTTAAGAGCAGAATTATTTTTGTTTAATTTTTATATATATATATATATATATTTGGAATTTCAGTGAAGAAACTAAAATATTTTACAGGGAAAAAAAAAAAGAACATTTCCTAAAGGAAGCAATTTTATCTGGTTTTCTAAATGACTAAAAATAAAGTACATCTTACAAATTCCACACTATGCTGATACAGATTCTGCTCTAACCTGACAACAAAAAAGTATTTCACTAAAAGATCTTCCCCAGCATTTTATCTGTCTACTTCTGGATGTGAGGAAGAGCATATGTTTCATGGTTGGGGTAGAATGAATGGGATGTTGGACCCCTCGCTGGCTGCTTGTAGGTGACAAAAGCCTTTATGCTCGGTGACAAACACATTCCTGGAGACAACTGGCACATCCTCCACAGCTAAATGCTTCCTCTCTGTGGGCATATTCAAATCTGGAGAACATCGTCTCTTAAGGACTCTAGACTTACCCTTGCTTTTCAGCATGTGGTGGTGACTGTCATGTTCACACTTACTGCATAGTCCTAAAGCCAGTGAACTTGAGATCAACTGGTAATCATATGCAGACTTTCAAGTTAATCTCAGATATAGTTAGTGGACCATTTCCACCCAAAACTTTGCCCCCAGGGTTTCAACAATATCTTTGAGCACAAAAAACATGGAAAAGAGGAAATTTTTTTTTTAGTTCTAAACAATTATAAAAACACAAATTCTAGGAAATAACAGGAGGATTTTGGTAAATCACTGCAGTTTCATAAAGCCGTTTCAAATGATGAGTTGAACTACTCAAATCATATTCCCTAAGAATAAGATTTTTATGTGTCCAATTTTTCACAAATCTCATGGGAAAATTAACTGCAGGGTGAAAAGATCTGTTCAAAGCAATTATTTTGCATTTAACCCCTAGAAACCATTTGAAGACTCAGAATAGTGATTACCAAGACCTCTGGCATGTGGCCACAATTCATGAAAATATAATATAACTCTGGAAAAGGAGTGTTTCTCTCTCATTATCCACCTTCAGAGCTGTTAAAAACTTTCTGAAATCTCCTTCCTAGAGCACAAACCGTTTGCAGAAGGGACGTTTCAGACACAGAAATTCATTTTGCAGACATGAAAAGAAATGACACTCCCATGTGTCTGAAGTCTGTTTTTCATATTTATATCTGCAAAGCGAAAGAAATGCTTCTGACAGGGTTTCCTGACAAATAGCAGATACTTTATTGGATAGCTGACATCCAGGTCCAAGTTTTGGTGAGCAGTAGAAGGATTGATTATCCTAGAGAATATGTAACTTTTATTACCTTCTGATGGTTCAGTGCAACTCACTTTAAAATCTGTTCATCCCTAATTGTGGCAGGTTTCATTCCAGTGTGTATTTGTAAAATGTAGCCAGTGTCGGATTTTTCTCCTAAGTGTCTTGAAGCAGAAAGCCAGACTTAAATACAGTTTATGACAAAGTGATCTATGTTCAAGCTGCATCCATTGTAAGCTAGCAAAGAATTGAACATTCTGCTCCTGATCTCTGCCTTATTAAATCACTGTGTGCTTTTATGTATTGAAGTTAATTGAAATGACAAGTCAAAACTTTGCAACTTTGTTTTAAATATAAAAGAGGAACAAAGATATTTATATTAGGAACAAGCAGGAAGTATAGCTGACAAAAAAAAAAAAAAAAAAAAAGTTATTTTTCTTCCTAGTCCTTTGATCCACAGATTGCATTCCAGGCAGATCTGACATGCTTTTTGATTAACACTTCATAAAAGCACGTGCTTTTACTGAGTATGGTAAAATCTTGATTCCCAAAACACAATTTTTTTCTGGTTGTAAAAACAGGCATTTAGAACTAAATTTGATTTTTAAATCTTCTAACGGTCCATCAAGCAAACAGTTGAAATTTTTAATTTTGAATTCACATGAAAAACACAGTTGAGACTATCTATAGAACTTACTGAAATTTGCTATTTTTCTATTGAAAAAGATAAAACAGTACAATGGCTGAAAATATTCATCCGGAGTACACTGGAAGGCAATGTAAATACTGAATTTGTTTTTGGAGTCACAAAACATTTTTTTATTCTTCAATTATTTTTTATTAAAAAAAAAAAAGGTCATACTTGTCCTTAGAAATTATACTATGTATTGACTTTAAATGAAAGGCATCAATCAGCATTTTGAGAATGAGAATACTTACTCAGAACCAAGTTATCTCCATCTTTTCTTTTCTTTTTTTGTTGTTCCATTATGGAAAGGAAAGCCCTGTTTTCAAAAATTAGCACTCTTGTTTTTTCTCTTCTGCTGGATCCCTCACAAAGTGTTGTTACAAATAACTTGAAGGCTGTTGATGTCTCCCTCTTTCATATAATTAATGTATGTTTATTACATATTTTAATAATTTATTTTTACACTTTTGATGCTGGAAAAGTGGATAAGAGCTTACTGTTATAGAAGTTCTCTTAACAGAGATCTTATTCTGGAAGGCAGGATCCCCAACAAACCTTGAGTACAAAGGAAGGGTGCTACAATTCCCTTCTCTCTGATCTCTAAGATATTGGATTAAAAATAAATATGAAAAGTATTTAATGTGGATGACACAGATTTCTGTCTTTTGAAGCCTGTTCTGGAGCGTGGCAGTGCTCAGCATCTTGCTGTGTTGGATGGGTACAAACCCTGCACAAAAGCAACAGACCTGGGAGTCAGCTTCCAGCAGGGTATTGCATTCTCAAGGAAGAAAGAGTCACTGCTGTAACACTGTGGAATACTTACACATATATTTTTGACTCCCATTTCCCAAGGTACGTGAGGAGTATTTCAGCATCAGCAGTGGTTTTCACTGAAACGCAAATAAAACAGTGCTGAACTGAAATGTACAGTTGCTTTCATTTCCACACTTGATAATATTATGCACTTTCTTTACAGGGATAGAACCATGTCTACAAGCTTATTCTGTGGGGTATGGTAACCGTTCACTAGAGCACCTTACCACGTGTCATGACTGAGAAGTCTACAAATCCAAGTAGTTAATAAATACTGGGTAAGTAAATCCTACATGCAGGCAAGGTGTGTGGAGCACAGACACTGAATCACAAAGAAAGATGAAGCTGCTCAGAATAGTAAAAACTGCAAAGACTGTCTTTTTTAAGAGGCCAGATCTCAACTGCAGCTGTCTGGATGGAAGTAATGTCAAAAACATAGGTGTTTCCTTAAGGAATTGGAAGCAACTGAAAGCAACTTTTCAAGATCTGAAATTTGTGCATCTTATTCTTGCAGCATTAAATGATTAAATTCTATTTGTGTCCAATATTGTAGGTGATTATTTCTGTTACATACTAGGAAAACTTTTCTTACAGGAAAAAGGTCTAAATTAGACAACTTTGCATAAACATAGTATATTCAAGTGGAACACGAGCTGAGTTTGTGAGGTTATGGGACAATTTGTAATTTGCACACCTTATCCTTTTTATATGAAAAGTAATCTAATTGAACAAAAGTTAATGTAGGGTTATCTTAAATAGGTCAAATTTATACTAACTATGAATGATCAGGAGAGTCCTACTTATTATCTCAAATTGGCAGTGTTAAAAAGTGAGCCTATTATTATAATATTATAAGTGAGCTGGGTTGTTTTTTCAGTTCTTTCCATGGTTTATTTTCCGTAGTGATGGAGAAGCAGAAAACACCCAGTTAGCATGGAAATTATTACAGTAACTTGCTTTGAAAGCTTGACATGTATTACAATATTTCTATTTCACATCATAGATAAAAAACAGCTCTGTAGTGAAATATCATTTTGTAGAGGGAGGTTTACAGCAGAATTTTGTGCTCTAAATGTGTTTGTGTCTGTGTTTAAATGACAAACATCTGTGTATTGTTTTTTTTTCTATTTCACCATTTGTTAAAGTAAAGCTTCTGCATTTTAATCTATACAAAGATAAGTTGGGAGTGGTATTATAACCTGATATCATTATGAAAGTTACATCATTTTCTTTTCTTTCTAGGGCTATCATTTCAAATCATATCTATATCCATATAAACAAAACTTTTCTTAATATGAATGTTGGCTTGTGGTATTAAAAATTCATAAGCCCGTACATACGCTTATAGGAAAAAAAGTTAGTAATACTCCAAGAGAAGTGATACATTGAGCTGTGAATAAAGAGGATGTAAACAAAAATATGTCAGAAATATCGCCTTGCTGAGGTCACCAAGATTTCTATCAGGCAAATGGGTTTCAAAAGTATATATGAAGGTGATTCATCTGGGAATCAGTCATTGCCATAGTACAGACTTCCTAATAAACACTGTTCTCTGATGGAGCTTTATCTCTCAGAAGTTTTTCCAGCTTCTTTCAAGGTTAAAATCCTTTTCATTATTTATCAAACAGTGGAAGAGTAGTCATATGGAAAACAGATAGCAATCAAGGCCTATCAGTAACTTTTTTTTTTTTTTTTGGTAAGAGAGCAATATTCATTTGGAGTGGATGCATCAATCCAAATCTCAGCTACACCCTCATGAATTCAGTCACAGAACTCTTATTAGTTTGAATAGAATTTGAAGCTCATTTAAAGTGCTTTATCCTTTTTGCATTCCTTGTGCTGTGTCTCTCTGTGCTAGGATAATGTCAGTTTTCATATTTATCTACTTGCCAAACTACAATTAGAGGATCACCACTCAGCATATCAGAAGATGTCATCTTTTTCTTGCCATTATTGATCTCCCTTTTTCTCCTCTCTTGTATTTTTGTTTCAACCAGCCTGATTGGTTTGATAGAATCTCAGTGTTATTGACAGTAAAGTAAAACACATCACACAGTAGGAACGATGGCTTGCAGTCATCTTTACTCAGTCTTCACTGCAACTTATTTTCATCTACAAAATTCAAATGGTGGAAGTACCTACAAAGCATACAGAGACATGCTGCCTGTGAATCACCTTTCGTGTCTTTTTCTGATTTAAATGTCTCTAGAAAATATATTTTTCAGTAATTATCTACTGAAAGAAACCTATAGCTAGTGTAATGGCTTTAGGTTATGCCAAGAATGTTCAGTCCTAGGAAATCTGCAGACAAAATATTTTTAAAATATATTGTCCAATTTTACAGCATGCCTGTAGATCATTCAGGGAAAAAAAAGGCACTCTGATCATTGATTGTACTAAATTTCCAGGTTTTTATGCTGATATGAAATCTGAACCTAAATATTAAAGTCAATTCTTTGGTTAGTTGCACACTAGAGTAATGTCTGTATAAAGAAACA
Organism: Lagopus muta; assembly: GCF_023343835.1. NCBI lineage: Eukaryota > Metazoa > Chordata > Aves > Galliformes > Phasianidae > Lagopus > Lagopus muta. The sequence continues at coordinate 25,515,609 of NC_064435.1, forward strand.
AATCTGATAGCATTCAGCTCATTGGAAACTTAACATGGCAACTCTATAGAAGATTTCTCATTCTCTGCTCATCCCTTGTCTGAACCTAGCTGACTTTTTAAGTAAAGGTTATCATATGGAGAAAAGTCAATGCCTTCTTTCCATCATAATCAATTAGTTTTTCACCAGTTTCGATATGTTTGAAACAGTGGTTTTTCATTGATTGCCAAGTTGGAATGCACTTTCCTCCAGCTTCCAACTCAGTTTTCTATAATCTGGTAAAACTTTCACTCCTATAAAGATACCTGGAGATTTGCAGCTCATTTCAGTATGAACAGAATTTTGCTAGACTGGTTTACTTCTGGAAAAAAATGATTTTCCTTTAAAGCTGGTTGCTACAGTGTCTGATTTGTAAAAAAAACCATATTTTTTTGGAAGCTGTCTTTTTAAAATTTAAACCTAAAAACAGATGTGTCCAGAAGTTCTCCTAAAGCTGAACTGAGATGACTTAAAAAATTCTGGAAGACTTACACTAGTCCTACATACTAATAGGATACCAGATACTTGACCTCTGTCTGAATTTCTCTGTTGGCATATTGAATTCATAATCACTCTTCTCTGGACTTGGAAATGGAACTTCCTTCTTCTAAGTGTTACAGGCTGATGATATCAACAGATGCAGAAGAAATGTCAAGGTTGTAAGAAATTGAAAGGGCTTTAGCATGATATGACCCAGCTTTAGAAGAACACTAAAGCAAGCAGTAAATTCTAAATATATACATTAAATGATTAAATTTTAAATATTCTTATTTTAAAAAGGATTATATAGATCATGTTACCACATAAAAATACTCACATATGAATAGAAATATTAGGGTTGCTGTGATGCCTGGTTTGTGAGTAATAAAATACTTTTATTTTACTGTAAAATGTTTTAATGTTTTCTGAAACAAGTTCATTACAGAAAGTTTTTTCATTTCCTTAATGGTTTTACACTTAGATTTAATTTGCAGAAGAGACTTCTACCGTAAATAACATCCAGAATTTTCTGGTATCTCTATGTTGTATCTGGAATGTTTCTATTAGGTGTTTATATTGTTTCCTTTTAAATCACACTTTTTTTTTTTCTTTTTTTTTTCCAGCTAATGTATTAATCCTGTATATGCTATCAAAGAGCTATAGTTTCTAGACAGAGTTAAAACCTGAAAATCAGTATATCTATTTAAGAACGATGAGTTTCTGGAATTCTCATCAAGGTTACTTCCTATACAATAAATAGTAAAAAATAAGCAATACAAGGATGTAATATGAGATTTAAAAAATCAGTTGAACTAAGGATTACATCCTTCAAGTAAAGAGTTATCAAAGAACTGTTAAATATATATTTATGAGCTGAGAGATGCTTATATTATAAGGGCATTTTGTCAGTTTGTTAAAGTAGAAACTTTTAAACTTTATACATACAAAAACAAATTGAGAGTAGGAAGTATGCAGTTTAACTTAACTGCACGTTTTTTTAAGTCACTGAGTCCAGTCCAGATGAGGGATAAACAGCAGAATTTGTTCATGCAACTTCTAGCTGTTCATCCATTTCCCACTAGCTTAAAATCAGTCAAATGTATACCAGCAAAGCTAAAAAATACAATATTACATTAAAAATCCCTATCCAGCTTTACAGCTGAAATATTGCAAGTATATACTTCTCAGCAACCTATGCCATTAAAAAATCAGTTTACGAAGGCCCGAGTCCACAAAAGAGACAATGGAGCACAGCATAAGTTGAACATAATTCCAAGATACTAGAATAAGAGAAGACTAAGTGTGATATCAGAAACAGCAGCTGTGATATCCTGGTCCTCCCTTCTTCCTGTGATTTCTTATTTCAATCAAAAGTTGAACTATGAATTCATCTCTAAAGCCAGGAGTTCAGGGCCACCATCTGTTTACTAACCTATATATATGCATGTTCTTCTCACTTTCCAATGAAAATGTTTGTTCCCATGTTCACCCATGTTTAGGAAGGTGATATGAATAGCAGACACAAGCCTCTGAGGACAATACCTTTCACCCACTTTACATTTATAATAAACTCCCAAAGACAGAAAGCTGCCAAATTTCAGTAATTACAAATAAGGCTTGGGCTCTTGCACATGTGTAAGAGTGTACAAGCTTTTCTTTTCTCTGCGCTATTTTTTCCTTCCAATTTACCTTCTGAATTAGGATTTCCTAAGGCAGATGATAATAGAATTGGGCTCAAATCAGGACAAACTTTATCATCTAACTCAGAATTGAGTCCATCAAACCCTTAAAGATGCAAAAATCCGGGTTTTTCCTCTGATCCTTCCAATTGCTTAGAAGGGAGGGTGGCAAGAACAAGGGAAGATAGAAATTAAATTCAATGGGAAGAGGTTGATACTGTTATTAAGTATTTGGGGGATGATGAAAGAGAAGAAAATACCACATTTGGAAGGTCTTTGGATGATCCAACACATTGGCATCAGAGCTGGGGAGATCAGTGAGGGGTACTGGTGAGATCGGGAAGTGACAGAGAAGCCAGAGGGTACTCTAATGTTGGAAGTAGTTTCTTCTGGATGCTCATCGTTTGGTTAAGAAAGGACAAGGAGCAAAGAAAATATTATGAACACATGAACACTTATGCCATTATGTCCCCATTATGTCCACTACATCAGTGTTTGAGTTAATTTTTTTTTCATTATCCTTTCCCAGATATTTCAAGCAACATTTTGGGTTTTATTTTATTCTTGGGACTGCTTGGGAATGAGTTCTCATTTTCAGCAGGAGCTGTCTAGCAAGTCAGAGCACACATGGGCTACATCCAGATAATCCCACGGGAACCTTCCAGGTACAAGTATTAAGCCTGAATACACAAAGTTTGTGCTCCCATGTAGGGTTTTGCTGGAAGTGCCTGTTGTGAGTGCTAGAACAGCACAGCCATTGGGCACACAGATATGCACGGAGCACTGGGAAGAGGGCCTCCTCCAAGCTGGAGAGCCGCACCTGGGCGTAACTCTCAAGAGCGCATCCTAGCTCTTTGCTTTCCTTCTCTGCCTCTGATACACTGCATGTGTAACTGTGCCTGGCCACAGCCTTCAAGGCTCTGACCATGCTTTGCTGGTTTCTTCTGCTCCCTTCTCAATCCTGTATGGTTACTGCAGATGTATATGGGAATGCCTGGGGTCCTGGTTGCCCCAGGCTACCCTTCACTGGACTTACATTATTCTAGTCTGTACAGAGGGATTGTGTCCATGTTGGTGAGGGCACTGCTCTGCCAGCCTGGCTTCTATCCCTATAAAATCAGCCAACTCGACTCTTGAAGTTTTGCAACAGGATCAACCAGCTTGATTAAAATAAGATTGTTTCCAGAAAGTCAACAATATCTAGAGAATTAATGCAAACATATAGATATATATGGTCTTTTAATTATTTTCTACTAATATATACTATTTGGTTCTGGTACAGCAGATGTATAATTTAAATACATCTTTAAACACCACATGAGTGCATGGATAGAATAATCAACATGTGTATTGTGCAATCTTAAGATATTACAGTGTAACAGAAGTTCAATGCACATGTAATGACTTACAAATGTTAAGTATGTCATTATATAATACTAATAATCGTAATAAATATAATAACCACAGTACAATAACAATTGTAATATTGGTGCTTAGCATTTGTAGAGCGTGTTTCAAAGAAGCCAACTGGGTGCAATTTTGCTCAATATTATATGAACATAGAAATAATAGCCCCTTGCCATATTTTCTCTTGCAAAATATGGGACAAACTGGGGTTACACAAGGTGGCAGTGAAAATATAGCAAGAATAGCATTAAGTTGTGAGACATGTCCAAGAGGCTTACTAGCAAACAAGAGCTGGCAATGAAACTGAAATTATAGGAAATAAATCTTGGCAGTTATATCTGAACTTTTAAGAAGTGTTCTACAGTGTCTGCTTAATTAAGCTCCCATCTACCTAGTAAGATGTTATTTTATTATATTATATTATATTTTTATATAATATAATATATAAAAAATATATATAAATATAATATAAAATATATAAAATATATTAAAATATATTAATATATTAATTTATTAATTTTATAATTAATTAATATATAATTTATAATTAATTAATTAATTATTAATTATTATAATTAATTAATTAAAATTAATATATAATTTATAATTAATTAATTATTATATTAATATATATACTATAAATTAATATATTAATTTATAATTAATTAATATATATTAATATATTAATATATAATATATAATAAAAATATAAAATATAATATATAAAAAAATAATATATAATTATATTATATTATATTATATTTTATTATATTATATTATAAGATGTTATTTCAAAAGTTTAAAAAGAAAGTAAATCAAAACTCTTAAAGAGTTTTATCTGAATTACAGGCATAAAGTTAAGGAATGCACAACTTAGTTTTAGACTACTGAATTTCTGAAATTTAGGACTGGACATCTTTTGGATGTCCTCACTGACATCAAAGTCCAAATATCATTCACCAATGATCATAGTAACTCTGTTGAAACTCAACTCAGCTGGAACTCCCTGCACCAGCTGGCTTTGACTACAATGCACTGATAGGGAACAAGCAACTCTTCCATTTCTTTTATCTCCAAATATCCCCATCAGCAGATCTAGCTGCCTTACCCTGGATTTAGAAGCCAGATCTTGAGTCAGCAAGCTCATGTGAACAGGCAGTGTAAGCAGTTAGGGACAACAGCTGAAGGGCACTGTCATAAAAGCATAAAATTCTGAATAATTCTGAAAAATTCATAATTTTTTCAGCCCTAGGCACAAAGAGAAATTGCTACACTATTTTATAAATCTCTGGACATTAAAACTACGGGGCTTAACTCAGAGTTAAGGTCTCTGGATGTTCTTGAACCTTATCTCCAGGCTTTTCCTCCTCAGAAAATCCCAGCATGATAGAAGATTTTTGAGAGACTGTCATTCTGTGGCAGTAAACTACTCTCAGAATAATTCTGACCAGCTCTAATTTTATCAGCATTTCTTTTGGTTCCTTTAATGTTTAACACACAATATCGCACAGGTGCAAACTTTATGACATACCTGATTTTAAGGACAATTGTCTACATTCTGCATCAGACAGTGTTTAAGGTGGAATTTGTAAAATATATTGTCTGCATGCATCTTTCTTAGCCTTACAAACTGATTTCTAAAGTTTACCATAATATGCTCAAAAGCAAAGAGCTAAGAACATGAAAGTGCAGACAGAGAAGTAATGTGCTTTTATTAGTATTGTGAGATAGTAAAGGAATATCATTAGTTTGTGTTAATTAGTTAATATTGGTATAGTTATTCCAACATAGAATATGATCTGTATAAGCATTATGTTGTTGCAATTGTTACTGTTGTTATTGTTGTATATTATTGCTATGCTGTCAAATCACAATGATCTGCATTGTTCTTGCTGCTAGGTGCTTTGGAAATTAATACATATCTAAGAATATGGGCATTAGATCAATCACTGATAACACTGAAATGAGTCTTTGAATCTGTTTTACAAATGACAAGAATGTTTGTGCTCCTGTTGCTGTGATACTCACTATGAACTTCCTTCCTATATCAGGTATTTTCTCCTTTCTTTCATATGAGTTGATAATCACTGTTCACTGAATTTGAATGTATACAGATGCCATACTATGTTGGTAATATTTCTATTTGCAACAAATTTTACATTCATTATCAAATACTTTCTACTATTTCAACAGCTGAGTTTGTTGGAAATCCTTAGATCTTCATTCTGGAGTTGGTTATACATGTGCTAAAAATTAATAATTTCTTAATTTTTGTGCTGATTGTTTGGTTTTCTTCATATAAGCATCTGATGAAAGGCAAACATGAATTTGCCTAGTAAGACAGTTCAAGGTATTATAAATACTGACCAATGAGCTACCTTCTATTTTGTATATATAGTTTATAATGATAAGTACGGTACCGTATAATCATAAAATGGCTTGTATTGTAAGGGAACCCAGGGATCACCAAATTCCAAAACCCCTGCCACGGGAAGAATCTCTAGATCAAGTAGTAGATCAGACTGCCCAGGGCCCCATCCAACCTGACCTTAAATATCTCCAGGGATGGCGCATTCACATCCTCTCTGAGCAATCTGTTCCAGCACCTTACCACATTTTCAGTAGAAACACTTTCCACTGACATCTAACCTAAATCACCCCTCCTTCAGTTTACAGCCATTCCCCCTTCTCCTATCAGTATCAACCCATGTAAAAAGTTTACTTCCCTCATGCTTATAAACTTCCTTCAAATATGGAAAGGCTGCAAGGAGCTCTCTTGCAGCCTTCTGTTGTTCAGGCTGAACAAGCCCAGTTCCTTCAGTCTATCCTCATAAGAGAGGTGCTCCAGTCCCTGGGTCATCTTCACGGACTTCCTCTGGACTCTCTCCAAAAACTCCACATCTTTCCTGTGTTGGGGGCTCCAGACTTGGACACAGTATTCCAGATGAGGCCTCACGGGAGCAGAGTAGAGGGAGATAATCACATCCCTTGCACTAATAACAACACCTCTTCTGATGGAACCAGGATACTATTGGCTTTTTTGTGCTGCATACTCACACTGCTAGCTTGTTTTTCATCTATCAGGACCCCTAAATCCTTCTCAGTAGGGGTATTCTCAAGGATTTCTTCTCCCAGCTTGTATACATATCTGGAATTACCTCAAACCAAGTGCAAAATCTTGCACTTTGCTTTGTTAAATCTCATTAGGTTCACAAGGGCCCACCTTTTGAGTCTGTCAAGATCTCTCAGAATGGCATTCCTTCCTTCTGCTGTATCAGCCTCACCACTCAGCTTGATGTCATTGGAAAACTTGCTGAGGGTGCACTTAATCTCATCATCTATGCCAATGATAAAGATGTTGAAGTGTACTGGACACGAGACAGACCCCTGGGGGACATTTTTCTTTCCTGGCCTCCATCTGGATATTGAGCCATTGACCGCGATCCTCTGACTGCGACCTTCCCACCAATTCCCTACCCACTGAATAGTCCACCCTTCAAGTCCATATCTTTCCAATTTAAAGATATGTTTGTGGTGGGGAACTGTGTCAAAGCCCTTGCAGAAATCCAGGTAGATGACATTATTTGCCTTTCTTTTGTTCACTGATGCCATCACTCTATTATAGAAAACCACCAGATTGCTTAGGTACCACCTTCCCTTGGTGAAATCATTCTGGCTGTTTTGGATCACCTGTTCATCCTTCATGTGCCTTAACATGCTTTCCAGGAGGATCTGTTCCATGACCTTCTCAGGCACAGAGTGAGGCTCACGACCCTGTAATTCCCTGGGTCCTCCTTCCTCCCTTTCTTGTAAATAAGAGTAGTGTTTCCCTTTCTTCAGTTCCTGGAGACTTCCCCTGACAGTCACAACTTTTCAAATATAGTGGAGAGTGGCTTAGCAACCATATCAGCAAACTCCCTTAGGAATATGGGTTTCATGTCATCCAGTCCCATGGACTTGTGCACATTCAGTCTCATAAGTTCATCTTGGACTTACTCTGCTCTTAAGTGGGGGAAATTTGCTCCCCCAGTTCCCAACTAGAGGTTCAGTGGTGTGATGTTCATGGATGTGAGAATCCTAGCTGTCAGAGGAGACTGAGGCAAAGAACTCATTGTGTACCTCAGTCTTCTCCATGTTTGTTCTAGCCAGTGCTCCTTTCTCATTTAGCAGAGGAGGTATGCTTCCTTTGGACTGTCTCTTCCGACTTATGTATCTATAGTATTCCTTCTTGTTTTTAACATCTCTCGCCTAGTTCAGTTCCAAATAAATACATACAAATTGACATAACATTTTGTTGCTAATAATATAGTATAATTTGCAGTGTGACCTGATTAGAACTTTGCATTATTGAGTGTGATTCTTGTTGTAAATCACTTCACTAATCAAGAAGTTATAAGCAATACCCTTTGGGGGCAACCTATTATTTTTGCATAGGTAAATGTGACAAAACAAAAGAAGTGAGACAAATCATAACATCAGACACAAAGAATAAAGAAAAAGATTTAAAAAAAAAAAAAAAAAAAGAATAAGATGAGACAAAACACAACTGAGATGAAAGAATTTAAAGGTTAGTGTTGGTCATTTGTTGATGTCTGATTTCTTCAGGTATAGTGCAAACTATTTCTTTGAATGCCTCACGTACATGAGAATAAACTTATTTCAAAGTAAAAAAACTCCATCGCTACTTTTTTTATCCTAACCAAAATAAATCACAGGACCATAGATTTTTACTGGCCATTCAATGTGAAAGAAATAACTATATTTCTGCTCCTTTAAATTGTGGCATTTTGTTACAGATCACAGAGTGCCACAATCATTTCTCCTCTATTTGGTTTCAGTGTAGGTTATCAGACTAAAAGGTGATCTTTATCTGGGTGAGCTACTGGAAAATCTCGGTTTTGCTCCACTCCCAGTAATGAATCACCTGGTAACTCATGAAGCAGTTAACTAATGAAGCAAATAACAACAAAACCAAGAATACCTTATCTCTAATCATTTCTTACTGGTGACAGAAATAATTGGCATTTTTGGACTTAATTAATATCAGCAGATTTCTCTGCAACTAATGCCATAGACATGGATTCAAATGGCCTATGAATACAAATCTCTAGACCAGGATTAATTGCATTATTTTTATAAAACATAGACTTCTGTAAATAAACTTTATTTTCAAATGAATTTGGACTTTCTGAGAAGCATCTGCATAATGTCTTGGAGGATTATTTGTTTTTTCTTTGTTTGGAACTCAAGCTAATGCTGCTTTGCACCTAATTTGCTCATGCTTAGTCAGGACCAGCATCCAGGGACACATATTCATTGCTGACATCCACAAACTCTTTGGCCTACATTCAGCCTGACAGGGGCTGGCAGAAAGCAGTGTAAAGTCTGCTGTTGTATACAGGCCTCATTATCATCTGAGATGGAAGAATCATTCTACAATTAATATAAAAAATACTATTTAGTGAGGCCGTTATAAGCAGAGAAACATGTACTCTATTCCTGTTACTCACAAACTAATTAGTATGTATTATGTGAACTACACATTTATCATATACAGAATTATTGCATTCTTTTTTGGTCTGAAGATTATAGAAATTCTCCTTTTCTTTTTTTAATTATTATTTTTATTGTTCTTTCTTTTTTTTTTTTTTTTTTTTTTTTTTGACCATTTTATACTGATAGATCCCAAATTCTTTGCTCCTATTTGCAGATATCTTTAACTATCTGAATTTTTATCTGCATACTGTGATCGCTGAAGTGTGACTGAAACTTAAACACTAATAAAAGAGTCATTTTCCAGCTGGACATGCCAATTAGTTTTCCACTCATCTTTAAAATAAGTGAAATTTGTGTTAAAATTAACTTCTCTGTTGTAGCACTAAACTGAAATTCCCAAGTGAAGGAAATGTACTTGTTCAGATTCTGCACCTCATTTTCAGACAGTTAAGTGTAGGAAAGGTTAATTTCTCCATCATTCACTACCTGAGTATCTAATGAAAGACAAAAGGGTGATCCATAGGACAGCATAGACATTGTCTCACCTGTTTCTGCCCCTAGAATCTGTCCCTTCTGAGGTGAAATCTTACCTCCTCTGGACTTGGAGAGATGGAGAACTGCCCTCAGGTGACCTATCAATAGGTAGAAAAAGTTCACTAATGTTGCATATATATTTTACTTCTTGAAAGAATATAAGCACTTGATATTAATACTCCTTTGAGAAGGACTGCAGCTGAGAGAATGCTGTAATGAGATTGGCATTTTACAAGAGAAATTGGTACTATTTTCCTAAAATGCACCAGTGGTCTCCTAGTTATATTTGTGCTTGAGAGATAAGCCAAATACCATTACTCTGTCCTGCAGTAGTCTGTATTTTTAGAAAAGATGAAATAACCAACACTTGCATTTTTTACATCTGTGATGTGAACCAATAACCCCATGAAATTGGATGAGCACTAACCTTCTGTGAAAAACGATTAGCCCTATGTTCTAAGATAAAAATAATAAAATATGAAAAAATTTTGAAGGACAAAAATTGCTCCTCCTGAGCTGAGAATTAGATTTCTTTGTGAAATCGCTTAGACAATTACATTTTTTCCAGAATCTTATGAAGCAGCAAGTAACATTATTCATTAAGATTTAATGAAATACACAGAGAAGCTTGAGCATTGGATCTATTTTTCAAAACACAATATGTGAGCTGAGATTTCTGTTCATGCTTTTCATCTTGATATACAAAAATACTGTGAATGCATGCAAGTAGACTTTGCTAGTGCTGCTATCAGGGAGACATTAAGTATGAAAAAACCTGTACTGAGCTTGATGATTTGCCAAGCACATGCATTAGTTCATTGAAATTCTTGCTGAAACCCAAATAAAAAAACTTTGTTTTTCACATATTTCCAATTTTGCTCTAGGCACAATGACAGTCTTTGTTTCTGTTTCTGCTTTGTTTTATTTTTACCCTAACGACATTTTGTACAGACTGTAACCAAATTTTCTGAGAAGAATCCTGAAATGTTTCCTCAAATACACTCTAATGTTTATATTTTTCAATTTCTTTTGATTTTTTTTTCCATAGTATGTTTTCTGGTATGTCATGTGTAATTCTAAAAAGAAAAGGGAAGAAATTCAGTGTCTTGATTCTACTAATTTAGTCAGATTTCACTGTACCTCTTCAAAGAAACTGAAAAATATAATTACAGAGAACGTGATTAGAAAGACATAATGCGGTTTTATTTTATTTTTTAATAGTTTGATGGTTATGACACTGAAATTCTACTTTAAAAATGATGAAGAAATTTGGGTATCACAGAATCACAGAATTGTAGGGGTTGGAAGGGACCTCCAGAGATCATCGAGTCCAACCCCCCTGCCAAAGCAGGTTCCCTACAGCAGGTCGCACAGGTAGGCATCCAGGCAGGTCTTGAACGTCTCCAGAGAAGGAGACTCCCCCACCTCCCTGGGCAGCCTGTTCCAGTGCTCCGTCACCTCACTGTAAAGAAGTTCTTGCGCATGTTTGTGCGGAACTTCCTATGCTGCAGTTTCCAGCCGTTTCCCCTTGTCCTGTCTCCACTCACCACTGAAAAGAGTCCGGCCTTGCCATTCTGCCCCCCATACCTTAGATATTTAGGGTATTTACCTTTGTCTAGAAAACGGTGCAATTTAAGATCTTAAGAACTTACTTCACTTGACAGTTCAACTTGTGTTTTAAAAGAAGGAATACATTTCAGGAAAAGACTTGCTGATCTGTTTTTCATAAGGTATTTATTACATTCACTAACTATCAGCAAAATGAAAGCTGTTGAATAAATTCAAGGTTATTAAAATTTTGGAAGATGTATGAAGAAACAATAGTCAATAGTTGTTGCTGTAGAAAAATTAAGCCTTGGAAATACAAATGATGTGCTGAGAGGAGAGATAAGATAGACTGGAAAGAAGGCTAGTGCCACAAACTGGGAGAGTGTCTGATTACAAGCCCCCCCAGCAGCAGTGTAGAGTCATCCTTCCTGGTAGATTCTTGGAGATTTTCTCTGTGTAACCCTGTAAGGGAACATGCTCTATATACTTCATATTTTGGGACAAGGTAAAAAAAAACTGATAGTATTCATCTCCTTTTCTTTTTTGTACCAAATCCAAGACACTCCAGCTTTCAGCTATCTCACTTCTTCCCTCAGCTGCACAGAATTCTTATCGCTACCTGAATACTTTTCTGATAAGTAAATTATTTTTTCCACAGAGCCAATATTACAAGTACCATGACCCTAGAGAGAGCACTTGGAAACACCAATAAGATTAAATGTTAATTATAGAAGCTGGGAAATGAAAGAAAAGTGCTGTCATCCATCTACAAAACATAAAGTTGTCGGAGGATGGCAAAATGGGAGTGCTTTGATAACAACCATCCATTAGGAACTTATTCAGATGTTTCCAACTGGGCTCTGTTTGCCCTTGAGTTTCAATTCTCTCTGGCTAGAAATAGGATAGAGAATGTTCTGCTGTACTCTAGACTGAAGGAAATGATAGATGTTTTCATTCATGTGGAGGATACAGATATAGGAATTGGGATAAAGTTCTTACACAACTCCACAGAGTTCACCTTTATACTGAGCCCAGTGATTTTGTTTAAACCTGATATCTTCTAATTCTCAAATGAAGTCAGGTATTTAACCCCCAATAGGCATAGATGGGGAACATTTAAATACCTATAGGACAACAGATGAAAATGACTCATGCATTTTCATACTAAAGGTGAAGACATAATGTTCTCATGTTGTACTTCACAGCCTGCTTTGATTTGCTGTATGGCTTTTCTAACTGCATAGCCTGCATAATTTTCCTGTTGAGTGAGCTTTTTCCTGTGTAAGACAGTGAAGAACTGATGTATCCAAGAGCACCATATCAGAGTTAGCCTGGATCCCATAGAAAAACAATTTTACTGAATTCTGTCCTTGACTGTATTGTCTGTTCCTCTCCTAAGCAATGTAGTTCTCTAATGAACCTGGACAGTTTCCCGTATGTGAATATGTATGAAATTCATACCTAGGCTGGATGTGATGGAACACTGATTTGGCCAAATCTTTGAAGTGAATGTGCCTAGAACTTTTCCTTTTGGTGAGCTCTTCCAGAAGAGTTGTAACATTGGCTTTTAAGCTTGAAAGTGAATATTGATAGGAGTATAAACATTAGGAGAGAAATTTTTGAATAACTGCAGAGCAATAAAGCATTTATAAGCAATGCCATATCCTTCTTGTGTTGGGGGCTCCAGAACTGGATACAGTACTCCAGGGTGGGCACCCTACACCAGCACAGCCTGTTCCCTATGCACTCTTTGTTGGTTTCATGAGCTGACCAGGTGCTCTCTGATAAGATCATATACTGTCTCTGAAGAGGGAGGACTGCACTTTTTCCAGCAGAGGCAAAGTGTAAATCACTGTTCTAACTCATCTATCTTACTGATTTTCACATGATTTCTCTTTTCTTTGAGATACAATAATTGAAATGATAATATCTTGTATACTATAAAATGGAAGAATATTACAAATATAAATGTGCAAGTAGTTCTGAATATCCTAGAGAAGAGATTTGCTGAAATATATCCTAGAGAAGAGAAATTTACTGAAATATTCTTTCATTCACTAGACCTTAGAGTATACAAATTCTTAAACACATTTTGGAAATGAAGTCAAATATTTATATAGAGGGAGATATCCCTACCTATAGCAGGGAAGCTGGAACTAGATGATCTTTAAGGTCCCTTCCAACACAAACTATTCTACAATTCTACAATTTTATGATTTTTTGTTTACGTTAATATCTTGAATATCTATCAATTATCAATACTTAAGATTTTGCCATTCTATTTGACATAATGTTTATGAGAATAAAGCATATATTATTTGATGCAGATCATCTTCGGTGATCTGTTCAGAAGAGAACATAAAAGGTACTTTTATAATTTGGAGTACTAACAAAATAAAACAAATAATATCAAGGTCACTAATATTGAGATCATTAATCAGGGTCAAGTCCTTGCTGTGCTAGACATATTCCAAACTGACACAGGATACTCAATTACTTAATTACAGAGAGAAATCTAAGTGAGTAGAACGTTCCAGTTCTATATACCATTTTTAACTCATATAATTTCTCAAGATTTTTGTGGAGTCTTTAGATCTGCTCACATCTTTTTCCATAAAGAAAAATAGATTAAACTGGAGAAAATCTACTTCTAGAATTTTTCAAGCAGATTTTCACTTTTATCACATATCAGACTTAGAACAAGCTTAAATATTCTAGTGCCATTTATGAATGTCGGTGTAGGAATAATCACTGAAGTTTTATCACATTATTTGTATTACCATCTTTAGGAAGGACAGAGGTAATTTTTCTGAAATCTTGACAGCTTGCTCTCAAATAATTGTAGGGAACCATTTGTGAGTTGATATAGGCGGCACTTAAATGAATATATTGTGTTAGTTGAACAGCAAAAGCATTTGAACAAATAGCAGATGCAACAGCTTCAATGAAAGCAGAACCAAAGGTTTGTAAAACATCTAGTTGTAGATGTTTTCCTGCCAAAAAAGCATGTTATCTTCTACCTTTAGGTTGTAAAATCAGTCATGCTGGATCCAGTGCCTTTATAAAATTCACGACTTGAAGAACAGAGAGCAGAATTAGTGTTTGGAGAGTTTCTTGCAAAGTAGCAATATAACTCTTACACTCTGAGTCTAATATCTGCATCAGAAAGCAAAGATAATATAGATACAACTGAAAACCACAGCTAGTGTTGGTATTTCCATGCACATATAACTTATATTTCTTGGAGAAAGCACAACCTTACACTTCAAGAAGAGTTAATTTGGCTTTAAATATAAGCAGAGAAATTCTGCATTTGTTCAGGAGGAACATCACTTTTTACAGCATCTTGCTTTAAAAGAAAAAAAAAAAAAAAAAAGGAGCTGTTTGAAGCTTTTCAGAACTGTGAAATGTTCAAAGTTTAACCTGAGATAGACCAACTAGCAGAATGAAAATGAGGTGAGCAAAAAGAAATGAGAAATATAGTTTCCATGTGACTTAGCAATTTGTCACTTCTATCTCACTGCCTTTTATGATTCATAGCTAGAGAATACAAGATAGCACTATATATTGCAAAATCTTACAAACAGAAGTTTTAGGGTGGATAAGCTACAAGCTATGTAAGTCTTAAAAAAAGAAATGCCAATAAAAGTTTTACAGCTTTGCATTTGTTTTCTGTGCACACAGAATATATACCTTTCTTTTCTTTATACATGGACAAATTTTCCTGAATTTTCATCTTTGTTATTTTCCTTGCCATAAGCCTAACTTTTTGTAGCTTTAAATGACCTAAAATAATTTTGTGTAACAACTCAAGACTTTAAAACTTTTAAATATTAATCTCTTCAAGAAGCAGAATGTTCTGAGTCTCTACAGGATGAGAGTGCAGATTCTAATGATATAAAATGAATTTTTCCCTGCAGTTCTGGATAAGATTTTGAAGACAGCACAGACGCATTTGACAGAAATATTGTTTGAAAGTAAATTGTTACCCCTTTTAAAACATATGATACTGCAGTAGGGACAATGAATAGTGATTATGATTAAAATATTATAATTGTGATTTGTTTTCAGAAAGGATAGCAAATAATGTTGTAGAATTTACATTTAATTCATTTTGGGAAATCTCTCTGAGATGTTAGTGAAAGTACATTATGTCTACTCTTTTGCAGTGTTCAATCAGACAAATTAAACCAGGAGTCATTTGTGATAGTAAAGCATTTGCCATAGTGTCTTCTGGAAGAAGAATATGGAACATTATTAACGAAATAGCAAAAACTAGTAGATTAAGAAATATCAGCATTAATCAGCATTACAGTTTTAAACTAGAAAATCATAAGATTGTTCAGCCTGGAGAAGAGGAGGCTCAGGGGAGACCTCGTTGCTCTCTATAACTTCCTGAAGGGAGGTTGTAGTGAGCTGGGGGTCGGCCTCTTCTCTCGTGTCATTAGTGATAGGACCAGGGGGAATGGTTTCAAGCTACAGCAGGGGAGATTCAGGCTGGACATGAGGAAGTATTACTTTTCAGAAAGGGTGGTCAGGCACTGGAATGGACTGCCCAGGGAGGTGGTGGAGTCAGCGACCCTGGGGGCGTTCAAGGAAAGCCTGGATGTTGTGTTGAGGGACATGGTTTAGTGGGAGCTATTGGGAATAGGTGAACGGTTGGACTGGATGTTCTTTTAGGTCTTTTCCAACCTTGGTGATTCTATGATTCTATGATTCTATAAGATTTCTTAGGAAAAAAAGAAGAGGAAAAATTTACTTTGGTATTACATTGCAATTGCAGTTCCAAAATCTTACATTTTCAAGATCTTTTCTGAAACTTTCGTGGCCAGAAAGTTTTGAGAATACTTATTTTATTGTCTGATAGGACTTGCATCTGGGAATGAAAGTTGTAAGGAGAGCTGAGGTTCTCTTGGGAATACTAATGTATGTACATAGGTGAGATTTTAGAAAAACAGAAAATAAAATTGCATAATGTAATGAATTTTCAAAGTTTCAGACGTTCCCCATTTTCACAATACAACATGCCAGTACTTTTCAGAGAGCTAAATGAGCAACATTATTTTATAGAGAGAAGCTAAAAAATATAGGTAAATGCACCTGAGTTATTGTTATATTTTTTAAAAAATGTAGTTGATTTTGGAATACTAACTAGAAACCAGAATATAAGAAATGGTGAGATAAGAAACATCAAACGTCATCTAACACACCATAGAAATGGATAGCAACATTTCACAAGCAAATGTCAGTTTTTAGCATCAATATTTCATCCTATAACTAGCCATTATAAAATATGAGATTACTTTTTTATGTATAAAAAAAATAAATTTAAAAGAATTACTGAAATCTAAATCAGCATACTGAATCGCTTCCAGCAACCTGTGGATAGTCAGTGCAAACTGCAGGGAACTGGTGCATGAGAGTACTGTGTGACACACGACTTATTAAGTAAAGGGCTACATTCTACATTAGCTTCATTATTGATTGGACTAAATCTCCAGAGAGAATTCCAACGTGCATTATCTGCCACATGGGATGGTTTAACTCAGAAAGGTATCTTGAAAGTAGGTTATAAATGTAGTAATTTGTTGAAATGAGGCTGAAAGCCAATGAACTACAGATAAAATATGATAATAGCACTTCAACCTTGTATTTTAGTAACTGACAAATTTTAACTGCTACATTTAGGACAACTTGTGGATTATTTGCATTAGTAATAATTGTTTAGTAAAACGAAATTCTGAATGTGACAGTGACATAAAGATTTACAATCCATCTTTGCCAGAATATGCATTGGAACAATCTTACAAATTAACTAAAGCAAAATTAATTCTCCTTCCTGTATCTTTGGGAATTTTAAGATTTTGACATTTACACTGACACTGGCCTAGATGTCGTATTCATTAAGCACATCACTACATCTAAAAAGAGGTTTAAATAAAAACATAATTTCTGTACATAAAAATGAGATTTACACCAATGAAAATAGTTGTGCAAGTGCTTACCCATTGCCTTAGCTGGTCTTTAAGGGCTTTGGAGAGTTTTGTGTTGCTCATCAATTGGTCTGGAGACGCTCAGCCAGTCACGAATTTCAGTGATAGAGAATAAGTTTTGAGTTTAGTATCATGGTGGAACACAAAGCATAACTCCGCAAGTTCTGCTGCAGCACCAGAATGCAAGTAATTATGTTACACTGGAAAAAAAAAAAAAAAAAAAAGAAGAAATTAACTCAAGCTCTGGGGAATTTGCAGTATAAATTGGACTGTTAAAGAAAAGAAAGGAAAAATAGAAAAAATGGCATGGAGGTAGATTTGTGCATGAAAGTGAAAGGAAAACAAAATCATTTAGATCACTTGCCTGGAAGTCAAAGAACAACTATGGTTCAGGTCCAAAGGTGCTTTGAACTTTTCTTAATGTGAACAAAGCAATGAATTCAATGTGGAAGAGAAATTCAAATGAGGACAAAAAAAATAAAAGTACCTGGGCTGGAAGATTAAATGTTGAAAAGTGAAGTACTGAATGAAGCTAAGTCATGTGCAAAAACTGACGCTTCAAAAGATAAGAATGAAAGGAAAAGGAAAATTCTTAAGATTTAATCAATTGGCAGGTACCTAAAAAATCTCCTTCTCAGCAATGGGAGCCTTCCTGCTCAGTAGAGAAATCTCTGTAATGGGAAGAACGTTCCTTTATCAGCTATAGGTGCTTTTGTTTTTAGCACACCAAATAGAGAAGACCTATTGGACTTTTTACCAGGTAAGTAATATTTCCAGTTATAAAGCCTTGATTAACAGCTCATTTGTGAAAATCCATTCACGTGCTTAGCAGGGTTTTCCTAAAAAGGACATATTTGCCTTTTCTGGATATGTGTCTGGATGTTATAGGCTGAAGTCAGATGACTAGAAGAATAAAGAAAAATGAAACAAAGATGACAAGTTATATATTTCATACATGAAGCATTCTAGCAAATAATAAGAAAAAAAAAGATTTATCCTGGGCTGAGAATATCAGACACATACTGTAGCTTCAATGATTGCATTTCTTTTTTCTTCGTGAGACTCAACAAGAAGTGAGTAAGTGCATTGACTGACTTACTGAATGTTTCATTTTCCTGGGTATGCTTTCACAGACAAAATAAACTATGCCTGACATTTAAAAAATGTCATGTGGATTGATAATTGCTGCATTTTATACATCAAAATATGCTTTAAAAAAAAAAAAAAAAAGAGAGAGAAGAAAAAAAAAAGAATGGATAATTGTAATAGAGTGGCAAATAAGATTAAGTTGAATATTGAAAGAAATTTTTTTGATTTATCATTAAGCAAGACAAAAGATACCTGTCAAGACTTTTAGCCATTAGAAATGATGTTCCGTTCTTCAGTAAGAAAGACTTAAGTCCATTACTTCATAACCTTCATGATCAGTGAACAAATAATTCTTCTCTTCCTTCTGTATTTTGAGAAAATTTCATGAAAAACTCCTGTTACTATATTTTTTTTATTTTGTTCAGAATAACACAATCCAATGCTTCATTTTTATTTATTATTATTATTATTATTATTATTATTACCATCATCATTATCATTATTATTATTATTTTCTCATGTTTTCTTTACTCTTGTAGGTTATATTGATTTCTTATAATTTCATCAGAAAATGGATTTTTTCTAGGTTAGAATTGCATCAGTCTTATCACCAGATCTCACTGCTATTCAGCCTGGGTAGCTCTTATTTTTTTCAGAGACATGGATACCTGTGCTAAGGTATGTTACAATTTAGGGAGTGAGAAAAATAAGTTCAGCTTTGGAAGAGCAAATTGTGAATCCAGATTTCAGCAATGAAACCCCATGCATCCACTGTGCTGAATGCTTCCTTAACACAAAACAAACAGTTGCCAGTTTCTCTGTGTCTGTTTCACTATATCTTGCTCTCAGAAACTTCAGATGCACTTGTGCAGAAAATTACAGAGTAAGCAATCAAAATCTATTCATTTCATACTGAAAAGATGTTACAAATGTTGAGAAGCATTTGATTAGGGTAATTTTACAAATAGACTGTCAGTGCTGTATATTTATCAGCTACAGTTTCTCTTGAAGTGCCCCTTTGAAGATTGATTTTCCAATAGTTCCTGATCATATGACAAATACATAACTGAAGAACTTTTTGCTGCATCCAGTCCACTATTGTTATATGTAATAAAGGTTTTTTCTTCAATCACTTATTTAGTGGCATCTTTAAACTACATAGTTAAATTTTAAAAACAGTTGAATTTGCGAGAATAATATAGAAAATCTTTCCTCTGATCACAGACACACAGTATCATAATTGGCTCGAGTTGAAAAGGACCCTAAAGATTATCAATTTTGAACCATCGCCAATGGCAGGGTTGCCAGCCACTAAATCTGGCACTAGATCAGGATGCCCAAGGTACCATCCAACCTGATCTTGAACACCTCCAGGAATGGGGCATTCACAACTTCTCTGGGCAGTCTGTGCCAGTGCTTCATCACTCCCTCAGTGAAAAATTTCCCCCTAATATCTAATCTTTCTCCCCTCTTATAGTTCAAAGCTGTTCCCTCTTGCCCTATCATTATCTCCCTCCTGATTATAAGTTCCATTTCAGTATTAGAAGACCACAGGGAACTCTTCCAGGAGCCTTTTCTTCTGCAGGCTCAACAACTGCAGCTTCCCCAGCCTATCTTTGTAGGAGAGATGTTAAAGCCTTTGGATCATCTCTGTGGCCTCCTCTGGTCTCGCTCTAACAGCATCCTTTCTATACTGAGTGGCCCAGGCCTGGATGTGGGACTCCAAATTGGATCTCTAGAGACCAGAGTAGAGGAGAACAATCGCCTCCCTCACCCTGCTGGCCATTCGTTTGTTGACATAGCCCAGGATACAACTGCCCTTCTGGGCTGCAAGCGCACCCTGCTGGCTTATAGTGGTAGTAGATTTTGGTTGATATAAACATCAGCTCGAACATATCTCTACTGCTGGACGTGAGTGCCATGCCTTCTTAGCCTCACTGAAGTTAACTTGTTAAATTAGTTCGGTCTTTTGATAAGGCAGATTTGCCATCAACGTACAGATCTTCCCTTCTTTAGATCTGAAGATTAACCTTAAACTGAACTTTCTTTAAAATCAGTTATACGTTCTTTAATATCAGACATAGTTATACGTTCTGGTAGAGTTCTTCATACCTCTGTTAGAAACTTCCATACTATTGCTAAAGATTACAATCATTTTTCACACAGACTGTACAGTGGCTGATAATTTTTCTTTCCTTGATTAACCAAGTTACTTTTTTTTTTCTTTTCTTGCTGTCATTCTCCACTGATAATCTTCCACTTCATAGAAAAGTCCTTTATCATTAGTCTGCAAGTTCATGACTTTGCACTTTGTACTACTATCTTTATCCCGTTACTGTTGCTTGAGCTTTCAGGGTCATCCAAGTCCTTTGAGTCTCCTAAATTCTTTCAAATCACCTTTACACTGATAAAGTCTAATAACTTTGAGTCATCAGAAAATGTGTTAGAATGTTTGTGTGTGCCAAGATAATAAATGAAAATATTAAATCAGACCAATCTCAAGGTTGTTCCATGAGGAACTCCTGTAGTAATCTTTCTTTAGCCTGATAATTCCTCTTTCAATGTAACCAAGTGTCTCTTTTCCACTTTAACCAATTTCTTGCCCATCCTACCTGTCTAGAGCATAATAAATAAATGTCCATGCAATGCTACATCAAAGACTCCTTTGAAGCAAATTAGTCTTACTGCAACATTATTCTCTAAAAACAGGCAATCCATTATTTCTCACAAAGCAAAAATTCATGTTTCAGCATAATCCTGTGGACTTTTAATCCTATCTTTATTATCACCTGTAAAGCACTTTGTAAATCCATATTTATTATTGTGATCATAGCAGTTACAGCCTCAGTGAAAAAGAAAGAGCAACAGATGTCATCTACCTGGAAATGAGCAAAGCCTTTGACACAGTCCTGTCACTGCCACAAAAATGATCAGATGGCAGAAGCACCTGAAAAACTGAGGTTACTCAGCCTAGGAAGAAGGCTCTGAGGGGACCTTACAGCAGCCTTCCAATACGTGAAGGGGCCTACAGGAAAAGTGGGGAGGGACTTTTCATAAGGGCATGTAATGAGAGGATGAGAGAAAATGGTTTTAAACTGGAGGAGGATAGATTTAGACTAGATATTAGGATGAAATTCTTTACTGTGAAGGTGGTGAGACACTGGAACGTGTTGCTCAGCGAGGTTGTGGGTGCCCAATCCCTGGAAGCATTTAAGGCCAGACTGCATTGAGCAACCTGGTCTAGAGGGAGGTGCCCCTGCATATAGCAAGGAGGGTTGGAACTAGGTGATCTCAAATTCCTTCCAACCCAAACCATTCTGTGTATCTATGATTCTGTGATTCTATGATTCTATGAAATGAGCCTGTAGTTTAATGGAACATGACTTCCTCTTAAATGTAAACATCACAATCCCTTTTGTGTAGTCACATGGCATTGATAATTAACAAACCAGAAAACTATGTGAAGTGGACTGGAAATTTTCTCACTATATCAAAGTAGCAGCTACTTGCCTCTATTATGATCACCTAAGACTTTTTTTTTTTTTTTTTTTTTTTTAGGGAAAATGTTCATTTATCTTTGGGCCCAGATTCAGATTATCCTTAATTTTCTTTATAACTATTTTATGGACAATGAATCTGTTTTCAATGAAATCTTTCCTTGCTCTTTCCTAAATGTTTTTATTTCCTTTTCAAGGTCTGACTCAGGTGGAAGTTTGGTAATTTTCATTTTAGCAATGTATTTTTCAAATAAAAAATCTAACTTTCTTCATTAATCAGTACTGACTTTTCTATCCAAACTGTCCTTTTTTTTGTTGTCTCGTGTTCATTTTGAATGCTAATTCTGCGTGATTTAAACTTTGGATTTGAGTGATTTCTCAATCTTCTATTTAGAAGATTTTTGAGTTTCAGTTTTTCTAACCTCACAGAGTAGTTGTTATCAGGATAATATCTGAAACAGACTCATAAATACTAATTCCACAGTCAATTAGATGGTTTTGTAATGAGTGCCTGCAAATGATTACCATGATTTTAAGAGTTTGTTGTGATTAAATTACACTTAGATTCTAACCTAAGGAGTAGGAAAATTAAGATCAGTAGATATAGGGAGATTTCATGGGTCCTGCAGAAAATAAAACAAAACAAAACAAACTTTGATACTGTAATTGTAAAAATGTGAAGATATGCCATGCCAGAAGAAATTTAAGGGCTCTTTCTAACGTCTCAAAGCAGAAAGTACAGATCAAATTCCTTTTTTAATCCCTAGATAGCTATAATGAAGAAGTGATACAAACATTGCTCTGTTTGACACATCTCCATCATACTTTTGTAATCTTAAACATTTCTTCTGTCTTGCTTTTTCTTTTCTCTCACCTCACAGCACCGTAGGCTTACTGTTTGGAGCTACTGGGCCATTACAGCTTTCACACTGAGTGATTCCTTGTATTCCACTGGGCATTTCTCTACAATAGATGACCTTTTCTGTTTTTTCCTGTTTTTATTTTATTTTATTTTTTTTAATTACAACAATAGAATTTTGAAGAGAGATGCTCATGATGTTCTCTGCTCATTTTTTGTGGGAGGAGTGTTATCCTTATTTAGGGCAGACTGGCTTGTGACAGCTGCTGTCAAAATGACTGACAAACACTGTGCTTTCTCTGTCATGTGGAGCTCACTTATTTCTGTCTTATTTCCTTGTTTTTCTTTAATCTAAGTGCAAGGTCATTCAGCCTGGTGGAACATAATATACTGTGTTTATGGAAATCATAAAACTCTCATGACCTGCAAGCATAATTTAGGTAAAAATGATAACTGTGAAGATCTCAAAATGAAACAAGAGCTCAAACTGACCAAGTTGTTGAAGGGAGAGGAGGCATAGAGGAAAAGGAAGATTTACAAAGATGTATGGTATCATTTCCGCAAGCCTATTTGTCTTTTTAATATATTGCTACAAAGTAGTCTTTTTTTTCTTATTCCTGAACTGAGGAAATTCCTTTTCAGTCTATCTTAAGAGTCATCAACAACTGATACTTTCTTTAGAACACATTTTTACCAGCCATTAAAGCTTTCTGTCCTGCCAAACTCCAAAATTTGCTTTGTTCCTATGTTGTACTCTAGATCCTGCAGAGGACTAGCAGGGACACTTGTGCATTACTTTTCAGTTAAATATGCACACACAGTATGCATGCACTAACATTACATTAGATCCAAAATTCTAAAGCTTTACTTTGTTGTTGCTCACTGGTGACTCCTGTGGAGAACTGGAAATGAGCAGTGTTTCCTGTAGTTCACCATCTGTAGTCTAAGCAACAATTGTTTCCATTGCTAAAGAATCAGTCCCTGGTCAGCTGGAGATCATCCAGAACAGTTTGCTTTCACAGTGTTGGAATAGTCTTAAATTGCTCTTTTATACATTGTCCAGGGCTGTGCATAGCTGAAGGTTTCTTGTAGCAGCTAAAGAAATTCTAGGTCTTGAAAAGCAGTGTAACAAATCATTGAGAGAATTCAGGCTGAAAAAAGTCTCCAAAGTACATAGTGGTGTGCAAGATACACAAGTGGCAAAACACAAATAAGAGTAAACATCAGCTGAACCACTGGAGTTCACCTGAAGTAGTATACTGACATCAGATTAGATATGAAATAAGAGATCTCATAAAAGATGGAGATCTTTGGAGGCAATGAGTATTCATATTCTAGTTTTTCTAAAGAACCTTCTCCATCAGTCGCAGCCAGTGAATGTCCTTTAATGCATGCTAAAGACATATGATTCTATCTTTAGAAAAGTTTATCTATAAAACACTCATTTCATAAAATGTGGCAAATGGCACCTGAAAAGAGAACTTTATTTCAGATCAGCTTGTTTATGTGATAGTTGAAAAAAAAATACAGTATTTTTAAAGAGCACATATTAAATGTTAAATAAGCTCTTGCCTATCATAAAAATTGTCCTTTTTTTGACCTTCCACACCCACTTACACTTATGACTGATGGCCATATGCTGTTAATGTTTAAATAAGTGCAAAAAGGATCTGATAAAAATTCAGGACAACCATTTTATGTTTATCTACATTTACAATTTCATATTCACAAAGAGATTTAAATAATCAAAGTTCAGTTAAAGTTATTAGTATGAGCATACTTCCATTAACATCCTGATAGAAGCATTCAGAGCACTTTAAAAATAAAAAAAAAATAATAAAATAATTACTTTAGATTCTTCCCTACTGAAAGCTGAAAAGGGCATCAGTGTTTGCATCCCCTTGCAAATTCTGTATCTACAGTGCCATTTATTCTTATATAGCATAATTGAAATGAAATATAACAATATTCTATCCAGTGTAAGTCATAAAACAAAAAAAAAGAAAAAGTGAATGTCTTAAAGTAAAAATCTGAAAGGAAGATGTGACTCAGTATTTTAGAGAGAGAGAGAGAAAAATGCATTTCTCTGACTGAAAATGAATGGTAGAGAATTGCAAACACAAGTAAAAGTGGAGGGGCAACCTGGAAATGTCTTTGGAGATAGAAGTAAGTTTAAGAGAAGAGATCAACTGTGAAAACTGTTGGCTGTTCTTTTCAGATTCAGACTGCAAATTATTAAAACAAAGGATGAGAAAACTGAATTTGTTTGGAAAGAATGAATGTATGAATAAGAACAGATTCAGATTGTTAAGTAATCACAAAGAGATCATCAAGGCATCTAATGGAGCTGTCTACATAAGCCTAAAACTTAACAGGGCCTCTTGAGGATAGATGGCACTCTCTAAAGCATTGTTTGTTATAGGTTTCTCCTGCAGACCTCATAGTTGCCTTGAAGAAGAAGGCACAAGAAACACACCAAAACTATTTTTAATAAACTATTTTCAAATGACTTATTGCAAACATGGGTGGCTTTACTGAATACATTTTTATATTTTCACTAAATAGACCTACTGAGCTAGCAAAAACAACTTCTTATGAACTTCTAGTTGAGTGCATATTTTCATTACAGAGAAATGTGGAGAGTATTATTAAGAAGGTAAATTACCATACAAACATTGAGTTAGCAAAAACACCCTCAGAAACATATGTGTAAAATCTGTAATCTTCACTAACTTAAAAAGAACTACATGTAGCTGTACCTATTACTAATGTGTGGGGATTGCCAATAAATAAAGACTTTCCTGACTGGAGCAGTACTGAGTGTTAGTAACCAAAACTATGTTTTTTTTTCTATCAGAAAATCTATTTTCTGGAAAATATGAATTTGAGTGGGAGAAGAAATGTGACACAGACAAATCACAGACCTGCATTTCATATGATAAACAGTTTTGGTCCAGAATAAGGTGCTTTTTCGCCTTTACTGTTTCACTTCAGCATTCTTAAAGTAAATGCTTTTTCTTGGCCTCATAACATCCCAAAAATCATTATTCACACAATTCTGTGAACAGCCATCATCAAATATCCTTTATTTGACAGTGCACATTCCCGTTAGTCAGTGAGCCCATGAGTACCCCAGGTTTCCTCATGCAGCAATAATTTCAAGTACCGATCAACAATTCCTGGTAAAATCTACCTCCATTTGGCAAAAAAATGACCTGAAGTTAGTGTGATTCATTTTTTTGTGTGTGAACATGGTTATACAATAGCAATGCACTACCCAAAGAAAAGTTTTCAGATCATTAGAAGTTCCTTAGAGATGGCATATCACTAGCACTGGTCATAACAAAAATAGAAAGGAATTTTTTCTCTGATTCCCATATTTTTCATGACAATCTGTGACTAGCAGAGGTGGAAAATTATAGTCTAAAAGTTTTGTAACATCAAGAATTTCAATAGCTACTTTTACTCCATAGAAAGTGGACTCTTCTTGCAAAATGCAGCAGCAATTTAAAACCTGTCAGCACTCAGTTGAGTTAGAGAGCTCTCACAGTTTCTTGTAGCATCAGAATAGTTCTCCGAATAGTTCTGCTTTATTGTGTTCAACATACATCTTATATACCATTCACTTACAAGCCAGGAATTCCTGTCCCCCTAATCAGTTAATTGGCCTAGCTTCTCCCAAACAACAGTGATAAAAGATGAAAGGTTTCTTAAGTGTGATAAGGTTAACAGTGCATACAAATAGAACCTCCTGTTTACTCTTAGAAGCAAACAGGTACCTTTTGCTCTTTGTTACACTCCAGATTCCCAAGGTTTCACAGTGATGGAGTCTATCAAAGAGTCTGATAAACTCTTTGCCGACTTGCTTGCAATTACATCTCCCCCACAAAAACCACAGAAGTGGTCCTGTGAATGTTTCATATTTGAAGTACATAACAGTTACGAAAGAGCTGTATTGAGACAATATTACACTAGTCATTTTTTTCCTGAAAATACCACATATTTGTACCTTTTCAAGAGGATAGAGAGCCATGAAATATCAACAATTAATAAAATAATATCAATATCATTTTAATAAAATAATATCAATCATTTTCCTGTTCATTATTAATTCTTTACTCATAGCTGTCCTCCAAAATTTCAATTCTGGTGACTCATTCATGTTTGATCAAGATCGATTTTGCTTTACCAAGTAGAATAGACACAAGAAACCCAGTGAAATTTTACCATAAAGGTTAGATTGTAGTTTCATTAATTGTTTCAATAAAAATCAAAATATCAAAACCCTTGAGACTCAGTTATGTTTTTTTTATGGATGATTCAGAATATGCAGAAGAACATACTGGGCAAATTTGTAATACTACAGTAAGCAAGAGAACTGCACCATAACTAGAGAAGTATTTGGAGAACATTTAGATAGTAGAGAGTAACAAAGATAATTAAAGTGATTTATATCAGTGAGCTGAGGTAAATCCACAAATTCAGTCAATAAAAATAATTGCTTAACTACAGTCACTACATTGGAGTCTATTATTTTAATATTATCTTCATTTTTAATGGCTGTGTTGTGTATTCAAAATAGTGAGTTTGTGCTGAATGACATTACTTGCTGGGATCTCAGTGGCTGCTAGATCCAAACTTCTTGAAAGTTGTCTTTGACCAGCAATGTCATTAAATTACAATTTTTTGTTTGGCTATTTTGCCTTTAATATTTTCACATATAGAGTGAAAACAAAACAAAACAAGTATTACAACAGTGTGGTAGAATGATTCACAAGATCCACATCCATAGTTTTTTTCTTTAGATGTAAAATATATTCTTGTAGGTAAGAGAGCAACGTGGTGTTATGGTTGACTATGGAAGATCAGCTCCCTCTTATTACATATTTTGGGCTGTGAATGTTACCATATCACACCTAACACATTCATCTTAAGAATTTATTTTATAATTAAATTCAGGTTTTCCCATCAATCCTGCAGAAATTAAAACCCTGTTGATGATAAATAAATGCAAATGCTTAAAAGAAAAAGGTTATTTAGAGGAAATACAATTTTTTTCAGTATTTCTAATATCAAGGATTTAACTCAATTTCAAGTCACTAGAGTATGATTTATGATCTTTAATTAACATTTCTCCTATCAAAACTTTATCATAGAGGAAAACGCAAGGGAATGTCAGAAGAGCTCTCACTCAGAAAAATAATGATGTCAGCTGTCAGTTACCACTTTAGTGTGAAATATCTCTAGTTCTTCCTATTGTTCTTTAACTGGCCTTGCATAGGCAGACAAACAGTGTACTTAGATTACCTCAAAGATCGCTTTTGTTATTCAGAAAGTATACTATTGCAGAGGTTCAATTTTCAGATGTCTCAGTAGTCTTTATTAATCTTTGATCTGTTTGCTGAGGCAGATCTGTTCTAACAGATTTACAGCTATGATTTTATTTTATTTTTTTTTTTTGAGCAAGAGAAATATTTAAAAGATAATATTAAAATAAATAAAGGACCCATTAATTTAGAGAAATGAAAAAGAAACAGAAAAGTGGTTGATTGAATTAATTTATATGCGTTTCACAAAAACCCAAGTTTCTACAACTGTATAAAGACCATTTTCAGGCTGGTGAAATTGGGAAGTTGCCCTTTGAAGTTCTGACAATCAGATCTTCCTTTCAGACTAAGTTTGCTACCATCATTCTCCATGAGTTTTAAGATGCCCCATCACACCTGAATTTAGTGATATACAGAGTATCTAAACTAAACCAGGAAGATCAGTAAGGCACAGGGGACAGTTGTCAACTGGGTACAAAATTGTACAACTTAAGGAGCCACATTCACTTATTTCTGCTGAATAATTTACTAGGATATGTTATATACTTGAGTACATCAGAGATAGCTGTTCTAACAGAGGTCTTTACTTACATAAAATAAATGATACAGAATAAAGTCAGTTTATTACCTGTCTCACTTCTTTTCTGTGGAGAATGATTCTTGTGGACATTAACTATCTCTGTTGCCAACACGAAGTTTCACAGAGGTCTCCAGAAAAATGATTCTTTAATGTGTCTCATTCTGAATTTATACACAAAAAAATAAAGATGAATGTCTGTTCTTCTCTGTGAAGTATTGAGTACTGCTGGATAGAAAACAAGATTTCCATCTTATGATATATGTCAGAGTTCTGGCATTTGTTTTCAGATACTGACATGAACAAAACAGGCTTTCAAGTGTTTGTGGGAAGAAAAAGAAGCAGGGTCAATTTCAGAGGAGCCAATACTCACATTACATATGGAAATTGTAGTTTCAAATCTGTTTCTTGGGAAAAAAGGACTTAAACTTAGCTACTATATATAAAGTGAAAGCGCTAAGTGTCAATTTCCTCTGGGGCAATTAATCTATGAAGATTTTCTCATAAAATCTATCCTGTATCCAAAAAAAATTTCAGACAAATTGTAACTGGCATCACCATAAGTTTGTGAAATTTGTATGAAGAAATCTGTTCTATGATGAAAAACTTCAAATCAAGAGAATTTTACCTCAACCACAAATCCTGAACCCTAATAGCAGTATGGCCCCAGACCCTGCCATGAGTGTCTCCAGTCTTAGGTGATGAAATAATATCCATGAGGTCATGGAAATCATAGAATCATAGACTCATATAATCATAGAATGGTTTGGGTTGAAAGGGATCTTTAAGATCATCTAGTTCCAACCCTCTGCTATTGGCAGGGACATCTCCCTCTAGACCAGGTTGCTCACAGCCTCATCCAGCCTGGTCTTGAATGCTTCCAGGGAAGGGGGCATCCACAGCCTCACTGCACAACCTGTTCCGGTGTCACACCACCTTCAGAGTGAAGAATTCCTTCCTGATATCTAGTCTAATAATGATAGTATGAATATTCCTCAGAAGATGAGGGACAAAATTTCCTAAATCCAATAGGAACAGCACTTGTGCTTTCTCTGACATTATGTTTGGAGTTACAGACTGAAATTATCACTGGCTGAAAGAAGGGGAACTGGCTAAATGCTACCTGCGTTAGGTGCTCAGTACCTCTCAATACCTACCACGATTTCTCTCGGTGTTGAGATAAAAATGGTGATTTGAATGGACATCTAGCACTGGTCAAGTACAAGAGTCAAGCTATAGGAAGTGAACTTATTACTTTTATCTTGCCAATGTCCCTAGTTACCTTTCACATTAGTCAGAGGAATAAGCATATCACATTCTGCCATCACATATCTAATTCTCAGTGCCAATTCCTTCTTATTTATTCATTATCTGCTATGTAAATAATCATTAATCTAAGCAAGACATGAAAATTTAATCTATTTTGGTTCAAAAGGAGAAAAAGGAAAAGACATTTTACATTATGATGTCATGATCAAACGAAGTTTCATCAAATTGCACTGTTACAAGATTCAACTTATCTGTAAAAAGTTATTTTACTTTATCTGGTAATTTTGGATAAACATGATACAGATTTTTGGACTAAAACATGAGGATTATTAAGTAATGTGAGAAAATAGTAGACAGAATGATTCCTTGTTCTTTTCAAAAGTTAGAAATAGGACACGTGGAAGAGTTTATTATCTTGACCATCTAATAATCTGACTTCATTTAGACAACTGAAGTAACTGCACACAGGTTTGCTTAATTCCCAGTTAAGTGTTTTACTAAAAAGCATGCTAAAAAACCCCACCATTATTATTCTTTCTGTAGATTGCAAATGAAATTCGTGTAGGCTGCATCTTTGGCCTACGCAAGACCAAGGTCCTGACGAAATACAAGGGCCCTCATTTTTTTTTACAAAACATTTTCTTCAAAAATTTGTTGAAATCATAAGGAATTTGAAAAGCAATTGAATCAGCATTATGTCCGTGAGAGAAATTTCAGACTAAAAGGCTTTGAAAAGTCTGGAGACAAACACTCTTCAGACAAAAGATCTCAGCTCCTGATGCAGCTCTTGAGATTCAAATTATTTCTTCTTTCAATCATTTTTCAGTTTTCTGGTGATTATATTTTATTTCAGTAAAAATAACAAGGCTTTGATTAGTATTATGAGGTTTTTTCCTCGCAAACCATTAATACATGTAATCTTCTACTGATATTTGTATTTGTTTATAACAAAATCAAGCTCCAAGATAGTGGTGATATTTCAGTCTTTGGATTAGAATTTATAGAAAGCTTGAAATAGATTAACCATTGTGGAACTCCCTGAGAGGAAGAGACCAAGACTGTAATGACAAAAAATAGGTGACAATAGTTTTCCTAAAGCAAATTTATTCCTAGGTGTCCTCCACTGGGACTAAACAGCATTTTGGTCAACATAAGCTCTTTGGTAAAAAAAAAAAAAAACATTTCCCCCTTACACAGGAGAACTGGTTAGTTGATATATTGAGCTCTTCCTTTCTGTAGTTTGAAAATATGAGTTTAATGCCAGCATGTGAAGCTACCTTGGCAGACTGTGACAAGTGCCAGACATAAGTTTCTTTTTTTCTGCTTGATTCTTAAAAATAGGAAAGTTACTCTGTGACATAAATCTTCTGAATTTGTCATCCCTCAATCACAGGTTCCCAACAATTCCTGAGGAGTCACAGGAAAATGGCCAAAAGAAAAGATTTTCTTTATCATCTATGTGGACTGACCAGAGTACAAAGAAGTAATATTCGGACTTATTTAGTCCTAGGGAGCAGATTAATGGCATTAGAGAAGGAGAACTGACAACTGCCTCAGAGGAGAGCACATCTCTTAGCTTCTGCTGCTTGCTACTTTACAAGTTGACCTCCACCTCTGCTCATTTCGCAGCAGCAGGTTTGACATATGAGTGATAATGAGAGTCCAGATAGAGCACAGAACAGACTACTGCTCTAACAGCACAAAAGATAGTGATCACACAGCACTTGCCAGGCAACTCTCAAAGGAGGTTGCACTTCCAGTCATTTGATCATTTCGTTTTTAACAGAGCAAGTAGAGTAAAGCTGGGACACTTTGAAAAGCAAAGGATCAGTTTTCTAGACTCTTCTCTTATTCCTCATTCCCTTTTCCTAGCTATTGTTCTTTTTGAGACAGACTGAAATATATATTAAACTTTGATAAATGACAGATAAGTCTTGCTGTTCATAGAATCACTGTGAAGTTAAATTTACCTCCACAGTAATATCAATCTGTCTGCCAGATAATTTGTCTAAAATTCACAGAAAACATTGTACAACTAGATATACATGCACACATACACTTATCAAAGACACATACCCTAATTAGACAACAAGTATTATGATTGCTTCTCTTGCTTATTCTTGCATACTTTACAGATTTGACCCTTCTGTCAACTTCTTAGTATTTAGAGATCCAGACCATACTTTCACAGCTTGGAGAGGAAATATTCGTGCTGTGCATGACTGCTTTGTTTTCTCTGGCAGGCTGAACATGTTCACTTATCTTTTCCAAAGGGCATCGTAGCATTGTTTTAATGCTTGATTCATTTTATGTAGTAGTTTACATTTTTAAGCCATGTGCAAACTTTAATCCTCCCAGTGTCCTCATAGGAACTGAGAGGAAATATTATTTCTGTTTTTCAAATAGGAAAAAAGTTTTCACACCTACCAAATTGCTGGGGCTCAATAAGTTACTACTCATTCCCTGAATCATTCATTCTTGGCTGAACATGAGCCAGCAGTGTGCCCAGAAGATGGCCAAGAAAGCCAATGGCATCTTGGCTTGCATCAGGAACGGTGTTGCCAGCAGGAACAGGGCACTGACTGTCCCCCTATACTCGGCTCTGGTGAGGCAGCACCTTGAGTTCTGTGTCCAGTTTTGGGCCCCTCACATTGAGGCGCTGGAGTGGGTTCAGAGAAAGGCAACAAAGCTGGTGAGGGGTCTGGAACACAGGCCTTATGAGAAGAGGCTGAAGGAGCTAGGAATGTTCAGTCTGGAGAAGAGGAGGCTCAGACCTTATTGCTCTCTGTAACTACCTGAAGGGAGGTTGTAGTGAGCTGGGGATCGGCCTCTTCTCTTGTGTAACTAGTGATAGGACCAGAGGGAATGGCTTCAAGCTGCGCCAGGGGAGATTTAGACTGAACATTAGGAAATACTACTTTTCTGAAAGAGTGGTTAGGCACTGGAATGGGCTGCCCAGGGAAGTGTGGAGTCACTGACCCTGCAGGTGTTCAAGGAACATTTGGATGCTATGCTGAGGGACATGGTCTAGTGAGTACTATTGCTGATAGGTGGATGGTTGGACTGGATGATCTTGTAGGTCTTTTCTAACCTTGGTGATTCTGTGATTCTGTGATTCGGTGATTCTGTGATTCCTGATAATAATGTAAGCCAAACGGAATCCTTCTTAATAATTACTTAAACATTAGTAAAAAAGATCTAAACCAAGGTACCATTACTTCAGAAATGGCATAAGCTAAAAGCACAGAGCATGAACGCAATTGCAGAGATTCAACTGTCATTATATATCATCCTGTATCATCCATATTAGCAGAAGGAGTGCCTGAAGAGTTTTCCATAACACTACCCATCCCTATGCCTCAACACACTTCTGGCAATAGTCTAACCTTAGTTACTAAACTTTGCATGGAAGCTTCTGAATACTCACGTACTTCATGTCAGTTTTGCTACAAGTGAGCTCTGCAGAGAGATAGTGGCAAAATTCTGGAGGTCTGTAGTATTTAAGGTTTAGCAGCAATGTGAACCTGAACTCACAATGACAGTGAGTGATCCAGCTTTTCCCAATACCACAAAATTAGTATTACTGAAGATAGAATCAGAAACAATCAGTTTGGGTTTAGCATTTCACTTCAAGTTGATTCAATTTGAGTCAGGACTTCAGAAAGAGACAAAGTGCACATTTTCTAGCACTTCCAGTAAATGAGAAAAACTTCCAAAAAGTATAACTGAGCTTTCTTTCCTACCACTTTTTCTTGTGTTGAGGAAAATAAATCCTCTCCATGAAATTATTTTATAATTTACACAGCCACTTTAAAGCTATTTTAAAAAGCTATTGCCATTCTATTTCTGGAAATGACAACAAAGATACAAGTTTGGCCTTCTACATGGTGATTTGTTGCAAGAAGAAATGAAAGTTATGTTCTCTTTTACAGACTCTTTGTCAAAATGTGCTTTTATATTGTTGCATATCCAGCCTGTGGGTCTATTTGTACAGAATTTTCATATTATGTAATCACCACTGAAGTTTATGTATGGTATATAAAACAGTTGAGAGTAATTAATAAAACAAGGCAACATAATCTCAGAATATCAGTGACAACATTAGATTTAGAATCTGACTTGCCCTGGAATATAAAATGAACTGATCTATATTTATTACCACACAAAATGTAGAGGATAAAGCGTGCTGCATGTTTTTTACTGTGTAATAAACAAAGACAAAGGGGACAAGGCATTGCTACACCATAAAACACACCGAGGATCCCCACAGCAAACTGACTCTGAGAGAAATGCAATGAAAATGCAACAATTGATGAAATCAAGCTAATAGCAGAGTAAGCAAAGAGGCCACTCATAGGAAACACCAGAATCATGCCTATGGTTGTTTTGTGTTTTTTTGGTCATGATTATTTTCAACGAAATGCAACCATATGCATATGCATACCATATGCATACAGAATATATAGTGAGAGGATGGATTTTAATTTTGGAAAGGAGAATCAGGTGTGCATGGAAGGACATGCCAATAGAAAAGGATAATTTTCTGAAAAGAATTTCTGACTTCAGGTAAAGAATGCAGTAGGAGAAAGTGATAAAATTGCATTAGAACTGTTTAAAATCCTAGTAGGTTTTAAAATAATATGGACTTGGGGGGAGAGGATTTTTCCCAGTGTAAGAAAGCCAAAGAATAAGACAAAGTCTGTATTTACTTATGATATGTTGTTCCAGGCTTATCCAGTGTTTGTTTTTTTGTAAAATTATTGGGTTATTTTTAGATTGCAGATTGAAATATATATGTTAAGAAGATACTTGCAATAGAATGTAGAAATTATTGGTTTATACAGAAAATATAAGGTTTTGCTTTAAAACTGCACAGTAAAAAATAAACTATTTAATTTATTCATCTTCAGGAATGAACAGTGCACAAGACAGGGAATGTCAATAAGGATGTTGCAGAAGAAAAGAATAAGATTCTTTGAGACTGAAGTAATAGAGATGGAAAGAAATCTCATAAAAAATTGCAAATGCATATATTTAAGAATTAAGAACTTCTGTTAAAAATTGAATCCACTTGTTGGTAGATGCAAAAGAGGAAATCCTGTCGTATTTGTCAAAATAATGCCAAAACAAACAAACAAACAAAAAAAAAAAAAAACAGAAAACAACCCACCAAGTATGATTCTAGACACTCACGTGTAAAGTGTTCATAGTAGATAGAGTGAAGTATCAGTAACATTTCAGAGGACATTGAGGTCATTCAAACTTCTGAATACATATTTTGCTAATCAGTGAAGAGAATCCTTGTTGCTTCTTTCATTCAACTTATTAGAAGAGAAACAAAATCTTACTAGGGTGGCTGTCAGATTGCAGAGTCAATTATACAAGAGAACACTTGAGATATTTATACATCAAAGAAGCGTATGCTTGCTTTCCCTGTAATGAATGGTGGGTGGATGTGAGTCAACTTCATTTAGATGATCTGGTCAACTTTAATACTCCCAGTGTTTACTAACACAGATTTCAAGATTGCATATTGCTCTTTCCACAGAGCTCCTGATTCACTCAAGGCGTACAATGAATAGTAGAACTGAATGAGAAATTGTAGTATTAAAAAATGTTTTCCTTCTCATTCAGTGTGTACTGCCATGTTTTATTTACAACATACCATTATGACTTCTGCACTAAATACAGAAATATCAGTTTCCACCTGCAATTCTTCATTCTGTATTTATTTAGAGGAACGTTGCAAAAAGATCAATATATTTATCTTTTATAAGACCCCACCTATCATTTAACGTGTGTCAGTCTGAGTTGCTTAAAAATAAGAAACATCCATGAGTTTCTTGAGAAAATGCTGGAGGTGTAGCATTGGGATCCCAGACTATTTCTACAACCGCGAAGCTTCCTGCTTTGTGGACTACAGTTTTTCTAGTTTTCTAACTAGCAAAGCAAAAGTCCTTTGTCCAATAACCTCAGCTATTATAAAGATACAATCTTTCCAAATGAGGGAAGACTCCTGTGAAACATTACAAAAATATTAACAGCCTTGCTGCAGCATTTCATATCTTGAATGACTTTAGCATTTTCAACAGAAATGTAAAATTTGCAATGTATATATATATATATATATAAATCTTAATTAGAATTCAGGCAAGCTTTTTTATTTTCTCTGTACCTAGATATGGAAATTCTGATCCTGCAAAATTCTTCCAGAAGTATCTGGTATTTAGAATGTCTTTTTTAGTTGAGTTCAGGTGGCCAATTTCAAATGTGAGAAAGGATTTGAATTTTAAGCAAAGAATCAGCAACACGTCAAGTACTACATACATTAAAAAGTAGTTTGTCATTAATTAACACTCCATATTAAACTTTGGACAGCAAAACTCATTTCCATGGGGAAATTTGTTGAGCTGGGAAATTACTAAAGATAACTGAGCTTCAGAGCCAGTTGTTAGTAATGTTACTAATGTTGTTAATAAAAATAACATATTTGGTTGTAGCATTTTTTTCCGTATTGCCTGGGTCTGTGAGGCAATATGCCTACTTAGCATATTTAATTATCTTAATTATCCATGATCATGATTCAGCATGAGCAATGGATAATTAAGATTGATCAGTATTTTCTGTCAAAACTATTTTCCATGTATATTGTTTTTTGATTAAACATATATTTTTTCATTAATTTTATAGTTTTCATAGGAAGAGTTAGAATATTTTATTTCTGATGAAACAAACTACTATGTGAATTATTCATGCCTTTATAGAAATGCATCAATTAGATAAGTTAAACATGATGCTGTGCATCAATTAGGTAAGCTTTAGTTCAGTTTTAGCTTTCAGTCATAGTACAGATTTAAGACAGAAAGTTACAATAAACAAAGTAATACCTTTATATAGAATCTGAGGGATAAAACTTTTTGAAATATTCTGATGGACAGTGATGCTATTTTTTGAAATGTTTAGTCCAATAAGAGTTTTTATCATGTACAGAACTGACAGAAACATTCTCTTTGTCCACTGAGAAATATCTTAGTTTGAGTGCTCTGGTGCAGTTAAGAAAAAGCATCCATCCACGTGTTCAATACCTTCATTGAAATTTTCTGTGAGTGATTCCCCAGCTGCCTAGATTATTTTCATCAGTATACAGTTCAAATGCCCTGTAGATGTCTGAAAACAGCAGGATATGTGTAGAGTGCAGTTTATTATGTAGAAAAATAAAACTATTTTGACATGTCCGTGTTCAAGGAAGGCATCCTTGTGATGAGAAAAAGCACTTGTTCAGGTAGAATGAATTAACCTGCTCTTGCAAGGATGCTGCCCTGGAAATTTGTCTGGGAATATTACACAAATAAATGTGCCCAACTGATACTATCCTTTTTGAACTAAGCTAAACTCACACACAAGAGTGTAATAGAAAAAAAGAAATTTTTCCACTGCCAATGCTGCGCAATCCTCTCTTCTTTCCTTATTAGTTTAGATAGTTTAGATTTCCAGATTTCAGTTCAAATGTAGCCAAAACTTGGAGGGGATTTTTATTTTTTCTTCATTCTTTTGCATGTCCCCTGTGCAATCACACTAGTTTTTCCTTTAGCACTTCCCTCAAAACTCAGGTTCTATATTCAACTTCCAGAGCTTTCAAAAAACAGTCCTTTCTCCTGAAGAAATAAGGAAGTCTAAGAAGAATGCAAGAAAAAAGATAACAATTGCAAACAACTAATCAATGGGTTTTTCTAAATAAAGTTGTTCACCAATAAAGTTCAAGTTATTGTCCCTTTTTGGTGTGTTTGGGGGTGAAACGCTGTTCTTACAGCCATTACCATTTTGAGAGAGAATAAATGTGATCTTCTCTAAGTAAATTATATATGAAAGTTGAAAATGACTGATCATAGGAATCTCCCTGAAAGCCAAGTAGACGTAGAAATAATTTGCATAATGTACTTGTAAAAAGGCTTTTTATTATTTACAAATTAGGAATTGCAACCGCTTAATAAGGAAGGTGAGTAGTAACAAATACAAGATCACCTTGCACAAATTAAATCTGACTTAAATGCACACAAAACTTGCATTTGATAAATTACTTTATAAATCCTTTGACTGTAGGACAATGCAACACTTCTTCTCACGTGTAACTCCCTCATGCAGAAGAGATTTTGTAAGAATATAACTTTCAACTACATTAGTTGTCTCTCAGTGTCATGTTGCAGAGCTTTCTTCCTGCACATGTTAAAAGATGCTCACTGTTCAAAGCTGTCTTTCTGTCCATTTGTGCATATGTTTGGATATCACTAACATCTTACATTTACTGTTATCTTTCAACTCGTGATCTAAGAGTGATTTAAATCCTTTAGAAATGCTTTAAAATGTTTTAGATGAGAAAAATAATACAAATAAAGAGGTAGAAACCTGAACTGTCCAGGTGACCTCTCTGCGGTGAAAGTAAGAGGATAGGGAAAGTAAACTTTTTTTTTTTTTTTTTTGTCTAGTTACCTACCACAACAGCATTTGAAGAAAAACATATGTTATGACAATCTCTAATTACAATAAATTATTATATGCATTTTGGTACATAGGCTAAATGCAGTTCTGTGACAAGTTCTGTAACTGACAACGTGATGTTTGGACTGGTTTCCAGGTGCTCTTCTCAGTTTCTTATGCATGTTCAGGATGCCAGGTTAGGGACTGTGTTATCAGTCTCTCTGAATGTATTCTCTGCAATGGTATTTTATATTATGTGCGGGAAGCTTTTCCCTAAACCAGAGAATGTTGAGTGTTGAGTGGCAAGGAATATGAAGAGGTTTAGGAAAGAGATTAGAAGCGTGGAGACCCCCATTGTCATGGAATTTTACTCTTGAATACCTCTGGGATCCTGAGAAACTAAGGGAGCATTTGTGTAAGGGATGGTATAGCTCAAAAAGATCCGAGGAGGAATGACTTATCTGGGGCTTGGCTTGTGCTTACCGAGCTATATATAATAATATTCTGGAGAGAGAGTTCCCAAACTGAGATCCGAACCAAAGGGGAAACCTCCTGGTCAAAACCAACTGAAGTACCATTATCAATGCCAGTTGCCCCTGTGAAGGCCAGAAATGGAAATGTTTTCAAATCTAAAATGGTAAGAGGAAATGAAGGAAGTAGAGGAAGATCCAGGCGAGGGGCCCTCCCAAAAACCACCATCACTGAGAAAGGCAACTGAGAAAAGTAAGAGACTCCATGTCTCTTACATGGAAGTGAGGAAGAGGGAGTCACCGTTGCCACTACTTGTTGACCCCTGAAAACGACTGAAATGCAAGGCTCAAGAAAGGAGTTTATATGGCACCCAAATGAAACTGTTGATCTTGTGGAACTATAATCTTGTGGACATCCAAGCTGCTTAATTTCTTTGGCTGGCCAGTAAGCTCAAGGGTCAGCAATGTCTGCAAGAACTGATCTTCAGGTCACAGAATCACACAGAGAGAAGATCTGAAATGCTCTAGTATAGAAACTGATAAAATCAGTCAAATGATGGACATGATGCTCAGAAGCTCTGGGATCTCTGGTTTGAAATTGAGATGTAAAATGCAGGAAAACAGCAGCAGGGGAACTTGAGAACAACTACTGAGGCTACCCCTAGCAGACAGACTATGAGGAAATGGGTAAGAAGGGTAAACTATGTCATAAATAAATAAATTTCCATTCAATTAATATTAATATTCATCATTTCAACTATGTAAAGTCAACTTTTTTTTTTTTTTTCTGAGACTAACTATTCTGTCAGAAAACACATGTACAGCAACAAGAAAAACAAAGATCCTATGATTTTACTATTGTGATATTTTTTCCTGAGAGTCTTGTTAGCA
Organism: Lagopus muta; assembly: GCF_023343835.1. Classification (NCBI taxonomy): domain Eukaryota; kingdom Metazoa; phylum Chordata; class Aves; order Galliformes; family Phasianidae; genus Lagopus; species Lagopus muta. Next base: position 25,555,218 of record NC_064435.1, read on the forward strand.
AGCCTCTTGTCATGAAGCATTGCAGGACTTTGAACTATAAGAAATGTAGTTTAGGTAGCAGAGAAAGAAATAGAAACCAGAAAAAGGAAGAATTATTAGGAAAAAGATGGGTGAGAGTAGAAATGAAATTAAAACCCCAAATCTACTGTATTTAGATCCATTTTATTTTTTTAAATTAATCTGTATTCCTATTGATAGACATTATCGAGAGGCTGAGCTATTGGCAGTGTGCTGCTTTACTTTACAGTGAAGTATTTCAAACTTGCCTGGTATGAACTAGATGAAAAAGAAAAAGAAAAAAAAAAACCAACTTGTTTTCAGTGCTTTCACTTGCTGCAGCACAAATAGTAGGGTGCACAAGGCCATAGGAAATAAATGTCAGCTTAGTTCATACCAAGCGAGAAAGTAAGGATAATGCTGTTACTTCCATGCCAGAGGAAAAAAATGGCATCCAGATGTACTCTGGTGAATAGAAGAAGAGATGGAAAATGTTTAAAGTCACAAAACAGGGAGAAGTCTTGATCTGCAAGTCACAGAATCACAGAATCACAGAATTGTAGGGGTTGGAAGGGACCTCCAGAGATCATTGCAGGTTCCCTACAGCAGGTAAGTCCTGTAGTTTGCATACAATCTGTCAAAAAAGCTATCTAGCACTAAAGTGATTCTGTGTAAATATATTCAGATCTTTGATGTGCTGCTTGTTAGTTTGTTTGCCATAATCTTCTGTGGTCAGTCATACATAAAGATGAAAATAAGGCCACAGCTTCTGAACCTACCTTTAAATCCAATGAAAACCTTAAGGAATTTAAGAACAGAAGAATTTTAGAACTGCTACTGTGTTGAATTTAAACACAGTTTAAATTGTGGGGTTTTTTTAAATTTGTTTTTAAATATAAAATTTTATCTGGCTACTCCTGAGCTGAAAATATATTGTTGTGCATGGCAAGTACAGTGCAGTGGCATTAATCGCTGTCTTCCATTTAAAAAACTGAAGCAAAACCAGAAATAAAGCAAATGAAAAACAAGCACTAAAAAAAAAAAAAAAAGAAAAAAAAAAAAAAAGGATAATTCTTAGATATGTGCTACAGAATCACAGCTTCAATTAGGCACAACAATCCGGATATTCTGATAATCTTTCTGCTTTCTGGAAAGTTTTTATAGGAATCAGGAGATGAAGAAAGGAATGAAGTGGGAAAGAGAAAAGATGTCAGAATATTTTCAAGTCTTCTTGTATAAGTAGTTTCAATTTGTTGTCGATCTGTTGTAGTTTAACTTGGCTGCCAGCTAAGCTTCCATTTTTCTCTATATATTTGGTTACTCAACAGTAAAATTCAAGAGGAAAATTTTAAAGTTTTAGTTTTATATAAATTTGCAAAAAGTGAAAAATTAACATGAAGATGTTAATAGTAAATAATTTGAGACTCTTGCTTCTAGAGTTACAGAGTCATGTGTGGTACTCTAGAAAGTTTAAAAGAATAAACTAACAAGCTATTATATGCACTAAATTGGTAAGATGTTATTTTTTAACTAAGAAATTAGTTTGTGAAACGTAAATTTGACAAATAGATTATTGTGAGGCTCTTACAGTGAATTGAGAAACTCAAGTACATGAAAGATATTTTTTAATTTTAGCTGAAAAAAGAGCATCTGCTCAATTAGCCTCAGAAACAAATCTGTTTGAAAAGACTTAAGCAGCTCAGGATGCAGAAATAAACTCAGTGGCTGTGTGATTCATAAAGCATGTCAGCAAAATGGTATTTTCTCTACATGCATCAGGAGTTGATTTTCCTTTCACTTTCAAGAAATTGTTTTTAAAATTTATAGTCTCTACTGTGTCATACCCCTGGAATTCCAGTTAAAGAGTAAAGATTTCTGTGCTTGGTGCTGCACATGAAACAGAAAAATTGTGCTTACTTCTGGTTTCTGTGAAGAAGGTCAAGGATACTGACAAAGTGAGACAAAGAAGCCATTAAACAATAGTGCTCAATGGGATAAGAAATAAGGGAAGAGTACTCTGAAACACTGTTGTCATGAGGATTTTCTGCAAACCACCCAGCTGTGTTAAGTTCTATAACAAGGACTTGGGGAGGGTAACATCATATCCATACGAAGTATTTTAAAGCATGGAGGACACTGAAAGACAAAGCAGAAAAGCACGGTCTGAAAATCACAGGAATGGCGGAAGATATTGCTGTGGGTTAGATAGACACAAGAATCAGCCTCTCAAGATCTCAAGCTGTAAGAAGTAAGGCTCAAGGTGAAGAAGGATCATGAAGAAACTTGGAAACAAAGGCGAAAAAAATGTTTGTTGTAATGAAGTGGGAACTATAGGAAATTGAAAAGTAATGTACTCACAGTAGTAATCAGCAAAACTATCTATGAAATAACATTATGGAGAAATCAGTAAAGTAATGCTTTGTAGTGATAATGAAAAAATATATTTCTGTCATTTAAATACAAGATAAGTAGAATCTTTGGGGAGGTTTCCGGTTGGGGAAAGAATGGTACTGTTTGCTAGATGAATTATGCAGAAGTCTGTAATAATCGGATACCTAGACATGTGAAACTAGAGATACTGTATAGATTGCAGGACTAAAGAAAGCCAAAATGATGTTTTCCAGAATGATGGTGATAGGACGATGGATGCCCCATTTCTGGAGATTTTCAAGGTCAGAATAGACTCTGATTTAGCTGTAGGTGTTCCTGCTCTTTGCAGGCAAACTGAACCAAATGACCTTTAAAGGTCTTTTCCAACTCAGATGATTCTATGATACTTTGATGGTATTATTCAATGGACAAGATGGACTGCAGAACAAGATTAGGAAAATACAGGAATCTTTCACTCTCTTTATTCCACCTACAAGTTACACAGGAGCCTGTGGTCTCTATACCAATGAAATTGTGTCTGGCTGCATGAAGATCTTGCTTATGTCACCTGAGTTCCTTGTAGACTGAAAGATTATTTGATTTGTACAAGGTTAATAGAACCTGGTTTATCACGAGAATATATGAACCACTGAAATTATTCAGAAATAAAACACCGCTTAATTTATAAGTTACCAGCACAAAAGGCCATCTGAAACAAATTCAATCCCTTTCAAATTCAGGTAATGTTTACTCTCTAACAATAGCAACAAAGCAGCACTGCTGGTGAAATCTTACAACAGACGTTGAAACACTGAATCGAGTATCTGTAATAGCTGTATGGTCTGAGGTCATATTATGTAGTCCTTCCAAGTACTTTGTGCATGCATGAAGTACCAGATGTTTGAACAGACTTTCCCAGTTTAAAAGCAAATTGTAAACAGAACATTTGTAGTCACAAAACTGACAAAAAGACGTATCTTAAAATCCAAAAAATCATTCTTCTCATCTGTACTTTAATTCTTCTGATGAATATGTGGTTGCATTTCCAGTTTTTTAAATTAAATATCTGAGGATCCATACAGTCTCTTTTTTAGGATAGGGAACAGGATAACCATGCAAACGTGCATATACATACATGTGTACACATACATGAATGTATGTTTATATATTTATACATACACACAAATATATACATATGTAATACCTATACAAGAAGCATATAAAATATCTCTTTTACGGATATAAACAGATAAATGTACACACATAGTTCTGTGAGCATATTCATAGAGAATTTCAAAATCACACATTCTTTATTAGTTTAAATTGGATGTTTATATATAGATACATACCTGTAAAGAAAATGTACTTCCATTATTTAGCCCATTGCAATTGAGGATTTGTCCCAAAATTTACACAACATTAAAAAATGCCAAGAAAATAAGGTTTATCTCTAACCAACAATGTTGAACATATCAAGTCACATTTCAACAGGTCTAAATCTCAACTATTAAGTAGTAACCAGTCTCTGAAGATAGAGCACTGAGTCTACACACTCAAAGAAAATGGCCATAGTCTGATCTCACAAAAGTGTTTAAAGTGTAGAAGGTGTTTAATTTGCACTGAAGTTGTTTTTTAATAACCCATGTTAAGTTTGTTTGCATTTCAATATCAAAGCAGTAAGCACAGTAAAAATTGATTAAAGACATGATTGCAGTGACTGCAAGTTTATGGCAGTGTTCAGCCAGTATGCAGTGGTTTTATGCACAGTACATATGAGAATAGAATGAGTCAGAGCTGTCTAGATCAAGAGTTAGAAACAACTAAGCATAATAGATCTCTTTTTCACTTGTCTTTTTTTCATAGAAAAGACTGCCAAGTTTTCAGTCTGAGAATCTGAAAGAAACAAAAGAAAAGAAAGAAACTATTGCCTCCCTGATTGCTACTTCATGGAACAGTTTCACATACTTGACTGTGTTACTCAAAGGCCATTTGCACCTCTGAACTATTTGCAGTCCTGATTTCCTTCCATTCACTGTATGCAGCCAGCTACCAACCTTCAGTTTTGGATTCCATTGTGCACTGATCTGCAAAAGCTGTATCCTTCCTGGGGTGCAAGTGGGGTCTCCTGCCCCTTCTGCCACCATAGACAGTAGATACAACTATGTTTCCCATGAAAAACAGAATCCTTGGAATCTTCAGCAAATTGTTTTGTAAGAGTTATGTCAGTCCTTCTTTGAAACTCAACTTGATCTGATTGCAATCTCTATAATCAACTTTGCTTAGCCCAATTCTGTCATGAAGATTATCATGAGCCTGAAATTGCTTACAAGGAGGACATTCAAGAACACTTTTGGAACATCTTAAAATGTCTTCTTATATTTGCCCCATGTTTTTTAGTACAGTTTTCCAGTGCCTTCACAAGGCATTTGTTAGTAAAGATGGAATAATTTTGGCGTGAAGAATAAAGTGAGTATAGGTGGTAACCTATTTCCAGATTGTCAGTTACCAAACCTTGTGGAAGAAACATGATGCTTCATGGTTGTTTTTTTTTCTCTCATTGCCAAATGAACAACTTATATTTTGTATTTAACCTCCATAATTTGCCATGTCATAATAAAAAGTACCACTTCAGACATCTTAATGCCATCTATATATATCCACAAAATCCCACAATTTCTATTGAGTAATGCAGGCATTTTTGTAGGCCAAAGTATCTGTTGATAATGTTTATTAATAATTTGAAAGATAAGTATAATCACAGGGGCTTCTGTTTCCTTGAAGTGACAAGCTAAGTGTTTTCAATCAGCTGTACACAAATGTGCAGAAAGAATCTTTACAGGAAGGTCTGTGATTTTTTTATCTCTTCTTGAATATTTTAAAATTAAAGCCATTTTATAAATATACAATTCATAAATATACACTTTGTAAATGTACAAATACAGAAAACTATATTTTACTTTAGCTAGTGTTTCCAGACAAGACTAGCTATCTATCAAACACTATCTGTATTCCGCTACCATATTTCAATGCTAATAGGCACACCAAATTTCATAACATACGCTGGGGAAAGAAAATAGTTTCATATTAATTTAATAACTAATTCTATAAATTGATTTATTGTATAATCACTTCTTTTATATTCTTCATCACATCAGAGAAATATACAATGAAAGATAATACATGAGTATAAATCGTGTACATCCTTGGATTAGTAATCACTTAAATATAAGTAAAAAAATAAATATTCATTTTTAAATTAAAATAGTAATAATTTCAGGAACTGAACCTTCACATAAAAGTAATAGAACAAATATGAAAATCAGGAGCCGGACCTCTGTCCCTTCTCCCCTGTGAACTGACATATAAGGAAGAAAAGATTAGAAAGTTGATATAGAAATACTAATATGGTTCTGAATATTCCTTTCTAAATGCAGTTTCATAAATCTGTTATCATTTTGTGGGGGTAAACGTTAATTTAATAACAGTACCAGCAATGTTCCCTAAAAAAATTCAATCAAAGTCATTAGAAACTTGTAAAGCTTATGCTATAGCCCCTCCAATTCTGCCTGAATATCTTTTAGATTTCTATAGTCTTTTTCAGATAACAGCTAGAAAAGTGTATGTTAAGAGGCAGAAGTCACCTAAGCCCTGATTTAAAACTTCTCTCAGGAGAGCAGTGGATGTTATATACTTTGACTTCGGCAAGGCCTTTCAAACTGTCTTCCTTGTAGCATCCTTGTAATGAAATCTAGGAAGTGTGGAATAGATAAGTGGACAGTGAGGTGGATTGAGATCTGGCTGATTGACAGAGCTCAGAGGGTTGTCTTCAGAGGTACAGAGCCTGATTGGAGGTCTGTAATTAGCAGTGTTCAGGAGCTGGTATTGGGTCCAATCTTGTTTAATATCTTCATCAATGACCTGGATGAAGGGATGGAGTCCACTCTCACCAAGTTTGTAGATGATACTAAGCTGGAGATAGTTGCTGACAACTAGAAGGCTGTGCTGTCATTCAGCAAGTCCTGGACAGGCTGAAGAGTTTGGCAGAGAAAAGCCTGATGAGGTTTAACAAGAGCAAGTGTAGAGTCTTACAGCTGGGGTGGAATAAACTGCATGCATCAGGTTAGAGAGTGACCTGCTGAAGATGAGCTTTGCAGAAGAGGATCTGGAAGTCCTGGTGGACATCTGGTTGGCCATGAGCCAGAAGTGTAGCCTTGTGGCAAAGAAGGTCAATTGTATCCTAGGGCACATTAAAAAGAGCATGGCCAGATGTTTGAGAGAGATGATCGTCCCCCTCTACTCTGCGCTGGTGAAGCCACATCTGGAGCATTGTGTCCAGTTCTAGGCTCTTCAGTTCAAGAAAAACAGCGAGAGAGTCCAGCAGAAGGACACAAGGATGATTAGGGGCCTGGAGCATCTCCCTTATGGTGAAAAGTTGAGAGACTTGTGACTATTCAGTCTGTAGATGAGAAGACTGAGTAGGAATTTCATGACTGTTTATAAATATCTAAAGTGTGGAAATCAAGTTAGTGGGGTTGGACATATTCAGCGGCATGCAGCAATAGAGCAAGGGAAAGAACAAATTGAAACTCTTTAAGTTCTATACTGATACCAGGAAGAACTTTATTGTGGGAGTGGGATCCCACTGGAACAAGATGCCTAGAGAATCTGTGGAGTGTCCTCTGGCAATACTCAAGACCTGTCTGGATGCTTACCTCTGAGCAGAGAGGTTGGACATGATCTCTAGAGGTCCCTTCAGACCCCTACAATTCTGCAATTCTGTGATTCAGAACAGATGCACTCCATGGTGATCTTCTCAAAATCTTTCTCATGACAGAGTGATTTCTACTCTCTATGCCATTAAGATTCAGACTTATAACAAGTTCCAAAATGCAGCATTCTTTGTCAACATCTTTTCTCCTTTTGTACTGGAAGGCAGTTTTTCCTTATAAAAAATAATTTAATTATATTTGTCAAAGTGACTCATTTCTCTGATTTTCAAAAACTTCTATGAATGATAACATCTTTGCAGCAGCACCTAGTCCTGACACTGATTGTCTAAAGAACAGTGAAGCTATTCCTTCCTGTGAAAAGGGTGTTGGACCATGATAAAGATGATCCTTAAATGTCCTTTACAACTCAAACTTTACCACGTTTCTATTTGTTGTATTGCAGCAGTAAATTGAGAATGAAATGGATGTTGATTGTTTCACAGGATAGCATATAGGTGTGATTCAGAGTTTGATGTTGACAGAGATTAGCTGAAACAATCATGGCAATTTACAATAAGTTAAGAAAGTTAGCATCTTTGTTCTTAAAATGTGCCTGACACTGACAAATGCTTAGCTCTTGCTGGAAACCATGTCTGGCTACTTAAGCAACAACGGTACACTCCTATTTTTCTACCATATTGCTGCTTTTCACATAGCAAAACAGTCAGAGTGGTAGTATTCTGATTCACATGTCATCAACATAACTCAAAGGAGAATTTATTTTGTAGAATCTTTACCATGAGATATGTTGGAAACAGAAAGCAGCAGCTACTCTTAAAAATTCAAGCTGAATACTCGTGGGTGGTATATGGAATAAACTTTTACTTTTCAGCTAAAAATAGTAGATCCAAAAGCATAGAAAACATGACAGACACTGAACTTCAAATACTCTTGCAGAGACGTATTTCATAGTGGGATCGTCCTTTAATGCTGACTATGTCTGCTTTCTACATCTAGACTATCTTGGAACAATAAAAAACAGCTGTAACTCATGTTAATGGCAATAAAAGCAAGCATTTCATTGAAATGCCTGAATGTATCTACACTGAAAAGTTGGAGTGCCAGGGTGGGAATTTACTGCACAGTAGCTGGTCTACGCAGCTGTTCTGCTCTACAATGAACATCCTAGCTGCATGTTAAGTAGGATGCTTGGTGCACACATGTGAGGCATTTTATTCCCCTTTAGATTCTGATCTATCCATCTCAAAGCACCCTGAAAAATACTGACTGTTCGAGTTGGTTAATTGCAAATCTATTCATTGAATCGTTAAAATACTGGAAATTACTTTCCCCTTCCAGTTTCATTTTTTGATTTACATCAATATTAGGCATCTTCTATGGTGCGTAGTAACTTCATGGAAGTCAGGGAAATCTTCATCACCTTTTTTGCAAACGATCTGTTGTGGAGGCAGAAGAATACCCATTGCTCATGCAGTCAGTGTCTCAAGTATCTGTGCTTGGATGCGATGAGTTGCTTGTTCAAAAATGCTTCAAATATATTCTTACTGCACCAATACAGATCATCTCTATACTTGCAAACAGGTCTTTGAAGGGAGTCTGACTTCTGAAAGCAATCACATAATTATTCTGCTGACTTATTCAGGCATTTTACCGAAGGATTTTATTGTTTGATCTGTTCTAATTGTGCCTATTTTTTCTTGTAAAAGCAAATTAAGGCCTTTGAAATCATGTACAAGTAAAATTCATTTGATAATATGAAACAATTTAGGTTATGAATATGTTTGGAATCATCTTCTACCAATTAGTTAAAGACAATACACTTTTGTTTTGTATTTGTCACTTAAAAAGCCAATTAAACAGATAAGAGGAGCTCTCAGAAAGAAAATTCCTATGCTCTTTGACACTAAAAGCATAGCTTCACTAAAGAAGCACAATCTCTTCCATCAATTCTTGTGAACATAAGGACTTATTTCATTGATTCAGATCACTTCTCGATCCAGATGTCCAAAATATGTAAAAGGAGTTACAACCCAAGAATATACCTCGATTTTATTTGTTGCACACAAGGTAAAAGCTTGTCTTTTAGTGAAATCCATTATCTGTTGTTTGTTTTATTTTTTAAATTTTTAAATTAAATTAATTTAAATTAAACCTGTCTGTACACAGGTACCCAGCAACCTGGAATGCTCAGAAATCCTTTGTAACTAAAGTAAATTCAGTGCTGGCATAAAAGAAATGTCAATTGAAAGACTTCTTGGTTCTTCTCAGAGACAGCTATCAGCAGCATTTAGCTATAAATAAATTTTACATGTATACTTTTCCTTCTTTAATCCACAAATGGGATAGACCCTGCATTTCTAAAATATGTTCAGTACCTGGCAAGGTTGGGATCTAGATTCTAGATTATCTGAACTCATATAAAGGGAATTTCATTGGGATAAAAATGAAGGAGAAAAGAACAATCAACATCACCAAGAATCATAACAAAATGTTAACAAAAGCTGACATTTATTCTCTAATTTGTATCTTTACGTTACACTGACCAAAGCAGTCTGGGTTGCCAGGTTCTGCATGCTGGATGTAGCTTTTGGGAATTGCTGTGTAGGGTACATTCAGAGTCACACAAGACAAACCTCTCTTTTCGTTTCAGTTGCCTTTTCAGTGTCAGGGAACAAGGGACGTGGGGCCAGTAGGACTTGGTCTGTAGCTGAATCACTCTGGGTATGATGAAAAACTACACATATAATTGAGATCCTGTTCTTTCGTTATAAAATGACAAATTTTTACTCAGACATATTGAAACATATCTTTAGGAACTAAAGACAGGAATTATCCATATGTCCATACATTCAGTCCCATATGAGGGACTCATGATTCACCAATCAAGTAATTTTTCCAAGCCAAATTACACATAGAAGAAATAATGAAGAGCAAAAACAACAGCAGCAGAAAAAAAAAAAAAAAGAAAGAAAAAAAAAAAAAAGCTAAAACAAAGCAAAAACACACAACCATAACATCAGTAGCCTTGTCCCAAAATGTTTTCAATTATGCAAGCGAACTCAAATTTTGTTTGTGTAATATAGTCTATTGCATTTGGTGGAGTAAGGAGAAAGTCCCACTTTATATTTTGTTAAATGTCATAGTAACATCTTCCTACAAAGTGTCTTCCTGCCAAAACAAGATAGTCATGCATTTTGTTCTATACTGTCTCTGGTGTATTTCATGCTTTCCACTATCAAGAACATACTTTTAGAGGAAAGGAATATTATTGAGGAAAGCCTTCAAGAATTATAAACAATTATCAAGTGTAATCAAACTGTTGCAGTAATTTTCTTAAAAAGAGTTAGATTCAATTCACCGTTAAAAATATACAAATTGATCTACTTGTAGAGAACTCTTGGGAATCAGTTAATATCTTAATGTCATTTTCAGTAGCTTTACCTTCCATAGTTAAGAAATAGGGTCACATAAGTTCTATTTTGTATGTAATGATTTTCTGGTGATGTTTTCATTCATTCTATACTTCACAGTTGTTGTCTAAATTGATACAATATTGTGCAAATTTGATTTTATATATATATCAGCACCATGTTCCAATTTAAATGGAACTAACTGCAAGTCAGTGGATTTGACTGTAAGTCAAACAATAGAGCATTTCCCAGCACACAGATAAGACTCTGCTCTATGCAGGTATGTTTGCAAATGTCTCATAATCTTGAATTCGAGTTTTAGAAACCTACAGTCAAACCTCCTACCTACATCTGTGAACAAACACATAAGCAACTGGAAGTCTATTTAAACCTAGCAGATGGATGGTCCTTGCAGAAACAGATTGCAGGAGAGGCAGTGTGGGATGCAGCATCATCCCTTTTGAACTTCAAACTTGAACAGCCTGAGAAAAGTGGCCTGTAATTCAGGCTCCATATCTTGTTCTTTTTTTTTTCTAGAGGAAGGAAAATTCTCTCTCCCACCCCACATCTACAAAGTCATTTTACTTGAGTGTATTGATTTATGTTCACTTCCATTATGAACAAATTACATAATATTTCTAATAGTTCCTAATATTTCTAAACTGTGGGTCATGCTGAAATGTCCACACTTTGTGAAAGACAAAAATATGCTTATGCCTTGTTTCTGTGGAGGAGAGAGACAGTTCTTGGATTTTATTTCTTTACAGCTGATCACTTTCTTCTACTTGGGGATGTAAAGACACCACTGTGTTTCAGCCTGGTTTGACTGTACACCTCACTTTTTCTAAAGGGTGATATAAGCTTAGAATAGAACCTTTTATGAGAAAACTGCAGCATTATCACAGAATCACAGAATCAAAGAATGGCCAGGGTTGGAAAGGACCACAAGAATCATGAATCTCCAACCTCCCTGCCACATGCAGGGCCAGCAACCTCCCCAGTTAATACTAGACCAGGCTGCCCTGGGCCCCATCCAATCTGGCCTTGAACATCTCCAGGGACAGGGCATCCACAATCTCTCTGGGCAGCCTGTTCCAGCACCTCACCACTCTCTCTGCAAAGAACTTCCCCCTGACATCCAACCTAAATCTCCCCTCCCTCAATTTAAAACACTTCCTCTTGTCCTGCTATTATCTACCCCTTCAAAGAGTTGATTCCATTCCCCTCTGTAGGCTCCTTTTAGGTATTGAAAGGCTGCAATGAGGGGTCACCCCACAGCCTTCTTTTCTCCAGGCCAAACAAGCCCAGCTCCCTCAGCCTGTCTTCATAGGGGAGGTGCTCCAGTCCCCTGATCATCTTCATGGCTCTCCTCTGGACCCTCTCCAACAGCTCCCTGTCTTTCTTGTACTAGGGACTCCACAATTGGACACAGTATTCCAGATGGGGCCTCACAAGAGCAGAGTAGAGGGGGACAATCACCTCCCTGTCCCTGCTGGCCACCCCTCTTCTGATGAAGCCCAGGATACCATTTGCCTTCCAAGCCGCAAGGGCACACTGCTGGCTCATGTTAAGTTTTTCATCTATCAAGATCCCCAAGTCCTTCTCCACAGGGCTGCTCTCAAGGTCTGCTCCATCCAGTACGGATGCCTGGGATTCCTCTGGCCCAAGTGCAAAACCTTGCACTTTTCTGTGTTGAACCTCATTAGGTTCACCTGGGCCCTCCTTTCTAGCCTCTCAAGGTGCCTCTGAATGGCATCCCTTCCCTCTACCGTGTCAACCACACCACTCAGCTTGGTGTCGTCAGCAAACTTGCTGAGGGTGCACTCGATTCCATCATTGATGTCATTGATAAAGATGTTGAAGAGCACCGATCCTAAGACAGACCCTTGGGGGACGCTGCTCGTTACCGGCCTCCACCTGGACATAGAGACATTGATGACCACTCTCTGTCTGCAGCCTTTTAACCAATTTCTTATCCATCAAGTGGTCCACCCATCAAATCCACATCCCTCCAATTTGGAGATAAGGATATGGTGGGGGACTGTGTCAAAGGCTTTGCTCAAGTCCAGGAATCTCAACTAATTTCAGGCAGAGAGGCAGGTAGCAATTGCATTTTTCCTTGCTTATGCTTATGGGAAGGTCCAGTTCTTCCTTGAATTCCTCCATATATTCTCATGTACTTTCATAAAAAATTCTTCATTCTTCTGAAAATCTCCCCATTATTTCTTTTTGGACTGTGCATCATTCAGATTCATTGTGCCTGTCTCCTGCCCACAAATGCTATACATTTATTCTCAGCTTCTCACAAAATCATTGCATAGCCTCTTTACACGAGTGCATAATTCAGTGCCTCATCTCCTTGAACTTAACATCAAATACTATGATGAATTCATATCAAAGAGACAATCATATGAAGTAGGACCACGAGGAATGCAGTCTTTCCCTATACCTCCAAATCTGTCATACTCAATACGTTGTAAAGCAGTACAGCCTTATTCCTACGGCCTTACTGTACTATAATGGATCTTTAATGAGCCCACTTTCAATCCATATAAAATTTAAGGGAAAAAGCTCTTGTTTAAATGTTTTTCCATTCCTTATAGTGAATAGATGAATAATTGAACTGACAAAACTGTTCAGTTTTCCATTCATATTCTGCTTTTTAAATATTGAAATCTTAATGACTTGTTCTAGCAGTAGTGTCAAGGACAAAAGTAAAATTATGTTCTAATAATTCATCAATTTGGTCAGAACTATTATTAATACCTCTGTTTGGGTCATTTGGGTATTTATAGTGAAAAAAACCTGCATATTTTTTGTCTTATGCTTATTAAAGATGGCTGTAAAATCCTGCTATATAAAATTTATTGTGTTTTTATGCCATTGTTACATGAAGTAAATAGAGAAGTGATGAAAGGTAAAAGCAAATAGAAAATAATTTCCATGGTGTATGTTTATTTATTTAAAAATAGTAATAATTATTAGGATATATTGTGGCTGGAGTTTTTACCTGTCATCTTTATTACTGTAAAATGAAACATGGCACCAAAATTTCTTAGTGCCTGGAATGCACTTGTTGAATGAAAACAAACCACCAGGGAGGTGGTTGAGTCACCACCCCTGAATGTTTAAAAACTGTTTGGATGTTGTGCTCAGGGAGATGATTTAGCGGAGGGTTGTTAGAATTAGAATTAGAGGCACACTATATAGAATATTTTCAATATTTATATTTGCGTACTTTTAAGTTCTCCATGATCTATAACAATTGTTATTCTTTTTTTTTTTTTACTTCAAGAAGAATTTTAGCAGTAGTTACAGCCAGAAAGTCAAAAGAGACAAAAAGAGATGCTGTGCCAAGTTAAATGGAAATGTTAGTCATCTGTGACATTTCAAGATTTCTTATGGAAAAATTACCATTGTGTTTATGTTGATTGATTCCCCTTATATTTACATCTGTACCTTCTTAGAAGAAAGTTCATAGAAAACTCATACAAAAGGTCAACAAAATTAAAGTGGAGTAAAAACAGAATGCTAAAAGTGAAATCTCTAAAGGAAATCCCGTACCTTTTTATAATGTAGTACGTAAAAAGCAAAGAAGTTGAACACAAGGAATATTACATTTTTTTATTTGCTCTTGACATAAAACAAAATTAACAAGAGTAGTCCTCAAGTTTTTTCCATTGCAAGTCTTCCAGAATACCTTGTCAGACAAAGCCATCATATATATATATTTTTTAAACTAAGTTAATCTCCCTCTTTCTATTACAAGCATCTGCACGTGATTTTAAGACTCAAGAAATGTGCCATTCATTGATCCAGAAGTGGCAGAGAACAATTTCATGCTACATTTTCCAAAGTTTCTCTGCTCCCACCTGGCAGAAACTTATCCACTAGTGGGTTATTTTCAGATCATTAATTCCCAAGAACAACGACTATGTCTTTATTTGTTTTTACAGTATGAAGAACAGTGCAGAAGTTCAAAGTATATGTAGTAATAATAATAGAAACAATAATTAATGATATGATAAGCAGATGTTTATCCTTCCTGCTATCCTTATTAAGAATGACAAAAAGGTGGTAGCTATTTATCATTAATCACCTGTAGCTTTTTCAATTGCGGCTAAGCAGGACTTTCACTCAGAAGGGAGGGGCAATGAATGCAAAGAAAAAAGAAAAAAAGCCTTACCTGAGGCAATAGGCACAAACTGAAGCACAGAAGGTGCTCTCTGAGCACCAAGCAGTACTTCTGTGTTGTGCAGTGCCAGAGCACTGGCAGAAGTTGCCCTGAGGATGTGAGGTCTCTTTCTTGGAGACCTTCAGAAGCTGCCCGGATATGGGTTTGTGCCCATATCTGAGTGTCCCTGCTGGAGCTACTGAAGTCTCTTCCAACATCAGTCATCCTGGAACTCTGGGATTCTTAATTTTACCGACTACTGAAAGTATGTAGACAGTGTATTTTCACCTAGTAGTCTGTAGAGTGAAAATAATTGTTCATACCTTGTTTGTAAATGAACAAACCTAATAATCTATGGCAGAGCATTAATCTACTTTTAAGAATAAATCTACTCTTAAACAAAGGATGCCTAGTTTTGGAAAACACAGTCTATGTTTTGATATACTGTACTGAAGGATTACCCATCCTCAACATTTAAAAGCTCTGTCTTATTTCCAGTTTAATTTTTCTACTCTCAGCACATTTGTCTTCCCAGAATTTGAATCAAAACAACCCCCAAGTTGCCCTGCGTATGCAGGTCTGATATTAATAGCACTATAAACATCTTGGTTGTCAGCTCTGTAAAGTAGAGTGACTGGGGAGGGGAAACAACGTCATAGCTAAAATGTTACATTTTTTCAGTTTTAGAAAATGGAAAAAAATGATAGGTTTTGTCTTGTGATTTTGAAAGAGGTCAGTCTCAGTGAAGTAGCTCAGAATGATATTTTTGTTGGCTGAAAATATGGCCAAGAAGTTGTGTATTAACGTGCTCAGGATATTGAGAGATTCCCTGCTGTGTTATTAGGTAAGTTAAAGGCACTGTATACATATATCTGTGATAGTATGAAGATTCACCTTTTTTAGTCTCTGCTATGGAAAGCCTTCCACTGAACTCAAAGCATGTTGTTTTTCTGAGTGAAAAAATAATGGTAATATACTATAGGATTCCTGTTTATATTAATAGAATTATTTGCATACAGTCCTGATTTAGTCTTGTAAACATGAATGTGGTGTTTAATCAAACCATGAGATAATTTTTTTTTTTTATTATGTTTTCCATGGATGATGTGTTTCAGTTGATGATTTTCAGACACAACCCAGGTCATTTCATTAATATTACACTCAGATAAAAACAGGTACCGAAGCATAGTGAGGCAGAACAACTTAGTGCTTCTGATGCTGGTACAAAAAATTTTTGAACAAGCTGCTATCTATTCCCTATATCAGAGATACAAATAGCTTAAATCTTTGTTAATTCATATTCAGCATTGGAGACAAACACTTCCTGTTTTCCACATATTCCTTGTTTCTTGCTCAGCTGTCAACACAGATGAGGGCTCCAGAAGCCACTAGATCACATGATAACAAGGATATCTGCTGGCTGATGTTAATGAGGATGGCTAAGGACAACCTTCCTACCCAGAATGGGCCTATTCCAGGTCTTCATCATACTGCTTCTGCCTGATCTCAACCATAGAGAACTCAGAAATAAAAGAGGGAGGAAAATCAGAGAAAGGGTAAGAAAAAAAACAAAAACAAATAGAATCACGGAGGTTGGATAGAACCGCTGGAGATCTTCTGGTCCAATTCCTCCACTAACACAGCTTCCCTACAACATGTTATAAAGGAAAGTGCCCAGGTGGACTTTGAGTATCTCCAGCAGGGCATCTTTTGAAGACTTTTCTAGTCTGTGAACATAATCCTGTTTTAAAATTATTACCCATGAAATCAAAGTACAGAGTGTTGAAACTACTACATTCTTACTCTGATGCTACAGTTGCGTTCCAAAAAAAAAAAAAAAAAAACTTTTGTGATCCACTAAATGTAATTCTCATCCCTCCAACCGAAGTTCTCTTATGCATTCTTTACAGTCAAAGGAATTAAATTCTTCTGTGTTCCTGAATTATGAGAAGGTTCAGTTTTGAATAGGATTTCTTTTTCAGCCTGCTGTTACAATTCTTTGCAGTTAGATAGCATAATTCATCTATATCAATGTCTGAAGCTGAGCAACAGCTGGATTTTAAGTCTTTTTTAAATGTCTATTTGCTTTTTGTTTCTTCTATGTAACAGAAAAAGCACAGTTAAGGAAGATATTTGATTCACAATGACATCAAATGAAAAGTGTTCTCCCATATCATTAGAATGAGCTTTTTTTTTTTTTTTTTTTTTTCCCTTATTTCTGAAGTTCTCTTGTATTTCTTAGATTACAAGAAGACTAGTGAAAGAAGGCTCAGGCAGACATCTGAGAAGTGAAAGAACTCCCTGGTTTATGAAAATATTTTAGACTTAAATAATGTGAGCATCTTTAAATGTATTAAAAAAAAAAAAAAAAAAAGAGGCTATCCAACTTTACTTTCCATGACGAATCATTTTAAATGTTCAACTGTATTCATTATAATAGTATACTCACTCTCATATACAATGAAATCATCCCATTTTTATAAAAACAGCGTTGAAGAAAATACATACCCATGACATCAGAGGAAGATGTTGATGGCATGACTGTTGTGACAGTAGCCATCAAACTTTTGCCATGCAACAGATGAGGGAACTGGAAGTGGACATGAAGCAAAATGTGTGTAATTGAAACCCACTGTGCAGAAAAAAATAGCATTCATTAACACTTTCTGAGCATTTATAGGTACAAAAGAGTGGAGCACAGTGAGGCAGTGGGTGGTGTGCTTTAGGAGTGGCAGGAGTGATGAGAGAGACAAGACATGTTCTGGATGGCCATGAACACCTGTCACATCACAAAATGAAGAGTTCCTTGTTCAGCTCATTCATGTAAACTGGAAAAAGTGCATTGCTAATGGCAGTGACTATACTGAAAACTACTGTTTTGTAGCTGAGAATTTGCACCATCTATAATAGTATTGTTATACTCTTTGTATCTGTTGTAGTTTCCATGAAAATAAAAACAGGAGGAATTACTTTTGGGGTGACCTACATAGAATTTCCTGAGTTGGAAGGAACCCACAAAGGTCATCTAGTCCAAACTCTGGGCTGCACAAAGGATCACCCAAAATTCAAACTATATTTCTGAGAGCATTTTTGAACTCTATCAGGCTTGGAGCTATAAAGAATCTTTTCCTAATACCCAACTTAACCTTTTCCCTGATGAAATTCCATGCCATTCATTTAGATCCTATCATTGTCATCAAGGGAAGAGATCAACACTTCCCCTATGCTTGCATCATGAGGAAGCTGTAGGCTACCATGAGGCCTCCCCTTGGTCTCCTCTGTGCTGAGCAAAAGAAGGCAACAAAGATGTTCTTTGCACATCTTGATTTGTAGACCCTTTGTTATCCTCAGAGTCTTCTTTTGGATGTTCTCTAATAGTCATATGTCCTTTGACTGCCAGTGCACACTGTTGACTATTCTTTAACTTTCCATCTTTTCTTGAGAACCTCCAGACTCCTTTCCATGGGACTGCTCTCCAGCCTCTCATCCTCCAGTATGTATGTGTATCTATGGTTGTTGTATCCCACATGCAGTATCTGTCACTTGCTATTGTTAAACTTCATGTGGTTGGTGATTGTCCTGCGCTCCAATATTTTAAGACCTCTCAGGAAGACCTCTCTTCTCTTATGGGAGTCAACAGCCCCTCCCAATTTAACATTCACCCTCAGTCTTAGTAAGTATATTTTTAAGTCTTTTATCTAAGTCATTTATGGAAACACTAAAGATGCCTAGTTCTAAAATGGAGCCTTGCAGAACTCCACTACTTGCCATCCTCCATCTACTATAACCCTTTGAGCCCAACCCATTAATTGTTCAACCATCAAATTAAGTTTTTGTCTAACTTTATGCTAGACATTTTGTCCACAAGGATACTGTGAGAAACAATATTGAAAGCTCTATGGAATACAAATCTCTTACATCAGCTGGCTTCATTTGGTCAACTGAGTGGGTAACTGTAGTAAAAATGAGATTAAGTTGGTCTTTCCCATCGTGAACTTGTGTTGGCTGTGACCAATTACTGTGATGTCTTTTAGGTGTTTTTCAGTAATTCCCCAAATCATATTCTCCATAATTTTGCCAGTCACTGGAGTTAGAGTGATATATTCTAGTATAGAAACTAAAACTACATTTCTATATTTATTTTTATACAGTGTCAAAAAGCAGCAAGACCAAGCTGCTCTACAAGGGAAGGGAAGGTAAAGATACTGCTTTTGATCTGGGTCAACAGTAAGCCCCTAAAGAGACTTCTCATAACTACTCCTCAAACAAGTCCTTCCTATAGCTGCCTTATTGAGGGTTACACAGTTACACTCCAACAAGGGAAGGAAGAGTTTATGGAGCTTGTTCACTGAGGGAGCTGACTTCAGGGAAAGACTTGAAGATATAATATGTGACAGAAAAAATAGTGGATCAGTTTCCATTCCTGCACTTGAGAGTTCATGTTGTAAGTATATTCCACCCATACACTTTGGATTAGTACCTTCAACTGGCTACTTTTTGATAAACTACAAAGAAAGCCATGATAAATCAAAATGTTATCCTAGTACCAAATTATAAGCTGCTGTTCTAGTCATTATTTATAACTGTTAAAAGCAGCGGAGACTTAGCTTATAGGTGTAAGTCAGGAAGACTTATGGGTAACATCATGGCTGCTTTAAGTCTTTGAAGACATGTTACAGTGACTTTTCCAGTCCTGACCTCCATGGCCAACCAGACTGGCTGGAATATGTCATAGCTCCCATCCGCTGTTGGCCTGAGAAATTCTACTCTTGAAAGCTAAATCATAGCAATTGAACAGGGTATTGTGAGCAAAAGGCAATGCACTCATAAGATCTTATACCAGCAGAATTAGGATGTGTATTTGAACCCTGGAACAAGAAAATCCACTCCCAAGTCAACATTAAAGTATCAAATTTCTTTCTAGTTTTCTCTGTATCTAAGTACTCAGCTAGATTTACATGCTTGTTTCATTCACTTGCTGTTGCTACTCTTCATTAGATAGCACAGATATACAAGCTCCATTAAATTAGTCATGTCTCTTCTGTTTCAGGATGAGTAAGGGTGCTGGATTTGGAAACCACAGCATAAGTTCAAGAGTTCTGTTCACCTGATTCTCATATCAAAAGCTCTGAGATAGACTTTATCCTAGTTTCATATGCCTTCCCTGTTTTGACATATGTTGAGGCTGAATCTGCATATCTAGACCTTACAAAAGAAACAGAGCAACTTTTTATATTATTAGGCATTTATATTATTAGGCATAACATAACTGTAGAAGTTAACAAAGAATAATCAGAGAGCTCAACAGTGATTTTGAAGCATAGACTGTTAAAAAATTGCAAAAAGGCTATAATAAATATCATCTTCCTGGAAAAACGTTGTGATTGTTACCACAGTTTTGGTTCACTTTTCCTTATAATAATAAAAAAAGTACATTTAATTAACTGTGTCAGACATTCTGGTAAGTCATGTTAGAAACGGTGGTTCACATATGACCTACTGGAGCAATAGCTGTAAGATTAGATGACTGTGAGACAGACTTCAGACAAAAACAAACAAACAAACAAAAAACAGAATTGCAATGAAGAGAATGTTGTGGGTTTTTGTTTGGACGCAACCTATTTTGTTTTAAATGGTATATTCAAATCGATTATTTGATTGAGATGTTCTGATTCCTTTTAAAATAGAAATTAGGGAAAGAACGGATATTTGCCTCCTCATGGTGACTTTAAAAATTCCTCTTGGATCAAAACTGCATCTACTTTTGCATATGGTGTGCTTCACACAAAGACCAAAGTAAGAACTGCAGATATTCAGAGGCTTTGCTAGAATTGTGCGCAATATTCTAGTGGACAAACTGTGCCCACAGGGAGCTATTCCTGAGGCTCCGGGAGAAAAAGAGAATCTACCGCCTGTGGAAAGAGGGACAGGCCACTCAAAATGAATACAGGGAAGTTGTTAGGATGTGTAGAGGTGAAATCAGAAAGGCAAAAGCCCAGCTTGAATTTAACCTAGCTGCTGGTGTGAAAAGGAATAAGAAACTCTTTTATAAATACATTAACAGTAAGAGGAGGACAAAGGAGAATATCCACTCTTTGCTGGATGAGGCTGGGAATGTGACCACTGAGGATAAGGAAAAGGCGGAGGTTCTGAATGCCTTCTTTACGTCTGTCTTTAAAAGTCAGACCAGTTATCCTCAGGATACCCCTCTCTCTGACCTGGTAATCTCGGCCGGGGAGCACACTAACCCCCCTGTGATTCTGAAAGAAACAGTCAGAGACCTACTGCTCCAGCTGGACTGTCACAAGTCGATGGGGCCAGATGAGATCCACCCGAGAGTGCTGAGGGAACTGGCGGAGGTGATAGTCGAGCCGCTTTCCATCATCTGTCAGCGCTCCTTGTTGACTGGTGAGGTCCCAGAAGACTGGAGGCTTGCCAATGTGACTCCCATTTATAAGAAAGGTCGTAAGGAGGATCCGGGGAACTACAGGCCTGTCAGCCTGACCTCGGTGCCAGGGAAGGTTATGGAGCAGATCGTCTTGAGGGAGATCATGCGGCATGTGCAGGGTGACCGGGAGATCAGGCCTAGCCAGCATGGGTTCATGAAGGGCAGGTCCTGTTTGACCAACCTGATCTCCTTCTATGATCTAGTGACCCATCTGGTGGATGAAGGAAAGGCTGTTGATGTGGTCTACCTAGACTTCAGCAAAGCCTTTGACACTGTCTCCCACAGCATTCTCCTGCAGAAGCTGGCAGCCAGAGGCTTGGATGGGTACACTCTTGGCTGGGTAAGGAGCTGGCTGGAGGGCCGGGCACAGAGAGTGGTGGTGAATGGAGTCAAATCCAGCTGGCGACCAGTCGTGAGTGGTGTTCCGCAGGGGTCGGTGCTGGGGCCTGTCCTCTTCAATATCTTTATTGATGACCTCGATGAGGGCACCCTCAGTAAATTCGCAGATGACACCAAATTGGCTGGAAGTGTGGATCTGCCTGGGGGTAGCGAGGCCCTACAGAGGGATCTGGACAGGCTGGAGAGCTGGGCTGGAGCCAATGGGATGAGTTTCAACAAGGCCAAATGCCGGGTCCTGCACTTCGGCCACAACAACCCCAGGCGACGCTACAGGCTTGGGGCGGTATGGCTGGAGGACTGCGTAGAGGAAATGGACCTGGGGGTATTGATTGATGCTCGGCTGAACATGAGCCGACAGTGTGCCCAGGTGGCCAAGAAGGCCAATGGCATCCTGGCTTGCATCAGAAACAGTGTTGCAAGCAGGAGCAGAGAGGTGATTGTTCCCCTATATTCAGCACTCGTCAGGCCGCACCTCGAGTACTGTGTCCAGTTTTGGGCCCCTCACTGCAAGAAAGATATTGAGGCCCTGGAACGTGTTCAAAGAAGGGCAACGAAGCTGGTGAGGGGTCTGGAACACAGGCCATATGAGGAGAGGCTGAAGGAGCTGGGAATGTTCAGCCTGGAGAAGAGGAGGCTCAGGGGAGACCTTATTGCTCTCTATAACTTCCTGAAGGGAGGTTGTAGTGAGCTGGGGGTCGGCCTCTTCTCTCGTGTCATTAGTGATAGGACCAGGGGGAATGGTTTCAAGCTACGCCAGGGGAAATTCAGGCTGGACATGAGGAAGTATTACTTTTCAGAAAGGGTGGTCAGGCACTGGAATGGACTGCCCAGAGAGGTGGTGGAATCACCGACCCTGGGGGTGTTCAAGGAAAGACTGGATGTTGCGTTGAGGGACATGGTTTAGTAGGAGCTATTGGGAATAGGTGAACGGTTGGACTGGGTGATCTTTTAGGTCTTTTCCAACCTTAGTGATTCTATGATTCTATGATTCTATACTCCTACATATATTCTTGTAGCATTTTACGTTTCCTTTCTTTTGTTTCAGAATACTGTAAAAATAGAATCCATAAATAATTCCAGCTATTGCCACACACCAATATCATGCAAACCTGCTAGAATGTTTCTCTTCTACTATTTCCAGCACTACTTTGAAGCTGGGTTATTACTGTATTGCTTTATCACAAACTAGTTCCAGCTGTGATATGCAGAACTTAACATTTAATTCAAAGATATCTTCTTTATATTTATTTATTTATACTTGTTTCCCACAGTTTTCTTGTATCATCTACACAATACTTATACAGTACATTACAGGACTTATCTGTCTCTTCCCTCTAGGTTCAAGTCCTGCAACAAGGGAAAACTATTCAATCTGCATGTGTAGGCTTCATTGCAGAACACATAAATGACTTGACTTGCTATCAAATGAAAAAGATTAATTTTTTCACCCAAGCTAATAAAAGGGTAATGCAAGTTAAATATGGCTATATACATGTATAACAGTATCTGACATATCAAAGTGTAATGCTACTGGATGATCTCTTATGAGTTTTGTAAAAAGAGGTAACCTTTAAGCCCATAACATTTTTCCATGGTCTTGGAAGAGCAGGAGTGCTACTGAGCTTTCAGATTATAGACATCCAAGCATAGTTTCTCTCTCTGCTATTGGTAAGTAATTAGTCGCAGTTTCTTCCAGTAATTAATAAACGTGCAGGAAATGAGATCTGAGCTGTGGAGTCTATATAGGCAGATGGGCCAAAAATAGATGTGAACCCTCAAAGGTGCTCTCCTGTATTGGCACAAAAGCGGGATTACTGATGTAAAAGTCATTGCAAATGCTGACTGTGTCAGCAAAAACGTAAGCTACTCATCAGGCTATCTGATGCTACTGAGAGATTCAAGCAATTAAATTCCATGATCTATTAAATTAATTTATTATGTTGCAATCTACCTATCAAATGCCATGTTGCTATGCCAGACATTAGCTGTTGCAATAATAACAAAATGAAACTTGCTGAATCCTCTTGTATATTAGGTCCTCTGGCAATTTTGACATCAAAGAATCAAGTGGAGGCTGAAAGTGGCTTGAAGCCAAGACATAATTGATGAGCAAGTGTGTAATAACAGAATCTAATCAAGAATGTAGAAAGCTAGTGCCTATGGCCTTGTTTTCTTCTTAGGTTATTAGAATGTGCAGAAATTTTGAATCTTACAGTTCTGGAGAACAGTGTTCTCTGGGTTGATTCTCTGTAGCAAACAAAACTCAGACAGCAGCAGAATAAGCTTCTCTTTGTTGTTTTGTAATATGATCAACATCAATCTTGTCATAAAATATTTTCAAAGTAAAATTAGTTTCTCTCTTAAATTGATGCTCTTCCAAATATTTTACTTTGATAAAAAATTTCTTTTTTTTTAATTTTTCCAAATAGAGCAGAATAGAGCAGAATACCTAAGTCAGAATGGTTGAGGTTGGCAGGGCCATCCATAAGAGAATGCCAAGGACCATATCACTAAGATGACTGGTGCATCAACTTGACACAACTGCCAATCAAAGGGACATGAACAAGCTTGAGAAATGGGTTCACCTAATGGTATTCAACAAAACTGAGTGCTGGCTGTTGCACTTGAGTCTGGGCAATCTCATATATTAGTACAGACTGGGAGAAGAACTCACTGAGAGTAGCCCTGTGAAGAAAGTTCTTGGAGATTCTGGTGGACAATGACCCAGCAGTGTGCTCTTGCAGTCCACAAGGACAACAGAATCCTGGGCTGCATCAAAAGAAGGGTGGCCAGCAAAGCAGGGAAGTGATTTTCCCCTTTATTCTACTCTCTTGAGGCCCGCCTGGAGTACTGTGTCGAGGTACAGGGCCTCCAACACAAGAAAGATTCAGAGCTATTGGTGTGGGTCCAGAGGAGGTGTCATGAAGTGTATTTTGAAAAACAGCATTCTGTGGCTGAGCATTTGCTCTATCAAACAGTACTATTGTGCTCCTTGTATGTGTTGTAGTTTCCACGGAATTAAATAAGGATAATTATTTTTGGAGCAACCTAAATACTTAACATGTAATACATACTATACACAGACTATATAATAAATACATAACACTAAACATTTCTTGAATATTTTGTACATATGAAACTTATCTTAAAGACTTGTTACAGGTCATTTTTTACAGATTTAAACAGGCTTACAGGTGCTAAGTCTGCAGTAGTAAAGCTGTACAAATTTTACAAAGTATTTAAATATTAGGAAATATATGGAAGAGACAGAGAGGGGGAATTTGCAGATGGGCTTAAAAATTTCATAAAAATTCTGAAAAGTCTTCTGAAAATCCTGGTATCATTGTTTTGCATTGGACTTTTTAGGCTTTGTGCTTTCCTACTGATTCTAAAGAGTTGGAATAATTTCTTTTTGAGGGAGTACAGGGGTATTCAATCAGTAGACCAAAGAAATAGATGAATGAATTCTGTACTCAGCATGTTCAAATTTGAGCATTATGAGATTTTCAGAGGCCTGAAACTCAGCCATGTATAAGTACCTTTTTGTATAGTACCATTCGTATTCTGTCAGCTAGATTTAAATTTTCACTCTCAAGAATAGTCTGAAATAGTATAGTTATTTAAAATTTATTTTCCCTGCTACCATTCTAAAATTGAACTTTATTGATATTTAAGAGGAAATATAGCTTGTGGTAGATATTTCACAGTAAGTAGCAAGGCTCAAACTCAGGCCAGATGTTCTAGGGGACTTTTTTTTTTAATAAATGGAAAATGCAAGGTGCATCTTGTTGTAGACAGTGTTGCAGCTACCAGCCATAATTATGAGAGTAGACAAGCGTACACTTCACTTTTTTTCAGTTTCTAACAATTAAGTTCTGAACTGAAAATAAATCAGAAACCATGAGTCTGCTTTGCCTGGCTTGCAGTCTTTATTTCTAAATAATAAACCTGCTGTGTAATTGAAATTCATTTTGGTCTATGAATTCAGAAAAAAAAAGCCTCTGAGCCATTATGTGTTCTGTTAGGCCCTACTACTCCCTTTCTTAAAATCTATGTCACGAGAAATGCATTGACCTTACGTGAATAGATTTAGAGAAATTATTACAGTGAAAACACCAATATTAATTCTCTTAAAGTCAGTTTTACTTTAATTGATTGTAAGATATAGGACTGTAATTTTTATTAGGAGTTATTTTAATCAAATAACAGTGCAGTATTATAGTTAATATCCATATTTGTGCTTGATGTATTATTTTTGGGTTATGAGAGATTTTGCTTTGTCTGCATTCTGGAAAAGCTGAAAGAAAGAGAGTCCTGAAGTCCTCTAACATTAATGCCTTTTGCTATCAGACATGCAGACAAGGACTGAGTTAATCCTGTGCTTCATTCCGCAATAGGACATTGAAGCAAAGCACGGGCAATTGCAATCTGGAATCAAACTGGGGTTGAGATTACTTATGTAAAGAATTTTCATAAAAAGTACATAGACAAATTTGCTAAGAAGACTCACCAGGATTTCTCCTTTGTCTTTACCTTGAATAATTTACCAAACTATCTAGAATGAAATATATGTCTCTATTTCTCTAGAAATACACTGTCTCCTAAGGATGCTACCATACACATATTGAAGGAATTCTGTGTTATACAGAATCACAGAATTGTAGGGTCCACATGGACTTCCAGAGATTGAGTCCAATCCCCAGCAAAGTAGACTCTCTACAGCATGTTGCACAGGCACCTCTTGAGTAGCAGAAGAGCAGAAGAGTCCGTAATTCCCCTTGGCAACCTGTTCCAGTGCTATTACTAGTGATAAGTGCTCTTTCCAAATCATAGAAGTTTGAATTCAAAGTTGTGTCAGACTCTAATTCATCTATAAGACAAAGTAAGTGAATCCAGTGAATTGTATGGCTGGTAAACTAATGGCAGAAAAGAAGAGTTTGCACCATGCAAAATGAAAAAGAAAGAAACAACCCAAGTATTTCAAGTGTTTGAATGCTAACTGCAACAATATGGAGTAATTCTAGAATCATTTCATTTATATGTACCTTTCTTCATATTAACAAACATTTAGCTGCTTTATGCTTGTGAGACTATTTAGTTGATGCTGCATTACATGAATTATTTTTATAGTTCAATTATGCTGAAATCACCAAAGTAAAATTCCTGTGAGGTTTTTGTTCGTTTTCTTTTGTTTTCTCAGTGTTCTAGTCATTATCATCTGTACTGGCTTGTTCATTGCTCTTTAACAAGCTCCTTTTTAGTTGTCCTAATCACCAACTTGCATCATAAAAGAGCAGGAAACTAAAACTTCATGCTAGTGTTACTTCAATGTTTTTATTTGAATACATCTTGATTTCTGCCTGTTTAATAGGATAATCAATTAAGTGTGTGTTAGATATCTTTATGCTTATCAGTGTTAAGATGCTGTATTAACCTCTTTCTAACCTCCTTCCAACTGGATTGTACTCTTTGTTGTCACTTTATGAATCAGATTAACTTCTGTTGTTGTTCTGCAGAATCATTCTGATTTTATGATTCTGAACTGGAGTTTATTACAAAGCCTTCAGCAAAGTGTAGACAAATTACATTAACTTTATTATTATTGCTCAGGGACATGATCTAGTGGAGGGTTGTTAGGGCAATATGGTCAGGTCATGGTTGGACTCGATGATCTTCAAGGTCTTTTCCAATCTGAGTGATTCTGTGATTGTATTAGATTTCTTCACCAAACTAGTTGTTTCATCAGAATTTTGTCATTGTTTTAAGATGATCTGTTCTTTATGAAGTTGTTTTGCTTATCACATATAATGTCCTTAGTTAAGTACTTACATATTGATTCATATACCATGCATTCTAATAAATGATATAATAGTAATAACCCTCAATATTTTGTCCCCTAACAGAAAATTGAAATTTTATCAATCACATTTATCAACATAGAGAGTTTTCAGAGCTGATTCCAAGAAACAAACAAACAAACAAAACCAACCCACAATAAAAGCATGTTATTATTTTTTTTTCTGATTTCACAACTTTGATGACTTTGTTGGATTTTTACATTTGTACTGTTATTGTACTAAATGTTATAATAATAATTTTTATCCTTCAAAAATGAGTGATTGTGGAACAGATTTCTGTTTATTCATGAAATAGATACTGTGTGAATAATGAGAGCTGATAAGGACTGCAATACTGCAGTGCTTCATGGTTATCAGGAGTATTTGGAAGAAGGGTTATAAACTGGTTATAAAATTACTTATCAAAAGTAATTTTCTCCATATAACTTCATGATTTATATAGATTGTTTTTTATACAAGTGTTATAAATTTTGCCAGTACTATTTATTTAACTTTTTGAGAAAACTTAATTTAAGATAATAAATAAAGCAATTCCCCTCTATGAGATTAGAAATGTACAGAACTAAAAACACTTGTGGCTACAAAGTAATTGATAGTTGGAGGAAGTAATTTTCAAGCCCACAAAATACTTTTCAAAAGAGATTGAGCTGCTTCAACTGCCCCTTTACTTAGCATAAAGATATACAAGATAGGCAACAATGAAACATTTGAATGTGTATGTAGAAAATGTACCACACAATAAAGAATGTGATTCTTATAATAGCTTTTCACGTTATCTAATACTCTTGCTTGTCAAAGGAATTAAAAGTCAATATGTCTCATCACAGTACATACAAATTATATACATAAGTATGCATACCTCCACTGATATTTGCTTTTTTTAGCCTGAGGCATTTAGGCATTTGGATCTCTCAAAGAGCAGAAAAAAATGTGATTACTTAATTGTGGAGGGTAAAGAATAGGGAAAATAGTAAAATACCATCATTGCACAACTATAGATTTTGATTTAACATTATATTGAATGACCTTATGGAAAAAAATGAAAACTGATTCAAGATACATACAAAAAATGAAGAAAACATTAGGATCAGAACTGGGGAAGAAAATCAGTGTTACGTACCATTTCACTGAAAAGATGATCTGCAAATATATATAAAAAAAAATTAACACAGAAAATAAGTTACCAAAGAGGAATAATATAGCAAAGATGAGAAGAAGATCTTTATCTTGCTTAATATCCTTAAAGAGATTGCAAAGAGATCTCACAAAAAAATCAGAATTGCCTTTGAAAAGTCAGAGAGGATAGATTTAGTCTTGGAAGACTGGCAAACAGCAAATATAAAAGCATATGAATACATATTAGGCTCTTAATTCAGATATCTATATTCAGGTAATTTATTTCTCAGGTGCCAGGTTTAGCCACAAGAGAGAAACGTAATTTCACAGCCAGATTTGGAGAGTAATTTTAGACTTCCTTAAGTAATACTCTGCTAAGCATTTTTTTTTTTTTTTTTTTTTCCTCCATTGATTGTATATGAAGCTAGTTCTGGTATCTAAACGAGATGTCTGCAATTATGTGTAATGCAGTTTGAACCTCTCCCATATAGCCGGCCTTTCAAGGAAGAAAGACTGGGAAGAAAAACAGCATCAGAGCTATCAATTTAACTTGAATTCTTCAAAAGAAAAAACAAACTCAGAACAAACAAATAAATAAAAAATAATAAAAAATCAAAAATATAAAAAATCAAATTATTTGTAAACACTAAATTAAAGAATAAGTGAGGAACAGACACTTTGCTTGTCAAGAACAAGTCATGTCATGCCAATGTAATTTTGTCCAGTGACAGAATGAGGGTTCTTGAAGGTGAAAGAGAGGGAGTAGATGTACATACATCCTGACTTCAGCAATGCTTTTGAAAATATTCTTTATTATTATATTTATACGTTATATTCTCACAGGTGTGCTAAGGACATGGTCTAGATCTCATCTAAAGAGAATTACTAAGGTAAATGCAATACTACCTGTAAAATATATTCAATATATTACCAACATATTATTCTCATACTTAAAATGTGCTTCAAGATGAAGACGTATCTGCTACATTCTATATGTTTAGATATATTTATTAAAAACATGCAGAGTAGGTTTACTTATTTTCAGTTGACTAAACAAAGGAATCTATAGTTGGATTAAATTTAAATACATAATGCCCAATTGAACCCCTGCTATTGTTTATACTAGTAACTGCTCTTAACTCAGTAGTCACTATTAGAAGGTAGAATGCCCTCTGTTCTGGTAGAATGTGATATATATTACAAAAAGGATTGTTAAGTATCTCAGATCAGCTGTAAAGAAATGGCTGATGTTATGTTTCTGATGACCATTGTCTTTTTTATTGTTGTTGGATGTAAGGATTGATCTGGCATAAGCTCCAAAGAGCAAATAGTTGTGTATCTTTACATTTTCAGTTTTTTTTTTTTCCCCAAAGCTGTTAATATTTAATATGTATTAATGTATCAAAGACTAGAATGTTATGCAGATGTGTAAACTGCTCTGCATTACATTTTTATCACCACATTTACATAATAATTATGGCTTTTTCCTTCTTGTTACCTGAAAACAATTCTGGCAATCAATACAGTCAGCTAAAAGCTAAAGTAATATAACTTATTTTTCCCTTCTAACTAATTTGAAAGAGTGAATTACTGATAAATTCTCCCCAGGAAATTGGTAGTTTCAGCATACAATTCTTTTAACATTTTTGTTTGTATCAAACAAATTTTTCTGATCTGAATTTCTTCTCCTTCCATTTTTATAAAGCTGAAGGTGTCAAGACAGATCTAGTTCAGAATTCAACAAAGTCTTCACAGAGTGGAGAAAAGATCTTAAAAACAAAAACGAGAGCTTTCAGTTCAGCATTGGCAAGTGTAAAGGTTCTGAATTTACCCAGAAATTAACAATTTCAGGAAAAAAAAATTGAGAATCAAAAGCTTTGGCAGCAATCTGTAAGAAAGTCTGAACATAGATACGTAAGTAGGTAGATAGCAACACATCGTTATGATTTGACAAATGGTAAAAACACAGGCATATAAAAAGGAATACTGTCTCCCAAACTTCTTGCATCCTTCTTTTCTCCCTACAAGAGAAACACTCTAATATTTTATTAAATAAAAAAAAAAACCCTGACAAGTATGAAATAGCAGTCCAAGGGAAAATTGTGACAATAAAGAAAAACCTAGAAACCATGACAAAGAAGAAAGAACTGTGTTATTTAGGACTAAAGATTACAAAGAGAGAAATGCTATTTCTTCATATTGATGTTTGAAAAAGGAGAGATAATCAATTCTTAAATCATAAAAATTCTTAAATCTCATAGTGGATAGCAAGGGAATTGTTTCATTTCAGATCTTGCAGACTGGTAAATTTTATCCTATATTTTGGAACAACAGGAACCCAGGCAAGATGCTTGGGACAAAGAACTCTTCGTTAAGAGACTCTAGCTATCATACAATCATAGAATCATTAATGCCACAAAACACTACTAAGACTGTCCAGTCCAACTATCAACTTATCACCACCACATCCACTAAATCATGTCCAAGAATGCCACCTTTCTTGAACGCTTCCAAGGATGGTGACTCCAACGCCTATCCAAGGCAGCCTGTTCCAATGTTTTACCACTCTTTCAGATAAGAAACTTTTCCTAACTTTCAACTTGAACCTCCCCTGGCACAACTTGAGCTCACTCTCTCTCTGAGCTCTCTCTGAACTCCTGTCACTAGTTACCTGGGAAAAGAGGCTAACCTCCATTCTGCTACAACCTCCTTTCAGGTATTTGTAAGAGAGTGATAAGGTCTCGCCGGTGCCTCCTCTTCCCCAGACTAAAAATCCCAATTCCCTCAGCCACTCTCCATAAGACTTGTGTTCCAGACTTTATCAGCTTTGTTGCTTTGACAACTAACTCCTAAACGTACACCTTTATGTAAGACATGAGCATGAAAGTTCTGAGAAGACTATGTAAGTCTATACACAATCTGCTGTGGGAAGTTGATATGGAAAGAGAAACATCCCATTCTCAACACAACTAGTGATCTTTAAAATGCAAACATTACAGTGGAAACAGGGAAAAAAATTTCTTTGGCATTTCTTTTCTCTGTAACAGCTGCCAAAAAGAAAGTACCTTGTAAGGAAGAAGGAAACAAATGAAGAACACAGAACAGAAGAACGAAAGTCATTTCTGAAGATGAATTTGAGCCATATTACCCAGAAATATTTTCAACAGATTTTCAGTCCAAAGGCCTCCACCTTCGAACTAGCAATGACTGATGATCATTTGCAGCATTTGAAACTAAAATATCAAGAAGCGTATTGTGCTTGTAATGGTGACAAAGGCTGCTTTGAGTCAAACCAACATTTATTTGTCTCCCACAGATCCCACAGACTGCAGAGATTCTCAAGGGATCTCTTCATTTCTGAGAATATGCAGGGTAGACAAGGAAGCAGGACACATTAAAAAACAAACACAGATGGGAGGACCTGTATGTGACTTTTTGGTTGAGAGTTCTGAATGAAGATGCTATGAATGAGGCAAAGAACACTAGGCTTGTATTATCCATGGAAGCATGAGCAGAGTGCATTGTGACTTATGGCGCTGACTATCACCTAGATGGAAAATTTAAGATAAACTCTTTTATCTTTCCTGTTCTTCATGTCTAAATCCATTTCAAACTACAGTTTTCAAATTTCTTCTTTATTATTTTGTTTTGTTATTATATTTCAACTTTTTCTTTCCTATCCTGGTGGACGCTCACATTATTGCCTCTGAGTATTCTATTTTATGCCTTCCTTCATCTACTAAATTACCCTCTCCCTCACTTTCCCTGCTGTTTCCTCCCAAACTCATTTTCACAGGCACAGTCAATGCATTTTTACAGTTTTTTTTTTTTCATGCCAGTGTTTGCTGGTGCATTTCATCTGCAAATAACTTCTACATACATCTTGCTATAATGAAAATGATTGCTAATAATTACCAATTGCAAACTATCAGAATACAGATTTTCTATCATCCAAAGCAATTATGGCGGATATCATTCTTCTTCAATTTTAATGTTGTAAAATGCAAGTTACAAAACATGCTATAGAAACAAAATTTAATTTTACAGATTATTATTTTCTCTCTTCTCTCAGTCTCTTTTTTTTTTTTTTTTTTTTTTTTTTTTGTATACAACAGTAAAAGATGTAAATACATAGGAAATATATGACTGGACCTCCAAAAGTGTACAAAGAAATATTGTTCAAGTGTTACATATGCAATCAAATTTTGGAATTAGCTGAACTGATCACAGGGTCCCAGAGCCATTATTTAGATCAAAATAAATATTATGAGTAATTAAAAACAAACAAACAAAGCAAACAAAAAGAAAACAACAGAACAGCACACAACAGAAGTAGTAAATTCACAAAGCAATGAGATGAAAACAGAATGATAGATTGAAATTACTATAGCACTAAAAAAAGTTCTGTAGGAAAATCTTTCTGCAACTAACTTACAAGTTTTAGACAGTATTGCACAGAAAACAAAAATATTCATGGAAAACAGAGGGTAAATTTCTCTCTAATATTTATCAGTCTATAAATATTCTAAAATCTAAAAATACTGGTAGACAGAAAAAAGCATGGAGACCTGGTCTGTCCTTGAACATAGCATAAGCAAATAGCTTTGTTTCCTGAAGAAATTGTATAAATGATGCAGCAGTCTGAGGGTTTAGAGCCTTATGTGACTATATTTTATATGGTTGAGAGAAATAATAGTACTAGCTCTCTGCATATTAAATGATTCATATTTACATTCCAAATCATATATTTTTAATTGTAATATAGTCTGCTTCTGATCTGTGAAAGTAGTATCTCCCCATACACATTCATTTTAATAACTAAAACCAGTTAATATCAAAGCATTTTGGTAAGAGGAAACGAGTTTCAGAACAACATGCAATGAAGCATGTAGTGCTGGCAGATGAGCACTGGAATGAAATTAAATATTTTTTAGCCATTATTTTTAGCAGATCAGTCACTTCCCTTCTCCTTTTCTTTCTCCTTTCTTTTCTTTTTTCTTCTCTTTTTTTTTCTTTTTTTTGACATATTCTGACTACTTAAACTGTAAGTCTTTATACATCGCTTTCCTTAGTTTTTTTTTAAATGTTCTCTGTCATCTACAGAATAAACTGAGATTTTTCATATGCCAGACATCTACCAAAAGAGAATTTAGTTACTCAGTACAGACTGAAAAAAAATTAACAGATCTCAATGGAAAGTTGAAAAAATATAAAGTCATGTCAGAAGAGTGACTCAGCTCTAGAAGCTATTAAAAAAAAAAATTGTAATCAACAGATATGGCACTACACTCTTGCTTAATTTTTGTCACTACTACTGGAAGTAAACCCCATAAAAATGTAAAGTTCAGTTTTTTCAAAGGTTGTGGTTTACAGTAGGACATCATTATCAAAATTTCATATGTGATTCCAAAACGAATGCTATTTGGAATACAAAAATCAGGAAAGAAAATTTCAGTGACATGGATAGATATAGCCAGTGGAATTTTTATGGTTTACCAATATTCTGCCAATATAAATTTTGAAAGTCTGCATATTCAGGCCATAAAACTGATTATCATTGATTGTAGAATTAGATAATGCTTAAAAAGTATGCATGGCAGGTGTGACAGGATTCAAAGAGACAGAATAATTTCCTACTTAGATAAGAATAACAGTTGAAATAAGGTGAGGAAATATGAACCAAAATAAACAGTGCTCTACACTGCTTAGAATGTATGTGCTATTAAATAACATATAACCTATACTTCCTCTAACCAAAAGGTTTCTATTTTTTTCTTTTCTTTTTTTTTAAAGAAAGAATCGCTTTAGACAGTTCAATTTTTTATTTACCCCCACTTCAAAGCTAGGAAGTAAAAAAGAACAGTAAGCAAAAGCCCTAATTCTCTTTTTTTGAAGTATTTTTGACTAGAGAGTGCCAGTAAATGAATACTTTCTAAAAATCAAATTTAGATTACAATGGATTCTTCAGAAAGACAAAGAAAATTAGCATGCATCTAGAATCTCTAAGTGTAACCAAATCAGAAAAACTAGAATTAATTAAAGCAAGAATTCTATTTAATGATAAGCCTGGAAAGACTTCCTTAATCAAATGTTGTGCAGAGACAGGTAATAATTATCCTGAAGCCTGAATGTGTTACAAATCTTCACCTGCTTGGGAAGAAAAGAAAGTAGAGGATCAATTGGACAAAATGCAAAAGCAGAGAATTATCTTTCTCTGAATTATACTCTGTGGGCATCATAACTTGTAATACTGCCCATATCTTCCAGTAATTGAAACCCTGTGCAGAAAATAGGGTATTAAATAATGTCAACCATATATATGCATTCCTATTCCCTGAGTTGGAGATTTCCTGCCACTTTGTGCCAAACTAGTTACAATGAACACTAGTAAATTAGAATTATTTAATAGGTCACTACCTAAGCGAGCTTTGCTGCATGACAAATGTGTACCTTCAAAAATTACCTTATATTATTTCTTACATTATTGCTGTTATTACTATCAGTGTTATTATTACTATTATTATTAATCATTTATATTCTGATGACATTTTAAAAATCTGCAGAGACTGATTATCTATAAACAAGCACTGCTTTACAAATAAAAGGCCTAATGGATTATAACACCAATATAAAAATATTGTTAAATTCTTTCTACCGTGATCTTATTCACAATTTTTAATTCCGTGATACTGTTATTTTAACCTTAGTACTCTTTCTCTCTCTTTTTTTTCAAGAATTTATGCACCCTTATTTAAAAAGCAATATGTATAATAATGCTCTTATTTCATAGCTTTAAGTATGACAGCCATAATTAAGACTCTAATCAGATGGTTTCTAAGTAAGTTTAAAAAAAAAAAAAAAAAGAGAAAAGAAGAAAAGAGAAGAAATGCAACTTTTAAAGGAGGTATTGGAGGGTGGCATCCAGCCTTTACCTAATCTCAGTACTTTCACCTGAAGATCAGTTGCTTACACCAAATCTGAATTTGTGTTTAAAAATCACATTGACATTGTTGACATGACTGGCAAACAGATGTTGTTTCCTGAAGAAAGCGAAAAAAAGTAGCTCAATTTTTGAGGTATCCCTTTTGAGGCATCTTTATGCATGAAACAAAAAGAACATGTGAATACACACTTAATGGTCATAAGGGATAATTTTCTTATCCATTTCTTTTGAGACACAACACGACATCTTTCTGATCTCACTGATCTCTAAAATTTAGTCCAACATATAAAATTCCCTAATATCAGCATGTCTATTCTTGTGGGAGAATGCAATATGGTTCAAAATATTCTTGATCTGCCACGGCAAAGGGCCCCATTTTCGTATTTTCAGTGATCTGAACAGTATTATAGAGATAATAATTAAAGATGCTGGAAGAAATATTTATTCAATCCTAAAACTGAGGGATCAATTTTAATTTTTCTTTTTTATCTTGAGTTACATATTGCAGAATTGGCAGGCAAACCCAATTTAATGCAAGTGAATAGAAACAGTATATGGACAAAATATATCTGAAAGTTGAGAGAGTAAATGTGAATTCTTTTTTTGTCTAGCTTGGATTATTTGCTGTCTAGACCTTAGACATTTTATTTCCAGAGAAACCATAAACGCATACAATATTGTGGGTTGGAAGGGACTCGTAAGGACCATGAAGTCCAACTCTTGACTCCACACAGGACCATCTGAAAATCAAACCCTACATCTGAAAGCATTGTCTTCTCTTTCAAACTTTCCCGTGCCTCTACTTTTCATGTTTTTCTTCTTAACCTTACCATTCTTCTATCTTTAGCCAGACAGTCACGCTTTCTGGTGCACAGGAAATTCCAACATTTCAAAATTTGTTTTTCTTCTGTATTAGACATCACGTCATTTCATTTTAGGAACTACCACTACTGGTATGTCATAATACATTAGAACATTATGCATAAGCTAAAATATTATACTACTGAATTTAGAACATTATTTTACTTTGATTATATGAACTTGTTTTACTATATGTGAATTTTTTATTATTCAATACCAGTTGTTTTTATGTTGTTATGCTCAGCATCAAATGTTCTTCATTGCAAGAAACAGAAGACATATAATATTAAATATATATATAACAATATAATCAGAATAAAAAGTTCAGATTGACATTACTGAAACGTGACGTATTCATCGAAAATCAAACGAGCTCACTTGAAGGAGTTATAAATTGTCTAGATCTTTGCAAAGTAAAACTAACAAACAACCTTTCAGAATGGAGTTTTAGGATGATTATATAGCAGAAAGAACATTTACTCTGTAAGACTTTAAATATTACTCTCTAAAACAAGACATAATCTCTGTTAAAAGATAACAGATCCACTGCTGAGTATTCACTATCATGACTGGTATTCATGTTAATGCACTGTTTCTTGAACAGCACTTAATAAAAAATGCAGGTTTTATCCATTACAAATCCCCCTACAAAACTGTCTACGTGTAGCCCTGAAGATGTAATCACCTTATAGCATGGGAAGGAAGCAGAAAGTTATCAGCAGGACGCAGAAACACCAGCTGAAATGCTGAAAGTGGAAATGGTTCATTTTCTCTTGTCTGCAAGAAGAAAAAGAGTCAAAACTAGTCATTAATAATTTTAAATATCACAGCATTCTATAAAAACAAGGAAGATGATTAGTGAAAAGAAAAAGAAATATCCATGTAACTGATATGGGAAAGAGACTGACAAATGCCTTTGACAGTAGATTGAGAGTATTGTTGAGTGCACACTTCCAGGAAGATAAGGGAAACTTGATACAGGAAATCACTTACTGGCAAGATCTTTGCAAAGTAACTGAGGGGAAAAAAAAAATTATTTATGGCAAAGGAAAACCAAGGCATTTCCCCCATCTATTCTCCTTGATTGTTTTTCTAATTCAAAATTTCTGAGGTGACAGGAAAATTTGTATGCAGTAATACGTCAGTTTTTGAAATATGTAGTGATGTTCCACAGGGCTATTGTATGATGACAACTCTTTACTGGGTGTGTATTCTGTGCCACTGTGAGCCACTAGATTTTTCAACTGCATGTGGAGACAGAAAAATAAAAATGATGTAGCTGGAAAGACAAGGAAAAAAAAATAGCAGAGAAAACAAGGAAAAAGATTATTTAAACATCCTGGTTTTAAAGTTTCTCACTTTTGTCCTCTCAGTTGTGTTCTACAGAAAAGCAGTGCACAAGCATATGGATCTGGTGTCATTTGAAATGTCTTTGGGTATGTCAGTTATGTTCATGAGGCTGTCAAGAGAAGATACAGGAGCTATGCCCAACAGCAAATGATGGAGCCAGGCAAGACTTTCACAGAAATCTCAAATGACACTCAGTCAGCAATAAAACCAAACCCTATATCTCCACTAGCAGGAGAAAGTTCATATCAAGTTCACATGCAAAAATTTTTATTTAAGCAACTATATTTGAGTACTGATATAAAACCTGTTAGAGTCTGTGTTAATGGAATAATTTTTTTTTTTTTTTTTTTTTTTTTCGACTGGTAAAAGATGTTTTATCACAAATATTTTTCCCCAAAGTGAGGAAAAGAAATCAAAACAGCTCATTTTTCTCCATTATTTCCATTATTATTCACATTTTCAGGTGAAATTTGTTTTATCCGAAGTATTGTTCCTTCCTCTAGGATTCATCTCTTGTATTATCATCCACAAGGGAAGTCATAAGGGACTGTAATCACACAAACAACCATTATCTTTGCTAGTGTTATAAAGTACTGTTCTGAAAATCCATAGACTTGTAAGATATTTTATTAGAGCTGTGGCATAAGTTTTATAATTGGTGGATTTTGATAAATCAGGACGAGTAAATGGCAATTGTTATAGCAGTTATTGTCAGATCAATAATATTGTAATTTATAATATTCCTAAATTCAGAGTTTACGGAATCATACTACATTAAGAGAAACTCAGTTATCTTTTGAAAATAACCCTTCTTCTCATAGTCAAATATTAAATTGTGAACCTAGAGACCAATAAAGGCATGAATACCAGAGATAAATAAGAAGATTAATGTTTAGCTCTTTGAATAAAATAAAATGAAAAGAAAGATAGTTTTAGGTTGTTAAATAATGAGATTTACACAAGACTTGGCAACATCAGACTTAAATCTAATAGCTGTTTAGTTTAATGCTCCATCTCCAACAGTGGATCATATCAGACTTTAATTACATTTTTATCTCTTTCAGGAAGGGATGTTTAGGCCTCATATACACTAAGGAAAATTTTATGATAAAGGGAATCTCAGATGTTTCCTGCTCATAAAGTGAATTAAAAACAGAGGGCTCCATCACTACCATGTTACTGGAAGACATTTTCCTCCACTGTGAAGGTGAAAATCCGATAGAAGTATATTCTCATAAACAGCACAGAGAAACATCAAACAATTATTTTTCTATAAAAAATGGAGCATTTAGTGGACAATTGATTGACTTTAAAAAATAAGTTGTTGTTCATGAGATTTTCCATTAACCTAAGGTCTGTGCTCTGGAAAGCATATATTTTGAGTGGAAAGAATTATTTTCGGTGAGGAAAAGTGTCTGTTAAAATTGGAGATGTTTAACAAGAAAAGAAATGAAGTTGTTTCATCTCAGGAATGAAAACAACTTTTAAACATGTTGCTTTTTTCTCCCTGAGCTTTTTGTTGTCCTGAGAATTTCCTACTCTGTGGGAAGAAAAGCAGCACGCAGTCCCATTATGATGAGTATAAAAGTGATAAGGAATCCTTGTTGCAAAAATCAGCAGCTCCGTGTAGTGTGGAAGGGAATGAGAAAGGTCACACACAAATGTGGAGAAGCTGGCTTCCCAGAGTGGGCCCAATCCAGCACCAGCTGAATAAACCAGGTCCATAAGCACCTTGTCTGTATTTTCCTTCTCCAGCATTCCTTTTTTAAATTTCTTCTCTTTCGCAAGAACACTGAAGCCACTGTTTGTTGTCAGATTGAAGGTCTGTCTAGTTCACGATTTTGTCCCTGACAGTCTCACTTGGAGGTTATTTTGCTCTTTCATCCTACTCAAAACTACATTATCATAATTTATAGTCCACACTTCTGTTCCCATGGCATTTCTTCTCAGCACAGTGTGATCCTTAGCCAGAGAAAAAGTTTTGATAATTCCATTACTCTGTTCAGTGAAACGGTGTTTCAGATGGAATAGATTGCTGTTCTTTCTGACTTGCTGTCCTTGAGCTCTTCTGTCAAAGGCAGTCTCTCAATATTTCATGTTTACTAGCTCAGTGGTCTTATTTTCTTTTCAGGAAATAGTATATATACTTAATGGAAGCCTGAAATGCCTGATTTAAACCAACCTCAAGGATTTTTGTCAGCGCCTGTATCTTTCAGCAAAGAAATGAACGATGCTGTTCCTTAACCAGCCATGAGGTGGCTGTTAAGTTTTCCAGAACTAATTAAATTCAAGGCACACTTGCTCATCACACTCTAAAAACTTAATGGTGCTTCTGTCATAGTCTGTGTGAAAAGTGATGCTGCTTTCACTTAGGACAGTATTAGCACTGCAAAGTATGGAGCTATTCAAGTCTGTCCCATGGTGGGAAGTGAAGGGACAAGAACTTGAAGCCACATATGGATCTTCTAAGAATAGCTGGGAAAACTGCTCTTTTTAGACCACATCTTACTGTTTTATTACTGTTCTTTCCAGAAATTTGAACTACTGCCTTACAGGTTATCAGGTGTAGTATTAAATAATGTTATATACACTTATTTTTGGGGAGAAGATAACAATCGTCTCTGTCATCTTTCTATCTTGTTGCAAATCTAGCAAAGTTGTAGTCTTAAAATCTCCCAAGTTCTAGCTAGGGGTTTCTTGCAAAATTGCTATAGAAAATCTCAATAATTCTGTTTTGACAAAAGCTTAAGCAAAAAAAAAAAAAAAGTAGATTTTCTCCCACTGTAAACTGCAACAAAAAACTTAAAGGAAACAAGCAAACTATTAATATCATGTACCTTATTTGTTTTCACGACACAATACTGCTAATCTAAATAAATTTAATAATTAGTAAAACAGCTTTTCTGAGACAGTTAAGCTGATATACAAATAACATTTTCTCTTGTAGAAATACAACATCCCTTGGATGCCATTGTACTTAGTTTACTCATACTGTTCTTCCTGCTCGGAAATGCTGACCAAGGGTATAATAAACTGCTTCAGGAAGCAAAAATAAGTGAAATATAATGCAATTTTGAACAGTAAAACTAATAAGTATATTCATTCAAGGGCAGCCTGTGGAAGATGCAAGACACACACAGTTTGATACAAAATTATGCCTTCACAAAAGTGAATGATTTTACTTGAATTATCAATGACATGCAAATGTCCAGGTCAGTGATTTGAATACTTAGGGTTAACATTTATTTTAAAAAGGCATTGATCTTTCTTTTGTTGTTGATCCTTGTAATTCCAGTCAGAGCTTGCTCAGGGTGAGAGAATTCAGTATTATACAAAAATGTTCAGGATGCTGTCGAAGCCTCTGAACTATTCCAGTAATGTTCCACAGCAAAAAAAGATTTAGGCTTTTCAATTGATGGCTCACTCTATAAATAAAGTCAGATTTTAACAAATTCAGATCAAGTTACAGTGCTGGGTATTAATGTGCAATAAAATTTAAGCTCTACAAGTAATAACACAGAAGACATTTGTCATTAAAAAAAAAAAAAGTCATAGTGACCAAGAACAGTTTCATAGAAAGACTTCATTTATTTTCATATCTTTTCTTACCTAAAAAGTTTTTCAGTTTAATGGTTCAAACTAAAGTAATCTGAAGAAAGGTAGCACAACATAAATTTTTGAGCATTAAAATAGAGAAGTCAAAAGGTTCTCTTTCCAAATATTGTATTT
The DNA here is from genome assembly GCF_023343835.1 of Lagopus muta. Classification (NCBI taxonomy): domain Eukaryota; kingdom Metazoa; phylum Chordata; class Aves; order Galliformes; family Phasianidae; genus Lagopus; species Lagopus muta. Next base: position 25,596,603 of record NC_064435.1, read on the forward strand.
GAATGAGAATTCACAGGATATGGTTTCCCTTCCATTTATTTCATGGCCAAACCTCTGCAAATGCTGCTTCATAATAATAATTTTGGCTTTATTGTATATTGTTTTTTATTTAAAGTGATTTTAATACATAATTGGAACTCAATATTTATTTCAGTAGCAGTCAGTGAAGTTACAGGGTACCAATTTTCTCATACCAAGTGTAAATGGGAATACTTTACAGAGGGAAAGTGAAATATTTGTGAATTGTATGTGATTATTTGATAAACTACAAACAAGCTTATTTTATCATTCTTGCTTCCGGGTTGATAAATGTTTTAATAGGTCTCAAATTTGTTAGATATAGCCAATGAATACTTCAATCATAGAATCATAAAATTCTTGGGTCAGAGGGACCTTAAAAATCATCTAGTTCCAAGCTCAAACCTTGGGCATGTTCACCATTCACTTGATCAGGCTATGCAGGGTCCCATCCAATCTGCTCTTGAACACCTCCACAACTTCTCAGAGCAGTCAAGAGTGTACCTGTCCAGGCCACGAGCTACCAGCTTCTGCAGGAGAATACTGTGGGAGACTGTCAAAGGCTTTGCTGAAGTCTAGGTAGACTACATCAAAAGCCTTTCCCTTGTGTACCAGATGGGTCAGTAGATCATAGAAGGAGATCAGGTTGGTCAAGCAGGACCTGGCCTTCGTGAACCCATGCTGACTAGGCCTGTTCACCTGGTTGTCCTGCACATGCTGCATGATCTCCCTCAAGACAATCTGCTCCATAACCTTCCCTGGCACCGAGCTCAGGCTAACAGGCCTGTAGTTCCCTGGATCCTCCTTACGACCCTTCTTGTAGATGGGAGTCACATTGGCAAGCCTCCAGTCTTCTGGGACCTCACCAGCCAACAAAGAGCGCTGACAGACAATGGCAAGTGGCCTGACTATCACCTCCACCAGTTCCCTCAGCACTCTTGGGTGAACCCCATCCAGCCCCATGCACTTGTGGCAGTCCAGCTGGAGTAATAGGTCCTCCCAAATCACGGGGCAGTTCTGTCCACACTCCAGTCAAGACTACCAGGTCAGAGAGTAGAGTACCCTGAGAATAATTGATGTGACCTTTAAAGACAGATGTAAAGAAGGCATTCAGAACCTCTGCCCTTTCCTTATCCTCAGTGATCACATTCCCAGCCTCATCCAGTAAAGAATGAAGAGTCTCCTTTGTCCACCTCTTACCGTTGATGTATTTGTAAAAGGGTTTCTTGTTCCTTTTTACCCCAGTGGCCAGGTTGAGTTCAAGCTGGACTTTTGCCTTTCTGATTTTCTCTCTACACATCTCAACAACTTCTGTGTACTCTTTCTGTATCACCCATCCCTTCTTCCTCAGGAAGTAGATTCTCTTTTTCTCCCAGAGCCTCAAGAATAGCTCCCTATTCCTCCATGTTGGTCTTCTTCCCTGCTAGCTCATTTTGCAGCTCAGGGTGACAGCCAGCTCCTGCACTTTTAAGACTTCCTTCTTGAAGTCCGACCAGCCATCTTGGACCCCTTTACTCTCCAAGTCTGAAACCCAGGGGATTCCCTCTGCTAGCCTTTTGAATAATTCGAAGTCCTCCCTCTGGAATCCAAGGTAGCAGTATTGCTGTTCTCCCTCCTGGCTTCACTGAGAATCGAGAACTCTACCATTTCATGGTCACTCTGTCCAAGACAGCCACTGACCTCCACATCTCCCACAAACAGCAGGTCAAGCAGGACAGCTCCTCTCGTTGGCTCTCTCACCAGCTGCATCAGAAAGTTATCCTCCATACACTTCAGAAACCTCCTAGACTGCTTTATCTATGCTGTGTTGTATTCCCAGCATATGTTGGGAAAATTGAAGTCCCTCATGAGGACAAGGGCTGGTGATCACACAGCTTCCACCAGCTGCTTGTAGAACTCCTCATCTGTCTTTTCATCCTGGTTCAGCAGTCTGTAGCAGACGCCCACCAGGAAGTCTGCCTTGTCAGCCCTTCCCCTGATCTTTATCCATAGGGATTCAACCTTATCATCCCCAGCCTCAAGCTCAATAGCATCAAAGTACTCTCTAATATAGAGAGCAGCAGTGCTACCCCTTTTTCCTTGCCTATCCTTCCTGAAAAGTTTGTAGCCAGCCATTTCAGCACTCCAGTCATGGGAGTGGTCCCACCATGTTTCCGTAATGGCAACAAGGTCATACTTAGCCTGCCACACAATGGCTTCCAACTTTTCTTGTTTGTTGCCCGTGCTGCTTGCGTTGGTGTAGATGCACTTCAGATGAGGCCCATGCCTCATCCCTAATCGCATTACGGCTCTCCCAGGCTCATTTCTAGCAGGCCTGGTTTTATCCTCTTCCCCCTTCATATCTAGTTTAAAGCCCTCTCTACAGGTCTTGCCAACTCCTGGGCAAGGATCTGTTTCCCCTTTTGGGATAGGTGATACCCATTGGCAGCCCTCATACCAGGTGCCAAGTAGACTGCCCTGTGATCAAAGAACCCAAAATTTTTGCATTTGCACCAGCCTTTTTTTATGAAAGCCATGTGTTTATAAGGTTGGTTTTCCTGCTGCTCTCAGTGTCTTTCCCTGCCACCGTAGGAATACAGGCAAATACTACTTGTATGCCTTTTCCATCAACTAACCTCTTCAGTCCTCTAAAATCATTTTTTATAGTCCTCAAATTTAATTTCTTTTATAGCCTATCAAGTTGAGTATTGTTAAATTTGAATTTTATTTTTTCTTTCTTCACTATTCAAAATTTGAAACTATACATTTTTCCTTTAGATATAAGATAAGAAAAATGAGAACCCATTTTTTCAGTGACAGCAATGTTATGCTCATAAAAATACTTTAACTTGTATTGTTTTACTGATCTTTGTAGTTTATACAATAATTGATGTAACTGAATTCCAGATTATTAGTTGGAGATATGTAGTTAGCATCCAATTTGATTTTTTACCATTTTTAACCATTATGTTCTTAAGGAAGATGTCCTCACAGCAAAAATCAATTCTGAGTATTCTCTGAACACACATTCAGCATCTGAAATAGAAGTAACAAAGCTTTGCTTCAGAAATACAAAATATAGGTTCATCATTTGCATACATAAAGGACACTACAGATTTGGATACAGCTAATCTTAAAAGTAAAGGTATTTAAAAACTGGATGAAACTATTAAGCATATAGCTAGGAAACAGAACAACTATTTTTCATGTACAAACGATATAAAAAATTATTATTTCCAGTAAAATGTGAGCAATTTTAACTAGGAAATATTCAAGGAAAGATACATCTAGCTGCACTTCCTTTTTATGCTTTGTATAAATTTTTCATCTTCACAAGCAAAGGAACCATGACCTTCACTTGTAATACAATTTAAATGTCACTTTTGGTGTGATCTTTGGGGACAAACTAGCCTTATATCTGAAGATACAATTCATATTTCTTTCAAAAGAGAAAATATTCAGAGAAACACAAGGCTTATGAATCCTCCAAATACTTTTACCTGAATTTTTCCCTTGAATTAAGGGATTAAAACTGCTTGAAATGGCAGTACTTTGTAGTGTTTTGCTTATGCTTAAATTCCATGAATGTAATTGAATATTCTATATTGATCAGTACTCACAAAATTCCAGACTACTGGATAAAATAGCAGGTGCTTTTTATATTCACAGATAAATTCTACACATTTTTTACATGTAAGAAATTACTTAAAATCTTTATGGTGCACATGCTTCAGAAAAAAAATAGTGTTTGGGATGTCACATTTTTGAGCTTATGCCCTTCTTGAAAAAAAAATAAAGAGCTACTGATGTCCTTCAATAAAAGAATGTGTCAAATGTTAATGGATATTAGAGCTAATGAACACCAAGACTTTTAAATTAAATACTTTTGATTTGGCCACGAGGTAAAAGCTCAGTTTCTGAAACATCACTAGAAAAACAGCTAGTGGACACATTCTGCTCATGAAGAAGCACAGCTGCTTCTGATATTCTCTTGGTGATATGAGGTAAAATATTTGCAGGTAGGCCAATACATTTATATATATATAAGAAAAAAAAGAGTTGAACTCATCCAACTGGTGTAGGGGCTCTCTGGCTGTGCAGCTTTCCTCCCAGGGAAACAGCCTAACTCAAAGTCAAAGCCTAAGGAGAACTCACCTATCAGTGGCTGGCCCTTGAAAACACATCTGAATCATAAATGGACTTGGATGTCTTAGATTCAGAGCAAAAAGGACCACCTCACCATGTAGATACACACCAATATCTTGTTGAAAGGGGAAAATGACCTAGGAAAAATTTACTTATAATCCTTGGGATTATATAAAGAAGGGGAATAAAATTTTTACTCAGGTAGATAGTGGATAAGGAGGAGTGGTTTTAAGCTCAAGGAGAGAAGGATTAGACTACATGTCAGGGGAAAGTTCTTCACAGAGAGAGTGGTGAGGTGCTGAAACAGGCTGCCCAGAGAGGCTGTGGATGCTCTGTCCCTGGAGGTGTTCAAGGCCGGGTTGGATAGAGCCCTGGGAGCCTGGTCTAGTGCAATATAGGCACGTTGGTGGCCCAGGGACGTTGGAACTCGATGATCCTTGGAATCCCTTCCGACCAAAGACAATCTATGATAATTATACTTTTCAGGACTTCAGAAGAAATTCTACTTAAATTATGATTGCAGTGCTACAATTTGCCATGCCATCTTTTTTATATTTCTACTAGGAATTCCATTTATGGAGCCATATGTCTATTTATGTAAATAAAATGTTATGTCAATTCCTTAAAACTCTGCTCTTAGTTCTGTCCCACTGTAAGCATTTAGAGGTAGTTTGGCTGATCTAAGTCTGAAACTTATTGCTGAGTAAGAGCTTCTTCACCTTTCAAAGGCTTTAGTGTATATAGCAATGTTATTATCAGCCTCCAAATGGATTTTATAACATAGCAGCCATAGAATATAAAAGAAATGTGAATCCCACCTACACAATAATTTCTATCCATAAGAGTTGAAAAATCAATTGCAGGACTCAAATATCTGACAAATGTTCAAAACATAATTGTCCAGGCTCCTGAGTAAGTGTGTACAGTTTGCTGAAGGAAGCCCTGGGACCATACACAAGACTTACATGGAGTGAATAAGCCTGCAAGCTTCACATGGCCAGAATGCAGAGCGTACCTGGGATCCTTCAGTGAGAGCACAGCCAACAAGGAACTGTGCAGAGTGTTCACAGTCAGTCTGCAGGCAGTCTGTGAACTCTCAGGTAAATATCTCTGGGGACTAAAGACTTTTCTTAAAAGATGTATATATATAATCTATGCAATGTGCTTGTATTTAACCCATCCTCTGGTTTTCAAATGCTTTTGGATATGGATATTTCTCGATGGAATAAGTAGAAGGACTTAAAAGAACTAACCCCCTGTGGCTAGTTGGATTCCCTAATACTAAATTGTACTTATCTATGGACTCCTTCACCATTAAAATCTTATCCTTCATGAAAATGAATTACCTGACAATATAATTTGATTATTCTGACAACACACATTTTTTTAAAAACTCTTAGAGTAGAGCAAGTTAGTTCATGCTAGTCTGAGCAAGAAAAATTCCTCTTTTCACAATGTGATAGGAGGAAACCTGAACATGTAAACAGAAATTTTGTTCACACATCTGTCAAAAGAGCGATTCAGCCACCCAATGATAGTTCAGTTTCAGTCTATCATATCACATATACCTGTTCTTAATAGCATTTTTAGAGGGATATTTACTTGTTGACTTCCTGGGGGGAGAATACAGCCTTGCACCCTTCTGTCTCTGATGCAGAAATGTATTACTGGGCAAGATATCATCCTTGCATTTCATGTGTATCCATACAGTCACCTGCAGAATTTTTTCACTTATTCTTCCAGGTAAATTAATCTGTATAAAACAAGCTGAATAGCCAAGTCTTTAACATTGTGCAGCCACAAATGATTAATGATAACAGAACATGTCTTAAAAGGTAGATCACTTGTTTTCTTTCATAAATAATACAGAAATTATTGCCGTTTTCAGAGAAGAAAAAACATGCTGTCAGTGATGAATTAGCAAAAGTTCCTAACAGATGAGAGCTAATTGATCTTTAAATTATTCATTGAACCCCTCTGAGTCCTTCTACTTCTCAGGAGGTATTTTTTCTTGTATTTTTTTTTCTCCCATATGAAGTGGCGTTACAATTATTATAATATTCTGTGAAGTAATTGTAACTTTTTTTTGGAGTTTGAACAAATGACTGAGCCCATTAAACATACATACATTTTTTAAGTTAAGACCTCGATGCCATGACATATAGAAATCAGCAGAAGGCTCTTATGCTAATCTCATTTCACAGTATCTACATTGGCACTATCAAGAAGGCAAGGAGAAATCTATCTTCAAAATTACAGCAGCTAGGATGCTGCATCATCTTCCTCTATTATTCTTTAAAGTTTGTGTTCACATTAAATTAAATAAATTCATTGGTCTGATTAATGACCTCTGCTAACCCTTACGTGTAATTCTGAATATGTTTCTCTGTCAGGAGATTAAACCCAAAACCTGTCAGTCTTAAACACAATTCAGTATGGATATTTCCTGCTCCGGAAGGGGGATTGGACCAGATGATCTTTCGAGGTCCCTTCCAGACCCTGGCATTCTGTGATTCTGAGATTAGTTTTCCATCATATAAATTATTAGGATTTCCTGACTGTTGGCAATTACCATGTCAACATGAAGAGTGTGACTTTGTGTGGCTCTGAATTTTGGCACTGATGTGTTCTCTCTATAGTCAGCTTTATTATACAATGGAAACAAAGGTAGCCATCAATAGCATACAGGTGTACTGGCAGGACTGAGTTCTTTTTGGAGAAACCACAATTTTAAGATACACAATTTGTAACAATTACAGACCATAGCCCTATTGAAAAGGAAAAATACTACATATGGAACAAAATTATTTCCCTAATGTCTGTAAGATAGTAGGACTGCTACATGTTATGTATAACATCTGGGTGTTCTGTCCACACATACTTCAAGAGTTAACTCCAGTTCCCCTTGTTCAAACACTAAAAGATTGGCAATACAACCCACTCTGTCTTTACACTTCTTTGTAGGACGCATGTATTTGGAATTTATGTTCATTCTACTTGTCATCCCTGAAGGTAAAAATAACAACAGAATGCCTTATTACCTTTTATTTCATGTATTTTTAAACCTTCTTGTTTTCTTCATCGAGTGCATAAAACTCCAGACTTAGCATTACAACAACTCATTTATTGCTGCAATTGCAACAATATAAAAGTGTGTATTTCTCTTATGCAAGAAGACAGTCTGACATTGTATCTGTGGCTACAGTGGGTCTCCACCTTCAAGTGGAGAGGTTTTGATACTGTCTGTGGCAGTGACTAACTTGCAGATGCAGTAGATGTTTTTCAAAAGGCAAACTGCTGAACTACAATGCAAATGCTGTCAGTGACAGCAACAAATAAAGAACACATGTTAACAGAAATATCTACAATCTGTTTTTCATTTTAATGTGATATTTTTCTTTACTTTCCAGTTGATCTTTTTTCTCTAAATACAGAAATGACTATTCTAGGTTTTAAAATTAACTTAGGATCTGCCATTTATGATATGAAATATTTGCAATTGGGCTAACAGCCTGTGTTTCAAGTTGAAGCCAAATGTGAATTTAAATAACCAAACCATATACTTTTTATTAAATGCAATTTCAAAGGCAGTGGTTCCAATACGAGCCTCCATCTTTCCTCTTTACACTTGCACAGCAATCACAACTGCCATTCTTGACCTCTCTTTTATTCTGTCCCATTGGCTTCTTACCTGATTTTCAGTGATCTGAAATCTCTTTCTGAAACTGAGCAGGTGAAACCAGCTATTCCCCAAGCTTTTTAAAATCACTCTGAATGCATTTTAAACCTTAGAGTCTTTCTGTTCCTTTGTGCAAGTTGTTTAGCAAGCACTGCCACCTATTTTCTTTGAAAGATGCTTGCTTAACATTTAAAATCTGAATTAACTGACTTAGCTCAGCTGAATAAAATGTTAAAACTCCTTATGGATAAAGCAGAAACCAATGGGCATTTTATACCAGATTTCAGAGAAGTCAGTGTCTTGTTGTGAGATTATAATGAATTTGATGAGTGCTTTTCTCATTTCTATCAGTGACTCAAAATATATGGTGGAGTGACAGGATGCAACGTACTTATTTATTTATTTGTTTGTTTTTAGACTCAGATTTTTAATTCAATTAAGTACTCAGTGAAATGTGACACTTAAATGCTTTTGGAACCATACACATATCAGCATTTCAGATGTATGGATTTTTTTTTCAATTACTCCATTTTTCCTTCATCTCTTTATCTGTAACACAAAAATCTTATCACTTACACACTTAGGTTAAGATATTTTGATATATCAGAACAATTAGGCTTTGCCAACACAATACTTTTTAAATTATCATCTCTCTATTCAAATGAAATGTAAAAGAGTAGCAAGTAGCATGCAACTAATTCCGATAATTTATTGCTGTACATGACATTGGATAGATATGCATTAGAAATGTAGTAGGTTGGAGCTTTCCATTGGAGCACTGTGCGAAGGAAACTATTAACATAAATTCTGGAATGGATTTCTTACCTCCTGCTTACATCAGGGACTGAAGCCTTCAGATTCCCACTACTCTAACATCACCTCAGGTAGTCATAAATCTGTTGATGACTTTGACTCCTCATGCTGTTGTACTCAGACACTTCCGCGTTCTTTAGAATAAGACTACAGTAATACAAGCAAGAAGGCAGAATAAGAGAAGACTACAGTAATACAAGCAAGAAGGCAGAATAAGAGAAGACTACAGTAATACAAGCAAGAAGGCAGAATAAGAGAAGACTACAGTAATACAAGTAAGAAGGCAGACGCTCTACTCCTTTGGGGCTTGTTGTAGGCGACTGCGAGACCCCCCATGGGATGTGACGCGATAGGCCCTCTCCCTGCTCTATGATTGATGTGTGGCACGTGCCCTTAGGGGCATAGACAAAGCACATAGGTTATATAAGCTAGAGTTCATGTGTAATAAATGCCATTTGCTGTTCATCATATTGGTGTGCACGTGCAGTCATTTGGTCCTGGCCTGGTTTTAGGTCAGTACCGTAGGAGGCAATGCAACAGGGGCTTTATGAAAACATTCAAAAAGGTCTGACAGACAAGATAGTGAATGACATGCAAATGGCTCCTACACATACCGGAGTGAGAATTGTTCCAGTTACAATAACACAAGATCTCCTATATCTAGTTCTCCCATTCAAATTTCTTGAAGATTTCACCCTTCTGGAAACACATACAACCAGTAATTTTCTGCACCATATTTTGGGAGTAATTTGAATTGGAAGAATGCAAGATACTCTTCTTATTCTACTAAGCCTATTTTCTCCTGTTTATTTATCATGTATTTTGTTCATAACTTTGTCTCATTTTCTCTCTGCTTGTGCTCTTAGCAGGAGGGAGTTTGGCTAGGAAATATAAGAGCAGTTCTGAGATTATTATTCTTCAGTGGTAAGAGTAGGATTGCTTCCTGATGTAGCACTGCAATATGCCTCTTTTGCGAGTGGTGCCTGTCACTATAATATATGCAGATTCAAATCTGACTACTATTTTTGTATCTGTAAACACTCTAACCTTTTCTCCATTTTATATTTTCCATTTCCCTACAGCTCTGCCAACTCCTATACTTTTCACAGGGAAAAGGGGACAGCTTTTTTTGCTATTATACTTTTGCATAGAAAGATGCTCTAATATTAAAGGAATATTTTCATAATATCATAGAAAATTGAAAATGAACTTTTTTCTTTCCTAGCCACAATTTTGTCCATCTCTCCACCAATACATTACTGTTTCCTACATTCAAATTTTTTCTGTCACTTGAATTTTTCTGTCTCAAATGAGAAGACTTCAACTGTTTCTCTTTAAAACCTATCGCTTAACCTAATAGTGGTGCTTGTCTGGATATTTTCCCTTCCATAGTCACTTTTAAATTCCCTTTTCCATTTTTTCCTCTCTTTAAACTTACTTCCTTCAGAATGAATAGTTCTTCTGGTGTCTGGTGACTTTTTGTTTTGACCATTTATGGACATTCCCTATCCCACCCTATTTTTATTTTTGCATAATTTTAATGGTACAAATATGCACCATTATATATTGAAGTTTTCCTACTGTTATTGCTCTGGAACCATACCCAAAATGCTATGGTTGGTTAATTCAGATATCAAACACTAGTTAAAAGTGAGTTGGGGATAAAATGCAAACTGACTAAAAGGCTTTAGGGAGCAAAAATATGCAACAGCATTGACCTAGCTGAAGAGAACATTGTCATGCTATGAGATTCTGTATGAAATGCAATCTTACTGAACTAGACTACTCATAGGAATAAAACAGGTTGGTACTATCTGTTGTTTTTGAAACACGACAAAATGTATCTTGCAATGTATTTTACAATTACTTTGAAGAAAAGCAAAATCAACAGAATGGTTCTCTTTCAAATTACAAAAAAAAAAAAAAAAAAAAAACAGCAACTTTATTGTGCTTGAACTTCATCTGGCAAGAGTGAACTCAGAGTGTTGCTTTATAGCTAAGAGTTTTTAATGGAAGGTAAATATAACCTAACTCTAGTGACACAAACAGTAGTGCTGTTATTCAGTCCTGATTTATTTAATGTACATTTCAGAATACTTTCAGCTGCCACCATTCAAAACCTCCCTTTAAGGTTTCTCTGTGGTTGGCAGAAGAAATTCTTAGCAGAAAACTGAGTTTTAAAGACAACAAAAACAAAAGCAACTTCCCCTAAGCAGTCTGGAAAAGAATTTTTTTAATATTCTTTTATAATTCTAAATATGATGCAGAAAATGTTGTATTTCTCATCAAGTACTCACATGAAGAAATCTTTCTTTTCTGACAAAATTGAGATGAAATGAACATACCTGTACTCCTAGTCTTGATTGTAATAAGATTTCTAACACTTTTAGTAACTAGCTTTTGAATTTCATACCAAGTAATACAGAAGATATGTTGACAGAAACCAGCTGGAAAACGTTCAAGATTATTGACCTCATCTTTCCCCTGCAAATAACCATGTGCCTGTTTCTAAGGCACTACACATTTCACGTCTGACTCTCATCTTCATGAACTATGAGTCATTCAAGCACTAAAAAAATCTTCACTGTCACAGGTGACCAAGAATATTGCTGTTCACTAATAAGAGAAATTAGAAAAATATTTTCCCACTGCCTTTGCTGCCTCCTCCACCAGCTTTTCAAATAAACTTCCCAGTGAGACCAGCAGCCTTGGGAGCAGCCTGCACCACAGTCCATTGTTCTTACAAGGCCTCAGCATTTGTCTGATGCTGTACCTACAGCTGGAAAATCTCAGGATGGAAATTCAGTGAAGGCAGGAATCTGACATTTCCTCCAGTGAACTTCCTGGGATATTGTTTCTTTGTCACTTGGTCCTCAAAGATTTGTCCAGATCTTGTGGGATTTACCTCTTCACACACAACAGTTTGCTTCTTTGGTCCTTTGGAATTTCTTGACAGCGAAACCAGCATTCTTTCTTCACGTCATAAGCAAGCTACATCCTTTCTTCTTAACACACAGTAAAATTAATGGAGAGAAAACTTTTGGCAAAGTTTTATATCTGACCTTTAATGCTCCATCTTTCACTTGTATAAAGACAATGCAGTGCTGTTTGCTCTGTAAGCTTTTAACAAAATGTTTTCATTGGAGCAAATAAGATTCCATTAGTATTAAAATGTAGCAAGCACTCAAGGATGGGCTTTTTTCCTTACTTTTTGATAGTTTTAGCATCACCACTTTACTAGTATCATTTCAGAGAGACACCACAGAGTTGAGCCTTGGGGCTATGCTTCCCACTGATTCGCTAGATAAAATTTATTATGTTTACAAAATACATCAGCATATTCATAAAGCTTTCTTTTTTCTTTTTTTCTTTTCTTTTTTTTTTTTACAGAAATAAAAGAAGTTTTGTGTTACCTAACATTGTATTTCTTCACAGTTTTAATTTAAAGCAACTGTAGCAGTAAAGAGGGAATGTGTTTCTTTTTCAATGTTTAAATACAAACTCATGAATGTAGGTTGTGCATACCAGACATAGGCTGCTCCTACAAGAATTAATGAAAACAAACTGAATTTTCATTCCCTCAGTTTATGAATGGTGCCAGTCTTACACTGAGATGTCTATACTATTATGTGCTTAAGAAAATACACAAGTTAAAAGCCAGTCTGCAGGGGTGCACATTTTTGGAAGTCATTTCAAAAGGCTGTATCATAAAGGACTAAGCTGTTGCCTTGTGTTTTTGAATTTTTGCTATCCAAGGCAGAGTGAGGAAGTGCTAATCAAACAATGAATCCATATATACCACAATTCCTCTTTCCTGGAGATTAAGAAACCACCAGTAAAAACATAGTAACATTTCCAACATTCGTTTTTCTTACAAAGACAGAATTTTATTTTATTTATATCAGGACATACATATCAGGACAAATTAAGAATAGCTCTCATAATGCCCAGTATCTGCATTACTTAAAGTTAGACAACTTGATTTTTTCTGTAGCTCCAGTGCTCAGAGCTCTGTCACAGTCTTTTGCATATTCAGATGATTTTTGGCTTTCTGCATGTCTAACAGGATGTCAGATACCACAGGAAGATTAGATTTGACAGATTAGAAAAGAAGTATCTCAAAATAATGAAAAATGTAAAGGACATGCAGAGATTCTAATGACTGAGAAAGGTTATAGAAGAATACTTATTTCTCTTCCTTCTGAAGGTTAAATTGCTGTACAATATCAACTGCCACATTGGGGACACACTGAAAATCACTTGGAAAATATACATGTCTAGGCAGTGAGAGTTTCTCTATACGGCTCTGGCAAAATACATCGAGCTGTGTCCTGGATACTATGGTTATAGAGCGCAAATTATTTGAACCTTTGCAGACCATTATTTCATGATTGGTGATGGTTGATTGGTATTATTCTTGTTTTTGTTTTCCTCTAGAGTAGCCAAAAGTGGGCCACTGACAGAAACAACACTCTTTCTAGGAGAATGCTCCTCCTCCAAGGTATGCATTGGAACAGAAATAGCCAATTACTAATGGAATCTTATTTGCTCTGATGACACAGTCTTCCCAAATGTCACAGTATTACTTGTAAGTCCCAGAATTACTTGTAATAAGAGGAGGCAAATACATGTGATAGAAAATGTAATCTTAATCTGAGCAATTACAAAGTTATTGAGAATGAGCATTTCAACTAAGAGTAACTGGAACTTCAATGAACCACTACAAAATGACCAATGCGCTATTAAAAATGCTAGCTACCATAATCTAATCCATGTTAAATTCTGTATCCCAACTCTGCTGTTAAATACAATAAAACTGGAATATGTGATCTTTAATTTCCAGATTGGAAATATGTATTAAATAAATATATGTCATTATAATATTTTTAGATTTGCAAACTAGAAAATGGAGAAATACGAATGTAATTTCTGTGTCTCCATCCATCAAACAACAGTTTGTGAAGTTCACACGTCCACTAACATTTTTTAGTTGCAGTAGATATTCATAAAAAGTAGGCATTCACTGGAGAAATTCTCTCTGCCCTTCTTTCTAGTTTAAAGCAACTATTCTATTACAGAAATATCCAGAATTTATCTTGTTCAAGACCATTTGCTACTATGTTATTGGATCAAGCAAATGTCTCTCAGACAGTTTACGAATAAAGTGCCTTTTTTAGCGTAGCTTCCTCTGACTACATTAAAAAACTAAGAGATAGGGACCCTAATGATGCAGAGAGAAAGAAAATGATATGAAAATGTCTTGGAAGTCTTTGTATAGATATAAAGTAAGTTCAAGTACTGATTAAGCTGAAAGATATTCAGAAACTGTATTCTGTCCCCAAGTCACAAGATGATATAAAGATGAATATTTGATGTGAAAGAAGACATATCCTAAATATATTCCAACTCCCATACACACCCTAACAACCACTGTACAGAATATTAGTCCCTCAAACAGGACACTAACACTTGAAATGTCTACAAGTCCTGCCCTACTCTTACTTCTGAAGCACTGTGATAAATTTTTTGTAAGCATACTGCCTGGCCTGAGCAAAAAAAAAAAAAAAAAACATTTCAAAACTGTATTATCAGTTTTAAGTGTAGATAAAGTGAGTGGTTAAAAATGGGTATAAATTGCATCACATTTTTTTTTCCTGGATTTCTTCTAATTTTCCTATCTCTCTCCTCTTTCCATACAGAACGTTCTTTTTCATGTGTGATGTTGATCAGTCACTCCCTTCACTTCTATTCCATGCTCTTCAAGTTCTTAACGTGTTTCATATAAATCTTAACTAAGTGCAAGCTTTAGAGAATTTACTAAGAATCTCCTTAAAACTCAAGAGTGCTTTGCCACTGACCTAGAAAACATTGCCTGAAATTATACCCTAGCTGTGATACCTTGACTTAAAAAAGTTTTCAGAAGCAAAAATGTCCAAGGAGTAGATAAATTTATATTTTAGGACAGCACTGTGAGGTATTATATGCCCTTCATCTTACATTGAGAGCCAATAAGGACTGGACATTCACCAGAACCATTTATTAAATTTATGGAGTGTTTGAGGAATTTCCTCCACAAAATGTCGGAAATGGTACAAATATTGAAATAAACACTATAGCATGGAAAATATCAAGGTTTTTGTTTGTTTGTTTGTTTTTGGTTTTGTTTTTGTTTTTGTTTTTTTAAGTTTATATATTGCCCAAGGTATTTGCAAATTTATAGCAACCGAAAAGAGGCAGTGTTTCGTGCATATCTTCACTAGAATCCACTGTAACTTATGGGACCTTTGTCATTAGCTTCTGGGGGAGCAAGATTTTTATGAGTATTTATTGTCTATCTTAGCAGAAAACAGTGCATACATAATTGATTTTTAGGGACATCTTGAAATATGAAGAATAGAAAATTCATAGATCTGGATGTCAGGAGGATTAATTGGATCATATATGTATTAGATATATACGCTTCTAAAACTACATGCAAAATACACAGTGCAATCATTGTGAATCTCTAAGACTCCTACAGATGCTTTATATTCTTATATGGGAAAGTAACAACTGAGAGACAACTTAGACTAGGCTGATTATGACATTTTCCAGCTGGGTTTTGATTTAGTCCAAGGGTAGAGATTCTAACTGAACAAATCCTTGTTTTCAATAGAACACCATTTTCTTTATTTTGAATTACTGTTTTATTTACTGTTCAGATTCCAGTGCAAGTAATGTCCATATTTAATAAAACAGGAATTATCTTTCATAATTTCAAAAGTTTAGCCACTTTTCTTACTATTTTTAAATTAAACTACATAGCATGGCTTTGAGATTAGGAGCATCAAATCAAACCAAGACAACGCAATGGAAGTATTCAATGCTTCCCTCATTTTTGGGGGGGGCAGGATTTATTCATTTTGAGATCTTTTCTGATATTAAGTGTCTCCACAAATACTGTTTGTGGTGTGTGGCCAAAGCAGTATCACATTCTGGCAGGCAAAGAATAATGCAAGAGAAAAATGTAGATGTGACCTAAGAAAGTAAGGGGTTGTTCCTGGCTCTTATTTATAGAAAATATAACTAAAAATTTGAATAAGTTTTAAAAATAAGGAAGCTCATGAAATTTACACTGAATAGATTTGTCAACTGGTAGAGCTCTAGTGGACGAGGTGCAGTTTTCCTATTTAAAGTTTGATCTCTACTTGAAATAATAAAAGGCCCAGTCCAGAACCAGATGAGAAAATAGTGAGAGAATCAAGAGTGTATCAGGGAGAAGTGTCTAATACAATAGATTTACAGATTTTTAATAATCTCATATATCAACCTAGTTTAGAGTGTCTTGAACTTTGTGAGCTCTCTTTGACTTCTAGCCTTCCTGGTTATGTAAAATAATAATATTAATAATAATAATCTCATTTTGATATAAGACAAGTTTCATAGTATTTTTGAACCAAAGGAAAGGAAAGGAAAGGAAAGGAAAGGAAAGGAAAGGAAAGGAAAGGAAAGGAAAGGAAAGGAAAGGAAAGGAAAGGAAAGGAAAGGAAAGGAAAGGAAAGGAAAGGAAAGGAAAGGAAAGGAAAGGAAAGGAAAGGAAAGGAAAGGAAAGGAAAGGAAAGGAAAGGAAAGGAAAGGAAAGGAAAGGAAAGGAAAGGAAAGGAAAGGAAAGGAAAGGAAAGGAAAGGAAAGGAAAGGAAAGGAAAGGAAAGGAAAGGAAAGGAAAGGAAAGGAAAGGAAAGGAAAGAAAAGAAAAGAAAAGAAAAGAAAAGAAAAGAAAAGAAAAGAAAAGAAAAGAAAAGAAAAGAAAAGAAAAGAAAAGAAAAGAAAAGAAAAGAAAAGAAAAGAAAAGAAAAGAAAAGAAAAGAAAAGAAAAGAAAAGAAAAGAAAAGAAAAGAAAAGAAAAGAAAGATTATTCTGCAAAACTTGAAGTTTATGCCAGTTGCCCCTTTTCCTGCCATAGCACAACATTAAAATGAGCCTGGCCACATCTACCTGACTCCCGCCTTTTAGATATTTATAACCACTGATAAGATCCCATACAGAATCGCAGGATCACAGAAACACCAAGGTTGGAGAAGACTTACCAGATCATCCACTCCAAACATCCACTGATCACCAATAGTTCTCACTAAACCATGTCCCTCAACACAACATCCAAATGTTCCTTGAACAACTGCAGGGCAGCCCATTCCAGTGCCTGACCACCCTTTCAGAAAAGTAGTATTTCCTAACATCCAGCCTAAATCTCCCCTGGTGCAGCTTGAAGCCATTCCCTCTAGTCCTATCACCAGTTACACAAAAGAGGCTGACCCCCAGCTCACTACAACCTCCCTTCAGGTAGTTACAGAGAGCAATAAGGTCTCTCCTGAGCCTCCCCTTCTCCAGACTGAACATTCCCAGCTCCTTCAGCTGCTCCTCATAAGACCTGTGTTCCAGACCCTTCACCAGCTTTGTTGCCCTTACTTTGAGCACACTCCAGGGCCTCAATGTCTTTCTTGTACAGATATATACAAAATACTTGAGTGCTCAGCTTTTCCTTACGAGGGAGATGCTCCAGGCCCTTAATCATCTTTATGGCCCCGCCCTGGAACATCTCTAGAAGTTCCCTGTCTTTCCTGAATAGGGGAGTCCAGAACTGGACATAGTGCTCCAAATGTCGCTTCATCATGGCTGAATAGAGTGGAAGGATCACCTCCCTCAACCTGGTGGCCATGCTCTTTTCAAATGCACCCCACGACACCATTAGCCTTCTTGTCCACAAGGACACACTGCTGGCTCATGGCCAACCTGTTTTCTACCACGACACCCAGATCTTTCTTCTCAGAGTTCCTTTACAGCAGATCAGCCCCTAAACTATAGTGATGCACATGGTTATTCCTCGTCAGATGTGGGAGTCTACATTTACCCTTATTGTAGATGAGAACAGTACAAGGCTCTGCCTATAAATTCAAGCCAAGAGAAAAGGAGAAGGCTCTGCCAGGGTGGAAACTGTGTGATAGTGTAAGGAGAGTGAGAACAAAGAACAATTCAACATTTGTTGGCTGAAAAGAATTCTTTGGTAAGTTTTATTACTCCTTAGCCTATATTTACTTTCTTTACAGAATATTGCTTGAAAGCATCCAACACTGTTCACTATCAGAGACAGAAAATAGAACAAAACAAACCACCTCTGCGGATCAACTTGACAATTCTCCCACGGCAATACTCTGTATGACTCCAAAAAATCATTGTGC
The DNA here is from genome assembly GCF_023343835.1 of Lagopus muta. NCBI lineage: Eukaryota > Metazoa > Chordata > Aves > Galliformes > Phasianidae > Lagopus > Lagopus muta. The sequence goes on from NC_064435.1 coordinate 25,614,453, forward strand.
AGTTTCCTTCAGACACTGAGACACTTCATTTCTCAGCAGATCCATCACCTGGAGTGATGCTGAGTGTTGTGTTAGAAGATCTGCTTGTTGTGTGACAGATAAAATGATAGGAAGCAGTGTTCCATGAGGAGGAACTTCTCTGTACTCTGACCAACAGCATCCGGATAGTGGAGCAGGAAGGTGTCCATGTCGCTGTGCTGCACATATGTGGGTTACAGGTCTATGCTGATGGAGGGGTGGAGAGTAAGAAAGAGAATAAGAACTGTGAGTTATTTTTAAACAGGTTTTGCATTCTAGAACAAAACGATTGGTCAGTACTAGATGCAGTGATTTTCTTATTGTTGTTATATACTGTGCAGATTTGATATGAATCTCAAAAAATCTTATTTTCAAAAATTATTAGTGATCCTTTAATAATATTTTCTGAAAATGCTCATAGTTAGCCAGAGATACATTCAATTAAAATAACAATCAATGATTTCTGAAGTATAGCAGCGCCAATGAGCACCAAGCAGTGTGATAGTGAGATAGTGAGATAGTCTGAGAAGCTGCTTCCTTTTTGAGTCTGGGTGCCAGGAGACAGCGTACATTTTTCAATTTTTGGATCCAGTGAGAAAAGTGGAAATGATAACAGAGGTAGAAAGTTTGAAAGAGATCTGCAGGTGAGCTGCCACATTGGATCCAGAAATTGAGCAGGATGCAGAAGGGAGTGTCAGACTCAGGGAAACATAAGGGAGAAAACCTTCCAAGTCTTCAGGGATGGAGCTCTGCAGAAGACATGAACATGTTTTGATGTCTAACTCAAGTTTTATTATGAAGAATGAATTTTTTTCTCAAAAGCAACTTGTACTAGATTCTTTCATGGCTGAGAAAAAGGGCTAGTTGTTCACATCAGTAAACTGATACTTTCTAGGTCCTGCAAAACAAGGGCCTAGAAAGCATGTTGTGTACAAACTTAACAAATAAATCCCATCCTTTTCCTACCAGTCCTTACCACTTGCATTTGGCTGATCTACTGAACTACTTACTCTTTCCAAAACATACTTTCCAAGTTCCACAAAATTTTAAATATATAGTGGAAAAAAACCCAGATTTTTTAAAATGTTGATGCCAAGTTGCATCAGAGAAAAAATAGGTAAAACCCATTAATTTCAGACTAAACATATGCCAGCTATATTTTAAATTCAAAATTCATGTCAGCAAGTTGAAATGGAGAGGACACTAATTATAAGAGATATTCATTACTCCTAACACTGCAGACTATACACATTCGCCTGAACAAGCTAAAGGTATCTCCAGTCTAAGATCTAAGTCCAAAGAAAATGGTTTGCAATTAGAGTATATGCCGTAGGCACATACCTGGAAAAGGGATGTTAGGAAAGGAAGAAATTCACCCAAATAACAGTTGGAAGAATATAAGGGCTATTACACAATTTCTGTTCTACTGTGCCTTCTGTTATACATGAGTATGGGTGTATTCATGAATATGTAAATTTTGGTATTGGATTCCTCTGTGATGCCTGACATAATTAGAAGCTAATCATTAAGGATTTATGAGCTGCTGCCATGGTATTAGCATTTAGAAATAAAAATAATGAAAACAGTTTTTTATTTATACTTTGCAAAAGTTTTTTTCTAACAGTACCACATTATTGAATTCTTCAAGGAAAACATCTGATCTTCCTTCTAAAGATGATATTTATAAAGCTCACAGGATATTGGCATTGATGAGATTGTAAAAGAGGTGTAAAAACTTACTCCTCAAGTTAGAGATGCAATGCAGTGTTGACAAAACAAATGAAATAAGCATCAGTAATTCAAACAAAAAATCTGAGCAAGCAATTCCCAGAAAATAAATAAATTAATAAAATGAAACTGTTAGTGCCATGAAACTAAATTTTAAGCAAACCAATACTCTACATTTTAGTATTCCAATACCTCTAGGTAAAGGCTAGGTTTCAATTGGGAAAAAGTGTTTCATTTCACTCCTAGATCTTTTTAAGTACTTCTTTATCAATACAGATTCAAACAGGGAAAAAAATGTTTGATAGGGAACTTAACTATGTGTATAAATATCTGATGAGAGTCGATGAAGAAGAGTGAAACATGCTCTTATCAGTGGTGCACTGTAATACCAACAAATTAAAGGATAAGAAACTCAATATCAACACTAGAAAATAATGTTCTTACAGTGAGGATAGTCAAACACTGGCATGAATAAGTACAATCCTGGGCAACTTGCTCTACCTGACAATGATCAGATAGTTAAACTAGATCATCTTCTTTCAACCTTGACCATTCTGTGATTTTATATGTAATTCCAAGTACTGACTGACATAAAGCTTGGGAGAAGGAAGAATGTTTTCATTAGACAATGTAAGAAAACTAGACACTTTATGCCTATATAACCTATATCAAGCCTACAGAGAAGCAGCATAAATAAATAAATGAATAGATAAACAAACAAACAAACAAATAAATAAATGGTCAAACAGTGAATAATTACACTGACCTTGAATTATCTTAATTGAGTAAATAACAATGATATGCAATATTATGATGCATAATAATAAATTGTACTTAATATACACAAAACAGAGAAATTGTTAGTGATGGAAGAAGACAAGTAGCACTAGGAATTTAATGCTGGCATTGCTCAGCCATCTGATGGTAGAGTTCAGTCTCACTATCAACACTTTAAATGATAACGCCAAGTTAGCAAGAGTATGCAGCTGAGATTTTCAGACCTTGCACCTCTTAGTCTTAATCTTACATCAGTCTGAAACCACCAGTTCATCTTAAACTTCTGCACATTCAACTCTCCCTTTTGGAACTGTGCACAGTCTGAAATGCCAACCCTCCCATATAATTTTTGAGGGTATCAAAGCCAGACAGTGACTGAGAAACATGCTCCTTCAGAAAAGCATCAACATGATATATATTGTTCCAGCTGATGGTCTGCACTGTAGATTAGAATATTTATTTTTTTATTTTCATCCGCGGCCCATTCTGAGATGACAAACATAAAGTAGCTGTTGCAAAAGACTTGATCACTGCCCAGCTATGACCATGATAATTTATGAGAGAAAGCTGTCATGTTTCCCATACACCAAATACAGACAGAGAGAGCACACAAATAAATTAATTCATAGCAGACTGCAGTGACCTAAAATATGGTGATGGGTGGCTTTCCATTGCAGGATTTTCTGAAAAATGCTCTGAATTTACAAGAACTGAAAAACACAAATGGTGGAAGATCTTGCTACAAATGTAGGAGAAGAGCCAATGGAAGAAGAATTCACAGTCCTGGAACTTTGTACTGAGATTTCATCTCAGTGCAGTCAATAACTGATGACAGAGCAACAGTGGACAGAAGAGGGATTTAGAAGCTGGCAATACCAACTTGTACATCTCTGTATCTATTTATGATGAAAAATGAGATCTCCATAATGCAATTCTGGAGGCTATTTTTCCCATTTGGAGGAATTTGGTTCCATGTTACTTCCAAATGATAGCCACACAAGAGATCATAGCGGACTGTTCTGAAAAGTAAGAAGGGCCCCATAAGTGAAAGTAAAAAGGCAAGAAGGCTTCACAACGACTGAGAATAAGGGGGGTGAAGGGGAAGAGTTAGAGATAGTTTATAGAAGCACAAAGTAGAGCTTGTTAGAAATTAAGGGATGGCAGACACTGTGACTGGGACAGTGAGGGGGATGAAGGCCAAAAAGATAAGGGTTTGAGAACAGCCCAAGGACATTTGGCAGGGAGGTGATTAGATGTCCACAAGGCAAGAAGAATCTGGTTTGGGGGGATGCCCCCCCGAAAGGCCAGGAGTTTACAGTGAAAAAGGCCAGAAGCCTTCGTGAGGAAGACGACAAATCTTCATCCCACAACCCACTACACACGCACAAGAGGGTCTGCAGGCTAATGAACTCTCAGGGGTGTAATGTGTATGTATCCGAATTCTGGGAAAACCATTGATTATATATTAATTTAGCCTATATTTGTAGCACGATTTTTCCTGACGGTGTGCAAGCTAGGCGGATCTATCCCCCTTGCACCTGATGTCTGTGCAGCACTGAATAAACCATACCTGCTTTCTAACTACTTTGTGGTTATAGAGTTTGATTCCGCATGTCAGTTCCTTCATAATCAGCTATGTTTGTGCTACTGCTGGATTGTATATGTGTATCTACAATCCTATTCTCTCTTCTTTTGCCTCTTCCCCACTGTTTTCATGTCAAGTTCCATAATTTATCAACAATGTTATTCAGTTGTTCCAGGAGATGTAAATCATTGCCAATATTTGTTTCAGTCATTTATGGATGGTTTAATGACTAGTTCATGATGTCCATAACTTCCCTAATTCTTCCCTGGTTGACATCAGGTAAACAAGTTGTAATATATAGGGTATATACAACTGTTACAAGGAACATTTCTGTAATTTGACTTCCTTACTGCTAAATTATTACAATTGAACCTGACTGACTTTCAGTTTGGGACTCAGTGCAAGCGGTGGAATATTTCCAGCAGGAATTCCAGGAGTTTAAGAGGAGTCACCTAGCACACCCTATGCCAGGTAGACACTAGTCAGGGAAGATTACTGGGCATCTTCAGGTAACTGCTTAATCTATTGTATGGCTATAGATAGCTAATATTAATTCAGACTGATATTACACATTCTATTATTTTTACAAGAATTAGCATTACAGAACTATTTACAGGCAATATTTGTTGCTTCCAGAGTTTCTTCCAGGATGACAAAAGAGTAGCTGGACAAGAAAAAAGCATTTTGTGAATTTTGAGCTTTTTCTATTTTCTGGCCTCTCTTTCCTAGCAAGGATTCTGTTTTTCAGGAGTATATCGCTTGACCTTTGTGACAAAAAGGAGAATGAATGTTGAAGAGCAGATGAGAAGCCTATATGAAACCATTGCTATGAATATCTTCTCATTCACTGAACTAGGAAATCCAAAAGATGTGGGATATCATAGCTAGCTACTTGTGCAAATTCCTGACAGTTGATAAAGAAATCATGCATATGCTGGTGAAAGCAATTAATTAAAGTTCAGCATATTTTGTTCAGAGTTGCGACTTTCTCTGACAGATCATAGAATCATAGATTCTATTCTGATTCACCAAGGTTAGAAAAGACCTCCAAAATCATCCAGTTCAAACTAAACCATGTCCTTTTGAACAACATCTAAATGTTTCTTGAACATCTCCAGAGATGGTGACTCCATCATTTCCCTGGGCAGCCCCTTCTAGAGCCTGACCACTCTTTTTGAGAAGAAATTGTTCCAACCTCAACCTCTCCTGGCAAAATATGAGGCCCTCTAGTCCTATTTCTAGTTACATGGGAAAAGAAGTCGACCCTCACCTCACACAGCCTCCCCACACGTAGTTGTGGAGAGCAATAAGGTCTTCCCAGAGCCTCCACTTTTCCCAGTTTGCTCAGCTGCTTCATGCTCCAGACCCCTCACAGCTTCATTGCCCTTTTCTGGACAATCTCCAGCGCTCAGTAAAGCTTTGTTTTGGATGTAGTAACTAATTACAGCCTGAAAACATGAGAGACTATGAAATATATTGGGGTGTTTGAATTGTAAATGAAAAAAGAAACTGAATAACTTTAACAAGTTATATATATATCAGGCAAGATTCTTGAGAGAAAGCTGGTTATCCTGAAAAATTGTGAATGTACTTTCACAATATACAAAACCCTGATGATCAAATATTTCATAAAATTCTTTGAGGTTTTGCACAATTTAAAGACAGATGCCCTGCTGATGACATGCCTGTTATTAATCACCAGAACAGTAACATAATTTCAGACAAAAGATAATCTTGAAACGGTAAGAATTTCTATCTACATTTATGAGCTAAGCTTCAGGTTTGTTTCTGTCCAGCATTTTCAAGCACTGAAATGCAATAATTTTGATGTCTGCTGCACAAGTAATGCCTGCTATTTATGTTATGTTGGCCCATGACATTAGAGGTAGGTGTTGGTGGTGGAGTAGTAAAGGTTGAAACCTCCTGACAATACTGTTACATTTTGTTGCCACGTGACAGATGGCAGCAGAGGGGCAGTGTGACACAATGGCATTTGAAACAAATGCTTACGAAGCAAAGGTGTGTAAATGAATTCCTCCATGCAGAAGAAACTGCATCCACTGATATTCATCAAAGTTTGCTCACTGCTTATGGAGAACAAACAGTGGATGTGAACACAGTGAGGCGGTGGATGGTGCGTTTCAGCAGTAGTGACAGTGAAGAGAAAGACAAGCCAGGGCTGTAATACAGATTTCTACAAGAACAACATGCAGGCTTTTTTATCACTGGTGAAAATGCATAATTAATAGTGGTTACTATGTTGAAAAATAGTGTTTTGTAGCCAAGGGTTTCCTCTATCAACTAGTGAGCGCTATTTTGCTCTTTGATGTAGTTTCCAAGGAAATAAATAGAAGGCATTACTTTTGGAGCAACCAACATATATTGTTGAACTGATAGCATAGTCCCTGACATAGGATTGACAAAGGACAACTTCTTTTTGACAAAAACTTCCTGGAAATAATTCAGAAGTTTTCTAAAATATATATATAATTTGACAAACATAGCAGCATAAAACTGTTTCTGTATTTTGCTTTTCTTCCATAGGTACAGTACGGCTTTTCTATGTAGAATACTGGACCATTGGTTCTCCACTTTTCCAAAAATGAGGGCTAAAAAGCAGACCTAATTGCACAGAAAGCAGCAGATGCCACAGAATTTGTTTCTGTGTCACTGCATCTATTCAGTCATAGGCACAGGTTGGTGTGTGGGGGAGAAAAGAACTAGATGTGTCTGAGCATGTAGTCATGTACTGTTTTACCATTTTAGGGCTTAAATTTTGGTTTGTTACTTAAAAACAAAACAAAACAAAACACAAAAATTGTTGTTCTAGACATTGATCACTGAATAGTTTCCAATGGGGATCCCCACATTCCTCTACACTCCTACACTCAATTATGATTTCAAGATCTAGTCATACACCCGCAGTATAAGTCTTATACCTTTTTCCCACCCTATTTCCCATCTGCTTACAATTTGACTTAGTTTTCTACATTTTTTTACAGAATTGTAAATATATAATTGTCTTATAATATCTTCTGTCATGTAGCTAATTTTTGGATATTTAAAGAAAATATTATTCTGGTCTTGTGCAAAAGTCTATTAGGACAGCTTATTTCCTGTACAGTAATATTACAGCAGCATCAGTAGATCAGAGTAGCTTCAGTACCTTTGAGCAAACATTCATTCATCTTGACTTTTTGGTTTGTCTATTTTAACTGTATTAAGAGTAATGGTACTACTGTCAAGTTGGGGCACAGTTGCCAAATTGCTACCTATGCAACTAGCCTGTGGCATAATATGATGCCAATAAAATCTGGAAACTTTACTGTAAAAGTTGCATTCCTAAATATTTCTTATGTTTCTCTCTCTTTTTTTTTTTTTTTTTTTTTTTTTTTTTTTTTTACTTTACCTTTTTTTTTTTTTTTGGAATTATATGCTAAAGAAACAAGTTCTCATTCCTTTTTGTCAGGCATAATATATAGCTGTCCACTCTCTTATCTATATTTACACTTTTTGCTGTTATATAAACTTATCCAGGAACACTGATGGATATTGTTTAGAACATAGATGAGTGAATAACTTGTTATGAATAATTTGTCTAAATCCTTTTCTTATGGCATATCTGCAAGCAGATTGCAGTTCTTTCAGATTTAATCAACATTCAGAATTAAAATAGCTTCTTTAAAAAGTTGCTTGTTATTTATATGGACTGAATATGAGTTGTTCTTACCGTTCATATGTTTGATGCCTTGATTAGCAAAGGCACATGGTAGTGCTCCTATTTGCTAATTGGATAAACATCTAAGCAACTCTTCTGCAAATCATCACACATGCAAACATACATTTAGATTGCAGGTTGTCTGCACAAATGTGAGTTTTGTGTTTCTGAAAATATTTTGGCAAGTTATTTTGCACTGGCTTTAATAAAAGTGAACAAAATAAAAAATATGACTGATGGAAATCTCGAAAAAGAAAAAATGTGTATAAGAAATATTTTGCATTATCTTCTTTGATCTGATATATATCACTAAGTTATTTTTATTTTCTTTCTTTTTCCTTTTTCATTACTTAGGAAATAATGCTGACCACCATTTCTTAAAATGGTTCTTCTATTTTTTTCTATGCTAAATAATAATATGTCCTTTTTGTGACATTTAAAAATCAATAAAGTATAATGTTTAAAAGAAAAGTCAAAGCATTAATTTTTCAAGTTCATCAATTTTTCAAGTTTGACAAGTCAATCGATAATCTGATTGTTTTAAATATGACTATTTTACAGGCACTTGTAGTTTACTGAAAGAGAACCTGCACAGTTTTCCTGTATCTCCATTTCTCTGTGTGCTTCTCAAGAATAAAAATGATTTATGCCTAGTGTATGCACAGGACAGAATTAACCTACTATCCACATATAATTGCTGGGTTTTTTGGTCACCCCGTTGTTCAGACCAGAGATCTCTGAGAATACACTCCATGCCTTGTGTAGCCTTTCTTTCTTCAACTAAAATAAGTCAGCTGTTTTTGATATATCTATACCACATACACACAAGTGAACTTATGATTGAAACTACTAATGCACAGCTAGGAAGTGTTTATATACAACATTACTATAATTTTTAATATCATAAATGGTGAAACCAGCAGTAATATTACAGTATCAACTACAGAATCATCAGATTTTATTTTTTAATTAATCACACTAGGAGACAACTGACAATAGGATATATGCAAGTGGAAGGAGATTATGAAGGTATGAAAATGTGCTAGTGGGGTATTAGATCACCTAAATCTCCTTTTGCTTTCTTTGTGCTTGCAAATTTGCCAGTAAGACCAGTTTGACTATGGATAGGGAATAAAGAGAATGTAGGATAGAAAAACATGTCAAAGATCACAAAATAATTAAGGTCAGAGGTGTTAGTAGAATATAATACTTCCTGTTTCTAGTTCTCTACTCCACACAGGACTGTAATATCATTGTAAATCTTTCCACATAAATCTCTGAGGCAGCAGGAGGAATCCTCAAGACAACTATCCAGAAGGTATCCTATTTTTGTTTGACAGTTTTTGACAGAAAGCCAACCCCACTTCAGCTTGTCTTATGAATAAATCCATAGATATAATACTTTTAACTTAAATAACATTTTCCACCAAAGGATCTCCAAAAACTTGCCAAACTCTAGTTGCTTACATTTCACAACAGTTTCAGAGACCCTTAAAGGAGCATCACTTGACTAAAAGAACTTTTTATTGCTTTTTTGGCTTACGCTGAACTCAGCGATTAGACACCCAATTCAAAGTTCTTTGGCCTTTTTTAGTAAAACTAGCCAGACCATCTGCCATCCTCTAGCACATGAAGTATTTTATACTTTCAGATGGGTGAGGTGATGGTATTTTAATGTAATGTTTAAGTTTTATAGGAAAAGCAGAAACTTGGAAAGAGGCTAAGGCAGTCATTTGTCTGATATACTTTTTTATAGTTTTGCAACAGTCTTTCTGATGAAATAATATGAGAGCTGTAAACTGTTGTCTATATTTACCCAAGCCATCTAAATTTCTGACTCCATGTGAGTCTTTTTAGTCTATGTTTTACTGCCTGATCGACAGCTGTCAACTAGGATTAGTGAACTAGGATTAGTATTACACAAACACCTTTGGTTATATTTTTTTGGAAAAGGTAGAAGTAGTATGTAGGCAACATAACTTTTGAAACTCCAATGTATTTGTCAAATTAACTAATTTTGCAATATGGCCAGCAAAGTAATGAATGCATCAGTTTAATTCAGTTGCTCAATCTTTACATTGAAAGTTTAACTGATCTTTAGAGCACCACATAATTTTCTCCAAGAGCCTTTATCCTTTTAAACTGTCTGACCTTTGTGTTTTTCACCTTACTAAATCATCAGTTGTGCAACATAATACTTTTTTGGATATTTCAAAATCTCTTCTGAAGTAGTTACAGATGTTCCTAAGGCTCATAGCTTGCAAATTTTGCTGACAACTTCTTTCCCTAAAAAAAGAGTTATGAAATTAATCCACTTTTTCCTTCTAATTAATGAATCTCTTAAGAAAAACTGCTTTTGTTATGTTTAATATATTCTTCAGAAAAAATATTAGACAAAAAGCATAGATGGGCTTTATAGTTTTTCTTCTCATCTATATTTTATACATTCCTTTTGTCAAAAGAAGCATAAAGGGATATAATTTTACCTTTATTTTGTTTACAGTCTGCATTCTTCAGTGCAGTCAACACCTACTGTATGTTTTCAAAAAAACAGTGATCCTTCACATGGATAAGAAATGCTTTTTCTATTTCCATTTACAGTAATAGAACTGATTAAACTGATTATCTCTAAAGTATTTGAGTTTCAGGAAGGCAGTATATGAAGAACATTTAAGTTCAGAAGAGATATTATATCACGTACAGTGATTTTACCTTAGGATTTCACTTCATTATGTCTCCATGGTGATATTTATGTGGAAAGTATTTCCGCATTTGAAATATATTTCACTTTTGGAAATATCTTTGTTAAGCAACTTTGTTGTTGTTTAACCAACTTTCACAGTTATAACAAAGCCTAAAGCTGGAATCAGACACCATTAAAAAAACAGAATAGTAATAAGAAATCTTATGGATTGAAATACATACTAAGAACTTCACAGTTTAAATCTAGCTTTTCAACTAAGTTAATACAAGAATGGAAGATTTTCACCGTGTCGCCTTTCCAATAGTTTCAGACATTTTTTAGCCAACGTTACTAGAATATTTTGAGATTGCACATTTAGAAAACAGAAATAAAATGTGTTTCATTAAGTGGAGATAGAACAGAAGCAGATTTTCCAAATTAAAGTGAACAGTTAGCTGCAGATGGGATGCAGTCCAGCATAAATGCACAGCTTATCTTATCTGATTTCTGTAAGTTTACCACAAGAATATCATAAGTGAAGCCATATCTCTTATCCCAAAATAATTCTTTTAGCTGTGAGAATTTCTTTCCAAATTCAAGCTTGATAAATTCAGCATCTTAGTTATTCCCCAGGAGAGCAGTATAAGTACAGTTTTCTGAGCATCTTAATCCAGTTTCATTCCTAATTCACATATGGTATTCTGCAGGGAATTACAGCTTCACGATTCATCTTTTAGGACTTCTTCCATATGTACTACAGTGCACTGGTGTGTGTGCCTCTGTCTGTGGCATAAATTAATAGGATACTAGAGGGCTTCCTCTCTTAATGTAGGACCTAAAAAGTTGCCGTGAAGAACAAGCTTTGTTTTTTCCTTGGAAGATTATAATAGTCTATAGATAATGGATTTTTATTATTAGCTTCCTGCACCATACAGCCTTAAAGATGCCTCCTCACATGCAAATTCCAGAAAGTTAGAAATTAAAAAAGGAAAATTTCTTGGCCCTATTTTTCTTCTCTTTCAGGAATAAAAATGACCAGTTCCATTTACAAAAGGTAATGCCTCCTACATAAGAGTAAAATGAGATCCTCTAGGTTTGGATTTGTTGTCAATAAGATGGACAAATACCATACACAATTCCATGGCTTTAAATGTCATGAGGTACTCCAGTGAAGGGAGATTTCATGTCAGGTCTGATGCCAAAGAGATTTTTGTCTCCCTACATATTCTTTCATATAGACAGCCTATGTTCCCTTTTTTTCCCCATTTCATTAAGTCTCAGGCTTTCATTCCTCAATTTTAGCAGCAGTTGGTCGTGTAAAAATAAAGAATGAAAATCTATCAACTGTCTGACTTGAAAAATGTCCCCCAGTAGATGTTACTCAAGGAAAGAATTAAAAGGAACAACATCAAAACTTACTGTAGAAAATTCCTGCTGAGCTAAGAATTTTGTGAGTACTCACACACTCTCATCCGTGCTGAGGATGAGCCAAAGACTATCTAAATCTACTACCACCACAGTTTAATCCTTTTTATATGGTAAAGGGAATGGCTCTTCTCCTAATTTTGAAACTCATCCCAATGTAATTATTTTAACAAAAATGATGATTCAGCCTTTGGAATTTCTTCAGCAAATCCTTTTCTGATATTATTTATTAGAAAATAAGAAAAGATATGATTATTTTTACTGCATTTATTGCAGCATATAATCTCAGTAAGAATGCATCATGATAATCTAATTAGATACTTCTAAGCAACTGTGTTTATGTTACTGAATTTTCAAGAGCTATTTACAATTAAAATGCAAGTCCCAGAAGACTCTTTTAGTAATAAGACGATGCTATTCTTTCACATATTTCAATCTCTATTTGAAATTCATTTTCCTAAATTTCATTGACTGAGCTAAGGTTTTTCTTACCAGCTTTGTGCCTTGATCTAAACTTGAGAAAATTGCAATGAAGTAGTTCAGCCCTACCTAAAACTGAAGTGTGGGAAAAAAAAAATATTTTATCTCTGTTTGGAAATGATCTGATGACTATTTCTCACAGCCTCAGGAGTGCACCAAACGTTCGAGCAAGAAATGATATTTTGCTGGTTGTTTTTTGTTTGTTTGTTTGTTTTTATGTGAAGCACTTTCCTTTATCTCCCCTGTGCAAATAAATCCACACTTGGCAGGACTGCAAGCCCTTTGGAAGCTCATAGGTCACACATTTTCAGGCAGTTAGTTAGAGATTTGCTGAAAAGCTATGCATATATTATGCACACTTCTGTGTGAGGCTGTCCAAGTTCTCTTACCTAAGACTCCATATGGCGGAATAGTTCTGATGGTCACTTCTATGAAGACGTGATTTCTGCTCCCTAGGTAGAAAAGAACAGAAAAGAATGACTCCCACTTCCATAGGATTGTTTGTAACTACTAAATGTCTATTTAAAATTTGCTGTGCTTTCAACTTCCATTATGTTTAAAAAAAGAAAAAATTCTAGGTTCCATTCCCTTAAAGAAAAATATAATTACTTGAAACTCAAAAAGTAGGAGTTGCAATCACTTTGCCTCTTCAGTCACTTTAGCTTCTTTACGGCTTTAGCAGTTTCCCACTGACTCTGCTAAGTACTCTAAAACCCACTGGTGCATTACTCTTCCCGTGAATATTTTCAAGACATTTGGTGCATTGAGTGACATTGTTGGTTGTACACTGGTTGGCACATGACCAAGACACGCAGAATACACCTCAGTCCTGCTAACCTTGGATAAAGTTACTGGCAAATGAGTAACAAAGCTTGAGCCTGCATTTGGTAAGAACAGAATCAGTCTTTTACGTTAAGCCACAAATGACTCTTTATTGTGAATCCCTAACCTGTTTTGTTTTGTTTTGTTTTGTTTTTTAATTTCATCTATAGAGCTGAAAAACTTCAAAAGGACTTTATTAATGCCAAATCAAGCAGACATAGAGGTTTCGATCTTGTCTTGGAGAGCTGCTGATTTACAGAGTTCAAAATATGGGTTTATGGGGACACGGTAATTTTGGCATCTAAACCAGAAGAGGTAAAGCAAAGATATTAAGACGTGGCAAAGGAAAATTGAATGCTTAAAAATGCAAGTTTTATACATTTCTAAATGAATAAATTAGTAGTAAAGCATATATTGACACAATATCAAGATGATGAGAGCTACATAACTTGTAAAAGTTCTTTCTAGACCTCTTTTCAGCCTAGAGGTCTCAGGAAGATTTTATGATATTAAGCCATCAAAAACGATACATAATCCTTGATCAGGTTTATGGCTTTGTTTATACCTAAAAAGAGGAGCAAAGTTCAGTCACAAAATCCAGAGAAAAGGAAGGAATTGGTCAATATCAGCAAAGCTAATGGGAACCTGTGACTGTGAATATTAGTGCCTAAATAACAGATGAATAGTTGATATTTCTAGAGATATTCAAGCTGTCAAAAATTTCATTAAAAAGTTTAAAAAAAGATTAAAATTATTAAGTAAAAAATAATTGAATATCTATACATATCAGGCTAAGAATTTTTCTGAGGTGTTGAAGGATTGCCTCTAGTATTATACACTTTGAAAAATATTCCACCAGAAGCCTAAGTAAGAAAAAGAAGTGTTCCTAGGAAAAGTGAGATTATTATTAGACTTAGTTTATAATCTAATAATTTCGAAATGACAATGACGGAAAATGATATTAGCACTGCAAGACTGGTGCTTCATCTGTCAACATTACTGCCTAATCGTAAACTGTTACGGGATTTAATGAGAACACTTTAATTCAGAGAGAAGCAGGAGGGTCTGCCCAACGAAACTCCAGCATTGGATGCAAGCACTAATAAAAGTTTCAAATGAAGGCATTAATTTATGGCATCAAAACAATTTGATACTCTTAAAAAATAAAATAATAATCCAGAATAGATTCATCAGTCATTGTGCATGTTTGGCAAACACAAGAAAATATACTACTATCAGAAATATGCCTTATGTTTTTACTACTTTAGGTCATAACCCACTGTGGAAACATAAAGATTTAAAACATAATAATAATAATAATAATAATAAAAAATGTAATTACTACAATACAAATGAATCTGAGAACAAAGTATCACTTTTCCTGTTTAAATCGTGTGCTTTATAGTTTTCAGCTACCTACATCTTGCCTTTCCATAAACATGGAAAGCGTTTCCTGTAGTTTTCCACTTTTTCTGAGATCAGTGCTACAATGCTTATAGGTACTGGCAAATTGCTCCTGAGTCCAACTAGATGCTCAAGATAACAAAACATTAAGCAAGAGATTAATCACAAAATATATTGTCTGCTTTCTCCTTTAACACAACTGCCTCATGTTTAATGACTGACATTGGTGATTATGTATGCTGGTAATTCAGATCTTAATGGAGCTCCTTGCCGAGCCACCCACAGGACCTGGCAGAAGGCCTAAGCTGTGGATGGATCAGAAATGGCATATATATGGTGTCAGTAATTCTTTTGGTAGGGATGACAGCTACTTAGTGTTAGCTAAAGGAGTGGAGAAGAAAGGTCTACTTTGCTCTCCCTGACCATCTTATGGCAAAACATGTATCTGGCATAAATGTGTACCATACCATTGAAGTGAATTAAATTGTGCCTGTTTATGCCCTGGCTATAATTTGGCTTTTACTTTCAATATCATTAATAGAGTAAAGCAGTTGACAGCCAGTTATTCTTAACAGATATATATTTTGTTACTGTCTTGCTAATGTAGACTTTGAATTTCTGCCAAAATGCCTATACTAAATTTAATTGAATAAATATTGGAATGAATTTGAGTTTGAATCATAAATTCACCTCTGAGGTTGCATCTTCCTGTATCAGCTTTCATTGCAGGTGATCTTTTCTCACAGGTGACAGAAAACCACTCATTCTCCTTGGATCCTTACTGATAAGCAGAAATAATCTCCCTGATTGTCTCCTACTTCTTTTCTCAGTTCATGAAAAGCTGTTGTTTCTGCTGGCATATTTATTGCTGCTCCTGCAGATATATGAACTATCCCAAACATAACCTGACCACAGATGGTATAAAGCTCACTTTAATCAATCTCATGCTGTGTTCCTGGAATCAAAACTGGCCTGGCCCCAACTTTATAAGCTTGCCATGTCAATGCCCAGACTGTACAAAGCATCAGTTGCATGGCCACTAATGTGTTTATTTTTGTACAACGAGGTATAGGCTGCTTTCACAGAGCAGCTTTCGCATGAGAAAATGTTTGTTTGCTGCTGAATGATATTCCATTATTTCAAAGGCCACTTATCTGCCTTTCCCATGGGACTGCAGGATGTTTATATATCTCATCTCATAGCAGGTAAGCAGATGATATGGAAAGCTTAGATCTTTCAAAAGCTGTTTTAAGTCAATTTTGTGGAAATCCTTTGCTTAGAGATAACTATTACAGCAGTGAGGATTGACTTGATAACCCACTCAATAGGACTGTAATCTGGAGAGATATATGACTCAGCTTTCAGCACAGCCCTGCTGAGACTGGCAACCATCTACATTTGCCTCCCTTTGGCCTCTCACGAGGGATGGCAGGATCAGCACCTGCCATTGTCTGGCACCCAACAGCAGGTGAGCAACAATTCTGACTTAGCCAGAGAAAATACTTTGGGTATGAGCCAGAAGAGCAGCTTCCTTGCAGTTCCTTTCTGACCCGCCTGTAAAGGCATGGATGTTAACAAAAAGAAGTTACAACTTCTACCAGTGTTTCTTAATGCAGGGGTGTTGCTCATCATTCAGTTTACAGCCTGTCTCTAGATAATAACAAAAAACCTGGGGTAATGAGTAGGTTTAAAATGTGGTAAACAAAGCACTCACTGAGCACTTCTTCAGGGAAAAACAATGCAATCCTTCATTAATATCAGATCTGAATGGATCTAAAAGCTTTGCAATTACCTGCTGCTAAAAAAATACAGTGTCTAAATATAAAATCCTTTACTGACATTTAAAAAAGAAAAGTCACTAGCACCCTGGCCTTACTGAACACTATGATAACTCAGGAAGATGGAGAATAGAGTTTTGTTGGAGCAGCATCCTGCTTGTTACCACCCTCACATAGTTCAACAGAGTTTTCTTCAATGGAACTTCTTAAGCACAATTCTACAAAATGCTGAGTGCTCCTAACACCAGTAAAATTAAATGCTCTCCTGGAAATTGAGTCATAGAATCACTCAGGTTGGAAAAGACCTTAAAGATCATCAAGTCCAACCACAACCTAACCACACTACCCTAACTCTAACAACCCACTGCTAAATCATGTTCCTGAGCACCACATCTAAACAGCTTCTAAACACATCCAGGGATGGTGACTCAACCACCTCTCTGGGGAACATGTTCCAGTGCTTAACAACCCTCTCTGTAAAGAAGAGTTTCCTGATAACCTAAACTTACCCAGGCACAACTTGAGGCTGTTTCCTCTCATCCTGTCACCTGTCACCAGTGAGAAGAGACCAGCCCTGCTCTTGCTGTAAGCACTTCTCAGATATTGAAAGTGAGCAATAAGGTCTCCCCTCAGCCTCCTTTTCCCCAGACTAAGCAGTCCCAGTTCCTTCAGTCTCTCCTTGTAGGGCATATTCTGCAAGCCCTTCACAAGCTTTATTGCCCTTCTTTGAACCTGCTCCAACACCTTGATGTCCTTTCTGTTCTGAAGTGCCCAAAACTGAGCACAGTACTCAAGATGAGGCCTCACCAATGCCCAGTACAGGGGCAGGATTACTTCCCTAGTCCTGCTCACCACACAATTCCTGATACAAGCCAGGATGCCATTGGCCTTCTTGGCCACCTGGACATGCTGCTAGCTCATATTCAGCTAGCTGACTGTCTATCAGTACACCAAGATCCCTTTCCATCAGGCAGCTTTCCAGCCACTCCTTCCCAAGCCCATAGAGTTGCCTGGGGTTGTTGTGACTGAAATGCAAGACCTGATACTTGGTCCTATTGAAACTCATACCGTTAACCTTGGCCCATCAGTCCAGTCTATCCAGGTCCCTCCATTGCGACCTTCTCCCCTCAGGCAGATCTACACTGCCTCCCAACTTTGTGTCATCTGCAAACTTACTGAGGGTGCACTCAATCCCCTCATCGAGATCATTAATAAAGTTGTTAAATAGAAGTGGCTCCAGGACCGAGCCCTGGGGGACAACACTCGTGACCAACCGCCAACTGGATTCAATTCCATTGACCACAACTCTTTGGGCCCAGCCATCCAGCCAGTGTTTCACCCATTGGAGTGTACACCTATCCAAACCATGGGCAGCCAGCTTCTCCGCAAGTCCCTCCATTGTGGGACTTGAAAGATAAGGACTTGAATGATTTTCCCTTAATTGCTTAATTTATATGCTACAGCTGGTATAATTCAATAGCACTTTTTCTAAGGCACATAGATCTTCTTTGGATGTAAAGAAGTTTGAAAATAAATTTTTCAGATTGCTCAGTAGATCCTAAAAAGGTCCATCAGTTCTTGTGTGAGACATAGAGTAGCTGAGGGGGGACAACTCTTCTGTTCCTAATAATAAGAACAGTTGTAAAGTTCAAACTATTGTAGTCTTTAAATGTCTGTGTTTTCTCCATAATGTTTTCTAAAGCTCTCTCAACAGCACTTCAAGTGTTGATTGATAACACCTTTATCTTCTTCTGCCTATTTACTCCCTGGGGAAAAATGGCAGAAACACTTTCGTCACACATTTCTGGGCACAAAAAGGTGAATCAAATATCTGGAAACAGTTACCAAATGCAAATCCTGCCTGACCAACTTGATTGTTTTCTATGATAAAAACTATTTGTTTTGTGGATGCAATGAGAGCAGTGGAAATCATTTACTTTGACCTTTGCAAGACTATTAATATTGTCTTCTGAAGTATTCTTCAATCCAAATTATGACATTATAAACTGGATAGGTGCATAGCGGATGTGTAAAAAGATTTTTGGGTGATCAGGCTTCATAGACAACAGGCTGAGCATAAGTCAGCAGTGTGATGTAGCAATAAGACCTGCCTGGGAGCATATCTGAGCAGCCTGCAGTAGGTAGCCTGTTTTGCAGGGGGGTGGTCTTGATGATCTCTAGAGGTCCCTACCAACCCCTATGAATCTGCGATTCTTTGATTCTGTAATGTTCCTTAGAAGTCAGTAGTGGGTACTATTTAACATCTTTGCTGTTAACGTGGACAGTGGGATTGAGTCAGCAAGTCTGTGGATGCATCAGCAAGTTATGTGATGCAGATGATGTGCTGGAGGGAAGAGATACTATCCAGAGTAACCTTGACAGGCTTAAGAACTGAGCCATGTGTCAACATGTGGTTCAACAAGGACAAGTGCAAGTTTCTGCATCTGGATCAGGATAATCCCAAACATGAAAAGAGTCTGGGCAGTGAGTTGATTGAGAGCATCTCTGCAAAGAAGAACTCAATGGTGCATGAAAAGCTTGACACAAGCCAGGAATGTGCATTTGCAGTCCTGAGAGCCAAACGTATACTGGACTCCATGGAAAGAAATGTAGTGAGCAGGTTGAAAGAGGTGATTGTGACAATTTGGGGGATAGTGTCCATCCTCAGTAAGTACACCGCTGATACAAAACCGTGAGGAGTGGCTGACACACTGGAAGGCTGTGCCGCTATTCAGCAAGACCTGGACAGACTGAAGAGATGGGCAACAATAAACCAGATGAGGTTTAATAAAAGCAAGTGAAGTGTCTTACACCTGGGAGGGAATAACTGCAAGTATCAGTACAGCTGGGGGATGACCTGCTGGAGAGGAGCTCTGCAGGGAAGGCACCTGGGGGTCCTGGTGGATACATGTTGGCCATGAGCCAGTAGTGCATCCTGGTGGCTATAAAGGCCAATGGGATCCTGGGGTGCATTATAAGGAGAACTACATTCCCCAGGGGACTTTGCGGTCAGGGAGAGGAGGTTTAACTCCTGGCAAGGTCACCTGATGCACTCTTTTTCGCTTGCTCTTCGTCGTGGGTCCTGCTCTGGTCTCCCTGCTGCTCAACTGGACTGCACATCTCACCTCAGCATTGTGGTGAGGCCTATCCACCTTTCGGACATTCTCTCTCTCATTGTATTTGATTTATTAGCTTCAATTCTGATTATATTGCATTATAGTGTGTTATCTTCCATTCTGATAATATATTTAGTAAATTAGTTTGTTTCTCCTCAGATCGATGCTGCTGTTTTTAATTATTTTGGGGTCCCCTGTTTCCCTTTTCCAGAGGCATGGATCTGCGGATCCCCCTGCCCCGCTGGTCACGGAACCACGTCTGAACCAGCCCGTAAACCATTGACAAATGTGGCCAGAAGGTCAAGGGAGGTGATCTTCCCCCTCTACTCTGCGCTGGTCAGGCTTCACCTGGAGTACTGTATCTGGTTCTGGGTCCTCTGATAGAAAAAAGACAGGGATCTACTGTAGAGAGTCCAGTGGATGGCCACAAAGATGATGAAGAGCCTAGAGCATCTCTTTTATGAGGAAAGGCAGATAGAACTGGGTCTGTTCAGCCTTATGAAAAGAAGACTCACAGGGGATCTTATTAATGTTTATAAGTATCTTAAGTGTGGGAGTCAGAGACATGGTCAAGCTCCTTTCAGTTGTCTTTGGGGATAGGACAATGGGAGATGGCCATAAACTTGAGTATAGGAAGTTCTGGACCAATATGCAAAGGGACTTCTTCAAAACAAGGGTGACAGAGAACTGGAACAGGCTGCTCAGGGAGGTTGTGGAGTCTCCTTCCCTGGAGATGTCCAGGACCCACCTGGATACCTATCTGTGAAACCTGTTATAGGTAGCCTGTTCTGCAGGGTGTTGGACTCAGTGATCTCTTGAGGTCCCTTGCAGCCCCTACAATTCTGTGATTGTGTAATTTCCCCTCTATTCTGTTCTCTTGAGACCCCAGTTGTTGTACTGTGTTCAGCTCTGGGATCTCCAGCATAAGAAGGTCATAGACCTGGTAGAGGAGTTCCAAAGGGTTTACAGAAATGATCAGAGGGCTGAAACACTTCTCCTATGAATAAAAAGTCTAAGAAAGTTGGAGTTACTTAGCCTTGAGAAGAGAGGGCTCGAGAGAGACCTTATAACAGCCTTTCAATATTTAAACAAGACTTACACCAAAGATCATAGAAGTCATAGAAATCAAAGGATAATTTGAGTCGGAAGACATCCTCTTAGGTCATCTAATCCCACTCCCCTGCAATGAACAGGGACATCTACAGCTAGATCAGCTTGCTGGACTGCCCATCCCAGCCTGACCTTGAATGCTTCCAAGAATGGGGCATCTACAACATCTCTGGGCAACCTGTTCCAGTTCCTCACCATTCTTCTTGTAAAAAGCCTTTCCTTATATACAATCTAAATCTCCCTTTTTAGTTTGAAGTCTTTTCCTTTTGTCTTATCATAACAGATTCTGCTAGAAAGTCCCCTTCTTTCTTATAGTCTCCATTTAGATAATGGAAAGGAGGCTGCTATCAGGTCTCTCTGGAGTCTTCTCTTATCAGACTTTTTATCAGGGACATATTATCAGAGAACGTAGCGAAGGGACAAGGGCTAACAATTTTAAATTTAAAAAATGGTTGATTAGATATCAGGAAGAAATTATTCACTATGAGAGTGGTGAGGCACTGGAACAGGTTGCCTAGAGAAGCTATGGATCCTTGGAACAGTTCAAGTCCAGGTCTGGCCAAGTGGAACGTGAACCTGTTCATTGAAACTTGATGGTGTTTAAAGCCCCTTCCATGCCAAACTATTCTACAATTCTAAACCATTAATACACTTGTCCAAGCACACAGATGACTTTGCTTTGAGTAGTGGTTAGGCTTAGAGACCTCTTGAGGTCCCTCTCAACCTGAATTATCCTTTTACTTCTTATTTTATCACATGCTGAGAAAATTTCTGCTCCACTGTTTGTGATTACACTTCAAATATGTTACTGTCCCTTAATGTTCTCTCTGACTGTACAAAGAAGATCCTTCAGCATCCTGGTAAATATCCATCATTCTGTTAAGAATATCAATTTTCTTTAGAAATAGAGACAAAATAGAGCCATATTTGCTTTTCAATGAACTTGTGTGAAATCTATGTAATTGCAAGTCAGCTGTTCACCTTTGCCACAGACATGGCAATCCTTCCTATGAATATAATTCAATACATATATTCAAGAGTAAATTTACATATATAAGCAATCCATCAAAAAAGCTAGATGAGAAATGCTTTGGACATACAGATATGCAATTTTTTCCCTGGCCCAAGCTGAAAGATGAAACAAATTGCAATGCATATTAAATATTAAGTATTCAGAGAACAAAAAATTGATACATGTGAACAGGATTAAAACAAGAAGCTGGAATTTCACCTCTGTTCAACATTGAGAGCAAAATTTCACTGGTTTTGGTACTGCTGAGATTTCATCTGCTATTTCTAAAATAATCCTTCTCATAAGTCAACTCTAAATTACAATCCTGTATTTTGTGAATTTAGCCTTTATCTTGTCCACTTTTGGTTTTACTGCCTGATACTATAATCAAAAGTCACTGAAATAGTCTTTCCAGCTTTTTTGCTTAAAGAAAAAGAAAAAATATAGTCTGTCTTGGCAGGGAAGAAGTATATATAATATATTCATAACTTTATCCAATAAGACATTTTGATGCTAGTGAGCATCAAGAGACCTCAGCGCATCTCTATTTTCCAGGTTATTCCTTTTCTCCAGAGTACTGCTGTATTTCAGGCATTAGCATTAACACCTAGCAAGAAACATATCATGGTTTATTGTTGTCAGATGTGACACATAGATGTGATGTGTATTGCAAAGTAATTTCTCTTTAAAGAGACCACAAAAATCATTCTTGGTGCATGTAGAAAAAAATTGCAACTTCAAAAAGACTCTTTTCATTTTCAAGGAACAGGGCAGAGTAATATCTTAGTGCTGCCGCAGAAATGAGTTTGTGCTCTAACTTTAGTGACCCAATAACTTGCAACACCAATATCATTCATCACATTGTCAGAAAGAAAGAACAAGGGTGGAGGGAAATGAAACATCGTGTTATATTGTAGAACTAGTATTTGCTGCTTCTAAGGGAACAGAATATCCCCAGCTGATTGATGCTTAAACATCAGATAATTTATAATAGTTCAGTTAATAACTGTTATTTAAAAAGATTACTTTTAGTGCAATTTTTCTAGATGGTGTTTATTTATTTATTTATTTTTAATTTGTCTTCACCTATTTTAATAAGGAGATTTTCAGTTTGGGTTTTGGGTAAATTCAGAGAATATTACTTCTCTTTTTTGATTAATATCTTAAAATTATTCTCTCTATATACTAAACTTTGCTGAGATGTAATTTCTGAGCTGTCCTGACATAATGGATCGTGTTTCTTTTGTTCCTAAGCCATTTAGAGAAATGCAGCAGATTTAATCTGTTCTTCACTAAAGGAAATTGATGCAGTGTCACATGGGATATTCATTAAACTGTAGAAAATGGGAACAAGTAGAGAAACTGTGTGATAGGTAGGAAAATGACCAATGAAATGTGGAAAAGAACAGAATTAAATTTGTCTTCATTGAGGAAATGGTAATGGTGGTGCAATTCTAAAAGGTTAGTTTTGGGATTTAGGTTATTTAAATATTTCATTAGGGACTTAGCACAAGTGTCAATGTGACAAGGAAATTTACTGATGATACAGAAAGCATCTTTCAAATACAGAGTACCATGTGAGTATGATTGAATGATTCTTAGGACTGCAATAAAATAAATGGTATAAAATTCAAAATTCAGAATGAAAGACCAGACCATGCAGGCTAGATCCAAAAGTATTATTAGGGTAGTGCATAATCTGTTTACCTTCCATTTAGTTGTATAAAAGCAGACAGTCTTCTAAAGGTAAGACCCACATCTCCTATCTGCCAATGAAGAGAAGAAAGTGACTTTGAAGTCTTCATGAATTAGATAATACCTGCCTAATTTAGGTGCTAAACCTTGGACAAATGCATCTTTTTTTCCTTGGAGGTAAATCTTTCTAGTTCATTAAAACCTAATATGAATTTCTAAGTCAGTTACCTAAATTAAATGGACTGGATTAGTCCCTAGGGGCAT
This sequence comes from Lagopus muta, assembly GCF_023343835.1. Classification (NCBI taxonomy): domain Eukaryota; kingdom Metazoa; phylum Chordata; class Aves; order Galliformes; family Phasianidae; genus Lagopus; species Lagopus muta. The sequence continues at coordinate 25,638,068 of NC_064435.1, forward strand.
AGGGGTTAGATACATGAAACCTGCTAGACTAGAACCAAAGCCACGGAATTAAGAACTTTGATTCTTCACAGCATGCATGATATAACAGACAATCCTGAAATGATGTTGTTGAGTGAGAACCATAGAATCACAGAATCATAGAATGATTTTGGCTGGAAGGGAAATTTTAGATCATGTAGTTCCACCCCACTGCTATAGGCAGGGACACTTCCCTCTAGACCAGATTGCTCAAACCCCCATCCAGCCTGGCCTTGAGCACTTCCAGGGTGGGGGCAAGCACAACCTCACTGAGTAACCTGTTCCAGTGTCTCACCACCCTCACTGTAAAAAATTTCTTCCTAATATCTAGTCTAAATCTTCCAGTTTAAAGTCATTTCCCCTGTTGTTACATGTCCTTATAAAAAATCCTTCTCCAGCTTTCCTGTGGACCCCCTTCAGGCACTGGAAGGCTGCTACAACGTTCCCTTGGCACCTTCTCTTCTCTAAGCTGAATAGCCCCAGCTCTCTCAGCCTATCTTCATAGGGTGGTGCTCCAGACCTCTGATCTTCTTCATGGCCCTCCTCTGCACCTGCTCCAAAAGCTCCACTTCCTTCTTGTGTTTGGTGCCCCAGAACTGGACTCAGTACCCCGCATGGGGTATCAGGAGAGTATAGCAGAGGGGCAAATCACTTCCCTTGATCTGCTGGTTCATGCTTCTCTTGATGCAGCCCAGGATATGGTTGGCCTTCTGGACTGTGAGTGTGCATTGCCAACTTATGTTGAGTTTTTATCAGTCTGCACACCCAACCTCTCCTCAGGGCTGCTCTCAAGACATTTTCTATCCTGCTTTTATCTGCTTGAGATTGCCCCAACCCAGGTGCAGACCTTGTGTTTGGCCCTGAAGTTCATGAGATTGGCATGGGCCCATCTCTCAAGCCTATCCCAGTCCCTCTGGATAGCATCCCTTCCCTCTAGTGTGTCAACTGTACCACTCAGCTTGGTGTCATCTGCAAACTTGCTGAAGCTGTACTTGATCCCACTATCCATTTTGCCCACTAAAATGTTAAAAAATACTGGTTCTAAAAACTGTCCATGAAGACTGGTGAAGAGTGACATTTGTCCAGCTAATCACACTTGGGCCAGGATAGGCTCAGATACAGAATAAACACAGAACATTTTAAGGTAGCCTGAAAGACCTGCGATTGATTGTTTTAAACATACAGCTTGCTTCTAAAAACTTGTATAAGCCAGGAAAGCTAAATTTTCTTACATCTGACTCTTCCTTTACACATGGGATTTGGTAGAAGTTTATCAAGTCTGAAAACGTCAGATAAGACTGCACACTATACTTGTAATTTCCTTATCTTAGAGTCACTATTGATACTCAATCTCTCCAACTTTATATCTTTTTCCTGCCTTTGTGAGTAGTAAAAGAAAAATGTCTGAATTTCCGCAGTAACAATAACTACCAATATAAACCACCCTAGCATGTATCTCTTTTGCCACAAAAAGCCTGTGTAATGCATTCACTAATGTTTCTCAAATGCTGTCAAGAGCATATTTTCCTCAGTAAGAATCAGTGCAATTAAATAAAAAAAAAAATAAAAAGTCAATAACATGAAATTTTAGAAACATTTTGTTTACTCATCCTCACTGGTTATGTGTTTCATGTCCTTTAATTGTTTGTTATCTTTTTCCTGTAGGTTTGAAAGATTTATTGATGGTTATTAATGTTGAAACGTTGTAAAAGGACTTTGGTAGTGCTTTAATTTTTGTTAGGATGGAAGTGCAGTAAGAACCGCCCAGAATAATTAAAAACAATGTTGATTTGATTGCTTTTTAAAAAAAATTTAAATAAATACTGAGGTGTTCATGGATTTATTAGTCAAAAAATCTGTAAAAAAAATCTGTGCATTGCAAAAGCATTCAGGATGCTTGCAGCAGGTAAGGATTTTCTGCGCGCTTCGATAAGCCAGGATACAGTTGTGCATTCATGTGTGGTGCTGCACTTTCCCAGGTATTTTGATCTCTTGGCTCGTGGCTAAAAAAATTCTACCTTCCCAGAGCCTGGGTGAGCAATCTGACATAGCTCTACCAGTGTATCAGCTTTTTTTGAGGTAGCTGGGGAATCTACATGGAAAGGTGAAAATCTAAAAAATTTCTACATGTGCCACTCTCAGACTCCAACCTTAAAGCTAGACATAAAGAAAGCAGGGAAGACAAAGCACAAATGCGACTAAACTTTTCATTGCTGCCATTCTGTAAACTAGACCTGTTTTTTGTGAAGGGTCTTGTTGCATTGCCTCCTATGCTACTGACCTTAACCAGGCCAGGACCAAATAACTGCACGTATACACCAATACGATGAACAGCAAAATGGCATTTATTACACGTGAACTCTAGTTCATATACTATGTGCTTCATCTACGCCCCTAAAGCATGTGCCACACATCAATCATAGAGCTGGGAGGGCCTGTCGCGTAACATCCCATGGGGGTTCCCGCATTCGCCTACAACAGGGTCTCTAAACGACACATTAATCCCATTCAGACAGTTTTGAATAAAATTATGAAGTCAGTGAAGTTCTGCAAGTTTTACACTGAAGCTTGCCAGTATTAGATGGGTCTTGAGGCTCTAAAATTCATTAAAATGATCTGTTTATCCACATTGCAAACCTGGAATAAACATGCTGCCAGCTTGAATTAATGATTAATCCAATACCTATGCAACATCAGAGCAATTAAAGTTATTTCTAACATTTTAAAATTTGCATTAAAGAAAATACTACTGTACATAACTTCTTTCTTCTTTCTAATCCTCTTCCACCCTTGCAGATAACTCTCACTTTTTTTTTCCCCCTTGGAAAATAGTCATGTATTACTTTTTAAGGCTTTAAATCATCACTGAAATGGAACAGTGATATGGCTAGCTCAATGCAATAAAAACATGGTGGTAGAGTCAGATTGCAAAGTTAGTAACTCTTCCTTCCTTATCCTTCCTTACTTCATATCATATTACATCTGTCAGTGTATAAGCATACTCATCTAAGTTTACTCTACATACATTTAAGATGAAACTGCAATTTGTTATAACGTCCAAAACTGTTTTCTGGAATTTAACATTTGGTATGTTAAATCTGGGAACACTTTTCCGTGAACTTCAAATGTTATGATCCAAATGTTGTACTTGGAAAAATAAGAATGGAAGCAATAGGTATCACATAAATGCTCTCACACTGCAGAAAGCAATGAGAACCAACAGATGTTTAATTTTTCCTTTAGGATGGAGGTATGTTAATTCCCACTGTGATAAGATGTCACAGGCATGCTGTTAGTCAAGACTTCTTTTTAGAGTACTTAAGGTACTCCAAAAAGGTGAGAAGTATCATCATAATTACTTCTTCTGTATATCACAGGAATAGGAAATCATAATGTGATGACCTTGAATTCGTTTATTAATTAAAGAATGTCTTTTAGGGAGAAATTCATTTTTTAGTTGAATGTCTACCACAGTTCTTGTCAGAATCAGTTACTAGCCATCTTCATCAGCTGTCTTATTTTGAATTATGATGTAAGCAAAAATTACATTTCTGGATGCTCTGAACTATCTGTTTACCTTCCTACCTTCAGTTTTGATGTTTCATATGAAGTGTGGAAATTATATTAAATGATAATCTGTGAACTATTTAAAAAAATATTACTTCTAATGGTGTTTGGGATTAAATTTTAGTCTCATATCTTTCTACAAATAGAATAAAACTGTGTATTTCTCTGAGTGGATTTAACTTTTGAATAAATATCCAGAAATAAAGTAAGCTTTGAAAATATTTAATTTTTTATTTAATGTTTATATAGAATATAAAATAATCAATATATGTACCATTTATCTCCAGGAGCACTGCCTACTTTAACACAAAATAAAACAAATCTCAAGATATTTCATGCCCAAGTATGCCAAAAAGGGTGATCTCCATTTTGCTACAGATACTTTACAGCTAGTTATGTCAATATTTGGTCTGAAGCCTAAGTACTATTATTCTCTGGAATTGCACTTGAAAATACTGCAAAATTGTTTTATATTTCACATTTAGCACATCCCATGCTTAACACTAAAATATGTATTTGGTCTATTTCTATAGTACTTGGCACCTCAATTTTCATCCATCATGCGAGATTACAATGAATCAATTATGCTTTTTATTTAAGTGACAGTATTCTATTCAGTAAGTCTTCCTGAAAAGTAATGATAAATTGTGAAATAAGCACTGCCACATTGTCAGATGTCCTCCAACTTTGCTGAGAGAAATTTAGAGAAGATACTGCCCTTCTAAATGCACTCTCGTTGTCTGACTTCAATTTTTCACATTCCTGTTATAATTTCCGTTTATATTGTTGAAGTTCTGTTGTTGCTAGTGCTGTGGAGATAAAACTAAGAATCTGCTTTCAGTTCCACATAAATTTAGTATAAAATGAAATTTAAAGGCATTGCTAACTAGTAAATTCTTCCCTGATATTGTGAAGATAAACTTTTTAAAATTTCACAAAGATAGAAGTTTCTACGTGACTTATATGTTTGATAAGATATAACCTAGATTAAAATTAGAATAACCGAAAAAGATAATCTATTTAAAACAAACTGTGCTGTTTATATATTGAAGAACATTTCAAATGCATTCTTAAAATGGGATAATACAGGCTAAATGCAATATTTCTCACCTAAAAATCAAATCAGAGGAAAATCTGAAATTGCAGTAATGAACTTACTCTATATTTAACAAAACAGTATATCATCCCTTTGTGTATGCATTAACTGTTTAAAGAAGCTACACTAAATTATATTTAACTACTCATATTTTGGATTTTAGAAGCTTATTTTGTTTCTTTTCAGAAAATTTATATATTATAATGGTTAAGACATTAAAAAAGAGTCATATATGAGATGTAGTGGAATAATGAAAGATCTTGCTATCAGTTTAAAACAGATTTGTTGTGCAGTTCACTAAGTACACCTTTTTGTGTAAATTCTTAATATTTTTCTGTATCATAATAGGAAACAATTTATCCAAAATTCCTATCAATAACATATGCTAAAACCTTACTGGTCTTAGAATGTCTGTGTTGAATGAATACCAGTTCCATGCAATTGCCCATGGTCCTCTCTCCATTGTTTTCCCAGTCTGTGTTTACCTTACATGCACTGTTTCCCAAGGCAAAATGGTTTATTGCCTTTTGCCGCTGTTCTGTATGGTTGATTAAATGGCTGGACCCAAGCATGTTCAGCTGTACATCTTCAACCCAGGCCACTGACTGCTTTCCTACAGAAGGCTGCCAACTGCTCTTGGCACTATCATAACTGTGGTATGATCTGTCATTTTTCTAGTGATGTCCAGATGACTTCAAGAGATAAAAGTGTTTTTCTAATTCATCAGAATGTGCTTTGTTCCCTGTGAAGATGTCGTTCTGGATCCAACACCAGAAGGTAAAGATTCTGTTCTATTTCTTTGCCCTTGCCATCAGTTTCTTGGATGTCTTTTCAGGGCATTAGACATACCTACTGTTACCCATTATGTTTTCAGATTCCCAGATGCCACTGAATCACTTGAATTCTCCTATGATGTGCTGCTCATTTCCTGAGTCAAAGTCAGATAGGTCAGAAATTGTAAAATCTATCTTAAGTTTTCTCATCACATTTTTTGCCCTTAAGACAGACTTTCAGAAATCTGAAAATTAACCTTCTGTCATCCACATATTTTCTAAATCCTAATCCATTTTTTTTCTGGGTTAGTTTTGTATCCTTATATCCTCTTTTGTATTTGCTCTTTTCTCAGCCAGTATTTATCTCTGGTGTAAAATACAGATTTTTCTTATGTCTCCTACATCTGTAGGGTTTTACTGCACAGTCTCCTCAGCAACAGAGCATGCTTGCTCCTTATAATCCTCCCATCTGTACTTTTCCTTACTTTCATGAAGAAAGGGCATGGTTGCAAGCAGAAGTAATCAACCTTTTTATTTTTTAAAACTACCCATGAGAAATTCTCTTCCTTGTGCCCTCTTGCCAACAGTTCTCAGAGGTAAAACATTTCCAATTTGAAGAATTTTATGTGACTTTTACTGCCAATTAACAATTCAAGTACTATTAGAAAAAGAAACAGAAATAAACAAACAAAAAAACCTATAAACCATTAAATGTATTCCTCTCACTTTCCTCCCACATTCCTAGCCTCAGTCGTTCACTTTCAACAGTTAACATGATTCCACTCTTCAAGCTATTTCCACATGGCATTAGCCACCCTCCTCCTAGAGATTGTGTATATACATGTCTGTATATGCATATTCTGGGGCCACTGATGGTTCTGAACATGTTCCAAAGCTATTTTCAAGACCATTACTTTTGTAAAATGACTAGAATCTCCAGTCCCTTTGTAGGTGGCAGTTTCTCCTGTAGAGGGATTCCAACCAGCAGCTCACCACCTCCTGATCCCTGTTGTAATTTAAAAAGATCCATCTGTAAACAAATTCTACTGTTTGTTTTCAGCACTTATTTCATCATATGCTGGAGCTTCTACAGCCTGAGAAATTTGCTTTCCTCACAGTACTGATTTGCAGGATTAGTGACTAATAAATTCAGCTAAAACCCCAGCTGGATCTTGAAATGGTTCTTGCCTACTGACTAAGGGTAAGAGCCCATTTTTGCCACATAATTCTCGTTGCTCATTCATGAACAGGTTTTGAATTCTTGAACAAAAAAATCAGGGCAGGTAGTGTAATGTGTAACCACACTGGCCGCTCTGTGCCTTACACTTCAATTACATTCAGAACACCTTCATCTACAGCTTAAGCCTCTTCCTCCACAGGAGTGTAATCATTTTCTGCTCCATTCTAGCCCCAGCTCCACAATCCCAACAGCTTCCCTCTAATCTCCTGAGGAGCTAATTGACACAAAACACTGCTCTTGCTATCAGAAACTGACATACTTTACTGCACTGGTATATAAAAAAATTTCTGGGTTGCTACATTTCTGGATAAGAAATAATGCCATTGCACAGGCTACCTCCTGCTTGATCTTGCCAAAAATCTGTGATTTCCTTCAAAGCTAACACCTGTTGGTAACCATCATGCTCCAGCGGGTTTCTGTGCCTGACAAATGGGACAGTTTTAAGGTGAATGAGTCTTTGTTTTTTTTTCCAGCAAATCAATTAATCTCCAAGGAGGAGACCCCACAGCCTCTGGGCAACCTGTGCCAGTGCTCTAGCACTGAACAGCACATCAGTGCTGCCCGGTGTTTAGGGGGAACCTCCTGTACTACAATTTGTGCCCATTGCCTCCTGTCCTGGCATTGGGCAACACTGAACAGGGCCTGGGTCTGTTCTTATTTTACCCTCCCTTTCGGTATTTGTATGCACTGATGAGATCTCTCCTGAGCCTTCTTCTCTCCAATCTGGAGTTCTAGCCTTCTCAGCTTTTTCTCCAGTCCTTTAATCATTGCTGTAACTCTTTGCTGGACTCTCTACAGGATTTCCTATCTCTCTCTGTTTCCAAGTTGTTATAACCAAAATCTGTGACTCTTTGCTGGACTCTCTATAGGATTTCCTATTTCTCTGTTTCCAAGTTTTTGTAACCAAAATCTGTTTTGGTGGAAACAGACTCAACTTGGAGGATACATTTTAACTTGTTGCCAACTAACACAGAATTTTGATTACTGATTCAGGGAAAGAGAAAAGAGAAAAACAACAACAACACGTAAACAATTCAACAGGCAACAACTTTCATCCTCTTTTGCCAAGCTCAGTTTCAGTTAAACACTTTTTGTACTCCTTTCCTAGTCTTAGCTCATGGGTAATGCTCAGTCTACCCCAATTCCTCTTTTGGCATGACAAGCAGGACCAGAAACTAGCACTTATGATTTTTTCATCACTTCCTGCATCTTATTTGTTTTCCTCTGTCAGTGTCAGCCACCCAGCTCTGCAGCCCCTCAAGGGTGTCCCTGGCCAAGTATGCATTGTCCATGGCCATGATTCCTTAGGCTGTTCATATCCCAGTGCGGGGTTCAGTCATGGCTACATTTCCTCAGAGAGGTCTGTGGCCTAACCCTTACCATAGCTATCCATAGGCCGAAAAGACTCAGGAACATAGATTGCCGCAGAGCATTTCCTTCTGAAACTATTTCATTCATGTCCCCAACAACATCTACCTCTTCTTGTTCCCTCCACAGTAGCTGCTGCTCTCTCTTAAGCACATCAGAACCTGGGCTCCTCTGGCTGGCTGTGATTTTGATCAAGGTGCTCACACTGGTGTCGGAGCCAGCTTTAACTGACTGTGACAGGCTCAGGGCCGTTCGTGGCTTCTTCCAAAATCAATCAATCACTGTGACCAGTATAACAATAGAACCATTTATGGCAAATATGGTATTGCACTTTCCAGAACACAAATATTTAATAGCATTCATTGCATATTATCTTCATTGTACCATCTTTATGTAATTTTCTTAACACCGATAATGTGACTACATATGTTCTATTTGTCTTTAAAATGACTTCTTGAAATATATTCACAACAGAAAGTTCCTTTATGAATCATGTCTTAAAATATAGCCCCTTTTACTAGTAGGCACTGCTTTATGTCAGTGTTGCCTGAAGCATCATTTAAAAATTGTGCCTTAATTGTGCCTGTTACTTAAGTATTTTCAATGCTATCCAAAATGGCTTTGGATAATGCTAGACTTCAAGCTTTTTAAAGACTTTGTTGTTTTCTTTCTAAAAGATAATGATAAATTTGTAGTCATTCTATTCTCTGCTACTATTCTATCTCACAAGCTGCTTTTGGAGACATATATTCATGCTACAGTGTACTCTAAAAATGATTCTGGAGATATTTTCTGAAATTCTCGTGAATTTTGCAGTTTCTCTTAAACACTGCTTTGTGTGACTTTTTTTTTCAGTCGTATCTTCGAATAATAACAAGATGGAAGAATGTGTTTATTTGTATCCATAAATTATCTTGATTTTGAGTAAAAAGAGTATTTTTTTCAGTCTTACTTCGAGTGTATACACATACTCTACTGTTCTAATATTATTTCCGTCAAACTTTTTATCCTTTTTGCTGAACAGCACAGTTCAGAGAATAAAAAGAAGAAAAAGGAAGAAAGAAAGAAACCTGAACAAGCAAGCCCATGCCAATCTCATGAACTTCAGGGCCAAACACAAGGTCTGCACCTGGGTTGGGGCAATCTCAAGCAGATAAAAGCAGGATAGAAAATGTCTTGAGAGCAGCCCTGAGGAGAGGTTGGGTGTGCAGACTGATAAAAACTCAACATAAGTTGGCAATGCACACTCGCAGTCCAGAAGGCCAACTGTATCCTGGGCTGCATCAAGAGAAGCATGAACGAGCAGATCAAGGGAAGTGATTTGCCCCTCTGCTATGCTCTCCTGATACCCCATGCGGGGTACTGAGTCCAGTTCTGGGGCACCAAACACAAGAAGGAAGTGGAGCTTTTGGAGCAGGTGCAGAGGAGGGCCATGAAGAAGATCAGAAGTCTGGAGCACCACCCTATGAAGATAGGCTGAGAGAGCTGGGGCTATTCAGCTTAGAGAAGAGAAGGTGCCAAGGGAACGTTGTAGCAGCCTTCCAGTGCCTGAAGGGGGTCCACAGGAAAGCTGGAGAAGGATTTTTTATAAGGACATGTAACAACAGGGGAAATGACTTTAAACTGAAGAAGGTAGATTTAGACTAGATATTAGGAAGAAATTTTTTACAGTGAGGGTGGTGAGACACTGGAACAGGTTACTCAGTGAGGTTGTGCTTGCCCCCACCCTGGAGGTGCTCAAGGCCAGGCTGGATGGGGGTTTGAGCAATCTGGTCTAGAGGGAAGTGTCCCTGCCTGTAGCAGGGGGGTGGAACTGCATGATCTTAAAGGTCTCTTCCAACCCAAGCCATTCTATGTTTCTATGATTATGTGATTCTGTGATGATTCACTTATAACAGAGTATATTTATGAAAATATAAATGAAATATTAAAATCAGTTTAATTTCACTAGTGTTACACAGCTGCTTTCAACTTTTTAAATGAATCTGTATTTTAAAGTGAAATTAGCGTTTCTTTTAACATAAAGACACAAAATTCTTTTCAAGGAAAATCGTCAAAGTCACTTGATTTAAAAAGAGATAGAGCCAGTAGCTCTAACTCGGAAAAGTTTGCTCAGAAATACTGTTTTTGATATCATTTTGACATTGCTCTGCAAGCAATTTAGACTAATAATGGTGCTTTATAGTGTATCCAGGGCACTTTTCAGTATAATGGCCCAAGTATATTTGCTGCATAATTCAATATCTGAATGAGAATATACTTTAGATACATCAAAAGCATTTGTGTCATTCTTTCAGGAAGTAACAGTAAAGACACATCAAGAAAGAAATGTAGTGATTATTTTAGTTCTTTTACTCACTTCTTTGCTTTATAAGGCTTCAGGAATTACATACCTGAATGTTATTACGGAGTGGGCCCTGTCAGCAGACAGAAAAACTTAAAAAAATTCTTTTGGATTTAAAACTTCTCATTATTAAAGCTGAGGAAAGAGCTCTTGTGTTTTTTTTTTTTTTTTTTTTTTTTTTTTTTTGCATAAGTATTTCATATTTTTCCTTTCCTCCATAAGGTATCACAATATAGAACAACTTCCATGATATAGGGTGCAGTGAAATGTCATTTAAATCACCATGAACTTTGCCCAAATTTCTGATTAGACCACTCATACAAAAAACTGCTTGTTCATGAAGGTGTCTGTCAATAACTCATTGTCACCACTGAACGTACACTTGGATATGTAGCATATAATCCATAGAACAAAAATATCTTAATATAGAATAGTATTAATAGTCTTTGTTGGTAAAGGAAGAGTAAATAGCATGTCGCTGCTGGCAAACTTACATTGTTTTAGCTTTACAGAATACCTTTCTACATATTTTTACACTTGAAGAATTATCAGCCTGTTCCTACTAGAACTCTGAAATAAGAAGCTGTCACAAAATATTCCATCAATAACATTTATTGACATGAAAATATGAAATATCAACTTGAAATACCAAAATTATTTTAACCCTTGAGATTAGATTTCTTACCATCCCAAATCAATTCAGACCCCAGTGAAGCTGCACTGATAGTTTTTATGACTTTCGTAGCAGAAAGCCAAATCACACTGATGGATCTAGTTTTTCTATGTAACTGACTAGAGATTTAGAGGGCTGCAGAATAAAAGTGGAATACATTAAAAACAAATTAAAAGCAGAGTTGCAAAGTAAAAGCAGAGCTATGTGAGAGCTGGGCAGAGAAACTAACATTTTGTAGTTTGTCTGAATTAAAGAATTTTCTTCTGTGTTTCTTCCTTCAGTTATCTACCAACTTGTGCCTTAGACAAAAGAGGCTGGAAATAATAATGGCATCAGTAACCTCTCATATTTATGAGACCAAGAAATCATATCACCTTTGAGGAGCATTAACTATTACGCACTGAGAATTCTTGACACAATCTCCTCTTTTTTTGTATTCCTGAGTCATCTCACCATGGAGTCTGTTTCGTGATGTTTAATTCTAAGGGAGGAATTACCTAACTTTCCCAATGGCATTTCTTGCCTTAATTTGCTGAGATGAGCTAATTGGCAACTCTTATGCACAGGTAGAAAACATTGAAACAAAACCAAATGTTCTTAAAGGGATTGTTTTAGATTATAAAATAATAACTTTCCTAATACTTTTTCACTAGAATTCATTTCAATGGGTGTCATGGTTTTATGATTTTTGTTTTCAGTATTCCACATCATAACCTCATGTAGTGCACTGTGAGTTAAAGAGTTAATGCTCCAGTTCCAAGGATTGTCAATATTTCTGAATATCTACTTCTCAGAAGAGAAAAGCAACTAGAAGACTTTCACTGTCCCATTTCTGTTTTCTGTTTAGAGGGAAAGATAAAAGTCACTTCTTTCACTGCTCATCTCTGTGGTGTGTGCTCCTTAGCCATCTTGCCCTCAGCATTAGAGTGAGGCCTTCAGTTTTGGACACTCTATCTCTCATTTTATATATTAGCTTCAATTCCAATTATTTTGTATTATATTGTGTTATCTTGCATTCTGATAACATATTTAGTAAATTAGTTTTCTCCCTTAGCTCACTGCAGCTGCTTTGTTTTTAGGCTCATCACCCTACATTTTCCCTTCCCCTCTTCCCTCTCTCCTGGGGTGTGGGTTCATGCATCCCTCTGCTCCCAGTTTGTCAAGAAACTGGGCCAATCCGGCCCAGGAAACCATTGACAGTGGTTAGCTTAGACTCTTGGGAAAAACTTATTTACTAATTTTCAGGCATAGATAATAAGTAGAAAATATGATTTAAGCACAAAACTGTATCATGAACATCCTGCCTCAGATTCACAGGTTCTCAGTTCTAGATTTTTTTATATATGTCACACAGTGATCTAGCCATCACTAGCATCATAATGGCACGATCTCAAGAAACCAAAGTGCCATGTACTTGGTAGAGTGAGCGTTCAAAGTCAGACTTATTTGCAGAAATAAACAATTATTCTAAATATATCTTACTATGTCATTGTGTCTGTGTATCTGTGCTTGGCTTCTTGTATAATACATATAGAAAGATTCCTCCAAGAGGATGGAGGAATGCTAAGTTAAATGCATGCTAAGTTAAAGACAGTTTTGTTTAGAAGGACGCTGTGTCTTTCAGTGACTAAGAAAGTTATGGAGATAATTCTTTTTCTACTTCACTTCCTGCCAAGTGTAAGTAACTCCAAAGAAGAAACCTCATGAACCATTTTGAAATAGACTTATAATGGATATCTGTTTTCTTACAAAAAAAAAAAAAAAAAAAAAAAAAAGCAGATCAAACATAATTTCTGCTACTTGGATTCTAATCTTGGTGAATTAGCTAAATGAGTATTAACAGTTCCTTTCAAAACATGGAGCAAAAACCCATTTCTTCTGAGACGTGAAAAGATTAATTCGAGAAATTTCCTTATTTAAAGAATTGAGGGATATTAAAGTTCACAATAATTGAGGTTTACATTAAAGAGTCCTATGCTTTCATGCGAGTGAACATCAATTTCTGTTGTTAGCATGACAATTTTACAGAAAAAATATACTGGAGTAATTCATAGTTTTACTGTCAGTAAAACACTAAGGTGAGATTCTTGTCTTTATAGATTCATACAATATCCCTAGTGGAAAAGAACCCACAGTGATGACAGAGTCCAACTCCTGGCACCCCACAGTACCACCCAAAATTCAAACTATATCTGTTTGTCCAAAAACTTCTCGAACTCTGGCAGCTTGGGGCTGTGCCCTGGGGAGCCAGTCTCATGCCCACTGCCTTCTGGTGAAGGACTTTTCCTAACCCCCACTTTACCTTCCCATCACAGCTCCATTCTGTTCTCTCAGGTCCTGTTGCTCTTACCAGAGAAAAGATATAAGTACCTGCCCCTCAGCTCCACTTTTATGTAAGTTGTAGGCAATCATAAGGCCTCCTCTCAGTCTGAGGCATATCCTTGAGGCCTGGTATTGCCTAAGGATGGGTAGACTTGCCTTACCTATTGGTAACCATCCCAGCTGTGGCACTGCTGGTGCAATGGTGGTCCTTAGGCCTGTCATGAGGTCCCAGGCTATGGCAAGTTTGGGGGAGCCCCAGAGGTGAACAGGGTACAGGTGGTGCCCTCAGTACTGTGGCAGCAATGTTCCATACACTTGGTAGAACAGATGAACTTACTGCAGGATTACTGCATTAGAACTTCACTTAAAGCTCCGGAGATAAAAACCTTCTTGGTTTCTAGCCTAAGAATTAATGTTTAGAGGGCTTTTTTTTCTTTTTTTTTTTTTTTTTTTTTGCATACCAACCACCTGAGGACATCAGCATAAATCAGAATTAATGTGGATACTGTGTTCTTGCAGGACCAGGAGAGTACATTCTGTGAAAACAAAGAGAGAGGCTACGGACTTATCTAAACATTCACCCTGAGTAAAGGAAAAGATTATTTCAAATTCCATTTCTCTTGCTTCCAGGTATATATCAGATATATATCAGAATGTGCTGTATATTCAGCAGCCATGGCATGACAGGGCACCTGTGTTGTGCCAGAGAGGAGGCTCAAGCAGAACATGTCCCTTCTATTCATCTAAAGCAACAGCTACAATTTTCTAGTTTTCAGTTTCCTGTGTGAATTCCTCCTGGAGCATACATCAATGCTACTTTATCTTCAGGATTAATTCAATGCTACTACTAAACCTTATTTACTCATCATCTTTGACGTCACATCCCAGGCATTTTACCATCTTCTTTGGGATCTGGAACATATTTCCATTTAAACTGATTTACCTATAATTTCATATGTATGCTTATTATTTCCTTATTCCATTTCAAACTTAGCACGTAAGTATGTGTGCATATAGTAACTAGAGATACCATTAAAAACTTCATTAATATTGGGACTAAACTTAAAGAGAGATCTTTATTTCTATTCTAACTGTTAAAATAACTACATAAATTTAGCTTTAGCTAACTGTTGAGTAACCAAATTTATTGTGTTTCCCAATAATTATGCACAATTTTTTTCAGAAGAGTATTACAACATGAGCATTTTATTAATGTTGTCTTATTTTCTTTGTACTTACTTCCTGTACACAATTCCTTTGAGTGAAAGGCCAGGACCTCTGAGAGACCCACCTGATGACAAAATTTTGCTGAGTAATATTCCTTAACTTTTCTCAGCCACTGTTCCCAGAATACAAACATAGTGGGAAATTTTTCCTTTGTAGCTAAGCACAACATGGAAGTAATTTTGTAATAATACTGAGCAGAACAGCAATTTGACAAAATGATGCATAATCTCTATTTATTATCCAGATTTAGTTTTGTTTGCCTCTGTTAAACATGTTTGAATTGTTTTCATAGGGGCGAGCAGTTTTTCGTTATCCATAACAAAATGCCCTGTTTGGAATTAAATCTACAAGAGAGTTGTCAAATGGAGTTTCTAAATCAGGAGGGTCTTCAAAGTACTCATGAAGAGATTAAGATGAAATGAGTTAAGATTTCTTTTTTAAGAATTTGCTTTCTGTAGAGAAGAAAACATAGTCGTATGGGCAACAAAAAAAGCTCCCTGGAGTTCCCTAACTCTTGATGAGTGTTATTCCCAGCAAATAAAAATACCCAGCCACTTATTGCCTATATCCTTCCTTACTCACGTAAATATTTTAATCAACCAGAATATTGTCATTTCAGTTAGGTTAGCAATGTTATTGCCCTCTAGTGGAGATATTTATTCGCAGTTGTACGAAAAAATCCTGAATACAATTTGAAGAATTGGCTCAGTAACAGAACCAGAAAATACCATTTGATTGAAAAATATCCCTTGAATTAGTTTTTGGTAGTTATGTGTAGACGATTATAAAGTGTAAATTATATTTTTAAGACAAAACTTTTTCTGATGCATTAAATAAATATTACCTATTGAAACTTCAAAAATGTTCAAAATATGCCTACCAATGGCATTAGTCAAGCAAGCAATGTTATTTTAGAAGGCCTGGACCGTATAATCATGCAGTATGTGCACTAATCAATCTTAAGAATTCCCAGCCTTTATTCATGTTTCATTGTAGCATCAACGATTTGTTAAATTTCTGAAAATTGGCAGCATGTCAAAATTGTATGGCTTCTGTTGGGGGCACACAGAATCCAAACTAAGAGTAAGCAAAAAGAAAATATTGTCAGAAGGAGATTACAGAATCATCAGGGAAGCATGCAAAAAACACAACAGTTTTTTGAATCACAGTATAAAGACTAACATTTAAAGGACTGATCTACTAAGGATAGTGAAGGAAAATTAAAAGTAGATAGACTTTAAAAAGAACCCACTAGATTAAATACTTAACTCATTGACTTCTAAGAGCATCACTTAATAAACCTCACTTGTCTGTATGAATTCCACTGAGGCCCTCTTGAATGTGTATAAATGAGGCCTTTATACCCAAAGTGAATAATATTTTATATCTTTTAATTTGGAACAGGAATCAGTGAATGGCTTTTTGTGATGTGTCTGATTTTTTAATGAAATACAGACTAATGTGAGTAAGATGTGGTTAAACAAATATCACAAATACAAAATACAAGTACCAATTATAATATTAACAAAATGTGCTTGTTTAATCTGTTTTAAACATCTAGTCGGTGTTGTTTTCATATTCAGACTCCACGAGGAAGACTTATTTCGTACAATAAGGGCTAACATAAATATTTATTAAATGGCTCATTATTTGTCTAAACCATTTCTTAACACATAGTGGGGCTGAAAGCTTGACTGAGAGAGACTGATTACTGTAAATTCCACTGCTTATATTGTAAAGTGAATGGGATTACTTTGGATTTACACTGCTGGTCCCTTAGTGTACTAAGGGAATGTTCAGCCTGGAGAAGAGGAGGCTCAGGGGAGACCTCGTTGCTCTCTATAACTTCCTGAAGGGAGGTTGTAGTGAGCTAGGGGTCGGCCTCTTCTCTCGTGTCATTAGTGATAGGACCAGAGGGAATGGTTTCAAGCTACGGCAGGGGAGATTCAGGCTGGACATTAGGAAGTATTATTTTTCAGAAAGGGTGGTCAGGCACTGGAATGGACTGCCCAGGGAGGTGGTGGAGTCACCGAGCCTGGGGGTGTTCAAGGAAAGGCTGGATGTTGTGTTGAGGGACATGGTTTAGTGGGAGCTATTGGGAATAGGTGAATGGTTGGACTGGATGTTCTTTTAGGTCTTTTCCAACCTTGGTGATTCTATGATTCTATGATTCTATACTAACAGTTCTAACTACCCTAAGCAGCCTCATATGGAGCTTCACATACCTTCTCTGTCTATGTGCATGGCAGTTTCATTTAAGCTCATTCCTAGACACCTAGACCTGCCCTGAGTTATGCTGTAGCTGACCGTGAGTTTAGATCTATCTCCTGCTGTCCTGCTTTATGGGGTTCAAGAACAGACCTTGCATCACAGCAGCATAATGTGCCATAATAAAAGACTGACCATGCAGGTATCACCATACTAGAGATAAAACATCTTGTACCTGGTTTCTTACACTGGGGAAGGTGAGCAAAGTGAACTGTGAGATCTGTTAGCCATACATGCAGGTCCATCCCTATACTATCTCTGATAGTATAGGCAGACAAACAATAAAACTTCTACATGCAGCTACTGAAAGCAAGTGAGCATTGAATTGGTCATATTTAATTGTGATCCAGAAGAACATTATGTCCAAAAATGCCACTAAGGTGATTCTGTAAGGTGGACTCCTTATATTCGGGTATCAATTTGTCGTTCTCACTAACTCTGAATTGTGCTTGAGAGTTTCCCATAATTCTATGAAATTTTAGGATTAACTCTTAACAATTCAAATTTACATCAATATCTTTGAATAGGAATACAGTTCTTGTTTTAAGAGATCTTGAGATAACTCATTTTAACTATAAGTATATTGCAGGCTCTTCCTGTTAGATCTACGGCTTTCACAGAATCACAGACAAGCTGAGGTTAGAAGAGACTTCTCTCGTGCTCCTCTTGTCCAAACTCAGGTCAAGCAGGGGAACCCAGAAGAGGTTAAACAGGACCATATACAGATGTTTTTAGAGTATTTCCAAGGAGACAGACTCCATAAACGTATGTATTAATGCATGTATTACTCCAACTCATCTTGCAAGCAAGTTCTCTACACTTTTAGAGAGATGAAAAAATCAGTCCAGTGTTAATGCAATTGCAAGGTTTTATACTAATTAACCTGATGTTTAACTAAGAAGAAATATATACATCTATTTCATAACAATATTCCACTTTTTTTGTAATCAAGCATTTTAAATATTTCCAGCACAAGAAGCAAAATCGATGTATTTGATGTCAAGTAATACTGCTGTAGAACATGCTTCATTTCAGTGGGCTACATTAACACAGCTTTTTTCTCAGTATCATTGGTATACTAGTGCAAAAGAAAAACATTTTTCCCTAGCTGACATCCCCCAAAAATGTATATGAAGTTTGCCATGTTACATGAAACTGTATATATTCTTCTAATACAAAAGTAACATGCTTAATGTTACAAAGTAACATGATTACTTAATGTTACAAAAGTAACATGATTCTGTGATGTTTCTCTGCACACTGCTACCTTTTCTACACCTTGTTACTCTTACAATCCTGCTCTTTGCCCTGTCTTTCAAAGTATCCTCATTATTAGCTCAAAGCTGCTACATAATAGATACCATGAAGAATAAAAAGACGCGCTGCTCAAGAAATTGTCCAAGAAATTTCTCCTAATAGAAGAGGTACAGAAGATAAACTTGGAAATACAGTGAAGTATAAAGGTAAATATTCAATATACTGAGTGAACTCATGCTTCTGGGCTATAATTAAATTACAGATATCCCTTTGAAATTCATTAGACCCAGGATTTCACTTTTTCTCAGGAGACAAAAAAGCATTTTCTGCTTGTTATGGTTTAACCCCCAAATGCAGCTCAGCACTGTATGACCACTTGCTCCCTCTCCCCAGGTGGGATGGAGGAAAGAACTGAAAAGGTAAAAGAGCAGAAACTCATGGGTTGAGATAAAGACTGTTTAAGAAAGCAAAAGCAGTCTGTGCTAGCTAAGCAAAACAGGGAATTAATTTGCTACTCTCCTTGGAAGGCAGCTGTTCAGCCACTTCCAGGAAAGCAGTGCCCATAACACTTAACAGTAACTTGGAAAGATAAATGCCATCACCCTGAGCATTTTCCCCTTCCTCCTTCTATACTCCCTCCTTCTATGCTGCAGCTCTCATGGCTGAGCATGATGCCATATGAGATCTCCCTTGGGCCAGTCTGGGTCACTGCCCTGGCTGTGTCCTCTCCCAGCTTCTTGTACATTCCCAGGCTTCTCACTGGTAGGGTAGCACAAGAAGCAAAGAAGTTGTTTGCTCTGTTTAGGCACTACTCTGGAGCCATCAAAACCTTGGTGTGATCTTACAAAAAATCCAAAACACAACATCTTATGAGACTCTGAAAGGAAAATTAACTACATTCCAGGCCAAATAATGACACTGTTTTCCTCATCTGCATGTTGGGCTTGGAAAGAAACAACAGTTTATTTTGAGGAGTAAAGGGATACAACTTGATCCAAAGATATCCCTTCCCTTTGTTTTATTTAACAGTTTACTAGGCATTTCTTTTCATTGCTTCAACATACTCCTGTCAATCTGCAAACTAAAAATCTGTTCTCCAGATTCAGTCAAGTAGTAACGAAGCCACAGAGTTACATTTCCTTATCTCATCCTATTACTTCATTGCTTCTTGCTCCGACTGTGACAATCATGATGCTCTCAACACAATATCATTTTTCCCCCTTTCTCAAAGGTGCAACAATATCTCATCCCAATTGCATACAATCAATTTCTTGTCAACAACTGAAAAGAATATTCCCTGATTTAGCTTAGCTCATAATTTTTTTATCACTAATTTTTTTTTTTTTTTTTTTTTTTTTTTTTTTTTTTTTTTTTTTTGTATTTCTCTGCTCTGTTTTTTCTTTGTTATGGAGTGATATGAAAGTGATCTTCAAGTGGATGTCACAAGCACAACCTGCCACAATGAAGAGACTGCTTCTTCTATTGACACAAAAGGTAGAAATTCCTTAAAAACCATCATCAACAACAACAACAAAAACCAACAGGGGATCAGGCAGAATCATTAACAGGAAATGATGAAAGAAATTACGTCTAAAAAGATGAAAATTCTTATAGGATGTACCAAATTTTAATCTAATCTGCTCCTCTTTTGCCTCTTATTTTCCAAAGGGTAAGTAGACTTAATTTTATTCATGAGCTAAGACTGCTGCTCTGTGCACAGCTTGCGAAACTTACTGTTGGTGGCCAGATATGAGAGATGAAAGAATACCACAGCAAGTTTAACTTATTCTTCATGTCTTAAAAATCAGAGAGCAAATTCCTTTCCATTGTCAGGTAAAATGTTATATGTGCTTTTAGAATAGGACTATGCAAATGGAAAGAAGATCCAAAGATTCTTGTCCTACACATGCACTCATCAGAGGGTTGTTCCTCAACTGGAAAAGGGAACAATTGCAAATTCTTCAAACAAAATGGAGGAATACAATAGGAAGAGAACAGAGACATGAGAAAGAATACTATATTCCCTCTCTCTTCAACAAAATTGTAGGGATTTTGGGACCCCAGGAATAAAGTTTCTGAAGCTGCTTCTGCTTAATGCAGCTCAAAGGAGGAGAGGCAATACTAAAGAATGGCATTAGTATCCTCAGACATTTTAAAAGGGAAAAAACAGCCTCGGATATCTTTTCTCATTTTCTATTTACCTGAAGTTGATGAAGTTTACAGTTGCAACGTACTGGAATAGTCTAAAGTAGTTTTTGTTTACAGGTGCAAGACTCATCTTCCTGAAACATTATCCAGCATTTACTTTGAACAAACTATTTTTTTTTTTTTAAAATATCCAACTAAACAAACAAATATGATCCTGCACACTAATTCTAGATTGCTAGAATATTCATAGACAAACAAAATCAAGAAATACAATGCTGAAGTGAATTCATTAAAAAAATTAAATGAATATTTACAGAAATAATTCCCTGCATTCATTAGCTTATCTTAATGAAAATTGCTTGCATAAAGAGCAGGTTACTCAACACAAGGTCACGTCCTTGCATACCTCACTTTGTTTGTTGTTCTAAACAGTACTGGTCTCATTCTTTGTTTTTCTACACCTTACTGACTATTGCTCTACTCAAGCTACAGGTTTCTTCACAAGGCACTACATGCACAGAGGTGTTAGTTCCTCTTCCCTGTCTTCATTACTGAAACTAAATTGGCTTGGCTGTGGACCTTTACACTCAATAAGAAATAACTTCTTAAAACAAAGGGCAAGTAGAATAGTAACATGGTGAGTAGTGTCACCACTCATTTTGAAACGAGCCATTTGTAGCTGCAGTAATAGCAGGGTGGTCTTCAATAATGTGAATCGAAGCTTGAAAGTCTATCCTTTTCCTCTTCCAGCTCAGACGAGACAACTGTTACTGGGGGAAAAAAAGAAAAGAAAAAAAAAAAAAAGAAGAAAATAAAGGCTAGAAGGGGGCTAGCCTTTTCTTGTACGAGAAACACTTCATTTTAACTACTTATGTTATTCATCTTGCAGTGCAGGGAAAACGATCTAGAAAATGTTTTTAATCGAGCTTTTAGAATCAGTGTTTTTTAACAATTCAACTTCTTCAATTTCTATCTTCAGAAAGGTACTAAGATGACTTAAAAATTGCTACAGTCTGATTACTGTCATCTGCATAGGGTCTAGAAACATCATCCTTTTCCCATCTGTAGAGGAAAGTCTTGAGAGTGTACTGGTAACTATTATGGTAAGCTATGGTTTCAGAAAATGAGATCACTTCCCAAACCTATATATGTTGCAATTACTTCACAATCATATTATTGTCATCATCTTCTCAGAATTGCAAGCTCATAACAAAGCATGTACAAGCAAGTACAATTTTAATCGTTAGAAAAAAATGCTTTTAGTTCTGAGAGCAAAAGAAAAATTTATCATCAGCAAAAAAAAAGAGGAGAGAACAGTAGTGTTTCAAAGAGAAGTCCCATTAGTCAGCACACTAATATGTTCCACAACAGCTCACAAAACTTCCCATAAAGTGAGGATTTTTCCAAGGGGAAAAAAAAAATAAGGAAAAAAAAAAGAGGAAGAAGAAGCTCTAATCTCTAACACAGAATTTCAGTGCACTAACTGGAGAAAATTCCTGAAGCTTGGAAAAGGAAAAAAAGTTAAGAATATGTAGAATGCGTTGGCAAACCATGTAACCATTACAATTTAAAAGGGGAAAAGGAACTATATAGTGTGATTAGGAAAAAGACTTAAACTTTATTATGTATATGTAAAATTCTATAATAAAAAGTGTCTTTAATTCATACCAGAACAATTTTGGATACAGAAGCAATCATATTGGACTGAAGATCTAAGTTCCATAGATTTTATATTTACCTACACATAAATAAAATACATATAAATAAATACATATAAATAAAAGCCAAAGCAACATTTAATTTTCAAAGTTATTAGTGTTTCATTCATCACACATACATTAATCTGTTATATGCTAGTAAAGATTTTGGTCATACAAAAAAATATGTAGGTCAAATATAGATTTCCTGAGACTGATGCGTCAGTGATAAAATTTGTCAGTTCCTTTGAAAATACTGGAAGTATCAGTACACAGCAGAAATGCCCACCTGAATGTGGGAATTGCTTCTATCTACACATTTTCAGAGCTAAATTCTTAAGGATATCATTCTTAATTCACATTTATTTGCAGAACACTGAAAAGTTTTGTGTGAGCCTAGCTTCATAAGTCATCCGATAATCATTTATATTCACTATGAACATATACTTACAGATGTATTTGAATTTCTCATCTTAATGCAAAATTAGCTATGTTCATTTGACTATTGATCACTTACGTGATATGAATATAAATCTCTGTATATACTCATAATGTAACCCTTACGTTTTTACTTTTGAAATGTTCCTATGACAACCTTTACTCAGAATTGTATCTAACTTATACTACGAAGCTTAAATTTAAAACACTGAAAAGAAAAACAAGTGGATGTATCTGAAAATCAGTGAAGAAAATATTAAGCATAAATAGGCTAAAGATAAATTCAGAAAATACCAACTGAATCGTTTTATGAACTCTAGTCTCCAAGTTGTAGTAACAAATAAAGAACAAACTAGCTCACTTCTTTGTTTAATAAAAAAATGGTAAATTTACAGATTTGTTGCTCCAGATGGAATAGTTTTGGTACACTGGAACTTGTTCAAATGATTAGCAAGAAAATTTCTTTTATGTGATCTAACATCCATAAAATATTAGTCCATATGCATATACATGCTTTCATAAGCACAGTGCATATCTATTTATACTCATTTTTTTTAACATTCTAAATATGTATAAACATAATGTGCATGAATACAAGTATCTCTAAGGGCTGCTTCTTCACTCTGATTTCTGGCAGCTTTCTTGATGGCAATAATGAAAAATTAGAGATAATATCCTCTACAATAAAGAATTTGGAATTTTGCCTTGCTCACTTTGTCTCTTACACACATATGCATTCTCACAGAATACCCTCAGTGTGAATGTCACTAGGAAAAAAAAACCAACACATTCCTAATGATGCTGTTGTCATCCTCTATCCTCCAGAAATGTTACCCATTCTAACAGACAAGGAAATGTTCGAACAAAATGTGATAAACTTTCTAAATGATATGTTTTCAGTTGCCTTTGGGTCACCGAAAGCTGATGGATACAAAGACTGCTAAAGGCCCCACATCTCTTAAAAATACGCTCACTTCATGAAAAAGGTGGCTTTTCACTATAAATGTCTGAATACAATAACAGTGGTAATAATACTAAATAGTAGGAACAGGATAATAACAGGCTTTTAGAGCAGTTAATATGCTGGGCAACTGTAACATCAGTCAATTTCAGGTAAGCACAGGAAACCTCAGGTGATGACTGAGTAAATAAATAGCAATAAATGCACTTTTAAAAAATAACTAACCTTATTAGTAAACCTCAGTAATTTTTTGTTTGTTTGTTTTGCTTTCCTTTCACTTTTACTTCAACCCTTTTCACTACAGAGCAATGAAACAGATGAAGTGTAAGCCTGGCATTTTCATATATGCCTATCAGCATACAGACTTGTCCAGTTCCCATAAAATGTTATGAGATTCAGGTGTTCAAATCTGTTAGATCTGTTAGATGACCTTGAAATTTCAACCTGAAAGTATGACCACTATTTGGAAGACTCTCTTAAGCTAAAGATCTAAGTATAATTCTGCCTTTTCTTCAGTTATGCATGAGTAAGAACATATGCTTGGGAACTCTACTGGGACTCCCCTCAATGATATGGCATTGTGACAGCATTTGTGCTTTTATGAAGTGTCTTGCTATACAGAAGTTAGCAGAAAATAAAATTGAGAAGAAAAATCCCAAAAGGAAGACAATGGGAAGATATAAAAAACTTTATATCTTAGACTAAGTAAGACTAAAAATATATATAAATTAAAATATGTGAATCTAGTGGATTTCTTTAAGACAGTATAAGGAACTACAAGTTCTAGGATTGTGTTTGGGATCACATGCGATACAGAGCAAAACTGGAGAGAAGTGGTGTTACAGAAATCTTCAGTAATTTTCTTGTGACTTTTCTGTACCTGATTTAGAAGTTACACAGCCCACATCAAATTGAATCAATGAGATTCTACAAAAGACCACAATATATGCAACCACTGCCAACTTCACCTTTACCAGCAGCCATGTATAAGCAGACGTTTCAAGGCTAGTAACCTTCAAGTGTGTTTCCCCACTTTACCTCTCCATCTTTTTCATTTATCATAATTTTGCCTTGATATAGCACTAGAAAGACAATGAAATTAAATCTATTTTTCTAGCTCTATTCTACACAAATGTATAATTCAATCATATATTCAGGCATGTTTGAACTGTACCTCCCCTTTGAAAACACTACAATAACATTGCAGCAGGGGAACATCAGATTTGAAGGAACTTCCTACTCTTCTCCCTGGTAGCCACATCTCTACCAGCATCTTCACCCTTACAATATCACATTTTATGCAATTTTTCAAATTGAAAATTTCTCTTTCTAAGAGGAATCTAAGGACATGACTGACGTGAATAGGAAAGAACAGGAAAAGCAATGAAACCAGACTGATGAAAAATGTTAACAGGTAAAATTCAATTTATGTTTAATCGCTTTAAAATAATTCCCTATCCCCCTTCCAAGACAAATATAAATTATAAACCAACAGGAAGCATAAAAAGAAACTGTTAACATCGAGAAGTGCACTGTGTTAAAAAGCAGAGGAATTGAACATTGTTTAATCAGAGGATTTGGGGCAAAAGAAAACGTTCAAACTTATATTCCCCAATAGATAGGTAAAACCATATGGTATGGAGCAACTAGATTCCGTAAAAGCATTTTCGTATGCTATGTCTGTCCTTCCATTCTAAAGAATTCATTTTCTGATTCTTACCTTCCCTTTGCCTTTCACACTTTTTCACTTTGTGTTTAGTGGGCTTGTAAAAACACACCTACGCCTCAACATTCCCACTCTTAAAAGCAGCATTTATATAATTGTTAGATGTTAGATGTTGATTCTTAGATGTTGTTGATTAGCCCAGCAGCAATCAAACTGCAAAGTTTAATTTGCACACAGGACTTTAATACTAGTCTCAAGAGAATATGCATTATTTTATAGACTTTGTTGATCTGACCAAGGGAGGAAAAATTAACCAATTATAGAAAAAAGATGCTAAGATAAACCTAACATGGTTGGCAACACAAAGGGGCGAAAATCACGTAACTGGGAAAATACACACACACAGAAACTGAATCATCTGTATGACTTTTCCTTGCTCCATCTGTATCTGACAGATATCTGCCACTTCAGATGACAGATATTGCAGAATGGTGTAATAAATAAGTTTAACCTTGTGTGAAACCTCCTGTTTCTTGCAGGCTGGTCTCCTATGTTTTCAAGTGAGCTCTTTAAAATTACATTTTCTATTGTAAATACTGTTTTCTCTTGACAAGCAGAGTGCAATCTTCTTTTCTACAAACAGCTCTTTCTGATCCAAAATGTCATATAGTAATACTATAGACTAAAATAACCTTTAAGAGGTCATATGTGTCTATTTTAACCCAGGTTGATGTTGAATTTCCAGCCAGCTTAAAGCAGTAAAAAATAAAAAAATTGGGAAATTTTCCTTTTAAGATCCAATTTAATATGTACCTATGCCCTTGTGTTTAAGTTATAGAAGCCACCTGGTAACTAGACCTTTAGATACACCTGAAACATTGGTTTCTTTCTTGACCTAATTCTTCAGTAAGTCCAGAAGTCTCCACAAGCCATTGGCTAAAGCAGTGTAATCTATAAGAACTCCTTGCACCTTTCATCTCCAGTTTGTCTGACTCACCTATAGCTACTCTGCATTATTTATTTCTGTTGTGTTTGTCATGTTCCTTCCTTAGCTTTTAAAAGTATCAGTATTCTACACAGGTAACAAATGAAATAGATAATACTCAATATAAATTGTTCGGATCTAACAACAATCACCAGACTGCCACTCTGACATTACTGTAAACTTGCTGAGTAATCAGCAGAACAGACCAAAAGATAGCTGGGCCATGATATGCCTTTTAGGATGAAGTATGTTGGGAAATTGCTGACTGACTTGATGCTTAAACAGGCCTTCCTTGCCCTGGAGACTGAGCCAAAAATCAGAAAGCATGGAGAGAATGCATTAGGAGTGTGAGGGAAAACAGCAGCATGAAAGCTGTTATAAAGTAGAGAAAATAAAGTTTGACACGAAAACTTACATAAAGCAAATAAGTGAGGAGCTGGCTGCTTTGGTGCGTTTTTCAGATACATTGTTCACAAACCCCACAGTAACTCACATTACTAAAAATGCTTTTATGAAGATTTTATTATTGAAAAAAAAGATTACTTTTATTGCTATTGTATAGTTCATGATGCTTTTCTTAGAAGAGTCATTTTTCTTTAACACTATCTTCTTTGTCTTTAAAATGTCTTCCTTTCAGTCTTCAGCTGCAGAATTATATGTTCTATACCTATTTTGCTTGGAGATCTCTTCTACTTTCAAGAGATTAGGAGATGCTGCTTTAGTTGCTGAAATTGTTGTCACCACACAGAGCAAAATAACTGAAGGCCTGACAAATGCCTCACAAAAGAGACTTTACACTTAAAATAGCTCCCTGACACAGTGAAACCACTTGCAGACTAGGTTACAATGCTTAGCTGAGATTAACTTGCTTTGTAACTCCCTGAACTGAGTTGACTGCTTTGCGCAGACAGTTGGATCTGATTGCTTACAGAGGCCTAAATTACCTAATTTAAACCTAAATTATTCTATTACATTATGATCCTATTAAAATTAGAATTCCATCTTATGGTTATACTATTTTTCTACTTTCAGACTTCTTTCCTCTCTGACTTCACTGCTCTTGGTGGAAACTTGCAGCCAAAATATCCTGAATTACTACTGAATTTTATGATTTTAGGAATTTTCCTTTTGATTATATAGCAATTATGCATGAAATTTCACAATTTTGTTTTCTCCTGTTTTTACTCAACTTCTTCATAAAAGCCATGAGCGGAGCTGTAAGACAACATAGCAAAGTGAACTGACAATATAAGACAGTTCTACTTTCTGATTATACAAGCTTATGCTACAATGAAACTTGTGCATATGAAGAATCATAGCAATCTGAACACAAGGCAATGCAAGCATGGTCCATGCAGCAATACATATTAAATGCAGTAAGATTGTTGCCTTCATGCACTGGGATGGGATCTTTCAAATAGTCAAGATCTATGAACAGCTTATTCCATACAAAAAAGGCCAGGGGTTTAGAAAATCTTTTCCAATCTTATCCATGAGGGTGGATAGTCATAGGAGAGGGGGGAACAGTTCTAAACCAAAATGGGGATGTTTAGGTTAGATATTAGGAGGAAGTTTTTCATTCAGAGGGTGGTGACACACTGGAACAAGTTGCCCTGCAGGCATTCAAAGCCAGGATGGATGCAACTCTGGGCAGCCTGGTCTGGTGGTTGGCAACCCTACACATTGCAGGGTGCTGAAAATAGATGATCTTCAAGGTCCTTTTCAACCCAGGCCCATTCTATGATTCTATGATCATTCTATGATAATCTAGCCCTAGATATAACAGTCTACAGATATGCAAGATATGTGATGTCTACCTCAGTTGTTGCTGTTCATTATATGTTGCAATGAAACTACTATTTAAAAAAATTCCAGTTTGTACTACCAGTAGCTAAGCACCACAAAATGCAGAAAGGCTGACATGCATTATTTGATTTTTTTTGTTAAGTTATCATATGAATTGCTATTCAGAATTGCAGATACAATAAAGCAAAAGATTTTTGCCCTGTGTTCAGGGTTGGATATGAGAGTGTCTAATGATGCCTATGCCTGCTTCTAGTAATCACTCTGTCCATTGTGAAGCTGTGACTATAGTTATCCATAAAAGATAAAATCTACAGAGTCAAAGAAACTGAGCTAGTAAATGAACTGGCTGGGAGCAGAGGAAAAAGATCTTGTCTTTCAAAATGGCTAAAATTTATAAAACTAAATGAACTATCAGTTAGAACTGTTTTCAATTTTTTTTAGTTCTGCTGAATATTTCAACAAATAGCTCAAGTTTCCTTACAGTTGCATTTTTCTCCATCTTTTCTTTTGTTTTTTTTTTCTTCCATCTTTGTTGCTCTTTTCTGCCTTTTCTTCAATTTCTCACATTCTCCTATATACAGATATCTATAAACAAGATCTCCATATGTTGTTTTAAAATATTGTTATCTCTCTCAACCTTCTTGAATGACCAAGAGGCTGACACTACTCCTGTATATTCTTGCCCACAGCTTTCTTATAAATATTCAGGGCTCTTTCCTGTCACTGCTGGTGTTTCCTCCTTCCTGAGTGATATTTTTCACTTCGAAGATATTCTTTATCCTTCATACACCTCTTTCTGTGGCACTCAAATTCACACCTTGCTGCTCTTGTTCCTGGTCAATGTCTTTCTTTACCTCTGTGGTTCCTTTGTCTTTCTCACACGCACACACACGCAAACAATTGTGTGGTTTTGCCCTCTGTTGTTCTATTCATAACATTGTTTCTTTCCTCTTCAAATGGATACAGCGTAAAGGAAGGAGGTAGTCATATTCAAGGCCCCATGCTTTTCACAACAATCACAGCGGTACTGACAGGGAAGATGAATGAAATACCAGTGAAAAGAACATATCTATTTCTATTTCAATTTCCAATTCTTCATATTATGCTAACAACAAACCCTTGAAAATATAGCAGCAAATACAGAGCTAGTGCTTGCTGAAAGTGCAAGTAAGAAGGTCCCTTAGGAGAAGAGGGAAAACAAAACAGACAGTATAAGCATCTCTTTTCAACTAGTTACTAATTCATAGAGTAAATAATTATCAGTTATTGATTCATACAGTAATACCTGAGGAATAAACAATTATTAATTCACAGAGTAAGAAAAGAAAAGAAATTACTTGTATACTAGAACAAAAGAAAAAATCACTACATCACATAATTCAATATATTACAAATCCACTACACTGAGAATAGAAGACATAGATATAATATTCTTTCTTACCAGACCTCTGAATTACAAATATTTCACATTCGTACCACTGGGTTTCTAGTTCCAAATTCTACTACCTACTTATTTTAGAAAGTTTTGTCTAACACTGAATTAACTTCCAGGATAATTTAGTTGCTTCATTTTTTTTTTTTTTTTTTTTTTTTTTCCTTCATCCTAAATATAAAAATAATTAAAATTTTTGTCCTTCTCACAGCAAGACTTTCCATACAGATAGACTCTTTATCCTAGGTTTTCTCAGACTAAAAAAAATGGTGTTATTTCAAATATTCCACATCGTACTTTCTAAATGTTACTTTCCTTGGCCTCTCTCTTGTTTGACATCAACCACAACTGGTTTCAACAATCCCTAGCAGAAAAATCCCCTGGTCAGGGCACTTAATAATATGCTCCACAATGAGGCAGCTGTATTGTCTTTTTTTTTTTTTCTTTACTTTTTTTTTTTCTTTTCTTTTTTTTTTTCCCCAATTGTAGCATGCTGCTGACTCATATTTATGGTCCATTACATCCTTCAGATTCTTTTCTGATGTGATTCAGTTTTACCAGTATCATACTTTTTGATTTTTCTTCCCAAACTTAATTTGCATTTGTCAGTATGAGGTTTCTTCCTGATGGGTTCAAGACATTAATTTGTCAGGATCATTTCGATTTCCGATACTGGCCACTAAGTGCCAAGAGGTCCTTCCAGCTCATTTCCAGTTTTCTGTTTCATGATTTCATCACCCACTTCACTGATAATCTGAAGAACAGACAACACCTTTCAGATCAGGTTCTGGTGGATGAAAAGCTGGACATGAGCCAGCAGTGTGCGTTTGCAGCCTGGAAGGCCAACTGTATCCTGAGCTGCATCAAAAGAGAGGTGGCCAGCATGGAGTGGGTGGTGATTTACTCTCCTTATGATGCCCCATCTGGAGTGCTGTTGGCAGGTCTACACCCTCCCATACAAGAACGGCACAAAGTTGTTGGAGAGGGTCCAGAGGAGGGCCACAAAGATGACTGGATAAATTCTCAAAGATGACTTCTCTTGTATAAAGAAAGGTTGAGGGAGTTGAGCTTGTTCAGCCTGGAGAAGGCTCCACGGAGACCTTGCAGTTTTCCAGTACTAGAAAAGAACTTAAGAGCAGGAGGAGGACCAATTTTTGACATGGTCTAATAGTGACAGGACAAGGGGAAATGGCTTTTAAATAAAAGTAAAGTAAACTAAAAGAGAGGAAATCTAGGTTGGATGTTTGAAGAAATTATTTACTTAGAGGGTGGTAAGGCATGAGCAGAGGCTGCTCAAAGATGTTACAGATGCCTCATCCCCATAGGATGATGGAGTCCTGAGCAGCCTGATCTGGTGAATAGTAACTCTGTCCATGATATAGGGTTGGAGCTGGATAGTCTTTAAGGTCCCTTCCAAACTAAGCCATTTTATGTATCTGTGATCAAGTAATTAACATGAAAAAAGTATACCCCTTAAGGAATTTAACTTAAATCTCACTACTTTTGGCTAGGCAGAACATGACTTCTCCAAAGATAACTGGCATTTCAAGATACCAAAATATGGAGAAACTACTATGTCTCCACACCCTGCTACTGGGTGTTATCAACATTCTATACATTTAACTTGCATGTGGTTGAATTCTGCTATTAACCTCAACTATCTGTAAAAGAACATTTGTCTGTCTTGATATCTTCTATCTCTGAATTGTTTCATATCATGACTTAGTAAGTATTTTTGCAACTGTTTTGATAATTATTGTAGATTTTCAAATCTTGGAATCTTTTAAATTTTTTTTTCTTCTTCTTTTTTTTTTTTTTTTTTAAATCTGTCAACATATATGTGAACAAGATGTGTTACTGAAATAGTTTGTCTCGCTAATACTGAGCACTATTCTACCTTTTTTGACAGGAAAGCCCCGTTATCGAACTATCTAAGGGCTCCACAAAATGTGCCGTTAACCATAAAAATCACAAGAGATATTTATCTACCTGGAGCAGAAAGCATTTTTGTTTCCCCTTACATACATGATTCTCTATCTGTGCACATTAAAATAGATTTCCAGTTAACGCACAGATTGCTTTGACTGTCTCGCTTATATCACTTTAAGCGCATCATCATTATTCCACCTTCCCCAAACTTTGCAAGTAGAGATTCTGTGCGTTTCTCCAAGCCACGGAGAGCACAAATCACACCGGGCCCAGCGCTGCCCCGCTCCTTGAGGCGGGCTCAGGGGCACCTGGAAGCCGTTCGAGCGCTTGCTTCGGTGCGTTCCGCGAGGAAGAATCGAGCGCTCCTCCCGGGACGCCGGCAGCGACGAGGAACGACCGAGCGAGCGAAGCCGCGTACAGGCAGCCCGGCAGGGCCGCCTGGCGGACCCACTGACTTTAAGGTGCCTGCCAGGAGGCCGGCATGGAGGAGCCACGGAGATGGCGGCTGAACGTTCTGGAGAGGAGGGGAGCGGCGAGGGGAGAGCCGCGCCGTGCTGTGCTGTGCTGTGCTGTGCCGTGCCGTGCCGTGCCGCGCCGCGCCGCGCTGAGCTGAGCCGAGCCGAGCCAGCTGGCCAGCCAGCCAGCCCGCCAGCCCGGCCTTCCCCGTGAGGAAGCACAGTGGGAGGAGGCTGAAGAGGAGGAGGCTGAAGAGGAGGAGGAGGAGGAGGAGGAGGAGCAGAAGGAGGAGGAGGGAGGGCACGGGAGGCGGTTGCTGCTGCTGGGCAGAGGAGCCGTGTAGGAGCTGCGGCTGCACTCGGACGCCACATTCCCTCCTGACGGGACTGGCGGTGAGGATGAGCGAGAGCTGAGCCCGCTGTCGCCGCCCGATCTGGGAAGTGTCTGGTCCTCCTCCTCCTCCTCGCCTGTTGTGGGTGAACCTGCGCTACAGGCTCCTCACGGACACGGGAGGGGGCTGGTTTGTTTGTGTGTCTGTTTAAGGAAAAGAGAGAGAGAGAGAGACCTTCCATCCATTGAAGCACAGTTCACTATGGTCGTACTCGCACTCAGCACTGGAAGCCGGTTGGATTTCGTATCTCAATCCAGGGTGTTATTCTTGCAAACCTGCCTTTGGATTTTATGTGCTACAGTGTGCAAAGCGGAGCAGTATTTCAATGTGGAGGTAAGAGAAGCCGTGTGCGTGTGTGCGAGCGTGCGCTTCCTCCTCTCCCTTTCCCCCATCCCTTTTCCGTATCCCCTAAATGAAATAAAGCAGCCAGCCATGTCAGTCAGCATCCAGGGCACACGGCCGTGCTGGCTTCCCTTCCCGCAGCCGGCAGCGCGCTCCCTCCCCGCCCGAGGGATGCGTTTCGGAGGGAGATCCCTCCCTGCCCTGCCTCCCTGCTCTCTCCCGTGAGAGACGGGAAGCCTCAGCCTGGGCACTGGGAGGAACTGGGAGCAGCTCGGGGAAGTCTCAGGGACGCAGGATACCGTTGTAGTGCAGTTTTCCCCACCTCTTTCTCTCTTTCTCTCTTTCTCTCTTTCTCTCTTTCTCTCTTTCTCTCTTTCTCTCTTTCTCTCTCTTCTCTCTTTCTCTCTTTCTCTCTTTCTCTCTTTCTCTCTTTCAGAAGAATGAATGGAAAAGAGCGTTATGGGGACAGGAGTAAAGAAACTTGAAATTGTGGGCATGTTTCTTTGTGGACAAGTATTCGGCAAAATAAGAGTATTTCCCGTTTAAATCTAACACAAAGAGTTGCCACTAGAAACGGTGAAACAAATGGCATAAAGGTGCAACTATAATACAAAAGTTTGAGGGTATGGAGGACCAGGAAATACATTGCTTTCTAAGCAAAAAAGCAGATGAGAACATAGGGAACCTAGATGGGGCAGACCATGAGAGTTTACAGACACAGTTTGAATTCAGTGAACATCCGTTTCCAGTCACTCTTCTGTACAGTCCCAGTTTTCCAATTTGGTATTTTTTTTTTACATAATTGGACCCATTAAGTAATGATCTTTTGCTGTCTTTATCTTACCAGCACATCTTCTTTCCCTTTTTATTTCCTTTCTGTCACTCATTCTGTTGTGAGCCCTTCTCCCTCATCTTTCTCAATGTGATGTGTTTCTCTCTTTCTCCAGCTATTCTGTTTCATCTTTTTTTGTTATGTGTTTCTACATGTGCTCTTTCAACTTCACGTGTGTTTTATCACTTTTCTGGTAGATCTGTTTTCCTTCTCTTATTTCTGTTCTGCTAACCCCACTCCAAACTTTCTGCTGTGCCCATACATCACCCTCACCCATTCCTGTTTCTCATCTCTCTTGTCTGATGTTTTCACAATGCTTTCTCTCCCAGAATGAAGCCTGTGCCTTTTTTTAATGTCTCACACGTATGCACACTGGTTTGCTTTATGTTGAGCTCTTTTCTCACTCAGTGACACTCATTCTTGCTACTGTGGCAAGACTGCATCTGCAGATGCTTCTCTATCCCTTTCAGTCTGAAGTCCTTACTTCTCTCACTGCCTCATGTACAATCACCTCAAACATAACAAAAATTGCTTTTTCTTTCCTTCTCTTCTTTCGTTCCAGACTTTCCCTCTATGCAGATATTTTCCTGTGCCACGTACAATCCTCCTGCTTAATAACACACAACCTCAGCTTGTCTCTGGAAAGTATAGTCACTTACTCCATCATTAAGATCTCTCCTGATCATAAATCCTGCCCTTTTTTAGCCTGTCATCTACACTCTAGTCACTCTTTCTCATTCCTTATCACAAATAAATGCACATCTCTGCTTCTGTTTCATTGTAAGCTCTTCAGGGCAGGACTTCTTGTATGTTTATAAAGTATGTAGTGTGCTGGGTTGGGTCTGAAGTCCAGTTGCGAGACTGTTACGATATAAATATGGAAGTTGCAAATTTCATAGTGCACGGTAAGGTTTTATCCTATTGCTCCTGTCCTCAGCTGCCTTCTTTACTGATGGGCAGAGGGAAGCCGCGTGGAAGAGAGGAAGTTGCTCCCTGTAGCTTCCCCAGGCTTCACAGGCTGGCCCCCTGCAGGGTGTTGGGAAGAAATTCCAGCAACAGAACTTTCTCCTCCCACAGTAGTCTGCTTTGCTGGCATCTGGCTCTGCTGGAGAGACGGGCAGCAGATGGAGCTAGTGTGGGAGGAGAAAAAGATTGGTTTAGTCAAGTGGAATAGGAACAGGAGGCCAACTCCAGTCGGAGGGAGGTTTTGTGAGGAGAGAAGGGAAACGGTTTCATTTTTGCCACCTCTTCCATATGGAAAACAGCACATTTTGAGGGTGAAAGACAATACCAAGACTAAGAAACACTGTTGAGTAGAATGAAGTAGTCTGTGTAATGAGAGCATATATTTCTTCTGTTTAAAATATGCCTCCTGCTTCATATGCCAGTTTTCCTGTTTTTTTTTTTTTGTTTGTTTGTTTGTTTTGTTTTTTTGTTGTTTTTTTTTTTTCTTCATATTACAGTCTTTGATCCACAGATTGGTGGTTGCCAGAAAAGTGTTCTGGTTCTGGGGAATCTCTCTAGTATTCAAGAGTCATCCTGATGTGGGACTCTTCCCTAGGCCACTGTTTTTGACCACTCTCTGTGACATAATCCTGTCTAGACAGTCTTGAGATTTGCCCCGGAACAACCATTCTCATGTTTAAACTATTTGGATAGCACTGAAAATGCAACTTCCTTTTGTTGAGAACAGAAAATCTACTAAAAAACATGGGAAACTTGAGGCAAAAGTGTTGGCAGTGGTGATGTGTGTATTGTACAATGCTCTCTGTCAGCACAAGTGCAATATTATTTGATAGTACACTGTGTAAATGTATGACAAATATTTCTTATGGCAACAAGAGTAAACACACAAAGTAGAGCTCATGACAGAAGTGATGTGTATTTAGATGAATTAAATGATGCTGAACAAATACTTAGAATGGTTGGAAAGGAGATATTACTATTATTTCCTGTTTCTAAATACAGTACAAACAATACCTGTTGAACATTATAAAATGCAGAATCCTTTATTTCCTTTTGCTGTTCTGTCTCAGTTAATCCGTATTCCTGATTGAAAAGAAACATTTGTGGAGCACTTTTGAGTTTTTATTTCAGTGCAGACTTGTTGGGCTATGAGCCAGAGCAATTCTTAAGAGATTCTACTGCTGCTCAAAGATATTGCATAAAAATGTCTTTTAAAAGAAAAGCACAAAGCTCAAGTTTACACGTTTGTGTGAACATTGCTAATTTTTCTTTGTAATTTTATTGTCTCTTTGTACAATTTCTTTTAACCAAACACCTATGTGGATGAAGTCCTCAAGCTTTCACTGATAGCTGCATTATCAATTCTGAAATGCATTCATGTATGTAGTATTCATAGATGTGATAGACATGGCTGAGTAGGAATCGGGCCATGGAGTACAGAACTTGGGAGGGGAACACCTACAATGAGAGACTGTGGTAAAGCTGAATGAGAGGTGATTGTGAATGGACAGCTCAAGTGATCATGATGAAGCTTAAGATTTGCATACTCTTATTTGTTGAAGGATTTTGGGATTATTTTTCAGAGCTCACTGTTTGCCATTAGCAAGTTGATG
This sequence comes from Lagopus muta, assembly GCF_023343835.1. NCBI lineage: Eukaryota > Metazoa > Chordata > Aves > Galliformes > Phasianidae > Lagopus > Lagopus muta. Next base: position 25,673,883 of record NC_064435.1, read on the forward strand.
AAACCTGTCATTTGATGTCATGATAAAAAATGAGTATATTGTTAGCTCCCTATCCTCAGTGCTGAACTATTACTCCAAAACCATAACAGCAGTGAGTAATCACAGTAATGGAAGAATATGTCTATGGATGTAAAGTTGTTTCTTTTTTCTGCTTTGTTAAACTATTTCCATACACTAACAGGAGTAAATATCCATAAGTGAAATAGTGAATGGAATAATAGTTATTAAAACAAACATTTAAATCATAAAGTTGAAACAAGTGAACACAAGATAGTTTATTGCTGTCATCTGATAGATGGTGATATTCTGAGCCAGCAGAGGATTTTTTTTTCTCTGAGTTTCTCTCTGTAGTATTAATAAGTTGTGCTGTTGAGTGATAATGCCTTTGTGTGATAGTGGGAGTGTCAACATATGATCTTTCACTGTATAGATATTTTTATGTTTTCCTAAAGCCAACATTGTTGTACTGTTTGAGCTGGTATTAACCTAGGAGTTCATCTTCTGACTATTAAATACCTAATACAAAAGTTAGAAAGCAGTGTTACCATAAATAAAGGGAAAAATGGTTACTAAAACAATAATGTCTTGGTCATAAGTTATTATGAATCTAGAATAAGATTCATATTGGATTATAATACTGGGTTTTCTTATTCCTGAGAGCAGCTGTATCAGATGGGTGTGTTCACAAAGCCTGTTGTGTAAAGAAGTGTTTTTAGAATCAGAACAAATTTCATTCACCGTGTCTATGATTTGATAAACACTACAAAGCATGTTTCATCATCTCTCTTCTTAAGTAGACAGTTAAACTATGTTTTTTCTTCTAATGCAGAATATATAGAGCTGAATCCATAGGGGAGATTTAAAATGAATCTTATTTAGTTATGAAGTTATTTAAAGCTATGAACTCTTTTACTTCCTCCCATTTTCAGTGTTGTGACAAATAAATTACATATTGTGAAACAAAGCACAGTAGAATCAAAACTTCAGGAAAATACTGCTAATTTCCTCCATTGCAGTAAGTAAGTAGCTGAGAACCCCATTGTTTTCATTATTAATAAACTTTACATTTAGCATCCAGCTCCTCTTGAGTGGTAAAGCATGACCTTTTCTTCCATAAGCTCTGGTCTTTTAAGCTTGAAAACAGTACAGTTCTTCAGCTGGAAATTGAAAAGGAATAAACTTCAAATATCACCTTGACACACTTGTCAGCTAGTGGCCTTGGTTAACAGGTTTGCAAACACAACACAGGTTACAAAATCTGTTAAAATGCAAGCTCAAGAATTAATATGGAGAAGAAATTAAGGTAGTTTGATTTAAATAGTGCCATCTGTCCTAAAAAAGATCTTCTGCATTCTTTTTACATGCAAACAATATATGTGAGTCTTGCCATTGAGTGCTTTTCTACTACAAAAGTCAATAGCTACTGTATGAAAAGTAGACTCTCATTTAATTCAGAAATATATGTGGAGACTACTAATTAGCAGAATACATTCTCTACTATAATTTAAACAATTTATTGTTACAAAAATTGCAGTAGGTCAATGTTCTGCTATGAAATATGAGATATTTTATGTTTAGAAGGTTACAGGGAACATTACAAATTCTTTAGCCTGTGTTTTCTTCAAATACAGTTTGAAAAAATGGTCCCCATTCCAAAGAGTTCACCAATGACCTAGTATGTTATACCTTAGATGCAAAGCAGATTTTTTTTTATAACTCTTGTTCCTCTTGTATTCCTATTGCAAATTTCTGACTTCTTAGTGTTTGAGCATCACAGCTATTAGTGATTCTCAATTTTACTAAAGAAATAAAACAGATAAACAGATTTATGTAATCGCCTTATGCAGTGCAAAGTAAACCTACCAAAACATGTATTCCTAATGGTTCCTGACATGAGATCATACTAAAATAAAGACGGACTTCATTAGCCCACCAGAAAGCCCTGAAAAATCCATTTTGCTCTTCCATTACTTAGAAGACGTCTTACAGTAGAACAGTGTAAATTTGCCTTCCCATTCATTGTTTCTTCAGAGTGGATACACCATCTTCTTTAACTGATTTAAGATTTACACTGCTCTTTGTCAGTTTTATTTGAATCCATCTAAAAGGTCAGTGCATGCTCTAGGCACCTCTCCTTCTGCACTCAGCAAGACTGAATTGTAACAATTTGTAAAGAGAGAATGTGGTATCATATGGATTAAAAAAAAAATTTCAAACTGCATTTGGTCTCAGTATTTTAAAGTCTGTCTCATCCTTCTGATTTCCTGCATGACTGTGGAACTACAACCTAAAGGGCTGACGTTGATACTTTCTGAAGAGCCTTAAAGCAACAATGAAAGTTTTAAATTACCCTCACTAAATTGTTTGAGGCTTCTCACCTTCCTGTTCCAGATTTCTGTTTATTGTCTAACCTGTTTGCTGTCCTCAAACCACACTACTGACCATAATCTGAAGGAGCAGGTTGGATCTGTTTAATTTGTTAACTGTGATATGTCAAATGACAGACTTAGTTTCATTCTGTATGAGGAGGACCAGGATTAGTGCTGCAAGCATGATTTTACTTGGCACAGAAAGGGATTTGAAAAATAATTATGATTAGAGCTTTATCTTTTAAAGAGAGGTCACGCTATTTGGAACCTTTATTTATTGGTTGCCTGGCAACTGTTCATTCATGTTCCTGCTTATCATCATTCATTATAAGCATCTTTGTTGTACAGTAAGAGCAATTAAGTGGTAACAACTTATTTCTGTGATGAATTAAAAACTGACAGAAATTACAGAAAAAGAAAAATAATATTTCTGTAGTCTTACTTATTAACTGCAACTGCTGTTATAATATTTATATATTAACAACTGTTTTATTCCAGCTGAAGTGTTATCTGCACTTCAGCTGTGATTATAATACTCCTAGCATACCTTCTGAGGTATTACAGCACATAATTGACTTAGGGGCTTGGACATGTGTTTTTGTCATGCTTAAAATCTATTAATTTCAGGATCAGGACTTCAGGCTATGAAGAAATTTATCTCCTGTTAATTCTACTGCACAGGCTGTCTAAACCAAAGCGTTGAGGCTTGAACCCAGCAGTTGAAAAGGGGTTGAAAAATCAGAGATTAAAATATACTATGAAGGGGGCATGCTGAAGCAATAAGCCCCAACAATTCTATAGAACATTAAAGTCACTTCCTGCTTTCTCTCTATAGAAAACAACAGTTTTTATTACACTGTGTGAAAACACATTCTTAAAGCATATGATTTGACAATTGTTTTGTGACTCTAGATGACAAATATTTTGCCTTTTTTGTTAGTTCTTGATTGATCATATTTTGACTGACCCTTGTGTGGAATAGCTTTGCAGAAAGGAGCAGCTGTGCTGTAGTTTATTCAAAGATGTCTCTTTGAAAGCAATATTGGGACAATTTCCCTATGGCTGCATCTTGAGAGAATGTGTGTCGTTCTAGGGCTAGGATAGAAGGTGATTAGTCTCTCTGTTGCTACTGCTTGGTCTGGAAGTGGCTTTGCTTCTCCCTCTGGGACTGGTGCATTCCACTTTGAGTATCTAATTGTATTGACTCACCAGTACTGTTCATACCAGGCTGTGCTTATGGGGGACAAAGTAACTGCTGTAAGACAAATCGGTATGGATTTTCATCAGCTTTTCCTGCTCACGTAACATCTGTATTACATGAAGCTGATGTTCAGCATTTTTACATTTGAGAGACAATTGAACTGTTTGTGTAGTTGTGTCGATCACTTGGAAAGAAATGCTAAGCTCAGAATCTTTTTTATTGTATTTTTCCACATGATCTTGTAGAGACACAGTTCTTTTATTTCATTGATCCATTTGTTTTTGCTGACAAGTCTCCACTTACGTGTGTGAAATATAGGCTAGCAAGGAGGGAGACTTCCTTATTCAGAAAGTTATCAGCTCAAAGGCAGAGGAAAAATAGATAGCAAAACATAAGAACAAACATCCTTTTCAATGGGAAGGAGCATGCTTCCTTTAAATGTGACAATAGATTTTTATGAAATGAAATACCAAAGAGGAAATTGCTTCCTTCTTGTGTTGTATCTGGATCTGAAGGTGATGATCCTGTCAGAGTTTTTTGTTCTTACCTCAGACTTTGGTTGTGTGATGTCCTTCTAGGAAATTGCTTTGACCCACTGTCTTGACAGAGCAACTGACATATTCTGTTTGTCTATATACTGTGTTTTACAAGCTGTGCAGAATAGTAGCAATGTATTTAATTACAAATGAAATAGATGATCTGTCTTCCACACAATAAAGTTAATTATTATTGCTAGCAATAATAGATTTATATAGCTTAATTTACAGCATGATTTTGATCTTGGCAAATGAGACTTTTTTCTTATTGGTTCTACATATAAATAATCATATATATGTTTAGATATTCTATATATTAAAAAAAAAAAATAAATCAGAACTGTACTACATTTTTTAAAAAATTACTTAATCATGAAGTGCTGGCTTCTGACACTTCTATCCTTCCCTACTTGTACAGTATGTCATCCTTGAAAATGTTTTCATTATCTCTATCTGTGTTGTAATTTCTAATATGTAGGAAAAATATGATGATGTTAGTGATTAAGGCACTGTATAGGGAGGTTGGAGATCTGAGTTGTGTGTCCAGTTCAATTATGACTTCGCATATTGATAACAAGGTTGTCAATATTGATAGCAAGAGCTATCATCTTTTTAACTTAGCTTCCACAAATTTGCATTAAAGTAATTGAAGAGTAATTCCTGTCGTTTCCAATACATGGCAAAAAAAATAGAAGTCATAGAATCATAGAAACACAAGGTTGGAAACGACCTATGAGATCATCTAGTCCAACCATCTTCTCATTACCATTGCCACCACAAGCACTAAACCATATCTCGCAGCTCCTCATCCAGACTCCTCTTGAACACTGCCAGGGACAGCGACTCTACCACCTCTCTGGGCAGCCATTCCAGTGCCTGACCAGTCTCTGAGAGAAAAAGATTTTCCTCATGTCTAACCTAAACCCCCTCTGGTACAACTTGCAGCCATTTCCCTGGGTCCTGCTCATTACCTGGGAGAAGAGACCAAACCCCTCTTTATCACAACCTCCCTTCAGGAAGTTGTAGAGTGCAATGAGTTCTCCCCTGAGCCTCCTCTTCTCCAGACTGAACAATCCCAGCTCCGTCAGCCGCTCCCCATAAGAACTGTGCTCCAGACCCTTCACCACTTTCATTGCCCTTCTCTGGACACACTCCAGGGCCTCAATGTCCTTCCTGTAGTGAGGAGACCAAAACTGAACACAATACTCAAGGTGTGGCCTCACCAGTGCTGAGTAGAGGGGGATGATCACCTTCCTGCTCCTGCTGGCCACACTATTTCTAATGCAGGCCAGGATGCTGTTGGCCCTCTTGGCCACCTGGGCACATTGTCGGCTCATGTTCAGCCGAGCATCAACCAACACCCTGAGGTCCCTTTACTCTTCACACTCATCCAGCCACTCATCCCCAAGCCTGTAACGCTGCATGGGGTTGTTGTGCCCAAAGTGCAGAACCTGACACTTGGCCTTGTTGAACCTCATCCCATTCACCTCAGCCCAGGGATCCAGCTTATCTAGATCCCTCTGAAGGGCCGCCCTACCCTCAGGCAGATCAACACCACCTCCCAGCTTGATGTCATCTGCAAACTTGCTGAGGGTGCACTCAATCCCCTCATCTAGGTCATCAATAAAGGTATTAAACAAGATTGGCCCCAGTACTGACCCCTGGGGGACACCACTTGAAATGGGTCACCAGCTGGACTTAACTCCATTAACCACTACCTGTTGGGCATGGCCCTCTAGCCAGTTCCTTACCCAAAGAAGGGTAGACCTGTCCAGACCACGGGCAAAAAGTTTCCCCAGAGGAAACCTGTGAAAGACTGTGTCAAAGGTTTGGCTGAAGTCTAGGTAGACTACATCAACAGCCCTTCCCTCATCTACCAGACTGGTCATCCAGTCATAGAAGGGGATGAGGTTGGTCAAGCACGACCTGCCTTTCACAAACCCATGCTGGCTAGGCCTGATCCTCTGGACACCACACACATGCCATGCGATCTCACCCAAGATGATTTGCTCCATTACTTTCCCTGGTATCGAGGTCAGGCTAACAGGCCTGTAGTTCCCCGGATCCTCATTACAGCCCTTCTTGAAGATAGGAGTCACATCAGCAAGCCTCCAATCTTCTGGGACCTCTCCAGTTAACCAGGAGTGCTGATAGATGGCCGAGAGTGGCTTGGCAATTACTCCCACAAGCTCCCTCAGCACCCAAGGGTGTAGCCCATCCAGTCCCATGGCCTTGTGACAGTCTAGATAGAGGAGGAGCTCTCTGACTGTCTCCACCTGAATCACTGGGGGTATATTCTGAGTAGCTTCCCAGACTTCCAGATCAGGGCATAAAACGCCTAGAGAATAACTGATCTGGCTATTAAAGGCAGATGTAAAGAAGGCATTGAGGACCCCAGCCTTCTCCTTGTCCTCAGTGGCCACATTCCCTGCTGCGGCAAGTATAGGATGAGAATTATCCTTGGTTCTTCTTTTGCCATTGATATATTTATAAAAGGATTTTTTTATTGTCTTTTACTGCAGTGGCCAATCTGATTTCAAGTTGGGCTTTTGCCTTCCTAACTTCCTCCCTGCATACCTTAGCTACTTCCTTGTGATCTCCCCAAGTAGCCTGTCCCTCCTTCCAGAGGATGTAGACTCTCTTTTTCTCCCTGAGTCTCAACAGTAATTCCTGGCTGATCCACACCAGTCATCTTCCCCTACAGCTTGCCTTACAGCACTCAGGGACAGCCTGTTCTTGTGCCTTTAAGATTTCCATCTTGAGGAGCATCCAGGCTTCCTGGGCCCCTTTACCCTTGAGAAGTGACTCCCAAGTGACCCGTGGTACAAGTGCCCTGAACAGATCAAAATCTGCTCTCTGAAAGTTCAAGAAAGTAGTTTTGCTGGTCACTCTTTTGACATCTTCAAGAATGGAGAATTCTACAATTCCACGGTCACTCTGCCCAAGACAGTCCCCAAGCTTCACTTCTCCCACCAGTTCTTCTCTGTTAGCAAAGATCAGGTCTAGCAGGGCACCAACCCAGTAGGCTCTCCTACCAGTTGCATAAGGAAGATACCTTCCACACAGTCTAGAAACCTCCTGGACATCTTCCTCTGTGCCATATTATATTTCCAACATACATCAGGGAAATTGAAGTCCCATGTGAGAGTAAGCGCTGGTGATTACGTGACTTCCGCGAGCTAAGTGATGCTAAAGAGACATAAATGCTTCTTCATCATTCGTCTTAGAGCAGTATTTTTTTTTTAAATGAAATAAATAAACAAACAAACAACAAAGAAACAGTAAGGAAATAACGTAAAAAATACATACAGTATTTCAGTTTGGTTATCAGTGTAATAATGAAGTAATGAGGATGTTCAAGAAAAAAAGAGCAGAAAAGGTAAAACAAATGTGTCCATAGTAACATGTGAAATCTTTTTTTGCTTCCGTTTTAGTTTCCCTGTTGTTTTTTTTCTTAATGTAAGTACTACAACTTGATAGTTAGCAGGATTACACGGAAGATGCAATCAGACAGCTAAAGAATACAGTGTATCATATTGTATTTCAGAAGGAAAGTTTGAATAAGAAAACTCTTGGTACCCAAATATGAAATCAGTTAGTCTGGTTCAAAGTGTATTTGAATAATAAAATGGATTTCAGATCAAACTGTAAACGTTCCACAATGCAAAGTTAAAGAGTTCTATTTTGTAAGCAAATGAGATATTAAATACTTTTTTTTTTTTTTTTTTTTTACAAACATTTATGTTATTTTGTTACCACAGTATCTAACCTTTTTGTTTAATACACATAGGCTCTGTGTACACCAAAGCAGAAAAGATAGGAGCTTACCCATATCCTGGGCTCACTTCTGAAACTCCAGCAGAGCAGTAGTAGTCAGCTGGTAGTCACCTCTTAAATGAATTGCCTTCACCCGTGTTCCCATGGCTGACTCAATGCTTGCCTCAGGTGATCAGTCAGAGGTTTGGGCTGTGATTTAGCAGTTCCCATACACACCACAAATAGGCAGACTTGCTGCTCACATACTTCTGTTATTAAATAGCTAATTGTGCAACATGAGGCACTGAGGGAATAAAAAATTTGCTATATTGACGTGTTAAGTTTAGAATTGGAAGCTGAATCTTTAAGCCACCTGCACCTCAAGTTATGAACTTATTTTCTGTGACTTTTCTCATAACTTTTCTTTTCTTTGCTTCTTTCTTTCTTATCTCATTTTTGTTTGTTTGTTTGTTTGTTTTTCATTTGTTTTCTTCAGCTTGCCTTTGTACAGCCTGCTGCCAAGCAAAAACATCTGTCTTTACTAAACCATAAAATCATTGATATTAGAGATGGAGAATGACTTTTAAAGAGCCTATTTCTCTGCCAGTGCTGGATCACTTATTATTGTATATTTGTTGGCATTTTGTAAATTCAAGTTTTAAAATCTACAGTGATGGGACTTTCAAAATTGAACTTGAAAAGACTCTGGTAAATGTACATTAGGGAAAGCTAAACTAGAAGTGTTCCTTTCGGTAGACTTCTCTTTTGGCTACTGGCAACAATAGTTGAAAGTTGACTCCAGTTAGGAATACCACAGGACCTATAGAAGCTTCCTCTTTTTAGGTGAATAACTAGAAGCCAGGCTGTGTGTCCTAAGTCATTTCAGATAGCACTAGGCTCTTCTGTTTCGGTAACTTAATTCTATTCCAGATTTTAATGAAGGTGGAGATTGTCAAGGCACCTGTAGGTATGGGGCTCTCTAAGGTAGATGCTGTAATTTTAATGTCTTGATTTGGAGTTAACTCCTTCTCTCTTCACGGGTGCTTTTCATTAAGTGTCTAAGTACCTGGTGCTGTTCACATTGTGTTGACTGTCTTGCTTGACCTTTAGATAATGTTCCAGAATAGCACAACTAGGGATGTGTTTGCTGTTCTCTGGTAAATCAGATCCTCTCAAGTCACACTGGAAACTGTATGTCTAGACAAAGCTAAGAACAGAACTGCACTGCTGTAGAGTACTCTCTCTCGCTCATGCCCCACACATCATTAAATACATTTATCACATAATGCCAGAGGATAACACTTACCTCTTCAGATTTCATGTATTTTAAATATTTACAGATGTGAAGAACAAAGCATTACTCTAATGACATCAAGGCAGTTTTGCCTTCAACCTTAATAAGGCCAGTCCCGAGTCTGTTTAAATCAGTGTGCAACATGCTAATCTACAGAGGCACATTTTACAAACAGTGCTTATGACAGTTTTTTGATGCCTAAGTGATTTTAAGGGCTGTCTTTCCTTCTGAAATACACAAACCTCTAAACAGCTATTTTTTGCCGTTAAAGGGAGAGAACAGAATGTTTTTTTATAGAGTAATTAGAAAATATATTTTAGAAGAATAAACTTCCTTGATGTCTATAGCCTGATAGACAATCCTCCAAGAATTAAAAAATGAAAATGACATTTTATTAATCTATCTGTGTAAGAGTCTTGAGTCCTAAAGAATAATTAGCTGATTACAAGTACTTCTGTTAATTTAGTGGACTGATTCAATGAAAATTTGCATTTTTGTGTTAATGTTAGACTTTGCATGTCATCATAGTTGGATACGTTAATTCATTGATTTGTTTATGCTGTTTGCTGTAGGCCTCCAGAACTGTGAAAGTGACTGGGTCATAATAAGAGAGTTGTTGGCCAGTTTATACGTTTGCTTGCTTACTTTGTACATTCAAAACTCCAAATACCTGAGTGTGCTACCTGATGTACAATTTCACTGAATTTTCTGCTACCATGTAATTGTAGAGATAGTAGTTCTACTGCTGATTCTTAGGTTTGCATTTGGGAAGGAAGAGTGATTATATCTGCAGTCTTCTATTCCTGAAGATCTTCCACTGTAATATTTAGTTCTACTCTATTGTTTTGCACTGACAGGCTCATTTAGAGAAAAAAACAGTATTTTCATTCCTTTGTGAATCATCCATCATTTTTCCTGGCTGCTAGGAGAATTCACTTTTTGTCCCAGCTGTCAGATAAAGATAGAGTCATTGTTCTTCATGGATTAATTGCTTAGATGTATTTTCCATTGAGATATTAGAGAATTTTTCTCTGCATGCATGATCTTTCTAAGGAGCTGATGTCAGTTTAAATTGGACCAAAATAATTTAGATTCTGTGGACATATATTCTTTTTTTAGTTTTGATTAAAACAAAGCAAAACCTGTGTTTCATGTAAGAGTTAGAGTTTTTTTTTTGTTGTTGTTGTTGTTATTGTTTGTTTTTGAGTTTGTGTTTTATGAATATTCCCTTCCCTCTACGAATTTTCAGCAGCCCAGGAAATGATTCTTAAGGTGAAAGCAAGCTTTAACAATGTTAAAGCACTGTGTTTGTTGATATTTAATAAAAGTTATGAGTGGCTGAGGGCAGGAGAGTCTTAAGCAACTGTAGTTTCTCTAGTGTTCAAATGAAGGAATTCATCATGCACATTAGTCTTAACGGGATAGCCAGAAAAGGAGAGATCGAGACTTTTAACTTTAAAATGTCCTACAAAGAATGTACTTTGTAGATTTAATCTTGTTTTTAGACATCAAAAAGCTACATGTGTGGCTGAAAATTGTTTGATGGTGTTTAGTGAAATACAAATAAAATAATTGAAAATGATTTTTTTCCTTTGTAACAAAGAATTCATAGAGCCATTGAAAGAAGTGAACAGCCTTCAGATTTATGTAGAAGAGTATGAATATGCTTAATACGCTTTTGCTACATGGTTTCTTTTTATAGAGCTCATATATTATCCGTGTTTCAATGATAAACAGTTGAAAAACAGAAAGAAGGGAATCTACCCATATTTTCTCTATTTTCTTTTACTTGTACTACTTGTACTTGTGCTACTTTTTTGCTTATTTACTTATTATCCTAATTGGATACGGATACTATGGCAAGTGGTCTCGACTGGAAAGCATTGATGAGATTCAAACTTAACAGAATCCATCAGATTTTGCCATTAATTTTATTGGATCCAGTATTTTACTCCAAGCTGTTTGAAAAGCCTTGAATCACCCAACATTTTAATGGTGTCAATGAATGGTTTACACTGAATGCCTAAGATGAATGTTGTTATTTAAACCCATAATCTCAGCCAATACATACAGGTTAAAATTGGTACAAAAAGAAGTGGAGATAAAATATCTGTGTGTGTGAACTGAATCTTGTCATTAGAAGAAAGTGTGATACCACTTAGAGAGAGACCACTATGAAAGAATCCCAGAAAGAATACTAGGGGGGAAAGGAAAATTAATTCTAAGCATTTAATGAAAGAGCTTATATAGTCTAACTTATGTCATCAGCCATAATGGACTGGATTCTTTCCTTGCCCTATACTCTCAGTCTAACTGTAATTTTCCTTCTTCAGTGAAGCTGATGTCTCTACTGACAGCTATTAACTATAATGTTTATTCTTTCATATTAGTCTGTCTACTTTAAGAACTCAATAACTATCTCATTAGAACAAAATTTTGTATTGTATTGCATCAATTGACTTCTCCGCTTCATTGCTTTTGTCACTTAATACTATTCAGCCACCATATATGAAAGTGCCTTTTTCCAATAATATTTAATTCAGTGCTGCCAATTGTGACCCTGTGTGGTTTGAAAGTCGTAAAATAGCTTTTGAAATATTTTTGTTTGCCTTCTGATTTTTGAGCTTTTTTGTGAGCATTTTCAAGATAATTTTATTTTCCTGAATTAGTGGCAGGAACTTCAGTTAAAGAAGGAACAAAATATTTTCATTATAGCCAATAAACTAAATCTTCAAGAAAGATACCAAATGGTTAAGGTATCACTTATCTAAAATTCCAGTCACAATACTCACCTCACAGTACTTTTCAGTTTGGATTGTCTTTCAAAACACCATTTGCTTGTTATTTTTTTTTTCTACTGTTAAAACTTGCCACTTCAAAAGGTCAAAGTGCTTCTAGCTGCTGCCAAAGACTTTTTCAAAGGGTTGTTGTGAAGGGCATCAACATTTTACATTTTACCTAATACTGTTAAACTGTCTAAAAGTGGCTGGCTGACAGGCCTGGTACAGCAGTGTATGCTTGACCATGGAAGAAGCCTAACTATGATTAGCCTAACTTTCGTCTTGAATGCTAACTGTTTGCAGCAGCAGAGACTGAATTTTTTTTTTTTTGTACAGAATCTATAATTTATTACATTGGAGGAGGAAAGCACAGGTTCTACTGCTTCTAAACTAAGATTGTGATTTTATTCTCTAACTCAGTATTTTGTAGCATCCAAGGGGGACAAATGGAATTGTGAAGTGGCATTCTAGAGAGCAGACATCCAAAGGCAGTACATTACAGCACCAGTGTCAGTAATGACGTGTACTTTTAGTAACATACCAAAAATCACTTGTAAATGGGTAGCTTAATTTAGATACCGGTATTTAGATAATAAAATTCCTTCTTCTTCATATATAATTGGATACTTTTAAAATTATTTTATGTTGCTGCTTTATTTTGGTTTACCTCAATTGAAAAATGTGAAATTTAAGGAGACAGAAAAAGTAGCTGACAGTTTAGAAAATATTTTCATGAGAAAAATGCCAGTGATGCACATTCAATAGGTATTGATTTTGAGGGAGGGAGAGGCAGGGAACAAACATTTGACTGCTTTAAAATATAAATTTAATCTTCAGAATTCCCTCAGTGATTCATGCATGAGTCAGAAGTTGAAAATCAAGGGATGACCTTTGGAAGACCTTGCAATAGGGATTCTGCTTGTTCAAGAAATGGAAAGTTCAGCATTATTTTAACTATGTCTACCTATAATTTTAAATCAGCTACTGCATCTCTTTCCTACGATTCAGAAAATGTTACTTGGGTAGAAAGGAATCAGCAAGTCTTTAATTTTAAAGTAAGAGCTTAACAGAAATACACTGTTACCTCTCAGATAAATGCAGTGGATGGTGTGGCTGTCTGTTCTGAAAGAAGAGAGCAGGAGCATTGCTCTTTGCTTGTACCAATAGACTCAGATTTGGTTATATTCACCCAAAGAATCTCTAGACTAGTGGAATGAATTTAACTCATTATGTTCAGCTTAGATGTAAAGCCCTGATCACAAATGTTGAAGACAAAAAAGCATTGGAAATGCAGTCCCAGATGGCTGTAAAACCAGTCTTACATAATGTGAAGCAGATCCTTTACAAGATATTATTTCTGTGTTCACTATGAGCTTCAATTTATACTCTGTGGATTTATTCTGAAAGAACATGTTATTGGAAGATTTTTGAAAGAGATCTGTTTATATATAATATATTTAATAATACAACTATTTTTGAAGGTTTTCTGGAGAGTTCTTTGTAAAAATGCTGATCTAGTTTAAATTGCGGTAGACCTAACTGATTAATATAATTCTGTAGTATATTAAATGAGTTTAAAGATTTCAAGAATGGATAATAAACTGAAAAGCTTTGGATAAACTTTTGTATCATAGAACATTTCTTTCAATCAGTTTTCTTGACTCAAGATACAGCGCTCATGGCAAATTAACTTGCAGGAGTTAAGTTTCAAAATAACAGGTCATGTTTCAAAAAGTATAAAATTCACTATCAGACAGAATAACTCTACTGGTAAGCTAATGGATGCTACAGAAGTCTTCAGGACAACCCTCTGAGGGATTTGAGTTCAGGCATGCTTTGTGTTTAACAGGATAGAGGTGAGTTATTGCGCTAGTTATTTGTGTGTGTGTGTGTGTGCTCAACAACGGTCACAGGCACATTTAATTTAAGCATGTCTGGTCTTTTCTATGAGCGTTCTTACATGAACTGATTTTTGAGTTGTTCCGTTCGGTGATTCACTCTTCTCAGATGATATGTGAAGGGGAAGAGTCCAGGACATCTATGTCCTTATCACAGTTCGTTGTAGCTTCTGTCAAAAAATACTAATGTCTGAGACTGTGTTGGAAAACAGATTCTTTCACTGTTTATTTGTTCTGCATAACAGTATTTTCTTTGGACTCACATTATCCAGGCATCATAGTGAAGGGTTAACTTCAGACACCTTTGTGGTAGATGGGGAGCTTAACCAGATTTGAAGACTTGAGAAACAAGACTTTATTTAGTATTAGTCTGCAGTAGAGTCATTGTGATCTATTGGGGAAGGGCTTAGTCATATTTTACATGTGATTTTGAAACTATGCCATCAAATGTCTGAAATCATTGCATAAATTAGGCTGAGAGTCTGCACGTTGTTGTCTGCCCTGCATTATATTTCCTTAGAATTTCTGCTTTCTAATGAGCATGTTTTCCTTGGATGCAAGTTTAGGTTTGAAAGAGAATGTGCTGATTACAAGGGAGATGGACATGCTTTTTCCTGTCATTGTCTGTAGAAAAGTTAGTGACAGTGCAAGTTACCCGACACTGCGCCAAAGCTGATCAAACCAGAAATAGAATGTGAGAATGGAGTCAACAGAGGTGGAAACATTAATTGTTAACTCTGAATATCACCTCTGCATCAGCTCTCGTGAAATCTAGAGAGACCTAGAGAAACCTTGCCATCTGAAGAAACCTAGACAGGCTTGAGCAGTATGCCCAGGAAAACCTCACGAGATTCAACAAAGCCAATTGCAAGTTCTTTTAGTCTTTTACCTGGGTCACAGTAATCCCCATTGTCAATACAAGCTAGGGGACGAAAGGATTTGAGCACAGACTGCTGAAAAGAACTTGTAGGTACTGGTGGATGGGAAGCTGGATATGAGTCAGCAATGTGTCCTCGCAGCCCAGGAAGCCAGTCATATCCTGAACTGCATCTGAAGAAATGTGATCAGCAGGTCAAGGGAGGTGATCCTGCCCCTCTACTTTGCCCTGGTGAGACCTCATCTGGAGTACTGCGTCTGGATATGGAGTCCTTGGTACAGGAGAGATATGGACCAGTTGGAGCACGTACAGAGGAGGGCCACAATAATGATTCAAGGGATGGAACACCTCTCTTATGAGGAGAAACTGAGAGCTGTGGCTGTTCAGTCTGGAAAAGAGGAGGCTCTGGGAACACCTGATAGCAGCCTTTCAGTATCTGAAGAGGAAATATAAGAAAGAAAAAAAGTTTTTTTTCACACTAACGGCAATGAAGCACAGGAACAGGATGCCCAGAGATGTGGTGGATGTCCCATCCCTGGAGTCATTCAAGGTCAGGCTGGATGGGGTTCTGAGCAACCTGACCAAGCTAAAGATGTTCCTGCTCACTGCAAGGGAGTTGGACTAGATGAACTTTGAAAGTTCATTCCAACTGAAATGATTCTGTGATTCTATGAAATAATTCCCTGCAATTTATATGCCTGCCATACCAGATTACAAACTTTCTGTTGAGGTTGCATGTTGTGGGTAGTGTAAATGCTATGATCTTGCCTCACATTCAGGTCTGTACCTCCTGGAAAAGTCCCAGAATTTATGAAATCTTGGTGGAAAACCTGTTTCCTAAGGGCAAATAAAAGGCTTTAGCCCCTTAGATGGATGTGGAGAATTACGTTGCACTTATTTGGGATATGATTTGGGAGCAAGCTGTGCTTGAATTCTCCTGTTCTGATGGGCGTAAGTCAGAGGAACTTCAAAAAGATCGTTCTTTGTTGGTGCTTCTTGAAACTCTGAAAAAAGCCAGTGAGAAATTATTTGAACCATATTTTTGGTAGCTGAGCTAGGATGATCAGCTTGTGTTATCCAGCAGCAGCCCTCTGAACTCCTGTATTAGCAGGCATCCAGCATTACTAATGCCCTTAAGATTACATTCAAAGTAGTATTCAGTTGGGAAAAAATGAGTCTTCCTCCATTTTTTTCCCCTTATGTTTTTTTTTTTATAGTTTGTCCTGGTATATAGAATAAGACTGGAAAAAGTCTGGGAAAGCATGCTTTTAAGAATGGTGTTTAGAGTAATCCAGAGTGTTCAGTGTCCTGAAAGGAGAAAGCTCAGTGTAGTTGTTTTTTTTAATCATTAATATTATTATCCTTCTCTGATATTCTGTGAAATACTGTCTTCAGTATAAACTGTGTAAATTTCAAGCTATTGATAACTGTTGTGATAACTCCTGTACAAGTCAAATGTTTTCTCCTGAGCTGACACCCTCCATTTTCTTCTCATAAGCAAATTCTAAATCTGAATGAGCATTTTTTTTTAGTGTCCGACCTTGTAGCTGAAACTGCTGTGTGGTACATCATGAATGAGCTTCAAATCAAGGTGAACAAAATGTTCATCATGTCACACTTGTCTATCATATCAGCAACATGTACAATAAATTTGCTGTGTATATAGGTTGTCTGTCGTATGAGATTGATTTACCTTATCTATGCTACATACAGTTTTAAAAGTTTGTAGGTAAGACCATAACAAGCATTTTCAATTTCTGTCCTAAAGTGAGATCGGAGCTACTGGATCGTGGTTCTTCAGATACACCCTTGTTCTTTATGTGGTTATTAGAACATAATGTATGGGACTCTTTCTCCCCGCTTCAACTTTATTGTTTTACTTTAAAGCAGAAGAGAAATTACTGAAAATAGGGTAAGACTAGTAATCTTAGTGATAGCCAAATTCCTACAGTGAAATTGTGTCCTGATTGAAATGAATGGGGATTTTTATTTGACATTTCTGTGTCTGTGGTCACCTGGATTACTTCTCTTACAAAGCTAGGTCAGTAGAAACATTTTTCTTACTTTTCATCATGGTATTAAATGAGTACATCATTTCTGCCTCAAGTTGAAATAATTTTCTCTCAAAATTATTCTGGAGTGTTCACTAGCAGTACAAGCTGTAAATGTTGCTACTTTGACCTATCCACTTTGTCTGATCTGCATTCTGAGAAAAATTATTTGCATTTTGCTGCAAGTGGAGAAGGAAAGCATGATACATACTACACCACTGCTGCTCCATTAGCATTAGCAGCGCTACTCCTCCTGTCTTTGGCTGAGGACCAAGTGTTTATATTAAAATATGTGAGATGCTCATATGTCACTATAATTGTCTTTGTGATATGCAAGACATATCTCTCCTACAATGCATAGTGAAACAGATATCCTGAAAAACCATTGATTCTATCTGCTATGCTTACTAGGTAGTGGAGTCAATTTCCCAATAGCAGTCATACTGCTACATACACGAGACTTCATAGAATCAAAGAATCAGAATGACCAGGGTTGAAAAGGACTACAATGATCATCCAGTTTCAACCTCCCTGCCACGGGCAGTGTCACCAACCACCAGGCCAGGCTGCCCAGAACCACATCCAGCCTGACCTTGCATGCCTCCGGGGATGGGCATCCACAACCTCCTTAGGCAATCTGTTCCCATGCATCACCACCCTCTGAGTGAAAAACTTTCTCCTAATATCTAACTGAAACCTCCCCCGTCTTAGTTTAAAACCATTCCCCGTTGTCCTACACTGAAACAAGAAATCCTTGTATCTAAAGACAAAAAAAAAAAATAAATTGTATAGATCAAGACTTTGCTCCTCTAGGTTTAGAGATGTAGAGGAAGTCCTTTACTAAACTTGGAAATACATCTTACTGCATTTCACTTTCCTGGTCAAACTAACATTTTGTTAAACATTTAAAATAGTAGAGCAAAAACATAAGAGTCCAAGATTACTGTGTGCACGGGAGGAAATATGGGGTGTCAGGATGAAATGAAGTTGTGATGGCAGTCTGGAGGAAGAGCCTTACATTCTTTCATAGTCGCCTAGCAGCTAAATATGACTGCATTTTATTATTTCTGCATTTAAATGCATCCTTGTTCAGTGCTTTCAAAAATGCTTGACAAACACTGGCAAACATATTTTCATGATGATAATAATGCTATGTAAAAACACGATCTGTGCACTTTCTGTAGCACTTTATAGGACATTTATTGAAACCTTTTAACATATATACTGGAAAACATTAGTCATCACTCCAGACAGACTTTTCAGTCACTCTTCCACAGTCTTATTGTTCTTTTGAGTCTCCAGTCTGTACTGCTTCCACTGTCTAGACACGTTCACTCTTTGCTTAAACATCCCATTCAGTGAAAGTTTGCCATCCCTGGTGATTCCTATGGAACTTGGCACATGCCATAGGAGTTATCTGCAGTTTGGTGGTAAAGTCATTTAACATGTCGTGGAATTGATCCAAATTTCTGCGTATGTATCTGCCCAGGTGGAATGTCTGGTTATTTGATCTGTGTGATCAAAGGCAAGTCTCAATTGGTACTAGTACGGAGCATGGTAGCCTTGTAAAACTTCAACAGACTTTTCATCTTTTTAAGACCAAATTATAAATTCTTACTTTGTCAGATGGGATTTTTCTAGGGTGTTTTTCTTAGCCTAGCACACACATATAGATGAGGAAGCTGACATCCATTAATGTGCTGTATCTTCACCGTGAGAGCAAGGATAAGTTGTCAAGATGCATAGCTTTGGAAAAGCAGTGTCAGGCCACAGTGTCATGTGTCCTCGTAATAATAAACTTAAAAATCCTTTGCTCACCATGTCCAAATGGGGTTACAGAGGATGGATCAAATAACTAACAGCAATGCATGTGCTAAAGGAAACAGGAGATAGAAAGAGATCTAAGAAACTAGAAACAAAAGAGAAAACTGCCTCCTTCTGTTCAAAGATCTGCCTTCCTTTGGGAGATGACAAGGCAGTTCCATCCCATTTTTTCCTCCTACTAAGAGTACATAGAAGAAAACGGAAATTGCTTTTGGACAATGTGAAATCTAGTGCAACTTATATGAACAGCTACTTCTTTGTTCTTTTCTGTGTTAAAAGGCTCTAAACCTGTAAGTGGCACTAATGTCCCCTATATGATTGCTGTACACAGAAGATCGAAAAGCCATGCCAGTTTCTGAAAGCCAAGTCCAAACGAACCTGTTTCTGATATATTCTATCTTCTGTATAATTTTGACAAGCTATTATATATCAGGAAATGTGATTTTTGTTAATTACCTTTATTTCCTTGTGTCCACAGGAGCATATGAGTCCAGCTCAACAGTTCTTCTATTGACTTTTCATGGCAACTACTCTTTTTATACTTTTCCCTGTGTCCACATATGGTGTGTTCTAAGTGAAAAGTCAACAAACTCTTACTTAGGTCTTTTCTTTGTGTTTTAGAAATAAAGGAAGTTAAGCTATATATTTATCTTTTTTTAATTATTATTTTATTTCTCTTTTATGAGTAATAGTTTGTAAAAGCCAAAGAGATTTATTAACATCAATATCTACATGTATTTACAGAAGTGTTAAGTGCGATATTCATGAGACAACAGATCGATAAACAGAGGAATAACAACTTTTTTCATGCTATGTATGTTCAGGAGAGAATAAGAGACCTGACTGACATTGCTGATTGAAGTCTGATTCAGAAATAGTTCCCTTCTAGTCTGCATAAAATCAGCAGGAGCATCAGAATCATTCACCACATTTCCTCAGCTGTCCCACACTTGTGCAGTATCTGGATTTTTTAACGTTTGTAATGAGGTCGTCAGCTCCATGATACTCAGGCTGTTCTGTGTGCAGCCCTGGAGACAGACCAAACCTGTCAAATCCAATGGAAAATTAATGTAACAGCCAGTTGGCTGAGAAGGCTGCAGTTAGATCATCTTGAATGAAAACTCCACCTGGAGGTCTGCCCTCCTCCTGTAATGGAATTTGGGCTTCCAGCAATAGACCACAATATCCCTACCTGAGTGTCAAGATTTTTACCTTTATTTTTTTACCATTTCATAAATGAGTAAAGGGACTTGCTCTATTTTTCTGTTCAGAATGCTTCAGATCATCAGCAGTTGGGTTTTTGTTGTTGTTGTTGTTGTTTTTGTTTGTTTGTTTGTTTGTTTGGGTTTTTTTCATGTGTGTGTGATTTAGTGGTGTCTATCTAGGCAAGAGAACTTTAAATCTCTGGGTGATGAAGTAGTGAAAATATATCCCACATGGTCTTCTGACCAAAAAATATGTTATGGGGAGAGTCAGTCATCCGTTCCTACCTAGATTTTGAGTTCCAAATACATGCCAAAAAACTGTTCTGGAAAAAAAAAAGAAAAAGAAAAAGAAAAGGTATGCTTTTGAGCTTATTTACCTACTTCACAGTCATAGTGAAAATAAATAAATAATTATTGTGAATTTTGGTGGTTGGATTGGGATCAGTCAGAAAACGATTTATCTCAGAACTACTAAGTTCAGAACTTAGTATCTGCTTAGATTTATCCAGAAATGCACTGATCTCCAGTTCTCATCTATCAGCCTTATTCAGCAAGAAATGGTCTCAAATAAATATTTGCTCATATGCATGTCATAGCCATTGGGGACACTGCTGCAAAATGGTATAGGGTTTCTATTTATGAAATTTTATTCAAAAATAGAGAATCTCTGTGGGAGCACCTGCAATCAGAAGAGGTATGCTGTGTTTACTCAGCCCCGATATAATTTAAGTATAATTTTTACTAAATAGATATATCTGGAAAGGATAGAGAAGAATATTGACAGAGAGAGTTGAGCTTAAGTGGAGACTGAGATTAGCAATCATAGCCATTGGCTTTCAAAACATTTATGCATAGTAGATTCAAGGTTTTGGAGCCCTAAAAGGTGTGTTTAATGGAGGGAATGAGAGACTCTACAAAGATCTTCAATGACAAGTAGTAAGAGATGCTCCTTTCCTGTTTCAGAGTTACTGCACAGAAGTCATGTCATTCTCTGATCGGTGTGCTTATGGTCTCAGATTGTAGGTTTTCCCATTATCACCTATGCAGGGTACACTGTGGCTTGCAAAGGTTATATATACAGTATATATAGTGTGATGTCAGCATTCCTCAGAATCACATTTTCCAATAAATGTATAATGTTGAAGATGTGAGAATGTGTTAGAGGGAGTGGTTTGAAAAGTTTTCTGCAATAAACAGGTTTAGAAGTGAGAAAAAATCAAGAATTTTATTATACGTGGTTGCAGAATATAGGATTGTTTTAAGATTCTTACTTTGTACGTATAAAAAAACGTGACCAGTCTCTTGCCTTTGGGGTAGTAAAGTTGATCGTCATTTAATAACAGATGCCTGGAGAGCAAAGAACAACAGTATGTAGCAGGAAAACAGTTTGGTAAGTTAATTTACTTAAAATATTAAAGAATAAATCTTAATTTTGTTATTAAGATATGCAAAAATGTTGTGTTTTCATGTTATACAGTATTAATTCACTGAGAAATAAAACATTACTTCAGTAAAAGTATTTTTCTTCTTTCAGGTGATTTGGGGCATTTCTGTGTAGTATTTTTTCGTTTACTTAATAAATATGACTGGGTTTTAAAGTGTGATGAGAGAGCTCTAATAAATCAGTATTTTACAGCAAGTATATTTAAGGAGGTAAAGGAAATCAGAGCAATAAATCTTGTTTCTGTATAACGATTTTGTTTTACCCCTACAACTCTGCTTTAGTAACAAAAAATAAGTCTAAAGAACATATATTTTTAATAATTTGCCATCTGTAATGTATAGGGTAATCTGCTTGTTTGAAGAGCAGCAGTAGCTCTCATTAATAATGAGGAGCTGCTATTTCTCCCATGTATAATATTAGTTATATCTGTGCAAATAGGAACTGGTTAATGAACCATTTGCCATTTAAATCTTTCAATGCAGTTACTGTAGGTGCTTTTATAACCTTATTTTGCTTCTTTTTTTGTTGTTGTTTTGGTTGTACCTATTGTTTATTGCTAAAATGAAGACGGCTGCTCAGCTGATGCCGCTTTTGAGACGCTCTCCCAGTGAGGAAGAGAACAGGAATAATGCTGCATGCAGGTCTCCATGGCGACCTCAGACTTGGCCTAATGCCTGCAGTCTGGCCTGCTCACAGAACACCAGGCCCTGAATTATTTAGTTCTGCTGGAGAAAAAAAATACAGCAACAGGCTCCTAGTGAATAACATAGAGGAGTAAAGTGCCGTCAGTCTGCTTACATGGTTATGCTTGAAGGCTCTCACCCGCCAGCAGAGTGGCCAGTTTGCTCTTGCTTTTCTTAAGGCTTTGCTGTTAATCTCTGTTCATGTTGGGCACTCACATTTTAGTAAAGGTATTAATAGAAAACAACAGAATAATAATTCTTTAAGTTGATAGGCTTTTTTTGTTTGTTTGTTTGTTTTAGTAATCTTTAAACACCTTGGAACAATTTTGTTCTTCCATTTTTAACAAGGTATTTTCATAGGAAAAAATGTCCAGAATTTGACCAGATCATACACCAAATGGTGAGGCTCATAAATACTTATGCCTGAGATTGATGTGTGTTTCTGCATATGTAATTGATTTTATTGGTTAAAGAACATTTGGTAGTTGTGAACTCTTTCTGACAAAGTTAACTGACCTATATTCTATTTTCACCTTGTTACTGTGCTTAGATTACATACATCCTATCCAAAAAGCATATATACAGTTTTGAATTTGAGGCATCCTTGCAGATCAGGAGTTTAATTAAAAAAGAGGGAAATTATTGTTAATTCTAACAGTATTTCCTGCGAGTTTATTTACTGCAAGAAAATGATTGATAGCAAAGGAAAACATATCATATCAAGTGGACACTGGTTCGGCACATTGGAGTTTTGGGACAAATTTGAAAAGTGGGTGTGATTTTAAAGTGCTTACTCTATAGAATATTACAGTAGTGCATGTGCGTGAGGGCAGGGAATCATTACATTTGTTTGTAATGCTCAAATGATTTCACAGGGGTTTTCTAAGGCAAGAAGGTTATTTCA
Organism: Lagopus muta; assembly: GCF_023343835.1. Lineage (NCBI taxonomy): Eukaryota > Metazoa > Chordata > Aves > Galliformes > Phasianidae > Lagopus > Lagopus muta. The sequence continues at coordinate 25,696,705 of NC_064435.1, forward strand.
TGTTACCCATAGCCCAAACGTCTATTCCTCTTGAAAAAGTGAAATCTTTCAATTTTTATTTCCTACCCCTGGTGTACTTTTGCATATTTTTGAGCCATAGAGTAACTCAGTTTAGGCCTTCTCCTTGTATGACAGCATTAAGTGAGAACTGTAAGTAGGATATTTGACATATGTCTGGGTCAGTGGGTTGAAATTCAGGTCTATTCTGTTGCGCAACTCACCTCCTTTTGGTTTTGACATGGCAACATAGCAGTTAATCTGTTCTTAATGGAATTTACACCTGCAGAAATTGCTGTAGTTTATAATTAGGCCAGGTGAGACTACAGCTAACTTGTTGAGATGGTGCCATTTGCTCACTGTATGGGAACTGCTGAGTCACGGCCTGAACCTCTGATTGATCACCTGAGGTGAGCCATGAGTCAGCCAGAGGAGCACAGGTGAAGGCAATTCACCTGTGCTGCCGGAAGGGGTGGAGCCAGGCTCCACCCCTCCTGGACCTATTTAAGAGCTGGCTACCAGAGGGGAAGGATCTCTTCTGGAGATCCTCCTCTTTGATATCTTCTAGTGAGCTCAACCCAAGGGTAAGCTCTTCTACTTATTCTCTTTTGTGATCCTTGTTTGCTTTGCCTCACTCTTCTGATTATATTGCAATTATAATATCTTGGTTATACAGCTTTGCCTTACTCTTTTGAGTATATTGCAATTATAACATCTTGGTTATACACTCACAAAGTTGGATGTTCCCTCCATCCATTCAGCCTGCGTCAGGAGGTCCTTCTCCATAGCTGTTAGCATGCAAGTCCATGGCAGGATGCAGAATCATGTGGCTGAGAATCCTCTGTCCCTTCACACTCTGCTTTTGTTTTAACCAGATATAACATTAACTAAACCAAAATCTTAGCTAGCTAAGGTTATTAGAAGTAAAAAGCTGTATGTTAGTCATTAAATCCTCATTTTGAAAGAGAGTAAGTCAGTCTAATAACCTCATTTTGCCTTGGGACTCACATTTCTTGAAATAAAACATGGAACAATTTGCTAAAGGGAAAATTGTAGCTCCTCTACATTTCAAGAAGTCACATGTTGAAGTCTCTTGAGTACAGCTAACATCTTTACATCTGCCAGCTGCAAATAAAGATGAATTAGTAAATACAGAGTTCAACTGTAATCTAGAGAATACAAGAATTTGAAGACCTAAGAGTGTCACTGTAAAGCTGCATAATATGTTTCAGAGGCAGGCAGATAATGATCTTAGAAAAGAAATTATCATTTTTTAATCAGATGAGCTGAACATGCTAAAAGAACATTGCAGTAAAGAAGCATTAATAGTTCAGTTGGGAGGAAGCACATTTCAAACTATGAGGAATTACAAAGTCCTCATTCTCTATGAATAATCAACAAGTACTATTCTCTTTTTTTTTTTTTTTTTTTTCCATTAATGTTTCTCTTATCAGCTTTGCTTTTCTTCATTTATAGGAATATTTGTTGTTCCTGGGAGATCTTTTTCTGAATTCTAAAAGTGGTGCTCTACATAGGGCTATTAACAGGTTACTTATAGCTAAGATCTGGAGTTTACATATTCCTTTATTTTAAGTTATATTACTTTTGACAGGTGGAACAGCTGGGTATTGTTATTACATGGATTATATTTACTCCTGAAAAATCAAACATGTAAGCTGATCTGTAGTATCACTTTAAAAAGTTACAAAAAGGCTGACTTCAGAATTTAAAGCATCTTTGTAGATTCCATGAAAACAGTTGTATGTTAAATAAATTCCCTTAAATACTATTGCAACACTTCAGATGGAATCGATTACAAGATCTCATTAGTCTGATTTCATTAACATTAAGCAGAGATCTTGTAATTGTAAAAGAGGTACTAAAAGATGGGAACAGACTTTCTTACTCCTTTTGCTTTTAAAGTAATAGTATGAATAGTACTTTTTTACTAAATCTTGATGCTTTGCACTGATCATCCAAGTTGATGGCTGCTTTGCTAGTGCCGTGGAATAGATTCAGGACCCTTCACCAGTTTTGAGTGTAGATTGATAATTAGAGCAATTTATGTGATGTCATAATTTTTCCAGCCCTGACTTTCAAAAAAAAAAAAAAGAAAAGAAAAGAAAAAAAGTCATATAAAAATGCATTCTGCCACCAGTGTAGTGTGTGTTCCTGGCTGAGATGGTTCAGCTTTACTTTTTGTAAAGCTGACTGTCTTAGTATCATCTCTAAAAGCCACTTTGTCATGATGAAATGCCTGTTAGTCACTGAGTGCAGAAAGGATTTCAGTCTTTGTATCTTTGCTGGTCTGTTAAATATTTTCAAATCATAGTCAAAGTTCTTCTCTTTCTGTGAGGAGTTTATTACTAGATTCATTTTGCATTTTTGGAAAAAATAGTATATACTTTTTTGAAATAAATTAATAAACACAAGCAAAATTCTCAGTTAAAAGTCCATTATCCAGCTCAGTATATTTTTACCTGACATGTTTTCTGAATCTGAAAACTTTTGTAAGTCAGCTTGAACTTTAATTCAAGTCTCAAAGAAAACTGCTACTAAATTCAAAGGGGAAAGCTACACCACTACATCTGTCACACTCCAGAGAAGAGGGAAGGAAGCTTTGCCGCTTTTCTGCAGAATTCATTTCCATGTCCCTAAATTTAGAGACAAACTGCAAGAAAATATCCTAATTAATATTTAATGAATGGTATGATCTCATAGCTCTACTGAAGTATAAGACTGTAGTAATCCATAATTTAACAGTGTGAAATGCGCTGTCTTTAGGTAGTTAAAACCAACATTATTTAAGAAGTGCATTGCAGATTAGCTAAACCTGGCTTTTGAAACACTGTATGAATAGGATATGGAAGGAAAAGTTCTACTGTTAATTATGACTCTAAAATGACACCTTAACTCTTGTTTATTAGTGAAATGGACTGAATCTCCTGTGGAGACTGAATACTGTAATTCTCTCCTAGAATTTTCTATATTTTTCATCAGATTGAGTTGAATATTTGAATAAATAAAGCACAGGATGAATCTCTAGATACATCTGAACTTTTGTAGAGACTGAAGAAGGAGGTGAGCACTTGGACAAAAGTCCATGTCTGGAATGGGTCGTCTGGCTGTCACAGCTGTAAAAGAAGTGGAAAAATGAAGGGAAGCAAAACATAGTGCACAGCTTATGCTTATGGACAGATCCCTCCCACAACCCTCAAAGTTGTGGTCCAGAAGCAGCTGTCAGCATGGCAGTACTTTAATCAGTAGACTGAGCACAAGCAGCGCCTTGAAATCAGTGTACATGACACTGTCGTTAAAATCAGAGATGAATAACTTCAGACTGACTTGAAGATCATGCATTTCAAAAATAAATTCATAGAACTTTGGTTTAAGTCAATTTAAGTTAAGGTACAGTAAAAAGGGAAAAAATACTTGAAGAGTATTATACAGCAGTATCACAGTTTGAGAATCCATTAACAGTGTAAACTAAAGGGCCTGCAAAGAGGTGATTGGTGCTGCAGTTCTGGCTTTCCTTATTTCAAATAGCTGGATTTAATCTAACTTCACTATTCATGAGGCACTCTTTTTTGTTTTTTTTTTTTTCTGGTAGGTGATTTTCTGGCAACAGTCAGAGGTAAAAGTTAGAGGTTTTCAATACTTGAATAGATGAACAAACCCATGAAATTGTGAGGTAAATGTGCTAGATAACAGCAGGATTCTGTTATTGGTTGTTTTTCTTGGTGATTTTTTTTTCCAGATGTGTGTGAATTTTTCCTGATTTGAGAGCTTACTTGTTAGTGTGAGGGGAACCCAAGTCAGCCACAGCTGTGATGCAGATGTGCAGAGACTTTTCCTTTACAAAGAACACTTCAGAGAAAACCAGAAGTTTTGAAAATAAACAAGCAAATAAATAAATTACCTCTTGGCTTTCTTAGCATAAAACTAGATTAGTAGATTAGTTAACTTACTAAGAAAATTCAAGTCACTTAGGAAAGGAAAATGAAATAAGAAGGATTAATAAACAAATGCCTTCTCAGAGTAGAATCTTGCTTCTAGTCTACTCCCTGACCTCTTGATTCAGCATCATCCTGTGGGGCCCCTGGAAAAAAAGGGTCAAATCAGCTGTGGGGCTTGGTAGTTTGCAGCTGTTTCTTCACTTTTTCAAAGGAGTTGCAGGCTCCCAGTTCTGCAGGTTCCTTTGCTTTACTTGTTTCAGGATTATATCCCATGGAAGGAGCAATCACTCCTTTTTAGCAGGTTCCATCCCAACAGTGTTCATAACTACATTTAAGAATGAAAGACCAGAACTGCCCATCACAGCTTGTTCACAGTACAATTTTATTTCCTTGCAGTAGGTGAGGCAGGCAAAATAGCAAACTACTCTCCAAAATGGGTTGGTAGAATTGACATGTGTGTACAGTTGTTCTTTGCTGGTATGCCTATTTCTAGACGTGAAAGCAGGAAATTATAAAGATATTGCAGTATGAATAATATAATGCACAGAAGGCATAACTATATCTAAATTACAAGCTGTCACTGTATGGATATATCTATTATGCTAAAACCACCCACGAACCAAAATGTTTATTATGCTATAGTCTGTGTATAAAATAGTGTCAGGTACATGTGTGCAAACTGGCAATTGCAATGAAGAATATGCAGCATACAATTTCAGACTTCTGTTTAGATTCTTTATCTCTTTTTGCCCTTGCATGCTTTTAAAATTGTTTTCATTCCCTTGTGTATCCAGACAATCTTGTGATTTCTTCAGGAAACAATCCTATTGCACTTCAAGGAAGAGAGAAAGTTATTTCAGCAGAGATCTGTTCTAAATGTTCCTTCAGAACATATTCAGGAAGAAATGTTTCTCCAAATAATGCGTAATGGGAGTGATGTGTAATTTTTATTAATATTAGGCTGAGTTACTTTTTTCTGAGGAAAGAGTCTGAAGGTCAGTGATCCCAGTATCTGAGAACATGTCAATCACTGGAACGTTCACAATTATGCTGGTCTGACTGTGGTTGTGCATGTATGTGTGCAGATAGCCTATGGAGTTGGTGATTGTATGCTTGGATGATAAGAGTTTTCAAGGGTCAGTCTCCCCTCTGGGGGCAAGCTATTTAGAGTCCAGTAAAATGCTGCAAGTTATTTGTATTCTATTCATTCATAGAGTGCAATTGGTCAGAAGTGTAGCTTGAACATAGGAAAGTACTTCTGGTGTGGTATGATAACTGACTTTCAGATTGAGTACTTTTCTTTCTGAAATGGGTTTTATAAGTTTTGCAAGATTTGCTTGGTTTGCATCTCCAAATGAAAGCAAACTTTAAGATTCCACAGAAATGAGTACAAGGCATGTTCAAAAAAATTGAGTCAAGGCTATCAAAAGAGTACTATTAAAAGAGGTTTAGCACAAATTTGAATCTGTGTGATCCATGTGCTGAAGTTTCAATCTTTCTTGCTATCTAACATTTCTGGAAGGCTATTTTAATATTCTGGTAATACTTATATTATTTATAAGTATTATATTTACTTATATTTATAAGTATACTTATATTTTAATAATTCTGGTAATATTTTAATATTCTGGTATATGCATTATTTCTCTAAATTTTTTAGAAGAATTATTATATCAGCTACTGCATGCTAAATTGAAACTGTGCATCATTAGTATTATTGTTCACCTTTACAGTTCAAAATATGGTAAGTTTAATATCAGATTTTCATTCCTTAGAGTTTTGTGTGACAGGTAACACTGGTATCTGTCTGAAATGCAAAGCTACTTAGAAGCAGAAATGCTGTGCATGGCTGACAGAAAAGAAAGGGCACAGAAATGGAGAGAGATATGGAATTTTCAGCATAACTTGATCAATACTAGTAGTAAAGGAGGTTTCTCCAGGTCTGTTTGCCATCCTGCTAATAGTGAATGTTGGAGTGTTTGAAGAAGTATATAAAAAGTGTTCTGATAAATTGGAGGCTATTGGTCAGAAACTGAGTGCAAAGAAAAGTGAACTATTGAAAGAATGAATTGTAAGTTACTGAGGTCAGCATTTCTCTTAAAATAACTGGACTTATATAGCAACGGATAGTCTTCCATTCCTCTTAGGCTAAGGGAAGATTTCCAGGGTTTCCCTCCTGTTTCTCTCAGTTGTGTTGTTAAACCAATGTTAGACACAGCACAAGTTAAGTGAGAAAGACAAATTTCCAAGAGTCAGTGCATTGTGATCCTTCCTTCTCAGGCACTGACAACTCTTGTCATCTCCCTGGTTTTAGGCTGCTTGTACGTCGAGGTTTTTGAAGTTGAATGTGCATGGCAGTTCCTAGGGCTAGAGAACAACATGTAAACATACCAGTGTTTTGAGAAGGTGGTATGACATGGTAACAAAAGTCCAGATTTTCTTAAGAGAAATAAGTACACAACCTTGCACTTGTGATTATTAGAAAATTTTAACCTTATTTTTTATAATTTCCAATCAAGAGAGATTGTGTATTGCTGCAGTAGATTCCATGGCTTGAGAATCTTGAGGAGAAGCCAACTAAGTTGTCAGAAAATAAACTGAAAGTCCATGATTGACTAGAGTTAAGGCAGGCATGGACATAAACACTGTAGTGCTGATGCCCTAACCAAACATTTGACACATTAGGAAAGCTTCTAAATGAAGAACAAAATTGAATTTACCTGAGAAAAGCATGCATGAAAGAGAGGCTTATCTCATTCTACAATTCAGTAGATCATAGAATTGTCTGATTTGGAAGAGACCCTTAAAAGTCATCTAGATACAATTTCCCTGTAATGAACAGGGACACCTACAGCTTGATCAGGTTGCTCAGAGCCCCATCCAGCCTGACGTTGGGTGTCTTGAGGGATGAGGCATCCACCACCTCTCTGGGCAACCTGTAATAGTGCCTCACTACTCTTATTGTAAAAAAGAAATAAAATAATAATAATAATAATAAAATCCTTATATACAAGATAAATCTCCCTTCTTTAACTTTGAAACCATTTCCCCTTCTATCACAATCAACTCTGCAAGAGTCTTTCCCCTTCTTTCTTACAGTCCCCCTTTAGATACTGAAAACTGCTATTAGGTGTTCTTGGACCCTTCTCTTTTCCAGGCAGAACAGCCCCAGCTCTCTGAGCCTGACCTCATAGGAGAGGTGTTCCATCCCTTGAATAATTTCTGTGTCCCTTCTCTGGACACTCTCCAACAGGTCTATGTCTCCATAGGTGACATCCTCATCCATAGATGAGGGCTGCACATCTGGATGTAGTACTCCATGTGAGGTCTGACCAGTGCAGAGTAGAGGGACAAGATCACCTCCCTCAAACTGCTGACCACATTTATTCTGTTGCAACCCTGAATATGGTTGGCTTTCTGGGCTGGGAGGGTACTTTGCTGGCTCATGTTCAGCTTGCCAGTACACCCCAGTCCTAGGTTGAAGATTCAGATTTGTAAACACTGGTTTTGGACCTACTGAAAAATTGCCCAGGAAGTGCCTAATGTGAAAATAGATATTAGCAGAATGTTAACCCTGCAATGTATTCCTCAGAATACCCAGAGTACTGCTTCTAAATCAAAGGATGAAACATAGCCTTTGAAGGTGAAATATTTGGTGCAGGATGCCTAGGAAGCCTCCAGGATATGAGTAACAACTGGTTATTCTGAGTCAGAAAAATCAAGTACTCTGTAAAACTGAAACTATTGGACTACTGGGGATTTTAAACAGCTAAGAGATTTCATGTTAAAACACAGAGTAGGATGATGTGGGAAATCACTGTGGGTAAAATAAACTTGTAACAGGAGGTGACAGTTGCAATTGTTGATAGCTATGAAGTGCATCACAGAATAGTCTGAAATTTATCTGGTAAGAAGTCAGGAGACTGTGATAGCCAGAGCCTTGGCAAATGAATGGATTGGCTTGGGGATTTTGAGTTCAGATGGGAAAACTTAAATTCCAAAGTATTTCAAAAGTCATGAACCAGTCTGGGTTCAACAGAAGATAGACCACCTTGGAAATTAAAATGTGGGAGAAATCTAATGTCAGGTTTCAGTAACTCTGCTAGATATGTTCCCACAACATGTTATAGTGGTTGGCCTAATTAGGTGTGGCAGAACACTTCTATAATGCAACTATGCTGCCTGTACTCGTTGAGATAACCTGTGCAGCTCTAAATGCAGTACTGTATGTTGCTGACATACCTTGGAATTCAGCTTGCTTCTTGTGTAGAATATGAGAATTCCTGTTGAACGCCTCCCTGCATGCAAATTCAGGTAACTAGGTAGAAATACCTAAAACAAAAGAATAGGAACATGTTATCATTTTCTTTCCTGTGTTGATGTGTGTCTTGCTTTCTTCTGAAATGCACTCCTTTATACACTATGCTTTACTTCCCTGTCTTTCCATAGCAGGATAGCTGAGTCCTTGGGCTTGGTCAATCTCAACCTCAAATCTTAACCTCAGCCTCAGAGGAAGTGTGGCAATTCTTGCACTGCTTGTGTTGTCTTTCATTTTCTAATACAGTCTAGAATTATTATGGAAAGCTATTTGAAGGTTATGTAGTCAATACCTGTGTCAGTGTGTACAAATCTCCCCCTTCCCAGCTGTGAGATTTGAACATAAGTATTCCAAAGTAGCCACTGTGAGAAGAATCAGAACATTGATTGTGGTCAGCATTAATAACCTCATACAAAGCTTCCCTCCCAGAACCTTTGAATTCCATCTTCACTTGGGCAAGCAGATTAAATAGGAGGAGAATCTCTTGACTCTTTCTTCCTGTGCAGAACCATCCAAACAAATGCCATGCACATGGGAAAGATAACTAGGAGCTTGTTATCTGTTCCTGCTTGTTGGAAAAATCTGAATAATTCATTTCTTACTTCTACGTCACTCCAGCATTTCTTTATTCATTCTGTCTTTTTCTGGTTTTCCTACTCCTTAGCCAAGAATTTCTGTTCTGCCTTGATCTAGAGACAAGTGCTGTTGGTTCTGTGATCTCACTCACATGCAACAGTGACAGTGATATGGTAAAAAGATTAGCACGTATGGAAACCTTAGTGTTCTACCTCTCAGCACTCATCACTAATTATTTCTATCCTTCTTTGAAAGCAAAAATTTGAATCAATCAGTGATGCGTGGAAATAGGATTTATAGGTAACAGATTTCATCAAAAAAGTCCAAGTAAGAGAAAAGACTTGGAGAAATCTGTTCAAAATGAAAGACAATCCCCAAAATTACAAGCCCGGAATTGAATTATCACGTGTAATTACTAATGGGATTAAAACAAAAAACACAAAGACCTATGTTCATGCTGAACATGATGATGAGACATCTCTGTCAGTGACTGGAACGGGAAAAAAAGGGGCTTTCCTATATCATGATAATCATGTTTGTGACCTGGATGTGTTTTATTTGGCTTGGTTTGTGAGAAAATTAATCCAAGGCGTATTATTAAAAGATTGTATTTGATTCCTTTAGATATCCACTGGGTTTGTCTACTGACAGAAGGCCTACTACTTTTTCATTAATGATGATTAGCTAAGGAATGGTGGTGTTATATGAGAAGAGCTAGGACATGAATAGCTATTTTCCAGAAGGAAGCAAGTACAACTCCACTGTATATTTTACCCATATTAGACAATCTGCAGTACATACTTAACATACAATGCTTTCAGACATGAAAACATCTTCCTTCTAATTCCATTCTAATACATTCTAGCATTCAGATGGAAAAGTAAGTGAAATGTTAGCACTAGAACTGAAAAAACACTGTGAAAGGCTAATCCCTTACCTACAGTTTTTTGCACCTATAGTGCTCAGGACCTATAAGCCACTTGAAGTTTTTGGAACTTCATAAACAAGGAATCCTTAAACTTAAAAATCTCTTCATCAGCCACAGTCAACCAACACAATCTAAGCAAATTCTTGCAACTGTCATTTGGACTAGTATAAAATTATGGGAACTCAATTATAACCAGTGCAGTTATACAGGATTTGCTCTAAAATGGACAATGGGAAATTGTCTATTAGGTTATGTAATACAGAGAAAATAATCCTGATATCTATGCAGTATGTCAATCAAAGACTATCCTGGGGTAAAAAAGTTATCATGTCCTAGGGTTATCTTTATTTGAAGCCAAAATTTGACTCATCGTAAAAGAATTTTGCTAGCCTAAACAGGATTAGGTTCCTATAGCAAGAGATGCAAGTTATGTGTTAAGTTATATGATTAGAGTCAAGGCCTTTTGGGAATAAAATATTTAAGGAAAAGCAATGTGAAATTTGGCTTCCTGGTGTTCTATGTAATAATTCTTTTAAAATTCTGAAAAATACTTTCTTGCACTATTTGCTGAACATAGTTTGTTCAAGTGATCTTCACATGTCAGTGAATAATGTTTAAAAGTGGACACAACGTGCCAAAATTGAAGTTGTCATAAAACAAGAGATGAATGCCAATAGTTAAACCCTAGTATTGGAGAACGTAACATCATTGCCAAAATCTCTCAAACTAATTTCTAATGTGGCCCTGTCTTGGGCTAATTTTTATCAGTAGCTGTCAGTGGAACTGTCATATTGAATGCAGATGGTATAAGGGAGTATAGGAAGCATTTTTATTAACTATTCCAATGACATAATGGGAATCTTTGTCTATAGGGAGCACCTGTCCCCATGTGAAGTCCCTTAAGTACTGCAGGTCTTCTAAGCTTCTCGTAACAAAAGTTCCTGATGTATTTTTGTGCTCTATTAATGTTTTTGAAGGTGTACTGCTGTGAGTGCAAGTGACAAGCTGTTAAGATCTGTGCTCTCAGTATTTTTTGAAGATGTACAGCCATGAATGTATCCTGTATTTGTTGTGGATGACACTGGTTACATTATTTCATTCCAGCTAACAGAATAATTTCAGAACCTGATAGCTGTTTGTTAATATGCAGTTTTCATTTTTTTTTTTTTTTTTTTAATTTTCATGGAATGCATTGATCCACAGACATGTCTTCTGAAAGAAACCAAAGAACTCCAGAAAGCCTTCACACAAGACGCCTTGTCAGTGTTTCACGAGGCTGCTTTATGGCAAAATCACTTAATCACTTGTTTTATAACTCAGAATGACTGAGAGCAGAAGGCATTATTACATCAGATAAAGTGTTACTATGTACTGCAGATGCCATGCTAGCACAAGATGCACAGTCTATGGGGACATCCTCCCATATGGTTCGTGGTAAGCTAATTGGCTGACGCTGATGCCCACTATGTTTTGCATTTTTCTGTGACTGAATGTAAATGCTGATTTGTAAAACCTGAGTAAGAGTTTATTTAAAGTTTATAGCCTTCCACATGACTGGATTGAGTGTTGATTTTGCTGAACTCTCTTACTGAGATATTCAGTTCTTTTTCTGTTCTTGTATGTCCACTGAAACTTAAAATGCGCATCAAATCTTCTAGAAGAAAATAGCATTGTCTTTCTGCAAATTGTATGTTTTCATTCCACAAGCTGTTTGTGTATTAAGCTTTTATGTTCAACCAGTTATTGTAGATTCCATTTCAGTTTCTCTATCTTGTAATGCTTGTATTAGCTCAGTGTAAGAGACTGCAGCTGCAGAATTTTATTTAATCCTGTCAGATAGCACTTCCCTGTCTGAGTCTTCCATAACTATCTGTGTTTATTTTAGATTGCTCAGAATATGATTGCTAGTCAGGTTTTTTTCTATAACTGGGGAGCCAAAATGGGTTGCTTTACCATATTTTTGGTTTTGCTATATACGTATTCTTCTTTTTCTCTCTCTTTTTTTTCTTTTGTACCAGCTTGAATACCTTACCAGGAAGACATTGCAATGACTTACCTGCTAATCAGTTGTTTGGTTCTAATAGTTCACACAGTGTTAACAAACATATCTGCTTGCTATGGGGTTGAAAATGGAAGAAATATCTACCTAATGAAATCTGATACTAGAAACTTTTTTTTTTTTTTGCCTAGTTTTATTCTTTTCAACAGAAACATGTTGAAATTTCAAAGAGGGAGAAAACTGTGGCAAAATCCCATTATGATTTTCATCAACAAGTTTAGTATTCATCTGTTGTTTGAATTTACAGTTGGTATTACATAGTTTTATGTGGTATCTAAGTCCTGAGATGCTTCCTGGGTCCTTTTCCTAGAATGGAGCAAATTTTTGCATCTAAGAAAATAAAGTGGTTTGAGGGAAGAATGCTTCCTTCCTCTGCTTTCCTGCCTTCCTCTGAAACAGAATGTATTGAATGGAGTCAAAAGCTGAAGTCAGTGCTAAAAGATCAAAGATGCCAAAAATATTCAGAGATTTAAAGAAACTTCTAAAAATAAATATAGCTATTTTTACACTTATACCTAGAAACTGTTGACTAAGGTAAACTTGTTCTATAATTCTAAATATCTCAATATAGCTTCCTGTATTGTTTTTGTCTTCCTCTTTCACTTTTCTGTTCTACATTTTCCTCCACCCTCCACCATCTCTGTTTTCTTTACTCTCTTTTCTGTAGAATTTTACCATAATTTTTATACCCAGTGCTTTTATAATTGTCTTGCATCACTAAATCTTCCACCTCCTTTGTCTTTTTTCCTTTTTTTTTTTTCTAATTCCTTGTTTACCCTCATATTTATCACTCCTTCCATTGTATCCCCATTTCCTTGTCCTTCCTGAACTGTCCCCTTAGATAGCTTATTCTGTTCTCCATTCTCAAAAGCATGTTATTCTTGATGATATTTGGTAATGTCTCAAATGAGTGTATGGAATGAAGCATCTGTAGAGTGTTCCCTGCTTATCTGCAGACCCAACAGGTATTAAACAGGTGAAGCAAGTATTGAAGCACAGCAGAGAAATGGTTAAGAAAAGTAAGCCCTACACAGGTAGGTCTTGCAAAAGCTATTGCAATAACAGATTCTGAATACCTATACTTGCTTAAAAATTTAGAATAGGCTAGCTTCTTCTGAGAGATCTATTTGTGCAGAAGGGATGAAGAGAAAACTATTGTCTTCAGCTGACTCACAGACAGAAAGAAACATGCTGCTCCATGCTTTTTCTTGGTCTGTTACAGCAGTAGAGAACCTGCATTTCTTATCCCAGAACTCGTCATATAAATGCAGCTGTACCTGAACCTCTGACCTTAATTTGGATTGACTGGGTTAAACTGTGGCTAATAAGCTACTGAAGAAATTTAATCCCACAGTGCCTACTAGCTAAAACTGTTGCTCTAAGATTTACCATTTGAAAAACTATACTCTTCTATGTGTAAGTGCTGAGTCAAATACACGTAATTAAAAAATGGACTGAAATTCCATAAGTGCAAGTAACTCCTCCCCTGCATCAAAGTGATACACCCTGGATCACATCCAGTTTTCTAGTGAAACAACTGAATTACATGAAAGATTTTATTACGTCTCTTAAAAACATTAGATGCTTTAGACAAACTTTTTTTTTTTTTTTTTTAAATTAATATTTCCATGCACGATTGAGTAAATGAGATAATTAGATAATGAGTTTGGAAATAATGCCTCCTGAAAGGCATTTTTTTTTTCTCATTTGGTGGCTATATCAGCAGAATTGGAGGCACTTTCTTACAGTTCAGTCATTCTTGACTTTCCAAATCCCTTTAAAGATCCATATTTATAAGTAACTAGAACTATGTGTTTGTAGAGAAACTTGTAATTTGCTCCATAGAATAGCAATTTACAACATTTTCTGGATGCAGTATTGTTGTCTGATTAATTTTATCACTGAGACACAAATAATTCTTATTTGCTAGTTATTCCTTACATTTTGTTTATCTTTCTCATTAGAAATCAGACTCTTCAAGATATTAGCTGAGCCTTTGTATAGCAGAGTAGTGTTATTTCCTGCATAAGAGGTGTGGAAAACAAAATCCAGACTTTTATTCGGGTTCTCAAAGGTAATGTGATCAGAATGCTTAGACTGCAGTGTAGCCAGAACTCAACCAGATATTAGTCTGGAATGATGCGTTTATTATGTAATATGAAATGTCAGACATCAAATCAGGTTTAGTTCTTGAGTATTATCTTCTTCTGGGTTATAGTCCTCAGACTCCCCTCATCTAAACCCATCTTCCTTTATTGTATTACAATTTATGACTTTTCTAAGTAACTGTTTCTCTGTGGTACACAACAACCACTTTTGTTTCTTCCACTGTTATGCTGACGCTGGTAAAAGCAATCACTATTCCTAGAGCTATGCATGTATTACTCAAGTGGTGGTGGTATAGATATGTGAGAATGTCAAGACTGTATGAGTTGAAGTTCTTAGAATCACAGAATCACAGAATGGCTTGAGCTGGAAGGGGTCATCAGGTTCTAACCCCCTGCCTCAGGTAGGGCTGCCAACTGCTAGGTCAAGTGCTAGATCAGGTTGTCCACAGCCCCATCCAACCTGGTTTTAAAAACCTCGAGGGAAGGGGCATCCACCACCTCTTTGGGCAACCTGTTCCAGCACCTCACCACCCTCTTGGTGAAAAATTTCCCCTGACATCTAATCTGTATCTTCCCTCCTTTAGTTTAAAACTATCCCAACTTGTCTCATCACTGTCTACCCGCGTAAAGAGTTGATTTCTCTCCTGCATATAATCTTCCTTTAAATATTGTAAGGCCGTAATGAGGTCTCCTTACAGACTTCTCTTTTCCTGACTGAACAAGGCCAAATGACACAACTTTTCTTCACAGGAGTGGTGCTCCAGCCCTCCTCTCCAAAAGCTCCACATCTTTCTTGTGTTGAGGGCCCAAGACTTGAATGCTTTACTCCAGAAAAAAAAAAAATGATATATAGTGTTAAGATCTTAAGATAGTGTTAAGATCTTTAGAAAGGTATATATCGCTTGCAACACAGCCCATGTACATATGCATTTATTATGATACAGATATATGTAGTGTAGTATATTTTCATATAATGCATTTAATATTAAATATGTGATATTTATATACTATATAAATATATAGCAAATGAATACATATATAGTGTATAATTTATATTAGTTAGCATACATAATATAGTGTATAATATATATATATAATATAGCCTCTTTGAGAGGCTGATATTTATGCTGAATCTATAAGATTTCTTCTCAGACCTGAAGAAATATTCTTGAGGTTTTTTTCTTCAGAGCAAGTAACTGCAGAATGGACTCACATATACTACAAAGCATTCATTTATCTCTGTTTTGAACACTTTAGGCATTCTTCTTGCCCTCTTTCTACCATTTACTTTCCACTCAGCACTTTGTGAAACACAGTGAACCACAGCAATAGCTTTTCAGCCATGCTTGCTTTTATTATGCTCTTTATTCTTTTTACATTTTGGAGAGGCAAATAAAAAGACAACCTTTTAGAAGTGGAATTAAAAGGGCAGAGGCATTTACTTCTTGGAATGTTGGAATCTGAGAAAAAAAAAATTAAATTATTTAAAAGCCCCTTAATAAAGTAATTCACAAAATTCAGAATGTTCTGGAAAATCTAAATGAGTTATTTTTTCCTTTTGTAAAACAGCTTTGTGAAATACTGTAAACATATTTCCATTGAGCTATTATGCAAGTTTGCTCCTTCCAGTTTTTTATGTACCTTAGTTCTTGAGAGTTAGGAAAGATATTTACATTTCCAATTATCCTATGAACAGTATTCATAGTTGATGTTCTTCCACTTTGTAAACAGTTAAATTGAAACATTTTACTTCTCTGAGGCTATATACAATGTTTGCTTTTCTATATTATGTTGAATTGCAAAATTCTGAATGGTAGTTTGAAACAAATACTTCATTCTTGCTTGGTTACTTGGATACAAAGTCTGCTACATTGAGCTGAAGTCTTGCATTAGAGAGAGTACTGCAGTCTGCCTCTTGGCAAGGTACAAGAGTGTAACTATTTCCTTCTTTATCAGATTCCACAAGAGCCTACCACAAGCAAATTTTGAACCTTCTTAGGACCTGTGCCAGCCTTGGAACACAACTGCTTGTGTGTTGTACGTGCTGTTGCTGACCTTCAAAATTTCCATAACAATTCTCAGCATTCTGCTGCTTAAATATATCCTTTGACTCAGATAACATAAACTCTACTATTATCATTATTTAAATATCTGTCTGAATTGTAACCTTATAAAACATGATATTTGAAAAGGCATGATAGTCAGATGAATCCCCAGTGTCTGTGTAAAAGGCATGTGTCATCTATTTGGATTTCTTTGGAGGACATGGTCCTCCACTACATCCTTCTCTCTACATTTGAGAGAAATGGATTTGATCGGTGAACCGTTTGATGGACAAGGAGCTTGTTGCAAGATTGTACCCAGAAAGTAGAGGTCGATGGATCAATGTCTAGATGGGGTTCAGTGATGAGTGGTGTCTCTCAGGGGTGAGTATTGGAACCAATGTTTTGTCTCCTTCAATGACATCAATGTGGGATCAAGAGCAGCTTCAGCAAGTTTGTGGGTAACACCAAGCTGTGTGGTGCAGTCAGCACACTGGAGGGACAGGATGCCATCCAGAGAGACATAAACAGGTTCGAGTCATGGGCTCACGAGAACCTCATGAGGTGCAGCAAAGCTGAACGTGAAGTCTTGCACCTGGGTCCTGAGAATCCCCACTATTAATTCAAGCTGAGGGATGAAAGAATTAAATACAGCCCTGCCATTAAGGACTTGGTGGAAGGGAAGCTGGACATGAGCCAGCAATGTGCCCTTGCAGCCCAGAAAGCTAACCATATCCTAGACTGCATCAAAAGTGTGGTGGCCAGCAAGCAAGGGAGGTAATCCTGCCCCTCTACTCTGCTCTGATGAGGCCTCACCTGGAGTACTGCATCCAGATGTGGTGTACTGCAGAGACATGGACCTCTTGGAGCACAACCAGAGGAGAACCACAGAAATGATGCAAGGGGTGCAACACCTCTTCTATGAGGATGGATTGAGAGAGCTGGGGCTGTTCAGCCTGGAGAAGACCGGGGAGACCTGAGAGTGGCCTTTCCATATCTAAAAATGTTCTTTAAAGGTCCCTTTCAAGTCAAGTAATTCTATGACTCTATGATAAACTGTGTTTATGAGGGCAGCCCTGCAAATAATTGCTCCTATTTTGTTATGGTGGCCCACAACATCAGAGGTGGATGATGGTGGTGGAGCAGTACAGACAGAAACTTCCTGACAGTATTCTTTTACATTTTGTTGCCATGTGATAGATGGCAGTAGAGGGGCATTTTGGCAAAACAGATTCTGACTTGCAAATGCTTGTAAAGCAAAGGTGTGCCATTAAATTTCTCCATGTGGAAACAAAATGCCATCTATTGATATTCATCAGTGCTTGATGAACATTTATGGAGACTGAACTGTGGATATGAGCGCAGTGTAGTGGGGGTGTTGTGTTTCAGCAGTGATGACAGTGGTCCACTTCTGCTGGGTCAGATTTTAATGAGTGCAGTAGGCAAATTATTGTTCAGCAGTGGTGAAAATGCATAGCTAATGGTGGTGATTGGGTTAAAAAGTATTTTTTGTAGCTGAGAATTTGCTCTATTAAATAGTGTTATTGCGCTCTTTGTATCTGTTGTAGTTTCTATGGAAATAAATGGAAGGCATTACTTTTGGAGTAACCTACATACAATACATAATACTGGGCTTTATTAATATGCATTTAATGGAGATAAGTTTTGAACAATTATTTTACAACACACTTCTAACTGAGCAGTCCTCTTGATCATACGTACATGAGTCTTAATAGGCACACTATGCTGAAGTTTCTGAAGATAATCCTCTAATTTAAACTTCTGAAATGCTCCAGTAGTGAGATGTACAACTTTTTTCATAACCTGGCCATATTGTTCATCTGTTTAAAGACAGCTTGCAAGTGAAGGATGGCTTTAGGAAAGTCAGCCAGGGCTTATTACTTAAATGATTGATTTTCTAGTTGCTGACCTTGGACACTACTGCATCTTTAATTACACAGCCAAGCACTGCAAAATGCAGATATTTGATTAGGTAATCAAAAATTTAACCTCCGACTACCTAAGATACTATGAAAAGTACAGGTTCTTTTTGTGTGTTCTAAATGATTATCTGCCAAAACTAAGCGCTTTTTTAACACGGCTGATGCTTTATCTTAAAATATTTCAAATAAGGCATTGATTTATGGTGAAGAGATAAGGTAGTGTTTTGCGCTTGTATACTTTTTAAAAATATGGAAACGTAATAGAACCACTAAGACAATCAGAAATTAAAAATAGCATTTGTATTCTCATGTAGCCTGCATTTACCCATTACATGAAGGTCATTGAATAGCTTTCATCTTTAGTTGGGGCACACAATCCAATGAAGTTTGGAACTTGACTGTACTGCCTCTTCATGCTTCTGGCAGACTGTACTTACAACACTGTCCTGAATCCCTTGTTATCAACTGAATGGCAATGCAATCCCAGCCCTTATCTGTAGGGAGAGTGGGTGTCAAAAAGTTAATGAATTTTATATGTAGAAATAAGCTTCCAGGTTTTAATATTGCTACGGCTACATAATCTTCAAATACAATACATCTACCCTTTACCTATGGTGAGTTTCTAGAAATTCAGGATGGCCAGTCCCTCCAGAACTTATTTCTTCACAGTGATTATGGGGAGGAGAATTGTGAGATATTCCCAGTCACTTTCTGCAGCAGCCTTGGAGCACATCTGATGTTGTTAACCTTCAAACAATGTGCCAACAGATTTTTTTATTTTTTTTTTTTTCAAGCAAAACATCTGATATCTGCACAGAATTTGGAGAATTTGGGGCAGATTACAGTTACATTTGATATGTATGTGGAAGATGCATTTCATGTACATGTAGGATTTATAAATATTACCAGGTCATAATTTTTAATGAAGACAATTAGTAATACCCTTATTTACCAGTGAGGATAGTAGTCCAGAAAAGAGGTCCTTGCCTTGTTATCCCTTTGTTATATATAAGTTGGGTCAAGATTACTGGGGAGGATGTTAGAGAGAAAAATAGATTTCTGGATCCCATACTGACAGCTGGAAAACAGAGGGCTGAGAATTCCTTGGTCTTTTTACTGTAAACACATAAAATCCATTCTAAAGCAGTAAACACTGAGCTCTGAGGTGCTGTTTTGACAGGAACGCATTTTGGAGTTGGACTGCCCTTTGCATTTGACTGGCATTCATTTGTTCAAGAAGGGTGTTTTTCATTTTTTTTTTTCTACAGGGAAACTGTTACTCAGTGTGGGAAGATGTGTGAGAGAAATGAAGTGCAATCAGCATTGATTCTCTTTGGGAATAGTGTGGATGTTCTCCAGGCAGGACCATTTACTCTGAACAGCTCTCTGGCAAGAAATCCAGTAGCAAACGACAGGAGCATTAGAGCAAGGAGAACTTACTTTGAAAGAGCAGAGATAGGAAGGTTTTAAGAGAAGAGTGGTCTTGACAAGGACTGTTTACATCCAGTGGAATATGAGAAGGGAGAGTGAATGTTACTTTTAAACAAGCACAACTTTCATTAGAAGTTTCACAAGTAAAGTTACATTCAGCATATTGTTACCTGGATAGTAATCCAAAATCTTTGTTATATTAGTGTGTTTTCTAGAGTACCTAATTAACTGTGACATTTAAAAGGCTTGAAGAGCTAATTCCAGAGTTGAGGTGGCTGAATTTGAGCATCCTGCTTATATGGAATTTTATCACATTAAAATGTGCACTTGAGAGAGCCGAACTAAATGAGGTAATCACCACTACTCCAAAGGGAGTTTTATAGCAAGTTAGATATGTACTTCTATCACAGAAGGCTAATTTTCACATTTTCATCAAGAATAAACTGATTTGAGATATGTGCTTATTGGACAAACACTGGAAGAGAAAGACTATATTGTAGATTTTCAGTAAATTAAAGAGGGAACCAATTATAAGCTTTTCATTTTACCATTTGCTTAGGAGAAAGCGGACTGAAAGGAGTGTTTCTAAATCTAATGTGAAAGAGACAGTAATTACTACTTAGTCAGTCCATTGAGTTCACAGGCAGCCTAACATTTTTGAGGGCACTTCAAAAAGGAATAATATTTGGTTACTGATATTATTTCTAGGGATTTGTTATGTGGCAATAGATGATTGTATTTCTTTAACACATAAAGAGAGATTGAAGAGAAATATAGAATTCTTGTAATGAAAACTGGATGGCATGGAGAAAGGGATCTGTTTCTTATACATATCATGGGTACCGTGGCAATGTCTTCCTCTCAGAGCATCGTGTCCTTCAATTAAATATGAATCAAGTAATTGCTGAGTTTGGAAGCAAATTCAGAACTCTCACAACAAGCAAATGAGAAAAAATATTATTTTATCCCTGTAGAATTTCATCCTTCACTGATTTGCAATAGCAAATACATAATGGAAAGAAATATTGTATTAATGGGAAATACAGAGGTGTGGACTTCAGCCAGACATGTCATTTTCTTGTTTCCTTTTGTGCCCTACTTTTTACTCTCCCCTTGTCACAGAAGATCATTTTTTGATTCCTGCAATTAGATGCCTACTACTGTCAAGTATTCTTACATACTTTCATGTAAGGAAGCTGCATGAGTGAATTAGTGTTTCCCATCATGTCATGCATCAGTAATCGTTGAAGCAAAGTAGAGATGTTTGTCTCCTTCTAGGAGATGTTTTCAGTGTTCAGTATCTGTTTCTTCAGTCTAGCACCTGTCCCAGACAGGGGCAGTATCTATAACATCACTGCTCACATAAATGAGTTTATTTAAGTTTGGAAAAAGATAAATGGGTTGCAGAGTTACTTTGCTCTTTCACAGTAGGGAGATGCTCCAGATGCATCTTGGTCTACTAGATCTACTTTAAAAGAGTGCTAGTAAATCAATTCTCACTCTTAGTGTAGGTGTTTTACACTACAAAAGAGGAGAGAAATACATTGTTAGCACTGAGAAAATGTGATTGTAGAGGTACAAATTGGTATGGGGATTTTGGCCCTGTAATGTGCATGGAACTGCTTTTAACACTGTATCTGGAAACTAACATTATTTCAAACTCAATTTCCTAAGCACAAATCAGTGCTGCGCAAGTTAATATGAGTACTTCTTTTTTTTTTTCCTTTCACAACAGGAAAAGGCAATATCTAATCTTGCAAGTACTTAGGGCAGTGTGTACAGGAGTACTTTTAAATAAAGCGAGAATAGATTTTGTTACAAGACTTTGTATTTTGGTCGGTCACATATATATATATGTTTTATGCTAACCACAGGCAAAGGAAATTTACCCACAATTATAGTTGAACAAGGTCAGAATTTAAAACAGGATGATGCTGTAGTAGATTTAATTCATGACAGTTGCAAGACAGGCTCTTGCTAGTGTGTTTTTCAGTTAAAAAGATAAAATTCCCTTTTGGTTAAGTTATACCTTTAATATAGTGAGTTGGCTAGGCACAGTTTCACAAACAGCTTAGAGACAAGGAAAAGAAATTGAGTGCCAAGTTGGCACAGCAGAAGACACAGTACTGTAAGAAGAACCTTGACTTTCTTGACTTTGAACTATCCAATATTAAAAAGTCAGAGAGGCTTACTATGTGAAATGATTGTAAATAAATATGTATATATTGCTATAAATCAATTGGACATGGCTGTTGTGCAAATCTCTTATGGGTATGTTATACTAATTCACTTTAAGCAGGGTAAATAGCTGTAGAAAAGGTCAGGGTTGCTTAACTGTGGTTGATGCCCTGTCCCTGGAGACTTGCAAGGTGAGGCTGGATAAGGCTCTGGGCAACCTGATCTAGCTATGGTGTCCTTGTTCATTGCAGGGAAGTTGGACTAGATGGCCCTCAGAGGTTTTTTCCAGCTCTAAGGACTATGATTCAATGATCATTCTTTAGAAAGTGAATTGTGTGATGCTCATTTTACATGCAAAATACTAATTATAACATTTTGAATTTGTCTGCAAAGATCAAAATGATGATTAACCAAAACAAATAATTACAAAACCTTTAGGTTTGTTAGGCAAAAGGAAAAGGAGATATACCAGCCATAATATTTAAGGGAGATACATATGTATAGGTACTTTCTCATCTCTTTTGGCCTCTACTTTTCTTTCACTATTACACTCATGGTGTATAATTAAAGGACTCACCACAAATCCCATTGTGAGTTTTCAGAATACTGATTGCAACATCATGAATGTATGCATAGTTTACGGAAATGATAGCTTTCTAAAACTTTATCTTATACAGTTACATAAAAATGAGTTACATAAAAATGGATAGTTTAATGTTAGATTCTCAGGTCTTGGTCATCTTTAAAATAATAAACTGAATACTGAAAACCTTGTCTCATGTAATGGTATTGAAATTATTCTTTCTCACAAGAGCACTGTGGACATCTACAGGATGAACAGGAATCCAGACTACATAGCTCAGCAATTTCAGGAGAATCATGAGATCATATTTCATTAGATGTCCAGAGATAGAGGTGGATGAACATTTCCATCAGTGACTGCCCATCAATCCCCCATCTTGGTCTGTTGATCACATCTCCCTGTATTGTCTCAGAGTTGCTGAGAATCATCTAGAGGGAGCTAGCAAAAGCCTGGGAGACTGGAAGTTAATGTGACAGTTATCATAGCAATCCAATAAACATTGACAAAGCATTGTGTGAACCCTACATACATAAAAATTGGGAGAATTCAGCACCTGCTTAATGATTATTGCATATCCTGAATTGAAATCTAACATTTATTCCAAATTAGCTGTCTGTGCCCTATGTAATTCATTGCAGATGAAGAGAAGATGGTTGGCAGGTCTGTACTTTACTACAGCAATATAAATTTAAACGGTAAAGTGTGCTTTTAAATGTTGTAATAACACGGCAGTCTCAAAGTTGGAGGCAAACTGCCTTCTACCTTCAAAGACAGCAGAGGAAACATCTGTGATGGAGAAGCGTTTGGATGATAGCATGTTTTTATCTGAAAGTTAATTAGCACAGTTGTAACAACAAATGATACAAATCGATATCGTAGTATATCGGGAAAAAAAAATCAGTTTAGAGGTAGAATATAGATTAGGATCGAGATACAGGTTTTATTACTGTGGTTCTGATAAGTTGCAGATGGATCTAAAATTATGCTCACAGTGGGTGTTTTCCATTCAGAGAATGAGAACTGCTTGTGTCTACATAGCTATCTGGAACTCATTTATTTGATCTAAAACCAGGACCTAAAGCTAAGGCAGAAAACTGCCAGTAGCACATGTAATGAGTAAGGATTTAAATAAAACTTAGCAGTAGCAAGAGCTACAAACAAAAGTTTTAAACACTTTTCTCTTTTTCTTTCATAAAGTGGCTTTAGGCTTTTTTAGGTTCAGTGCATAGCCATTTGTGTGTGAAATTAGTATAACTAACTGCTAGATCTTTGCGAAGAGATATCGATATTGCTTGACTTTGACACCTGTTTGTCATCAAAAGTTTAGTGTTTTTGTCTTTACACATGATGATATCTTATTTTAGTCTAATTCTTCTAAAATTAAAATAAATCAGGGTTTAAAATGTATCTACAAATATTACCTGTTCAGTCTTCTGTAATGTTCTCTATTGAAAAGTGATAAGTTCTGGATTAGGGGCAGATCTTTTCTCCTTAGTGTTCTGAGGACACTAAGGAGTGTCATTTATTTGACATTTATTTGACAGTATGAGAAAGGCTATTTAGAATTAGTAAATATAAAATCTTTGCCACGACAGCAATAGAAAGGTGTAAATTAGTCTGATAATTAAACAAATATAAAGTTTATGAATTCTAAAAGCAAAGAAATGACTGAAAGCTGGAATTGGTAGCCACATATGTTTCCTTCATTAAACTCATGCCTCAAGCCCAGTCACTTCAAGGAAATAAAGTTCTATAAGCCAATTTGTACCATGAACCTATTATGTGCATTTAAATTTCCTGGGATTTAATCCTGCAAACTACTGCAAGTTCCTAACATAATGCCCTAAAAAGTTGAACACATCGTAGCTGTTCATACAACTGGAAATCTAATCTTTGGTCACTGCCATGATCTGTTAAATATGGTTTCAGTGTTGTTTTGTTGTGTTAATAAATAATAAAATAAAATTTTACACTGCCAATTTCAAATTCACTTTTCAGGATTTAGTTCTTGGGGAAAAAGTATTTTAGAATTTGTAATCACAGACTTCTCATGTGAGTGTTTAGTCTACAGTGCAACAAAAAGTCGCCAGGAATAAATTGCAGCTGTGAGGCGGTTGCCTCCCTTTCTGTGCTGTTTCTACTCTGCAGGCTACAGATTCTTGCATGTATTCTGGAAGTGACTTTAAAAATTTTCAGGACCTTATGAAACAATAAATGGTAGATTTCTATTTTTATTTTTTAAGTTAAAACTTCTAAATAATAAGCTTGTGTGTGAGAAAGGTAAGATCTACTTGAAAATAGCTCATCCAAAAGTTTGGATTCCTTGCTATAGACAAAAGAATTGTGACATGATTCACGTTCATTTGGA
Organism: Lagopus muta; assembly: GCF_023343835.1. Classification (NCBI taxonomy): domain Eukaryota; kingdom Metazoa; phylum Chordata; class Aves; order Galliformes; family Phasianidae; genus Lagopus; species Lagopus muta. Next base: position 25,721,192 of record NC_064435.1, read on the forward strand.
AAGCAATCCTTTTTCCTAAATTCCTGCAACAGATAATTCATTCAGCTTTATTATACAGTTCAAAATTTTAGAGAAAGTTGATAGAATTTTTCTTTGGTCTGGAGTTTCCAATACAGTCCAACTTTTTAACTCTTATCGTAGCTCTGATTCTTGTACCCAACTGCTTTGGTAAAATTTTACACATTGCATTGTGACATTTAGTTCAGTGATAGATCTGTAGTTGTATACACAGTCTGGTAGCAAGGATCTGATTCCAATACATTTAATTTAAAGCATATTACTTGTTTGAATGTCTACAAGTCATCACAGTAAGAATTACACATCCCTCTAGCCAGCTGATCTCTTTGATACTCACAGGCCTGATTCTCAGCTAAAATGTTTCTTACCATTTCTGACAAGGCTCATATAAGCTGGAACAGACTTGGCCATTATTTTAATGGTTTTATTTTACATTTTTCTTTGCAGCTTAGTGTAATTCTGTGTACAAGAATTTCATCAGCTTGGACAGTGAACTTTGGGAACGTGTAATCGAATTTTTGCTAATAAGAGAGCAGTTTTACTCACACTTGGTTCACACTACTGCAGAAAAGATCAGAGTTAAATTAGTATTTTAACATCAAGGATTAATAGATTTCTTTGTAACATTCAACCTAACATTTGACCCTTTTTTTTTAATCTTGATATTCTTGAATTCTTGAATTTCCCTTGAAATTCCTATTAGATGTACATTTCCAGCCACTTCAAAGACTACATCAGAGTTTCTTTTCATTATCCTTCCACTGCAATTTCATTTCTGCTTGAAATTTTCTTTGCAAATAGGGGCAGTGGGGTGATGAGAAATCTGGATCATGTTGATGCTAGGAGAACTTCTGTTGATTTTTGTTCTCCTTACTTTTAGAAAGCTATAATGTTTGTCCTTGGCTTTAGGGCTTCGCCAAGCACGTTTTGTAATTCTTAAGATTATTTTGTTGTAGATTCAGTTGTTTTCTAGTGAAGAGATGTTCTCTCATTGTCTATGGATCTTTGCAGTTTCTCTTCCTCTGAAATTTCTGTTTATTCTGTGCACCAGAGCACAATACTCAAATTAATCTGCCATAATTCAAATCATCATGAAAGTATTGCAATGAGCTAAACTATAAATTTTTTCTCTGTTATACTCTGTTCAACATGGTGTACAGAATTTGTGAAGTAGAACCTGACTGAGGCAAATTCGTAAATCACAGAATACTTTATATTCTTTTTTGGTATATCTGATAACTGTTTTTGTTATCTTGTTCTGGTAAATACTTTTGTATCTGAAGTGGTTTTAATTAGGCTTTCATAACCTTAAAAAACAAACAAAAACAAATTAAAAAAAAACGAACAGAAACCATCTCCTACATCTTACAAGAATGTAAGAATAAACTCAAAGGAGCTGCAGATTAGATCATTTTCAAGAAGCCTTTCAAAAGACATTAGAGAATGCCTTAATCTTGCCCTATTTAGGTCCAATCGTAAACCACAGAAAGCATGGGTGGACTTTTGATAACAGCCTATAATTGAATGAAGAACAGTGCAGGGAACTGAGATTACCACCCTCTGGGGAAATTTAAATATCTTTAAGCACATGGAAGCCATAATGATTGGCATTTTTATAAATGTTTGTACTGTAAAGATATTGTTAAATTGCCTTGCATCTTTTAGTGACAAAGAAACTCTCTCTTAAACCTTAAGTTATACTGCAGAAAGGTTAAAATGTTTTAACTCATCAGAATTGTATATAAAATCAATTATACACTGAGAAAACCTCACCAGAATGCATCAATAATTTAATTAACTGTAAATTGAACGATTAATCCAATGTAAATAACGTCACTGTACTAGCTGATAGTTACAAAGTCAGTGTTTCTGTCTGTCTGTTTTACAGCAATGTACACATAGCATAAGGAAAATATTATGAAAATATTTCATTGGAATTTGCTTTTTATTGGAATTCTTTAATCATTTTTATTTTAGGACAATGTAGTGCTACATTTCTGACTCAGATGCTCAGTCTTTTAACATATTTTTTATCTGATTAAATAAATCAGTTTTATATGAGTAATGGTTTTAATTTCTAAATAGATCCTTTTAAATGTTCATTGCATTTTTATAATACTTACATAATACAAAACATTCAGTGATTTTATAAGTTTAATTATATCCATTTCAATAATGCAAATGATGTCATTATTTTCCAGTTTATATTACTGTTTAAATGTTTGCAGGTGTGGATATATGTTTGTCAGTATATATAATTATAAAATGATGCATATGATTATTGTATTTATTTTTTACGTAGAAAGTATTTAAAGATTCGGTGTTTTGATAAATATGTATATCTGGAAAAAAAAAATAAAAGAGAAGAACTGGGATTGTACAATCTGGAGGAGACCCAGATGAGACCTTATCACTCTCTACAGTTGCCTGAAAGGTAGTTATAGTGAGGTGGGGGTCAGACTGTCCAAGGAACTGGTGAATCTCCATCCCTGGAGGTTTTCAAGAAGAGGGTAGATGTTACTCTTGAGGCCGTGGTTTAGTGGAGGCTTGGTGGTGATGTGCTGACAGTTGGATCAGATGACCTTAGTGCTCTTTTCCAACCTTGATGGTTTTATGATTCTGTATGTTACCAATTGCTCACCTTTCAAAGAAAAGCTTGTGATAGTAGGAGTCACACTACCGCAGTGTCATTTTTGGATATTTTTTTACAGTGATGATTAACAAATTGATCACATTTTCCCTGTTATCTCCAAAGGAAACTCATGGAGGAATTAATCATTCTTAATTAGTCTGCTTTTATAAAAAAACAAGACCAGTATTCTCATCCTGGCTTGTATCAGGAGTGGTGTGGTGAGCAGTACTAGGGAACTAATCCTGCCCCTGTACTCACCACTGGTGAGGTTTCACGTTGAGAACTGTGTTCAGTTTTGGGCACCTCAGTACAGAAAGAACATTGAGGTGCTGGAGCAGGTCCAAAGAAAGGCAACAAGGCTTGTGAAGGGCTTGCAGAATATGTCCTTTGAGGGCAGACCAAAGGAACTGGGACTGTTTAGTCTGGGGAAGAGGAGGCTGTGCGGAGACCTTATTTCAAACACCTGAAAGATACTTGCAGTGAGAGCGGGGCTGGTCTCTTCTCAATGGTCACAGGTGACAGGATGAGGGGAAATGGCTTGAAGTTCTGTCAGGGGAGGTTTCAGTTGGATATCAGGATAAACTTCTTTATAGAATGGGTGTTAAGCACTGGAATATGTTCCCCAGAGAGGTTGTTGAGTCACCATCCCTGGATGTTTAAAAACCGTTTGGATGTGGTGCTCAGAGACATGATTTAGCAGAGGGTTGTTAGGATAGTATGGTTAGGTTGTGGTTGGACCTGATGATCTTTAAGGTCTTTTCCAAGCTGAGCAATTCTATGATTCTGTGACAAATTCTCTTGCATAATGAAGGATTTGTAGAAGTTGCATTAGAACTCAGGTGTTGTAACGTCACTGGTAGAACTTTCTATTGCAGATATAACCTTGTTCTACAGTTATCGCCATGCTGTGATTTTACTGAATGTAACAGTAGCTACTTATACCAGATGTTCAGTACCTACATCCAGTGATCATTTTATTGTAATCTTATTAACTTATTTTTAAGTTCACACTTTTTTCCATAATGTCTACAATACAGAATTTCCTCCCAGTTGTGAATATAATTTAATGAAAGTTCCAGTCATAATGAGATCAAGGGACATGACTGATAGGTTTCCACATCATACCTGATTCTTCAGAAAGTATGAAAGCAGATAGGATTCTGTTAGTCCTGCCTAAAGCAAAACAAGCAACAACAAAAACAAGTTCAAATCCTAAAAAAATGCAGCTGTAAGAAATAGAATGGGTTTGTTTTATTTTAAGCATTAATATTGAGAGAACTGGTTGTTTAGTAGCATTTATTATGGTGTTTTATGTTTCATAAACAATTATTTTTCCTTCATTTTTTCTTTTATTAATATGCACACAAATGTAGATAGATACATGCAATTAATAAAAATCTTCTGATGCGATTTATAGGAAGGGAATATGCTGCACTGTTAGCTTGCTGAATCGCAGAGATTTGAAGAATTTTTTTAACCTAAGTTTGAATGACAATTTCCTTATAATTTGTGACTAAAATTATCACTGAGAAGCTGAAGTCCTTCCACAGCAGAAAGCTGAGGTGAGAACCTGGAAACTGCAGGACAGCAGCAAGCAGTGCCAGATATTGAGAATTCTTTACAGAAATGTCTGAAGGATAATCTAGAAGATCTTAATTTGAGCACTTACTATAACAATTACTTTGTGTGGATCACAGAGATGTCATGATTTAAGTCAGAGACTGACTTCTGGATAGAAAAGTATGTTTTGTTTAGAAGAGATAAGTCAAGGCAAAACAAAAACAAAACAGTTATACCTTAATAAGAAATATCTTTTTAGCACTCTGACATCCAGGCAGGAATTGAGAAGCAGATATCTTGAAAACACACCTTTACCAGCTTGCATAGAGAGGAGAAGTGAAAAGAAAAGAGACTGATTCCTAGAATCTACTGAAGCTAGTTTGATCAGTAAACAGAGACAACAAAAGCATCAGTGAATCAGTTCCAAAAATAGCATGGAAGAATAGAGAAGGTTTGACATATGAAAAACTTTAAAATACAGAGGAAGATATTACAGATAGCATTTCCTAGATATGATTAAGTGATTTCTAAAAATGGATGATGATCTATCTATACTTGGAAGCCGAGTTCGTGTAAGTGACTGTAAAATGGCAAAGTTTGTGGTTTTAGGAAGAAGCAACAGTAGTACCAACAGATAGACAATAATTTTCAAAAAAGCATAATTTTATGCACTTCTGGGCCTGGTAGAAAAGGTCTCCTGGGAAGATAATCTAAAAAATAAATGAATGAAGGGGAGTTTGCAGTTACTGAAAGAGAATACGTTAACAGCAGATTGACAAACAATTACTTTGGGAAGGTATAGCAGGAAATACACTCAGAGACAGAAATGGATGAGTCAGGCTTCAGAAATAGGGCACATGAAAGCATTGGGGAAAAAAAATCTGAGGGTATTGGAGAATTATACAAGAATGATAGGATAATAGAGTTGTGTGTTAATCCATTGCTTAGCAGGAAAGAATAAGAAAAAAACAGGTTAAAAAATTCTCTTCAGTTCTGCAGGCAAATATTTAACAAAATAACATTACCTAGAGGAACAGAAACAGAATTTGGAAGGAAGAATTTACAATAATATTACTGTAACATGATGTATTCATGTTGACAGGTTCTAGTTCAATTTCCCTGAAAGATTTAGAAAATCTAGCAAAGTTGATCCCTGACCCACTAACAAACATAGAATGTAACTTAAATAAATAAACAAGCAAATAAATAAATAATTAAATGGAAGAATAACTTGTGGAATTATGGATGAATCTGTATAACATCAACATCTGGAAAATTATTGGAACAAATTATTAGGTATTCGATATGTTGGTACCTAGAAGATAAATAATAAAACCAACCGATATGTTTTTGTCAATAGCAGTCCCATCAACATATTCTAATTGCTGTTTTAGAAAAAGGGTTAGTTAGATATGGGAAAAGATAGGATTAATTTTGGCTTCAAGTAAGGTTTTTTACACTTTCCTCTAAGCAAAACATGATCTGGATGAAATTTAAACAGGGTACATAACTAGTTGAAAACTGTACTGAGAAACTTATTGGAAGCTGAGTTATCAGTGGCTGCTAGTCCTGGTTTTGTTCAACACTTTCACAAATGAGAAACAGAGTAAAAATCATAATTTATAAAATTACATATGAAAGCTGAGATTTTGGAAACATTTTGAACAATGATAAAGAAAGATCATTGTGAAATAGATTATTATATTGAATGGAATGGAATAGAATGGAGTAGAACAGAATAGAGCACAGTAGGGCAGAGCAGAACATTTGGAAGGGATTTTCGAAGATCATATAGCCCAACTTCTTGACCACTTCAGCACTAACCAAAAATCAAAGCATATTAATGAGAGTATTGTCCAAATGCTTCTTGGACTGTGACAGGCATGAGGTATCAACCAGCTGCCACAAAACCTGTTCCAATGTTTCACTGCCCTAACTTTTCCTAATGTCTATTCTGTATCTCCCCCTTTTACTGTGCCATTCCCGCATGACCTGTGCAGGAATTGGAGATTTGAGATCGTTTGTATCACTGTGCAGAAATTCATTGATAAAAGAGTACAAAATGTGGACGGAAAGCTGAAATTCATGAATAAAAAGTGTAGGAAATAAACTAGGTGCTTATTTAGAAGAACAATGTCTGAATGTCGCAGAGGACCACAGACTTTTTGAAAGCTAAAATACAATGGCTTTAAAAAAGAAATATCAGATATTATTTCAGCTGTTTTAACTAGAATGCCATAAGCGGTGTTGATAAGTTAATAGTTTTAATTTGTATGAAGTTGGTGAGGGCTTGGCTATGAAGTAATGTGTCTACTGTTTGCCTGAACACTTTAAAAGACCTTAAAATTAAAAAAATTACAGAGAGCCTACAAACAGTAGGGGAATCAACTCTTTGAAAGGGTAGATAACAGCAGGACAAGGGGAAACAGTTTGAAGTTGATGGAGGGAAGATTTAGGTTGGATGTCAGGGTGAAGTTCTTTACAGAGAGAGTGGTGAGGTGCTGGAACAGGCTGCCCAGAGAGGTTGTGGATGCCCCGTCCCTGGAGGTGTTCAAAGCCAGGCTGGATGGGGCCCTGGGCAACCTGGTCTAGTATTAAATGTGGAGGTTGATGCCCTGCTTGTAGAAGGAGGGTTGGAGATTTATGATCCTTGAGGTTCCTTCCGACCCTGGCTATTCTGTGATTCTGTGATTATGTAAAATTACACTATGATCAGAGGAGAGCTTCAAATTTACAAGAAGGATAAGAATGGGTTACCATTGTTCCAGGGGAAGGTTAGATTACATATCAGGAAGAATAATGGAAAGGATGATTAGGTACTGTAGCAGGCTGCCAGGAAAATGGTAGAGTCTACATCTCTGGTGGAACTTAAGATATGTCTTGATGCAGAAATCATGGACGTGCTTAAGTGCTGGACCTGTTTAGTCTTAGATGTTGATTAGATTTGATTTTAAGGGTCTTTTGTAACATTAACGATTCTATGATTCCATGTAAATTCACTTTTGAGTGGAAGACGTTATTTGATTTGGTCTGAATGCTGGAACACATGATAACTTCCATTATGTAAAAAAGGCTTCCATTTTGTAAAATATTACTATAGAAAAAAAGAAAGATGTCATGTGGGTAAAGAGCAAATTCTTAGCTACTTGTAAGAGAACAAGCAAACAAACAAAAAACAACAACAACAAAACCAATGCAACCAACCAACCAACCAAAGCCCAGTAATTCAGATTTGTTACTAGAAAAAAAAATTTGTGAATGAAATGCAGGAAAGCTGTAATCAGTAAACTGTGGACTAAACTCTCAACCAACCTTCCTTTTCTATAATCCTTTGCAAAATAGTAATTTCCATTATTTCAGTGTTCTTCAATTTGATCTTTATATTTGGGAATCGGACAAGTTACCTTCAATGTGTTGTTTTCCAAATTAATCTATTTTTCCAAATAGGTTTAAACACAGAGAGACAGGGAGCTCCTGAATTGGCTCAGGAAGAGTCACTTTTCAGACTGCTGCTATTTATTCTACCACAGATACTCTCTCAGCAGTTCTGCATGAACATTTCTGTCTTGCAGATGCTCCAGATGTGCATATGGAGCAGAAGTCTCTCTGTTGTGGACTGAGAAAATCACCTCTCCAGGCTTCTATTTGGTTATTCTGGGACTATTTGATGGAAATGGCAGCTGCTGTATCTGAACATTACACATCAGAGCTAGCTGAAATCACAGATTTGTCCCACAGGCAATTCCAGTACTGTGACATTTGTTTTCTATCTGTCTTCCTCACTAGATCGGATCCCTCTGTCACATTGGTTTCATTTAGGTTAGACAGCAGTTCTTTATCGAAGATATAACAGGTATTTCACGACTGACTGACAGCAAATAGCACTGGATATTCCATTTACTTGCATGACTTTTATTTTGGAATAAGTATATAACTTCTGAGATTATTCTTGATTTGTGTCTGTGTTAGCAAAAGGACTATAAGCATCAAGCTCTGTGATTCAGTGGGAAAACAGAGCTTTATATCATAACTGTTAATCTTTCTTTAGCGAAAATATTTTCTATTTTCATTTAAAAGCTGAAAGGTTTATATGAAACACAGGTTGATATTTTGTTTTGATTGATGACTAAATGCATTTCTATAGCCACGCTAATCTGAGTTGCTCCAATAAAGGGAAAAAGGGGGAAAAAAAAAGAATAGAAAAGACAATGAGGAGCTGCAGTAATGTAATATTTTGTTTAGTTTGCTCTGTACAAATGATAGACAGTACTAACAGGCCTGCAATTTTTAATTTGTTTTTTTTTTTTTCTATTCTTTTTGAAGTTGAAATGGTTATGTAAAAAGCATGTTTATTTGCTCTTACTTCTGGTAAAACAGCCATATTTTAACTTTAGTCCATTATACTCTCTTTGTAACAGTTTATTTTTTCTGAAAAATAAATAGTAGATCTTTGTTTTCCAGTCTGTTTTTACTAAAGTTGTAGAGTTCCTTGAAAACATTTAAGTATTTAATATATATTTATACAACTTATAGTATTATAAGTAGTTTTGTGGATAATGAAAGAAATCTCAGCAAAAATTCTGACAATTTATACGACAACAGTAACCATGTTTCCTCATCCATTGCAATGTTTTTGATTCTGGTCCAAAGAACAACAAATATATTTTTCATTATTTATTTATCTTCATTGATTAGTTTTGTGTTTCACTTCTGTTTGAAATATTTCCAGATATTTCACTTATTTGGAGGTATGGGGGAATTCCCAAATCTATCTTATATTCAGTTTACTTAACAGTACATAGTTAGATGTTCTGATAAGCATTTCCTAGCTTTATATGTTTTTCCTTCCTTTCCTCAGTAGACCTTGGGCAGAAAACCTTAGATGGGATTGTAGCAGAGGGATTCTAGAAGTACCCATTTATGGGAAAATCCACTTGAGCTTGGTTCCTTGTCCTGACACTACTGCTGTGATGGTTTTGTTTTTGAAGGAGTACGACAGGTCACTGTCAGGGCATCCTCAGGCCCTATAAGTAGTGAACTAAAGTAAGACCACATTATCCAGCAGGCTCTCCTTCCTTTCTGCTCCAGATAAACATTTCTATCATTTCAACTTGCATCTTTATCTCCTATACCTAGAACTGGATTTGTTGATCTCCTTTTCGTGGTGAATGTCACACAGCTCTACTGTCACACAGCCTCCCATCTGGAGAGCTGTTTCTACTATGCTGGTTTCATGCATGACTTTAATACTCCTCAGGGCTTTGGCCCTGTTATTCAGTACAATTACCTATTTTAAGCACTGTGTAACTTCTAGCAGTACCAGGGTATGTAACAGAATGAGGAAAATAATATTTTTTGATAGCATCAACAGTTTGCTTTCTTTTTTTTTCTTTTTTTTTCATGAAAAAAGATGATGTTTTAATTTATTTGCATGCTTTTAAATTATAGCAAGTTCTTATTAGAGGAAGTTTTATTATACTGCAGCCTCAAGTAAAGCAGACATGCCACTGATTAAGTAATTTACTGTTTTGCCTTTTTGTTTTCTTCAATTTAATCTAGAACATCTCAGTTGGACAAAGAGTGCTCTTTGTAATTTTTCTTTATGTCAGCTTGCATATGTGGAAACAACAATAGCAGAAAATGACAGCTAATGTTTAACCCTGTTTGAAGCTTATTATGAGCCAGTCTTACAACAGTAACTAAATTCAATGTTTAAAACAGCAGAAGGGGGATAGGGCACTTGTATTCTGAACAAATAAACTACACTCTTACCTGGTTAAAAAAAGAAGAAAAAAAAGGCTATTACTGTAAATAAAGGTGGCAAGGATGAGGAGGAACTGAGAAAACAGGGACAAAATCAATTTTCTGTTATCAACAAGAAGATTATGTAGGCCAAGGTATGATTTCAGTCAGCACTGTTAACTCTGCTCTGGCCTTTGCAGCTGTGGTAAGACTCAGAGTCCAGCAGCCCTGTGGAGGTGGTGGCTCTTGATTTCTGCTGACTCTGCAGCTTCATGGCATTAATGAGCCTTTGAAAAAGGGAAATACAAAGTGGCAGGGAGGAGAAAGAAGAGAAAATTTTGTCAAAAACAGGAAAATGAATGAAAGGCACAAAGTTGTTAGAGTAGAAATCACAGAGTGGCTGAAGATTGAAAGGCATCTCTTCTTGCCTTGGGGAGTCCGGAACTGGAAACAGTGTGGTCTCTGGACCATACTGATAAGATGATAGGAAGTATACTACAAAAGTGGAAAAAGGAATCCCATAAAAAAGGCAGCATTAGAAGCAGGACAACTGTCCAGAACTTAGATGAGGCCTGGGCTAGTAAGACTTTGTATGATGGGCCTAAGGAGAGCTGGCTTGGGTGGCTTCATGGGAAGCAAACAGATTTACAAAGGGAATAGCAAGAATAAAAAAAACAGTTCTCCTTAGGACTTGTCTTTTTTTCTTTGTCCAGGAATGCTTTGCACACATTCATGTGAATGCATGTGCAGTTTTGGAGAGTGAGCAAATATCTCCTAGATGTTCTGTAGGTGTACTTAGGATGTCTCAGGCACTCAGAGAAAGTGCATTATGAGTTGGGTTGAGTCCAAAAGATGTGTGCCCATACCGACGTGCTGCTGAGTTTGAACAGGTGTACTTTTTATCTCAAGAGGACCTTGTTAATTTAGGTGTAGCTCCATGTAAAGCGTGTACATCTTGTTTGGCTTGTACAGATAAATTCCTCATTTCCTGCACTGTGCAGACTCACGTGGGTTGTTGCCAGGAGGACTGTAATGTGGCATGGAAACTCTCGACATGGTAAAGACAAGGAAGGAGGCTAGGGCAAAGCTGAAGTGAAGAAGTGCTGCACTCAGTTTTAGCGCTTTGAATTCCCAGGAAAGGTAGTGAAAGAGAAGAGGCAAGATTTTCTTACAGCTTTTAGAGAGGCCAGAAGGGGTCTAAGTAGGAGTAATCCTGACTCACATGTGAAAGTTTATGAGTACAATAGACTTGTGAGAAAGGAGTGGAGGCAGGTGGGTGACTGAAGGGAAAGCCTCAGGAAGAATATCAATCAGGATTTCAGAGACAAGTGGGCACATAAATGGAAGTAAAGTATACGATCACATGAAAGACTATAAAATACACATTTTTTAAGAAGGATGACTGTTTAAATAGCTGGTTCATATAAGAATTTCTGATTCTTCTAAACTCAGAATATATTGCGATTTACTGCAATTTATTTAATTCACAAACAAGCTGTGGTGAGGCAAGGTGCATTTGGTGTCAGCTATTTGTATATTCCTATTTCTATGCAATCAAAGGGCAAATATATCTAGTTGCTGAAGATTTTTCCAGCTGCAGTTTCTCCTTTTACAGTGTAATCACCACACACCTGCTTTAGAACATACTTCAGGTTGATCATATCAATTTAGTTCTGCTGATGGTTGCCCGTGTGTTTTTTTTTTAGACTTTCATGATGCTCTAGGCTAAGCAATAGGTAGCTCAATATCATATTTGTTTTGTAGTGTAAACAGCGAAGTGCATATATGTTCCTTATACTCGACAAAGTTATAATCAGCCTCCTAATGCCAATCCACCAGTTGCTTTTAGAAAAAACAAAACAAAACAAAACAAAAAAAACCCTTTTCTTTAAAAAACAAAACAAACAACACACAAGAAAAAAACTTTTCTTTCTCCTTCCTCAAATTTAGAAAAATGTTTGACAATGATTTGAGAATTATTTACAAATGTTAGAATAATGTATAGAAAAATAATTAGGAATGAGGCAGGCACCACTCATGTCTTGCTTGACGCAGGTTAAGAAATAAAATACTTCACACAAATAATGTGTACTGTAAAATGTACTGCAGGCTTGGATCATATTTAGAGAAAAATTAAATTTTTGGCTTAGAAATACCTTTGCTTATGTAGATCTTGCATAAATTTAAGCACGTGATATTTTGCTATTCATTATTTTTGTGTCTAATATCATACTCATACCCCACTTCTCTTTGTCCCTCTCTGCCCCTCTCCCTCCTTTCTTCTCTATAATCTGTTTCTTTAGTGTTTTTTCCTGACATTCAGTATTTTATGTTGTACAGCAGAAGCCTCCAAGAGTTAAATCTACCACCTGGGACTTGATAACTTCCTTTGTTAGAATTGTGTGTCATTTTAAACCTATATTATCTCAGTCACATTCCTCCACAAATATCAACACCAATTTTCTCTGCACGGTGTGCACTTTCTCTGATTTACATATTCTTACGTCTTAGAGTTGTCAGTTTTCCTAGGCACTTCAGTTTTATCATTTCTGCTTTGCTTTTGAAATGGTATTGAATAGTATTGCCTAGGCTGTATTGTAAAATACTAGTTTGACATCATGTTGTTTTCAGTGGTGGGCTTTTGAATTGTATCTGCAACGTACAACTACACATTTTGTCTCAGAAGCAATAGCAAAATGTTACTTTATTTTAAGTACTATCATCATGGAATTAGAAGAGTATGCATTGCAATTTAAATTCAAATCTCATCTGTCCTATTGCATTTCTTGACTTTTTTTGTATGCATCTGTACTAAAGACAGCACTGTCAAGGTGGCTGGAACTGGATCAGAAACTGATCTGCCTTGACAGTTGTACCATCTGGAAGCTCTTACCTTTTGAAAGTGAAAGATGTGTTTGTGTTTTCAAATAAGAGATATTTTGATTTGGATCTGCAGCTGTGACCAAGCGGTACTTGGCGCATATTAAGTGGTGGATGGTGCAAAAATGACTTCAAGGCAGGTTGGTTTCTCACAGAGCCAGTCTCTCAGCATAGGTGAAAGACTGTAAGGTCCGTGCTCTGACTTGTACTGGTTGCTTAAGGTGCCAGGGGCTTTTAGGACAACAGCAGTTTTGCTTTCTTTTGCCTGGCATTTCTGCTTGATATATGTTTGCTAGCTGGAGCTGCGAAGAGCTTGGTGCAAGCTGTCAGAATTGGAAGGTTGAATACATTTCATGATCTAAAATCGGGTGAAAATTACTGTTGATTCTAACTGCCTGGAAAGCACTGAACCTAAATGGAAGTGTGAGTTGTTTGCAGTATTATCATTACTTAATAGATATAGAGGCAAAATAATACAAATGTCATAGATGGACTTTTTTGTTAATGGTGTAGAGCTGCACCCCACCCTTCAATGGGCTGCTGTCAAGTCTGAATTTACCTTCAGTGTCACTTAACATTTTGCTAGCTGTTGTTCTCCTCCAAACAGTGGTATACATTTTTCACAACTCATACAGTATCTATTTCAAAGCAGCATGTGAAATAATAATAATAAAACGATTAGATATTCTACTGCTGTATTCACAGAGAGAATGAATGGTAGCTGTTGGGTAGCCAGTAAATGGCACAGGGATGTGCCAGCTGCCACCACCATCATCAGATAAGAAGAAGAGATGAGACAGAAGACTTACTAAGCGTGTCTGTAGCCCAGCACTGACTCTGCAGGAGTTGCTGCTCATTATACAGGGGAACCTGTGTGAAAATAATGGCAAATTAGAAAATGTAATAACCAAGATGTAGTAGGCAGAGGGCTATGAGGCATTTCTGTGTATTTTATCAGCAACTGACTTGTTTTCACATGCTTGGTTTTGGTTAAAGAAGCTCATGTCACAAGCAATGAAGTAAAACACAGCCTTAGGTGACATCCTTCTGCCTACCATCCACGAGGACCTGCGGGTATTAAAACAACATGCATGATAGAGTGGCATCGCTCTGTCCACGTTTGTGTCCACATCTCCACATTTTGTGTGGAAGACTCATTTGGAAGCATTCCTTGAAATGAAATTACAACAAATAGTGGAATCTGGAGTGACTTTTGCAGGTTATGCTTGTTAATTGGCACTAGAGCATCTAAGAGATGTGATAACCTTTAAATAATTCTTCGTTATTATATTAACTAACACCAGCATATGTATTTCTATGACTGTAATAGGTCTGGGGATCTTCTTCACAATCCGAGTGTTTTGGTTTTGTTTGTTTGTTTGTTTGTTTTTCTTTCTACTTCTAACTGAAGACTGCTACACTAATGTACTTTCCAGGGAGTTCCTGGCCAGGATACTAAATATGGCTGTTAACGAATTTTCAGTTGGGTTGGGCTGTTGTTTTAGTGTTAATAAGAGGAGGAACAACTACCATTTATGTAAGAAGTAATCCAAGTGATGCTTTCAGATAGAAACTGTTTAAGATAAATTGCAAATAGTAATAAAAAGAGATATCATGAACTATGTAAAGAAATAAATATGTCCTGAATTCAGTACTACTGAGTGTTCTGTATCATCATAAGTAATTTGTTATTTTTTATTATCTCAACCATGGAAAGTAAAAACCGAGTGGGGCTATGTGTCTTTTCTAGACTTCTGACTGATCAGATAGAGTTAGTGTTATCTGGTTGGAAAGCAGACTGCAGCTACTCTGTAGTATCATGGAGACCAAACAGTGTTTGACAGTCATTTCAGTGGCAGCAAGTTGCAGACTGTTATTCTGTAGCTTTCACTAAGGTTAGTCCTAGTTTTGTTTCTACATTATTTTTTTTAATTTTGAACAAAGTTCACTGCATCCATCAATGCTTTGCTGTTTTCTTTGGATGCATTTTTCGTAGTTATCAACATAGCTACAAAGCTGGCACCACCAAAAAGTAGCACCAAACTTCCTTGGAGAGTCCAGCATTTCATGGTTACTATTTTTCAGATGTCCATTGAGAAAGGTGAACTCTTAGAAAAGCAGAATGTAATTCTACCTTGCTGTCACATTTTGAAGAGGCATACAAAAGGTCAAAGTGTTCCTGCATACCAGAAGCACTGAAGGGCTGATGAAGGACATTGCCTGCATAGACAGGATTGAGTAATCCATGAGGGAATAAACCAATTAAAGTAGTAGTTTCATGGCCCGGAGGTTGTTGAACTGAACAAAATTGTAACTAGGTAATCAGAATTTAGACATCTTTTACAAACACTCCAAAGCATTACAAAAATTATGATTTAAGAAAAACACTATTTCTGAAGTATTCTTTTCTGACAGCTTTTCTAATTCATTTTTTTCTTCTCTGTCAAATGGTTTGTCATAGTCACCTAGGATGGGGTATTACATAAATGCTAGTGATGACATCAAAGAAAAATCAAGATTTACAAACATGTTAGTGCTTATTTGTTGTATTTTGAGAAACCAGTCCGATATTGTGATTGCTCAGACTAAACAAAAGCATTTTCTTCATCCAGACTGTTAAATACCATTGTGATGAAGGCTGCAAGTAAGATTGTCCTTCTGCATTGACCTTTCTAAAGCTGAACATGTCAGATTTTCATCACAGATGGCATTGCTTAGAGGTTCTTTGTCAGATCCCCTGTCACTGAGACTGCGTTTGAATTTTGTGTCAGTACAATTGAGACTGATAAGAACATGAGTTCTTATCAGTCTTATCTTATTCTTAATCTGTGCATTAACTGAAAATGTATCTCTCAGAATCATCTATCATACTATTATGTATTAGAAAGTTTATAAAAATTTTGCCAGAAAAATCAAGTAAAATGAGAACTGTTTTTCCAAATCCAACAGTTTATAGTTTATTTAAACACTGAAAATATTTCAAAAAGCAGAGTTTATCAATTTTTCATCAAAATGGCAGTAAGCAGTTGACACAATTTCTCAGTGTTACTTTTAAGCATTTTGCAAGAGTAAACATCTGGTGAGGCCACTTTAATCCCAATTTTAATAATATCCCATTTAGATAATAAACTTCTGACTTTCCTGTGCTTCAAGCTAAGCCTTTCCTCATATGCAAGTCTGCCTGCATTTGTCACACACAAAAGAGGACATCTGGGTCTGGATTTAATTCTAAATTTCCACAACCACGTGTTGAAAAAACATACACTCAATACTCTGTGAAAACCAGTGTGTTTACAGTTCATGTTATTAATTGAATCATTGGTGTCTATGAGACCTTGGGTGTTACAAGCAACATTAAAAGCATTACTTAGCTCCATTAAAGTCCTGTAAAACAAGCTTAGTCTTTACAGATTTTGTTGTAAAGATGGAAAATGCTGAAATGAAAGTCAAGGTATTATTGCTGGAATGAGTTACAGTAGAGTGATAGTATTTAAGGCGTCATATGGATCTATAGGCTCTGTCACTGATAATAAGGCATAAAAAATATCTGTTAAAAACTGTGCTGTGTGAGACTCCCTAGCTAAATTTAATGCTCCTACCTAGCTGCCGATTTGTGACATTTTTTAATGTAGTGAAAAACCTACCAAGGATATACCATAATAAAACTTGATGCCAGAGTAAACAGAAGTGCAAGTATGTTTTATCAAATTAAAATTATTTTAAACAATAGAAAGGGGGACAAGTACCCGTAAAGGACAGCAAGCAAAGCCAAGAGATAGTCATTTTGAAACATTTTGAAATAATGAGGAAATTAATGTAGCTTTAGTTAAAATGAATTGTAATTGCACTGTGACATTAATAGCTCATTTCTATTTGGCTGCAAACACAGTGAAGGCATGTAATAATTTAACTTAATCAGACAAGTACCTGTAGAGTCCATCTGCAATTCCAGTTGGAAAATTCATGCTTTTTCCTTTTATCAACTGATTAACATAATTGGAGAAAAAAAAAATAAGCAGTTCATATTTGCATCGCTGTAATGTTTGGTCATGTGCAACCATCTGTGAATATATATATTTTATAGACCTTCATATATATTTTATACTTCAAAGAAGTAATGAATTATGTGCACTATGAAAATATGATCATCATTTTAAAAAAAAATCACTCTCAAAAAAAAACCTCAGCAAAACAAAACATAGAAAACAATCCTTCATGACATAACTATCCTCTTGAGTTAAAAATATTTAATGAAGAAATGCTCACAGTACTTTGCTCGTATACAGTTCCACCTGACCTACTGAGCTATCCTCCTGAAGAGACCTTGATGTGATTTTTCAGGCCTTTGATTTTAGCTGATTTCCAGATTATAATTTTTTGCTTGATACTGAATATATGTTCCACTATTTGATTTCGCAAAATATATCTATTTGAGAAATGTATGTATATATCAGAAGTATTTGATATACTTCTCTGGCCTTAAATAGCTTAAGCTACTGTTTGAGGACATCTCAAGATCTGTTGTTCTGTTTGCTTTCTGTGTTATTCTTCTCTCTGTGACATCTACAAGTCTACCACTTTGAAAAGCAAAGTGTTCTGTTCAAAGGAGGTCACAGTGATTTAAAGATTTGCTGATTTGTATCTCAGGGGTGAATGCTTCCTTTGCTTGCCTGCTATTCTGTTTAGGATTTCATCTTATTTTCCTTGTGTTCTTTTCCTTAATTTGTCTGAGTCTATGCCTTTTAAGCTATTCACATTCACTGTAGTATGTATTGTATACAATCACTTCTGAAGAAATTGGGAGATGTAATGTGACAAAGCAGACTGTTACAAGGGCAAAAGCTGGTAACAGAGATCACATTCCTTCAGCTTCCACGGACAAGTATCATAGAATCATAGAATGTTTTGACTTCGAAGGAACTTTAAGGACCATCCAGTTCCAGCTCCACAGCCACGATCAGGGATACCTCTGATCAATTCAGGCTGCATGAATTTTTGTTTTAAAATAACTATGCCAACATGCTGGAAAAATAATTCATATAATTCAAAATAATTCAAATCATTTGTGTTGGAAGGTACAGCTTGGGACACCAAGCTGAGTGGTGCGGTTGACACAGTGGAAGGAAGGGATGCCATTCAGAGGGACCTTAGCAGGCTTGAAAGGTGGGCCTGAGTGAACCTAATGAGGTTCAACACAGCAAAGTGCAAGGTTTTGCACTTGGGCCAGAGGAATCTCAGGCATCCATACAGACTGGAAGGAGCGGTCCTTGAGAGCAGCCCTGCCGAGAAGAAACTGGGGGATGAAAATCTTAACATGAGCCAGCAGTGTGCTCTTGCAAAGCAAATGGTATCCTGGGCTCCATCAGAAGAGGGGTGGCCAGCAGGGACAGGCAGTTGATTGTCCCCCTCTACTCTGCTCTTGTGAGGCCCCATCTGGAGTACTGTGTCCAGGTTTCACCCCCAGTACAAGAAAGACAGAGCTGTTGGAGAGGGTCCAGAGGAGAGCCACAAAGATGATCAAGGGACTGGAGCACCTCCCCTACAAAGACAGGCTAAGGGAGCTGGGCTTGTTCGGCCTGGAGAAAAGAAGGCTGCAGAGTGACCTCATTGCAGCCTTTCATTACCTAAAGGGAGCCTACAAACAGGAGGGGAATCAACTCTTTGAAAGGGTTGATAACTGCTGGACATGGGGAAATGGTTTTAAGTTGATTTAGGTTGGATGTCAGGGTGAAGTTCTTTACAGAGAGAGTGGTGAGGTGTTGGAACAGGCTTCCCAGAGAGACTGTGGATGCCCCATCCCTGGAGGATTTCTAAGTCAGGTTGGATGGGACCGTGGGCAACCTGGTCTAGTATTAAATGTGGGGGTTGATGGCCCTGCATGTGGCAGGGGAGTTGGAGATTCATGATCTTTGGGTCCCTTCCAACCCTGGCTATTCTGTTCTTCTGTACCATCATCTTATCCAAGTCCCCTACAGTGAACAGGGACACCCACAGCTAGACCAGATTGCCCCATCCCGCTTGACCTTGAATGGCTCCAGGGAAGGGGTATCCACCACATCTCTGGGCAACCTGTGCCTGACCACCTATACTGTAAAAAATTTCTTCCTTATATCCAAGCTAAATCTCCTGTCCTCCAATTTGAAATAATTTCCCCATGTCCTATCACAACAGATTCTGCCAAAAAGTCTGTCCTCTTATTTTTTATAGCTCCCCTTTAGATACTGACAGGCTGCCACCCAGTCACCTCGGAGACTTTTCCAGGGCAAACAGTCCATGCTCTCTCAGCCTGTCTCCATAAGGGGAGGTACTCCACCCCTGGGATCATTTTTGTGGCCTCCTCTGTACGTACTCTAACAGGTCAGTGCTGTACTGAGGACTCCACACCTGGATGCAGTACTCCAGGTGAGGTCTCACCAGAACCCATCTATTTTTAGAATAGAGAAATATTCATTTTTTAATATCAAGATTGCCTGGATATTTGTTAAAAATAGTTTAAAAGATAAAAATAGCTTTAAAAGATAAGGTTTCCTGTTATTTCCTAACGAGGGCAGAATTTTACAGGAAGAGAAATGAAGGTAATTATTTGTAAGGATTTTACATTTAATTCAAGTGTTCCATTATGGAAAGAGACACATACAGAACTTGGTGTGTCAGATGCCCTATGTACCCTACTGAAACAAACAGAATAAAAAGCTCATTCTGGCATTGCAAGCAGATTTTTTTAAATTGCATGACAGAATACTGGCTGAGGTTAAGTTTGAAGGGATGCATATGTGTCTTCCACCTATCTGGACCTTATGTGTGCAAATGAAGTGTTTATATAAACAACCCTTGAGCCAATTCACTGTCCCAGGCTTCAGTAGCAGACTTTTGATACATGTCTCTCAGATTTCTTTTTTCCTTCAGTTCAGCACTCATTAAAACCAAACAAATATTTTCCAGTCCCTTCCAGCCCTGACTGGTCCATATTAGAGCCACTGCAGGTCCAACTCCTGCTATTTGTCAGTCTCTGCTGCTTTGCTTTTTTTTTTTTTTTTAATTAGGATTTGTGCTCTGTTCCCTAGAGGCATCAAATACCAGACCTCTTGAACTCTTGTGATGTATATCTCTTATATATACAA
Source organism: Lagopus muta (assembly GCF_023343835.1). Lineage (NCBI taxonomy): Eukaryota > Metazoa > Chordata > Aves > Galliformes > Phasianidae > Lagopus > Lagopus muta. The sequence goes on from NC_064435.1 coordinate 25,741,145, forward strand.
CTTTCTGTTACAATAAGCATTACATCTTTGCTGTCACAACCACGTGTTTTGTGGGGCTGAGATGAAGTGGGCAGGCATGAAAATGTTTTCTCTGACTAGCGTTTTGAGATCATGATATGGAAAAGTTTCAAGTCTGGTAGTTACTGTTATGGTGATGGTTCAAATATCCCATCACATCCTCCGCTTTATAAGGAATCATAGCCTCTGAGAAGATTGTTACCTCAAGGAGGAAAATAAAAGAAGGCCTGTTATCATAGAAGGCTGTTGATAATTTTGCTGCTGCAGCAAAGGTCATAATTCCCAGAAGTAATTGGATTTTGAAATAAAGAACATTCATTAAGGTAAAAAAAATATAAAAATCATCCTGATATCCAAATCGCCGGTGAGAAAGATATCTCATAAAACTGGGAAAATTACTCCAGTAGCTACTTATCCTTGAAATACATTTTTTTCCACACCAGTTTTATTTGAGAAGTGAGTTTATGCTAAGATTATGAATTTATTTTCAGAGAGAGATTATTTGCTGAGTGCCATAGTACAGTTCTCAGAATGTGTGCACTGGAGTAAATGGTTATTGATTTATTGAAGGTGGCAAGTAAAATTCACTGTTGATAAGGTAATGCACACTAGAGGGGATAATTTGAATTTACCACTCATGTTTCAGATTTCCATGTTAATTTTAAACACTGAGGTAAGTGACTTGGGCAATGTTTTGGACAGTTCAGCAAAAACACTGTGCAGGAGAAAGGAAATGCTAGGATATTTAAAAAGCAGAAGTCTTAAAATTCTGAAATAGTGTCATTAAGCTAATCTTTTACTGTTTTCTTACATGTTTATTAGGTTCTGATGACTCCATCTCAGGAAATGGTTGGTCAAGACAGTGTTTTAGAAAAGGAGGAGGAAAGATCTGAGAAAGGGAAATCATTTTCTAAAGGGGGCCTAGGGTCTTCAAGACTAAACCTCATACTCTGCTTACTGACTTTGAAGTTCTATCCTTCAGTTGATGTAAGTTAGAATTTTCCATCTAGTTGCAAACTTGGTCTCGACCTACTTCAAACTTTCTGACATGAAGAGAAAGCAAATAAAGGTCCCTGCCACTTTCTGAGCCTTCATTCACATCCCAGTGTTTGACTGCTACAGGTAACTTTTTCAGCAATATGATTGCACAGCTTTTACTATGTAGGAACTTCTTTAAAGTTTTATTCATAGCCGTGCTCCTCCTTATAATGCAATTAAAGACCAGCATGAGCACTCTGAGTACATTCTGCAGAATCAGGAAGTCGCCTTTGCACCAGTTTCTGTTCACATAATGGCTGCATTATTAAATCCATTATTAAAGTAAAAAAAGACTTGAGTCCTAATCATACATTTAAAATGCTATTATTATTTTAAAGGCTGATCTCATACAGTACTTAAAAACTGGAAGAAAAGGCTAGGAATTTCTTTTTGTTAGTAACATGAAATTCTCACTTAAAGAAGACTGTAACTTTATCGCTTTTCTGAAACTGGATACTTCTTTGCTTGGGAGAAGGAAGTAAGATTACTACTTTTGTGGGTGAGAAAATTCTTTAAAAAAAGAAGTCAAATATTTATTAAAAAATTGAACCTTAAAATAGGTACAGTGAATGTTTGTTACAGAATTTTAAGATGAATGAAGCAGAAGGTGCTTGATAACAATGAAATTTTTTGATGACATTTTTTATGCAGATTTGAATCTTCAAACTGAACACAAAAGCCTAGTGTTAGTTTTTATACATTGGAATTAGAAAAGATATCAGCATATTACCCAGGATCTAAAACATGCTATAGTTTATCTGTCATATAGGAAAAAAATGAATGTACTGCATCCGTAATGTCCACCACATTTCAAGATCTCAGATGGATATAGTTTGCAAGTCTGTTGTGTTTTGGTGTTGGACGGACTTGAACAGTGAATCCTAACTAGTTCATAAGGTCTCAGTAATAATTTGTGTTTGTTTGTTCCCTATTTTAACTCAGGGGGTGGTGAGGTCCTGGCACAGCTGCCCAGAGAATCTGTGGATGCCCATCCATAGTCCATGTCAGCCCTGCCCATGGCCGGGAATTGGCTTTGGGTTGTCTTTAAGGTCCCTTCCAACCCAAGCCATTCTATGATTATATATGAATGTCAAGCCTGAGGATTTTTTTAATCCTTTTTTTTTTTTTTTTTCCCCAAAGCAGAAATTACTCTGTTCCTTTCCATTAGTAGAACCTGAGAAATGAAATATTCCATTTGTGCATTAATGATTGCTAACTCAGTCACTGTATTTTTTGTTGTCACTGTTATTTGCTGCCTGGATCTGTTCAAATATGTACACTTTTCTGGGGGAAATTCAGGCTTTATTACTCAATTGGGTTATCCCAGCTCAGATTTTGCCAATATTTTGGTGTAGATCAAGTCTAGATAATTTATAATAAACTGAAAGTATATGAATATTAAATAAGGTATGTTTGCACCATACATATGCTAATGACATATGAGAATACAGGACCTATTATGCTTATTAATTAGAAATTCGATATCTGAAATGTACTGAGTTACTTGTTTAGCATATTGTCTTCTTCACTGAATAGAAGTCATGCAGGAAAAGAAAAAACAAACCACCATGCAAATATATTTTACTGTGTCTTTTTATGCTGTTGTTTCCATATGTTGATTCCATTTGAGCAAGAAAAATAATGTACTTATACAAAAAGCATATATATACCTGCAATCTTATAAATGGTATTTGTGATAAGTGTAAGGAAATTGTTTTCTTGTAGAAACTTTTTTTAATATATAAAAGTATAAATAAATCCTAATCTTGCTGTTGGCTGATAGAGACATTTCTGCCATGTACTGAGCACTCTAAGTATCCACTGGAAACTCTGGCTATTGAGGGTACTCAGGAATTCACAGCATCACATCCTAATTAAGCAAAGCTAAAATTGTTCTATTACATTTTTAAATTGCAATGCACATGACCATAGCCCATAGGGGAGCTAATAAAAGATAATACCGTGGTTTGCTTTGAAGCAATTACTGTGTGTCCCTTTCTGCCTGCAGGAATCACCTTGTCACATCCCTCACTTGCATCAATCTACCACTTCCCCTTCCCCCATTCTATTTTTGTAATCTTGCCCTTTAACAAAAATAGAGTTTAGAGGATGACATAAAAAGCAGAATTGCAGATGTACTGAAATATATGCAGTCTTTCTGCTACTTGCTGAAGCGTTAGAGACAGCTGGTAAGTTAGTGTACTGCAAACAAAATAGACTTACTTGTCAAATGAAGTATGAGAACTTTTTATGAAGTAGAAGGCTAATACAGCTAGTCTGAGTTGGTCATATTCTGTCATTAATCTACACTGGTTTCAGGGAAAGGGAATGTTTAACTTCAGTTTTGATATGGTCTTTACTGTAGCAGGTAGCTTTCTCTACTTTCTGTCTTTTTCCCTACCTTAACATCTACAGCAGGAGTCAATCGTGAGATTCTGCAGTGATTTTGAAGGAAAGATAATGTCTCACTCACACTGAATTCACCTTCCTGCTACTTAAGATTTGAACTCTAGATGGAAAAACTACCATGTTGATCCATGCTAGATAAGAATTTATAAAAGATATGTGATCGTTGCTGAAAGTGATTTTTTTTTTTAAGTGTAAAACTATTTAACCAGAATTCTTGTTACCTCTGCAGCTGTAGCCCACTGTGTGGTGCCATTCAAACTACATGTACAAGAGGAAAATGTGACAGGTGTTATTTGAATAAATTATCAAAGAGAATTAGTAGAAGCAAGCATGCAAAAATGTGCTGGACTTTGATTTTTCCCTAGCATCCCTGTAACAGTCAGCTTCTCCCATGGGTGTTTTCTGGAGATCTGGAAATGAAAGTGCGGAACATTCATTACAGATTCACATCCCATGAAAATTCCTTTACTGTAATGAAATCTTCAAAACTAGTGTGTAAAAAAAAAAACAGAAAGAAGCTGGGACAGAGGACTAGCCTATTTATGTACGGGTCTTTCCTTTTCATTCGTACAGATTCAGATCAGGCAGAGTTACTATCAGTTAAGCGGATTGTCTTCATTGCAAAACAGGAAGAGAGTGGCAGAAGTTAAAAGTCGTCCTCCTTCCTCCCAGCTGTTCCTAAGAAATTTTAGATTTCAGGGAATATATTTCCTTTCTGCTCCCTGGTAGAAGGAACAAGATATTTTTCTTTTGAATTATATGTTGTAGTACTTACTTTTCTCTATTATTATTACGCCATGTGGACTGAATTAAGTCATTTGGGAAACCACAGCATTACCTTTTCTGTTCACTGCATTTTCTTCCTGTTTTCTTCTGGAAGGGGCCTGATGTTATCTATAAATAGCGATGTGCCTTATAAAATCCATATTCAACTTCTATTTACAATTTCTGTTGGAAAACATGAATCAGTTTTTTAAAAGGAACAATATTTAGCACAAATTCTTTAAAATCTACATCTTGAACAGCTGACTTTGGAAAACAGAAGACAAATATTTTGAATTTAGTGGTTTTATTATCAGTTTATATTTTAAAAGTCTTTTAAACATAGGAAACAGACACTGTTTCATAAAAGCTCATGGTGCAAGTAGTGACATCAGTAGTTGCTGAAAAGGCATAGAAGGGAAGGAAGGAAGAGTAACATTCAATAAAATAAAGGATGTGCTGAATCAATTGAATAAATTTCCACTAAAGGCAGCTTTATTTTGTCTTTAGTGAAACCAATTTTTTTAAAGACACAAACATTCAAACATGGCTACAATACTGTGTGATTTACATGCAGTCTTACCTGTCAAAAAAGAGCCTATGAAGTATAAGCAGTATGTTATTACATTTCTTCTCTTTTGCATCCATGCAGTTTGAGTTGAATCCACAATATTCTCATATTATTAAGAACATAAGTATATATATGGGAAAGATTTGAATAGACATTTCATGGATACTTAAATGATTAAAATACTGTTTTTCCTATGTCTGTAATATGTAAAAATAAATTTGGTAATGAAGAAAATTAAATATGTAATATTGAGAAAAAAGGTTTTGCCAAGTGACATTTCCTATAAATGTTTAACTTCTATTACTCCTGTTTCACTAATGTAAACTTAAAACTTCATAAACTATAATAATACAGTTTTATCTAATGGATTCAAATACCAAGTGTCAGATATGGTTTGAATAATAATTTCCTCAAAGGAACATTGCAACTTGACCTTTTGATTTTATTACAATGGACTACCTTCCCATGAGCCTTTATAAAGTAGCACAACACCATCTGTTGGTATATTATGTATTTATTTATTTCCTATGCAAATATCTTAGAACAAAGTTTTAATACTTTTATTCAGATAATTTGAAACCCCAAAGATCATCTTGTTCTAACACTCCTGCCATGCACAGAGGCACCTTCCTCTAGATACAGTTGCCTTAAGCACCATCTAACATGGCCTTGAGCACTTCCAGGGATGGGACATGCACAGCTTCTTTGGTTAACCTGTTCCCATGCCTCACCACCATCATTGTAAATAGTTACTTCTTTATATCTAATCTAAATCAAACCTCTTTCAGTTTAAAGCCATTACCCCTTGTCCTATCATTACATTTCTTTGTAAATGTCCCTCCTCAGCTTTCCAGTAGACTCCCTTTAAGTACTGAAAGGCTGACATAAGGTTTCCCTAGAGCCTTTTCTTCTTCAAGCTGAACAACCCCATCTCTCTCAGCCTTTCCTGGTAGCAGAGTTGCTCCAGCCCTCTGATCATCCTTATTACCTTCCTCTGGACTCACTCTAACAGCTCCACATCTTTCTTGTACAACGGGCATCAGTGCCGAACACAGGATTCCATAAGTGGTCTCATGAGACCTGAGGGGGTTTGTCATTTCCCTTGACCTGCTGGTCACGCTTCTTTCAATGCAACACAGGCATCTCAGATGTCTGAGGGACATGACTCATCACTGGTCTGCAAGTGCATATTAAGCCCTTAGTGACAACAATTCGAATGTGACGATCCAGCCAATTCCTTACCCACTGAATGGTCCATCCATCAAATTAATGCCTCTGCAATTTAGAGACAAGGGTGTCATTTGAGACAATGTCACATGCTTTGTACAATTTCAAGTAGATGACATCAGTTGTTCTTCCCTTATCCACAACACTTTAAAACTTTGTAGAAGGCCACCAAGTTTGTCAGGTATGGTTTGTTCTTAATGAAGTCATGTTCGTTGTCACCAATCATTTCTTTATTTTCCATATTCTTTAGCATAATTTCCAGAAGGAACTGCTATGTGATCATATTAAGCACAGAGATGAGACTAATTGTCCTGCTTTCCTTCTTACAATTTTTGAAAATGAGGGCTATGTTTTCCCTTTCCCAGTCACTGGCAACTTCACCAGATTACTACAACTTCTTAAATATTATGGATTGTGACTTAACAACTTCATCTACTAGTTCAATCAGGACCCATGGGTGTATCTTATCAGGTCCCATGGACTTGTGCACCTCCAGGTTCCTTAGATGGTCTCAAAGCTACTCTTCTCCTGTAGTGTGTGGCTCTCCATTCTCCCTGTCTTTGCCTTTGGCTTCTGCAACTTCAGTGGTGTGGATAGAGAAATTGTAAGTGAATACCAGAACAAAAAATTCATTGAGTACCTCAGCCTTCATCATATAATCAGGTAACCAAATCTCCCGCTTCCTTCTGGAATGGGTTCATGTTTTCCCTAGTATTCCTTTTATCACCAAAATATCTATTGAAACTTTTCTTGTTGCTCTTTACATTCCCTGGACAGGATAAACTCTATCAGGGCTTTAGCTCTTAATCTAAACCCTGGAGACTGAGATAATGTCTCTATATTCCCCAGACTACTTGTATTTGCTTCCACCCGTGGTAAGCTTCCTTTTTGTGCTTGAGTTTGTAGTTTGTCCAGGAGCTCCTTCTTTATCCATGTAGGTCTCCAAGCATTTTTACCTAATTTTCTCATGTGTGTATGTTTATATGTATCTATATAAAATTATATAACCTAAAGTTGTAACCTTGAAGATATTCCAAATAATGATGATTTTTCACCTTTCTTTTATAATAGTATACATTTTCTATTTGTCTGATGTTGATGATGGTGATAATGATTTAAAGACTGTAAGGAAAAAACTCCCTATTACTGTTGAATCTTACTGATACAAATGACTCTTTGGAAGTGTGTGACTGAATGCAATGATATTCACAGGGCGTAAAATGATCTCTGATCATTTCCAACAATTTGAGTGTTTGTTGCTAGTAAAGAAATCATGAAATGCATTTCCTTTGTTGGTTACTACATATCTGTGAGCGCTTTTCTATAATCTCATGGTTTCTAAAACAGGAAAAGCAAAAATACAGGCAGTTACAAAGCTGTAGGAGCTACGTAGCTCATTGTTTCTTTGATTGGTGTTTAGTTCCTAGCTTACTTCTAAAAATAGCAAAATGGAAGAAATAACTACACTAAAATATTGTCAAAATAACTCAAAATAATGCTGGCAATGCATAAATGGATTAGTCTAAAATAATCAGCTTGCAGGTGAGTTATTGCAAAGTACAGGGATCAAAGATGCTAATACCAAATAAATGACAAGGTGGGGTTTATTCTTCAACTTTGCGTAATCTTCAGGAGCGTGATGAGAGAATCACTTTGAACTCTTGCTGTCCTTGAGATACCACAAATTGACAGTTGCATTTAGATAGCATTTTATGCATTCCAAGACCTGTCTGGATTCTTGCAGTGCCGTGATGAGAAAAGTTTGAAAGCATTACCTGTACTTATTTTTGCTGCCAAGAAATTCAACTGATTTTCCCAGGAACACATAACAGGCCTGTGGCTCAACCAGGACTGTTCTGACGCCACTCATCATTTGATATATGCTAGTCACCTTAGCCTGTCCCTCGGTGTTCTGGAACCCAGCTATCCCAATGAACCAAGCACTTACAAATGACAAGCCTTAGAAATCAGTAAAAAAGAAAAAAATCAATTGAGAAAAGATCAAGAATGTTCCAGGTGTGAACCTCCCAGAGAAAAGAGAAGGAGGCAAAAAAGAAGAGAGAGAAAAGGTTGGGAGGGACAAATAAAAGGACTCATAGGGACTGAAGCTTATGGGATCCTGTGGGCATTCTCCATGCCACAAAAACCGTCTGATGGTTTTAAGAGTAGACTACAATTCTTGCAAAATGTATTCTAGAAAACAGATTGCTTAGCTGTTAGGCAAAAACGTAGCAAAGTTGCAACCAGGTACTTCTTTTGTTTCAGATTCATAAATAAAATTTGCTATAGAACAGATAATGTAGAAAGAAAGCTTTATGGAGAATTGGGAAGGGAAGGGGGATGAGGAACAGAATTAGGACAGCTGATTTAAACTGGCCAAAGGAATATTCCATATCTCGTGACATCATGTTGGAGGAGTTTTGAAGGGGGTGAGATTTCATCTCTGTCTCTTCTGCTGCTGAGGAGGTGAGCTGGACATCATTTGGGGGGTAGTGAGCAATTCCTCATTCATATGAACATATATATATAGTCATAACTATTATCCTTTTCTTTATCTTAGTAAATAGTCTTGTCTCAACTGACAAGTTCAAATCTGTTGTTTTTATCCCCAGATCTCAGCTCCATCCCACTGGGAAGGAGGGACTGAGCAAACAACTGTGAGGTTGCCAGCTACCTGCCAGATTAAACCATAATAGATTTAATGACTCAGCATCCATTGTACATATTTGGGTTGCTTCAAAATTAATGCTCCCTATTTATTTCCATGGAAACTACAATAGATATAAAGAGCACAACAACACTATTTGATAGAGAAAATTCTCAGCTACAAGACATTATTTTTCAACATAGTCACTGCCATTAGCTATGCATTTTCACCAGTGATGAAAAAAATCCCTCTGTACAGCTCCACACATAAAGATCTGCACCACCACTGCTGAAATGCACCATCCTCCACCTCACTGTATTATAAATCCACTGTTCAATCTCCATAAATGTTCAGGGAACATTAGTGTATGTCAGTGAGCACCATTTTTTCCCAGTGTAGAAATTCAGTTGCACACCTTTGCTTTATGTCAGATGCCATTTTGTCAGACTGTCTCTGCTGCTGTCTGTCACACAGCAACAACATGTAATGGAATATTGGTAGAAAAGTTCAACCTCTATTGCCATACCACCATTTACCTCCAGCATCATGGGCCATGGTAATAAAATCGGAGGCATTACTTCTCAAGCAGTCCTCCTATAACATTTGCCTGTGTTTCTTCTACACTAGGTATTATCCTTTTCATGTGACCTTGCATTCTCTCCTTCCTCTAAGTTATTTCTTCATTTTGCATTAATCTAGAGAGAATCTGTTTCTGATGAAGGAATTTACTCTCATTCTTAGTTTGTCCAGAGTAGCATCATAGGAATCTCTAGCTTCTTATAGCAAACTATCTACTTGCTACTGCATGAACACTAATGATTAGTGTTGATCCTTTTTTTGTCCTCATGTTAGGAGTAGTGTGTGTGCCTTATGGGCATAGAGGGCATAGAAAAATAAAGTTTTGCTGTGCAGTCACTTGATCAGTGTCTGTAAGAATTGCTGTTTTGAATCAGACCTAGGGGACATTTGTGCTTGCACCTCTTCTTTCTGTGACCTAAACTATACATTTGTTTCAAATGAGGAGTACCATATACAGTAAAAGAATTTATCGTCTTTTTCTTTGATCATATGAGAAAGAGTCTGGAATTATTTTAGTTGCTACAACAGATTTCAGAGGGAGAGGGAGGGAACAAAAGAAACAAACAAACAAAAAGCAGTAAAAATACTGGTCATTACTTATATGGATTTCTGATCCCTCGGAGATTTTTCCATCATTTCAACCAGTATAAACAGGATTCTGCAAGTCTTCGGAATTCTTCAGTTAAAAATCACAGAACTGCAGAATTGCAGAATGGTTGAGGTTGGCAGGGACCTCTGGAGCCATCTGGTCCAACCCCTGCTCAAGTAGGGCCACCTAGAGAAGTATGTCCAGGACTATGTCCAGATTGTTTTTAATATTTCCAAGGTGGGAGTCTCCTCAATCTCACCTACATAGTAAAAAAGTGATTCCTGGAACCTCCAGTGTTCCATTTCGTGCCCATTGCCTCTTTTCCTAGCACTGGGCAACATTGAATAGAGCCTGGCTCCATCCACTTTGCACCCTCCCTTCAGGTTTTTATTGAGATCCTCTCTAAACCTCCTCTATTCCAGATATCCCAGCTATCTCAGTCTTTCCTCTAAGAGATGTGCTTTAGCGCCTTCATCGTTTTCATGCCCCTGAAGCTTCAGATTCTTCTCTGAAGCAGTCATGACTTACCCAGCCAGATTATTCAACACAACATCTTTAGCATTGCAGAGCATTTCATGTTTTCAAAGAAGCTATAGAAATTCTAGTAAGATGTATGGACAGTGTTTCCAGACATACACTGTATGAGGGAGTGTTTACATCTACCAGAACTGTTAGTTTTATTTATGGAAGTGTTTCCACTGGTTTGGGTCCATGCCAGACTTCTCCAGAGATTTCTATTAGTGACTGGAGAAAATTTCCCTGAGAAACTATTGAGTAAGTTTATTTTCTGCAGTCAGCAATAAAAATGTATATATACTATTATGAGTAATGATCAAGGTACAGAGAGTTTTTTTCCAGGGCAAAAATTTGTGTCATAGTCTGTTGTAACACTAACGCCTCCCTCTCTGTACAGACACTCAGTAGTGAATAAAGAATGTAACTCCTGCTTTTGGAACTGAGTAATATCAGACCCCTTTTCCAAGTGTAATTCAGAGTCTCTCAAGCACAGCATTACATGCAGATCCTACTTCTTCTATTTACTGGTTATTTCTTTCATTCCAATTCTCTCAAGTTACTTTTTTTTTTTTTTTTTTTTTTTTCCATGCACAACCATGGCAGTAAAGCAAAAGATTTAGCACATCTAAACTAAAATAATAATAATCATAAATATTGGGGAAAAGCATCACTTTTTAATATATTTTGCCATCCTGCTGGCACCACTTCTTTGTTTTAGGTTACTAACCAGGCAGACCTGGTTAGTAGGACTAACCTTTTGCAGTCTTGACTTGCAGTGGAATTACAATTCACCATATACTTCATGAGGAAATTCCACACTCTAATCTCTCTCATGATTTCATATGGGATGAGATATACATAAACATATACTGGCAAATCTTGTTTCTTATTAAGACTTATATAATATGGATATTCAGTTTCCTGTTTGTTTTGTAGAAAGAACGCGGGAAAAAATGTAAAAATATACATACTAAAAGAGTGGAAATTCCTTAACTAAAATGTAATGTAGATTTAATATAGCTGCAGCAACAGTGAAGTCAGTGAAGCATAATTTGTCCTCTGGCTCACTGTGAGCTCAACTCTGCAGGTTTTAGGACTACATCTCAGTATTTACTGTAGTGCAGTCTACAACATATACATATCCTGCAGCCTTCTTCTATTTAAGACCTTATTATGAATTTTTGAATCCATGTTGAAATTGTAGATAGTAATGTATCTGAGATCATGACAAAATAATATGTGAATTGCTTTTTTGAGTTTTTTGTCGTAGAAGAAAAGAAATAGGCACATTTCTACGTGAGGAAGAGCTAGGTCATATGAAAAATAAATGTTATATGCTTGTGCTTTGTCTTTTCTTTGGCAAGAAGACAGTTGTTGCCACAGCTGATACAGTCACTGTTTGGCTCTCTGGTTGTACCACAGGGCCCATCACAGGATTGGAGTGACCACATGGCTTGTCATGAGGGTCAGGGCAACCACAGGGGGCTCATCAGGAGGTTACAGCAACCACAGGATCCATCAGAAGGATTGGAGCAGACACAGGGCTCATAGTGAGGGTTGGAACAACAACAGGGCCTGCTGTGGGACTTGGAGTTGCTACAAGATCTGTCCTGGGAGTTGGAGCAGTTGCAGTGCCTGCTGAACATCAGACTTGAAGCAGAAAGACTGGAAAGCTTTGTGGCAAAAAGGATCTGGGTGCTTGTTGGCAGCTGGCTGAACATGAGCCAGCAGTGTGCCCAGGTGACTAAGGCCAATGGCATCCTGGCTTATATCAGAAATATCAGGACCAGGGAGGTGATCGTCCCTCCGTACTCAGCTCTGGTGAGGCAGCACCTCGAGTACTGTGTTTTGTTTTGGGATTGTTTTGTCTGAAGGAGGCTCAGGGGATAAATTTTTGCCTCCCCTTACAACAGCCTGAAAGGAGGGTCATCCTCTTCTCCTAGGTAACACTGACAGGACAAGACAGAATGGCCTCAAGTTTTAACAGGGTAAGTTCAGGTTGGATATCAGGAAAAAACTGCTTCTCTAAAAGAGAAGTAATACATTGGAACAGGCTGCCCAGGGAGGTGGTGGAGTCACTGTCCCTGAAGGTGTTCAGGAGACATGTAGATGTGACACTGAGGGACATGGTTTAGTGGACATAATGGTGAGTTGATGGTTGGACTAGATGATCTCAGAGATCTCCAATCTTAATGATTCTACAGTTCTGTTCTATAATTTGTCAGTCTTTTTTGTAGACTAAGTTAGATTCTCACAGAATGCTGCTGGTCTGTATGTTTATTTTTGCTTGAAGGGGGAATTACGTAGGAAGGGATTTTTCTCACCAGATAGGTATCATATACAATGTACACTGTGTACACAATTTTCTATATTCCATAAAACACATTGATGTCTTCTGTTAAAGAAAGGAAACATCATCAATAAAGAACTGGTGGATACAGAATTAAGAGGTAGAAAAAAACAGCAGAAAATTCCTATATTCTTCTGTGCAAGTACTTATGTACATCTGGCTATGTCTGGCTCTTTACTTATCAAGTAGACACAGAAGAGTCAGTATTAGATGCAGAAATTAGGCCTGTAACTAAGACATACCATTAGCTGTTAAAAACTTGCAGCAATACTACATCACTAGAAGGTAAGCATTGTGGAAATGAAAAAATGACATTGATGAATTATTCTTCAGATTCTAATATATTGCATCAACTTCAGCAGTTGTTTATGAATATCATAATGGTTTTTCAAGTGGTATCACTGTAGCAGTAACAAGATGGGATGCAAAATCTGATGCAGATATTAACTTTGGAAATTGCAGGTTAGCAGAGTATATAATTAATTGGCTGATGTGGAGAAGTAATCTGACTATACAAATGCTAATTCTAGAGTTAGCTTATTTGCCCATATCACAGCCTTCAAGCTCTTTTCAAGGTGTCATCAGCACATAAACTGTTAAATTCCATGGTATGCAATAAAAGTTAGATTCCTAAATGCGTATTTTTGGAAACATATATACTGAATTACACAGGCTTTTTAAATAATTTCACTTATAGTGTCTTTGGTAGAAACACCTTAAAAAACAGAAGTCAAAACCTTTTTGAAATTATGAAACCTCACACTTTTACCCAATATCTATAATAATTTGGTTTTTATGAGAAAATCTGAGAAAGGAACAGGAATACATGAATAATAAGGATATGCAACTGCACTACTGAAGATGTTTGTGGAATTGTTTTGATCCATGCTTTCTTAGCTTGTTTGATTTATTAAGCTTTCAGGTTTTTAGAACATAAATACACTGGAGTTTATGCTATGCACTGTCATTTAGTAACACTAATGATACATTGATAAATTCTCTTCTATCATAGAAATTACTGAGTTCTCAGATACTCTGATTATCATCATAATAATCTTGCTTCATCTTTAATTATTATATATGAGATTTCTTTGTTCTCAGTAACACTTTAGTGTCAACATACTGTTTTGAAGAGCACTCTTCTTTCCTTAACTAGTAAAGACTTGAATGGCTGAAATTCATTGGTGTATTTCATACACTCTAAGTTAACCCCTGCTTTATCTTTTAGAGGAAACAAGCATACATATAAGTGGTGAAATTGTATCTATTCTGTAGCCAGACGGTGGGTATAACCCAGCATTCGTATCAGATTCAAGTGAATATAAAAAAGATCTTTCTGTCATGGCTGGAAATACACACATCAACAAACAAACAAATGAAGTAGCCTAAGCATATTGGCAATGACATCCAAAATCTGGAAGGTGATATAACACATGCTGAACACATGGGTTCTGTAGACTGCTTCAGAATGTGCGTATCTCTTACAAACTCCTAGCATCTTTCTAGGTTTCCTCACCTCTGATTTTTGCTTAATTTTTTTTTTTCCCTACAGTTCTGTAATAAGAAGCTGAAATTGTGTAAGGGAATTTTTCTAATGAAGAAGATCATGGTGAAAAGCATGGATTTATCATTTTAAAATGTCTGGAAAAAAAAAAAAAAAAAAAAAAAAAAAAAAAAGAGACATAAACATGAGTTTCAAGAAATGAGAACAAAATGTGTAGTTTTAAGCTAATTTTGTTTCCATTAATTCATCCAAAACAATATGTTTGAGTATTCAGTTTCTTCTGAACCTAACACTGTTCATTTAAATTCCAGTGTTTGTGAACGGGCCAGCAGTGGAAACTAACATACAAATCTAGGGCAAGCAGATGTTTAGTAAAGAGAAATTTTAGCTTCTAATTTGCTACAGGTTAGTGTTAATAATGAAAAGTCTCTGAGATTAAACAGATGGGTTATCTTTATTCTAAAAAGATTGGAGTGACTCACATAAGAGAGTTCAAATACATAAAAGGCTGCTGCAGAGTGGAAAAGAGTAATCAGTTCCCTTCACCTGTAGCAGGTAAAATGAGAAGCTATGGGCTTCTCAACAATTCTACAACAATAGAGGTTCAACTCTGAGGCAAACCTCACAGCAGTAGGATGGGGAAGCCCTGTAATGGAGAGGGAAGTGATAGAGCTTGTTGTCTTGCAGCTGTGTTTTTCTGTGCTTACCATAAGAGGGAGGTTACTTGACTGTCAGATTGTTGCAGGGCAGAAAACTCTTTTCCAAAAGCTCTACTCGAAGTAGCAGTATTTAATCTTCCTAAACTACATAAAAGAATGGGAGTTAACACTGATTCTGGAGTCTGTGTGAAGTGTCTGTTGACATCCTGGATTTTATGTTAACATAATTATAGGATGGTTTGGGTTGGAAGGGATCTTGAAGATCATCCAGTTTCAAATCCTTGCTGTTGGCACTGTTGCCACCCTCTGGCACAGGCTGTCCAGGGCCCCCTTCACACTGGCCTGATAAGTTATCCACAGCTTCTCTGGGCAAGTTTTTCCAGTGCCTCATCATCATTTGAGTAAAAAATTTCCTTCTAGCTTCTATTTTAGATGGATCTACTTCACTACTTCCTTTTACCAAGACAATTTAGTTTCTCAGAGTGACAGATGAATAGCTGGCACTGTGCTATCATTACTGAAGTGTGTTAATGCAGAGAGACATTTAATTACATTAGTGAGGGAATGGGAAATTCTTGTGGCCATAGTTTCTTAAATAGGTTGCTTCAAAATTACAAGGATGTGAGAAAATTATTTTAACTTATTCTCCTACTGTGGCTGCCTCATTCTTGTTCTTCTCCTCTTTGTCATTTTCTCCTCCTCTATATTTTGGACTTAAGTTTCTCGTTCGTAGTTCCCATCATTTGTACTGTGCACAGCTCTTAGAAGCATTTTTCATTTATTTGGCAGACTGAGCCAAGGGCCTTCAAAATCTGGTAGTAGAAGTCTGGAGAGTCTGAGGAATAACACAGGAATCAAATTTGTTGTCTTTTGTTTCATTTCATGATGCACAATAATACAGAACACTAGTAGGTTTTAATAGTATCAGGACTTGATCTCCAAGTATTTACCAGTTACCAGCATTTTTAGTCCAATTTCTCTGAATTTTCAGAAAAAACGAACTTGCTTTCAGACTGTTCTCAAATGTTTGAATATGTAGACTTCTATTTGCTATTTTGAACACAGAGGCGGTTTGCTCCTTTTATTCAGTGTTAAGGAGAGATTATCAATGATCCTGTATTATAAGGAGGAAATAGGCTATACTGTCCTTTCTTGCTGTCTCTTTTTTAATTTTTCCCTGTGTCTGCAGCAGCACTGTGCTAAATTGTACTTCATCCAGTCTTTTCCTTTTCTGCCATGAGCAATACTCCCTCAAGCTCTTTTGTCTCTCACTCTCCTTACGACTTTTCTAATTTAGATATCCAAAGCTTTAGCTACCAGTAAACTTGCTTATTTATAACCCTATATCCCTGTCTCCTTCAGTGGGGATGTTTCTGAGTTGTGAAGGGCCTCGCAAGCTTACCAAGCAGTTTTCTGTGCCCTTAGCATTTAAAAAGAACGTCATGGAGTGTTGCTGAGTGTCTATACACCAAATTCATGCTGAGAAGGTGGCATTGTTTTAGACAGCAGTAATATGCTGTTCAGAATTATTTTTCTTCCGTAACTCATGATTTGTTTTAATATCACGCTGACATTCTTCCTCTTGACTTTTCTGCACTGACTTGATGAGTCTCAAGATAACCCCAGTTTTAAATGTACTCTTTGTAAATATTAATTCAAAAGAATTCTATATGTTACCCTGAAAGCACACTCTCTAAGTCAAACTGATCTGTTGCTTCCAATGTCTTGTTTCTACATATCAAATTGTTCTTGCCAGCCTTCCACCTCTAACTGTCCTTTCAGAGCATCCTCCAATAATGGAAGGAAAAGCAGACTTCCTACAGGAAATGAGAGATAAGCTAAATGATCTGAGTGATGTCACAAAATAATACAAAGTTAAAGTTCACAAGTTCATCCTCAAAGTGGAAAAGCGCAAGTCAAGTGTAAGCAAAGTTGAATGTAGTACAGATTGTAGCAATTCGGTTTAATTGGAAATAAGAGCATCATCCTGTCTGTTGAATATGCTTTTTTACTCATTACTGAATGGCTCTTGTATATAGAGATAAGGTGAGGGTGAGTGTGGTTAGACTAAATCTTAATCCTGTCTATATTTCATTCTTCTGTTGTCTGAACCACATGACATTTTTGAGATTTTTGTATGTACTGTGTGCTGAGCTCATAACCTGAAGATTTTCCCTATATCTAGTGCTAGTCTGATCCTTCACAGTGTTCACCTCTAATATGTTTTCACTGCACGATAAAGTTAACTATAACAATAAATTGATCCACTTGACCTACTAGAGGTACTTCTGTGGGAAGCTTATTCTTTTTAGCTGTGTAAAATGGGAGTGCCAAACAAATATGGCTATCTGGACTGGACTCTTCCAGCTAAACATAAGGTTGAAAACTGTAAAATGCAATATTTGGTGTGTCAGACTGTGTATCAACTGTGTGTATGAGGCTCACATAGCTCACAATGCACCATAAAGGGAGAGTAGATAGATGCAGTTTTTTAATGATTCTGGATCTGTGAACTGGGGTATGACACATTTGAGAGAGGTGACTGAATATAATTTTCTTTCTATTTATTATTATTATTTTTTTTAAGAATAGAAAATCAGACTTACGGAATTACAGGTGATTTGTTACTGTGGGCAGTGAAAAGAAAGGAGTGCAATCTAACTGTAGCTCATACAGTGGCAATATATGTGTGCTTTTCACTACAGGGAGGTGTTCCAATCCTTGGATGGGAAGCTAAGACATTTTCAAAGATATATCATTACTCTCATCATCTCAGAAGCCTTATGCTGTCTTTTGTATAGGCTAGATTTTTAGAATACTTAGAAACATTAGGATAACTGCAGCTACTTGTTTGTGAAACATTGCCTCAAGAGGACAGCATGTTTCTGAGAGTTTTCCAGGTGTACTTAAGATATTGGCTTTAATCCATAATGCTTTCAGTTATTTGGACCATGTCCTCTTCCTCTCACTTCTACACAATTAAGAGCATAAACAGTTGGCACTAAATCTGTCTTGATCTGAAGAGGAGGATCCTCTTACCAGGGAGATTCCTGTAAGTGCACAGACTGCTGCTTCCCTGTCTCCCAACCACTTGCTTTGCTTATGAGAATGCAATTTTTACATTCCTGGAAAACTGAATCTCTCCTCTCTCTCTTTTTGTGTTCTTTGAGAGAAGATAGAGAAGCAGTGTAAGTGTGTGAGAGCTATTGTGAATTTATCATAGTTGATGAATATTATTATGTACCCTTTGTGACATATATTGTAGATTTTATATTTCCCCTGCTTTAAAATTCTTTGAAGTGCATACAGCCGGGAATTGGTGCTTAAGCTGTAACTTCAAATAAATAAATACATTAAAAATATTTGAAGCAGGTAGTTTCAGATAATAAAGAGAGTTGACTCCTGGGTACAAAACACTGTAAGTCTTGAAAGAACAGAATCTTTATTAAAGGAGAAGAAATAAAAGCTATAAATAATTTCTTCTCTGCAAAAATGCCTCCAACACACTAACAGGTTTTATGCTTGATGAATTAAAAATTTCATTATATAGCATACATAACTAATTACTGGGGAGCATTTTACTTACCTCTAATTTCTATTTAATAGCCACTGAACTTGTCATTGCAGGTATGGTTACAAAAGTATGGCTACCTTCCACCAACTGACCCCAGAATGTCGGTGTTGCGCTCTGCAGAAACCATGCAATCAGCTATAGCTGCCATGCAGCAGTTCTATGGCATTAATATGACAGGAAAAGTGGACAGGAACACGATTGAGTAAGTAACTGGTACTGAACTGCTCTTGACTTTTCTGTTTCAGGAAGAATAAAATAGAAATGGAAAAACTTTATGACACGCAAAGTAGGGTGACCAGAATACCCAAATAGCATTCCATCTTCAGATGGGGAGCAAAAATCTTTCTGCTTCTCCTTGACTTTTTTATTTTCATCTTGTTCTGCTGTATTTTATGATAGCATGTAGTCAGCTGCCACTGCTGAATACATTTGAGCATGGGATTCTAAAGAAAATGTTTCAGGGTTAACTAAAGTAAAGGCCAAGAGTCCAGTGTGAAACTGGAGAAGCCTAATCCAAACTGACAAGAATTCACAAAATGTTTCACAGTGGAAAATCTTTACTCCAAATTCCCTTATCCTCATTGCGAAACAAAACAGTTAGCACACTTCAATGGCCCATTCATTTCATGGTTTCCAGTAACAAAAGACCAAGTGTGGGCATTTTCACATGCAGAAAAATTAGATTAATTTTGCATGCCGTTTGCAATTATGAAATATGTAAGGCAGGCAGCATACGATCTTGTGCACAAATTGTGTTGAAAAGAGATTAAAAGTCTCTTCCAAACAACTCTATACTATGACAAATTTTAGAAATGTAACAGAAGTATTGAGAGAAACTTATCAGGTCTTAAGACTTGAAGTGTTGGGGTGATTCCATTTAAAACACAGTAAGAATTATCGATGATTTTAGAAGAAGTTACTTTGCTTGAGAAGCAAACCGTACTGAAATAATACATCCAACATTTACCTTACTGAAGTATGTTCCTCCTATTTCTCTTAAGTGTTTTTTGGGAGGAGAAAAAATTCCTTACCAGCCCCAATCTGATGTGTCATCTTTTGTAAATTCTTTTCTAGTAAAGTAGTTGACATGAATGATTTTTTAGTCATCTACGGTTTAGGGAAGAGACTGCCTAAAATGCTGGCAGAATTGGAAAAATCATTTTATTCCACTGGCACATGCATTATTGCATTGAAAAGCAATAAAGCACAGCAGATTTTAGGGCTGCCCTAAGGGGAGGTGAGTCGATTAGACATCCCTCAGTTTTGGAATTTAAAGGGCCTTGAAAAAGGCAGTGCAATAGCAATAGGCTCAGGAAATGCCTTGCGAGGGAGCTGTGCTCAGAGGTATGTTTATGATCAAGCCTGCAGGGTAGAAAGACTGGGCTCTTTATACAGCTTCACTGATTGATCCTTGAGGAGAGAATGCTACTACACCCACTGCTTGTAGCCTTATAAAGACACATTAGTGGCAGCTTTGTAAGAGGCAATATATTTCACTAAAAGGAAAATAATCTGTTCACAGGTAGAAGTAAAGAGAGACTAGAGGGTAGGAAAGGAAAAGTAAAGCAGAGACCATCTCTTGCTTTAGAGCATCGGACAGCAAGATAAAACAAAACAAAAGCTAAAACAATTAAAAAAAAAACAAAAACATTTAATTGCAAAGGGAAGTACTTTATGTTTGCAAGATTGTTCTCATTTCTTCAGTCATGTAAGAGGAAGAGGAATACAACCATGCAGCAGTCCAAAGCATTCATTTTACAAGCTATTGAAAACTGAATTTTCCAGTCACGAGTTTCTTCCACATAGAAAGATAGACTAGCACACAGCAATTCTTTGGTATGCCAAATGCCAAACTTATGCCAAATAAATCACATGTTCACATTTGGAGCTGTATTAACTTGAGTCAAGCTGGAAACAGACCTGATTCTTAAAGACTTGTCTCATTTTCATTGAGAAAAAAGCAACTCATTAAATTCAAGTTTGCCTCATGTTACTATCATTTTACAGAACTGAATATCCTTACATGAAGTGGCTACGTAACAAAGGATTTATATATTTCTAATTGTTCATTTATGGCAGTGATTTGTAAATATTTGCAATCATTTTCCATTTTGTATATATAGAGAGAATACATACCGTTTTTTTTGGCCAGAAATATGTGACAATTTAACATTTCTTTCTTTCTGATTAATATAATCACAAAAAATACTGGGATTTCCAAATAAAGACTGCAGTAGGAACTTCACAGAAACATGTTCTCGTCTTGTGCATACTTGCTTCTCTAGCATGTCTTGAAAGGTGATTACGAAGTGCCTCTTAGTCTGCAGAAGAATGAACAATTAAAAGAAGTTGTAGTAACTTGATAGGAATCAAGTTTGAGAATATTTACAGAGAAATAATGTCCTGCAGCATCATTATCAAATGTCTCCTGGAGGAAGCTTGTTGTTCTTAGAGACAGATAATCCCTCATGAACAACTTTGACGTGTATAATTGTGAATAGTGTTAATCTTCCCTCTTCTCAAATTCACTTAATTTTGCTATGTTTTTTAATTTGTTTCCCAGGTGGCTTGAAAAACCTGTTATATGCTTATTGCCGGGGATGAGGAACAATGAGTAGTAGAAATAGATCTTATCATAATACTGTAAAAAATGAGGGACATTCTGAATGGAAGTAGTATTACAATGCCAAGTCCCTTGAAAATACTCTCTCAAATTTGCATGGAGTGCAACACTATTGTATGTGATTCACTTATATATTAACAAACCCAGCCAATGACTCGATGCAAAACTTCTGGAAATGGACCCACAGTCGGCTTCCTGGTCTTTCACATCCCTGTAAAAAAGCCACTAAGTAGAGAAAGGGTAGTCAGTTGCTGTCTTCTCATAAAACTGGTGTACGTCTTTATTTCTACAATGTGTTTTGCATTTTAAGGGGCACATTAGGAACTTCTTGGTATACAGATTGGTTGGTATCATATAGGATGCTGAAGAAATCTGTTCAGTGTTAATAAATGATTGATTTTATTTTAATATCACCCTTTAGAAATAAATGGCAAATGTGGTCACTTTAGTGCTCTCAAGAGCTTCTAATCAAGTTTAATTCATAAGTTATAATTAAAATATAATTGTATTTCTCCATGATCTCTGCTGCATCTACATTAATTACCAGTCACAAAGTAAGAAATGGTGGTAAACTTTGAGCTGCAGAAATTGTTTTAGCAGTCTTTGTTATTTATAAATGTTAGGGTTTGTGCAAAAGATATAGATAAAGTCTTGTTTCCTCGGCAGATGTTCAGTGAGAAGCCTTGCAGAAATGGCATCTTCAGTAACAGGGTTGAAAGTATCATATATCACTCTTTGACTGCTTTCTATTACATAGAGGAGTGCCAGTAAGGTCCTGTAATAATAGTAAAAATGCAGTAGAGAAGGATAAAGACATTTAGAAAACATGTCTCTCTCTCCTCACAAGAAGATTCAGGGCAATTCAGTGGTAAACTGTACTGAAATAAAATTCTACAGTTTTTCCAGCCATAAAGTCAAACTGAATTTTTTACACTCTCTCCTTTATTTTCCTTCTGTGGTAGTTAGTGCTTTTTTCTTCTTAAAATGCTCCTCCAGCCACTCAGTAAATCTCCAACTAAACAAATATTTATTTATTTTAATAAATATTGTACAATTTTGATTATGGTTAAACTGGAAAGACGTTTTAAGTATTTACAATTTATTCTGAAGGTATAAGGTGAGGAGGGAAAAATTAATCCTTCCTTTACTCCCCAAAGAACAAAATATGGTTAGACAACTGGGCTGAGTCATGGGAAGTTTAGCTTCAGCCTTTTTTTTTTCCCCACTGGAGGAACATTATGATTTTGCTGCATATTTTTATTTTAATCTTCTCAGCTTTTCTGTGAGTCTAAACTATTTTAATTCTCTTGACATAAATATCTCTTCAAGCCTTAAACTAATGGACCTAAGAAGAATTTGACGTGACATAGTCTACAGATAGAGTACATTCGTCACAATTAAGCCTCTTTATTGAGTACTCATAAAATATTAATATTGAGGGGCTGCTGCATAACATAGTTTCACAGGTTCAGAAACAGTGATGAAAGAGAGGCAACCATTACTAGTATGCAACTTTAAAAAATAATAATAATAAAAAAAAATATTTATATTATTTTTATAATTAAAGTCTAAGCACTCAAGAACAGGGAAGACATCAGTCCTATTATGCTACAAGAAGCTATATTGAGAAGAAAATAGAAAATAATGTTTTCTATGTCAACTACACCCCAGATGGAAGAGCACTTTATAAACTAAGTATCCACAAATTTCATGAGCATTAATGACTGACAACAGAAGCCTTCCCCCTAGTGAAAATAAGGCCTGTCAATGTTCTTGACACTGGTCAAAGAACTTTTAACATTAAAAAAATGTGAAAATGTAAATTATCTTCTGGAAATTGTTAACATTTTGTCTCATTTCTGGACTTGACTGTCACACAAATTTACTACTAATAATTTGTTATAAAGTCCAATTGCCAAATGTAGCTCAATTAGGATTTGGGTCATAGATCAGTTAACAGTCCAACTCTTCCATTGCATTAAACAGAGAAAACTGCATCTTTCCTGAAATGTCACTTGAAGATGAGTTGCTGAAAGCTAGTGAACCCCTTATTCAAAAGCCTCCACTTGATTTACGTTGAGAATTATGCTATGTATGAGCCACAGTTACAGTTCTCATGTAACCATAAGGACATAAAGTGAGATAGACAGCATGACAACATGGAAAATCCCCTGCCAATGCCAACTGGCAAGGAAGCAAGCATAATATTCTGGATAGGTACATGGCTCTTCAGAATCAATGGAAGAACAAATTCATTTGAGGCTCCATTAGCTAAGTTAAATTTTTTTTGGAGGAAGGAGTGGGAGAGGAAGAACTGATTCCATTGATTTGAAATTATTGTCTATGAAACACTAAAACTGTAAGTGGTATATTATGTATTTATACAAAACAGAGATGTTTTTGTGACTAAGTAGAACAGACTTTTTTGTTGTTGTTATTTGTTATTTGTTTATTTTTCTTCATTACTTCTGACTTTGTTTTGCTGTTATGTTAAGGTGATACAACTTGCTATGTCATGAGTCTTCTTCTGCAATTTGAGTGTCCAGTTTCAGAAGCATAATATAAATGCCATAAAAAAACCATGGTAACTGCATGATGACCTAACATGCATGATTCAGTGAGAAAATGTATTACTGACAACATTTAAAAGCTTTGTGATGTCTGAGCAAAAATTTAATCTCATTTGATAAAATATATTTCACTAAGAATAGAGCCAGCTTTGGATTGTAGTTAAGACATGCCTCTATAGTTTTCTTTTATTATTTGAGCAAACCTAAATAATGCAACCCAGAAACTGTTCATATCTACTTTGCTGAATTGATACTTTCTATAAGAAATGAGAAGAACCTGAAATAAAATTGCAGGGTATTTCAGCAAATGTTGGTAGGATAAATTTTATATACTTTGCACAGTTGTCTTTGCAGACAGTGGAAAAAGATCGTTATAGTCCTTACAAACACATCATACAGTCAACAGTTTTGTGATTATGGAGACATACTCCATAGTTACTCTGACAAGAAATTAAAGCAAATCATTGTTTCATATTTGATAACAGATCAAAATTTTAGGTAACTGTTGATTACTGTGTATAAATTTTGGTTTCTCCTATTGCACTACTTTATGGAGGCATCACCCATCAAAGTTTTTGCTGCCACTGACATTCTGCTATAGTGTATGTGTATTGATATGTGTATCAATGCAAGTGGGGTTAAGAGTCAACTTCATGCAGTCACTAAAATTTATATTTTCCTACAGTCTGATTTTGTTTAGACATTTAAACAATAGTTTTCAATCCATAGTTACAAATGAAACATTACAAGCTTGGCTCATTTATAAAAATTAGAGTGTCTGATTTGACTGGAAGTCCATATTCCATTAGCCTGTCTAGAAAAATTCATTCAATATACAATATAGTTTTTCCTGTATTAGTTGCAGTTATAAAACTTACAATGTACATTTTATTCCTTGAGTACAGAATGGAAAAATCAAAGATTTCATTGGATTGTGTAGTATATACATAATTTTCAAATATGTACAGGAGAAGATTAAATAACTTGGTTCCTTTTTTGTTGTTGTTGTTGTTGTTGTTTGTTTGTTTGTTTTTTGAGGTTTTATTATCTGCACGTATTTTTAAAAGGAGTCTACATTCTAATTAGATGACATTTCAAGTGACTTCTATGTCTTCCATTCATAAAGCTATTGTGTATATGTATTTATGAAACATTGCTTAAATGCCAGGTCAGGAAGTGCTTCATGCAAGCCTGAATATAGAATAGGTATGTACCATAGGAGAGCTATATTTTTTACATCAGTAATTATTTGGTATGATAGAAATAAAGTCAGTGACCTAGAAAAGTAACAGAGGAGTGTGTGCTTTATTTACACAAGTAATGTCTGAAATCTGACTGTTATTCTGATGGAAAATTGTGCCGTAGCTGTTCAGTTTGTGTAAAAACATTGCTTCAGCTGAGTTTTGTTACTTTTAATCAAGCTAAGTAAGCCCTTACACCACAAGGGAGAAACAGTGCTGTCAGTGATACTGCTGCTGAAATAATGTTTCATCTTACTTTTGATAATTTGTAATGTTGTAACTTTGGCAAACTGGGGATATTTGAAATACTGGAATACTTTGAAGTATGAAGACCACTGCAAGAACTAAGCATTTCTGTGGGGAATCTTGTGCTGCCACAATGGTTGTTTTTGTTTGTGAATTAGACCTTTTCAAATCCATTCTATGCAGAACATCAAATTTTCCCCAGGCAGAATTCTTGAGTTAGATATTTCCAGAGCTGATTCTCTTCCTTGTGTAGAAAGACAGTGAGATAGTAACAAGACAGTAATAACTAATAAATAGTATTGTACGACAGTATATATAACATTAATAGTTTTACGATGTTAGAGGTTTCAATGTTCTGATGGTTGTCTGGGCTCTTTGATTAGAAGAACTTGAGGCTTTTTTAAAGAAAATGTCAGTGAGGCAAAATAGAAGGATCATATAACAAAAAATTGATCTAGTAACTAGTGATTTGAGTATACCTGTTTGTATTTACTTTAACATCACCCCCAGTAAGCAATAATGCAGATCATAATTACCTTGAATGAATGAGAGCAAATTACTACTTATGCACTACTTGTAGGTGTGAAGTTTTTGTTCAGTGGTTATAGCAAACAAAAACTAGGAAAAACAACAGCAAATACATTTGAATCTGAATGTCTTGAGAGCAATGAATCTCCAGAAAATACATGTCTGGTAACAAGATGACTTCCTCTTTTTAGCCAGTTTCATGCAGACAAAAATTTGATAGTACTATCACTTTGGAAAAAGTTAAGTGTTTTTGTTAGTTGGGTGTAGTGGTTATGATTTTTCTACCATGTTGCTTCAACTACGTGGTATTTCTTGCAGCTGGATGAAGAAGCCTCGATGTGGTGTGCCTGACCAAACAAGAGGCAACTCTAAATTTAACATCCGTCGGAAACGATATGCATTAACGGGACAGAAGTGGCAACACAAACATATCACTTACAGGTACCAAAATACTAACACAGGTTTATAAATGTCACTAGTCACACTGAATTTTAAAAGTAAATGTAAATTTTTGAACATATTTCAATATTTCAAGAAGTTTATTGATAATATATGTTACAAAAATGGTGCTTTGAATACTTGGTTAATTACAGAAGAATTAAGTAATTTTTTTTTATCAAAATTCATCAAAATCAATGCATATAGTAAGCAGTGAATTCTCTAAAGCTTTCAGCATCAAATTAACACCCAATATGTCCTTAACCTTGCCTTACAACCCTCTTACCAGCTTCTCAGGGAGCATTTATCTGAAAGTGGGAGCACTCTAATGAAATTGAGATCTCTAATTCAAGTATGTAAAATATGTTAAAGAAGAAAGCCAGTCTCAGTAAAATGCTGGGGCCTACAGCATACCGTCAGGTATGTTCTGAAGTAACCATGAATTGGATTACATTACTGTGAGTCACTGACCTAACTTTCCTGCTTACATGGTAATGGGCATTGGGATGTGGGGATATACATCTGTGCAGTTCCTGAGTCTGGCATATAGGTTACACAGCATGTTGCCTATTCTGTCAGACTGATCTTTCCAGGATAAAGTATGCAACATAGGATACACAGTTTTTCAACAGGCCAATGATTCCAACAAGACCTGATTGAAAATTTGCTCAGCCTCGCTGGGATTTCTGTTCTAAGAAGGGTGAGATCAAGGGGACAAAACTGTTTTTAAATTCACTGACTGCTGACATTATTCATAACCCTATTTACATATTAAATTTTAAGTCCGTAAGCTCTAATGGCCATATAGACTGTTCTTCATACCACAGTGAAGAGAGTTTTATTAGTAATTATATATCAATGCTATGGCTTATGTTTTAATTGGAGAATTTTATTTTAAGACATTAAACACTGGTATAACTTCAAGTGACAGAGAACTGACTACTTTGTGATTAGCACGTTGTGCTGGCTGATGGTCTTTAAATTTAATGTGGATGGAATACATAGCTGACCAGAATAAGAAAGCACTTTCATCTGAATTCTAAAATTTAAACATAGTGTGCATACAGGCATTTATACAGACTGGGAGGAGCGGTCCTTGAAAGCAGCCCTGCAGAGAAGGACCTGGCAGTCCTGTTGGATGAAAAAGTTAACATGAGCCAGCAGTGTGCTCTTGCAGCTCGAAAAGCAAATGGTATCCTGGGCTCCATCAGAAGAGAGGTGGCCAGCAGAGACAGGGAGGTGATTGTCCCCCTCTACTCTGCTCTCGTGAGGCCCCACCTGGACCAAAAATATCTGGAGTACTGTGTCCAGGTCTGGAGCCCCCAGTACAAGGAAGACAGTGAGCTGTTGGAGAGGGTCCAGAGGAGCCACAAAGATGATCAGGGGACTGGAGCATCTCCCCTACAAAGACAGGCTGAGGGAGCTGGGTTTGTTCGGCCTGGAGAAAAGAAGGCTGCAGGGTGACCTCATTGCAGCCTTTCAGTACCTAAAGGGAGCCTACAAAGAGGAGGGGAATCAATTCTTTGAAAGGATAGATAACTGCAAGACAAAGGGAAATGGTTTTAAGTTGAAGGAGAGAAGATTTAGGTTGGATGTCAGGGGGAAATTCTTTACAGAGAGAGTGGTGAGGTGCTGGAACAGGCTGCCCAGAGAGGTTATGGATGCCCCGTCCCTGGAGGTGTTCAAGGCCAGATTGGATGGGGCCCTGGGCAGCCTGGTCTAGTATTAAATGGGGAGGTTGTTAGCCCTGCATGTGGGAGCTGGGTTGGAGATTCATGATCCTTGAGGATTATGAATGAGGTCCCTTCTAACCCTGCCACTCTGTGATTCTGTGATACATATATATGAAAAGCATTCAGGATCAGCAGGAAGTACGTGTTTTTCCTTCTCCTTTGTAAACTGTCTGATTTTCTATTTCATTACAGATTTTTTTTACAACCTATAGTAATTTTTGGTGAATTACAGACCAAAATACACTTAAAGTAGTAAAGCCTCGAATAAGGTTTAGTGTTAAAAAAAAAAAAAAAAAAAAAGAATAAATAATACAATACTAATCTTTCTGGATATAGAACATTTAAAACAACTAAGAACAATCAAAAAAAGAGAAATACTTCCTTCCCTTCCCCTGCCCTATGACTTCATTCTTACAGGCTTAATTCCAGTTAACTGGCTGACATTTTAAGTTGCTTTGTTCCCTAAACTTTTGATCATATCTCTAGCTTTGTGCCTGCTTTATTTTATTCAGTGCCACTTCTCAATCTCTTTGTAACCTGCAGGTTTCCAGCTGCATTCTGCCTTCCTATCTAGTCAAATCTTGTAGTTTGATCTGTGCCTGTTAAGTAGACTTAATAAAACCTCCAAAAAAGGATAAATTTATCTCTTATTTCCACCTCTCTGAAAAGAACAGGATAGAAACACAGAATAAACAATAGAGAAAAGATGCTGTGTACTGAGGTTATCTTAACATAGACCTGCATTGACTGACTTTTCTAAACAAGAGGAGTAATTGCAAAGAAAAGAGTATGTTGTATGTTAAAAAAAAAAAAAAAAAAAGGATGAATGTTAGCTGCAGCAGTTCATAGCAGGCTTTCTGATAGTATTTTGTGGATTTTTGTTGTTGTTGTTGTTATGTTTGTTTGTTTTTGCCAAAGACTTTAGAATACAGCAAGACAAACTTTTAAAATGTTAGCTGCTTATTTCAAGAAAATATTTAATGTTAACTTGTAAAATGTATAAGACTTGTTGAGCTCTGTGAAATTCATAGATGTGGAGCCATTTCCTGACTCTTCTGTCACTCGAGAGGTGCAAATTCAGTGCTGAGTAAAGCCCTTTGAAAGTGTTCAACAGCTACACATTCACCATTTCAAATCTGTCTGGCAAGAGTATATCTTAGATGCCATATATCCTCAGATGCTTTACATATGTAACTATCACTTTATAAAAAATATCAAAGCATTGTTAATGGTAAAATAGAATTGGGATCACATATAAATGCATTTTAATCTGTGTCTACTTGACTTTTTAGTTTGGCATTTTCTGTCTATCTTACTATTTTTACCCCAAGTATTGCTGCTGGCACTTGTTAAATTTAAAAGAGCAGTTGTTCAGAGTGTTTTCCCTGTTAGATTGTCTTTATAATCATAAGTAGGAGGATCAAAACAGACAAATATTCAAATTTTATTACATTTTTCTTCCTACCTTTCCCTATTTTCAATTTGTAATTTTTAATATTGAGCAGCTCCTCACGATTTCAAGATGGAACTTTTTGGCCACATATAATTATCATTAGTTTCAAAAAGCTGTATGTCTTCAGTGTTGCTATGCAGAATTCTGTTATTTGAAATAATAGCACAGAATGGGAATTGTGCTGCTTTAGTTATAATGTATCTCCCTCAGGGAATGCAGCTTTCCATTTACTTGAACTGGTGAATAGGTTGTTTGTTAGAATTTCTGTTTATAATGGAGCTACACAGTAATATTAATTTCTGCATCTTTTCTGGTTGGTACAGTTCATGCTTGTATACCTTTTAAATGCTATTTTTACTTATGTATTATTTACACTGCTGTTGTATTTCAATATTATTTTTTCTAAAGGAGTAAAATAAAGTGGTTATTTGAACCATTTTGCCAACTTGTATATGCAAGTGCTGAAACCTATAGTTCAATTACAGAACAATTCAGAAAAAATGAATGAGAGTCTTAACTCTTCCTTATGTTTTACACTGCATCAAGTTACAAAACAGTCTCTGACAGAACATAATATAGATTCAGAGTAGAAATCTATGAAACCTATAAAGGAATTCTTTAACGTATTTTTTTTTTTAAGGTGAAATTTACCAAGACACAAATCGTTCTTGAAAGCAATCACCTCTTTCGATAGCAAAGTAAATCAACCGGTACTTTAAAGAAAGGGCAAGATTGTGAATCAATAAAGAAATCAGCTTCATAAAATAGAACATGAATGTTTATATTCCTTTTGTAGACATATAATTAGACAGAGAATTATTTCATACAAAGTCTTCCTCACAAGAAGTCTTGGCAGGCAATACTTAATTTTAACTCTAGCACTAAGAGAGTCAGTAACTGGTCTGTTGTTCAGATGGTTCATTCTGCAGAACATTTTTCAAATAAAATTAAAGAATGCTATCCAAAAAATCTAAGATATGCTTTGAGTTATGACCATAATTTGGAACTCAGCATTTTAAAAGAACAATTAAAAAGTACTTTAAACACTGTTCTGCAGCTTTATTCTGCCTTCTTGATGAAGAGAAAAATACAATTTGGTTGTTCAGGAATGAGTAGCATTAATTTAATTGATGTATCTGTAGATGGCCTATAGCCATCTACAATGTGGCCATCCATCAATATGCAAGTTCCCTTTCCATTAAAAGTAAAAAACAGAAATAAGGAGAAATAAGCACTTCCTGATTATTTATTTATTTATTTATTTATTCGGAAATGCCGAGAAGGTTCTAAGTTTAATTAATTTGTGAGCAACTGAAATATCTGGTAGTCAGTCTTCAATATGAAGGCAATCTTCTTTAGTTCAGTTATTTACTACTTACTTACACTTAAGTAATATGTTTTGAAACATGCTAGAAGAATGTATAGGACTGGACTATACCTCATTATCCTTTTTTCCGTGCATACATGTGAGGACAAGACTAACTCAGTGGGAATCCCTGATGATGTGCTCTTGAACCTTCAAGTCAGTAGCCAGTTTTGAAGTAGCTCCTCTCCTTATCACAGAGTTCACAATAGCACAGAAATATACATGCAGATTTATATTGAGAGGCGATAGTTGCAGATGTAGAAAGCATGCTGAGTGACATGGTGAAGAAATTCTTAGGGGTCTCTGAAAAAACAGTGCTTTTAAAATTACCCACCTGCGAGTTCTTATCATTCCTACTGATGTGCTTTGCTGAAACTCTGAGGACTTGCAGCTGCAAACTCTAGCAAAATGGGGATTTAAACTAGGAAGACTAGTTGTTTCCTACAATGCAATTCTTGTTAACTCTTAGATTATGACAGGGCTCGATTGCTGGGACAAGGATGCTTTAATTCCTGACACTATGCATTAGCTTTCTATAGTACTGATGGATGCAGAAATAGACCTTACATAATGACATATCAAATATTCTTAGGCCATTACGCTTGCATCTCCTGCAAGCTTTCAAGCAAAAATACTATAAAATTTTCACTTCTAATCAACTTTATGATACAGGGGAAAGTCTCTGGTGTCTACGTAGCTCTGCTAGGTATACATTATAGGCAAAGTTTATGAATGGGAAGAAAATTGAGAACTTCCGTTCCTACATGCTGATTTAAGGATGTATACCCCCTTCTCTCCCAGACCTTAGTGCTATCAGAAAATCTATTTTCATAAAGGCATTGCTTGTTCTTTTCTTAAGTAACAGTGTTAGTATTCTGTTCCTCAGCCTTTCTAACCTCTGAACTGAAGGCAAAGGAAATGTAAAATATACGTAATAAAAAGTATTTAAATTACACTTTATTGATTCTATAATTTCTGTGATTAAAAAAAATAAAATAAAAAAATCCAATATCTATATTTCTGAGAGTGGATTCCAAATTAAAAGCCTATTAAATTGATTAAATGTAATTAAAGTAAAAATGCTCTTTATTATATGAAGTTTTGGTATTAGCCTTCTTCAAATAAGATTTATCTCCGTAGTAGATTATAAATTCTCATTTCTTTAATAATTGCTTACTTCAATAATCCTGAAGTAATAAAATACTTAAACATCAGTACATTTGTCTTGCATTCTATTCAAATTAATTAGTAATAAATTACAGCATGGGATCACATTCCTGTAAAAGCAAAATATTTACTAATCTTAGTTTTGTATCTTAGGAACCTTACTCTTGTCACTTTTCAGCCTCCTTTGAACAAACTTTACAGGGATAATATTGGCCATAAAACAAGAGTCAAGAGAGTTATAGATTGTGTCCACTGTGGCAACATTAAGTTGATTCTCAATGTGACCACAGAACAAGAAAATCAAAATGAATATCTCTGACTTGAGTTTAATCAGCTGGAGCAGGAGCTATACGAATCATGATCACATTTTATATAAGAAAGGTTTTTAGGTTATAGCTATCAAGAGGTAGCAAAGTGAGAAGAAAGAAGTGAGAGATTAATGAAGTAACTTGACAGAAAGTGTCTCTAGAGAAATTATGACACAAAATAAAAAATATCTTTGGCCAGAGGTAATATATTCATTTCAATAAAAGTAAGATCAGGACCATAAAAAAAAAAAAGAAAAAGAAAAGCTTAGGTTCAGTTTAGGTTTGATTGACAACAACAGCGATGTTTCAAACAGTTATTTAAATTTAAGCTATATTTCAACTGTTTCATATCAAGTAAAGATATAGAATTTGTTGATTACTTCATATAGATTAGTGACTGCATCTTTTTACCTATTCAGTTGGATTTCTTTCTATTTTCTTCTTCTGTCTCTTCTTATTTTATGGTTTCCCATTTACAACTTTTGATCAAGAAAGCCTAGGAATTTTTTACAGAAATTCAATTATTCTCCAAATTTATACTTAATTGATATATTCTTGTTACAGAAAAGGTTCATCATTATAATTACCTAGTAATTTTGAAAGCACCCATTAATATCCACTCTAATCATCACAACAGGGTAGTAATCCTGTATGCTGGATAAACTGTCAAAACCAATTTAAAATATTATTTATTATATGCATTGAAGAAGTATCAAATTCTGCAGCCCACAGAGGATTCTATCATTGAGTTATTACAACTCTTGTGGAGACTATTACTGCTGGGTAAGCAGTAATGCTAAGCTTTATGCAAAAGTATTCAGAGCTTTATCTAGCATTTCCTGAATCACACACTGGGTCTAGTTTGGGTAAGTGGTGTTAATTTTATATACAGGATGTAAACCAATTTAAGAAAAGAATACATAGATAAATAAACAATGAGCTCTTCCATTGATAGAAAGGTAAAAAAAGGAAATAAAGAAATTATTATATTATAATGAAATTAATAATGTCAAGATGTAATTCCCCGTTTAAATTTCAGAGGAGTGACTCTACAGAGCCAAGCGAGGTATATCCTGACAGCCTTACAAGGCTCCTGAAGCTGTTGCAGCCAAAATGTATCACTGAAAGATAAGAATGTTTTTGGAGGCTATTTTGAAGGAAGGGGGGGGAGGATGAGAAGGAAAACCCAAAGCTTTTTTAAACTGAACGTGAGGCAGAATTCAGAAACATAGTCTCCAATACAAGGCTCTTCAAGCATCTGTAGAAGTAGTGCTTCAGTGCGAAAAGTTCATATCATGGATGAATTTTTTTTTTCTTCTACAAGAGATGCATTTAAAAACTACAATTCCTTAACCAGCTGCTATGTTGAATGCATGTTTGCATCAGACAGTAATAATAACCAGAAAATATTGTATGCAGTGGGTACATGTCTGTGATTGCCTAAGAATAACAGCTTTCAAAATCTGTAGAAAATGTCTGCGTACTTGTTTTTTAAAATATAGAACATGAGTAAATATTTAATCTTCTTCACATTTTGTTTATTAAAAAACTCTTTAAGCTTCCGTTGCTGGTCTGCTCAATGTCAGCACTGAAGATTTCTCTTTACAGGCTTTTTTTTCTTGAAGTGATTACTAGACAGGAAAACAATACTCAGGAAATACCATCTTCTTATTATGATGGGCTTTGTCTTGCAGTACTACCACCATGCAGCAGGAGAGATTTTGAGTCAGCATGTTCCCCACTTACTTTTATTTGAGACACGTTATCTGAACATGTTGAATGTAAGATACCTAGCTGCTTTTTTTATGTTACAAGTGACAGTTACCACTATCTTAGGTGACTGCTATTTTTAAGATGTAGAGATCCATGTAATAAGAAAAGGGAGAAAAGGGATCATTTAAGACTTTATCTGCTACTGCAGTGATATGTCTAAACCAAATTCTTAGAAGAGTTGTAGAATTTCTGAAAGCAGATACACTGTAGCTACTGATTTTGTTACTGCACTTTGGAGGCCGACATCACGAAAGAAATGTGAAATTCTTTGGAATTTATATGTTTGTACTGGCAAAATATTCTAAGCAATATTTCCAGCTAGACAACTTCAACATTGTTGTTAAAAGAAGTGTTAGAATTTGGAATTTTAGGACTGAACATGGCTTGTACTAAACCCATTAAAAGGACAATCATCTTCTGGAAATCGGAATAACTACTGATTTGTTTCATTTCTTTCAGAACCCACATTTTTCATTATAATCTTACTCTCTCCAGAAGGCCATTTTGGAAGCCAGAAATCTGTCTTGTGCTAATACAGAATGTATGCTTTGAAAAATCCTTTTCAATGACAATGAATCTTGAGGTGTAGAATGCTATTTCAAAAATAAGTCAATAGTTGAAGCCCCTGGAATAAGTCCCCCTCATAGGTAATCACCCACATGCATGTGAAATTAGAACAATGGCTCAATTTTTCTTTTGTAATCAGTGATTAAAACGTAATTCTGTGCACTGAAAGGGCAAGAAAATGTAAAGTGACAAGGACTGCAATGTGAATCAGTTCCTCTTAGACCTAGAAATTAATCAGTTTATCACCAATACAAAACTCCAATCTGCTTTCATCTAATTTGTTTTCATCCATTTCCTCATGTCATTTTGCAGCTTATATAACCTCAGAATGTGACTTTGATCTATTATTAAGATTTCTAAATAGAAAACAATAAAAATAACAATAGATTTATCAGGTTAAATATTACTACATAAAAAGCAACAGGTTTGCTAGACGTACCCTCTTTCCTAGAAAAGCATCCTGATTCATTATATGCAGCAGACAACAGAGGGCCTAATCCTTTAGTGAACTGCACTTGGGATATTTTATGTGCATATTTCCAGATTAAGACAAAATTCACCAACTTTTCAATTTATACTCTTAGCATAGCAGCATGTTAATTGTTATGAAGTTTTTGGTAGTGGCAGTGTGAATGTACTTTTGTGAGATGTTTTCATTCATGTTCGTAAATTATTGTGCATTCTTTCTGAGTCATCTTAAAATAGTAATTCACAAAAGAGGGAGAGATTCCTCGGGGACCAGTCCTCGGACCAGTGCATTCAGTACTTTTTAACCACATAAAATAACTATAATGTTGACCTTTAACCCTTGCGAGCAGCTTGGCACTACCAGCCACTCACTCACTTTCCTAAATGTGCTGGAGAATCAGAAAAGTAACAGGCTGACAAGAAAAAGAAAAAAGTTAAAGGAAAAGCTTCCCATGCAAGTAAAAACAAAGCCATAAACTTCACTTTTGCAGAAAAAAAACATAGCTTACACCCTTTGGAGAAGCACTATGTTTATGGTGCCTTCCTTACCTCCCCTAGGATAATTCCCAACTGCTTAGCTTTTCCCTTTTTGGAGAAGGTGGTACTGATTCATGAGTTAGAACAGTTTGTGAAATTTTTTATCTCTTGTGATTGAGATTGTAAGAAACAAAGAGGAATGATCCTTAAGTCCATGCTCTTTTAGAAATAAAGTTAGGAATTTCTGAAATACTTAATTACACACTTCAAGCTATTTAGTAGATAGTTGCAGGATGCACATTGTGTATGGGGATTCTTTGAATGTGATCTCTCCTATTTTGTAATGCTGGCCTACAGCATCAGAGGGGGATGCTGGTGGTATGACAATAGAGACTGAACTTTCATACTAATATTCCATTACATCCAATTTTGCTGTGTAACAGATGGCAGAAGAGAGGCAGTCTGACCAAATGGTGTTTGATGTGGAAGTGCGTATGAAACAAAGAAGTGTCATTAAACTCCTCCATGGGGAAAAAAATGGCACCTGCTGACATCCATTGATGCTTCCTGAATGTTTATGGAAACCAAACAGTGGATGTGAGCACTGTGAGACAGTGGGTGGTATGTTTCAATGTGGGTCACCTCCACTGGTGTAGACTTTTACAAGTGCAGCCTCCAGGCTATTTTTCATAGTGGGCAAAAATACAAAGCTAATGGTGATGACTATGTTGAAAAGTAGTCTCTTCTTAGGTCTATTCTATTCATGACATTCTCTTTGTTCTCCATTAACACATTTTGCTGCTCAGATGCATAGAAATTTACATACACTCCAGAATATTACATATTAAACTTATGCTGTCCAGTTAGTCAAGCACATGTCAAATGAATTAGTTGCAGCAATTTCAGTACAGACGCATAAGCCTAACACTGATTATTGGCATTCTTTTCTTGAATTGCGAAATGAAAGCAAATAAAGCAGTTTTTAAAGATATTTCTACAGTAAATTTAGTTCCTTAATTGTAACTCTGACATTATTTTCTTTGCCTTTAACTTGTGTGTAATTGAAGAAGTGGTGGAGACTGTAATTTGTACTTAGCAATAATATTTTAAGAATTAACACAAAATTATGTTCTATAAAATGATTTTTCTGATGAACTCTACAGTCTTCTGCATGATTAATAAAAGCAATCAGATTATAAAAGGCATATTAGCATCAAGCTCTTTATTGTGATAAGGGATTATCCATCCAGTTGGAAATGCATCAAGCACCATTTTCAAGGCTCTGCAAATAGTGGCTGGTGGTCACAGCATGGAGCTCTGCAAATTGTTAATGGACCTGCTAAGAAGTTAAAAATTTCATTTAACTGGAAACATTTTAAGTTTCCGATTAGAATGCCATTCTTTAGATGTGATGGATTTGAATTGTGATCCAGGAGGTAAACCGTCAGTGGTTGATTAATCTGGTTATCCCACTGCTAGGAATTTTTTTTTCATTAAGAAATATTATTCATGTTCTAAAAATAAGATTTTTGTGCTGCTGAGAATAACCCAGCTAACATGTAATACATTTTAGCAAAAAGAACTGCAGAGATTAATGCAATTTCTTACCTGCTTGATTAAAAACAATTTCCTTAAGGGAAATAATGCCACACTGGCCTGTTTTCGTAAAAGCACTTTTTTTTTCTTTTCTTTTTTTTTTTTTTTTAATAATAATTAAGGAAAAATGGATGCAAGCAGTCAAATTTAATCTGTTCAATCTTTCTGTTTCTTTCAGCATTAAGAACGTCACTCCAAAAGTAGGTGATGCTGAAACCCGTAAAGCCATTCGCCGTGCCTTTGATGTGTGGCAGAATGTAACTCCTCTAACATTTGAAGAAGTTCCGTATATTGAATTAGAAAATGGCAAGAGAGACGTGGATATTACAATCATTTTTGCATCAGGTTTTCATGGAGACAGTTCTCCCTTTGATGGGGAGGGAGGATTTTTGGCCCATGCATATTTCCCTGGGCCAGGAATTGGGGGAGACACTCATTTTGACTCAGATGAGCCATGGACTTTGGGAAATCCTAATCATGATGGTAAGAGAAGATTTCAGTTTAAACAAAATAAATAAAATTAATTAAAATGTGTCATGAATTTACAGCTATTTCCACACTTCCCTATTCTTAAAGTTACTTAGTTTCCTAAGTTCACAGTTGTTTTGTATTCTCTTCAGTTAATTGGTCTGTTAGGAATCTTCAACAAAAAGTTTCTGTCTAAAAGTAACTTAGAGCATGAAAAAGTGTTTCTCCTGAAGCACATTAAACTCTCATTGGAAACATTTATGTTCATTCAACAATTGTACTGTTGAATATTTACATTACTCCTTTCATTTCTAACTTCTTTGCCATAAGTGTTTTATTTAGGTTCAGGGAAAATTGAATGTTCATTAGAAGTAATATAAGAGTGGTTAAAAAGAGCTGACACTACTCACCAATACAGTGGATACTTATGTGTAAGAAACCTAATCTGCTTTTCTTAATGGTGATGAAATGGCAGAATTTTTAAGTTAGCTCTTAAGAGTGCTATTCCAAGAACAGAAATAACATCTCTGAATTTTGAATCTTACTTGGAACTTATGATTCCTTATTTAAGTTGTACATTCCTTATAGTCATATAAGTGACTACACAATGCACTAGACAAACAATCTGGCTTTTGCTGAGTTCCAAGTTCATGTGACTAAATTACTTCCATTATCTAAGAAGCCTAATTTAAAATTGACTTTTGCATATCTGCAGAAGAGTATCTAGAAAGTATTTTTGTGTAGAAATT
This sequence comes from Lagopus muta, assembly GCF_023343835.1. Lineage (NCBI taxonomy): Eukaryota > Metazoa > Chordata > Aves > Galliformes > Phasianidae > Lagopus > Lagopus muta. The sequence continues at coordinate 25,779,359 of NC_064435.1, forward strand.
CTGTGTTCACTGTTTTGGCTCCATATGTTCTAGTAGATCTCTCCATCTCAGTTACACAGCTGTAGAGTCTTTTCAGCAAACAGTGTTGCACAGAAGAGGATGCACTGATACATAAACAGGATGTTACTGATGCACAAAAGATTATAAAGATAACAATAAAACGCAAAAATGTATTTGAATGTTAAACCTATCCAGTGAACAGTCAAAGCTTTTATCTAACAAGTTTGTCACCTAAGATCTTCCAAGTCAAATTCAGAGTTTTCTGTGTACTAGCTTTTGTAGCCTGGTGTTTGCAGCAAAGTGTGAAATGAATATTTCAGGGATGTTTTGACTGTTCTGATGGTGCAATACTTCTAAAGCACAAGGGACAGTGAGGAAAGAGCAGCTTACTTTACTATTAAGGTCTTTGGTAGAAGAATGGGTTCAAGAAGCTCATCTCCTGTGGACTGAACCCTAGATTCTTTTGGTGCAAAATGTAGTGAACTGCTCATATTTGCTCTCCACACGTTCAGCTCAGAGAAACAACAGTGAGACTCTGCTGTTTGTGCAGTTCAATTACATCATCGGTCTTTGCATTGTGAGGTTAAATCAAGGTGTTTTTATGGGCTTAGTGGGAAACAAATGCTGCGGATAACATTCTTTGTTTCTGGAACTATTTCTTAAAGCACTTAGGAAAATCTACAGGCATTTGTATTTTGATGACAAGGTGTCAGTGTAAAATGTGATAACACTTTTGGAGCGTTTCCGCATGTGGATAATTTTAGAGTGTATTAAAATGTGTGATCTTCTAGCTATCTTCTTATGTTTCTTAAATAATCTTCAGAGTGCCATAGAACACATATTTTTTATTTTATCTTTTTGTGGTTGTCTTTTGTACAGCAGTTGTCAAAAGCTATTTCTTGTATTTTATTTACTGTAAGACATCTAGAATGAAAACTTTAAGTGACAACAAAATGTTGCTATTACTAAAAATGTTTTTTTTTGGATATCTTAGGATATTGGCCTTTTATAATGAAAAATTTTTATTGTCTATGTCATGAAGAGTTATCAGAAAAAAATTATTTCTCAGTTTTAATAACTTCTACCTTGATGTGTTCTTATGTACTTTTATGAGGGAGAGCTATTCCTATTGGAATCCAGTAGTCAAAATAGAGAACCCAAGGTAGTTTATGACTGCAGAAATTCTGCAAAATAAATGAAAATTAAAGTAAATATCTTACCAATGTGAGTTTTCCAAAAAATTTTGGCAAATCCTGGTTTCATTGTTGATATCGTACGAATTACAAATCTTTTGTCACAGCTACTGTCAAAACAAAAGCACTGTGTGATTGACACTCCAGAAATAACATATGTGTAGTTGATTTGTATGTTCAGAGTTCCTGTTTCTCCATGGCTTCCAGTTATCAGGTAGGCCAATGACAATTTTACTGCATTAGCTTAGGTCTAGGAATCCTGAAGGAATGCCCACTGTTTTATTTTTCTTGGTGACTGGAAACAATTTCCAAGTGGAAAAAGAAGATAAGCATTCCATTGGGGATTGACAGGAAGAAAAGACTTACAACTCTCTTAGGCTCTCTACCATCTTGAGCTCAGTCTAAGAGCACTGAAAAGCAGAAGGTTGAAAAATCTATTTCTGATCTTAGCCATGAGTCATTTTTCTCAGGTGAGTGTCTTTTTTTTTAAGATTCATTGCTGCAATAGTCCAATAGTCATCTTCATGTGGTGTTGTTAAATATTGAACAGAAGAGTAAAAAGTTTTAGCAATAAATTTTCGTTTTTATTTTTCAAATTAAATATCACCCGAAAGCAATGATTTTCTCAGATTTCTATTTAATTGGATTATCTTTTTAGTTTCTATTCTAATTAAACTGGAGTGATTTGAAAACTCAAATCAGCCCAGTTATTTAGAAGAAAAATGTAAATCGTAGATCCTATTGAAAAGTACTTTCCTGACTTTTCACCTTTTACTGCTCTGCTAATGAAAATACCTATTGACTACTTCAAAAAATACAGCCAACTCCTTGAAATGCTTCCATAACCTGTTTTAACTTTTACAGAAGTTTTCATAGCATTTTTTTCTATTGAATGAGCACTAAACCAAGAAGAAAATAAGGAATGATATAGAAATTCAGTATTCTGAGTTACTATTCAGAAATTCAGTATTCCTAAGTTACTTCACATTGACTAGTTAATTACAGTGAGCTCATGCTCTAGGTATTTTGTTGTTGTTTCTGTTATCATTGCTGTTGTTTGTTTTCCTCATCATGTTTTCTTGATTTTATTGGTTTTTACTTGGCTTAAATAATTTTCCAGACTGAGAGATCGTTTTCAATTGTTACACTTCATCTCCACAGCTCAGTGCTACTTTCGTTTGCTTCTTTAGGGTCATTTTTTGTATGGTTTGCAGATTTCTAATCAAAAGTTCTAAGGAAGTGGGAAAGGAATCTGTACTTTGACTCCTCCCTCATTCTGAAGAGCGTAGAAATGTAGACTGTAAGAGTAGTCTAATAGGGTTATTGGTCAGAAAAAGCACTCCTATTACAGAAATTAATGCTTTGCTTTCAGGATAAGTTGAATACAGCAGTACCTTAATTCCAACTGAGCTGCAGTATCTCTTTCCTGAACTTCTTTCCATAGTACTTCTGGTGACGGCAGAAATAACTGGTCAGAAAGGAGGATGAGAAATTTGCAACCACAGGGAAGCAGTGTAAACAAGGACAGAATCTCTTTTGATAGGAAAGAAGTATTTATTAAGAAAAAATTTAAACTTTCTTTTATTTTGAATATAAACACTGGAAAGAAAAAGAAAGGGAACAAAAGGGAAAGGAAGACGTCTTAATATATGAATTTAAAGACAAGAGAGACTTTACATTGCCCTCATGACTTCAGTCCTTTTAGGAGTTATACACACATCACCTTATTTCTGAAACAAAAAAAAATTTATTTTCAACGAAAAATGTATCCAAATGTAGAAAAGGACAATGACCTCTTACTGCAATATGGGAGATAAGGTATATTCAAAATCATTAACAGCATATAAGTGTATTTTTAATTGTAAAAGTTTCAAATCACTGATGTAAATTGAAAGTCACAAATAGTGACAGGAGAAGGATGGTACTGTCTCTACTGCTAGTGAGAAGTTCCTTTTCTATGCTCTGTTTCCCCGAAGCTGATGGTAGATCCTGTTGGCTTTAACAGCGCTGTCCTCCAAGTTATCTTCATCTTGCCAATATTAAATATTGAGAATGTAAATTTTTTTATTCACCTCAATATAATTAGGAGTTGAAGTGTTGGATTCTAGTTAGATTTATGGACGATCACTGTGTAGTTGTGAAGCCTCAGAACCAGTAACATCTTCTGCTCGTACTCTCCAAAGTACTGCAGTATGATAGACCATATAGATTTTCAAGGTCTCTTATTTAAGATGCTTTCCCCTATCCCCAAAAAAGTAACTATATCTTTCTACTTCTATTCTTTGAATTTTGCTATATTTTAAGCAGCATTCTTTATAAATCTGAGCAAATTGTAAATAATGTCTGAAGAGCTTAGCTGTTTGCTACTGGGGAAAAAAAGGACAACGTATTTCAACAATACAATTATGAATAGGACTCATCTTGCAGCTCTGCCTTGTTAGTAATACATAGTAATAGGATAAAATTTTGTAGGCAAGTTCCCTCATATTTATTTCAAAAATGCAAATTGAAAAGAAAATAAATATGCACATTTTATAGTACTAACTAGATTTGATTGGATTGCCTCATTCCAATGAGTGAAGGTTTCTTATGATCCCGTGATAAAACTGTTGAGAAAGAGATGAGTCAACGTATGATATAAGAGTTCCTCATAATCCTTGGCAGCCCCAACCCATCAAAGAAAGGTTTCTAATTAAAAACTCTGCTCAGAATTTTCATTTGGCTGGCAGTGACAGGAAATTTCATTTCTTCACCTGAGAGTATTTGAAAACATTTTTGCTATCTGTCAGAAGGTAAAAGGCTCTAACTTAAGGCATACACTCCTGCTTCTACTTCAAAAATTGCATTGGTGTATGAAAATTGATTTTAGATTTGTCTTGCTAAATGCACTTAAGCTCTTTTTTAAAACAGTTATTTTTTTTTCTGGGAAGTACTGAATGAATCTAAACCTATTTAAAAGGAGTGCTAAACCAGTTTGAATAGAGAACACAGTACTTCTAACTAGATTAATTTAAGATTGACCTACTTACACATGTGTAGCTTTTTAAAACAGAGTAAGATTTAGAAGTAGCTCTTGGGGAAAACAAGGATGTTCTTGAGAGCTTAAGATTCAAGCAGATTAGACACGATGCTTAATGTACCATTTGCTGACTGTAGAAATGTGGCTTTCAGAGGCAGAAAATGCTTGGCAAAATCTAGGCATAAGCTCTCTGTATATCAGTAGAGTTAGTTTGATATTCTTATCCTCACATTAATGAGGATATTTCCCTGCTTAAAAAGACCTGGAATTACTGGTGTATGGGAAGCTGGACATTAGCCAGCAATGTGCCCTTGTGGCCCAGAAAGCCAACTGTACCCTGCACTGCATCAAAAGAAGCGTGGCCAGCAGAGCAAGGGAGATGATCCTGCTCCTCCTCTATTTTGTGCTGGTGAGTCTCACCTGGTAAACTGCAGCCAAATGTGGAGTCCTCAGTATAGGAGAATGGACATGTTGGAGCATGTCCAGAGGAGGGCAGCAATAATGGTCCAAGAGATGGAATACCTCTTCAATGAGGACAGGCTGAGAGAACTGGGGCTGTAAGTCTGGAGAAGAGAAGGCTCTGACTTTACCTGATAGCAGCATTTTGATATCTTAATGGGAGCTACAGGAAAAAAGGAGACAGACTCTTCAGCAGGGTCTGTGGAGATAGAACCACGGAAGTGGTTTAAAGCTTAAAGAGGGTAGATTTAGGTTAGATATAAGGAAAAAGTCTTTTACAATGAGAATGGTGAGGCACTGAAACAGGTTGCCCAGAGATATGGTGGATGCTTTGTCACTGGAGTCTTGCAAGGTGAGACTAGATCAGGCCTTGGGTAACCTGATTTAGCTGTGCATGTCCCTGTTCATTGCAGGGGAGTTGGACTAAATGACCTTTAAAGTCCCTTCAACTCATGATTCTATGATTCTATAACTGCAAGAGAAATAGAAATGGTTACATGCGTGATTTTTTGTGGTAAATTTACTATTGCAACTACTACACAGTCTTGCAGTTCTGAAGAAATCAGTCTTCTATTGAAACAAAAGAAAAAGCAAAACAAGGAAATAACAACAAGAAAAAAAAAAAAGGATGAAGTTCCATTACAGTAAGTCAAATACTTTTACAGAAGTAATAGTTGATATTGGTGTGCATTTCCTTTTAAATATTGAGGATAATATGTTTGCTGAATGCTAACACCCTTGTGAGATACTGGGAACTTTATATGCATTAATCTGTTTTAAGAAGAAGTAAATATAAAACACTTTTCAAGGATCTTGTAATTTTTTTCTAACTCTTTAGTATTCCAAATGTAGCAAGTTTTGCAGACTTGAAAACAAACAAACAGAAAAGCCTACCCCTTTGTACCATGCAATTGATATTTCTTTCATTTTTGCCAGTAAAAGACTTTTTGGGATGTCACGCAAATACAGTATCTTGTGTAAGATACTTGGTCTCTTGTTAGTGTGTAGGTTCTGCTGTATGTTGCTGTAAGCTTTGTGTTTGCAGCCAAGAAAAAAAATTATGAAAATCCTGATCTCTGAACTGCATAGATCAACTCGTAGTAAATTTTTTTTTGGCTGCCAATGTGGTTGTCACAGCGCAGCAGATATATGCTGCTGGAAATGTGAACCAGTGGAGCTGTGAAAACTACATCTCCTAACAGAGCTCTGTGTCTCAAACAATGCATGTTATGTGAAATGGTTAGATATGAAGCAAGCTGAGTATTTCAGATTAAAGGAAACTCTATTAAAATCTTGGTACTGTTTTCATAACTCACTTGCTTAATTGATCATATATGTTTTAATAAGCTTTTATTGATATTGGATTTGATCTGCAGACAATGTGACCCAGAGTCACTGCATGCTTATTTTTCATTTTTGTACTAGGTTTAATACGTGAAAGTTGCCTGTCCTCTTTGATTTTTTTGTGTCATACTTGTGTATATATTTTTAAACACAGAATTGACAACACAGATTCCCAGAAAATATCCTACATGTTAATGTGGCTATTAGCTGATACCTAGGGAAGTGGATAAGAGCAGAGTAAGCATATGGCAGCAAAACACTACCATATTCATGCTTAGCTTCCAGCAATCTGTGGCTCATTGAATTTCTGAGCCAGAGGCCGTATTTTTGTGTTTAACAGCTTTGAGGGATTTCCTTTCATGAACTGGTGTAATCTGTTTTTGAACCTGTGTAAGCGTTTAGTATCCACAACATCCTGTGGCAATGTGTTCTGTAGCTTAAGCAGATATGGAAAACTATCTTTTCCTGAATTTTGAACCTACCATTAACAAATTCAGTTTAGGTACACTGATACTTATCTACTGTGAAGAAGCAGTTTCCTAATCATTTTATATATGTCATTAATATTTTTCTGGTCCGCTGTCATATCTTGTTTTCAAGATAAAGAGGACTCTATTTATTTGTTTATATGTTTTTGTAAGGTTAAAGCAGCCCAATTGAGTGCAAAATGAGAGAATTAGCAGTATTATAAATTAGCAAGCAAAAAAGAAACTATTAAATTTATAGTATTTCACAATAATGGAAGTGCCAAGATAATATTTAAAAGTTGCAAGTGGAGTATCTGCTGGTTCTTTTCATTTCAACCATTCCCCTTGATATCCAGGAATCAACTCATGTGCAGATAATGCTTTCTATTGCTAACCCTCAAGGCTTCCATTGCTTGAGATAGCAAACCAGTTGTTCCCCAGCTGTAAGTCATGTTGTACTATTAGGACTGATCTGTTCTGAAGCTTCCCATACCTTACCTGGGTGCGCTCAGTGTGCTACACTCACCTGTTATTCCATGTCAGTCCGAGATCTCACATAAAATGGTATCTTTGAAACATTCTGTGTGTACTTAAAAGTATCACTGTGGTATGCAGAGCTGTGAATGTAGAGCTGCACTCAGGAACAGAAAGACCCCTTCTGTTCTTGAAGAGGTGGAGAATGTTTTCAAAAACAACTGTAAGTGGCCATGGGTACTATGTGAGGACCCAGTCACTGGACATAGGACTGTACAGACAAGTTAAGCAGGTCTGTCTGGTAGACCCCCTATACCTGATGGAAGCCAGATGTTGGAGAATACTAATCATTGCAAAGGTAATGAGCTCATTTTTTAAAAAAATGTTATTAATTTATGTACTTATTGTTGCTTGTAGTTCTTTTGTTTGTTTGTTTTTGTTTCCATAGAACACCCATCTTTGAGAAAAGAGCTTTCCACAACCTCCCTGGGGGGCTGTGGATGCTGCATCCCTGGAGGCATTCAAGGCCAGGCTGGATGTGGCTCTTGGCAGCCTGGTCTAGTGTTTGGAGACCCTGCACATAGCAGGGGGGTTGAAACTAGATGATCATTGTGGTCCTTTCCAATTCAGGCCTTTCTATGATTCTATGATTTATACATAATTAAAAGGAAAACTTGGTGGGTGAATGGCATCTTGTATACAAATCCAGCCCAGTGTTCTCGATGTGTTTAGTTGGCTACTTGTAATATAGCCCGGGGGCTGTGAGACTGTAGTATTATGCTCTCAGCTTTCTTTTTGGCCTAAAATTGTCAAGTGCACCATTATGTCAAATAAAAGAGAGGCTGAGGAGCATGTCAAGGAGATGATCTTTGCAATATTCTTAGTTAAAGCAATGGAAATGTAAACTGTTAAGCACACCTTACATTATGCTTTGATTATCTACAGATGCAAGGTGGCCTTTACACTGTGGCCAGACAAAAAGAGTTATGATGCAGACAGTAACCCAAAATGGCAGTGTAACAAAATCCACTAAGTTGCATATTGCTCCCATCATGCTGTAGGCAAAAAGAAACCATTGAAAGCTTATGTGGACTAGGTAGGGAAACTGCAAATTCAGTTATCCATCTAAACTTCAACTGGAGGTTGTTTCCCACATACCAGGGCCAGTAGAACAAACTGCTTGGATTTGTCATCTGCCTTGTTTGCTATCAGCCAGCCTGAAACCGCTAATGAAAAGTGTTAAAATTAAGCTGGCAGACTTTGCATAGAAATAAATGATGAAAGTTCACATTGTCTGTTATGTCAAATTCATTGCCAAGGAAATGTTTAGCTGACAGGGAGAACGAATTCTAGCAGCCAATTCTGTAACTATTGCAGCTACATTTAAAGAAAAGGGACTGAGGATGTCATTACTATTACGAGTTGTTTTTTTGCTTTTTATTTTTTTCAAAGAGGTCTTTGTCTCTAATATATGACCACATAATAATGAAAATTAGACATTACTAATGTCTTCCCAAGCTGGATTCAGTGGACCAGACAGCAGTATTATTATGTTAAGAATAATGAGCTATTGTGGGGAAGTTTAGTTGAACAAGCTTTTGAAATTAAAAATACATTGAAGCTACTGATAGTTCCAAAATGATGATCATGATTTTTTTCTACAGTATGCTACAAAAGGTCACTGTCAAGGATGGTTTTTTTCAGGCAGATTAATGTATTTTGAAAGAGTGCATATATAAAATATGGGTCAGCCTCTTCATTATTGTTTTCACAGCCATATAACTCCTCACACATGGTTTTTGAGTGGGAACTACTGTGGAAAAAAAAAAAAAAGGAAAAAAAGAAAAGCTTTCTTGCTAAGTGAAGCATGTAAAAATCTATATTCTTAAATGTGCTAGATCACCTTTATAATCACAAATAAATTGCCATACATAGAAAATAAATTAAAAAAAAAAGTTTGAAATCATATTTTTATCACTCTGAGATAGTAGTAGAAGTAATTTAGGAAGGAGAATTATCTGTGATCCTCAAACTCTCTGACCAAACAGAAAGTTCTGTTATTTGAAGTAGGCATTTGTCTTGGCACCCCAATTCTCAAGTGATCTAAAGAAACCTTTTCTCCAAGACAGCAGCTTTACAAAATTTGATTTTTTTCCCCACAGGCATGCTATAGGATATCATTATTGCGTTGACTCCTTCTCTTCTGTATGTTTTCAGGGATTAAAGGGAATTTGAAAAATCACATTCCTGATTACCCTGGAAAATATCACATTTTACTGAGAGAATAAGACAAGAACCTTATAATAAATATATATTTATTTATCTATTAGGCAAAATATTAACTGATTGCTGTTGCAAAAGTAGAATGTAAGTTAATCTTAAAATATAAAAAAGTCATATTATACATTTATAAAAATTAGTGTATGATTTTCTAATGAAAGACTTTCATGTCTGTGTTCTCCAATCCAGAAACTAGGTAAAACTTGTGCTTTACCTTGGCAATTCTTCATGTCAAAATACACAAATCATATGTTCTTGAGGTCTTTTTTTTTCCTTCTTAATCTATATTTAGACTTCATGAGAGGCTTGGGTTTCAAAAAAATGCTGAGCAGCTAACACTGGTACCTGGCAACATCTAAATAAACATCTAAAACAGCTAAAATATCTGGTTGGGAAAAAGGTGAAAACAGGAAGATCAAAAAGAATGAGTTAAATTAAAAAAACAAGATTGATTTGTGCAAAATATTTTGTTGTAGCAGACAAATTTAAGTCACTAGCTCAAGTAAATGATGAATGTTTCCTGATTTTGTTCACAGAATAATTAAATCTGTAAATTGTACTTTTATAATTAATGTTTTGCCATGGGCTTAAATGAAAAAACCTAAGTCAGAAACCAGCAGACTTCAGTGGAGAGGAATCAATCTGACCTGAAGTTGATGTTTATGTCTGAGTTAATCTCATGGAATCCCTTTGTAGTGAGAGTAGAGATATATTGCCTGCAGTGCTGAAACCATGCAATTTCAGATGAGAAGAACTGAAGTGATAACTAATTTCAAATAATAGCACTTAAATCTTTCTCTTCAGGAGAGATGTCTGATTTGGGAATGGTTCAGTATTACACGCAGAAAAGATGGTTACCAGTGCACCTTCTCCTGTGGTGGGACAGCAAACATTCTCCTGTTAGTCTAAATTTGGTAACACACAAAAGAATTGCCCTGATTACATTTTGAATGTGTTGCTGGTAATATTTTAATATGTAAAGGCGTATATATATTTACTTTCCCTTACTGTAAGATTAATACATAGCTCCTTTCTACTGATACAGCTTGTGAACTGATGCAAAGTAGGTTAATTGAGACAATCACTGTATACTCAAAAAACTGAAGTTATGGAAGTAATGTTGCATAGGATTAATGTTGCTGGTTTCACTTCAGCTAGCAGTTCTAGAAGAAGCAATAAAAATATTAGCTTCAGAAAGATCTAACAGCTGCAATATGTACAAACAGACAGTCCTTAGCTGGTTTGTGTTCTTAATGACCACTTGTGTTACTAACAGGACTGGCCATGGTGGCTGCACAGGGGGAAAGTAGTGGTTCCAGACTTGCTTGAGCACAGAATGTGGTGGACCAGCTGTGGGACCAGTGTTTTGAGCCTATCAGGGCTCCTTACAAACAGAAAGGAAAGTGAGCTAGGATGGATGACCATGGTCGGGCTCTGGCCAGTCTATCATGCCTGTGTTCAAGTCTCTCTCCAGCACATCTATGAGCTTTAATCCTGGAGAATGCCCTGCACAGCTGTTTCTCAGGCATCTCCATGTTGATGACAAGACTCCCTGGTGCCAAAGTGACGTCATTCTCCAAGTGCCTCACTTACTCCTCTATCTAAAGTAAACCAAACAAATATATAGATATATTCAAGGATAATGGCAGATTTATCCAGTAGATCATAGCATTTCATATAAGTAAATTTTAACAAAGTAGAAGATTTGTCTTTCTGTCACTTTTCCCATTTTTATGATCTCCAGATTAGCGTTGTCTCAATTTAAAATCTAATATATATACTTGGATCAAGTTTCCCTTTGAAGTCTTTGGGTTTCTCAGAAAACATATCTGCTTCTCAGATCAGAGAAATTTTAATGATTTTTTCCTTCTTCTAATCACTTTGCCAATTAAGATTCAAAAATCCCAGTTCTGTCATCATCTGACCAAGAAAAAGAATATAGACAATCCTATCATGACTTTTTTTTTAATGTGTATGCTTAAACAATAAAATAACAATGAACTATTCACATAAAATTCCTAAATAAATATGCAATGCTATGTCACTTCATCTTAAAACTAAATCTAAAGGTCATATAGATGTGTTAAGCTGGGTAGGATAATAATCTGTTTTTGATTGCTTTAGTGTGAATTAAATTAGAGGATAATATAATTGGTCTCAGTAGTTTAACTGAAACTGGATAAAAAATTATCTCTGCAGAGAGCCAACACAACCTTTATATATAAATTACATTCTACATCCTCCTATTCTGGTGATTTCAGTGATCTGTAAGACCCTTGCAGATTTCTGCCCCATGGCAAGTTACATCTATTGTGAATATTGACAGCATGACTTTGACCTTCCTCCTAGTAATTACATGTATTTTTCTTTATAGTAGAATACACAGGACATTAGGGGAAATGGAGAAAAAAAGAGTATCTCTTCAATACAAAAGCAGACAGTGTGTTAGCATGGCATCATTTTAGCTGGGAGGCTTAAAGTCAAAATCTACATTTGTTGTTGTTAAAGGCAAGGATTTCATTTTAACAGGGACTCAATCACAATTAAATCCCTTTTATTTTTATCTTCACCCAGTCAGTGGGTGGTACCAACCAGCTATAGAAAATTGTTCATTTCCTTCACATGAATGACCCTCAAGGACAGGACAGTGGAAGAAGCTGAAAAATGTGATACATGCTCTTGTACATCTCTTGCCTACCCAAACCTTTGGTCCTAGCATAAGATCTCACAGCCTTCAGAAAGGAGTTAGTTTTCTGTTCCCACAGTAACAACAACAATAACAACAACAACAACAACAAAAAAAAGAAAAAACAGAAAAAAAAGAGAAGACAGGAAAGATCATTAATAAATAGGATTCTATAGTATTAGCAGCATTGATACTACTGGGAAAATAGAGTAAAAGTTAGTTAGCAACCTCATCATTTTTGTTCTCATAAAAATAACCATTGTCTTTTAAAACACTTTCACTGGTGTGGACTTGAATGAAATTGGTTTACAAATATTTTTTACTTGCAAATTGCAAAATTCCAATATAATTAAAATGTGATTATTTTTAAAAATTAGTATCTATGCTAGCTGGTATTACTTCATTACTGTCTGAATGCAAATGTCATCTGACAAAAGTATAAAAATGCAGTAGTGTACCTGCATGCTAAAGAAACTAGCTGCAGGAGACAGATGGAAATTAATCCCAGGAGATACAGATTCAGCATAAGTGTAGATGCTATTAGTATTTTAGGCTCGCTGTCACAGCAGTTTCCTCAAAGCATGAAATAAAGCCCTAAATTTCATATTTGCAGAAAAAACACACATATATGACACCTTTCTGGGGAATGCTATACTCTTGTGCCTTTCTTACCTCCCCAAGGATAATTTCCAGCTGCTTGATTTTTCCATTTTTGGAGAAGTTGGTATTGATTCATGATTCAGAATATTTTGTGAAGTTGTGAAGTAATTCTGCCCATGTCAACCTATTTACTAGACAATTGCAAAATGCAAATATGTATGGGGGATGCTCTGAAAGTAGTGCCTCCTATTTTATATAGGCCCGTGATGTCAGAGATGGATGTTGATAGTATGGCAGTAGAGGTTGAGCCTTCCCACCAATATTCCATGATATTTTGTTGCCCTATGACCGATGACAGCAAGGGGGCAGTCTGACCAAATGGCGTCTGACATGAAAGTGCATATAAAGTAAAGGTGTGTCATTGAATTCCTCCATGTGGAAAAAAAATGGCACTCATTGACTTTTATTAATGCTTTCTGAAGATTTGTGAAAAACAAACAGTGGTTGTTAACACAGTAAGGTGATGGGTGCTGTGTTTCAGCAGTGGCAACAGCAACAGTCAGGCACCTGTGCTGGTGTAGATTTTTACAAGCACAGTTTGCATCCTCTTGTTCGTGGATGGTGAAAATACATAGTTAATGGTGGTGACTGTTGAAAAACTGTTTTGCAGCTGAGAATTTGTTCTATCAAGTAGTATATTTTTTCTTTTTTTTTATCTGTCAAAATGAAAATAAATAAAGGACATTACTTTCAGAGCAACCAAGAGACTAGTAATAAAGTAATAAAGCAGTAAAGTAATAAAGCAGAAATTCTTAGTTTCTGCATCTCCTGCCTTCTAAAGCAGAGGCTGACCTATATGTGGGCTCCATTCAAAGATGTTATTGATCAGCATCCTGACTATATTATACCCACGATATGCAGAACCAGTACAATACTGGCTGAAAGGGCATACACAGCTCACATGTCCTTAGCAAATCTCAGCGATGATCACTGACTGAGTCACTAAGACAGTCCTGCCTATAGAGATATTCCCTTGCCAAACTACAAACAAGCATGTTTAAATTTCACAATAATATAATCTATTGGTCTGTTTAAAATAGAATATTTTTAAAAGAAATGTACACATGGGTGTAAGTATACTAAATTATACCCTAAGTATTCTTTGTGTATAATGAACTGCTTGTTTCTAAATTACTCACATCAGTAAATCAATTTTCAAATACTTTGTGATATATATTATGTAACATAATAACAAAGTAAAAGTAATACATTTGTATATCACTCATTTTTATCACAATGGAAAAATGGCTAAAAGGAGTTGTTGAAAATACACTGTGTGCACAAAATAAGTACATTAAATCCACATAGAAATTAAATACACTGTATAATGTGCATTTAAAAAAAAGTTTTACTCTTATTTTCTCAAAGATACTACATCATCTCAGCTCTTCCATTTCACAAAAAATTCTTCCCCAGACAACCATAAAACTACTGAATTTCAATGTCTGATAAAAGTCTGAGATAACATCAGGCAATGACATATGATTTTTTAGGCTGGGAAATGTGGCACCTTTATTTGGGTAAGAGTATGCCTATGATTTATATTTAGGATCATGTATACTCTCTATATAGCATGCATATACTGTGTTTATGTAAGTACATACATAATGTATATGCTGTATCGTGCTAAGGTCACAGAGAAAAAGGATCTTTTATCACTGTTGAAATATCACATTCAAAATTCTGTACTCTCTGGAAATAATAACAAAAATATACAACTTCAATTTTTTTTTCTGTGTGCTATGCACAGGAAGGATATTTTCAAAATTTTGCAGCTTTTCAGCAAGTTTGGATTAGTAACTTTTGTTTTGTGAGTCAGTGGTATGAATGAAGAGATTATTGGAAATGCAAAGTGTACAAACTTCAGACAAGTTCATTGGCAACATATAATATTTTCTGATGAACAACAAAGTTGATTTTGGGGTACTGCCTCGTTCTTAATAGAATTGCAACAGAAGTACAGATGAACGTTTCATATTCACATGGATTTAATCTGAAATCTTCTATCTGTATCATGTGAAAAATGAAGTAGAATAATCTTTGTGAAAATAACCAAAATAGTGTATAAAATATTTTGGTAGTTTTCCAATTTGTTTCTCATTTGAAATTCAGCCTCTAGATTCTTTATGTATTTCTCTAGATACAGAAGTTGTCAGAATTTAGGTTATATGACATTTAAGCCTCTGAGAACCTTTGAGCTTGCAATATGTTGTAGCAGTATGTAGCATGTACTGTCACATGCCAAGAAAAACCAAGTGACAAACCCTAGGGTGTCATTTAGTGTTACACCAAAAAGATGGCCAAGACATGAATCTAAGGGTTGCTAAGCCATTAAGGCATTACTTATCTAAATTAAGCTCATATACCAATTAAAACAGGAAATAATGTCTCCAGAACTTGCATTTATTTATAGCTTGCTGTGGACAAACATTGGCTTTATTTTCTCCGCAGACATGAAAAAATGGTGTATTAGCTATTAGTTTCTCTGTACACCATGCTCCACAGTGTTGGCTGTTGAATATTTGATATATTAATACATATTTATATTCTTGAGTTTGGGCAGTGATTGTAAAGTCAGGCAGATTTAGTGCCTAAAATAGTTTATAGCCTCAGAGAAAAGTGTCAGTATAAAAATAATCATTTTGCCTTAGTTCCTTACACACAGTATTTTTTTCTTTCTGAAATCAAACCTGAGTAAAATAAGAAAAACAATCACAATCTGTTTTAACCTATACCCTGTCTATTCTAAATCCCTATACTAATAACATAAGGACAGAGATGCAGATATTTCGTACTTACAAAATATATTTTGAAATATTTCTCTTCTGCTTTGTCGATAAATATAACAAGATATAACTGAGACTATCACAATGAATATTCACCACTGTCTATTCTGAAGTGGCAGCTTTTAGTTTAAAAGCCATTATGGCTGCATGTAGTTTAACTGCTACTCATGACTTTTTTAAATTTTTGAGATAGTGCTTCATTTTAACAAGTAGACTGAAATATGTGTTTTTTACTTGGATAATGATATATAGAATCATTTGTGATTCTCTCATTCAATGGCAGGGACTGCAAGTGTTTAAAAAAGATACCCAATGCCAATATGGTAGACAGAGTTGATATGAATATTCACTTGCCTGTGCACTTTATCTTTCTCTGAACACTGACCAAGGAACTATATATTTTATCTACCTTGAAGTCACTAGTACTCTTCTATGCAGTCTGGAGAGAAAGAAGGAGCGCTCTCAGCGATAATAGTAACACTGTGATGCTCAAGGCAAGTCTGCTTTCAAAATCAAAGGGGGTCTGAGTAATTATTGCTGAACTGTAGAAATCTGATTATATACAAGAGACAAAGGATAGAAACTATGGCAGTAGTGAGTCTTACCTGCAGTGGTCTCATGCAGCACATCTTGAACTGGTTTAAACTTCAGTTTCAACTGCACTGAGTTATTTGGGTCAGTTTAAATTCAGGATGCCCTGGAGACAATCATGACTCTTGATGGAAATTATCATGAATAATGGGTCTATTTGACTATAAGTAGAAAATATGTTCCCTGTTAAATTACTCTGTCACCCCAGGCAAGAATATTATTCTCCCAGCTTTTTCCTGTGACCTTCTTCCTTTTCTCCTTATGTGCTTCCTCCAAGGGCTGCTCTGCCTCTGGTTTACCTCGTTTTATGGCTCCCCTGATGTCTACATGTTGCATTACAGAAGTTGGAAATTATCACAGTCCCTTTTTCTGTTTTGGGTTTAGGCTATATAACTAAGGAGGGCCTCCTTGGGGAGGAGAGGAGAGCCAAGCAGGTGCTGAATATTTATTATTTTATTCTTGCTTAATAACCCCACCCAAAAGATGTAGGAAGAAAGATAAATGGCCACCCTTTGTGTAACACCTGTTTTCTGACATAGTGCCATTATCACTTAGAAGTAATTTGGAGGTACCTTGCTGTACAAACATTACATATCATCCTGGAAAGAAAATATGCCACTAGATCACGGTGTGTTTATTTGTTTCCTTTTCACTATGTAATTCAAGGGGCCTCAAGATCAGCATTAAACAAAATACAGGAATTTCTGGAGGTCTCTATAAGGACACACTGTTGACTAAGAACCTAAAAATCTATTGATCGTTCATGCATTGCATAAAAGTGGCACAATTAGAGTGAAGAAGTAGATGCTTCCAAGGCTATTTTATTAAGTGTGGTTTTGTGAAATTTTAGAAATTGTTACAATTTCACCTCCCAGTTCCTCATGTTGAATAGTAGAGTTGAATACCACGTGTAAAACGTTCTTTAATTTATTGATATTGACCAATGTAACCTTGTGGTAGAATCAAATATCAATTTGAAACCATGTGAAAATAGTTCAATAAGTGCTGTGTACAACTTGTTAGTTTAATTATTGATACAAAGACTTAGACCAGTTAATATTCTTAACTATGATGAGAGAAACCAAGGTCAAAGAGGAATTAGCTTTTTGCCACACGTGATGAGGAAAAGGAAGTTCAATCTTATACAATTTAATGCCACATAAATTATTCATTCTAATAAACTTATGCTGAAACTCTAACTTTCATAAAATTCAGAAAAGAATTGTGAGCCTTGTCATAATATAATGGTTATGGCTCAGTAACATCTTCTTCCTTCATGTCTTTTCATCAATTTATTGTTATTAGGGGATTTTAATTATTTCATTGTGAGTGAATTAATGCCTTTACAGATTTGCTCCTGTGTGTCACTTATAATGCTAAGGTTAACTACAGAAGCTGTGGATTATTCATATGAGATGATGTCAAGATCAGTTTTGACTGGATATAGAAGGGCAAATTCAAGTATCAAAAACACTCCTGACAGGGACAGTCAAGCTCCTCAAGCCTATTACAACAGTGCACTAAAAATCTTCTTTGCTATATAAAGAACTGCATCAAATATATATAGATAATTGAGAAAGTATTTAATCTGAAAACCCATAATTATAAATGATAGGATAAACTCTTCTCATTTCTGAATGCATATTATGTCAGATTAATTTTTGAAAGATGTGATTTTTTTCTTCACAGTTATACTGATAAAAAAGCATAAGCATTTAGTTTTCATATTTCTGGATTAAGAATCAGGAAGGCATGAAAAGACTGTCAACTCAGAACAGAGTTTTAGCTATGACTATTTCCAAGCTTTCAATCAAACATTTATTTTTCAAACATCAGCATGTCTCTGTATATCATTAAGATATCTACTGCCAAGTGTTTCTCTGTTCGTATGTACCTGGGAGAAAGTTTATTTCTTCATGTCAGCAAGAGAAGACACTTGAAAAATTGAAATGCTGTCAACTATAACTTCAAGGTTCTATAAATTGATACATATATATATATTTCCTAAATCCAGTGTTTACCATTATTATTGTATTATAATAATTCTCAGAATTCCAGTGCTAGCAGTGGAATTAACTATCTACCTCCAAAGATTGTACAGAATGTAGAATATGAGTAAATGTTGAATATTTATTTTCTCATCCTAATATACAGTTCTGTACTAGGCCACAGAATAAGCTACTTCATTTTTCACCACTTATAATGGCATTTCAACAAGAAACTACCTACTGTGGTTAGGACCCCGTTACCCCTTTCACCTATGTCCAGCCTTCTAAAAGTTCAGCATAAGATGGTTATCTAGAAAAATTCTTATGTCAGTCAGACAGGAACACACTTCTGAGGAATGATTCCTCCTATTCCTATCCCCAGGATGTGAAAAACTTTTTTTCCAAAGTCTGTTACAAATTGACTATAGTCAGAATCTGTACAAAAGACTCATGAAATGATATGCTGAAGACATAATGAATAAAAATGAATACCATAGAGGTCTAACTCTGAAACTTTTATAGAAACAGTTGCATTGACTTTAATTTGTTTTTTCAGAGTTTACGGTAAAACTTCTAACATTTCTAATTTTTCCAATAGTCTGTAATAAAAATTAAATGTAGATTTTTGGAAGGGAAAAACTAAAGTGTGCGATGAGTCTATAGCATGAGTCTGACATTTGATTGTTTAGATCTATATATATTCTGTTTTGAGAAGGACAGCAAGACATCCATATTTTCCACATTGGTATTTCAATTATGGCGATGCAGAAGTGGACAACATGTGCAAATAATCAGCAGGGGCCTGACTGCAAGCATTTGAATGACTAAGTTCCCTGTAGGGTCCGTCCCACATAGGTAGTTCTCAGTTTATAAAGTTAACTACACACAGCAGGGATATTTACCTTTTGGAACTATATCTTGATGCAGTCATTTTCGCTTAGGCTAATCACACCATAAACCTATATGTAAAGTTATACACAAGATTAGATGCCAGCTATGGCACTTGAATGTTGTCCTAATTATGTGCATTAGCTAAATAAATAAGCACACTTGTGTTATCTATAAGCGTATCATATATAACATGTAACAACAATAAAAATTAACAATTTTTAACAATTACCTTCATGATTTGCTAAGTATCAATGAGTAAAATCAAATTCAATGAAAATGTCTTTCAAGTGAAGAGTGCTCCACTTGTGTTATTTATTTTTCTATACTCACAGATTCAAAGACTGTTTCCCTTTCTTCTCTCCATAGGAAATGATCTGTTTCTAGTTGCTGTGCATGAACTGGGACATGCTCTGGGCTTGGAGCACTCTAATGATCCCACAGCAATTATGGCTCCTTTTTATCAGTATATGGAAACTGACAACTTCAAACTACCTAATGATGATTTACAGGGCATCCAGAAGATATATGGTATGTCTCTTTTTAATTAGGAAACTTGAACACTTTCGCTTAAGAATGGTTGAGAATCTCCTGTTCACACCATCTCTAAAAAAAAATTGTTGGGGCATCCTCTGCCACTTGCTGTCCCAATACCTTCTTTCTGTGATGGCCAAAGATTATGGTGAAACTCTTTTTCTTGGTTACTTTTACTTGGTTTTACTTGGTTTCTAACTGTTCATAATTTGCATTCAAATTTGCACTCAGCTGGAATGGTAATCTGAAAAGTTCTAAAAGTCCGTAAAGAAAATATCTGCGAAAGAATTCTGATCTTTTCAAATATTAAGGCATGCAAGTTTCAACCATAGTGAGCTTATTTCTGAAGTACTAAAAAGACATATAGTAGTATGAATTGACTACTTCTCAGTTATCAAATGATTGGGAATAATCATTAATTATAATTGATAATATAATATAATCAATAATTAAATAGTTCCCTGAATAGATCGATTTTGAGGTCTAAAAAAACCCTTCATTGTAACAAGTATAGAAATGAATTCTGCATGAACTTGAGAAGGCAAAGTGACTGAAAATTGTAAACAAAACCAAACCAAAGCAATACCTTTATTCTGTCTATGGGCTGAATCTAAAATTAATACCTGTATTATTGTTTCTGGCATTTCCAAAGCCATAATTTTATTCCTGATTTTAAAAAACTGATTCTGTAGATATTTATTAAGCAGTTGGAAGTTTTTGTTGTTGCTGTTTGATTTGTTTATTTTAATATACATTTTCCTACAATGAAAAAACTGTTCTGCCTCTATCTATATTGAGATATCTCTATAGTCTATTTATGCCATGCATCCAGTATGTATAATTTGGACCTACCTTGTTTAATATTCTCCAATTCATTTTGTATCAGATTTAGTTTTGTGCTAAAGGTTACTTTCAGTTTAGAAGCTAAACTGAATATTATTAGGTCCATTCCTTACTAATCTGTACTGCTACAAAGGCCACCTATGTTGGTAGAGAATAACAGTACTGCTAATTAGAACTTTCCTACTGCTGTTTTATATTTTATATTAACAAGCTTTTTAAATATCATATTAGCAAGCACTGATATATGTTTTCATAAAGCTTAAATAGTAGTTTAAAAATGATTGGCTTAGCAAGTTTTTTGTTGTTTTTTCCTGTGTGATTAGCTAAAGGGAAGGTTGTTTCTCATGAGCTCAGTTGGTAGTCTAGACTTAAAGGCTAGACACGAATACTTTGCCAAAAACTAACCACTAAGCTCTAACAGCTGTGGTCTATACATTTGGAGAAGTGTGTTACCCCTGGGAAGTAATATCTGACATCACTAGCAAATAGCATACAAAAACTTTGGTTTGGGGTTACAGTCTTTCCAACATTTGCTACTGCACACTGATTCCTTTGCTCCCTTTAAAATGAAAAGATGATTGGGAATCATATGCCACAATAAAAATGTCATACCTATTAAAATAATTACTTTGATCTGCAATTTTCCTCCAAACACCATTATTCACTGTAAATTATAAATGCCGCAAATTTTAAAACTGTGAATGAAATAAATGCTATTAAATTGGATGACAACCATTCACGGAGTTTACCATTTCCTTATACAGTCAATATTTTTCTCAGAAAACTATGCTTATTTTGAATAAATACCAGAAATTCAAAGGGCATTTATGCAGTTTTAGGGTTTTCTTATTGTTCAAATGTCTTTCTGAACCTAGTCATGCAAATTATGCTTATATTTTGAAATCAAAATTGATTGTGTATTTAAATGATCTGAAGGCAGGGCAAAATAGAATGAGCTAAATTAGCACATTCATCTTGTTTCCAGAAATATCACTGTTCCAGTGGGAGCTTCCTATCTCTTTATACATAGAAAACATGAGTAAATGTAGTAATACATGTTGAAAGGGAAAGATAAACTGAAATGAAAGTAAAGCATTATGCCATTAGAATTATAAAAAGCATTTGCCTGAGAAGGCTCTTTGACTTTTGAACAGAGAAATTATGAGTGGGACACTTATTTGCCATCAATTCCTCGTATATTATGAACAAAAATGTGCTTGCTAGAAGAAAAAAAGGTTTTAAAATATTATACAATTAGTTTTAATTTTAGTTTTTAATTTTTGTTTTAGTTATTCCTTTTCAATTTATCTTCAGAAATTCTTTTAATCACTAGGTGTCTAGCTTTGTTAAAATCACTGACAAATGGAAATTTAAAATTAGACATAATTAATTTAACTTTGAAGAAAATTTGTGAATTAGAGTTTTTGTTTATGTGGATGCCTATGATTTGAATTCCAGTTTCAAGAACATTTAGACATAGCAAGGAGTATTGTGGAAAGCTAGGAATGTATCCTGAAAAAGATACTAATATGCCTACAAATTGGGTCAGCAGTAATTATATAGGTATATACAGGCATATGTGAATTGATAGGTAGAAGAAAAAAGATGACTTGAAAACATTGGTTGACGATGTTTTGATTAGGAAAGGGTTCATAAAGGTTTCATAAAATAGGCAATGATTTGGTCTTAAAATTTCTTATTCAGTTGGTATGCAATGAATTACTTCTCATCTGAAATGACAGTGGAATGTGCATCCTTTGCAGATTTTTGGAAAGATGATACTGAATAGTGAAAAATAATTATTTTCTTCATTAATGCCTTAGTTCTGTAGCACACCTTCATTATACCCTTTAACAGCATGGGAGTGGCAGATCACTTTTTTGATTTCCCTTCCACTGGAGGTTTTACACTGCTTAGGTTTTTTTTGTTTGTTTCTCTCTTTCCTTTTTCTATTCCTTCTTGAAATGTCACTGATCGGCAAATAAATTACATCTTGCTGCCATTTTTAAAGGTCCACCTGACAGGATCCCACCACCAACAAGACCTCTGCCAACAGTGCCACCTCACCGTTCGATCCCTCCAGTAGACCCACGGAAAAATGACAGACAACCTAAGCCTCCCCGGCCACCCACTGGTGACAAGCCTTCCTATCCTGGGGCCAAACCTAACATCTGTGATGGGAACTTCAACACTTTGGCTATTCTTCGCCGGGAAATGTTTGTTTTCAAGGTAGGAGGCTGTGAATTTTTCAGTGTTACTTCAACTGTCTGCATTTATTCTTTTTTTTTTTTTTTTTTAAAGCAAGATCTCATTCACCATGACTCCACTTTCCCAGCCCTCTCGCAGTTAGAAAGTTTGAGAAAGAAATTAAAAAGTAAATATACACATGGTTTAAACATCTAGCAGACAGCTGCTGTAATGTTCTAAATTGGGAAAATGCACATGTCGGCAGAAACTGTAATGCTTCAAAATGTAAAGGTAAATAAATTCTGCATGTTATGAAGAGATAAAAAAGCATAACTCATAAGTAGGATGTGGTAAGAATGACTCTGTTGGGAAAACAGCCACGTCCAGACATATAGTAGATACTGTATGTCTTTAATTCTGTTTTGTTTTTATTTTGACTGGAAATAAAATATCAGATTTACAATTAGGTCAGTCATTTAAAAAGGAAGTACCTAAATAAAGTCTTTGTCACAAAAATACACAAAAATTTACTGCAGATGTGTTATTGTCTATTTCCATTCATATTCTATCTCTAAGCTGATATATGCAGTATATGCAACAAACTAAACTAAACAAACTGAACTGAAGAGCAGCCTTTTGATAAAAGGTCTTTGCTTGGGCTCATGAACATCAAAGCCATCTTAGGAGAATGATCTAGGATATTGTATCCAGAAGGCAATCAGTGTTGAAGAGTAATTACAGAATCCTTATTATTCAGTGTCTTAAAACAACTTGCTGACAGATTTTGCAGTGCAAACATTCTGGAAACGTGCAACAGTATAATCTCTTATTTTGAACTTTTTATGTGCCAGATGTGCTTCAGCAATAGGAAGTGTAGGACCTTTGTTTTGTAAATCTTGACATGATTCAACATGAGTGGATTGCAATTTTTATTTCTACAAGTGTATATGAATTTGTCCTAAAACAGGAAGCTCCAAGTTCAACATTTTTTGTTGGTCTTTCTGAGGGGATCCATTTCCTTCATAATATGTTTTCTTCTTATGTGCATTATTGCTCCAGATTAATCTCTTTAGCAGCACTATCTGGGTTCTTACTGTCTTTAGGATACCTCAAGAAGATATTTACTGATAGCCTCACTGAATTCATTCAAACTTATTGAGTTACCTTCACAACTCAGTGAGCAGGATTTTTTTTTTAATTTTATTTTTCCCATGAAGATCTAAGGATTTTTCATCCCTGGGAATGTCAGACCTTTTCATTTGCTTCATCTTCAAACTCCAGGAGGTCCTGAATCATCAGTCTTTTATGACTAAAACTCAAAGGTTAAGAAAGAATCTAATTTTCTAACTTGACGTTAAACAGGATATTAAACTACCTACTTCAATCTCATATCATCCTTCTCAAGAGCAATAGAAAATACTGTCATTTATTTTAGACATAAATCAATAAATAGTGAAATGCTATCCCACTAACACAAAATTTCCTGTCTAGCCAAGTCTGTGTACCTGGAAAAATAACACTGACCATCATTACTGATCACTCTTTGCTATTCTGATTGAAAAGACTGTACTTTCTTCAAAAAGCATTAGCTGCTTATTGACCACTGTATGTTTACTCTATCACGTATATGCTTGCTAGTGTGCAGACTGCCTATTTGTTCTAACAGCTAAAACTTCATTCATAATCCACACTGGAATGAGGAAACATGGACAAATATTAGAAAGAAACAACTAGAATCAGAGTGTGTACAAGCTTTATGTTTAGAGACTGACTCCAAAATTAGGTTGTTATTTTCTTAAAAGCAAAGTGTTGAGAAGAGAAGAAAAAGATAAAATTTCTACAGGTTAATTTTTTAAAGAGTCCAGCAGTCCCTTAAAATAACATCAGAGTATCTGGTAGTATGGCAAGGCTTAACTTGGGTTTTCATGCTAAGCAGTAGAATTTAGTTAAGTATAAAAATCCTGACTTTGTAGTCTGAGTGTCTTTGAATACTTGCATTAGTAGGCTTTAACTTTCTGGTTCAGAAAATAAATTTCTAAGGAAGATTTTGGTCTACTAAAGCAGCTAACTGTAGATTTATTTTTCTTTTTTTTTTTTTTTTTCTTTTTCTTTTTTTTTTTTGTGTGTGTGTGTGTGTATTCTGGTGTTTTGGTTTATCTGGTAGGTTGTTGGAATTTTTTGTTGCTGTTGCTCTCTTGTTTGTTTATTTGGTTGTTTGCATTTTTTTTTTTTTATCTGTTTGTTTACTTTGCATGACAAGGAGCATCAAGGGTGCAGGTAAGGGAAGAAATTGGATAAGTCAGAGATGGTTCTTATTTTACTACTTTTCTTTGCAGATGTCAGGGAGAGGGAGAGCAGGTTACAAGTAAAAGCTGAGCACATCAGCCTGTAGTAGAATAACAGGAATTCATTTTCAAAAGGTATAAACTGAAATAAGGAATGAATTAAGGGAAAGCATCCAGCAGTGGAGAAAGTGAAGCTGGGATTTCTGTGCTCTAACACAACAGAAAAGATCAACCTTCTTGGTCTTGCCCCTTAATGCTAGTATGAAGAAAGTCTGGGAAGACAGGAGAGATGAGCTAAGAGCCAGGTAGAGGAGAGGTGGAGAAGAAGCGGGGATTGATGGCAGTACTGTACCAGGTGGAAACAATTAAAGAACAGTTATGACCTCCAGTGGAAGAATTATTGCAGGATAGTTCCTAAATGAGTTAAAATTAATAAAGTTGAAGGCCAATCAAATTATATATATAAATATAATCTAAATCTAAATATATATATACATATATATATATGTATGTATGTATAATAGTGAATATCTCATGAGCCAGTCTCAAGATCAGATGCTCAATTTGTTTAAGTAAGCCTTGAAATTGCTTGGGAGCTTAGCCATAGAGTTGAAGAATGCAAGTCGTCTGAATAATTAAATTCTAATTTGAACATAAAATTGAAGCACAGAAGATAACACTTAGAGATACACTGTGGATTTTTGTAGTAGATGACAAACAATATTAATTTCTAGAAGACTAGAAGGATTTCTAGAAGGAAAAATGAAATTTACAGTCATCCTTCTTTTTTGCCATTGCTCTGACAAAAAGGCAATCATAGTAACACTTGATAAAATTTGTGTGTTTTTAGAGAAATGAAGTAAATAGAAATTATTCTTCATGTAACATTACTGGTAAATACAAAAGTAAAAGCAATCAACCTGTCAAAGATTCCCCCGAAGTTCAGCAAATAACATTAGAATTTTGCAGATCAATTATCTTGATATAGATAGTAAGAAATGATTGGATCTTGAGGAAAAAATTATGTTTTCATCAAATATATATAGAGTACTGCCATATATTTAGTTCCAAAATTACTTATTTTCCTGAATTCTTTAAATTACACTCCCTGAAAGTGTCTGTGCTAACAGTAAAGCATGGGGACACAGAATGCTAAAACCCAAAACTATTAATTTAAGTCCATGTATTTTAAGAACACTTTAAGGCTTTAAGAATTGACTTAAGTGGTATTTTAAAATGTATGAAGCTTGTATGTTGTTCTTTCAATTAATGTTACTGTTTAAAATGTGCTTGAACTGGTGAAAGCTACCATCAGAACAAGAATTTCTATGCCAAAATTCACCAGTGCTAAGTTTTTATCTTGGGATTCCATTTAGCTTCTGTAATTATGTTGAATGCAATTAGTATTAGCTGACACTCTCATTTCCAGCGTTTCCTCCTCCAGCAATTTTCTCCCCCCTTTTTGGTTAGAACTCTCCTGGGTCATAGAAAATGGCTGAAAAATGGAGAAAAGCAAGTAGGGAAAGTTGTGCAAAGTGGTATGACACTGCCTGTATGCCTGCGTTTAGTGGAAAAAAACTTCTCAGCCATTGTACGTAGCAAATAAGTGGTATCTGACAATCCTGTCTTCTGCTTGAAGTCTCCTGAAAGTACCACTCAGGTTACTGCTTTATGAAAGAAACCCCATTGTTTAAGGACACCAGAAAAGATCCATTCGTGCAGATGTTTACAACATATATTTCCAATTTCTCCCTGTGTTCTGTTTTTCCAGCCTTCTGTAAAAAGAAGAAAAAAAGAATTTTGATGAATATCCTATCAGTAAAGGTACTTATGTTAACAACTTCTGAACATTTTATACAGTTTTTAAAAAGTTTCTGAAGGTCCAATGGTTGCACAGAAATTTTTGTCTCTCAAAACAGGAGGGCAGAGCCACACTGCTTCTTTATTCTGTTATTTCTGAGATGTGTATAACTTGCCTTTGGCTGTACATGCTGATAGTTCCTTGGCAACAAATTTACTTCTGGTCCTGCTTCAACCATTTGTGTAACTGCTGTTAACTTCTTCTTTATGCTTCTTTTAAGTTGATTTTAACAAAATCTTTAAATGTAACAAAATCCTCTATTCACAAATCCAAGCACCAGATGTGTCAAACAAGCGAACTAGAGAGACAAGTTATGTCTCCTTGACAAATAATTTTGCTTCGTGGAAGACATTGTAGTGATACTTTCTACTTCAGTGCTAACTCTTTAAGAAACAAATTAACGATTCCAATATAACCTACAATGTTTTTAGTATTCATGTTGGAAAAGTTAACTCATTCCTTCAAGAATACCACCTTTAACCACTGCCATATGCTAGAGTGTTTGTTGAAATGTAAAGTGTACAAGAAAGAAGCTTGTCCATCAGAGGAGGAACATTTAAAGCTCAGAGAAATATCTTCTCAAATGTTAGTGTTGCAGATGGTAGAATAACAAAACGATTTTTAGGAAGGCCTCAACACGCTGTGTTTTACTATTTTACAGTAATTTTTCCACAACTTACAGAAAATTGTTTTCCAATTCTTCATTTGCTAAGAACCACTGTAAAAAGGTTTCTGATGTGCCAAACAAGCAAAGGCAAATAGGCTGTCATTACCTCTTGACATCAGTTTAGGCAGCAGTTTCTTTCACATATAACAGTATAGATGCCATTCAATAACTCTTTCAGAATTTGTGTTTATACAGAATATGCTGTTAAACACAAAAGGAAAATCCACAACTACTAATCCTGTTTCTTGTTATGTGGTAAACACAAGAGGATTTTTTAAAGCATTTTAGCATTGACTACTTAATCATAACTGGTAATCTAATAAAAATTTCTAAGAGACAGAAGGAATGTAGAGACACAGAAGTAAATGTGATATGAGACCTGACTCCACATTTGAAAAGATATTTTTTCAAAGCTGTCCTAGACTGTTTGTGTAGCTGTTTTTCATCACGTGATGCTGTGGATGTCTGGTCTGTCAGCTGCAGCCTGGGAAAGTTTAGCAGAGGAAGCTATGGAAGTAAAGACTTGAGGATCTAAGAGGATAAAATACTTGACATCTCAGCTGCAAAAGATTAGGAGTGGGAAGTCAGAAGAAGTTAAGACTGCAGAGAAGAAGTTAAGACTGCAGAGAGTAGACTCTTTTCTCCATGCTTTTCAAATCATTATGTTAGAAAGAACAATCTGATGGGAGGAGGACAGCTTTATTCAGATGTCAGACTCCATGTTGAAAAGAAGAGAGAAAAGCAGCGAATATTCAGTAGGGACTTTAATGAATTACAGTAGATGAAGCCCATTGTAAATGTACAGGATGGATACTCAATGGCACAATGCAAATTGTAGAATATCAAGAAGGACAAAAACACAGGAATGCTTTCAGCTATGAAATGACTACCGAATAGTCATAATTTATGTACTTTAATATATGGGTACTTTAACTGTCTAATGGTAAAATATTTTCCAAACATTATTTAAACCTTTCAGTGTCCTCCCCTTTCATATAAGCTCCCTTCAAGTACTGAATGGTCTCAACAAGCCTTCTCCAAGCTAGAAAAGCCCAACTCCCTTAACCTTTCTTCATAGGAAAGGTGCTCCAGCCCTTTGATAATCTTCACAGCCTAGAATAGTTCCATTAAACCCCACCCTTCCTTCTTTCCTTTAACAATAATTGTCTTGTTCACAGTTCCTCTAAAAGATGGGAACCCAGTCATAGCAACACTTACTATCCAGAACTTACTAACCTATATGCATATTGTTACACATATAAATATAATCTATAGAAAGATATAAAGAATTACAACCGTATATTATTAGGGATTTATTTACAAAAGTGACAGTGTAATGTATTTATATGTTATTCAAACTCATAAACAACTTGAACAATCAGTTATAATAACAGTCTGTACTATCTGGCTAATAATACTCATATTATTCATGTACTGGCCTATTGCAAAGTATGACCTTAGAAGGATGCATGACTCAGTATCTTCAGCAGGGCTTTAGATTTGTCAGATGGAAGATTATGATTTTTTCCAAGAAGGCTTTGTTTTCATTGGCAAATGATATGGTGTGAAAGGATTTGATCAGCATCAAAGCAGATGGTAGAGAGCTTCTCTCATGTCTGTCATAAGTGCTTTGCTTTTAATTAGATACAGTCTGTTCTCTCAGGCCAAACATTTCCATTACAAATGTAGTTCAGATTTTTTTCTGAAGGGCAGCCATCCCTTAGACACTGGTGTCTTTGACTGTAGGCCCCTTGATGGTGTACCACACAATGCTTTCATTCAATGCAAATGATGTTAGCATGTTGTTAACATATCAGTGTCCATGCCATCTTGCCTTAAATAAACCCTGCTCTGCAACACACGTATTATTATTTCACCTCAAGCTATTTTTTGAGTGACACAATGGTACCTGTTGTTTGACCATTTCTTCACTCCATGTTTAGATGATGTACATCACAGTAGAGCCCAGGGCAAAGGGGTAGATTTAACAGATGTCCTGAGACATCAGCTTGAACTTTTATTTTCCCTGAGATAAAAATAAGACCGAATGTCTTGTTTAAACTCAAGTTAAATTCAATCTAAACATAGAAAAATTCCTTCCTGTTTTAAAGCGTTACAGAGAATCTGTGGAGCCTCTGGGGCTGCTCAAAACCTGACTGGACCGAACTTTGGGCAACCAGTTTTATCTGATTCTTTTTTGAGCAAGGGAGGGGGTCTCCAGAAGTGCTGTCAGTGTCAGCCCTTCTGTGATTTTATGTAGAACTGAAATATGAAGATTACTAAGGAATAGAATTACAAAATGCCTTTTCATCACTTACTTTCCCCACTCTCCTCGAAAACAGGGACTGAGTATTTTTTCAGAAAACCTCCCAAAACTTCTGTAGATACCTTCCAACCTCAGCCATTCTGTGATGCTGTGAATCCACTGAAATGTGATTGTTTCAACAATCCATGTTCCAGAACCATTTGATCCATCATTTCTTTTAGGGTACAGCCCTTACAGGGAGTAAGTAGTGAGATTTGGTCAGGAGTCTGATTTTTTACTGATATCTTTGGGTGAGGAGAAGAGGCCAGGGACAGCAGTCAGGGATATGTGGCTGCTGTTCATGAGGGGCTCATGGGAGGACTATAGGAAGGGGAAAATCTACCTTCTCTAATTGTGCAAGGCATATCCTCTCCTTTCTCCTTTCCCTGTATGAGCTTTCAGGAGAAATTGCCATCCTTCTCAATGGTCATACTCTGGTCTAGAACACTTTACTAAAGGACTAACTGTTTCCTTCTGTTCTCATGATGAACCATTAACACCCACACTTTCTTCACAGCATTTACATATTACAGTAAGAGAATTCTGGGACCCAACTACTTTTTCACTTATTATTTTATTACACCAGAAATCACTTAACAAAAAGCACTAAGGAATAATAGAGTACAAAATGTATTCAATTTTTAAATTTGTCTATTTTCAGAGATTTGATGTTCAAGTGAACCAATGAAAAAAATTTCACTGACAAGAGAATTACAAAAAAAGCATCGCTGACAAAAAAATATTTGCAAAAGCAAGCACAGCAAGGACAAATCTAAAATTACATGGAGGCATATCTTCAATTTTGTACCACCAGCAAATGTTGGAATACTAATATTACATTTTAATTGGGACTAGCTCTAATGGAACCAAAGGGAATAAATGCAGAAACACCAAGCTCAAAGATTAATTACAATTTCTTGGTGAATAAAATGGTAATCTTTCAACTAATTTAGGTAAAGATTCTAGGAAACCATTGTAATAAATTGCAATGTAAGCTTTTCCAAGCAAGATATTGACCAGTCTTGGAAAAATTGGCTTAATTTTGATTTACAGATAAGGCTTTATATTAAAAGAAGTATTTATATTTTAGTTATTCATTTACTTTTCTATTTATTGCCTATTCGAGAGGTTGATGATCAACAACACAAAGTTTAGTACAGATTAAAATGAAATAATCTCATTTGTTCTTAGTTGTTTCTTGTACAAAGTGCTGCAATATAAAGAAGTTGAAGTCTTAAATAATTGAGTGATATCCACATACTTGTTTTTTTCAGTAATTCAGTGAAGCACTATTCACAATTTGAAAATCTACTGAAATATAAGAAAATTATAGTAGATAAAATTCTGTATTTTCTTCCTTTTTATAGGCCATCAATGAAGTATGGTCTTCTTTGCCTTGGAGTAGACTTGGCCCAATTAAAAGTAACAAGAAAAAATTCTATTGATCATTATAGAATCAGGATTTCACCACTTAAATTGAGCACTGAGTAATGGGGATTAGGAAAAATAACACAAGAAGCAGCACATTAGCTTGTAATATTAAGTATATGAAATCAAGAACTGGTTTGGTATATAATATTAAACTTGATCATACTGCTCATCCCAGTCTGTAAATTGAAATAGGGCTGGAACAGTTTAAAGTAATGATTTGAAACACATCCTGAAGAAAACACTGTATTATTAGATCAAACAGTGCACTTGACAAAAGAGGTCAGTGCTTCTCCGTAGCAGTGTTTTTTCTCAATCTTACCATGGTAGAGCCTTTGCAGACATTTAGTGCTTTAAGTTGTGAACTCCTAGTTTATCTGTAATCATATTTAATTTACATCATCGCGTATTCACTGTTAGAAAGTCCTTCAATTCTTTTATGATGTAATTCCACTATCTGAGTGAGAATGCAAAGACAATCAAATATCTATCATTTTTTTATCTGTTTTTTATCTCAGCTGATGTTGTTGTTGGCTGATCTTCACTGGATGTGAGACTCTCCATGGTCTGTTTTACCCTTTGGTCATTTCTGTCAATATCAATACTGGATCATTTCAAGAATGGATGTGTTCACCCAGAGAATACAGTGTAAACCCCTGCAGTCTTTTTCTAATCCTGCCACCTCTATAGACAAAAAGACTTGCTTAGCCTTGCAGCATGGCATTCAAAGCCAGTTCTGGTACCAAGATATATTTTTTGTTCTTGTTGTTAGCAAAGTTTCACAGAACACAAGCATTAAACTGAGATCAAACAGCATATATTAATGTCTTAGCTGTTCAGTGCTTTGAATCCAAAATAACTCCTCTAAACAGTTCCTTAAATCATGTCTTCCCCTATTTTCATAAGTTATCAGCTTATCAGAGCTTACTGCTTCATTCACTTACTAAGCAATATGAAAAACTGACCTAAAAGAAGCCTGTATTAAATCCACATATAATTTTAAAAGCTGAATTTGGTTATGGCCTGGTCTGTGTGTCTTGCTCCTTTTTAGTGATTTGTGTGGACCTCTCTGTCTCAGCTCATAGAATCATAGCATCACAGAATGCATCCTGTTGGAATAGACCTTCAAAGTTCATCTGGTTCCAACTTCCCTGCCATGGGCAGGGAAATCTTTTGCTCAGTCTTACAATGGTTGCCCAAAGCCCCATCCAACTGTCTGTGGACGGGGTGTCCACAACTCCTCTGGGCAACCTGTTCCATTGCCTTACCACCTTCACGCTGAATACTTTCTTCTTAGTATCTAATTTGTCCTCTTTCATATTAAAGCCAGTACCCCTTATACTATAATTACACTCACTGATAAAAAAAAGTCCCTTCTGATCTTCTCTGCAAGTTTCCTTTAAGTAGCAGAAGGTCAGTACAAGGTCTCCCCAAAGCCTTCCCTTCTCTAGGCTAAACATAGCTTCTCCAGCTTTTCTTCATAGATGGTGCCACGGCCCTCTCATCATCTTTGTGGCCCTCCTCTACATTTACTCCAGCAGGACTGTGTCCTTATGCTGAGGGCCCTGGAGCTGAATGCAGTACTTCAGATGGGATCTCATGAAAGCAGAGCAGAGGGGGAGAATCATGTCCCTTGACCTGCAGACAGTTTTGATGTTACTTCTTACTTTTGAAAGCTATTTCATGATTTACAAACAACTTGTTATTTCAGTCCATGTATTCAATTAGCTATTTTGTTTCAATCTGTCTCAGAGTCTTGTCTCCCCAATTGTTCAATTACAATAACTAGTCTTTGAGGTTGGGATTTTTTTTTGCTTTTAGAGCATTTCATTAGAGGATTTCCTTGGCCAATGTGAATAATACAAGAACAAAGAAATATGCTTAGAAAGAACTTATTTACATTTAGAAAGATTGAGGTAAAAATAAAATGCATTCTTACTTTGTTTACAAGTGTCTTGTATCAAAATGTATTCTAGAGTACAAAGATCACTGCATAAAAGCAATGAATTTTCTTTTAATACTTCTATAAAAATATTGGGAGTGCTAATTTCTGTGTTCATATGCTATCAAGAATAAGTTTGTGACAGGTGGCTTTGGTTAACAGTTGTTTAACTGTTGGATATAGTTTTGTGCTCCCTTGTCTTCATGAGCAGTTGAAAAAATGTGGAATAATAAAAATAAATAAAAGTGAACAATAAAAACATATTACAGAAGAGGCCTAGCAATGTACTGTACCTGGAAATTATGCTAGATGATCTCCAGACATGTCCTGGTCACAGTCTTACTCATGTGGGTGAAAATTATTTTTCACTAAGTGAATCCTTCTGTGTTCTGTTTGGACTTTTCCAATGTCCTTGGATTGGCAGTGATAGATAGCTGAGTTAGAGTGATAGAAGTGAGTAATTTATGGGTTTGGCTAGATCATTTCTCTGTTTGACTTCTTTTAGTGTTTTCCCTTTCAGCATCTAGAAACTTTGACGAAGCAGATTATGTTGTCTCTTGCATTCTCAATGAACTTTTGGTTATTTAGGCCCATAGCCTAAATTCCACACAGAATCAATCCCTGCGTTTGGAGGGAAAAAAATAAAGATTTATTCTCTTAAGGAATTTTTGATATTCGAGGAAAGCCCAATGACTCAGAAATATCTGTAATCCACTCACTCCTCAGGCAGATGGTGAAGCATCATATTACATGTGATAAAGTGAAAAAGACAGACAGGTAGAGAAAATCCAGTTATCCTGATTTCATTAGAATGGTTGATCTCTTTTGACCAGGCAAAGATAAGTCTGTCCTGGACCATTTTACATTATTTTTATGCTATTCCTTGCAAATATGGAGCTAACAATTTCCTATGGTAAAATATAGTTTTGACAAAGAAATAAAAGTTATATTGAAAAATGTAAGGACAGAAAAAACAAATATTTCTTATTTTCTTCTTATGGCCCAAGATAAACAGCAAAAACAAATTGAAAAGAAATGTGGAAAAATAACCTTAAATTTTCTACCTGAGCTTACAGGCAATATGCTTGATCTTCTCTGGCAGATATTTTTTTTTTTTGTTAGATCTATGCTATTGTTGTTAAGACAGTATAGCATACTGCTAAGGAATATTGTGCAGTTGGGAACATAAGCTTGAAAATATTTTAATGCTAATATCCTATCTATTCATAGGTTTTCAAAACCTGATTACAACTTTATTTAAAGGGAAGAGGTAGTCCACAACTACTGGCACTCTTTTTCTTAATGAAATAGTGAAGTTTGATAGTTTGAATAAAAGTGGAGAGTATACATACAATCACATAATCACAGAATCTCGAAGGTCGGATAAGACCTACAAGATCCTTCAGTCCAACTGTCCACCTATCAGCAATAGTTCTCACTTAACCATGTCCCTCAACTCAACGTCCAAGGGTTCCCTGAACACCTCCAGGGTTGATGACTCCACCATCTTCCTGGGCAGCCCATTCCAGTGCCCGACCACTCTTTCAGAGAAGTAGTATTTCCTAACATCCAGCCTGAATCTCCCCTGGTGCAGCTTGAAGCCGTTCCCTTTAGTCCTATCACCAGTTACACAAGAGAAGAGGCCAAACCCCAGCTCACTAGAACTCCCTTCAGGTAGTTATAGAGAGCAATAAGGTCTTCCCTGAGCCTCCTCTTCTCCAGACTGATTAAATCAATGAACAATATCAGACTTCAGTGATGAAAGAAGTTGCAAGATTACTGTCAATGACATTTAAAACAGAAGAGAGGCTCAAGTATTTGCCGGATTTAATCTAGCAATCTGTTATTGTAAGTGCTGGTTATTTAGTTTCCCATAGCACTATGAGGAGAAAATATCAGTGTAAGAGAAGTACCAAAAAGTACATGTTTGTAACTAGAAAATCTGTGACTCATTTAAACAAGATATTCAGCATATATTGTATATTTCCAAGAAAAATGGTAGTGTGTTGACACAGCCTATATAAATGCAGGGCTCACAGAAACATAATTTCCATTCCAGCTCAGTTTTATACTATGATTTGTAAAGAAACAAGAACAGCTACAGAGTAGACATCCTCACCTCATATGCAACAATTAATTAAACCTTCTCATTCTTTAGCCCCTAATATATACTGACATGCTTTGAATAGTGAATCTATCAATTTTTTTAATTATATTATTTGGAGAGGCATGTGTTTTAATGTAAACATGATACTTATTTCCATTTGAGTCAACACTGTAAAAATATTTGCAGTTTAAATATAACATATACTTTATCAGAACACTTATTTTCCCCCAAGACCAGGATATTTTTTGCATTTTTAATGACAATTTTATTTTTATTACTTAAAAATATACAGTTCCTTATCTTTCTATAGTGCAGAATATTCCATGAACTCCTGAGACTCATTGACATATGAGAACTCTCCAAAGGTACAGGCAAAAGAATTGGGTGCAAGACTATTTACAGACTTTTCTAGACTCCCAAGTGCAGTCACTACTGGGAAATAGCAGCTCTGTTAATGCCTAATGTTCGTTGGATGAAGAGTTTTGTTCAGAACTTCATGTACATGTGCTGTAACTTGCAGTGCATTAGAGCGAATGGGAGCTTTCCAAGGATTCCTGGCTGCAAGCCTAGATATAATGTCTTCAGAGGATTTTATTGTGCTTCTTTTATGACTGGCTGTTTGTTTGTTCATATTGAATCATCATCATATGGCAGTAGGAATATTTCATGGAGTCAAAGTCTTTTTTACTTTGGACAAAATCAAAATGAACTGAAATGCTGAATCCAGTTTGGAACAAAGAAACCAAAAGGAAATATAGCTGTTTTTGTTGTTGCTTCTTTTTTTTTTTTTTTTTTCCTTTGACTGAATAATCAAGTTGACAATAATACAAGATTAGTGACATGACTTGTATTGATTTGTTACCATTACTATGTTCTAGAACACATCAGAAAAGCCATTGAACCTATCATCTCCAGTTGCACTATACTGCAAGATCTGGCACTTTTAGACTTGCAGTTGGAATAGGTTAACTGGAAAAGTTCTGGTATGGAAGACTTTCCAGGAAGAGTTAAGTGCTCTCTGAGTATATGACAATGATATTGTTTGTGGTGTTCTCTCACAACAAGCACAGATCAAACCATTGTGTTGTTACATATCTGAGAATGCTGAATTTCATGTTTAGTGTCATCCATCTGCTGGTGATAATCAAAGACTCAGTGACATAATTTAAAAGTATTCTATGTAATAGTTTTTCCTAGAACTTAAAGAATTCTGTATATATTCACAGATTTTTTTAGATTGTTTCAGGGTGTCTGGGAAGGTTAATAAATACAAAGAAATGCATAAATATCATTGCTACTGTCTACGTAGGAAAAATAGGACAGGTGGATATGCATCAAAACATTTTATAAAAAGCTGAAAAAATTGATAATGAAGAAAATATAAAACATAAATTTGAATAAGGCAGAAAGAATTAAAATAATGGATATATTGAAATCACTATTTACTAATGAGGGTAGATCAGAAACAAAATGAGGACACATTTCAAAATTTAATATTAAGCAAATATTTTAGCTAGCAATGACCATAAACCCAATAGTGTGTACTTGTTGCTAAGAAGACCAATAGTATCCTGGTGTGCATTAGAAAGAGCATGGCCAGCAGGTCAAGAGAATTTATCCTTCCCATCTACTCTGCCCTGGTAAGGTCATACCTGAAGTACTGTGTCCAGTTCTGGGCTCTTCAGTTCAATAAAGGCAGGAAACTTCTTGAGAGAGTCCAATGGAGAGCTGGGGTTTTTCTTTCAAAGCCAAAACATAGCATCATACTAGATATGAAGAAAATCAACTCTGTCCCAGCTGAAATCAGAACAAGAGATGATTAAGAGCCACAGGCATCTCCCCTATGAGGAATGACTGAGCCCTGGGTCATCCTGGAGAAGACTTAGAAGTGATCTTATCGGTGCTTATAAATAGTGTAGAAGTGATCTTATCGGTGCTTATAAAGGGTGGATGTCAAGGGGACAGGGATAGGCTATTTTTGGTGGGGCCTAGTGATAGAACAAGAGGCAATGTTCTATCTGAATGGGAGAAAGAAATGCATTACTGTAAGGTTGGTAGAGCTCTGGGACAAGCTGTCCAGAGAGATTGTACGGTCATTTTCTCTGGAAATATTCAAAACCTGGATTTCCTGTGCAACCTACTATAGGCAATCTGCACTAGAAGAGAAATTGGACTTGACAATCTCCAGATGTTCCTTCCAACCACTGCTATTATGCAGTTCTGTGAATGTGATCAAAGTGTTCTTAAGTGAATACCAAATACTAATAGCAGTTTTAAGAGATGCCTCATTTAGAGTGAAATTGTTGATATGTAATAGTGTAAATTTGTTAGTGTGAATGTAGAGAAGATATTAAAAATATTAAAACTAATAATAAAACTGCTGCTTTCATCTGCACTGCCAACAGCAACAGCAGTCATTAAGTTAGAGAATATAACTTAAAAATTGTGTTAGTTAGTTACTGCAGTTAGATAATGCACTCACCTGAGCACAGACAAGGAAGGGCGAAGGCTCTCATGAAGGAATTTGTTTTGAAAGATTTATAACCAAGGTTATGGATGTCTCTGAAAATAAGCTATGTTCACTATATTCATTTGAAAAAGTTATTTCTCCATAATTTCTGCATAAATTACACCAAAACTATTATATAAATAAACAAACAAGAAACAAACAAATAATTTATTGCCTCTTTGGGCACTTTTAAAGCACAAGATCTAGTGTTTTAAGGGTTTATTTTCTTTTTTTTTTTTTTAATATATGTATGCATATTTTGGAATATTGAGGGAAATGCACAGAGTACTTGGATTCATATTGAGCATTTCAGAGCTGTCATACTGTAGAAAATTACACCTTTTCTAATGTAAAACACTGACATAAAGAATACTTCAGTTGTGTCCAGTTCACTCTAAAACAGATGAACTTCTTGTCCTACCACTATTATATTTAATGAAATGTAAATCCCATGAAACATTGTCACAAAGGATGTGAAGGATGTGAATAGTAGATGAACAAATGATTCTTTCACCTGATCTTCCATCTGATCTTTCTGAGAGATTAATACAGAGGCCCACCTGTAGAAATAACTATTTCTTATTATTCTAAGGAAAAATAAAAAGGAAAAAAAAGCAAATTAGAAAATGTCTTTAATCACATTGCATGGGTGAAACTGACCAGATACATCAAGGGATGACTTGGCTGCACAACAGATGTGTCCTTGATTTTTTTTATACATTTAAATAGTCAGAACAGAATGTCAGTTTCATTAGTTTTTACTTTTTGACCTTTTGACCTAAAGTTTTCCTTTAGGTTTGTTTTGTAGTTTTGTTTTGTTTTGATTTGCTCTGGTCTGGTCTGGCTTTTGGTTTGTCTTCAACTCCTTGCTTTTCACAAGGCTGTTGTGTTCTTTTTTTCCTCAGTCCTTGGCTGACATGGAGTTTTTACCCTTTCTTAAACATGTTTTCTGAGAGGCCACCACCTTGACTGTCAAGCTCAGCTGTGCCGTTCACTGGTGCTATTGCAGCTGACTGGAACTGACTGGAACGGGCTGTGAATAGAATGGTGTAACTTGGTCTCTTCTCACATAGGATCCTTGTATCCCCTAATGCCAGCATCTAACAAAATAGTTTGTAAAATAGGGGACAAAGTACATGTCTCGGATCTAGCATCATGCAGCACTAGAAATGGGAAAACAGGGATGTGGTATTTTATCGAAATTAAAACATAAAGTTAGGAAGGGTATCAGAAGATTTGCCAACATTTTGGCTAATTGACCCTGTTTTAATTTTTTTTTTATATATTTTTGCTTCATCTTTAGTTGTAGTTTCTTTAATTACATCCTAACTTTCTGGTGCAGTAGCAGTAAATAAACCAGTAGTAGACATTGGATGAACAAGAGTGCAGTTTGCAATTTCATTTAGCATCCGTGAAGGAGATATATTCGGCGTATTAAAAATTGAAGGGAAAAAAACCTTTCTTTTTTGACTAACGGTCTTTCAGACTATCTACTGAGTGACATAGTCTTTTGACTCCTTTGGAAAGAGAATTAGCATATTTTAGTCTCTAATCTTTGAACTCTAACCATTGGATTATTGATCCTCTTTTTAAAAGTACAGCAAGAGACTTCAGCATGAGTTATGAGAAATGGTTTTGCATATGTCTCAAATGAGAAAAGAGGCTATTCGATCTAAAGGTTCCTCAGAAAATGAAGCCAAGAGAGCAGATTTCAACATAAACAGAGCCCATTTTTGACCCTGTGTTTTGGTTTAACCTGATACCAGAAAGTCATTTGCTCACCCTACCCTTTCCAGAGGGATGAGAAAAAGAATCAAGCAAAAGAAAAAATTAAAACTCAGGGTTGAGATAAAGCTATTTACTAAGATAGAGAAAAGGAAAAGGATAATAGAGATGATAAATATATATATATATGTTTAAGTATATTACAAGCGATGCACAAGTGATTGCTCACTACCCCCTGGACTCTTTCCCAGGTAATCCCCAGGCATCAGAAGAGAGTGAGATGAACTCCTATCCCATTTAAAACTCCTTCCACTAGATGTCAACTGCCATGGAACATCCCTTTGGCCAGTTTAAGTCAGCTGTCCTCATTCTCATCCCTCCCAGCACCTTGGGCCTCTCACTGAGAATGGCATTGGCTCTGTACAATACAGCTTATAAGCAACTATTAACATCGGTGTGTTATCAACATTGCTTTTCCCAAAGAACCAAAAACATAGAGTTGTACCACACACTCTTAAGAAAACAATTCAATCCTAGTGAAACTAAGACAGCCTGAATAAATTGTTTGCCATTAATTTACATCATCATTTACATAAGAGAAGAAATACTAGAAAAATATGCATGCTACTTCTTAGCAAAGATTTCCTAGGTAAAATCATTCCATACATTTCATGCTTGAAAACACATTTAGACCAGCAAAGATTTCACATCAGTGGTTTGGCTGAAATTGAACACTTCATTTCAGGTGAAATGTATCACTTACCGTGAACAACAAATTCATGACTGTACCCGTACCTTCTATTCTGAGTCATAGGCAGTTCTTCTGATCCTGGTGTTGGTTAGATAAACATATTGTTAAGAAAAGGGGTATGTTCATTACAAACAATGGCTATAATTTCTGTGGAGGAGTGCTTCAATGTCTCATTAGCTGATCAGTAATGGGAATTAGCAGTAGTTAACAAGTTGTACCAGGGAATTATATTCCTTACTTGCAAATGTAGGGAAGCATCAGAATGTGAAATGTATTTGATGCTGATTTTGTGTCTCTTGAGTTGGTCTTATGTCCACTCCAGGATCTCACCACAGGAGGTGCTAAGGTTTTCCTGGGCAAAGTTAAAAGGTTTCTGGGTTCTCACAGTGGTTTTTTAGAGTACATTTTCACCCCGTTATATGGTCATGCTGTTGTCACATATTCATTAAGAGAGATGAA
The DNA here is from genome assembly GCF_023343835.1 of Lagopus muta. Taxonomy (NCBI): domain Eukaryota; kingdom Metazoa; phylum Chordata; class Aves; order Galliformes; family Phasianidae; genus Lagopus; species Lagopus muta. The sequence goes on from NC_064435.1 coordinate 25,819,797, forward strand.
TTGGTTTTACTAGTTCAAATCTCCAACTCATTATGCGTTCATCTGTTAGAAACTAGATAACAGTCCATAACAGTAGTTATGGCAGATAACAGTAGTTTTAAAGGAGTCTAGTTTGTTCTTAAAGTGAATCAGCTTAATAATAAGATGAGTTAAAGTATTCAGTCTGTATATAAAATAACCCATTTAGTTGTTTCCTAAAATTGGTAGCATTATTAGCATTAGCAAATTGGCTAAATTGGTAGCATCCATTTAATGTCTGATTCCAGTGTCATTAGAACCAATTGTTTTCTTCTGTGTAATTAAGTAGAAACTGAAGTACGGCTAATCTATACATTTCCTTGCACATCCTGCATGTATTAAAATAGTAATAACAATAATGTCAGCACTCATTCTCAAAACTAATATATTTTTCTACTTTTAAATTTTTTAGACTGTAACTCTTTCTTCTGCTCCATTAAAACAGTTTTAAAGAAATTCTCAAAAGCATTTTATTCTTTTTTACTATCATGTGCATTTCTCTTTTAAGTTAAATGCTATAAATTTCAAATTTGGAATGTTGAGAATGGATGCTATGATAGAAATAGTGAAATTCCCCAAAATAAGTAGGAACAAAGACCTTAAATCCATGTGTTGCAGGCCCAGTAGCAAACCCTGTTATCCCGCAATCATTGGAATCTCCTGGTAAAGTTCAGATGAACTGATGAAGTAGGTGTGGAAAAGTGGCTTTTGAAATTATATCAAGATATTATATATTATCAAGATATTCCTGATTTATAACTACTTTGATACAATAAATATAAATAATATTCACCAAAATTCATGGAACTTTGAAATATTCTCATAAAGGTGTATAGTAGTGGACCTTCATTATCCCCTGTATCATGTTCTTTAGGAATATAGTCTCTGGAGGTTTTATTCTGTGATATTTCTTTATACACAACCCTTCTTTCTCTATAAGAGAACAATTTGAAATCACTAAAGATCATAGTCATTATTTACCATGTGCTGTTTTCACAGTGCTCAGATGGGAAAAGCTTATGATGCACATTTGTCTGATTTTTTCAGTTTACCTCTCCAGCTTTGCATAGCTTCTGGGAATGTTTGATCTTCTATTGACAAAGGCTTGCTTTTGCATGTGATGAAAGGTGGCTTATGGGAAAAAGCATGACCCAGGCTGAAACCTTCATGTATTTTGTCAATACTATTAACCTACAGTATTAATTGGAATTCAGCATTTAATTAACATTGATTTAGGGCAGAAGTATTACATCTATTTGCCTTTCTGTAGAAAATTAAATTGGCCTAGCAGTGATCTCTGAGGAAAAGCCATAGGAAAACTCTAGCGGCTGTAGATGCTCTGTTTTTCATTTTTGCATTTCATTCCATGTTTTGATGGTGGAATACCCTTAACAGCACTATATATATACTTCAACATCACAACTTTTCTTTCCTTCTATACCCACAGCATGTTTTCATATTCTCTTTAAAACTAGCACGAGACCTAATTTCTTCTTAAAGGCAAAATAATTTTAGTTTCCAAGTAGGTGTGAAAGCTATCACAAAAAAGATTTTCAGGTTTTTTTTTTTCCTTTGTTCATAATAGTATTTCTGAAATAGCTCACAGTCTGTCCTTCCTCAATGCCCATTTTCTGATTCTTAAATATATTGTTCTCTTTTGAATTCAGTTTCGATTTTTAGTTTGTTTGTTACAGTTCCTGTTTTTTGAACTGGGAATAACTGTCCAAGTTTAATTGACTTAGTATACTTGTGATTATAATATTTAATGATCTATTATTATACAATATCCCAGCTGCACTGGGATGATCCAGGTATTTTGTTAATGGCTGCAGATGCTTACAAAAAAACATTTGCTAGCCAGCAAGGAAAGGCACTAAAAGCTGTGTGGTTTTTAGGCTTAGGTTTGCAATGCATGTGACAAGTCATAAGTTCAACCTGTCTGCAGGAGTTAATGTGTTTTGGGGAAATAGAGTAATTAGAAGTATATTAAACCAATATAGTGGAAAGAAACAGCTTTTCAATGCACAGTATTTCTCAAAAGAGACAAAAATGTGTTTATTTAGTACAGGCAAGTATGCTGAGTTGTGTTTTGTCAGAGAAACATTTTCAGACTATTTACTTTGAGTGTGAATGAGTGAATTCTTGGAGTGAATAAGCTTTCTTTATGACTGTGCCTCTTTCCAATTTCAGTAATAGCCAAATTTCATTGTAAATGCATTTTCCAGTACTTGTATCTGTTTATCAAAATGCAGATGATAAAAATGCTAGTAAATAGAAATTTCTTAAGGAGAAATTTAGTAAATTTTGTCATATGTGCTGAAATGATTCATTCTTTCTATAAACAGAGCTTTTCTATTTGATACCTCTGAAAGATCCTTGGCATGTTTCACTGCCACAATTTCTCAAACTGAGTTCCAGAGTTTGAACTCTGGCAATCTAAAATTGTTAGGTCTGTTAAGTTCATATAAAATTCAGCCAGGAAAATTCAATTTACATAAACAAATTGTCCTGTCAGTTTTCACCAGCATCTACCTTTCCCGTTCTTTTAAATGGTCCAAAATTTCAGTCCAGTTTTCAGACATTGCCAGATACTTATCCATCTTATCCGTCTGCCTATCTCTGAAAATACATCTCTTGGCAAATAATGAGATTGTTTCTATCTATTTATGCAAGAGTATAAAAATACTAAAATTATACCCTTCCAAAGTTTCATTTCTGTGAAAATCTTTCACCAGTCTGTTCTTGGAAGACTGTAAAGCTGTGTTATTACAATTTAAGGATGGGAAAAATACTAAAACAATTTAGGAAGGTCAGTGGGACAGATTCTTTAGTAATGCTGGTGCTGCTCCATTGAATTTATTGAAGTCAAGGAATTTATACTAATGCACATTTGAAGCCAGAACTTGGTTTTATGCGTTCAAATTGTGTTTCAGAATGGAGTATTTAGACATTAAGAGTAGTGGCGTATGAAGATCATATTTCAAGCAACAGATTCTTTCTTCATAATATTTGCCAGACATATCAAATTATAGAAAAACCTCCTGAAAACTAGTAGAAGAACAAAGATCCTGGATTAGATCTTGCAAAGGGCTGCTGTTGTTGGTGATACAGAAAATGAAATAAGGTAAATGAAGGCTGAACACCAGCGAGCAGCAGCGACTTTTGTTAGTTGTTTACAACTTTTCACACTGGCAGCTATTATGTTGTCATACACATTTCTGCAGATACCTCTGTATGCCATGAGTCTGCATATGTTTAGAAAGGAATCTGTAAAAGAAAAGTGCCATTAATTCCTAAATTATCACCTTTGGTTTAGGGTTCTTCTCAACCACAAGTGGTAGGTGACTGGGAGAATGTATCAGAGAGATGTTATTGCATGTTTTCTGCTTTTGTTTCCTTGTTTGTCAATTTGCTGATGCCTCAAGACAGAAGATGCAGGCCTAGTAAGCCATGGTAGTAACTGATACTAGAAAGAAAGGACTTTGGTTATTTTTTGACAATTTTGTGTTTGCTACCCCTTTCGTGACTATTAAACTTTTTGCAGCAAAGACTGCAAATCTTCACTACAGTAAAGTTGGGGCTATTGTACTAACATTCTAGTTATATTTATGGACATTGCACTGTTAACAGCAACTGCAGAGAAATGGCTTGCACAATTAATTGATCACACATATACATTCACCTCAGTTCAAAAGCACTTGTAGTCTTCTAATACTGAGCCTCTTCCTGGAATGATTTTGAAAAGGTTACATCATCTTATACAGTACACCGTGCATTCTGCTGAAGGTTATCTGCTCCACACACACAGTTCAAGTGGGCAGCTTATTCTAACCTCAGGGAACAAGCAGTTTTGACACGTTTGGAATGAGAGGAAGTAGCATGAATGCACAAATACAATTATGTGAACACCAAAAGAATCTGCACTAAAAATGCTAGGATAGGTTGTTCATTATTTCCAGGATATCAACTCATGTATCAGTGCCTCAAAACATAGTAAGAGATGTGCATTTGGTTTCCAGGATCAGTGGTTTTGGCGCGTCAGAAACAACAGGGTGATGGATGGATACCCCATGCAGATTACCTACTTCTGGAGAGGGCTGCCTCCCAGCATTGATGCAGTTTATGAAAACAGCGAGGGCAATTTTGTCTTCTTTAAAGGTAAGAAAAGTCAGAATTTGTGTAATAGTTATGACTGATGATTTTTTTTTAATATATTTACCTATTTTTAAATTAAACATAATTTGTAAATTATGTTGTAAATTCATAGCTAACTGAAGAGTACATGAGTTATGTTTTTTCATTCCATCAACTCAGCTTTAATTTATGATTACCCTTCAAAGTATCAGATTTTTTACTCTGATATATGCCATAGAAATTTGGAAGTATAAATTCAACATATTACAATGCAGAGATCCTTTTTTGGATAATTTTGGATCCTATGAATCATATGAATTTGTATCCTATGCAATCTTTCTTTGGAAAATGTGGATCATATGCAAGAATGCATACATTCAATGTATTTTCATATACTTCTCTTTGTTCCTCTTTCTTATTACAAATGATCTTTGCATTTTTAAATGTTACCTCATCTACATATATCTTACTGTCTGCTGTGCTGTATTTATTTAATATGAGTACTATGATGCTAAGAGTTTCAGGTAGGAAATGAATTGCTAAAAACTTTTCCGTAGATGTATCTTTGGTATTTTTATAAAAGTTTCAATCGAGACATCAGTGGATCGTTAAAATTATTCTAATTCCGATTTTGTGAGAAATTGTCCTGCATGTTAAATGAATACTCATTTAGCAATAGAAGAGTGAAAACCATATGAAATATGTTTGATGAGGTAATCCTTTAAGAGAAGAAATAAGAAACTGCAATTTGTGTTGTGTGTGATTCATTTAACCCACTACGAAAAGGTAGAAAACATGTTTGTTTCTAAATTGTAATGTCAGAGGTTAATCGTTTTTTACAAGCAGAATAATTAACAGGAAATATAAAAAATATTTCATTCACTATGAAAAGGTTATCACCTTTTGAACACTAAATGAAAAAATACTTAATAATATGAAGAAATAGCACATAACAGTGCAATAGAGATTAATCGTATGTTCTGTTAATGGGGAGCTGGAGATCTTCAATGCCAGGTTGGATAGGACCCTGGACAATCTGGTCTAGTACTTGATCAAGCAGTTTGTTACCCTACCTGTGGTAAGGGATTTGGTTCTTGATGATCCTTAAGGTCTCTTTCAACAAAAGCCATTCTATGATTGTAGGAACTTGTAGGCATTTTGTTGTGAATTTTAAGATAAATTACATTCCATGCAGTACACTTCTATTTACATTACATCAAAACAATGTATGCTTTAACTTGTGTTACCATGAAATAAATTCAATGTCATAAAATTGGAGAAATTAGGAAGTTCAGGAATCATTATGAAAGTACCTCAAAATTCCTATCCCACTGCCTGATTTTTGTGTCTGTGGGTCATGTAAGGATAGAGAGATTATTCTGTAGGTATTTCTTGGCTTATCGTGTTACATAGAGCAAAGAACCATCCTGTGCGTGCCAGAACTCTTCCTCAATAATTCTGGGATCCACTGCCTGAACTTCAGACAGAAATTATCCAGCTCAGTGTCAGACCTGCTTTCTTTTCATTTCTTGCCCAGAGATCAAAATTTGTTCTGTCATTATTTAAATCTTCACCCAGTGTTGGCTGACTCATTTTAGGCCTTAGAGGAATAGACTGATTGTATTAAATGTAATATCGTAAGTTTACAAGACAACAGGAGAGGCTAAGAGGAATTTTTTTTAACATGGGAAATTAAATAATCAAGATTAACTAAAGGAAGCAGAAACAACATTTCTTACAAGTTGTAAAATTATGTTCTTTTTTCTCTTGCTTATTCTCAGCTTATGTTCTTTGTGTTCAGATTAGCCAGTTTTGTGCTTTGATATCATATAGCTGGATTTTAACTTGCTTTTGCTCAGAGTTCCTTTGTTTGTGCAGTGATGTTTGTACATGTTCTTTGTTCTTTGTTCGCAAAAGTCAAAAGTGCTTACATTTCCTTGTAGGATTTTTTTTTTCTGGATTTTTGCTTCTCTGTCACTAAATCTTTGATTTTCAGTATCTACCTGATGATATTTGTCTATCAGTGGAATTTGTATTTTCCTAATACCACAGAGTTAATAGGTTCAACTGAGTCTTTTATATGCATATTCTTGACAATTCCTGTTAAAGAAAGATCTCAACTGATTTGTGAAACAAGCCTGCAAAAGTCTATGTACAAGGGCTGCTCTGAAAGTAATGCCTCCTATTTTATTATGTTGGCCAACAAAATCGGAGGCAGATGTTGGTCACATTGCAGTAGAGGTCAAACCCTCCCACCAATATTTTGTTACATTTTGTTGCCATGTAGCAGATGGCAGAAGAGGGGCAGTCTGACAAAATGGCATCTGGCATGGAAGCGCATACGAAGAAAAGTCGTGGAATTGAATTCTTCCATTGGGAAAAAATGACACTCATTGACATTCATCGACTTGCTGAATGTTTATGGAGACCAAACACTTTCCTTTCCTTTCCTTTCCTTTCCTTTCCTTTTCCTTTCCTTTCCTTTCCTTTCCTTTCCTTTCCTTTCCTTTCCTTTCCTTTCCTTTCCTTTCCTTTCCTTTCCTTTCCTTTCCTTTCCTTTCCTTTCCTTTCCTTTCCTTTCCTTTTCCTTTCCTTTCCTTTCCTTTCCTTTCCTTTCCTTTCCTTTCCTTTCCTTTCCTTTCCTTTCCTTTCCTTTCCTTTCCTTTCCTTTCCTTTCCTTTCCTTTCCTTTCCTTTCCTTTCCTTTCCTTTCCTTTCCTTTCCTTTCCTTTCCTTTCCTTTTTCTTTCCTTTTTCTTTCTTTTAAGTATGCTTAAATCTGGTTAGTATTACTCTTCTGAGAATATTTGAGGAGCCTCTGAGACCATGCATAATGTATTAGATGTCTATAGAAAATATAGTTGCATCAAGTTCAAGACTATTGGATCAAATGTCTTCTTTTCCTGGTTTTGAATACTTTTTCACACATTACTATTTAAACTAATTCCATATCCTTTTTTTTTTTTTTTAAATTAATTTTTGTTTATACAAGGGAAAATATTGTAAAATTTCAGTAGGATGCTTGTAGTGCAAAGCTATAAAGTGATACTCGCTCATTTTCGGAGGCTTAAGATACTTGGCCTGCCTCCTTATGACTCATAATACTCATAAAGTGCACAGCAATCTGGTGGACGGCTGCTTATAAAAAGCATCTGTTTACATTCTTGTTACTATTCATTGCTAGTGTTCATGCTGAAAGCTAATAAGAAGATGGCACCAGAATGATACTCTTTTTTTTCCTTTTTTAATAGAGGAAATGTGAATAGTAAAATTTATTTGGTGTACCTGTGGGAATTTATGTGGTGCTTAGAATGAAATTGTCAAGCCATCTGCACTGTTGAATGTTATGGTAAACCAAATGGAGCAATAGAAATGCTGCTGTAAAACTCATTGTACCAATGCTACCATCATAACTTTCAACTGCACTTATCTCACTGCTTGGCAATTTTATGTTTACTTACTATATTGTCAGATCATGAACAGAAAGAATTTGGAAAAAGAGAATAAGAAAAGAGGAAACGAGTAGTAGTTTGAGGACATTAGTAAGAAGACTCTTGATCCTGAAAGACCAAAGTTAAAAGCAAGGGTGACTGGATAAAAGCTTTCCAGAATTAGATATTCAAATTCTGCCTGGTTTCAGACAAATAGAAGCCATAAAATCTTTGAGAATTTGGCTCATCATAGCACCTGTAGTGGTTGTGCACTGTATCCTTGCGTACACATATGTCATAATTGCATATACCAAGAACAAGAGACTTGATGCTGATAGCCCTGGAGCACAAGCATTTAGCATTTGAATTCTAAAAATGAATAAACAGTTTCTAAAATCTGCACAATTATTTGTAGTTGGCAGCAGGTAGCTAAATAGTCCAAAGACTACTTGGAGTTAAAATTTGATATTTTAAGAGATGCATTGCAATGCAGATAGCCTTTATTTCTATTATTTTTTGAGAATGTCAAAGATAGATGCTGAGAAACTTCAAATAACTGTAATCACAGTTCATCTTCCTCAATTGTTTCCCTATAGTTATGGTATTTAAAAAAGCATTATTGAAAAAGTAAGACATTTTGTCTTTTTTTATCCCATTCTTCATTCTCAGCCTGTGACCTTACCATTCTGCTTGTTGTTAAATTAGATCTTACATTAGGGAATAGGGCATAGAGATAAAACATTCTAAAGATTGGCAAGAATGCATGAAACATGTGGTGCTTTATTAAGTTCTGTGAGGATAACAAACCTACCAACAAGACCTAAAAAAAACCCCCACAACTTTGTTGAATAAATACAGTGCTAATTTCTGCCTAGGATATTGTGTAGGACACTAACCAGGCATTAGCTATGTATAAGAAAGGTGAAACTATGATTATTTTAGTTTTGTCATATATTCTTTATTTCCATTATAATCACAGTTAATGAAGTGCATTGACTATTCACTTGTGGAAAGTGACATGTGACCTAAATGAAAGCATGCTAATTTAAATATTTATTTTTAGTACATTTTAAAATGCGTAAATATAATTTAGAAATAAAAGAAGCTAATATTCATTATAGTCAAGCACCATTTGCAGTTCATTTCAGCTCATTATAATATGTGGTTCAGAGTTTGAATGCTTCTCATTCTTATTGAAACTTTTCTGTAATTTTTATCTGATCAAGAGCCACCTTTCCACCAGCAGAGGGACAGAAGCTAAGAAGAGAAAAAAGACAAAAAAAAAAAACCCTCTACACAAACAAAAAGAAAGTAAAAACTGGCAGACAGATGGAACATTTCGATTTCTTATACACAGACCTTCCCATTAACAATCAACACAGTTGTAGCAGACTAAACATATCTTCCTATGTAAATGTTAAATGCAATTTCCTATAGTTTGAATCAATACAAGCCTTGCCCACTAATATTAAAGCTCTCAGTGCCCTACTGTCTCAGTTTTTATATAGTATTTTATATATTTAAATTTATATTTTTTTCTTCTTATCCGAAAAGCATTTGCTTCCTAATAACAAATTGTGAAGGATTTAATTTCTCACTTGAGTCTTGTGTACTCACATCTGTACTTTCTTTATTTGCTTTATACTACTTTGTTATACCTGAATGAAAGAAATACCTCACTCAGTAGTGCTGTCTCTTATAATGGTGTGTACTCGACTGATGTTTATTTTACTATGATCTGATCTTGTTAACAGCTGAATTTGACTTGTTGGGTATGGCTGATAATGATCAGTTCCTAACAATTGGCTTTACTTATGAAACACGGGGAAAGGTAATGGCATTACATACATCACAGCATATGCCTCCCAGTGCTGTGCAACAGCTGTCATTTTGAATGATCTTCTGAAACAGAAATGAGCTGGCTCAGTATCATTCACTGGATGCCATCTGTTGTTCATGCTGTAAGTACCAACTAGTAAGATCCAAGACACGTGACTTCTCTTATTGTCGCATTTGCAACTGCCATTAGCATCTAAAGCCTTCTGTGTCCAGTTATCTGAACTGGGAGAAAGTTAAACCTCATAGGAGTAAGGACAGTGAAATACTGAAGATCACCATCATCATCATCACTTTTAAGTGAATTTTTTAGGGAATCTCAGTTAAGATAAACGTCTTGTTAGCACAGGCTTTAATTCCAGTTAAAAATGTTCTTAGATCTCTGTGTCACTTTCATTTTTCGTACTTCAAATGGCTCTGCACATATTCATTTTTTGAACCCTTTCTTCCCTCAGCTGGCAAGGGGGAGAAGATGAATCTGTTGAGCAAACTGTAGTGTCTGCACTTGGAAGTGGGTGACAAGCAGCTGTAAACAAGTTGATAAAGAATTGACTCTGGAAACCCAGCATGGGAGGGCCTTAAACTATATCCCCTCTCCTAATTAAAACTGTGATAAAATGAAAGTGTACTTTAAATCCCTACAGTAGAAGCAGGGAGATTAAAGAAAAATAAGATCCCTTTAAACTCATATTTAATACTACTGAGGGATAGTTAAAATATAAAACCAACTGCAAAATAGCTTTTTGGATTTTTCCTCCTGGTGACCAGCATATGTCTAATCCTAGATCCTTGGGTTGATATTACACTTTCTTCTAGAATATTTATGCAGAACAGTGCCTTAACATATTAAGTTTGTGTAACAGCCTGCCTAGTCTAATAGGTAAATATGACTACATTGAACTACACTGATTTTATCTCTTTGGATCTCTTTCTAAATGTATCTGAGGAAAATATATTTTGTTGTAGAATGAGAGAATTGTGGAATAGTTTGGCTTTGAAAGGATCATGTAGGTTTGAAGAGATCACATAGATCCAATCCCCTTGCCATGGGCAGGGACAACTTCCTCTAGGTCCTGCTGCTCAAAGACCCATCCAGCCTGAACATAAGGATATTACCTTTTTTCAGCCCCAAATATCTATGTTTGAAAGAAAAGTATTTACTAAAAGATACAGGTGAGAAGTGGATTTTGAAAAAGAATTACAAGGAAGCAAAATGTGAAAGTGAAAGGGTGATTGCAGAAATAGATCATGAGACTAAGTATGTTGAAAAGACCCTAGGAAAGATCTGGAAGATGACAGAATTATTAAATATCATTAGGTTAAAGGCTTATGATCTGAGACTGAAGTGAGTGGTATGAGTCATGGAAGTGTACGCTGAGAAAGATAAGCTTGTCTAGGAAGCCAGAACAAACTGGAGTTGTGGACTGGTGAGTCAAGCTATCTAGTCAGAAGAGAGCACAGGAAAAAAACTCTCCAAATACAGGTACACTGGAGCCTATACTGGAAAATATTGGTACCAATTTTGCTTTTATAGACATACATGCCCATATGTAAACAATATATTGAACTAGTAAAGGCAACAGTAGGGATTCATGTGAGCATTGCTGTACTAAAGGCAACCCTTCATTCATTTCAGAAGTGATTTTTACATCAGAACCTCAGTCTGCAGTGTTTAAGCCATACTAAGTTTATTAATGTGAACACATGATATGAAAAAATACTGTTACATCTATAGTTATTTCAGAAATAGCCCTGTACATTATGCATAAGTAATTTAACTTTTTTTAAGAGAAAGAGAATATGGAGTAACAGTAGAATATGGTCTACATAAAAATAATGATTTCTATTTCTTATTTATTTGTATGCTTTCTTATCTCATTTTGTCTTAAAAGTAACTTTCTTCATGAAGCATAAATCTATCTCATAGTATTACTGCAAATATACTACATCACTTTTCACAGAGCACTTTGAGTTTGATTCCCATTTAGGTGGTATTAAAATACTATGTGGGTCTATTAGACAACAGGTGTTCAGTAAATGCGGAGTATCTGTAAGATGTATTTTATTTTGTATTATCTGCAGCAATATAACATTTTTCATTTCAGTGTATTTAGCAAAATCTCTGTAGCCCCATGGGAGTCTTTCTTTAGAATATGTACATTTCAGTACTGTGAGTTCTGAGGACTAACGCCCATATACATATGTGTATACGTATGTTTTTGTACAGGTAACAAGTTCTGGGTTTTCAAGGACACTACTCTCCAGCCAGGGTATCCTCATGATTTGATAACACTTGGAAGCGGAATTCCTTCCCATGGTATTGATTCTGCAATTTGGTGGGAAGACGTTGGGAAAACCTACTTCTTCAAAGGAGATAGGTTGGTATAGGAATTCTTCAAGGAAGCAGTTTGGTGGATGTCAACTAAGCATTAATCTTTTGCACTGTTTCTCAAAAAAAGTCCCCTCGGTAGTTTACTGTTTTCTGTGGATGGAGTTAGTACCTCTTGCACTGAGGACCATACTATTTTCAAATTTCTTATATCCTATATTAATGTTAGTATGTTGGAATGTGTTGTCTGTTTCTAGTAGAAAATTATAATTTAGAAGTCAACAGGCAAGTCAGAGTTGTGGCAAATTTAAACCTAAATACTCCAGATAATGCAATTATCTTGCACTCAAAGTACAAGATAAAATCTTGGTAAAATCTGAATCCTGACAGACTTTCAACAGTCACTTAGTCTCTGTCTTCATTTCCCTGTCTGTAAAAATGAGGGAAAGAATTTTTTTCTGCTTTATAGAAATGTCAAGAGAACTCACTAGTTTTTGAAGTTCTAAATGCTATTTGAAAGATGGATTTTACCTGTATTTAGGGTGCTACAATATTTATTTGTTAATGTGTTCAGAATACTCATAAATAATTTGCATAATAACTTTATGAGTTTCTCTAATATTTATATTACTATTTGTAGTAGTGCAGTTGCTGCTGTTATTGTTGTGTAGTGCTTAGGATTCTGAGACATTGATAGTATTACTGAATCTCTCAAGAAATTTATTTAATGTACATCATAGGATAAGTTTAGCACAATACAGTTAATCATCTTTTACCAGTATTATAATATTGGCAATGTTCATGGCAGTACAGAGTGCCACGACCAGCTGTATTGTTAAGCTATTTAAAAACAAAAACAAAATAATAAAAATGTTCTCTGACACTCATGGTAAAGAAAGTAGACAACAAAGTAAAATTCTGTGGTGTTTGAAAAATAGGTATCATTTGAAACAGGCATTTTCAAAGTGAAGAAAGACATCTGTATAATGTTCTTCCTCTTGTTGAGAATATTTGTAATATTTTTAATGCAAGTTCACTTTCAGATAACGGTTTTCCACCTCCATGCTCTTGGTAAAGTATATGCAGTAGGAATCTTATGTGACCTCTATTTCCTTCATTCATCAGCATCCTTTTGTACTTTCATACACAAACACTTTCTTAGAATACTGCTGGTAGTAATAGAAGACTAAATGAACTTTTAGAAAAAAAACATCCGTTGATGAAAAAAATCTCTTCTTAGAGCTAACAAGCACAATAATACTCAACAGGATAAAAATGCTTTACAATATGTAAGAAGATTAAAGAATATGAAACTTGCAAAGACAGTTGATCTATTGCAGGGTATTGATGACCAGTGGGAAAAAACTCGTGTTACATTAGGCTTACATTAAGCTGCATAATTTAGATAGCAATTTTTTTTTTCTTAATAAAGAGTTTAATTTCGCTGGTTTTAGTAGTATGTATACATCTACAATTGGGCTGGTCTGATCCTGAAAAAAAGTGTAGCATAAATGTAGCTGAGTAGTGGCAGGAGGTAGGAATGAAAGGGAACCAAAATATTATGCCATAATCAAAATAATCGTATTTCTTATATAACTCGGGGATATGTGCATTTGTTTTGACAGTAAACTTCACTCAATGAGCTCCAGAGAAGAACCTAAACTAAGGTTAGCGAAAGAAACAGTTAGACAATGAAGTATTAGGCATCAAATATTTTCTATAAAATATAAAGAAGATTCAAATAAGTTAGTTCAAATGGTAAATGATATCATTATATTCATATGGCTAAGTTAACTTATGTATCGATCATTATTATGATTTGAAATGATCCATTCAAACGCTTTAGATAATTCTTCCAAATAATTTTATGAAAGCAAAAAAGGGACAAAAAACTGCAGAAAAACATTTTACCCTCTCTTATTCCTGTCTTTAAAATTGAGTAGTGTAGTACAAGATAATAACAGCCTTGATGCACTTCTTGACACATGGCTTTGTTTATGCCTATTTTTTGCACTATTAACTGAATATTTTTTCACTTTTAAATTTTAGTATTCTTGTAGTTGAAAGTAGACAGAGGAAAGTAAATACAGGTAAAAACATGTTTTAGTAAATATTTTCTAAATTTTAATTATTTTTTCCAAAGTCACACAGTTCATTTTCATTTATTTTCCCTTTCTTTCTGTTTTGTTTGCTGCTTAGCAAGATACATTGCCTCTTTCTCCACTTACATTGTGAAAGATGTTCCATTCAAATTACAGAGCTTTGCTTTCTTGACTGGTTATTCGTGCACATGCAACTATATTAAGAGATCAGGCTGTAAAATAATGTATGCATTAGAGAGGAAAAATTAAGTGCAAATAGTTCTTTGTATAACTTGCCATATGTATGAGACTTTAATTTCATTGGAAGTTTAAATCCAAAAAAATGCCCTACAGGGAAAGGCACAGTGGAATTTCGTCCGTGTTGCTTTTTTCAAAAAGGAGATCAAGAGATGAATTTTCTAAGTACTTTCACAGGGACAAAATATCAGCCAGTTAAAAACTCTTAAATATATCAGAAAATATCATAACTATTTCTAAAAGCTGAAGTGAGATGATTCAAATTAGAAGGTTCTAGATTTTAGCAATGATCAAATTGTCAATGCTGGAGTTATATTCTCTGTTTTTTTTTTTGTTTTTTTTTTTTGGATGTCCTGAAACAGTGTAGCTGCCTTTCTAAATGATTTTTCACTTGAATAAAGCTGAATTTGGAAACATAAATCTCCAATAAAATTTAGGATGCTCTAGGTTAGTGAAGCCAACCAAAATATATCAAAATACACAGAGATGCATGTGAGTATGATATTTCTTAGAACCAAGCCAGTAGATGTGCACAGCAATTCAGCCAGCTGCATAAGGACAAATAAAGTATCAACATTATCTGTAAGGAAAATAACAACTGTAAATACTTCTCCAAAAATCAGAATACCCAGAATTTGCATACTGAGGCTTTTTAAACTGGGGAAAGGCTGGCAGACAAAGATGCAGAAAAACTTATTAATTCATTTTCTATGTATTTAATGATTATATGATAACAAAATATGAATGTATTTTCATAAGGAGTCAAGTTTATCATGCTGGCAGTTTTGTGATTAAAATGTTAGTTCAAATATTCTGGACATTTTTCATATATGTTGCATCTCACTGTTTCACTGTGCAGAAGTGCTAGACATCAGAATTGCTTGACTATTAAGTGAAGCACACATTAATGCAGATGTCAAAGTGCAATGATCTTTTTTTTCAACTAACATGAAGTTCTCTTGTTGACAAATAATTTTACTTTCTCTATTATCTGGTAGCATTTTCAAAGAAAAGAACTCAAGTATTCCCATTTGTGACTACTGGATATAGTGTGTGTTAGAAGTAAAAAACTATGCATTGAGTAAACTGTGTTAATTATCTGCTATGTTATAAATACCTTTTTTCCCCATTGTTAAAAAAAATACTAATAATAATTAAAAAAAAAAATTTGCAGGTACTGGAGGTACAGTGAAGAAATGAGATCCATGGACCCTGGCTATCCCAAACCAATCACAATTTGGAAAGGTATCCCAGAATCACCTCAGGGAGCCTTTGTCCACAAAGAGAATGGTATGCAAACACATTTTTGTTTTAATTTTTTAAATTTTGTTTTAAATATTGTTTTAATATTTATTAAAACAATTTTGTTTTAATAATTTGCTAACAATGTTCATGTAAGATACGGTAGTAAAAGAGTGATTGATTATTTATATTAAGCATTGGAGGTATTTTTGAATTATGAACAGAGGAAATATATCCTTCCGTATAACTTACTCTTGTGAAAAAAGCTATGTTTGCATGTACCATTTAACATGAATGAAAATTATGGAGTCATAGAATCATAGAATATCCTGAGTTGAAAGGAACCCATAATGATAATTGAGTCCAACTCCTGACTGTTCACAGAATGGCCTGCAAATTAGACCATATGTCTGAGAGTGGTGATCAGATACTGATTCAGCTCCAGCAAGCTTGGTACCATGACCATCACCCTGGGAAGACTGTTCAAGTGCCTGACCACTTTTTTGGTGAAGAACCTTTTTCTGAAAACCAGCCCAAACCTCCCCTGTCGCATCTTCATGCCATTTCCTCAGGCTCTGTCACTGGTCACTAGAGAGAGATCAGTGCCTGCCCCTCTGCTCCCCTTCATGAGGAAGCTGTAGGCCACAATGAGGTCTCCCCTCAGCCTCCTCTTCTCTGAGCTGAACAAACCAAGCAACTTCAGCTGCTCCTCAAACACCTTCTTCCCCTCTAAACTATCTACCACCTTTATAGCTCTCCTTTGGACATTCTGTCATAGTTTTATGTTTTCTGTATTGTGGGGCCCAAAATTGCAGACAGTACTGAAGCTGAAGCCACACCAGTGCAGCATACAGTGGGACAATCAGTTTGATCAGCTAACAGTACCATGCTTGATGGACCTCAGGATATGGTTGGCCATCCTGGCTTCCTGGGCACACTGTTGACTCATGTTCAACTTGCTGTCAACCAAGATTTCCAGAGCCCTTTTAGTTGAATGTTCTTCACCGTCTCACCCCCAGTCTGTATGCCAGGGTTCCAAGTGCAGAATCTGGCACTCACTCTTGTTAAACTTCATGTGGTTGGTGATTATTCAGCTCTCTAATTTGTCTAGATATAGCTTATCCATCAATTTGCATTTCATCTATAAATAGTAGGAGGAAATTCATGAGTCCTGAAGGTTTGTTTCTTGACATATTAATGCCAAAAAATGAAGTAATAGAGATTTTTGGCAGGGAGTCAGATTTTTATGCTTTTTATTTTTATTATTATTATTATTATTTTTTTCAGTTAGGTATGTTTGGTAATAACATTGGTTTACACCTGAATGATCTAATAACAGCTCCGTGCAGATATTTTAAATCTGCGTACACCATTTTCCCTTGGCAAAGCTGCTTTTCTTCATCTTCTGAAGTACAGCTGTAAGCTAAGTGGAATTGAAAAGAGACAGTTCTTATTTCTGGCTTGAAACTTATTTCAGTATATTTCTCATCCAGAACTGTTTGGGATGCTTCAAAGTGAATAGACCTGGCCATGATTATTTCAGCTCCAGCTGGGTTTTTAATGAATAAACAAACTAGTTGACCCTAATCTGTCAAAGACTGTATTCTCTGGAATTCTGTTATTGTTTGTAGAAATGGGGGGGAAATAAAATGCCCATTTATTCAATAAAAAGATATAGGATGACAGATTTTCTAGAAATGGAAAAGAAATGAAACTTGGAAAGGTTTGAAAGGCCTGTGAGTTAGGTGTGTTTCTCATGTATTTTATCTTTTGGTGATAAAATAGTTTGGTAATGACAGTTCCAGTCATTAAGTATAGAATACATGATTTGACCACTAATAATTTCAAATTTCTTCCTCAGGCTTCACATATTTCTACAAAGGAAAAGAGTACTGGAAATTCAACAACCAGATGCTCAGAGTGGAACCTGGCTATCCCAGATCCATCCTCAAGGATTTTATGGGTTGTGATGGACCAACAGATAGAGACAAAGACCGACACAGCCCTCAAGATGATGTTGACATTGTTATCAAATTGGACAACACAGCCAGCACTGTGAAAGCCATAGCTATTGTCATTCCCTGCATCCTGGCCTTGTGCCTCCTTGTCTTGGTTTACACTGTGTTCCAGTTCAAAAGGAAAGGAACACCCCGTCACATACTGTACTGCAAACGCTCTATGCAAGAGTGGGTGTGATGTAGGGTTTTGGTTTTTTTTTTTCTTTCCCTCCCAGGAGTTTGTGGTAACTTGAGATTCAACACAAGAGCTGTTCTGCAGTCTCCTAGCTAGGAGCGGGCGTCTGTCAGTCTGAAACAAAGCTGATCCTTAAAACCCAGGAGGTTGCCTGTCCCGCGCATGAGTGGTGATTCGCTCAGCTGGGAAGCTTCCATGATACACAGTATCTGCTGTTTCTTCAGTCCTTTGTCTTTCTTTGTCATTCAATTTAGGCCTTTCCTCTGCACACTAAACGCCAGATAAACTATCAGGATTAAGTAAGGAAGAGGAAAAAACAAAATCTCCAATGTTTCTACATTTTTCCCTTAAGGCCTGTTCCCCTTTGAAAAATTTTCTGCTGAAAGTCAATTTTTTTAGAAAAAAAACCCACAACAACTCACAGTGGAACTTTCAGGAAAGTGAGAAGACCCAAAACAGCTTTGTCTCCAAAGAGGATTGCTTTCTGTCTGCAATGGATAAAGTCCTATACTCCTACTTCCAGTCTTGCCAGGTGGGAGACCCGGATAACATGCAGGACTTCAGACTGTTCGGACAGCCATTTTCCAACAAACAAGGGGCCAAAATATCTGCAATATAGTAACAGCCTTAATAATACATTCATTTTGTGTTTTATACAGCTGCTCTGGGCTACGTCCTCAATGTTTTAAACTCATTTATATTCATCACTATATTCAAGTGGAATCTTTTTATTGGCTTGTTTGATTTTTGGGTTGGTTTTCTTGCATAATCTTTCCCAAGCTATACCAAGCCAACTGCCCCAGGCCTTTCACAGGTCTGTCAGGAGTACTCATTCCAATGGATGGTGAAAAAGCAGTGTGTCTCTGAAGTGGATTTCAGTAAACTAAAGTAACAGTGATGCTATAGAGAAACTTTACACTGGTAGTAATAGGTTTGGTGTAACCCTTTGAGAACTATTGCATCAGTTTCAGAGTCTGTTGGATGTTAATCTTGATTGCCATTAAATTACAAGATTGTGTTTGGGAAATAGAAATTTTAAAAGGAAAAAACAGTGGTCTTTTTTTTTTTTTTTTTAATCTGTTTTTTTTTTTCTCCTTTAACAGATTTCCAGTGACTGCAAGTGAGTGTTTATTTACTTGCATTATTGATAGAAAAGCATTTGTAACATAAAGAGAAAGTTATATTTATCAGCTACTTTCTGATTAAAGGAACCAAACGAAGGATTTTTCTGAACTGCTTACAGTTTCATAGCCTAACCTTTTATCCTAAGCATCTTGAATTTCTCTTTTAAACTATGTTGCATGATAATTCAGTTTACCTCTGCAGTGATAGAGTTACAGTTTCAAAGGAAAACTAAAATGATGACTCTGATATTGCATGAGTACCTTCTGGTGTTCCCCTGCATGTTCTCTATAGTTCTCAAAGGGTTAGTCAAATCTCTGGCCTTTAGCCAAACACGATATCATTAATAGAGCCAAGGGACCACCAAAGCATTTTGTCATTTTGTGTAATTTGTGCTAACAGCAGTATTGTCATTTTCATGTGACCTGCAGAGCAGGTTTGTATCAATATTTTTTTCCTAGAGAAAAGTCAGCAACTGACAGACCTCTTTATTGATTTTTAGGAGCTGCTTCTTGCAGTGATAGGCTTTACAGTCACTGGGCTGTGAACTTATTAAAGATGGTCAGAATGATGCACCCTAAAAGTCAGACATCTGGTTTTTTATGAAAGCCAGAATTTGAGGGGAGTAGCTTTTGCAACAATGAACAGCTTGCCTTGAACTTGATTATTGACCTGTTGACTGTCATTACCAAGTTAAACATTGTCTTCTGTGAACAGCTTCACTGTCTGAATTTCCTTAAAGTGTACTGTCCCATGTCTTTGCTCTTTGACCTTTAACTTGCAAACTGGCACAAATGGAATGGAATCTGGTGTTAATGAACTAAGATGGTTTAATTTCTTAAAAGGCTTGATGTACGTTATCCAAAATTAGAGAATAAATGCAGAAATGTTTTCTTAGGAAAGAAAAGACAGAAACTAAAATATTTATAATAGATCTGTAGAAGGGTATTTTGCTATGTATACGTGCACACTCTAAAAATGAAATACAGTATAAGTGATTTTTTAATTTAACTTGAATACAATTTTCCATATAAAATTATCATTTCTACAGATAGCTAGCTATTAATGAAAAGGTTATAGGAAAGTATTAAAATACTTGAAATGGCCAGTATTGGCTTTTACATAAAATGAGACTTTTGTACTACATTCAGCCAATTTCTTACTGGTTTCTTAATTCACATAACTGGATCATTTTTTAGAGAGTGTAGGTATATATACATATATATTATGGTTATTATTATTTTGGTAATGGATAGCTTGACTGCCTTGAATTTATATTTATATTGAGCATAGCATGAAAAGTAGTATGCCTTTTTGTTCAATTACATGATTTTATATTGATTTGAGAACTTATTTTATGAACATGTGGCATGCTATGAAGCATTGCAAATTGTTATTTCTTAGAGCATAAACAGATATACATATGTAATGGCTAACAAAAATGAAGATTAGAAAAAAAAGATATAGTTTTACAGCAAATATGCAATGCAGATGGCATTTTGGAGATGTTTTGTAGAGAAACTGCATACTGTAGGTTAGAACTGCACCAGTATCAACCCATAGCATTATTTAGTAAATCCAGTTCAGTTGTTGGTGAAAATATATATTAATTCACACTGAAATAACATAGGATATTTACTGCACATCAGCTCATTTGGTCAATTTGGGATTCTGTGCCCGTTTGTTCATTTTATATGACTGCATATGTGTGCATGCATTTGTGTATTTATAAATGCATGCACACACACACGTACGTGCATATATTAACCCATTTTTTATTGTCAGCAAACTGCTATACTTATTTTCTGTTACAGACAGAACAAATTGATTCCTTACCTGTTCCAATTTAGTCCCTTGGATAGTTGGTGGAAAAATACAAACACTACTACTTACTCCTCATTCGGTTTTCCTTTAAACAGGGGAACTGATTTTATATTATCTTTAAGTAGAGCAGCATCACATCTGTTTTTTTATTCACTAGAAACTTTCACTTAACCTTTGAAATATCTTTCATGTCAAATTTAACTTTTTGTGCAACTATTTCCCTGAGAGTAAAGAAGTGCTGAGCATGTTGACTGTTGTTTCTTGATAAGGTAACCAAAAATGTTTGCACTTGAAGAACTTAATTTTAATTATGCAGGAAGGTAAGTGTGATGAATCTAGTGCTTGGTATATGGTACATCATAGATACATGAATACATAAATTGATTGGTTTGTTTTGCTCTAAAATGAATAAATATTATATACAGAGAAAGGCAGAAGTAATATTATATTGGTATATTCATGTCATACAGAGCAAGACTGTGTCAGCAATTCTCTTGTATACTCCTATTTTTAGTCATAAAGGTTTGCTGTAAGTAAAACATGTAGGAGCAATTATGTTCAGTGTAATTTCCAAAATACTTACTGGCTGACTTTATGTTATAGAAGTTCAGAGTAAATTAGTGATGTTACCTGATTTAGTTTTGAACTCAAGTAAAAGTTCTAAGACAATGTTATTTTTTAAACAGTTGTTTTTCTACCAAGGCCTATAATTATGTGCACTAACAAAGTGAAAATACCTTGAGTTCTGCAATCTGGGTTCCTGCTCATGTGCCATTACCTTTTTCATAAACTTTTTAATAAAATTTTCCATATTATTACTGTAACAGTCTGTACTGTGGAACAATTCAAAAGTGAGTATGCATTGTGTTAATCCATTACAGTCTATTGAGCTGGCTATACAGGGTTGTGTATCTTCAGAGTTCTATGGTCTGTGTGATGAAGGAGGCCAGAGTAGATGATAGCAGCATTTCCTCTGGCCTTTTAATGTATAAAACTATGAAAAGGTTATTGACTGTACACACAAATTAATTTTTATCAGGAAATATATTTTAAAAACTGAGTGTGTATTTACTGGGTAGGCTGAGATGGAGAGAGACTCAAATGGCTCCAGAGGAGCCATTTCAAGTCTCCTGAATAAATGTAACACAAATTTTAAATCTTTGTATGAACTTTTATTCTTTTTCTGTTTTCAAATATGGGCAAAGGGAGGGAATAATTGAAAAAATAGGTACAAGCTGACTTTATGAATGAAAGTTACAGAAAGTAATATACTCAAACATGAGGGGTAGACTTATGCTTTCCTTTGGCAGTGTACCTCACTGCTCAAGACTCCTTTGCTCATAAGTGCTGTTGATTAAAAATAGTATATAAGACTTAATTTTTAATTTTCAGCTTTTTTTCTGTTTTATTTCACAATCCCATCGTCAGTTAAATTTAGTTTTTGTCACCAGATTATATAATTGAATTCTAGCTAATTGGTTAGAAAAGTGTGTAGGGTGCGTAGCAGTGGAAGCACTAAATTTCCTATTTTTGTTTGTTTGTTTGTTTGTTTTTCATTTGAGCCATTGCTAGTGCAACACTTAAAAAAGACACAGAGCAATTTGAATGGTGAATGTTCCAGTCACTGCATTTTCAAGAAAGTAGAAATGCAAGATATCATACCATTGGCAGCCTAAACTGGAGGTAGCACAAGGAGATGAATAACAATATGATTGCAGGGGTCCTGGCTCACATACCTTCTCAGAATGAAGCCAGGGTTTTATTACCAGTTGCAGAGGTGGAGGAAGCCATGTGCTATAGCAGTAAGATCTTTGATGCAGCCTTTACAGAACAGTAGCTCCTTGTCGCCATTTGTTGTTGCCAGGACTGTCTTTGGAAAGCTCTGTTTCCAGAAGTGTAAATAAATGACTGCAGCCTTATGAGCCAGAAGAAAAATCATTATTATCACTGAAAGGAACAGAAGTCACTGTCCAGCTCAGTGTTCAGCTATGTTATAAATAAATAATATTGTGTGTGAGTCAAGGAGCAGATAGCCTGTTACTGAATACAATGCTATAGCACAGAGAAACCAGCGCTGTAACATTAAGCATACTTCCTTAGCTCACATACCACAGACTGCAGATAGTGTGGTTCAAATAAGACAAGTGTTTAAACATATGTCAGTTACACAACCAGGTGTAAATGAACCATATAACATATAAAATCAATGTTTCTGACATTTCTGACGTGTGAATTATTGAATTGTCTGCCAGTGATGTCATGAAAAAAATGATGTGTGAGTCCAATCTATCTAATCCACTCTTGTGACTTGTAATCAAAGATGTTAGAAACTGGTACAGAACAATATTGTCATCAGTGCCATGAATGCTGAAAGGGTCTGATAGCAGACCACCCCTTGGTGTGGTCTGACTCCATCTGACATTTGATCTAAGGTAGACTCTAGTGTTAGACAGCATAGGTCCTGTATGATATGACATTTTATATATGTATATAGCTAGGAAAACACAATGACAATCATGAGTTCATTTTTGGAAGGATCATCAGTATGTGACCACAGCAAGCATTTGTTCTCAAAATTACAAAGTACATAGATAGAGTTGAACATATAGCAGGTTTTGTTACTCAGTATTCATAAGCTTTAGCATATCATCTATAAATTATATTCAGTTTGTAATTGTAGCTGCCTGTTATGTTGTTGAGATATGACATTCTGGAGGATGTGAGAGTATGGTGGCTCTGTGGATGGAGTTTTAAGTATTACTTTGGTTTGCTCACAGTGTAGTTGAAATAAATTTTAAAGACAGATAAGATATAAATGAAGAAATGTTGATTCAAACTAGAATACTAAAGAGAATTTTCTGCACTTGGATGTGCATGCAGCATGGTGCTGCTTGCTGTTACATAAACTACATAAACACTAACCACTACTTGTGCAGCCATTCATTATGGCACAAAGCTTTCCAGTCACACAGCATGGTTTCCTCTGCTTCTGTAAAATCACATTGTCCACAGCTGATAGTTATAATAGCCACTACATAAAGCAAAGTTTTCCATTTAGCTAACAGCCATCTCTACCCTATGAAATTGCATCACATCCTTTTTACAGCTACACACTTAATCTTCTTGGCAAGCTCTCAGCATATCTTAATTCATAGTCTTCCATGCCCCAGAAGAAAAAAAAATTTTTTTGCTTTTGCAATAAAAATATATACTGAGCATTCTCTTCATTTTGCCATCTGGCACTGACACATTAAATAATCACTTTTACTTTGTGCCATGCACATGTTCTGGATCATCCATTTACCCATCCATCATTCTGGGAACTGGGTTTTGGGGAAGTGGGATTAACAACAGAAGGCTGGTATAAAATAGCTTCCTGCAGTAACTGCTCAGACCTTAACAATATGACAGCAGAGTTTGAAGAGTTTTTAGAGAAGTATTATATTACTTATGCAGTGGTAATGGCACACCATAACTATGCCAATCAGTGCCTGTTGAGACAGGTTCACCCCTTGCAGAGACTAGTGTGTTAAATCAGAAAATGATGTTTCTAAATTATATTTCCATTCTCGCATGCTGGGATAGTTTTAAACTCAGACTCCGTATGTTTTTATGACTTATATGGCTGTAAATAAAATTATAAGTTTTGTGGAAGCTGACAGTGCTTAGGGTCAGCATGCAGTAAGTACTGACTCATGTATAAGGTGCAAAAAATCTTTGATTCCCTTACTATAATTGCACAGCCTCAAAAATAGAAAAAAGGAGGTTGGTCAGTAGTGTAAAATGGTGGTTTTAAACATTCTTTATTTGCCAGTGTTAACAATTACATTATATTACATATAGCCCAAAAAAGCTCTTCTGTACAGCTGATATATTTGAGTTGAAATGCCCCATATTTATTTAGGCATGCACTGAGTCTAAACAGAGATGCATATATTATATATGCATTGCTTGGCTGTTGCCATAAAACTGACAGTGCACACATACTGATCATCTTCATATTTTATGAAATCACTATGTTCAAGTTAGGTCTGAGTAGTTTGCTCGTATATAAGCAGAGGAAATTGGTTAATGTGATTAGATGTATTTAGAAGACATCATCAGCAACCTACAGCACTGTTTTAGATGATCACTACAAAATACAGTTCATACCCACAAGGCATTTTTATATTTGCATAGTTGTGTTTTACCTTATATAATGACATGCTATGAACTCAAGCCATGAAAAAATGAGTTAGTTGAAAATTAAAAAAAAAACTATCAGGACATTAATTGTTAATACTCAACTTGCAGGTATACCTGAGGTTCCTATACCCAGTACAATTTAATCTTGATCAGAAATCCAGTACTGAAGGAATGTGTGATGATGAATAATCTCTTCTCAGTTCTTGCAGTGTAATACATTTGGTGAAATACTGTGAACTAAGTATATTACTAACAACCATCCTTTGTGTGTTTCTGAAATGAATTGACATTTCTTGCCAATTCATGCTTATGAGTTTGTACTTACAGTGTCATTCACTATTACTATTTTTCTGTGTCTGAATGAAAACCTTTTTATAGGATAGATCAAGGACTATGAATCTCCCTTCTTATCGAACAGGTTGCACAGGCCGTCATCTGCTATCAATATGCATTGCTTTGGACAGGGCTGTCCTTGGCTTACAGAGATGACAAATACAGATTTTAGGGCCGCACCATTGAAATCTTTCTCAGAGGAAACTTAGATTAGTGAAGAACTGTCTTACCACCAATTTTAAAATCCACAGGAGAGTGGATCAAAGACAACAGAAAGACGCTCTACTTATCTGCGGCAATTGTAAATAATTTGAGAAAGGATTACTCAAAGCAGGAGCATTCTGAATTGATATTAAAAAGTTATCACAATTAAATGTTCCTAGCTTTTTTTTTTCAAAAATTAGAAGCAACTAGCTAACTGTCATTTGAAGAACTCTGCCAGATGAGACATAAGCAAAAAGAAGCCTTTCCTTACATTAATCCAAATTCAGCCATGTATCTCCATAATCTCTCAGTCCTGAAGCATTTGATGTAATAGAAACAAATCTATGACCTCTGGACTTTTCATATATTGTTTGTTTATTTAAATTGATAAATAACTTCAATCTTCTGATCCCTCCCCCCTTCTTTTCTTATTTTACTTTCTCCACTGTGCCTTGACATGTTTCTTGTCTGATCCAATTTGTAATGTATTTTGATCTTAGTAGGCAGGTGAGAAATGGTCTATTTACTCTACAGACAAAAGAAAAAAGAAGTTGTACATCTCATTAATCGTGAATTTTTACAGTTTATCATTAGGAAATGCAGCTTTTTTGTCTATGGTGAAAAGATAGCACCTTCTCAAAATCATGCCATTTTCACATTTGAGGAACTTGGTATGTATCTTTCACTAAATCTTGTTCATTATCCAGTCCCTTAATAGCTGAATTCCATGTTATTTACTTCAGATTTCTGAATTCTCTGACATTCATTGACACAGCCATCCTATAACTCTTTTAAAATGATGTGACAGAGCCAGCACTGATCATCGTAGGATCCATATTTGCATCTCATGGCTGTTCCACTGGTAATTTGTACAGTAACAATAATTTACATTCATGCTTTCTGTGTGAGATGAGCAGTCTAGAAATCTGTGTTTTTTTAATGTTTTGGTATTATTTGCAGTGGTTCAAACTTAACTTTTTCTCTTTTTTATTTATTTTCATTCCAAAGTCTATGATCTATGTGTGGATATTCCAACAATAACTGTAGGGTTGGACTCCTTTCTCTACCACAAGTCAATTCATACGCAAGCTTCAACCATCAATAAATTATTGCTGTTGCACAACAGACTGATGAATGGCAGAAAGTTTTCCTACTTTTATTAGCATGCTAAATTTTAGGCATAAAAAATAACACATTCATGAAGAGCTCTCTCTTTCATCTGGTATTGTTGGCTGGGAGTTGGATTCATTACACAGTTCAGTCACAACTTGCAGAGAATCATAGCATCAAAGATCTGTAGGGGTTGAAAGGGACTTCTGGAGGTCATCTAGTCCAACCCCCCTCATAAAGCAGGCTCTCTAGAAAGGTACAAATGTTTGACTTCTGTAAGTTTAATGCACATGATTAATGCTCCTATATGTGCAGGATATGTTTGAAGAAAGTGAGTTCTCTCTGCCAGTCCAGTGGTTAGTATAGTTAGCAAACATGTATGCCTGCTTTTATCTGTATGTAGTCGGAGTTTGATATGGTTATGCACAAAAGAGTGCATTTTTTGCATACTACATACGCATTCTTGTTTCCATTACTTTCCAAACATGCACTTTACTTTCCATCCAAGTGCTATAACTTTATATCTACCAGAGCATGATTGTTTCTTTTTGTCTGCTGGGTGTTATTTGTGATTGTAGCAGCTGATTCAATTTTCCATCTAGTTGCCATTCTTTCCTCCACCTAATTCTCTATAATTCCAGAAGTAACTGGTTCCAGTATGTTAGCTAGTAATTAATACATTTATGAGACTCTGACACACTTCTCACTCCTCACACCACGATACACTTGTTTGTCCTCCGCCTCTGAGGAAGAAGAAACAAGAAACAAAAATTTCATGTTAAGACAAGGAACAGTTGCTAAGATATCTTTGAAAGTGGTTTTATTCATACCATGACTGTAAAACCCACACACTATTAAACAGCAACTCTTTGCAAGCTCTACTTCTTGAACAACCCAACAATTGCTCACTTAATTTAAAAATTGTATGAGATGTGACTTCCCTGTGTGATCTAAACTCCTCAACTGTTGTCCTTTTCTCTGCATTGCCCCATACATTTCATGTCCATGTTTGCTCATTAGAATGTATGTTATTAACAAAGTAACTGGAGCATTTATTTTTTCTGCAACTAAATTTCATGTTGTTATTGTTATTTTATTTTATTTTATTTTATTGGCTCACACAACATTCTATACAGTAACGTTTTTATAACTGACATATGTTATTCCTTCAGGTAGCTTCTACGGACAAACACAAAGCTTGTTTGTGTGCAAATGCAAGGCTGACTAAATGGTGCTAAAGTGTATTATGACTGTCAGATATTATCAGGCAAAATTTTGTGGTGCTTAGACTGATTCTTTTCATTGTTTTTATTGATCAATGCATTGAACAGTGTTTTATTATACACAAGTTGTCTTTTATTAGTAAATCAAGACCTCATATTGCATTGTTAGAAAAAAATGGGTTAATTAATCTATATAACATCTCACCAAGCTATTATCTCTTTAACTCCTTATAATGTTGTATCATTAAAGGTCAAGGGGTCATGAATAATCTCATTGCTGAAGACCATTAACAAGACTGAACATTTTCAACAAAGTACTTATGTTTACAATGCTATAACCCTTTGACTGCTGCGGCAACCTTTAACCACAGAAAAGTCACATGCTGGAATCATCATTATGGTTCTTGCCATGGCACTCAAAGAGTTAAGGGCTGTGCAGTGATTTGTTTTATATTTATTAATTTATATTTATTTTGTTTTCATTTGAGAAAGGGGGAATTGGGGTGGGGCAGTTCTTGTCTGCTGTAAGTGTCTTAACCAAGGGAAGGGTTAAAATGGCTTTTTATACTATTGCATCTTATGTACTTACCATGGTTTCATTGTGTTGTAATTAAAAAAAAAAATCTGTCAATAAATAAGAGAACAGAAAAAAAAAAGTTTCATAAAGGCATTGTGGTTTACTTGTATAAATTATTGTAAGAATTATAGCTGCTGCTCTTTAGATACAGTAGAACATTACAGACAACCTTAGCTTCAGAAAAGGAATTCATAACAGATGCTGACAATATAGAGAAATGTTACTATCTGGATACTAGCAAGGTAATAATAATAATAATAATAATAATAATAATAGTTAATTTTTCAAATAAAAATAGAATGGTGAAAATTAATTTGTGCGAAAAAGAGGTAGAATGGTAGTGGACCTAATTCTGTAATGTCTGAATGCCAGTCGTTAGGGTTTATTGTCACTGTCACTACAAACAAAAGATGAACAGGAGTCTGTATTTCTTCACTTCTTATGTGTGAAGAAAACCATGAAAAGTATAGTGTAAATAAAACATGAGTCTACTCATTCAGCCTAGAAAGTACTTCCCATTTATCTTTGTCTGCAGGTAATTGACACAAAACACCAGTTCTGAATGTGAAGATTTAGAGAGTCTTAAATATCTTAGTGTCTTAAATTCAAGAAAGTGTGTTATTTCTGAAACTTAAGAATTAAAAAAAAAAAAAAATCCAAATCGATCCATTTCTACTTTATATCAATCACTTCATAGGTGAAGATGCAGCAAAAATTAGAAAATTTAGTTAACATCAGCTAAACATCTGGACTTCCCAACCAAAATAAACTAAGGATAAAGGAAATTAGTATTTTACAGATCACCTATTAAGCCAAATGGGAAAACTCTGAATGCTTACCACTCCTGAAGACTGAACTTTAATGAACTAGGTAGATAGATACTCACAGGGAGAATAGTAGGTTTTGCTGATGTGGTCTTCAGTAAGGCTTTTGATACTGTCCCCCATAAGAAACACATCAATACATGAGGTGAATAGACAGGCAGTGAGGAAGATCACAAATTGGCTGAATGGTGAGGCTCAGATAGCAGTTGTCAGTGGTATAAATTCTAGTGCAGTCCAGAAATGAGCACAGTATCCCAGGAGTTAATATTGGATCCAATCCTGTTCAACAGTTTTCTTAATTATCTTGACCCACAGCAAGTTTGCAGACAACACAAAAGTGAGAGCAGTGGCTGACATGCCAGAGAATTATGCTACTGTACAGAGGAATCTGGACTTGTTGGACAGATGGACCAACAGGTACCTCATGAAGTTTAACAAGTATTGTGAAGTCCTGGAAAGGAACAACCCCAGGTACCAGGGATAAAAGCAGCTATAGAAAGTAGTTCTGCAGAAAAAGACCTGGTGGTCCTGCTCAACAGCAAGTTGAACAGGAGTCAGCAATGTGGCATTAAAATATCTAACAAAATTCCTGGCTGCATTAGGAAAAGTATCTCCAGAAGTTCAAGGTAAATGATCCTTCCACTCATTAATGTTGAGGTCACACTTGGAGTCCTGGATCAATTTCTTGGGTCCTCTACAAGAGAGACCTGAGAGAGACTGGCAACACCCCAATGTGGGGCCACCAAGACGATTAAAGTATGGCTTCGCATGGGAAGGTCATGCCTGACCAATCTGGTGGCCTTCTGTGGCAGAGTCATCGCACTGGTGGGCAATTGTAAGGTATATCATCTACCTGGGCTTCTGCAAGGTATTTGACATAGTTCCCCACCATATTCTTAACTCTAAATTGGAGAGGTTTGGATTTGAAGGGTGGACTATTTGGTCAATAAGGTATTGGTTGAAACGTTGCAGCCAGAGGGGTCCTGATATATGAAAAACAAGACAGCAGTGTGAGCTGGCAGCCCAAAAAATCAATAGTAACCTGGGTTTCATCAGAAGAGAGGTGGCCAGTAGGGTGAAAGAAATGATTTTCCCCCCTCTCTTCTGTCCTTGGGAGGCCCCAGCTAGAGTACTGCATCCAAGTTTGGGGTCCCCAATACAGGAAGGATGTGGAGCTGTTGAAAAGAGTCCAGAAGATTGCCAAGATGATGATCAGAGTACTGGAGCACCTCTGCAATGGAGATAGCCTAAAGGAATTAACTTGTTCAGCCTTGAAAAGAAAAGGCTACAGGGAAACCTCATTGCAGCCTTCCAGTATTTAAAAAGAGCTTATAAAGATGAGGGAAATAAATTTTTTACATTGGTAGATAGTGACAGGACAAGGGGGAAGGTTTTAAGCTAAAGGAAGGGAGTTCTAGATTAGATGTCAGCGGCAAGTTATTTAATGAGAGACTGGTGAGGTGCTGGAATAGATTGTCCAGCGAGGTTGTGGATGCCCTGTCCCTGGATATATTTAAGGCCAAGTTGGATGGGGCCCTGAGCAATGTGATGTCCTAATGCCAGGACAAGAGGCAAAGGGCACAAACCAGAAAGCAAGAGGCTTTACTGTGTAGGTGACTGAGCAATGGCACATGTTCTGCAGGTAGTTTGTGGCGTCTTTCTTCTTGGACATACTCAAAATCTATCTACTCATGGTCGTGGACAGACTCTTCATGTCCCTGCTTGACCAGTGTTTTGACCAAATGGCCTCGCAGGTCCCTTTCAATCTCATCTACACAAATTTTCTATGATTTTGTGACTCTATGATTCAATGTTTGTCACATTAAATGCATTAAGTAGGCATTTTCTCTTAAGTACCTCTTTCACCAAAGATGTTTTTTAGTCCTGATCTGAATTTTTCAAGTTATAACTGAGGAAAACTAGAATGAATAAGCTGCGAAAACAAAGCATCTTAAGCATATGTTTTTGTATTAGTATTTAATTTCTGGAAAGCTTCCAAGCTGAAATAGGTATTGCTACCACACTAACAACATTCAGTATACTGATGTGAAATTTTGTTTGTAACTCATTTAATCCTTCACAAGTCACTGCAAGAAACAACTCCTAAAGAGCATGCTTAATTGCCCAGATGTTTCTGTGAAATTACTGTCATTAATCACTGTATTGATTCTTTTCTCTTTTCCAGGATTCTTCTATTTTTAAATATTCCCCTGAAGTGACGTGTAAAGGCATTCTTGTTATCCATGACTTGCTTTTTTGCTAATTGCTAAGTGAAAGATTTATTGTGCAGTGCTTTTGTTATATGGTTCACAGGCTTTTTTTTTTTTTTTTTTTTTCCCCCATCATCTGACAATCTCACCATGACATATGGCTGTAGCTCCCTGTAGTTCCCTATGCTGAGAACTTGTTACCTGCATATCTTTGCTCATATTTTCATTAAAGTGATAAATTCAGCTTGCAAAGACTAAGCAGTGTTTCCATCTGCGG
Organism: Lagopus muta; assembly: GCF_023343835.1. Lineage (NCBI taxonomy): Eukaryota > Metazoa > Chordata > Aves > Galliformes > Phasianidae > Lagopus > Lagopus muta. The sequence continues at coordinate 25,851,206 of NC_064435.1, forward strand.
TTGTTTTTTTATTTGTTTGTTTGTTATTATTGTGAAAGAAGACATAGGGTATCTGAATTCTGTTACAGCATCAAATAATTTAGTTCCCAAATGTCTTCTGGTTCAAATTCCTTGACTGTTCACTCTGTGTGTGCACTGTAGCTTTTCTTTTGAACTTCACCAATTAGATCTTTCAGAAACAAACAAAAAACAAAAACCTGTTTTCTTTTGGAGATAGTAAACCCAGGAACCATTTTGACCTAATGGACAATTCCTTCTATATGACCCCCAAAACATTTTCTGGAATAATGTATGTTCTGAAAATAACTAAATTAAAAAAGAAACAGAATTAGTACACTCTGTGTTCAGTTTATTTACGAAAACATTGAGTTTGCAAACCTTTTTGGAATACAACTGACATCACAGAATCACAGAATCACAGAATTGCAGGGGTTGGAAGGGACCTCCAGAGATCATCGAGTCCAACCCCCCTGCCAAAGCAGGTTCCCTACAGCAGGTCGCACAGGTAGGCATCCAGGCAGATCTTGAACATCTCCAGAGAAGGAGACTCCACCACCTCCCTGGGCAGCCTGTTCCAGTGCTCCGGCACCTCACTGTAAAGAAGTTCCTTCACACATTTGTGCAGAACTTCCTATGCTGCAGTTTCCAGCCGTTTCCCCTTGTCCTGTCTCCACTCACCACTGAAAACATCCAGTCATGCACTGTTTAAAATTAGAACCATACCAAACTGAGAGATAAAGAAAATTTAGATTTTTCACCAAGGCCAGAAGCTCAGTTTAGGATACAAGAACTTAAATGTGCCTCATGAGTCTATAAGGCATAATAGTCTTTAGCCTGTGCCTAAATTAAGCACACTGAGGCAATAGCTGATTATAACGGATTTGTGCTCTACATGGTGGCTTTCTCAATTTGGTTCCTTTCTGCTGAATAGATAGCCAAATTTGGAAGTTGACTGCTTCTTTCAATAAGGCATGCAAGTTAAATAAATTGTATCCCCTTCATCTCTCAACCAGAAGAACCTGAAAATTAACATTCAGAGGTACCACATAATGAAATAAGGCGCATCAGGACTGACAGGAATTACTGCACAGAAAAAAAAAGAAAAAAAAAGAGAAAAAAATATTATGGAAAAGTAGCTCAACACAAGGTTTTTCATGCTTAAATGTCTGACATACTTGCATACTTGACTATACTAATACAGTGGGCAATAACCAGACAACAATAGAACCAGAGTCTCTCATTTGCAAGTGTCATGTTCTTTCCAGGTGTATCTTTTTCTCATTATTATTTTTTAATTAACTATAATTTGGATATAAAGTAACTTTTATTACCCACAGAGAAGGTTCCTCCACCGACTCACTGCTGAAATTTATGTGTGTCGCAGACCTTGAGAATACTACAAACTGCACAGAGAAGAAAATATTCATTGAGCTATCCAGCTATCCTTTATGGTCACTGATTAACAGAACAGGATATATGATGAGAGCAGAAAGAAACCTTCTAAGGGCAGCAGTGTTGGTTATGCCTTCTGACTATAATGCTGAAAGCCACCTATTCCTTTTCTACATCCAGCTTTGTGTATGATGCTTTGCTTATCATGGAAATAGAATTTTCCTAGTTGGAAGAGACTCATAAGAATCACTGAATCCCTCTCCCAGCTGTACACAGGACAACACAAAAATTCCCCAGGGAGGAGATTCCCTCCTTGCAGGTGCCCTATCATGTCCTTGCGAGAGTTGTTATTCTCTGGGAGCTTTGGATCATGGCTCAATTTCATTTCTCCTCTGTTTGAAGAAATATTCGAATTTGTAAACATTCCTGCATACATCTGATTTTTGAAAAAAATTGTTATGTAGTTTTTTTCCACTGGATTCAACTGCCACCATCTCATGAAATCAGTACAGTACAGTCAGAAGCCTGTTTTACAGTAAACTGTTTAATTTCTTACAGTAAGCAAATAGTAAAAAGAATGCTACAAACCAACAAACCACATTATTTTAGATTGAAGGTAGCAGTTCCCTGGGTCTTTTTTTTTTTTTTTTTTTTTTTTCTTCTTGAAAAAATTGAACTTATTCTGAAGAAGGGAGATAAAGAAGATCCAGGGAACTACAGACCAGTCAGCCTCACCTCTGCACTTCCTAGATCATGGAGCAGATCCTCCCAAAGGTCTTAAGGCACATGGAAAATAAAGATGAAGTGATTGGTGGCAACCAACATGGCTTCACTATGAGCATGTTATGCCTGATAGGCATGGTGACTTTTTCTGATTGAGTTACAGCATCAGTGGATAAAGGAAGAGCAACTGACATCCTCTTCCTGGACTTGTGCAAAGTGTTTGACACTCTCCCTGTGACATCCTAGTCATCAAATTGGAGAAAAATTTGATGGGTGGACCACACACTGGATAAGGAATTGGCTGGATGGTCAAACTCAGAGAGTTGTGGTCAATGACTTAATATCCAAGTGGAAACCAGTGATGAGTGGCATTCCTCAGGGATAGGTGTTGGGATAGGTGTTATTTAACAACTTTGTAGGTCACATGGACAGTGGGTTCAAGTGCACCCTCAGCAAGTTTCCAGATGGCACCAAGTTGAGTGATGCAGTTGACATGCTAGGGGGAAGGGATGCCATCCAGAGAGACCTGAACAGGTTTGAGAAGTGGGTCCATGCCAACCTCATGAAGTTCAACAAAGCCAAGTGCAAGATTCTGCACCTGGGTTGGGGCAATGCCAAGCACAGATACAGGTTGTGTGGAGAATTACTTGAGAGTAGACCTGAGGAGAAGGATTTGGGAGTGTCGATTGATTAAAGATTCCCATGAGCTGGCAACATGCACTTGCAGCCCAGAAGGCCAACCGTATCCTGGACTGCATCAAGAGAAGTTTGATCAGCAAGTCAAGGAAAATTATTCTGACCCTCTGTTCTGCTCTTGTGAGACTCCGCCTACAGTACTGTGTCCAGAGCTAAGGCCCCAACACAAGGACATGGAGATGTTAGAGAAGGTGGTCCAGAAGAGGGCCACAAAGATGCTCAGAAGGCTGGAGCATCTCCACTAGAGGGACAGGATGAGAGAGCTGGGGCTCTTCAGCCTGGAGAAGAGAAGGCTCCAAGGAGACCTCATAGCGACCTTCCAGTACCTGAAGGAGGCCTACAGGAAAGCTGGTGAGGGACTTTTTATAAGGGCAGGTAGAAATCGAATGAGGGAAAATGGTTTTAAACTGGAAGAGGGTGGATTTATACTAGATATTAGAAAGAAATTATTTACTGTGAGGATGGAGAGACACTGGAACAGGTTGCGCAGTGAGGCTGTGGATCCCTCTTTCTGGAAGCATTCAAGGATGGGCTGGATGTGGCTTTGAGCAACCTAGTCTAGAGGGAGGTGTCCCTGCCTATAGCAGGGAGTTGGAACTACATAATCTAAAAGTTCCCTTCCAACCAAACTACTCTCTGATTCTACATGTTAATCTCTGTTTCAATCAAGCATGATTGCTAGCATTCTTGACATCATAGACAATATTATCAGGAGATGTTTGTCCACGTATCTGACATATAACATAAAGTCCCCAAAACAGTGTGTTTTTATGCATGAATCCTTTCATTTATTTTTACAATAAGGCATAAAGAATCCTTTTTCTTGAAGTTATGCATTATTATTTCTTTACCACATCTCTACCTGCTTCAACTACCAGGAAAGTTATATGAAATGAGCAGTAATCTAAGTAATCTAAGCAAGTTTTTCTTGCTATGCATTTTCCAAACAAGTGCTTCAAGACAGTTTTCACCCATTTGGATTCCCATTCATGAAAACACTCTTACAGGATGGTGGCTAATGAGGTAATATAATATTTTATCCTTCTAATTTGCTGATTTTCTTGGTGAAGCATACAATACACTTCTGTATTTATTCATGTTGCTTTTGTAACTGTTTGCATATAGGTTTTTCAGTTATTGTGAAATAATTATATCATATTAGCATAAACATTGCATTTTGCAGCTTGAGGAACAACCCTTTTGATTACAGGAGGTAAAAAGATGTGGGAGGATGCTTGAATGTTTGAGAATGAAACACAGTTGAAACTTGCCAATTCTTCATGCTACATTTCCCTGTGAATTCAGAATGAATTTCAGCCCTGATCTCAAGGATCATACATAAATATCTTTCAAAAAGAGGAGTTTCTGAGTAAGACTTTTGGGAGGTTTAATAAACTTTTATCTTTCCATGTCTCTAGAATGGGGGGTAGTGGGTCAGTTAGCTGATTTATTTGCACTATAGGCCTCCTCTACAGATGATTAAATTTTAAATGGATAATTTGATGAGCGGGACAATAGGAAAAATGTTATTTCCCCAACAACTAATTTAACTTGACTTCTTTTGACATAAAATGAACATCCATCAAGATCCCGAAAAGCTCTTGTGTATGTATGTAACTGAAGGCAGGTATATCAAAGCTCTTCAAATTACATGAACATCACAGTGAACATCACAGTGTTAAGCCTGGGTTTTGATGGTGTTTCCCTGTAGCAAATTATGCTGAAAACTGTTATGCTAAAATGGCAAGGTGGGATTTAAGGTGGAATCAGATGGAGAATACCAGTTATGCTATGATAAACTGCAATCATATGCTGGATCATATCATACAGAGCAAACCTTACCTTGCTGAGAAGTATTACAGAATCACAGAAAATCGCTGAATTGCAGGGGTTGGAAGGGATCTCAACAGATCATCCAGTTCAAACCCCCTGCTAAAATAAGTATCTTACAATAAGTTGCACAGGTAAGGCATCCAGATGGGTTTTGAATATCTCCACAGAAAGAGATTCTAGAACCTCTCTGGGCAACCTGTTCCAGTGCTCTGTCACCCTTACCATAAAGATGTACTTCTGCATGGTTTTATGGAAGATCCGATGTTCTAGTTTTACTACTACACTGCGCACCACCAAGAAGAGCCTGGTCTCATTCATTTGCCTTCCACCTCACTTTAGGTGTCTATAAATATATTCAGATATTTAGATATATAATAATAGAATAGAATAGAATAGAATAGAATAGAATAGAATAGAATAGAATAGAATAGAATAGAACAGAGAAGAGAAGAGAAGAGAAGAGAAGAGAAGAGAAGAGAAGAGAAGAGAAGAGAAGAGAAGAGAAGAGAAGAGAAGAGAAGAGAAGAGAAGAGAAGAGAAGAGAAGAGAAGAGAAGAGAAGAGAAGAGAAGAGAAGAGAAGAGAAGAGAAGAGAAGAGAAGAGAAGAGAAGAGAAGAGAAATGACCGATGTCATTTACCTGGACCTGAGCAAGGCCTTTGACATGGTCCCCCACCACATCCTCATCTCCAAATTGGAGGGAAGTGGATTTGATGGGTGGACGACCCGATGGATAAGCAATTGGTTGAAAGGCCGCAGACAGAGGGTGGTGGTCAATGGCTCTATGTCCAGGTGGAGGCCGGTAACAAGTGGTGTCCCCCAAGGGTCTGTCTTGGGACCGGTGCTCTTTAACATCTTTATTAATGACATCGATGAGGGAATCGAGTGCACCCTCAGCAAGTTTGCTGACGACACCAAGCTGAGTGGTGCGGTTGATACGGTGGAAGGAAGGGATGCCATTCAGAGGGACCTCGACAGGCTGGAGGGCTGGGCTCGGGTGAACCTGATGAGGTTCAACACGGCAAAGTGCAAGGTTTTGCATTTGGGCCGGAAGAACCCCAGGCACCTGTACAGGCTGGGAGGAGCGGTCCTTGAGAGCAGCTCGGCAGAGAAGGACCTGGGGGTCCTGATGGACGAGAGACTGAATATGAGCCAGCAGTGCGCTCTGGCAGCTCAAAAGGCAAATGGGATCCTGGGCTCCATCAGGAGAGGGGTGGCCAGCAGGGACAGGGAGGTGATTGTCCCTCTCTACACGGCTCTTGTGAGGCCCCATCTGGAGTACTGTGTCCAGGTGTGGAGCCCTCAGTACAAGAAAGACATTGAGATTTTGGAAAGGGTCCAGAGGAGGGCGACTAAGATGATCAAGGGGCTGGAGCACCTCCCCTATGAGGACAGGCTGAGGGAGTTGGGCTTGTTCAGCCTGGAGAAGAGAAGGCTGCGGGGTGACCTCATTGCAGCCTATCAATACCTGAAGGGAACCTACACCCAGGAGGGGAGTAAACTCTTCAAAAGGGCTGACAACAGCAGGACTAGGGGAAATGGTTTTAAGTTGAAGGAGGGAAGATTTAGGTTAGATGTTAGGGGGAAGTTCTTTACTAGGAGAGTGGTTAGGCCCTGGAACGGGCTGCCCAGGGAGGTTGTGGATGCCCCGTCCTTGGACGTGTTTAAGGCCAGGTTGGACGGGGTCCTGGGCAACCTGATCTGAATATGTATGTTGGTGGCCCTGCTAGGCAGGGGGGTTGGAACTACATGATCCTTGGGGTCCCTTCCAACCCGGGTGATTCTGTGATTCTGTGATTCTGTGAAGAGAAGAGAAGAGAAGAGAAGAGAAGAGAAGAGAAGAGAAGAGAAGAGAAGAGAAGAGAAGAGAAGAGAAGAGAAGAGAAGAGAAGAGAAGAGAAGAGAAGAGAAGAGAAGAGAAGAGAAGAGAAGAGAAGAGAAGAGAAGAGAAGAGAAGAGAAGAGAAGAGGAGAAGAATATGTATTATAATACCTTTAGATGTTTAGATGCCTTTAGGTATAATTTAGATATACTGTGTTCACTCAGGTCTACAAGAGGAAGAGGGAACAGGAAACTGAGGATACAGAGCATATTACCAATGTTGTACAACAATGGAAATGGGGGACAGATAACGAATCTGTGAGAAGCAAGAAAAGCAGTAAAGAAAAGAGTGTTTGGGGAAGATAGTTTTGGGTTTTGCTTTATAAGATATAGAAATTAGTTTAGACAGATTAGTTTAGAATTTCTATTTACCTTTTGGGGAAATCTGTACATTTTCCTGGTTTGGTTACCTATTTAATTCTGATACATTAAGTAGGTAAAGAGAAAACAGTAAAATAAATCCAGATAAACTCTATGAGGAAAGTACAGGATGTGAGATGATTTTTCAAATCCTTTGATATGAAAGGAACATTTCCTAATTCTATAATGTCCTAATGACCTTTGAAAATGCAAACAGGGAATAGTAATCTAATTTAAATGTTAATTACAAGAACTGAACTTAAGTGGTTCAGAGAGACAAGAAATTTAAAGTTCTGAAGATTAAATTATTCCTTTGATGAACCAAACAGCATGAGGTTTGTGTAGTACATAAACCTCTGTTGATATGGGCTGCTGGAACAGCTTGAGGGACAAAAGCTCTATTCTTACCTCTCCCACCTTTGTTCAAATTAAACTGACACAATCAGACATGCCTGTTTATCTCAGAAGCTTTACAGTCCCTCTTTATACATAAAAGTAATTATTTTATAATTGGTAATCTTATTCCCCCACGTCTTTCGTTTCATACTCTTTTCATGGATTATTAGAGCAGTAAATCCCAGTCTGCAGTCCACTCATCTCTGGGGTTCCTCTAAGGCTGATTTTGCATGGCCTATAAGGTATTTTTGGATCTGCTCATGTAGTCTTGTAACTAGAGCACGACAACCTAGGTGATGCCAATATTACCCCTACTGAAATAGGATTTAACTTCCCAGAGCAGCTGGAGATTAATTCTTTGAGTCTTGGTAAATCACACAATCACCATCGTCTAGCTGCTGAAGTACTCTGTATTTAAATGAATAGAAATGCCAATTTAGTGAAATGTCCATACCCTGAGCACTAAAAATACAATTCATAGCAGTCAAGGTGACATTTAGGGTGCAGGGACAAGCCACACTGCTTGTGCCTTAGCCACCATCCTAGAGCTAGGTACATCTAGCACTCTGGAGCTAAATATTTCATTTCTTAAAATGGGTAAATTACACATTTGGAGATGAGTGACTCATTCAAGTATCATCCCTGGGATGTGGAGGATTCTGGACTCAAAGTCCTGTTTGGCTCAGGGGGATTTGGCTCCTCTCGGGAATTAGATGGCTTTCATTCACCTTAGCCTTCTTTTTTCTCTGTGTCTACACAGGAGTAATTTATGTATTTAATTTCTGAGTGCATTTGTCATTCACATACTTAACCCTGAAAAAGAAGAACAATTTTAAATACTTTGTTTCCTCAGTATTTCTCAGTACTGTATTTGCCTCAGCATTAATTTAGAAAATATTATGGGAATAGGATCTGATTCTGAAGTGCCTTTCCAGTAAATGCAGAAAGCGCTTAAGCACTAGCTGGGATATGTTTATGTGCAAAGACTCTTTGCTGTGGGTCTCCTTTACTTAGGGCAGGTCTTTCTGGTAAATTCTGTGAGGATTTTAAGGTTTGATTTGTCAGAACAAATCTTCCCAAGGACCCACTGGTGGCTTACAGGCCAATGGTTACTCGTTTTGTGTGGGCATCATGGTGTCAGTGCAAGGTGTTGTCACTGGGGGCTGCAGGGCACCTCTGTGATGAGAGGCTGGGGTTACTTGAGTTGCTTTGTGCCATTCACAGCCGTTCCAAATGTTCTAGCTGGCTCCAGTTTCCTCACTATAGGGCACAGCTGAGCCCAGCAGCCAGGATGGTGGTAAATGGTAAATGAGGGTGTAATCTGAGACAAGGATTATTGTATATCATATTCTGACAGTCTCCCTGACATAGATCTTTACATCATCAAAATTCCCATTGGACATGCCTTGTGTGTGTTATTACTCAGCATGACTCATGAGAAGTCTGACTTGGCACAGTGAAGCCAGCTGATGTTTTTGTATTAAAAAAGAAATATTGATATTTGGAATAGTTTTCACATATCTTGCCTATCCTGAGCATAGTAAATTAATCAGTATAATTCTTCGCATTCAACCAATTAACTACTCTGAAAGAAATTCAGTATGGGTGTGTGAATGCAGGTGTGTATATGCAAGCAATAAAGTTAAGCCTATGATGCGCAGTTTGCAATGAGTGAGTGATTCCTCTTACTTTCTAAATAGATTTTTTTTTTCCTCCAAGATATAAGAAAATAATTCAAGATATGAGATGTGAAAAAATGTCTGATTAAGGAGAACATTCTCAGAGGACTTTCTCAGATATCGTATTATATGTAAGTTTAAAAGCAAGACTCCCTTGCTTTCAGTGGATTTAATGCCTCTTTATGGATTGTGATAAACTGTGACCAGCATATGAGCAACTGTGACCTATCTTGTCTGGGAACAAGCTAGGTAACATAGGCAAATCCTGACTCATAATTTTGTCACCAGGTTTTCTACAGTACTTGCTTTCTATAGTAAACAGCTGTTCAGGTTTTTTTATATTTTTTCATAAACAGACAAGGGAGTATCATTATGGATCTTGGGTGTGAAGGCCCTTTTTAATCCAAAAAGAGTTAATTTTGTCAATCAAATGCAAATTATTTCCTTTCATGAAAACTTAAGAGTTTATTCTGATGTTTCATATATTTCCTAATGTTCTGAATGAGGCCAAGGAAAAGCAATTTTGTGAGCAGACTATGCATTAACTCTACAGTTACAAAATAAAATAACAATAAAATAAAGATAAAAATAAAAATGAGGAAAAAAAGCTGACAAGAGAAATAGCACTAATATTGTCTTCCTTCCACCCCCTTTTCTGCCATTTCAGTACCCTGGAAGGTAGAAAGAAATAAATTCTTTATTGATAACATTTGGCCATGAATTTTTGAAACATCACAGGCAACATATTGCACTGCATTTTCACAGTATTATATTGATTCCATGCTTAGAGTTTCCTCTGGGCACTTTCATGGACATGAAATATTTTTCCCTTCGTACTTGGACAATTGTATATAAGAATTATATTTCACCTTATTTTAGAGATTCAGAAAAATTCATGCTAGGTATGAGACATGGGAAAAGATTCATTTGTGCTTTTAGTAGTGCAAGTGAGTCTGTTCATTGTTTAATGCATTTTTAACATGTGCTCCGGATCAAATCAGCTGTCAAACTGGAGATCAAGAAAGATTTGCATTTGCTTTCAGATCAAATTCCCAGCAACTGGAAGATTTATCTGTAGCACATGATATCGCTCTAGACTCTTTTGAAGGAGTTTTCACCTGGGTATCATCCAATTAATGCAAGAATGGGACCTTGATACCTTGATTCTGGTACCTATCCTCTGTTGTTGGTGTTCTCCACACAAGTTTGGGGTTTGGATTTATGATCATGGAAGCTTCTGGGAGGAAGAGGACAGAATAAGACTGTTTCCAAAATCTGGCACCTTCATTAATGCTCCCTCCTTCTTCATGCTTTGAACACTTACGTGCAATTCAGACGGGTCTCCTGGGACTGTGAACTTCCTTGAGCATCCCTTGAGGGTGTCAAATTTGGTAAACTTCAGGACCCAAGCATAATTCCCAGCCTACCATAGCAGAAGATCCAGAGAAGTCCTGGCCCAGTCTCCAAGAGTCAGGTTGCTGAAGTTCCTGACCCCACGTCTGGGCAGTAGTGAGGCTGAACAAAAAACCTCTGACATGCATGGACACAGACATGCATGCATGCACTCTTACAATCAGTCAGCAATAGATAGGCAGGAGAGTAGTGCCCAGAAACAGCATTCACAGAAATGAGTGTCATACCAATGGCCTGATCCTGTTCTCACTTGAAGGCTAATTGGCTTCAAAGGTTGCTAACAGAGCTCATCCTCATGCACACACAGGTAGGACTTTCTGGTAGGTTTCTGAACCAGAAACCCTCCAACAGTTCCCCAACAGACCCCCAGTCTCCACTGAGTCTGGCCCCAGAACAAAGTCCTCTCCAGGAAGATTCATTAAGGGGCCAGACTTACTTGTTTACAAGCTATTTTCTTTGACCCTTCCCTTGAACGTCTCATAATAAACTTCACAATCTCACAAGCCCTATCACATATCCCATAATAAGCTTGATCTTTCTCATGAGACATGAGATAATCCTATTTCCCTCTTCTTATCACTTATAAAATGTCTGGATGTCTGGATGAACCTCCTCCAGGCCTTGAGAGGTTCTACCAATGGCACATTAATCAGGCACCCAGAGGTCTGGTCTTTGATACTGCTCTTATCATCTGTGGCTCATTAGGGCATGTACTTCTGGGTGTTTAATTTATTACTTCTCCTGACTCTTTCCCTAGTCTCTTGTGCTGAGTATACACTAACAAGATATCCTCAGAAAACACATAACCTTACATCCCATATATTCAGTAACATCTACACACATTTATTTTATTGCTCGGTTTAATTAGAGGATATTAATTAAGTTTATACATCTCCAGGAGAACTTAGCAAAGAAATTGTGTCAAAAAACTACCATTGCAAAACTTCCCCCTTTTAAATTCTGCTGGTGAACACAAGTACCAGCAAAGATTCATAGAACACTGATTACATCTAAACATCACAAATGCCATAATCAGTTAAAATATACTCAAATTGAATAAGTTTATGGTTCAATGTACTTTAATAACTATGCAAGAAGACCTGTATATCTGCTTATGAAGGGAGATACATTTCTAATATATACACTTACACTAATCTCTTTTAGCTCCAAATGTGTAAGACATATAAATAGAAGGACTAAGTCCTGAAGTCCTTTCAGCAGGGAAATCATGCTTATACGCCTGTGTATATACATAAATATTTTCCTAGAGGGAGACAGGTTGCTGAGTTTTGGCCCACTTGCCTGAAGTTATATTGGAGGGGACTGATCAACTATAAAACAACAGTAACAGCCATGATACACAATGTACTGAAAATAATGATAATCTCATAATCACCCAGAATCTATTAGTAGAATATTTCTTATGAATTAAAATTCATAAAAGTAAAGTAAGGCAAATTCCTCTTCTGAGAATATTTTGTACCAAACACAAGTAATTATCGTGGTGTTCCTTTGAGATAATTATGTTAGAAACTTTAATTCTTTCAGAATGTTTTCTTTTTTCCTCACTATATACATAAATTCCTAACATTAAATTGTTAAATGTATTGTAAACATCACTAAAAGCTAGCTTCACTAGCTTTGCAATTTGTCTGATTTGGGAGATATGCAAAGCAGAACAATTAAGAGGATTCCTGTGCTACTCTGGCAACTTCTCTCTTCATCTCAGTGGTGTGCTTCATATTACATTAGATGAACAAGGAAATTGCTCACTAGAAGCAGAGTGGACAGATATTTCTTTTTTTTTTTTTTTTTTTTTTACTGCTATGGCTGAAAGGATTGATGTAGAAAAAATCCTTCTTGCTTTCTTGCTTTCTGCACAGAAGGGCCTGCCTACTCTAGGATACAAAACTATCATAGAATTATAGAATCATAAAATGGCTTGGAATGAAAGGGACTAAAGATCATCAAGATCCAACCCTCCTGCCACAGGCAAGGCCACCAACCTCCAGATCTTATGCTAGACCAGGCTGCCTTGGTTTTGGACATCTACAAGGAAGGGGCACCCACAACCTCTCTGGACAGCCTGTTTCAGCACCTCACCAATCTTCCATAAAGAGGAAATCTGATATAAACCTTCTCTCCTTGAGCTTAAAATCATTTCCCTCCTTTTCGTACTTCCCTTTTAAATACTGCCAGGCTGCGATGAATCTCCTCACAGCCTTCTTTTCTCCAGGCTGAGCAAGCCCATCTTCCCCAGCCTGTCTTTGTAGGGGGAGATGATCCAGACCTATGATCATCTTCTTGGCACTCCTCTGGACTATTTTCAACAGCTCCACATCTTTCCTGTATTGGGGGCTCAGACCTGGACGCAGTACTCCAAATAGGGCCTCAGGAGGGCAGAGTAGAAATAATCACCTATCTGTCCCTGCTGGCCATCCCTCTTCTGATGGAGCCATTGGCTTTCTGAGCTTCAAGTGCACACTGCTGGCTCATGTTCAGTTTTTCATTCACCAGGACCCCCAGGTCCTATTCCACAAGGCTACTCTCCAGGAGTTCTTCTCCCAGTCTGTATACGTATCTGGGATTACTCCGACTTAAGTGCAAAACTTTTCACTTTGCTATGTTGAACCTTACTAAGCTCACATGGGCCCACCTTTCAAGTTTGTCGAGGTCCCTCTGGATGCCATCTCTTCCTTCTAATGTGTCAACTGCACCACTCAGCTTGATGTCATCAGCAAACTTGCTGAGGGTACACTCGAGTCCATTACTGATGTCACTGATGGAAATGTTGAAAAGCACCAGTCTGGTTTTCAGATTTTTCAGCTTTTTATTTTTCTTGTGCATGCCTATGGAAGGTGTGCTGTCAGGTACAGGCAGAGCCATGGGTTCCACTGGCCAGATTTGGCAATGTCACACCAGCTCTGATGCTGATTTTTTCCCTCCAAAATCTCATCATAAAATTTTCATATTTCTCTCATACCTCTTTTTGAGATGATTCATCTTATGCTTTAAAAGATAATTCCCTGGTTACTGTTTAACCTGGCTTTTTGTCATCATCCCTTTTACGATGACCAGTCTGGGGTGAAATGCTCTCAGACACGTGCACAGTTACACCTATATTTTTGTCTTGTTGCCTGCACTTTTTAGGCAATGTGCACACCAGTGTGAGCACCCCAGTAGCTTACAACTCATATGAAAACAGATTATAAACCAAATTTTTTTTTTTCCTCAACCACTCCCTCTGTTAAGATTTTTTAAATGAAGCATAAAACAACAAAGACAGGAGAAAGTTTTGTATATATTAATGTATAGAATAATAATATGCAAGTTATACAGTACATGAATTAAAGATTTATAGAATAATGAATACTTTCCATATGTATATATTTTTGATCTCTTGCAAGTTATACTTTGGAAATATTTTGTGTTCCTGTAAAGTAAAGTTTAAACTTCAAATTTAAACATTTTATTCAAATATAATTAGGCAGCTAATGAATCTGCTTTTGTGAAGAATATGCAAAACTAATTTTCCTTCTTATTCTACATTACTTTGAAATTTCTTGGAAGCTGAAGGTGTCAGGGCCTCTGAAACTCATCATAAATTTAACAGTGACACATTTAGTCTAACTTCCCCTCTTGGAGCCTCCTCAGTTAACAAACATCTTCTAAGTCTTCCTAGAGCATACACCTTTGAGTTTCAAAATGAATGTCTTTCTGTCCTAGAACACAGAACAAAGATCTCCTTTCATTTGGGTGCTATTGAAAGACGTTCCAGCTCTTCCATCAACACTAACGGTAGCCAACATAAGTAGCCAGAGAATTGTTTCCTGTGACTCCTGGCAGTAGGATAGAGATCCTAACAGATCCATTATCAGTAAACATTCTCTTTATTTTCTTTTCTTTTTTTTTTTTTTTCAGATTTTTTTTCAGTGGATCATTACATGAAATGTCAGATGTGCATGTGAATACCTTACTGTTCTTGCACTGACATGCATAATTTTGTCCTAAAAATGAAGTTTCTCAGTCTGTATTTCAGAGCCTCATTTATTAACTGACTTTTCTGTAAGAGAATGAAAGCTAAAAGTATTAAAACTATGTTTTTATGTCATTTGTCATTTTCAGAGTCTTTAGAGTTGGAAGGGAAATCTGAAGGCCATCTAGTGCAACTCCTCCAAAACTCCCCTGCAAATGGCATCAACCATAACACTAAGCAACCTGTTCCAGTGCCTCACCATTCTCTCTGTAAAAGATTTTTTCTTTATATCTAACCTAAATCTACCTTCTTTGACCTTGAAGTCATTTCCCTTGTTCTATCACCACAGACCCCGCTAAAGAGTCTGTCCGCTTCTTTCCTGTAGTTCCTATTAAGATACAGAAATGCTGCTATCAGGTCACCTTGTAGCCTTCTCTTCCCCAGGCTGAGCAGCCCCAGCTCTCTCAGCCTGTCTTTATAGGAGAGCTGTTCAATTCCATGGCTCATTTTTGCGTCCCTTCTCTGGATGTGTTCCAAAAGGTCTCTGTCTCTTCTTTACTGAGGACTCCACATTTTAAGGAAAGCATATACAGAAAAGATTCTGTGAGGTAAGTGTGGGGTGCAATTCCCACCAAAATTATTGCAAAATAAACTTTTGCACATCCTGATGCCACCTTTGGTCTTCTTTTCCTATTCTCTGTATTCCTCAGTTCTGGAATGACAATATAGTTTGGAAGGACAAAATTGCATAAGATTATAGGAGTTATTATAAACACAGAGAAGCACTGTGCACTTCAGTAAGTTCTAAAATAAGTTGTGATGTTTCAGAGAAATATAGGCACTCTGCAATCACTTTTGGGAAATATTAAACCAATTCTCTAAGAATCACGAGCCTTAGGTTTCTCAATGTGAGTCTTCTACAATCTTAATTCTTTTGCTTCTGAGAAGAAGCTGAACTCTAGTGAAGAACAAACCATGCAGTGAAGGGTCTGTAGAGAGATGATAGTAGTGAGGTGGTACCTCAGCTACTGCCAACTGAGAAGTCACTGAAATAAAAACATTTATTTTAAGTGGCCTGTACTCATAAACAAAATATCTGTATAAAAGCCTGTCAGTGGTAATTGTTTCACTTTAGATGCAATAATAAATGACATTGACAGTGAGTTTTGAGTGGCATAAGAACTCTAAAGCTATTGATTGCTTTCACAATAGCACAACAGTTAAGTAGAAATACTTAAGATGTTGACATTGTATCTAAATTTACATCTGATGAGGTTGTATTTTCATGAAGTATGTAAAGTTTAATTGATTTTAATGCTAGTGATTTGTATTTTGCCCTGACATAATAGGGTCTGAGGTCTAAAGGATGCAGAGTCACTAGCAATTTATGTTGGTATGTTGGTCTAAGATAATTAATCATTCATTTTTATCTCCTTTTTTTTTTTTTTTTTGTCTTTCCTAGTAATTTAATCTTTAAACTTGTTATGCAAAACTAACAGTCTTGACAAAGAGATGGCAACTAGAATATCTGTATGAATTCTGTACTTAGTGTATACAATACTGATTTTAAATAAATAACATTATTTTGTAGGGATTTTACGTAATCAAAAACAATTAACACAAGTTGCTGGTATATTCCTTGGTTGCTTACGCAAATTTACTACATAATAACAGGTGAAAAAATCACCTAGTTTAGGTTTTGGTTATGTTAGAATCTGCTTCACCATTATAAAAATGGTAATGCATCCTATAAATCTGCCTTCATCATGGTTGTTTTGGTAACCTTGGCTAAAGTAGATTCCTGGATTTGGAAACTCATACAACAAACAGTCATACAATAAACAGTCCAGAACAATCATGATCAATTTGCAACCGATTCATGTTGTACAAACTCTATTTAGAGAGGTATAGAATAAAACTTTAAGCTCCATGTGTTTTTGTTTATTTTGCTTTGTTATCTTGTTAGTTTTTACTTTGAGCTGATGTAACAGTATCTATTTTTCTTTTTCTTATCCTTAAACTTTTTTTTTTTTTCTCTGTTGTTGGTGTCTAATAACATCTTCCTTCAGTTTTAAACTGCTTGCTGTAATGTTCCTGCAAATTAACTTCATCTGTGGTTTGTTTACTAAACAAACTTCAGGGAATCCAACAGCCAACTTAGTTTGCTTTGAGTATGAGAAAAGAAGGATAACTCACTTTAATGTTTTTTAGCTACCTGTGAAAAAAACTCCTCTGATTCTGGAGAGACTGGATATGTAACAGACGTCAGTGGCATTTGCTTTCTTCTCACCAGAGAAAGCTAGGCAAACCAAATGGAATGTAATATAAAGAGAGGTGAATCACTGTGGTGGGCAGCACCAGACTCCTACACATTAAAAAAAGGTTGATTTACCAGAATTAAAGGCGATGCATCTGGGACACCTGCTCAGCTCCTGCTTATTTTGTATTTCTGAAAAATCGGTCACTTCCTGTAGGTTTAGTCACTTTTCTAAAGTTGTCTTTTAACAATATTTGAACACATGGTAGTATCTCTTGTAAGAATGAATACACTGGTATGCATAGTTAAATGACTGAAGTCACTGTAAAGATCTAATTTAGAGGGGGACAGAAAAAGTATATAAACACTATACAAATACTTAAATTTTAATAGATTCCTTGTTAGTTAACATAAAACCCGCATTCCATGTTTATAAATAAAAGGACGATGGAAGATGTACACACAATGTTGTACTTGAAGTTCTTAAACAAATAACAGAGTAACTGTGACTTGAAAATAATCTACATTTTCCCCTTTATTCCAATGCAAAGAAATGCAATAATCTCTCATGCTTTTATATGTCTGTGCTTATAGATCACTAAAAACTAGGTACTCTTGGGGGAGAGGAACAATTTATGCCAAACAATTTTCTAATGTTGAATTTAAGGTTAAGCAAAATCATTTTCATCCATCACATTTATGTGTTGTGTCCATTGGCTGAAGCATGTGAGTGATTGTATGTCTGACTGTCAATGATTACTCCCTTTAAGACTGAGGGAACTGCTGCCCATTCATGATAAGTGAAGAAATTTTCCACCATTCTGTAGTTGTAGAGACCTGCAAATGACTTTGTGCCCAGTTTCAAATTTAAATGATTTATTATTATTATTATTATTATTATTCAGAAAGTTAATATATATAAAATGTTCTTTTGGCTTGATTCTTTTTTTTTTTTTTTTTTTTTTTTTCCTTCCATTTTAGGTGCAGACCTCTCATCTCCACAATGTAATAAATGCAGAGCACTGTGGGATAGATTGAATTGACAAATTACTGCCTAATGTAGTTTAAATGACAAATTCATATTATGTGACCTTATCTTTCAAATTACTCTAAGCCAAGGTCTGTTTCAATCAAAAGGATCAGAATGCCAAAGAGAAATAGAATACACCACTTCCTTTTCCCTGTAACGAAAGTTTTATTTTTAAATCATAAAAAGCAATCTAGTGATCAGAAAGACAGATGGAAAAGAAAGTGGTTCAAATGTACTGCAGCTGTGCATTACCTAAGAGGAGCCATCAACAAGCTCTGCCTTGTAGCTGTCACAGTTAATCTTCCAGTGGGGAGGGGCCTAATTGAAAGAAGTGTTACACTGTGCAAGTAGAAAAGGTGGATTGATCTCATCAGGTAGACCAGTAAGAGCTAAATCAGAACATTTATGATACATCAAGGAAACTTCTTAGATGTCAGCTGCATTCCTCTGGCAGCTGAACAGGGAAGGAAGGATCCAGAAAGGAAAGAAAATCATGGCAAAGCCAAGGTCA
This sequence comes from Lagopus muta, assembly GCF_023343835.1. Lineage (NCBI taxonomy): Eukaryota > Metazoa > Chordata > Aves > Galliformes > Phasianidae > Lagopus > Lagopus muta. The sequence continues at coordinate 25,869,351 of NC_064435.1, forward strand.
CAATGTCAGATAAATTCAAGCACCTGCGCTATAATCATATGATTATATACATTCTTCATCTTAAAAAGATGAAATCTTTACCAGATCATATCTCTAAGGCGGAAAGCTGGCACCAAATTGTACAGCAAAGTAATCAAAGATCCTAAAGTCAACTCCAGGACTTTGTGGTGTTATGGATTGTTGTGGAAGATGCTTATTCTTGCTTCACCTCAGCAGTCTCATTTATAAGTCTCTTCCTAAAACAGAGCTGGTGTACCTGCATACCTCAGAGCTGCCTGAGCACATTATGGTGAGGGATGCTCCAGTCCTGAAAATGCGTCAACATCTGTTCTGAATATAATTTTTCAACTGGAGTACTTGCATCTGCTTTTTTTTTTTTTTTTTTAAAAAAAAAAAAAAAAAAAAAAAAGTTCTTTTAAATAAGACAGTTTTTCAAAATCTTTTTATACTAGTACTCTGCTTTTATAGTTAAGAAAATGAAAAGCTGAATATCTAATGACTGGTTAAGCTGAACATAGCTGCACATTCAACTTAGTGGCTGCTCTGCTAGTAAGAGGTAAGAGAAAAGAACAGAAATGAAGGTCCAAGTCATCTACAATTGCAAGCATTTCAGGAAAGTGTTTCACATGCTCTTTTTGGAAAGCAAGGACTTAGGGAGTATCTACAAAAGGGGTCTGTCTAAGCCTCTAAGACCCAAATACTCAGAGACATCTAGAGCCTTAGATCTTGTTGTGGGACAGATATAAGTATTTATTTGTGATTTTAAGGTCTGAATAGAACAAGGTCTGTGAAAGTGAGTTTTGGACTCACTCTGTAATGTGAGTTAATGAATCTTGTTGTTCTAAGCATTGAGCTGTAACGTAAGAGACACTTGCCTGTGTCAGATGTCAAAACCAGAAAACAAATTCTAGAAATGCTCAAGTGAGAAAGAAAGATAACCTAAACGTGAAAACATATAGTTTGTGACTATCCCTGTCATATGCAAAGAGCATCTGATTTCTGTTATACTCTTGCTGACTTTGCATGGGGTCAGTAATGCATGTTCAGTACCTAGGATGTCATAACTGGTAAAGAAATTATGCATATGAGAAATTTGGGTACCTCCAGAGCAGCAAGTGCTTTTAGAGAGTCTGTATTTTGCATGCAATTATCTGGGGTGATATCTAGTTATTTAGACCCTTGTGAGTAGTTAGTTCTTTATAATTTGTGAGTAATAACACTTTTCAGTACATATGCAAATTAATAAAAATATTCAATCCAAATGCTGAAGACACCTAAATACATACAGAGAGCTGAACAGGCAGCCTTAATGATTGGCACTTATCTCCTAGTTAATCAAGTTCTCATCATCTACCAACTAATCATTAAGGTACTGCTATTATTGGAGGGTCATTTAAATGATGCTATCAATTGATGCTTATGATTAAATGTTTCATCAAATTAATATAATAAAAGATTAATTTCTAAAGGTGAAAACTCTGTTCTTGTACTTTTTTTTTTTTTTTTTTTTTTCATTTTAAATCATAAAATAATATGATACAAAACCAACATGGTAAATTTAAAATGGATTTTATGCTGTGTATCTCAGAATACTATTCTGAATGGAGAACCATCTAGCCGTATGATTTTACTGGAATGCTGTGGGGATCTGTTCTTGATTGTACAATACTTCATATTTGCCAGAGGCATGAAAGACATAAAATCATTACTGATAAAGTTTTCTGTTGACAAAGATTGAGGGAACAGTAAATAATGAAGAATGCAGATCACTAATGTAGAAAGCTGGATCATCTTGTAAACTGAGCACAATCCATACATACGCTTCTGTTTGATAAAGCATAAGGTCATGCATCTGTGAGGAAAGAATGCAGGCTGAGCTTTCAAGATGAAACCCAGGAAAGAATGAGCCTGAGAGAGATCATAGCGGGGAGTCAGCTGCATGTAAGCTTCTGAAGTAAGGCTTTGTTGATTTTATTGTAATAGTTGTAGGACAGCTCTGATAAATAGGAAAGATTGATCAGCTATAACTATTTTCTAAAACGCACTTTCATTATTTCCTGACAGTTAGATTTTCTTTATCCATATCCCATGCATGTTTTCTTGTTCCATCTTCCTGGATATCTTCTCAAATTGATTTGTTTATATTCTGTTAGAGCAGCAGCTGGTACATTTTGGAAAAGAGAACTGTAATTAAGGACAGAGTCAGATAAAAAGATTCAAAACAGAAAAGGACCATATCCCTCCTTCAGCAATTTTGTGATTAGAAAATCAGAGCTTTGAAAAAGGAAACAACCTGGGTTAGACCCAATTTTGGTATACAAACCTGCCTACCAAGACTGTTAAGCAGTAAATAAAACATCTTGTTACGTTGTCAAATGCTCAAGTGAGGGCACTCTGTCTGAAAAACAAATCTTGTTCTGCTTACGCATCCAGGATGCCACCTTTTGAATTTTCAAAACAAACCCATGGTAACAGAATGTTTTCTCCAGATGGCAAAAATGTCTTTAATTCTGTCTCACAAATAAATTACAGTATTCTATCTATGTTTGTTGCTAAAAAGGGTTGTTCCTCTTCCAGAACTGCTGCAAGAGTTATATTTTCTGTATCTGTGGATTGAATTTTGGGTTCAAACTCAGCAGACTCCTATCATTGAGACGAGTGGAGTAAGAACCTGCAAGTTATACCATAAAAGAAGGACTGTAATGTGTGATGTTAGCACAGAACATGATGTTAGTAAAAAAAAGACTGCTGAGGTAAAATAAAGTATGCAATATAATCACTTAGCCTGAAACTGAAGAGAGCTGCTGTGTCCCACAGTTGGAAATATAAGTTCTCTTTGGCTTTGGCTTAAAGGTAGCAGGCACACATAGACATTTCTTAAAGTCTTCTAAAATGTAAACATGGGAAAAATGCAATCTTTGTGACTGCTGTTGAACTGAATCTTCATGTATAGGAGGAACTGGCTCAGCTACTCAATCCATAGCTGTGAAAGCATGCAGGTAGGACTTAACAGCCGCCTTCTGCCATAAGTTGTCATCTTGGAAGTGGGGCCTGAGAGAATGAGTATTTTTCAGAAGGATGGAGAGGTAAGCTTGTTTTGCTAAAGATCAGAGCAAATTGTATTTCCATAGCTGGAAACAATGTATGCACAAGCATTTGCAATACCAAGTAAGATGAGCAGAGAGATGACAAATATTGTGTGCTGTAGGAAACACGATAAAAAGGGCTGTAGTTCTTTCTCACACCTTTCCCACACCTGAATATCTATGTAAGAATAAAATGTCCTTATGGATTCTGTCACTGCACTGAAAACTCATCTTTTTGAGTGCCAGGCAGCATTTGTAGTAGCAACCGACCTAGGACTCAAGCTTTTAGTAGCATGGTTATTTTCAACCCAGGCTTTCCCCTTTGAAGAAGAGTGCCCTAAAAATACCACACACTTTACACCTTCTCTTTAGAAAGTACACCATTGTCTTAAAAGTTTCTTGGAGTAAAAGTGAGAGGATCCAAGAAATAAAAAATTATGTTAATGGTGAGGAAATTATACCTAAAGGAGAGGGAGAAGGATATAAAAATTTTGCATTGCCTTGCAAGGCATTTTGTGAATTTAAATCACCGCCTCTGGTATGGAATACCATCCTATCTCAATGCATGTGTAGCACTAAAGTGGAAACAGCCTTGCACCCTTTCAGTGCTCCATCCCTGTAAGTTTAGCAGTTTCTTGTATTCTGCAGATCTTGCCTACTCCCTTACAATATTTTCAGCTACTGCTACTGCAGCTGTACATTATATGTAACCCCACATATTTAAATAAATGAGAAAAGGGAAAATGCACTTATTTGTAGTAGAGGGAAATGGTTTTTTTTGTTGGTGTTGTTAGAGAAGTGGTTACTGCTTGGTGTGCAAAGGCTGGTTACAAATAGCAATATGTACACATAGTCAAACCTTCCTCCTCGTGGTTACACTTCACCCACGTGCCCTGGCTGCTCAGTAAGTAATTGTATTTCATTAAACTCAGCTTAAACTGCTTACTAAACCTTGATGTTCTTCTTCAAAACAAACTCGTTTTTATTTGATAATAATTAAGCTTTTCTAGGATCTTGAGAATATATGCTTGTTTATTTGTTATAGGGTAGCACGATGGATATAACACAAGTCCTGCAAACACAGAGAAAGGCTGCAGCTGGATGGGGAATTTTCAAAGCAAAGAGTATAAATATTTCTGCATCTGTTTACAATTTGTTGTGATATTGTTTAGGAGGACTGTGAGCTCTTTAGCAGGCAAATAAAGCAGTGATGGTTGCCTATTAAAAGTGTCAACAAATTCTATTTTCAACATTAGACTAGGTTTCCAGCACAGATAAAAACTGAGTGAACTGTAACTGAAACACAGATCCAGAAGCAGATTTAGGTGTCACAGAATGAATTGTTGCACATTATCTATTACAGTATAGACATCAGCTTGCTCAGTGCATTGGCTGCTGTGAATCTTCTTCATTGGGCATATTAGAAATTAGTTTAAGAACTCACATGATTAGCTTCAGTGAATGTACACTGAGCAAGCTGATGTCTATACTACTGTAATAGATAACGTTGCATCACTGGAACAAAAACGTAGCAGAACTCAACATGAGGTATTCAGGGTAAGGTTGTTTTATTTTTAAACAAAACCTATGTAATTCATTCTTACTGTTTACCCACATACCCCAAACTACCAAAACCTCTGTGTCCATGTAGTCCAGACATTGTACACAAATGGTCTAATTTCTTGCTATGCCACAGAGGGAGAAGGGTTCTGTACTCTCACATTTACTGGAGTTGTCTTGTGCTAGTTTTGGATATTCTTTTTGCATCCTTTGGGAGCTGGCAGCCTTTTCATTTTTCTGCATCTGTATGAGTAGTGAGAATTTGAGACTTCACAGAATCACAGAACATCCCGAGTTGGAAGGGACCCATATGGATCACTGAGTTCAACTCCTGGATGCACACAGGGACATTGAAAAATCATGTAATATGTCTGAGTGAATTATTCAGATGAACTCCAACAGCTTGGAGATATGACCACTGCCCTGGAGAGCCTGTTCCAGGGCCTAACAAACTTCTGGTGAAGAATCTGATCCTAAATCCCCAACTGAGTCCCCCTCTACTACCCTCGTGGATTCAGCTCCATGGTGTTTCCTCGGATCTTGTTGCTGCCACCAGCAGAGCTCAGCCCTGTCCCTCCACTCCCCACGAGGAGCTGCAGGCCACCTCAGTCCTCCTTTGTCTAATCTAGACTGAACAAACCAAGGGACTGCAGCCACTCTTCATACACCTTACCCTCTAGAACCTTCACCATCTTTGTAGCCCTCCTTTGGACCCTCTGTAACAGTTCTTTTTGTATGGTGATGCCCAAAACTACCCACAGTTCTCAAGGTGGGGCAGTCACTTCCCTTGACCAGATAGCAACACCTTCCTTTGATGAACCTGAGGATGCAATTGATCTTCTTGGCTGCCTGGGAACACTACTGACTCATTCAGTTCTGCCAGGACCTGCAAATGCTTTTCAGTGGGGTTGTTCTCCAGCACTTGATTCTCCAGTCTGTATATACTTATGTACAGACAGGTTTGCCCCTTGCCAAATGCAGAATCCAGCACTAATTCTTGCTAAAATTCATGTGGCTGGTGATAGCCCAGACCTTTAATTTGTCTAGATCTCTCTGCAATGTCTCTTTACCCTCATAGAATCAGCAGCTTCTCCCAATTTAACATCATCAGCAAATTTTGCTCAAAACACCTTCTAGTCCTACGTCCAAGTCATTTATGACTTTGCTTAATGTCCTTCCTCTGCCACACTGGCTGTCCTGAGCAGTTACAAATGAAAATGCTGGGATTCCACGGGCTGTTACTCTGGGTGGAATCAGCATATGACACTTTTAGAGACATTTTTCTGGTTGATGCTTGTTCCTTCAAGTTTTTCACATATTTCCACTCAGAGATATTGGACCAAGTGCACAGTGCATAGTGTGTAGATATGTATGTCCGTGTGTGATCACTATTATTCAGCTGGACTGGCTAGTTAGTGGTTAGATGGCTAGAGACAGGGTGGAAGTGACCACAAGTCTGGGCTGGGCATTGGAGAGGCAACTGTGTGTTCTGGCTGATTACAGGAGATCCAAAACATCTGCTGTGTTTGCCATGGGCTCTGCAATCTGGCTGGAAGACCCATCCATATGTATGTATCAGTGCAGGCAAAACTGGAGGTGAGAATGTCCCAGTGCAAGTTACTAACTTGGCTGAATGCCAGTTGATGTCAGTGAATGGATGCATACAGAGTGTGTTTGTGTCTGGCCGTATGGGTATGCATGTTGTACATGTGTTTGCATGTCTATGGGGATAACATGCTCTGCCTTGTCACTAGCTAGACTTGTGGACATGGAATTGCACCCACCTCACTTCTACCAGGCTGCTGGATTCAGCATCTCTTATAGATACTGGATCCTTTTCTCTTGCTTTTTTCATTCTGTTTTTTTTTTGTTTTGTTTTGTTTTTTTTTTAATCTGGCAGTGATGTCGGCAAAATTTCCCTGTGCAAAATACATAAATAATATTACTATTAGCTCGAATTTTCTAGCATGAGGGTTTAGTTATCCAACTAAAGTTTCATTTAGTATCTTATCCCTTTCTTGTTTACACTTGTTCCTGTCTATGGGAACAGTTTTTAATTACTTAATTGAGTGAATTAAAGTTGCTCTGTCATTAAATTGTCACATGGCATGTGTGTGTGGAAATGTAGCATAGCATACAGGAAGAAACAGAACTCAAGGAATTAAAAGGGAGTAAAATAAATGAATGGGTACAGGAACTGTCATGAGCAGCAAGGTGAAAACAAAGGAGAAAAAATAGGGTGGCTACACAGACAGAAGATCTTTTGCAGAGAGTGAGCAAGCATAAGTGAGCAGTGGCTAAACATCCACTATATATCCAAGACAGGAGTGTTGGAAATATCGATACTGTATGTATTTGGAGGTCTCTGAGATGGGTCATATAGGGTGATTGCAGTAAAGGCTATAGTTGAGTGTGAGAAGCCCATTCCCATTAGTATTGTTGCTCCAGTGTGACCTACAGAACTAGAGCTTGCTATTTGCACACACAGTTGGACACACGCTTACAATATATGTATATTTCTTATTTACTTTTACTACTGTGCTGCTATACTATGTACATTATAAAATATACACAGAACTAGAAATTAAAAACAATGAGGTATGGGTGAAATGATAGCTATTTTTATTTTTTTAAATCTATTTATTAATGGTACAAAAATATTTTATTTCCACAAAATGGTAGGCTACCTTATGCACTTCCTGTGGTGCGTGCATCCAACTTTGGAGGCTGTTCCTCTGAGGTATCCTTAACAGGATACAAAACTAAGGCAGTGATTTATATTTCTGGGCTAAGGTTAATATAAAGTTCAAACAGATATTTTCTCTTCTGGAAGATTTTTTTAGTTCTTTAGAGCAGAGAAAGTCAGTAAAATAGAGAAATTGGTCTGTAAGATGAGAAATGCTAATTCAGTGTGCTCCATCTCCTGGAAAAAATCCCTTGTGAATGGAAATGTGCATCTACAGCAAGAAGCAAGGGGCCTGTGATTAGAAAGACATTGAAAACTGTAGTGAGTAAACAGGAAAAGTTTTTTGCTAAATCCAGGTTGGAGCTAAATATTGACAACATTCAAACTCTACAAATGGTTGCACTCATAGCACGAACTGGACTTCTTTGATAGCAATTCATGACTCTATTCTACTCTAGCTTCCTGTGATTTATAATTAAGAATAATATACCTGCTTTGGAAAGCAAGGCAAATATTTTGTAAATTTTTCAAGTTAGAAATTACCAGAATCTTAGCTAGCTCAGAGGCATTTCTATTTCTTACTTATATTCAATAAATATGCACACCAATACGTGATAATAGCAGAATATATTCATATATATTCACATTCATTATATTCAATATATAAACATGTATATGTCCTGGTCAAATGCTAAGAAAACTTGTTTTTACACAGTATAAACAGAAGTGTGAAAAATCATAACGAGATTGCAAAAATAGAATTGCAAAAAAAGTCTGCAAAGTCTCAGTGTACAGACTACCTCCTAAATGAAATCTGACATATATTGCCTTTATGGACTCTGTAATTGGAGTTAATGAATAAAACCACTGGCAACCAGAAGTTAGAATCAGACATGAATAATTTGCTTAATTTGAAGTATTTTTGAACTCCATACACAACTCAGCATATTGTGAGAAATATTTATGTTTCTTTTATCAGACAACATTTAAACTGTAACAGAGCAACCTTTTATGTAGCATATAGAAGATCAACATTTATTTCTTTCTAGATGATCTAAAAGATCATCCAGTCCAACTGTTCACCTATTCCCAATAGCTCCCACTAAACCATGTCCCTCAACACAACATCCAGTCTTTCCTTGAACACCCCCAAGTATATCCTCACAGCCAAGAAAGCCAATTGCATCTTGGGCTGCATCTAAAGAAGTGTGGTCAGCAACTCGAGGGAGCTAATTCTGCCCTTCTGTTCTGTGCTGGTGAGGTCTCACCTGAAGTACTGTGTCCAAATATGGAGACCTCAGTACAGGGGGGGACTGTACTGCACTGTTGGAGTGCATCCAGAGAAGAGCCACAAAAACTATCCTAAGGATGGAACACCTCCGCTGTGAAGTCAAGCTGAGAGAGCTGGGGCTGTTCAGCCTGGAGAAGAGAAGGCTCTGGGGAGCCTGGTAACAGCACTTCAGTATCTAAAGGGGGGGCTACAAGAAGGAAAGGGACAGACTCTTTAGCAGGGTGTGTTGTGGTAGGACAAGAGGAAACAGTTTGAAACTAGAAGAGGGGAGATTTAGATTGGATATAACAAAAATGTTTTTTACAATGGTGTGACATGTAAGGATCATCTTGTCCAATTCCCCTGCAATTAATATAATGAATATAATGAATATATGTTATTTATAATGCATTCAAAATAAAATTTTGAATATATTCAGGTGAGTTTGAAAACAACTAACAATTTCAAATAATCTAAAATTCAGTTTAATGCATGAGATTTTTATGTAAAAATGAGTAGTCTGGAAAAAAAATATATCCCAAAACAGTGACAGCTAGAATCTAAGATTATATAAAAGCATTTTTGTGATTTCTGTCACTGACTTTGAACCAGGAGCGAAATCTTAGCATTGTTCCAATTAATGCCAGATACCATAAAGCTCTGTAACAAGATCAATTCTCCATACTTTTTCACACTCTTCTTATGAATTGTTATGCACTAGTTCTCAACTATATAAACTAGAATAGATTTAGTTTTACTGCTTTATGTTTTAATATTTTCTGTAATAAATACATGCAACAGTAATAATTATATACTAATTATATAACATTATTAAAATTATAATTAGCAGTAGCTGTCATTACATTTTAAAAATTGGGAATTAAATGAATACTTTAATATCCATGTATGTGTTTATTGATAGACCTTCTGGTGTCCTCTAGAAACCAGTTGTCAAAAGGAAAACATCAATATTTAGTCTCATCGTATTTGATAGTGATACATTACTGTAACTCCTTAAAAGATTTTGTAAATTAGTCTGTTCTATAACAGGATATGAACATTTCCTGCTTTCCTCCTTCATTAATGGCTGATAATTACTAGAGGGAAATAATGGAAGAAACAAAGAAAGCAACACACAATAATTATGCTAATCAGCAAGATAGATTTTCATACACTAGAATACAAAATTTACTATTCTTCATGATGTCAGTACACAATCCAAAATTCCTAGGCCACCCTATGAAAAAGAACAATAACCTCTCTCCCATGGGCATTTTTCTGGTTGTTCTTAAAAGAACAAAAGAACAGCTGTACTGATGCAGAGCACTCCCCCAAGCCACTGCAAAGCATTCAGAAAAAGAACAAGGAGGTAATCATATAACAATATTTCTGTGGTGAATCCTCCAAAAATTGAGCAATCAGAAGCTCAGGGCATTCCTGAGCCAAGGTCAGATGTTTGTGGGTTTTGTGATTTTTGTTTTGTTTTGTTTTTTGTTTTTGTTTCTGTTTTCTGTCAGTATACTTCCTTGTTCTAAGACTTTCATGGAATTTCTAAAAAAATGTCTCACTGATGCAAACTTGGGAAAAAAAATTCACAGAAGTGGAAAAGGTTAAGTAGCTCTACAGAACCTAGTCAGATCTATATTGGAACAAGATTAGTAAAGAAATGGTGACTGATCTCTGGCACTGAATCCAACTGGCAAAATGCAATCTACAGTCTATTATTACACAGCACTAAAAGCTCCTACCATTCAAAAACAGGATGCATAAAATTGCCTATTACGAACAGATTCTAGCCTGTGAAAATCTGACAGTATTTTGGCTCAAGTCAAATTCATGCTAAGAATCATGCTGGTAGTTTATAAGATATGAAAACAGTTTAACAGCTGATAAAGCTTCAGCACCCAGAAGTCCTCACTGGGAATATCTAATTAACTATGAAGGCTGAATCCTCTGTTTTTCTGTAGGCACTTTACATTCTGATAGGTGGTGTTAGACTAGAATTAAATAGCCTTTTTAACATATCAACTGCTATTTGCAAAAATGTTGTAATCTTGGAGTGAAAGACTTCAATTTTGTTAGAAAAATTGTTTTAGGGAAAGCTTTGCTGTCCTTATTAGAAGTCACTTGTTCATACTGAAGAGATGAGCCTTAAGGAAAATATAATTGCACATTAAGATCCATAGAATGACAAAGAGAAAATTGTTCAGCCATTCAAATATGCTTACATCTATTCTTATCAGGATCTGAGGAAATGTCAGAGAATTCTTGTGACGGAAGGACTCATCCTTGTTCATCAGACTAATCCTTTTCTCTTGTCGTAAGGTGATCATATAGTACTATAAACATGTTGATAGTTAGGATAGTGATTCTTCTCCATTCGTGCTTCTTATGTAGAAGATATTTTAGCCCCTGATTTCCGTTGAACTCAAATGGTTCCACCTCAGTATTAATGCCATATTTAGGGAGCACAATGCAATTAGAACACATGTTCTGAAATGGATGATGAGGCCTTCAAGCTCTTGAGTTTAATGTAAACTCCCTGACTACATGGGTCATATAGATTAAGAAATTTAAATTGCAACATGCTTAAAATTAATTCTTACAAAGCAAATAATAGTAATGAAGTTTCAATAAGTTTTCCATGCCATAAAGCTGTTTTCTTTTTTTTCTAATTACAGTTTAAATGACTAAGTTATTATATTCCAGGTTGCCAGGATGCCATAGCTGATAATGATGGTTCTTTGTAATACTTTTCACTGACAAATTTGAAATCTAGTAGATGATGTGTAAACAGAAAAGACTGACAATCCTACATTCACTTTCTTATGAAGTTCAGTGAATTCTGCTCACAGACTCCTGTGCTTGATTGCATCCCAGTACAACTCCTTGGATGATCAAGCCCATATCATTCCTATTCTTGAAGTCAATGAAGCTGAAAATCAATATATGGATTTTCAGAGGTGAATCTCCTTAAATGATTCATGCATAATATTGTGCATATCTCTGAATATACAGATGCAAGTCATCTTGCATGAAAAATTACCTTTCAGTGTCTTGCTGTTGTGTTTCATCACAATAACAATGCATTTAAATTGATACAAGAATGAGGAATCTTCTGAAAGTTTTTGGCATATTCTAGCTTTGCTAAGATATGCCAACAAGTAGAAAACCACGTAAAACTTTTTGATTCCATGACCCTCACCCTCTTTCTAGATGCAGCTCCACTTTTCCTTAAATGTGTCCTGATTGAAAAAATCTAAACTTCTTTAATATTAGAAAAAAATAACCTTTTTAATGTAAGAGTAAATATATTTATTGAGTACTAGAATCAATCAGCATTCAAAGACAGTTTAATTAATGGCATGTATTTCATAACCACTCTTTTTTGTGCAGCTGACATCTGCAGAACGTGCAACTGACTGGAAGAGAGTTGCAAGTAGTGCTTTGCTTTCATTTGCACTCACTTTGCAATTAAGAGAATTGAAGATTGTGTTAAAATATGCAGAGAAATGGCTGGGTCCTGGCCTAGGTTATGGTAATCGAAAATAGACTGAGAAACTACTGGACATGTTGTTACCTTGTGGACAGGTGTGAGAAGTAACAGCACAACAAGGCCACAATGCCAGCTGCGGTGACCTAGCCAGCTTTTCCTCTTCTATCACACTGTTCAATCACAGTCTCCCTAAAGTAGTTTAGCAACTACTGAAATGCGCATAGAGGACAAAAGATCCTAAAGCACACCGAAGTGAATTGTTTCTAGTTTGTACAACATTTAATGAGTACAAAAAGAACATGGTAGGATCTGTCCCAGGAAGGGGTTCTGAATTTGTACAAGTAGCCCTATGAGCTTATGTCAGAATTAGATCCTGCTTACTGTTTTACTTTATTTTACTATTGTGAAACAGCCTGTTACGTGCCAGTGTTTCCTCTGCTAAAATGCAGGATGTTTCATGCTGATCATGAGCTCATGTTGTAATAGCAATTATAGCTGAAAAGATGACACCTAAGGTGTTTGACCTTATCTAGTCTTATTTTATTTACTGATACATTAATATTTCATTATGATCCTACTTAGTGATTACGTAAGGAAGATTATACCTGACACTTCAATTCTGTATCCCATTTGTAAGGTGCTATTTCTCCATGTTTGTTACGCTACAGGAAATTCATCTATTGATTCTTATCTTAGAGTCTTTTACGGTGATTTTGTTAAGCGCTCAGTGAGAAGACATTTTTTCTGTGTTCAAAGAAATCATTTTTAAAAAAAAGTATTATTATATTTTGACTGACCAGTTGTTTTTGCAAAGTTATTTCCCTTTTTTGTATTTATAGATTTGTGGAGAAGGCACTATGTCTCCATCTGAAAGTCATGTACCTCCTTCATAATAAATGCTATTTCTATTTTATAGGGGCTGTGTTCTGCAATATTCTAAATCTTTTGGCTCTGATCCTGTAGAGCACTTATGTGCTTGAGACATCACATTGAAATCAAAGGAATGTCTGAAATATACATAAACACATATAAAGAAATCTTTAAGTGCCAGATTTATGTTACAACTTTAAGAATTTTGTGAAATTAAAACATACAGGAACATTATCAATGCTGGAGATGGGTTTAAGCCAAACACATACTGAGAATGAAACATTATGTTATGTAGCAAAAGTTTATTTTACTTTTATAAAAACCAAGACCTTGACGACTATATCCATGGCTTTAAAGCCTGATGTATCAAATGATAAAAGCAAACCAGATAGCTTAAGCATTTAGGCAAATTTCTATAATTTAATCTATGATATGTAGGTTGAAGAGTTTGGCCTAAACTTGTCTTTAATTACTTTACATAAGAGGCAGGTCATGCAGCAAATACATGTACTCCTATGGTCTCAGACAGGCTCAGGCAATTAACATTTAAAATCAAATGTTTGGAGTACTTTTATATGTTCCATGCTGTTCAGTGATCTGGGTATCTCTGCTTATGCTTAGTATATATTATGCAATAACAATCTGTCTGCTTCTCTGACAGCTTTAGCATGATCCTCTTCTAAATAAAATCATCTCTTTTTCCTCTTTCCTGTAGTTAACTTGAAAATAATTTATTTTGTTCATCATACATTGTTTAAAGAGCTTTCCCTTGGCAAACATTAATTCAAATAGGAACCCCAGCCCCAGGGAAGTTACTCATGTGAAGAGCTAACTATCAGACATGAATAAAGGGGGAGAGGGACAAAATTAACAGATGAACAGGCTGCCCACTGAGGTGGTGGAATCTCTTTCTCTGGAGAAAGTCACAACCCACCTGGATGCTTTCCTGTGCAATGTACTCCAAGGAGACTGCGCTTAGCAAGGGAGTCAGACTTGGTGATCCTCGAAGTTCCTTGCAACTCCTACAATTCTTTGATTCTGTATGAAAAAAAATATCTTCTTTACATTTACTAGCCTTGAATCCTTGGGCATTCATAATGTCCAAACTGGATATGGATCTTGATGGGATGCTCCTGTGACTGCTAAGAGACCTAGCAGATGTCATGTTGAGTCCATACTCAGTAATTCTTGATTGATCATGATGAATGTGAAAAGAGTGAATGTGAAAATGCTTTAAGACTGTTGGAAAGTAAACATCACTTGACTTCGAGAACAGAAAAAAGGAGGAACTACAGGCCTGTCAGCTTCCCCCTGATCCTTGAGAAGGTGATGGAACAAATAATCTTGGAAAAAACTTCCAGGTACATAAATGGCAAGAAAATTGGATTCAGCAGGAGGAAGTGTGGAGAACAGTGGGTTTTGCTGATGTGGACTTCAGTAAGGACTTTGACCCTGTCATCCATAACATACCCATAGATGTATGAACTGAATGTGCAGACAGTGAGGAGAATCATAAACTGGCAGAATGGTTAGGCTCAGATTGACTGCAGCTGTCAGTGATGCAAAGTCTATCTTGAGGCCAGTAATGAGCAGAGTAACCCATGAGTTAACACTGAGTCCAGTCCTATTCAGAAATTTCTTTAATGATCTGGACAATGGAGTAGTCTGTACCTTCAGCAAATTTAGAAGACACAAAACTGAGAGGAGTAGCTGACATGCCAGAGAACTGTGCTGCCACTCAGAGAGACCTAGTCAATCTGGAGAGATGGACCAACAGCTGCCATATGAAATTCAGTGGGAAGCGTGAAGTCCTATACTTGGAAATAACAAACCTAGGCAGTAGTACAGGTGATGGAACAACCAGCTGGAAAACAGAAAAGGATCTTTGTGTTCTGGTGGACACTAAGTTGAACAAGAGCCAGCAATATGTACTTGCTGCTAGGAAGATTAACAGTATTCTCAGGTTCTTTGGGCCAAGAGTACCTCTCCTGTGAGGAGAGGCTGATACAGCTGGGATAGTTCACAATGTGAAGAGGAGGTTCAGGAGGATTTCATCAGTGTCCATAAATACATGAAGGGAGGGTGCAAAAAGGTCAGAGATGTGCTCTTCTCAGTGGTGCCAGGACAAGATGCAATGGGTACAAAAATGCAATACAAGAGGTTTCCTCTGAACACCAGGAAGAACTTCTGTGCTGTGCAGATTACTGAGAACTGGCATGGGTTTCGCGGAGACATTGTGCAGTCTCCTCCTTGAAGATCTTCAAAAGATATCTGGACAGGTGTCTGGGCACTCTGTTTTGAGTATCCCTGCTTGACTAGATGTCTCCAGAGATCCTTTCCAATCTCAGCTATCCTGGGATTCTGTGATCCCAAGAGGCTAGTGCTGTGCAGGTTCTGTGCAAAAAGTATACGTATGTTTAAGCATATGTAAACATAGACTGCTGTACAAGCTTTTGCAGCTCATCTCATTTCTACTACTATCTTTCAAAGCATCCATCTTAGCATCTAAAAGATAGCACTATGTGAGATGAATGACCTTGGAAAATGTTAAGTTCCAAATGAATTCATCTTTTAAAACTGTATGTAAAACAGTATAGGATTCTTTCATTCTTTCTTAAAGAATTAGAATTTCTTCAAAGTACGGAAAAAGTATGTGTATGTTTTAAACAAGCAAGATCTACCTGTCTTCATTTTAAACAACCAGATTTTAGAGTCTTTTTTTCACTGTCCTAAGTGCTTGCAACCATTTCCAAGGAATTTACATGTGTTTGTATGAACGTGGGGGCCATGTAATATTTATTAATGTCAGTCTATTTGCATTCCAGCATTCAGATCTGTAAATTATGCATTCAAGGCTCAGTGCATTCAAAGACAAGGTTGGCTGAAGTTTGCACAACAGAGAGGTACCAGGTTTGCACCTGGTGAGGTATTTCAAAAAAAATCAGCTAAGACTGTAAATTTGATTCCATATCTTGAAAAATAATAACAGTGTGCAAGAGAGAGGTATAATGAAAACTGAGGCACAGTTAGAAATACTCCTATAAAAAATAATTTGAAGAATTTAGTTTATCTTGGAGGGATTTTCTTAATGCATTGATTTTGTATAGCATAAATGTTTTATTACTGCTAAGAATGTGGAAAGTGTAGAGATACTTTAATCATAGTGCCTCTCTTACTTTTTCCTTCTGTGAAATGCAATAACATGGTTGAAGATGATAGAGAGACTGATTTATTAGAGAAAAATAAAAAACTTACAAATGTATAGCTTGGCCAAATAATGATTAAGAAAATAACACAAACTCTAGAAAATGCTGCTTACCAAACTGACCTATTGCAGCAGAGTGGGACTAGATAGGTTATTATCTATTGATTGTATTACAATTGTGCCTTGTGTGTTCTATTACATTAGATAATACACAAACACTCAATTGGAGGCAGTACCTGAAGAGCTTAGTGTAGAAAATGAAAGGGGAGGAAATACCTTGCACCAGGATTGTGCAGCATAGGTGTAACTGAGAAAGCTGTGGAAGACAGCAGCCCTACTCAAGGCTGCTGAATTTAGCAGTTTCTCTAGTAATTTATCTTAATTGTATCCCTGTTTCAGATATGATTGGCATAACAAGCATTGTTTTAGAAACAAAGTTTGTTTGGCTGTATGTTGAGATCAGTCCATTTGTAACTGTTAAAAATCCTTTAACACTCCCATACATACCCTGCAACATTTCTACACAAAAAAATAAAACTAACTGTCCAAGAATGAAACCATCCAGGCATGAATCAGGATGCAGACAATACTGGACCATGAACATGCTCATTATGCACAGCTCCACAAGTGAAAAGCAAACTACAGCAACTGGGAAGTAGTTTTGGGTTGTTATAGGCTTTCATGACAATATATTTTAATATGAAAATAGTATTTTTCTTTGCAGCACCTAAGCCCCCTCCACAATGAGAATGAATTCCATTTTTCCTCTTTTCCATTTCTTTACATACAGCCAAATGTAAGCTTTTTTGAGCACCAGTTCTTTGTTCTGAATCACATAAAACTAAGCTCCTCCTGTTGAAGCCAGCTCTGTCTGGACTCTATTTTGGCTCATCACGATGACAAAACTTGACCTCCAGCACAGTTAGTAAACCTCATTTTTAGCCTCTGTGCTGGTCAGGAGTCAACAGCTGCTGAGCAAAGGTCAAGTCTGGAGTGCAGTTGAGCTGGACACAAAGCCAACTTTGACTCACTGTCTAATGAGGGGGAGCAGCCCTTGCCACTGCTCCAGGGTCTGCTCACTTCCATGGCTCAACACCTTGTTTGTGCCAGGAGCTGGGAACCAAAAATGGGCCACCAGACAATTAGAAATTTATCTGTGGTTTAGTAGGAATGACACAAACACATTAACACAACCAAGAGTCTTTTGGGCATTTATCTCTTTGCAGACCAATCCAACACAACAAGCTTAGAGTTTGAGCTTTTTATCCTCTCAATTAGGCTTTATTCTCCCACAAGATCTATGTCACAACCTCTTCTAAAGAAGTAATGAATGTTGCTAATCTGAAAATAATGTTTTTACAGTACAGAAAAATCAGAAGTAATTTCTGTTCAGAGTAGAAAAAATAATTTTTCTGCAAGATGGATGTTTAGAGAGCCTTAGAGTAAACACCAGTACCATCTGCCTGACATGTCACACTACCCAGATGGAAAATTACTACTTATTACTGGCTATGAGCAGAGTTGTGTAAAAATACAGTAAAATATCAAATTAAACAATGTTGGAAAAATCCATTTTTACTACCAGAAAGTATTTCATCATTTCCAAGAGCCTGAACAACAACAGCAACAAAAAGAACTATAAGTAAGTTAGCAAAATTGCCATTATAACAGAATGTGTCTACATTCGTAAGTTAGCAATTGTGTGAAGAACATTTTCTTTCAACTAAGACATTTTAAAATATGCCAAGTGCAAGTATTGCTGAAGAAAGATGCAGCTTGTATTTTCAATCTTGGCAAGTGATTGCTGGCCCTGATTGTTGCCTCTCATTTTTCTAACAAATGTGGAAATATTGCATAAGAACACTATGTAGATAGGAAAGTATTATTTCTCAGAAAGTAAGATTTTGTGATTAGCAAAGATGTAGATTGAAAAGACTGTCCAGAGAGATGTCTGTGTCACTTACCAGGATGTTTGGAAGAGGGTTCCTCTGTCTACTTTTTTTCTATGTCCAATTAAATCTCTGTACTGTATTGCATAGCAAAGTTTGAAATAAAACATTTAGAAGAGTTTAAAAACTGCATTCCAAGGTCCATAGAGGAAGAATAAATATTTTGCTACTGACCCAGTTGACACAGAAAACATCTGCAGAGGATGCTGGGCTATTTTTCTAGCCATTCCCAAAAGTAACACTCAGAGAAACAAGAATTCCTAGGAAAGACAGTCCATATTCTGATTCAGTTCTTAGGAATAAAAGAGAACACTGTCACAGCGTCAGTGAATGAAGAGAAACTCTTGCAATGTTGAGAACAAAAGTCCCCAGGTGTTCCTTGGCTTCCAGACACATTTGTGTTTACAACAGCGTCTCGTTTCCAGGGAATGTGTTTTGTGTAAACAGCATCTCTTGTACAGCATGGCTCTAGCGTCAGCTGAGGACAACATCTCCTCCCCTCCCTGTTCCTGAGCCCTGCAGCCCAGAGAGCACTGCAGCCCCTGCTCACCGTTCCACTCCCTCCTGAACTTCAGCAGTCTTTCTAAACCCCCTTTGTGGCATCCCTGCAGCAATCCCACTTATTACCTGCCCCCTCTGCCACTTCATCTACATCTCACTTCTGAAGCTGGGGACATCTACTACAGCCTGAACTGTGAATCTGTGAATTTTTGTTATAATGATTAGTTTTATTTTTAATAAAGTCACCCTAAGTAATTCTTTCTTTACACTAAAAAGACAGCAGTGCTTGAAGAGGCTACAAGGCACTCTTCTATGCATTGGCATGTCTTCATTTCCGGAGGGGGAAATACCGAGAGACAAATTCAGACTGTTTATCTATATGTACTGTCCATTTCAATATCTGTGTTCACCAGCAAGATAATTTAATTTTTTCAGAAAGTCCCACTGAAATTTCAAAAGAGAATTCACATTGGTTCTTCTGTTAGTCAAATAAGGAGTGGTATATAAAGCTAAAGCCAAATTATTAGAAGGCTTTTGTTGATAAACAATGGTTAGATTGTAAAAGACAGATCTATTTGAATATATCAGAAAATTTAAGTGAGATCCATGCTGAAAGCTTACTAGTAGGGCATAATGAATGCTAATTGTCTCTACCGACTTCTACTGCAGACTTGCTGAGTTTAAAAGCATAATATCTGTAATAATGAGTTACACATTTCCTAGCTGCCCACAAGGCAAACTCATAATCATGTCTGAAGAGTCATGCCACATTCTCTCCTTATTTTGTTCTTTCTCACACAGATTCTGGAGGGTGAACTTCAGTTACATCTATGTATTCCTGTTGCCATCATTGTCCAGCCTCATGTGGTTGCCTCTTGCTCTACTCAATGATTGGTAAAAGAGCTGGTAACTTTCAGTGTGCCGCACTGATTTTTTCTAAGAGCTTGAACAGTATTTTGGTATTTATCTATGGGTAATTCCAGTGTTCACGGTCTTAGTACCACTTTTTTCGCTGCTTCTGTAATGTGTATTAATATAGATAATAAATTGCTTTAGTTAGAAAGCTGGCAGCGACTGACAGTAGCTGAAACAAGAGCTAAAATTCTTTCTCCTTTGGTCTGCTTTACAGAATATGTTTCCTAGGAAAAACAAAACAAAACAAAAGCTCTGACCTGAAATAAGAAGTCTTGCAAGTAAATTTTTTTTTTTTGAAAGGGACAGGCTTTGCTTAAACAAGCTGAATGCTTTTGTAGTGGGGTTTTCCTGAAATGCTTTCCACTGTCTCCTAACATCTAGTGATCTAGAGTAATCCAAACTACCGCTTAGTGTCCAAGTTACTGACCTCAGAGAAAGAAACCTTTGGCTCTTATGAACAAAAAAGCATGGAGGAAAAAGATTTGCCTTTCACAAAATCTTCCAGAACCAGATCTTTCAGGACACGAAGTTCGACTCAACTGTCTGCACCTGCAAGGGTGTATCTACAAGAACAGTTCTGTGTTCTTACTGTAATTGCAGTATCACTGTCAGTCATTCTTACAGAGCAGAGTAAGTGTGCCCAATCCACTTCTAACAATTGCTTCTATCTTCTCTTGCACTTTATAGAAAAGACTTTCTCAAATTATTTTGCACTTATCATTCCACTTTGTGCTTTCTCTAGCCTTTCTCTCTTCCTTTCAGACATGAAAACAGTGTTTTAGTGTCATTATGAAATCTGCTATTCTTTCTTAGATGTGGCTTATAATTTGATTTTGAATTTAGTATGGAAAAGGTCTACTTACAAAATACTCTGCCACAGACTCTTCTATCCCGAGGAACAAGTAACAATTAAAGGAAGGAGAAGAAGAAAATAATTGTACTTGTTTTTAAATCCTTTTAGTTCTTGTTTTCATAAAGTCTAACAGCAAGGGAAATACGCAGAGTAGGGTTTGATGTGAGAGAGGGATATCATCAGGGTAGCTTGTACTTGAGAGAAGAGGTTAATTTTCAAGAAAAGAAAAAATCCGTTTTTCATATAGCATAAGCATTTCATCGCATGAGCCAGGCTTTGTTTCAAAGTCAAAGTAATCTAAAAAGTCCAAGCATATACCCTAATGTCTGAATTTTGCCTACTCTGTCAACTTGCAAATAAGTTTCCCAAACTTTCTCAAAAGAGTTTCAAATATTTTGGCTATCTGGATTTGTTTTTGAATTCGTACTGAAATACAAAATCCTTCACATAATTCTTACAGGGTGTCCTGAAATGCATTTGCATTTTCTAGCATGCGAACATGTCACAGTAAATGCTGTGACTGCAGATAATCTAGCTGTAGAATATGGAGAATGCTTAGTGGGCTGGCAGAAAGGTTAGCATCGTCTGTGGCTTTCCTTAAATGGCTTTGAGATACCAATCACAAAATACATAGAAAATATTTGTTCTGCATTTTGACAGATAATAAAAGAACTTAGTACCTGGCTATTTCTACAGCAGATGCTACATATATAAATGATATTGTAGAGTCATAGAATCATACAATGGTTTGGGTTGAAATGGACTTTTAAGATCTAGTTCCAACCCCTTCCTGCTATGGGCAGGAGCATGTGGGATGGGACGCAAGTGACCAGGAGAGGCAAGAATATACAAGGCAACAAGTTGACAGTGCTCATCACCAAGGCTTTAAACTGGATTTGAAGGGATAGATAAGCAGAGAGGTGTCAGCAGAGAAAGGGAGGTAACTTACTCCTCTACTCTGCCCTTGTGAGGCCTTATCTGCAGTACTGAGTCCAAGCCTGGAGCCCCCAGGACAGGAGGGATGTGAACGCTTTGGAGCAGATCTAGAGGAGATCATGAAGATGATCAGAATGCTGGAGCACCTCTCCTCTGAAGGAAGTTTGAGGAAGCTGGACTTGATTCACTCGAAGAAGAGAATGCTCCAGGGAGACCTCATTGCAGCCTTCCAGCACTTGAAGAGAGCATAAAAGCAGAAGAACTGACTTTTTACAGTCTAGTGGTAGGACAAGGGGAAAAGGCTTTAAACTAAAGGAGATGAGATTTAGGTTAGATGTTAAGGAAGAAATATTTTACTCAGAGAGTGGTAAGGTGCTGGAGCCGGTTGCTCAGAGAAGTTGTGGGTGCCTTGGAGATGTTCAAGGCCAGGTTGGATGGGGCCCTGGGCAGCCCACAGCAGGAGGGTTGAAACTAGATGATCTTTAAGGTCCACTCCAACCTAAGCTATTCTATGGTTCTATGATTCAGTACCAGAGAAGTGGAAAAATATTAGGCCCTTTTTATGGTAAGTCTCACCTCTTTTTTTTTTTTTTTCCTAAAATATGCAAATGTAATGATCGTGAAAGTTTAATATTTTTAAATTTTATTATTTCATTTCTACATTGTATTGGAATAAATGTTAAAGAATATATGACTTCATGGAACTTTAGTAGATTAGAATTACTGTTCACTGAATGGGTAGAAAATACGTTTCCTTCCACGTGGTGCTTTTGAGAAAATAACTAATGACTAACTTGTTTATTGTTTAAAATATGCTTTCAGCTTTCTGTTGTCCTATGACTACAGGTAGAAATGTCTCCAGTCCCCAAAAATGTAATAATGAGGTTATAGCATATATTGGAAAAAATGGATGCACTTTATGCCAGTCAAAGCTGTGACACACTGAGTTCCAGCGAGACTCCAGGAGAAATACTTAATTGGCTCAGCTAATGGAGAATTCAGATTTTCTGAACTGATATAACTTCAAAAATATTTTTGATTACTTGCTTCTACAAACCAGAAGTTTTCTTATATTTTTTCTCTCTTATACTGAGACAGTTGTGCAAGTACAAGTATATTCAGATATACAATTTTAAAAATTAGTACTAGAAATACCACGTCTGATTTTCTCCCATTTTACTGAGAGACAGAGTATGGGATAAAATTACTTTTCACATCACTAGAGGAAAGGTTTAGATCTGAAATAAGTGCAATTTTTTACTAAAGTTAATTCCAGGCATCTAATGCTAAATCAAGATGCTAACAAAGTATTCATGGGAAAAGAAACATTTTAAAGAGTCGATTAAATAAATAAAATTTTGATTGAAGGGTTGACTTATTTACTTCTCCTTTTGTAGAAAGTAAGATAATGTAATCTGAATTATTAATAAAATAGCAGATTAGAAACAAACAATATTCAGATTTTCTGAATAAATAAATAAGGTCAGAAATACATAAACTTGTTGCAAGTTACCATACAGAAAAGAGTGCTCTCAACTCAGGTGTTGCTAAACGCAAATTATAACACTTTAAAATACAAACAATGCAAGAGGTTAATCCCTGTGTTCTGCTATCAGAGGATCCATAAATCATTTTTTTTTATGACCAAAGGGATTTCTGGGTTTTAAGATAGTGGAATGAACAGGTTCAGAAATGTGTATAAGCCCTGATGGGACAGGAAGGCTTTTGCAGAACTGAACTTTGTAATCTGTTATTGGATTAACATCACACGGAGTTTAAAACAAAATGGCTGGCTTCCAGAAAAAAACTAAGCAATGTACATGTTACTGTTAATACCTCACCTGGAAAAAGTCTGTCATGGTCAAAGTTGCCACTACTAAATCAGACACTACATCAGGCTGCCCAGGGCCCCATCCAACACAACTTTGAACATCTTTAGGATTGGGGCCTGGAGTCTTAAATTCCATTCCCATTCACTGTCATCAACACACTAATCCACAGTCAATCTCTCTCTTAATACTCTCATCTAAAAGGGTAACATTTAAGACAATTCTTAATAAAATTTATTTAAAATGTTCCTGTTATTAATCTAGGAATAAAATGGGGATAAGTGAAGGACATCCGAGGAATTTGTTTTCATTTAAAGAATTTGTACAAATCTTTTTTTTTCAGTTTCCCAAGGAAATGAGTCTTATTTAATATTTTATGTATGTGTGTGTTTGTGTGAAACCCCTTATTAGCTTTTAGAGCCTCTGTCCAAGCTTAATAATATTAAATGGGTGAGTAGATGTTTTTTTTCTATGAATCATAAAAGCAAATTATTGTTAAAGCAGATAAACTGTATTAGGGAGAAAGATTATAGTGTGAAACCATTACATTTCATAGACAGAATCCCATCCAGGATCTCACACTCCATATTTAAATCAGTAGGATGGAACTTGGTTGCTTCTGCTGCTCACAACCTATCACATTTATGGTATTTTTCTATATAGTAATCATTTTAGGAAGGGAACCTTTGACACTTGTGTTCATTAACAATCCACAGGTTCCTTCGTATCCTTGGCTTTGCTTGTGAAAAGCTAAAGGGGCTCATTATAGCACTTCCCACCTCCTGCTCTAGAATTCTGGATGCCTTTTTCCCATTCTTTTCTTGTCAAAATCACACATTCTTCAAACAACACAAATTAAATAACAATTAAAAAAAAAAAAACCAAAATCCCCAATATTTTAAGCAAAATCTGAGGAAAGACATTAGCAAAGGGCAGGACTATTGTCTATTCTGCAAAGGAGGAGCAGTTTAAACTTCTTAAATATGCTTTTATGGTCTGTGGTTCATAACATCCAATCTTTTGTTATTTTACATAAATGAAATGCAGAGACTTATTTGACTATGTCATCTTGTTCTGTCCTTTTATGAAATGATAGGATTATATTTCCTTTAAGCTTCCCAATTTCTTTCAGATTTCACATAGATCTTTCACTTTTTAATGTGTTTTCCCTTTCTTTCCTGCAAATGTCTAGATATCCAGTTTAAATGTTTTATAAGCATTTTCCATTGCTGCTTTTACGGTAAGAGGCTGAACTCAGCACACAGCCAAAACTCTTCTGACATCCCTTATTCTGGTGACTGCTACTGATGCTGTCAGAAGCAAGTTTTTCAGGAGTAAAGAAGCAGTCTAGAGATTAGGATAATAATGCAGTTATCTACTCTTTGGTGTTCCACCATTTTAGTACATGACCTGCGGCACACCTACATAAGGACTTAGTTTTACAAGGTAAGATTTGCCTAACATTTATAAACCAAACCATTCATTTCATCAGGCTTCATAATCCAGTAGGTGCCTGTTTGCTCCATATAATTTCCCACAGTGCTTGAAATGTTGCATTTGAAAAATTTTCACAGAAATAAAAACTCCATAACAGAAAATCTATCAAAGAAAAAGAAGTGCTAAACCAATAAAGTTCTTGAAGAGTAAAGTTTTTAAATCAATGTTCTTTAAAAACTCTTTTGAAGATTTTACTATATCTGACGTTTTGGCACTTTTAGAACAATAAATATTCTGATCACTTAAAAAACATCTTTATTCCTTCGGCAGCAATACACACCTCCAGCATCAAGTAATTTTCCAACAAAGATTTCCAATGAGAGCATCATAATAGTGCTATTTATCTTGAACGAGGCATATATTTAAATAATAGTCTGTGTAGTTAGCAAATAATTACACACCAGGTCTCAGAAACATAGAAACTAGAAACCACAGGAGGTACAGCCAATAGGAGCAAAAAATAAAAATGAAAATTTCAACAAATTAACTAAAGTAAATCCTGTCCCATAGTCCACTATGAACTCCTTTTAGAGACTGTTGTTAAGGTTTCTTCTTTGAAAGCTTTATTTATTTGTCTGATCTAAATGGGAACATGCACTGTGTACTTTTCCAATGAAAAATTAAAAAAAAATAATAAAATAATAATAATTGGATTTAAGGGGTGCCTTTGAATCACAGTTCAGACTAATTCCAGATTTAGGTATTTGCTTTACCTTGTCTATAGAAAATGACCCAACAGGATTTGTAATCTTTTTTATGAAAGGCCAAATACATCAGGTCTGCAACAATGTTATAAATTAATTTCTGGTGATTTTCAGGAATAAATGGTTTTAGTTCAGATAATTCAAAGTTACTATCAATTCCTGCTTCTCCTGGAGACTCCGTTAAGTGAACCAAAATATTAAAGTTGTTCTTAAGACATCAGAGTTACTATACGAAAAAACGCTCTAATCATAACTGAATGACTTAGAATTCAGAGCTTAGATACCAATAAGATGGTCTATCATTTAAATCCAAGCATAGAATATATTGAAATGTTGACATAATGCATTAGTCTACAGCAGAGCTAGACGGTTTGGAACAAAAGATCTTCTGGAGAATAGCTGCCACTGGAAGGAATTGTGTATGAAGAACAGTCCAGTTCATTTTGTCTGGATATTCTCCACGTTTTGTGAGAGCTCATTTTTCCACATTCTTACTCTTGCAATGTGGAACACATCTTGCAGAAATCCCGTAATGTGAATCTCTTCTGTGTCTACAAAATCCTTCACTTGCAGGCAGATATTACAAGCATGCCTGCAGTCAAATTTACACATTGGTTAAGTTTTCAGTTTATTAGAATGCAACACAAATAATTCTGGCCTTAGGAACAATGTTAAGAAAATCACTGATGAAACTTTCTTTTTCAGCTTCTCCCCATCTATATTTGTTTATCTGCAATCTTTTACCCATAAATTGTAGGTTACAATCCCATCTTCTCATTATGTATATATGTCATAACAAGCACCTTCCTCAAATTTCACCCTCAAAAAAGAAATTCATTTTATGATGACATAAAAAACTGAAAAGTGATGAAAACAATGCTCTAGCTCTAAGAGTAATCCTATAATATAGAAACAAAACATATATAAAGCAGATTACAGAAATAAAATAGCTACAAAGAAAGCCATGATCATGTGGCTTTGATCGTATCAAATGATGTGTGCTTACCATTCTAATGATATAGCACCTAGATAGTCCTCATTTTCCTCACTTCATGAATTCCAGTCTGCCTTATCAGATATTTTACTTCTTATGACAGAGTCAAGTAATTCCTATTCTTATTATCAGATAAATTTATTTGACCTTCAATTATTTCTTAGGCTCTTTCTAGAAAAAAAAAACAATAACTTTGCTTACGATTGAATTTTTTTATTTAGGTTTCAATTAATTGGCCAACTTGCAATCAGTATGACTTCAGATGCCCATGCCTGGTTTAAATTAATTTACCTTGGAGATTATGTCAATTATGCAAACTTAAATTATTGTTTGAAGCTAGTACAGTGTTACTCATTTATCTATTCTTCAGCTAGTTTAAAACTTTTCAAAGATATAAAATGCAGTCCATATCTCAACATGTATCAGTCTCCTTGTCAGAATGTAGATAGAATGAAAACAAGCTCAATGATGGCATTTTTCTTTTATATATTCCCTTAAATTCATTCTTCATGACGACCCAGGATGAAAATCCAAAGAAATTTCTTGTTAGTCATCACCTTCTAAAGATGTTCTAAGTATAAAATAAAATAAAATAAAATAAAATAAAATAAAATAAAATAAAAAAGAAATTTTCTTCAAGTAATGTTAGAATTTTAGTCATTTGACTGTGTATTTAATTTATACTTAATTTATTATGTATTACAGTACACAATATTATAGAATTCTGCAGTTTCCACATTTTACTCTATGCAGAAATTGTGCTTGAGAGTGTTATTAATGTGTTTAAGCTATTCTTTTAATATATAAACTCTATTTCTAAAACATTTAACGGCAAGCCTTGTTCCTTGAATCTAAAAGGCAGTGAATGAGTGTAGAGTCACAGGGAATCAGAAGTACATTTAAGCCACAGTTAGAATTTCTAGAAGAGAAATATACTGACAAAATACTGAAATACTGAGAAATAGTGACAAAACTTGTATGTAGAAAATGGCATAATATATTTCGTGGAATGCATCCGAGCTGAAATTTTCAAAAGTGACTATGTTGTTGGAGATGCAGGGAGAAAGCATGAATGGATAATAATTTTTAACATGGCTTCTGTATTTTTATAGAAAAAGTGGTTTCCAAGATAAAATGAACGTATAGTCAACAAAAACCTTTTGCAAGCTTTGGCTTGATAACTTAAAGCTATAGTCTAACTGGTGGGTTTGAACTTTTGGATTAATTTACCTCTTTCTTTTTGTTTCATATCTGAAAATCCACCACTGCAGACACATTCTAGAAGATGAATGAATTTAAAAATTATAGTATAAGTAAATAAGAAGTTGATGAAAGTTGTCTTATATGAAGATCAAAAGGGAATGCATACAAGAACAGTGAAACAGTATATTTATTGCAATTGATGGTATAGGTGCATTCTTGCCTTGGTGAGAAATGCTACTTCTTCCACTCATGTTGTTCTTGCTTTCTTGCTCTCTGTTTTACAACTTTGGTTACATGTTCTTGACCTGGTCTTCATCTGGCTGCATAGTGAGAGAATCCAATTGACCTATCTGCCAGAAAAGTAATTCCAGGCCTAGTACCAGTTTGAAAACTGTGGAGAAGGCTTCCAGTGTTGGCTGAACTGTCTTACCACACCCGTCATATAGTCTGAATCTGGCTCATTCTGACTTCCATCTCTTTGGGCAAAACATTTTCCTACAAATCACACCCTCAGAGTATCTGAAACAGTAGGTTGCCTATGATGCAGCACATTTTTATAAGCATGGCATACAGGCTCTCGTTCATCACTGGCAGAAATATATGATTAATGGTGGTAACTGTGCTGAAAAAATAATGTTCTGTAACTGAGAATTTGCTCATTCAAATAGTATTATTGTGCTCTTTGTATCTGTTGCAATTTCTATGGAAATAGATAGGAGGCATTACTTTCAGAGCAACATATGTACATACTTTTGTCTGAAATATATTCTATATATCACAGTGCAGATCAGCTAACTTTTCTATCATTCTTTCTCTGTTTTCTCTATATGTTGAGTACATCTTTAGGAAGGGATTGAATATGAATTTTTCCTTATATGACAAGAGTAGTGGCTTTTATACATAGATGTATATACTGTACAGTTTTCTGGCAGATATTGTTCCAACACATGAGGAACACTAAAATTAATCAAGCTGAAGAATATTTGAGAGTTTACCCAGAATCTTGTTACTCTATTACTTTCCGCTGAGAACTATTTAAGATAGTTAAGATTTTGCAATTGCTTCCTTTATTTTTTCCAGTCTTAACCAGATTATTCCTAAAATTTTCAGGGAGGTGACAAAGATATATATATATACTTAATACATGCTTAATTTAGGAGATTGCTAACTGCTAATTTCTTATTTCAGTGTTACTGTCATTTGCAGAAGTTCTGGTGGGCCTCACATCTTGTCTTTTTTTTTTTTTTTCCCAGTTAAATTATTTTTAGAAAAAGATATAACTGACTCCACATTATGTTTAGACAATCAACAAGAGGTGTAACAATATACTATTACAAGTAGTTGAGTACTACTACTGATATATACATATATGTATATATATATTATTATTATTATTTTAATAAAGGCAGCAGGTGTTCATAAGAGAGCTTACCAAAGAAAAAGCATGCATTAATTCTTCTCCAAGCAGTTAAAATGTAGGATTTGCTGTAAGGTCTGTCTTCCAGTTTAATATCCTGCATATACAACATAATCAGATCACTGGCAAGATTAACATGGGAAAGATAAATTTCTCAAGCCAACCCTCACAGACAAAGTATGATTGCATTCCATATAACACATACCAAGTTCAGGACAGCTAAGAAAGCCAATGTTTGTGTTCCAACTGTACGAGAAAGTTGTTTTTGGATGTGGTAGCTAAGTTTGTGAAATCCCTCATTATTTAACTAGATTAAGCACCAAGCAAAACAACATTTACTGTCTGAGTGAAATAGCAAGTTCCAGAAAACTCATGAAGGATTTCAGCTTCAGTAAGCTCAGGGGCCTTGGCATGCATAAAGATACGCTACATAAATTTGATTTATATAAGCTTTTTGGTAAGCGATTTCAAACTGAAAAAAACTAGACTCACAGCATTTTCTACAAATGCATTCCTGGTCCTTAGAGGAAAGGCTTCCTGACAATTTTATCACTGTTCTTCCTACCAGTTGCAGAAGGCAAAGCTTTCTTAAAAAGTGATTGTTTTCAAAGCATGAACATAAGAACCTGGAATAACCAGTAACTTCTTTTACCACATGAATCTATAAAATAACTCAAAGTCCACAAACATAGTGAAAAATGACTGGCTCTTCTGTTTCTTAGATAAATTATATAAAAGAAATATACAAGTTACTAGAAGAGGAAGGCAGGTAGTTTATTTAGAATTTCTATTTGTCCCATAAGGTGGTTTTGTTTGTTTGTTTGTTTGTTCTTGTGTGGGGCTTTGTGCTTTTGTCTGATTGAGAGAATATTTTTTAATATTTTTATGTCATTGTGTATGAATATGTGTGTACATAAACTTCCCTCTCACTCCTCCCAGAATTAAGTAGAAAAAGTCAAGCAGGCTTTATTGCTTCAGGTTGTAAAATCACGCAGATTATAACATTTGAACTCTTAGATTTAGACTTAGATTTAATATAAGGACATTATTTTTACAAAATATTAATTCATCAGTATAGATCTGAATAAAAAGTATTAAGCAGAGTTTGAGACTTAGAGGCTGTGGTTAAAATTTATCTTTCAACCACTCATACCATTGATCTTTCTAATATCTTTATTTCATTTCATGGTTCTTCAGACATGAAAAAGTGCCTAAGTAGCTTCAGAGTAACTGAAACAAAGAACATTTCCACTCCAAGTGTTTTATCTTTGCTAAATCTTTAAAATAAATATAATCAAATCCCAGAGCAAATGAAAATCCTATTTATTTTTTATTTTCCTTTTAAGGCCACCTATTTCATTTTTTCCTTCAAAAGTTCTGATAATAGAGAAATGATGTTGCTGGGCAACATTTAACTTATCCCTGCATGCAGTCTGTTTCATTGAAAAGTTCGATAATAATTATGTTTTGCAACAGTGTTCTGCTTAGCTGTACCCTACAACATTTGTAATAGTTTTGGATGAAAGAGGAATAGAATTTTCTTTAATTAAATGTTGTGGTTTATAAGAAATTGGACAGAAATTGTTTATGATATTTTTATTCATTTTGAACTTCTTGACTTTAATGGGAATATCTAAAGAGCAGGGCTGGGAGGTAATGGGACTCCTTGTGTGCTGGAACAGAGCCAGAGGCCATAATATTTGGTTGCATGTAACTCCAAGTTGGAATTCATATCAATTGCACATTTCAAGGGAAGTATTTGGTTAATTTATCTCTGCCTACAATTGCAATAAACACTTATTATGTCTCGGTCTTCAAAATGGAAAGTCTATCCATGATTCAACTGATAAATATATTTTACAGAGGTTTTTTGTTTGTTCGTTAGTTTGTTTTTCCTGAAAACAAAGGAATACTAAAAGCCAGCAAAGTCAATGCCTAACTGAAATATCCTTGTCACTCTGTCCTTCAAATCAGGCCTTTCTGATGGTGATTTCTCTCTCAATTAAACTGATAATGGATAATCTGAAGTTCTACAGTAAATCACTGCAAAATCTAGATATACTAAAGTAAAGATAAATATACAAATCTTCCATGTCCATGTAGAAACTTTGTTCAGGTAATAACAACTTTTATTTTTTCCAAAGCGTGATGCCATGTAAATTGCATAACCTGTCAACAAAGATCTATATCCAGCATTCCATGGAGCAAATATTTCCTAGTTTGTATCTCAGTTGAGGCACTGATAAAAACAAGAGAAAAAAATAAGCCCATCAAATACCTTGAAATACTTATAGTCTAACATTTTAATTAATAGAATGAACATTGTTGTTAAAACAGTGGATTAACTAAAATTTAGGAGGGCAAGCTGAAAAATAGTCTACAATAATAGTAAAACACTTATAAAGTCAGACAGCATGTGGTGGCAAGATTAAATACTTTCTTTAAAAAGTGTCTTTCCATGGTAGAATACAATAGGATAAGATGATAGGATGGGATGGAATGGGATGGGATGGGATGGGATGGCATGGCATGGCATGGCATGGCATGGCATGGCAGAGGATAGAGGAGAGGAGAGGAGAGGAGAGGAGAGGAGAGGAGAGGAGAGGAGAGGAGAGGAGAGGAGAGGAGAGGAGAGGAGAGGAGAGGAGAGGAGAGGAGAGGAGAGGAGAGGAGAGGAGAGGAGAGGAGAGGAGAGGAGAGGAGAGGAGAGGAGATGATCTTGTCCAACTGCTTGATCTCTTCAACCAAAAGCTAAAATTTATTAATGAAAACATTGTGCAAATATCTCTTGAACACTGACAGCCATGAGGCATCAATCACGTTGCAAGGAATCCTGCTTCAGTGTTTGACCACCAACACAGAAAATGAATGTTTCCTAATGCTCAGTCTGAACCTCCTCTATTGCAGCTTTGTGCCATTCCCAAACACTCTGTCAGTGAACTCCATGTCACTGATGGCCCAGTGCTCCAGTTTATCTAGAAACCTCTGTAAGACAGCTAATTCCACCCGGGAGACAAGAATTTAATGAAAACAGCAAATTTACTGAGAACCCACTTCAGTTCTGCATCCAAATCACTGGGAAAAAAAAAAAAAGAAAAAAAAAAAGTTAAACAGAACTGGCCCAATAATATATTAACAAGAATTTGAGACACACTCAGTGTGTATCTAAATTATTTAGAAGAGGATAAAACTACTATGACTTTTACTTCCATGTCTCCAGAGTAATTTTGACCAGAAAATAAAATAGAATAAAATAATCTAACCTGGAGAGATATAAATGGAAACTACATGTAACTGGCAAGTTCACATTTTTGTAATTTCTAATATATTTAATGATGGCATTTTGGAAGACACAATAAAAAAATGAGCCAAAGCATTTCTACCACAGATTATGGATTACATGGAAAAGCAAAATATTGGGGAATGCCAAGATTACTGAAAAGTCATTTTCACTTTCAGAAAAAGGAGCAGAATGTTGAAGTTAATTTTTGAGAAGGCATATATGTGAGTATGAAAATACATTCATGAACACCTTAGGTTGAATTTAAAATCCTCAGACCAGAAAAGCTATTCAAAAACTCCCTGTCACCTCACATCTAACCTTTAATAGCCCTAGTTTGCTGTTGTTTCCTGGCAAAAATTCCTTCAAATGCCTACAACTGTATTTATATACATACTCATGAGTGTTGCAATTGTGTTGGCATATTACTTCTGTCTTCACCTGAGACTCCTTTTCGTACAGAAGCTTGGCAGTTCTTTGCCTCTATTAAACATCCTCTTGAGGCTCAAACTAAAATGGCAGTGCCCACTTCCAAGTACAAAGTCCATGCTACCTACCTAGGTGCTGGAATACTACCCTCCTTCACTGAGTCAGAAGAAAATTCTTTGAAATTTCACATTTAAGATTACTTGTAAGTACCAGATTGAGAGCTTTTCTAAGTGCTGAAAAACAAGAGTAACTCTTCCCAACTCTGAAAAAAAGAAATACTTCTGCGCACCTTAGGAGACAAAGTGCATGAGCAGAATACAGTGAAGGAAATATCTTTCCTCAATGGTGAGGCTACAGTTTGATTTGTCTTCCTTTGATATTTAAGTGTCTGAAAGCCCTTTAGATCCCAAATACCATTTGAACAGATTTCCAACTTTGTCTAAGTGTTCAGGTGTCTACATTCAACATTCAGATATCTTAGTACTTAACCAGAAAGAACTTAATTATATAAGTAGATTCAGAAGTGTCTTTTCTGGAGTAGCAGGTACTGATCTCTATTTACACCTGTTCTGCATTTCACATTTAGACTGACAGTCATCCTAAAGACACCAAAAGTTTATAATTACTGAAATCCACAGTTAATACGGAAGGCAAAATGTTGATATCAGAGCAGTCTCCACAATTAGCTGTGAAGAGGAAGACGTGTTTGGTGCCTTATGCCTTAGCTGCTGCAAATTTCATTTTATACATTCTGTGACTCAGG
Organism: Lagopus muta; assembly: GCF_023343835.1. Classification (NCBI taxonomy): domain Eukaryota; kingdom Metazoa; phylum Chordata; class Aves; order Galliformes; family Phasianidae; genus Lagopus; species Lagopus muta. Next base: position 25,902,794 of record NC_064435.1, read on the forward strand.
AGAGTATATATTTGACTGGGAAGATTAAGCTGATTCTCTGTTCAGATGGGAGATCAAATATGTCATAGGGACAGAAAGATTGGAAGCAAAAGAGAAATAGAAAGAAAGAGAGTCATTTATTTATTTCCCACACTATGTTCACTTAAATTTCTTTTGTTGCTCTTCAATCTCCATACCTCTTGTGTTCCTGATATTTAGTAGCTTTTTTTGCAGTACTGAAGCATTTTCCCATTCCCTTCTATCACTTAATTTCCAGCTGAGGCTACCAAGAAACTAAGACTCTTGAGGAGAAGTAGAAAAGGAATTTAAGTTTTCAAATAGAAAAAGGAGTCTCTGTATTGTGGTACCAGCTCCCTCTAAGTGTCTGTAACTGTCTGATGTTCCTATTTAAATACAGCCCAGTGAGAAGCATTGGAGAACTTTCACCACTTAATCAAATGCTGTAACGCCTAACATATGCAGATGCACATAGACAAACCTACTCTTGTTCTGCTTAAACTCTGAGCTGGTTGTAACTAGAAGCTGCTCAGCCACATTGGTCTGGTACTTTGCCAAAGCTAATATGCCACAGGCTTGCCAGGTCAAGCATCGTGCTACAGCAAATCTATCTGGTTCATGGGTCAGAAAAGCTTCATGTAGCTAATCTCAGAGCTAACACAAAGGAACACGAACATATTTCCTCATGTGCAAGAAGATATGATCAGAAACATAGCTTCTTGCTCAACCCTTCCATTCTGTCTGGTCTCAGTTATTTACTGCTGCAGGACAAAAAATGGCCAAATTCCAAAAGATGGTGAAGACTATTAGGTAACAGAGGGACATGTTATACTGAAATATCCATGCATCTGCGAAGGACCTGGAATTTACTTAGTTCTCCCACTCCCTGGTGTGGTCCAATTGTTACCTTTTATGCTAAAAACTGGCATCTTTAGTCAAACATAGCTGCCTGAGTCAGAATTGTCGATCAGTTCTAGAAATTAAGTGCATTCAGATTTATCTTGCATCTTTGAGCTTGACTATAACTTTTTTTTTTTTCTGGACTTTGATTTTTTGATGCTGTTTCAAAACAATAAGTGACAATCTATATCATTTCTGATTTGGGCTGGAGACCTAAATTCTTCCACATTCTCTTCATTCTTTCTCTCTGCCCTGACTACTACTCCACAGCTGAACTGTGATAGTCAAGGGAGCTAAAAAAACAGATGATTTTTCACAAGAGTAATTCTATGTGATGCTAGCACCATGAAATTTTTGGCCAGTTGCAGCTATGCTCCAGTGTGAGCGAACACCAGGAAAGGGAGTAAAAGTGATTGTTTCACTGGGCAAGTTAGTGTTTCAACAGTAATCTAGATTGGTTTTAACAGTTTTAGAACACTAAAAAGATGCATTGCCATATTTATTTTGAGATATCTGTTTTGAATGGCTACATTACAGGATCAGTCTCTTCAGACCCTGATGTAAACAACCCAGAGAAGCAGACTTTTCCTAAACCAGTAAGACAAGAAGCCAGACATGCAAGCTGTGATTTGCCTTTTGGAGAAAAAAGCAAACAAACAAACAAACAAAGCAAAACAAAACAAAACAAAACAAAACAAAACAAAAACACAGAAAGCCTCTACCTGAAGCCTGAATCTCAAAGGAAATAACTAGATTGGGTGCTTAGAACTGGAGACTGTGAGCATTTGCTTGATCACACCGAGTATCAATAGTTAGTGACTAAAAGTGGCTTATTCTTAAAGCTCCTGTCCATGAAGAAGACATGAATGACAGAGAAAAGACAGCCAAGAGGAAAAAGAAAATGAGAGAGGCTATTTATACTGATTTCTATTCCAATAGGCTAGAATTCCCATGCTGTTCATCCATCTTTCTTGTTTTTCTACAAAAACATTGGTCTTAAAATAAAAAAAATGAGTCTGAAAACAAAAACACTTCCCCTGGTGAGAAGGAAATTTGAATAGTGATTCGTGCTGCTGAGCATACCTATCAACTGGTTGAAGGATGTAATGATGACTGTGCAGCCATCAGAGAGCATTTATGCACCTGCATTTTGAATTTGACACTGATGCAAGGGGGAATATATATGTACAAAATTGCTATATGGCCAATCTTCACTCTTTTCTTGATTGACTGATTGGCTGACTCACTTATGTGATTTGCTTCTTACCACTTAAAAGATTCCCTGCAGTATGACTGCCAGTGGAAAGAGGATTATATTTTTGCAGCAGCAGTCATTTGCAGCATCCAAGGAAAGAAAAGCTGCCATAGTAAACAGAACTAGGATATATGACCTTAAATGTCTTGTTAGGGCTCAGAAGTCCTGGGACAGAATATCCACAGCACAATGAAAAGAGCTGGGCCAGGTCTTCCAGATTTTTAACGGCAGCTTGAGGGGAAAGTTTTTCCTCTACATTTTACAGGATTTTGCATTCAGCCCAGGTTTAACTGAAAAAATAAATGCTGCTTACAAGAGTCTTTCCACTGATGAATAATTGTAAATAGATTATCTAGTCACAAATAAAGCATTTTAGCTAGAGCCTTCTTTAATATGAGAAGTTTGCATAACCCTGTAACTACTCTGAGTACTATGGTTACCCTGTGGAACAGTAAATAATACAAGGCAGCAACTCATCTCTGGCTCAGCACAGCTCATGTTCCCATACTTAAACTTTCCTACTGCTCAAAGCAGAAAGGCTTCATTCAAACTGTCCACTGGGATCGGTTTCTGGCCATACTAACGTCCAAACTGTACTTGGGTACTGCTTATGAAAGTATGCATTGACACGAATAAAACTATGCCATGAACCACACTAACAATTTAAAAGTTGCATGGAAATATCTGATCCTGTGCCTGTATGTTTTTGGGTTTTTTTAACTGATTGGTTTAGCCAGTAGTAAGAATATGAGCCATAAGAAATACACTTGAAATAATAAACCATAATACGCCTGAATGTACACATACACATATTCTATCTCCTTTTATCTATAGCTTGATGATAGTTTCTGATTTTGTTAAGTCAAATGAGTATATCTTTTGGAAAAGAAATGCGGTGCAGACAGCCCTGGCCGCAGCCTGCAGACCATTAGAGTCTGGATTTACTACAAGGCATTTTTCAGTCTAGCTGCCGTCCTATTCCACACTCACAGTTTGAGAGAACAGCCTAAATTTGAGATTGAAAGTGGGTTCACACCTGTATTTAATGGCATTAGAGAAAATGTTCAGATTAATCACTTGGAGAAAACTAAACGCCAATATGAACACCATTCTGTCACTAATTGTGTTGGAAAGGAAGAGGAAAAAAATATCTTAACTTTTGACAGAAGACTTCATAGTAACAAAGGACAGGTGTCCTATGGAAAATATTCATGTGTAAAGACTAGTTAGGATTTGAGTCCATTCTCCTTAAGAATAATATTAATAACCAATAAAATTGGCTACCAACAAGAAAATACTGAGACTTCATGTCTTTGCAGGTAAGGGAATTTTCTGAGCAAAACTTCAGTAGATGCTTATGGAATCTTTTCTGAATTCCTCAAGGCCAAACATCAAATGCACCTCAGTCATGAAAGGAGAGTGCAGGCTAGAATCCTGTTGAGACCCTTTCAGATAGAGGACATTCTCCCTTGGCTGGCAGGAAGCGGCTGCTGCAATCAGATAACCCAAGCAATCTAACAAACTGAACTCTTAAATCATATAATGTTATGCTCCCACAAGCCACAGACATAGCTACACCAGCTCCTTAGACCTTTCTAGCATCAGTTTCAACACTGCTAGTTCTTGCAGACAGCTGCAGAATTTGTTTCCTCTTGTTTTGTGCTTCTCTTGTCTTTCCAAAACCTGTTGTCACTTTAAGGTCTTCTTGGTTTGATTGCTTTAATCATAGTTTAATCCATTTGAGAATAGATTTTTTGTTTGTCTTGTCCTTTCTTCTTGTCGGGCAGACTTCTTGAACAGATCTATTTTTTTTTTCCTGTTCTTTTCTTTGGTTTTCTGTCAGATACTTTTCTATTTATTACTCTGTTTGTCATCTTACTCCCCACATGAACCCATAGATAGGTGGAGCATAAATATGAGTCTTTTCCCACTCCAGCTGGAGTGGGAAAGACTATCTGAGGACTGTTGAAAACTGCCAACTTCAAAGGTAAACAAAAAGAGTTTTTGTTATTCTGGCATTCTGGCTTTAACCATTGATGGTAGTGTTTACTATAGTAGTTTTTCATGCAGTAAGAGTTGATGACATTCTGCCTTTAACTATCTTTTCTCTATCTGCAATATGCAATATGAATAATGGCTTTTCTATCTAGCAAGACAATGGCAGAATAGGGCCCTTTGAAAAATTTCCCAGACATATTTATACATTTTCACAGATAAAAAAACTGAAAATATCTTTGTGGAAGGTGGCAAGTGGGATATTGGTTTCTGATTAATTCACACCATTAAATCATTGCATTATATTTTATTTCCACACGTGAAATATGTAGTTTTTAAAGTTTAAATGATATAGATATTTAAGTCTTAAACATGAGTGCAAAAGACAAAACAGTATTTCTTCTCAGAAAACATTTAATCTTTTCTCTACTCCCTCAAGAATAAGAATGCCATAGAAGATGATGCCAAGGAAGATACATATATCATTTATAAAAACCTATTGCAGAATATCAAATCACTAGGAATGGTTAAATGGAATCCTGAAGGGTTTAGGTCAGCCAACATTCTGAATGTGATTCAGATCTGTCTTGCAGTGTGACTTAAAAATATATTTAAGATGTAAGTGTAGGAAGATATCTTTGTACACTTGGATACTAAACCTCAACTTGAGGATCTCAAAATTAGGAACTGCTGTTGATGGTTCTATAGCAAAAATGCTGTACAGTAAACTATATCTCTCCAGATATCCAAGTCTTTAAAAAATACGTATCTACAGTCGGTAGGTATTGGATAGGCTTTCACTGGGGCTTATTAGCTCTGTATCAGCCTCTAGAAATGATTTAAGATATGTACAGAGAGTGAATTCTCATCAGTTCAGAGCCTAGGCAAAGTAAACTTACATCCCTTCTGAGTCCATGTAGAGCATGCTTTCATCTGCCTGTGGCAGATGTAGGCTAAGGACTATGGTAAAAGTGAATAGAGCATACTTCAGAATAAATGGAGAGTCCAAAATGAAAAATACAGGGATGAAACGCACTGTATGAAAAAAGTCAGGATAGAGCATCTAACTCTACTACTTAATTTCCAGTGAAAATGAAAACAGATAGTACTGTTTCCTCTTTGTCATAAAAACTACTGGTATATTCAGGGAAGGTTATTAAGTCCCCTTTTTGACAATATACAGTTTTTCGTACAGAAGAGAGAAAACTCATAGTGTCTGATCCTTTTCTGTTGATATTTTGCCATATTTATTTGCTGAAACAAAATTTGGATCTAAACGAGTAAAAAGAGACAACTGCCGTGGTGGTCCCGGAGGAATGTAAAGGACTAAAACAGTAGCAAACATGCACTCATCAAGGGAATGTCATAGAAAGGCAGAAGAAAAAAAAAAAAAAAGGAAGTAATTTCAAAATAAGCAATAGGACATTTCTATATGGATGGATGCGGGATAAGATGCAGTTTAGGAACAAATGACCCAATTTCAGTTTGAAAATTAATGTTTTCCATGTGATTTACTCAGATTTTTTTAAAAAAATTCATGTGTTAATAAAGAATGAAAAGTGGGAGCCAAACCTCACAGTCTTGCTGGTTTAGAATAACTAGAATTATTCTGCCATTGATTTCGGTGACAGTTTACTTGGGATTAGAGGCACAGGTAGAGGGATGAAACAATAACAAAAAGCAAAGACTTGATCTATTCTGCTTTGGCATTCCATTAAGGTAGAGAGATAGTCCCCTGATCTCTAGCCATTCTGTTTTGTTTTTTTTTCTTCCTATGATCACAATTTCACAATCCTGATAATTCATATTTTAAAAGCTTTATTTAATTCACTTGGCAACAAAGAGATATTGTTCTTATTGTCTTAAAGTCCACAGTCCCTTTCAATCAAGCTTCATCTGATGAAGGAAATGAGTCACATCCAGTTCTGCATTAAATCTTAGAGCTAGGACTGGCTCATGCAGCGATTCTGATGAATACTGAGCTGGGGTAAGACAGCAGCTCTGGGACACCAAAGAGTCTTGGTCCCTTCAAATGGCCTGACCTGACAGTGGATGACCCTTTACTAGGGCTAATTTTCAAAATGTGACCTGCAGTATCCTCTCACTTCAGGATTCCCATCCTCAATGACAAAAATGTGCCCAGCTTGTCTGCAGAAGGTTAGGAGGTGGCATCACCAAGCTGAACTATGTGCCTCACAGAACCAGGGGTTTTGGCGGCACATGTTTTTTTTTCATTCCATTGTATCAGTATGGTTCCTCTACAATGCGCATTGGCCATGGCAAGAGGTAGGATACCTTCCATTTGTTTTTATTCTAAAATCAGTGTTACTGAATCAAAACTAAACAACATGCTCTGTCTTACAATTATCTAATTGCATCTCAGAGCTTTCTTTTTAATGAAATGTACATTTGTATAATTGTACATATTGGTACATATTTGTATATATGTACAAAAATATGGATGCTTTCCAGTCCTCAGTTATTAGTACTTTATTTTATTTTACTATTTATGTACTTTTCTTTTTTTATTTCTTCAGTTCTCTGAGTGTGTGAATGCCATTAGGCTCCAGCGATTTATTTGCTATTTTATTTCCTGAGGTCAGATAATTCTTAAATATACACTTCTTTATTTGTTAGTATTTCATCTTGATTACCAATGAAAAATAACTTGTAAATGACAAGTATTTCCTTTTCCTTAAAAGTAAAGTCTGATATAAAGAATTCATTTTGTTCTCTATGGTTTATCTATAGTTTATCTTCTTTAATATCCTTTTCAGCTGAGATATAATTAAATAAAATATATAATGTATAATATATAATAAAATATGATTCTTAGAAGACCCTCATACTTATATTTGACTTCTACCTGCAATACTTAATCAGTTTTGAGATATCTTAACATCTTTAGCTGCCTCTTTTTCATATTTCCTCTTTACCCATGCCTTCATTTTTGCATGAGAGCTGTGTTATAATGCCACTTAACGTGTACAGTGTCAAAAGCGGATTTCCGAAAATGAAAATTAAACTTTTACTCCTCTGAAATCAATAAAAGTTACTTCATCTCCAGTGAAAAGTACGGCTTTGGGACAACAAAGTGCAACATTTCAAGTTTAACTACTATCTATGCCTAGAGAGGCAAAGGAAAGGAAAGGAAAAATGGCAGGTCCAAGAATTAAAAAACTGTGACTTATAAAATGAAACAATAGCACAAGTTTCTCAAAATCTGTAGATGTTACATACACAATACCTAGAAATATTGACTCGGTGATATTTTGTAGTTTGCTTTAAGCGCTATCCTTCCTCTACTGACAAAGTAGAATTTGTCTAGTACATTCTTGACACAGAAATATTACTCAGGATTTCCAATCAGTTTTAAGCAGAAACAGTGTTTACACAGCACCTTTAGCAGGACTGTGTTCTGGATGTCGAGATTTTATAAACACACAGTTGCTGCAAAAATCATATAATATGAAGCATATTCAAGACCCAAACATCTGTAGGGTTACATTAGTCTAACTGTCCTCCTTTCCCATCTTATTCCTACCCGTACTTTCCTCCAGGAAAACCAAGTCTGGTGACAGTTCATTTTACCAAATGTGAGCTTTGATGTACTTGATAATTCCAAGCTTTTGTTACCATGGTAAAAGTCATCCCACTTGGTTCAGAGAGTTTTTATTAACCTCAGTTCTCAAAGAGCATTTCACTTAATAATCTGCTTTCCTTGTGAATAACTAGTTCATTAAAACATGGCGTGCTTTTATTAATAAACAGCAACACCAGTGTATGTTTGCTGACATAAAACACTAAAGTAAGACTTCAATGGCCACAAATCAAAATCAAACTGAATCTTTCTTGTCTGAAATTCATATGATTTTGCAGTTCACTAATCAATTGCATCAACTAATTTGCAGTTCACTAATCAAATGCATGCTGGACACAATTGTTAATATTGCAGAAGAATTTCTGGAGTTACTATCTCTTGAGATAAGTTGTAAGGAGAAATTCAGAAATTATTTTCTCTTAGACTCTCTGTAAGGCAATAAGATGGAAATAAGTTAATAATATAAACAAACTTTTTAGACACAATTATGGAAACTGCTACTTAGCTGAATTTTATTGCTGTGTAATTGCAATCATGTGAAGAGAATATCCTTGTTTTTTGTTGGGTTTTTTTTTGCTGAAAAAAATGGATTATGTTTTTCAACTACGTAAACTTCTGAACCTAAGAATTGCAAATTACTTTTGTCATTGTTGGTACTTTTGTAAAAATGATTGTTTAAAAAAAATTAAAACTGTTACCTACTCCTTCAATCCCCATATTTTAACATTTGAAGGAATTTGTGTTGTAAAACACAGAAAAAAAAAAAAATAACCACTACTAAAATGAACAAACTTGTGTAATCCAGCTACTAGCAACTAGCAAAATTAGTAATCAGTGAAAGAAATTAAGTAATCCTGTAAAATGAGGAATGGCTTTTCAGATCACATGATTTCAAGACAGAAAACATTCAGTCCTGGCAACCTTTATTCTCTTGTATGACATTCAGGTAGATAAGTGCACAGTAACGTAGAGAGTGGAATTGAGTGCACCCTCAGCAAATTTGTAGATGACACCAGCTGAGCAGAGTAGTCAGTACATCAGAGGGAAGGGAAGCCATCTAGAGGGACCTGGACAGGCTGAAGAAGTGGGCCCATGTGAACCTAATAAGATTCAATAAAGCCAAGTGCAAGGTGTAGCACTTGAGCCAGTGTTTTACAAAGACTGAGTGTTTATAAAGACTGGGGAAAGAACCTCTTGAGAGCAGCCCTGTGGAAAAGGACTTGGGGGTCCTGGTGGACTAGAAGCTGGACATAAGCGAGCAGTGTGCACTTGCAGGCTGGAAGGCCAACTATATCCTGGGCAGTATTAAAAAGAGGGTAGCCAGCAGGGGGAGGGAGGTGATCGTCCTCCTCTACTCGGCTCTTGTGAGGCCCCATCTGGAGTACTGCTTGGGGTACTGCCTGGGGCCCCCAGTACAAGAAAAACACAGCGCTCTTGGAACCGGTCCAGAGGACCACTAAGATGATCAGAAGGCTGGAAAACTTCTCCTATGAAGAAAGGTCAAGGGAACTGGGCTTGTTTAGCTTGGAGAAGAGTAGGCTCTGAGAAGACCTGATTGTGGCCTTCAAATATTTGAAGAGAGCTTATAAACAGGAAGGGGAACAAATTTTTACAGGAGTGGATAGTGATAAGACAAAGGGGAATGGATTTAAACTGACACAGGGGAGGTTTAGGTTGGCTGAGGAAATTTTTCACATAGAGGGTGGTGATGCACTGGAACATGTTGCCCAAGAAGGTTGTGGATGCCCCGTCCCTGGAAGCATTCAAGGCCAGGCTGGATGTGACTCTGGGCAGCCTGTTCTGGTGGTTGGTGACTCTGCACACAGCAGGGGGGTTGAAACTCGATGATCATTGTCATCCTTTTCAACCCAGGCCATTCTATGATTCTATGATTCTGATTCTATGATTCTATGATTCTATGATAAAGTTCTGCGTCTTCTGAACACAGTATTCTCCAGACCTTTTCTCTGCTTTTCTGAAATGGAACATTGATTGTCCCCCATCCCTGTGCACTCCACAACTCCCTTTCTAGGGAAACTTGAGAGATGCCTATCTTTGACACGGAAAGTTTAGCAATACATCCAAGTTAGCATGCAAATTGGGTTTCTAGATATGGTTTGTCTAAATCAACAGTATAGATAGAAAGTATTTTTTACAGGAGTTTTCTGCAACTCAGAAAGACTAAGGCTGCCTGCCAATTCTGTAGAAAGAAGAGACCGACAAATTTATCTGGAAAACTTTACCTGCTCTGACTAAATTTTTTATTGGCTATCCAACTTCTGCTAAATGCTGCTTTGTTCTGGAAATGAATCCTAGCAATGTGACTAGTACTGTTCGTATGAGGAACTGCAACAAAACCTTGTTTCTGAGTTCTGTGTAGCTACCAAGTTGTCGTATTGATTAAAGTATGGAACTTTCTTTACTGTCTTTTTGAGAATTTAATGATAAAGTCTGAAAGAGAAAGACTGACTCTGTGAAGCGTTATATGAAGCACATTTAGAAAAGGTTTTCCTTTCATCCCATGTAAAGAAAATTCCTTCTGATGTCTGTATTTCATTTGAGTTTTTCAGATATTGCACAGCATTTTATTTTGAAAAATTGATAATAAAATTTCTGATATTTGATTGAAGTGTACCAGTTTTTCTACTAAGGCAGTCATTGTTTGATAATTAGAGCAGTAGGGTTTAAAGCTTTGTATTGTTATTGTTGTTTTATTTGGGGGGAAGAATTCATTTGTTAGGTTTTTCTCACCTTGCAAAAATTATCTTGCATTTCAGCCTCAAAAAGAAAACATCACAAGCCTTGATAAAGTTGATAGATATTTACTAAACAAAGGAATGTCTTATTCTGTAGTTATAGGGTAGTAATATGTAAGGTGGTGAGAGTTAATCCATTTTTATTAACTTGTATATTTACTTTTATTTCTGGGAGTCCTTGTAAACACTGGGAGTCCTGACACTAAGGTGCTGATCTGCCACTGCAAGTAAGATAACCCTTTTCTCAAGGGAGAATGTTTTATATCTGTTCCACCCAGTGGTGATGGTCTAAGTAAGCCTTATTATAGCCAGCATTCATGAGCAATCAGAAGACTGACAGAATAGACATGAGTTGCGTTTATGTAGTATGAAATTAGAGCATTCCAGCATGATATTATCAGTGCAGTAGTTGTAGGAGCTGTGTGATCTTGGTCATCCAAGATCATGAAATCAGAGGTGAGAAGCCATGAAGAGGCTCTCTCCAGCACATAAAAATGGAAGGACTGCTCCCATCCAATCTTAGATATGTATGGTAAGGGAGCTTTGCACAAGCATGGCAAAGTAATCATCAGTTGCATGAGTTTTTAATAAGAGCAAGCACTGAATTCCGGACCCTGGATATGACTGGGGAATGACAGGCTGGAGAGCAGTCCTGTGGAATGGTATCTAGGGATTCTGTTTAATGATGAGAAGTTGAACATGATTCAGCAGTGTGCCCAGCCAGTCATAAGGGACAGCCATACCCTGGGGTTCCTCATGCACAGCGCTGCCAGGATGTAGGGAAAGGGACTGTCTTATTGCTCAACCTTGTCTCAAGCACTGCGTCCAGATCTGGGTGCCAAAACATATGAAGTACATTAAAGAGTATCCAAAGTAGGCTACAAAGATGGCAAAGGTTCTGGAGGGCAAGATGTATAAACAATGGCTGTGGTCATTTTGTGTGCACAGTCCCAGACAGAAGAGCTGAGAGGAGGCCTGATGGTCTCATTCTAGTGCAACATTGTCAACAGCTGGAAATTTAACTCTTTTCTTTTTCTAGAGCTTATATTTATCCATAAAAAATATCTGGATGACAAAACTACAGTCATAATGTAATATGACTGTAGAAGTTATATAGTAGAAGTTATATAGTGACCAAAACAAAACAAATTGGTAAGATCAAGACAGAAGTAGCTAGTTTGTAGTGTTACAGGTTTTGTCAAAATGGATGTGGCTTTCTTACATTGCTAACAGTGCCCTCAATACTTTGCTCAGCAGTATCATTAAGAATTTCTGAAGAAGAACGCCTTTGTCAGGTAAGAAGTGAAATATCCTTACCACTGAAAGGAGGGGGAGGTGATGCCTAAATGTACGGTAGGAAAAATCCCATGTTAATAGTCCTTAGGTGACATTGTTGCATACTGCAGCTGGGGAGGTCTAGGGTCACTCAGTAAGTGGTAAAGAACAGCAGGCAGAGGTCTGCAAGCTGTACTGGGAAAGGACTGCTAGGATGGTGTGATAAGATATAAAAGGTACTTGATCATTTATGGGTGGATAAGAAATAGCACAGGAAATGGGCGATTTAGTACATCTCCCATCTGTTGTTTTTGGATGATTCCATACCCTCCCCCAGTGCCTTTGCTGGGGATAAATAGACGGTACTTTTAACACAGAGAAATGTGCTCTCAATAGTTTTTGTTGTGAGAGCAGTTTGAGAAGCCTTTAAAGAAAGCAATTAGAGTGCTAGTGCTTTAGTGCTTTTCCACTCTTTCTTTTTTCAACTCCCTATCAAAAAGAAATTTTTATTTGCTCCTTGTAGGTTTCCTTCACTTAAAATAAAAGTTGTAAAGAGAGAAAAAAAAAAAAATACATTCTTCTCTTGCAGCACAGAAAACATAACAGATGGAAATTCATAACTTATCTAAAAAGTCACCTCTAAATTTGCTCATAAGGAAGAATTAAATGAAGCCTTATGTATATTTAAATTCATCCAGATCCCAAGGTGTTCAACATTTGATGCTTTTAATTGCTGTCTCAAACTCCTCTGGTTGTAGTGGGGTTTTAAACAACTCAGATTTTGAAAGGATCAACAGCTTTAAAAACAGGCCCCAGACGTAATGAACTTCACCATAATGTGTTTAGTTGCATCAGGTTTCCCCCAGAAATTGCAGCATTCTTTCATCAGTTCCTGAAATTTAGTGATTATGGTTTCACTGCTGGTATTTTAAAGCACACAACAACAACCAGGCTTAATATGTCTGATGAGTCAAGCATTTCTCCAAGCTTATTTTTCACCACTGATTTAAAAACAGTGTTTTGTTTTAGATATAAAACGTAAGGTCTTTTTTTGGTGTTTGCTGAACAGTAATTCTGGAGTAGAGCATTTTCTGGCCACTTTGTTCTAGAAGAGTCTGTAAAGTATTTCTGAGTTCCTGGGTTTTGTTTCTTTTCTAATTTACTTTGTTTTGACATTTTCTTTCCTCCTGTGATTTGAATACAATATTATATAGCTTTTCAGTATAGTTTTCATAGTTTCTCACAATAACTAGAGAGACATTTCTTCCATTGTGTTTGCTTCCAAATGTATTTGAGTAGTTTCTATTGTATAATGTTCTTGCAGAAGCAGGTCATTAAGCCTCCATTGGGAGGAATAGAGAGGATGAGTTTCTGGTTCTTTGTTCATGATTTTAGACACATAATCTTTCATCACTACATTACCTACACTTCACTAAAGTATATTATTTAATAGATGTTTGGGGTCAAAAATAGTCCTCTTCTTCTTTCTTTTTTGTTTTAATCCATCATATGGAAACAATAATAAAACTATTTCTGTCTGATTTTCTTCTTATTTATACTTTTTTTTTCACCTATATTACTCCCAGTTCAAATCAAAATAAGACTCCAGTTTATCACAGTAGAATGGGACTAGAGAATTTCTTCAGCTGATTATAATATCAGGTAGTGACAGCTGTGCTGTATAGCTTACTGGTTCACCTCCTATGTTACAGAGTTCTAGCACACTATTATTGGTAATAAAGTAAAGCTCAATGTACAGATCTGGGTCCCCAGCTACAAAAAGATGTAGAGCTATTGTAGTAGGTCCAGAGGAGGGCCTCAAATTTGCTCAGAGGGTGGGAGCACCTCCTTTGTCTATGAAGAATGAATAAAAGAGCTGGGCTTGTTCAGCCTGAAGAAGGCTTTCAGGAGATCTCATTGCACCCTTCTAATAATTAAGGGAGCTTATAATCAGGAGGAAGACTGACTTTTTTGCACAAGCAGATAGTGATAGGGCAAGGGCAAACACTTTTAAAATAATGAGGGGAAATTTAAATTAGAAATTAGGAGGAAATTTTTTACTCAGAAGTTGTTGAGGCATTGGCATAAGCTGCCCAGAAAAGCTGTAGATGCCCCATCGCTGGTGGTGTTCAAGGCCGAATTGGATGGTGCCCTGGGCAGCCTGATCTACCAATGGCAACTCTGCCCATGGCAGGGGGTTGGAACTAGATGGTCATTAAGGTCCTTTCCAACCCAGGCCATTCTATGATTCTATGATTCTATCAATAAACAGAAGATGTACTGAATAAGCAGTATTGCTGGACCATTATAAAGACGTGTCATAGAGGCAACACAATCATAACATGCATGGAGAGCCACTGGTAATGATTCTATAGATCACTGTATGGGACAACTTAGGGAAACAGATTTAATTAAATAAAATGAAGAGAAATGCTCATCTTCTCCTTAGTACCTAAATATACAATTGAAACAAGCTGATATTAGTATTCACAGATAGTTTGGACTAGGTATATGGAGCTAAATTTATAAGGAACTCATTTTATCATTTGGTCCCATTTATTGAAACTGATCTATTAGAAAGGCAGAAAGTAATAAACAAGTCTTTTGGAAGCAAAGAATAAGAGAAGAAAGAGAAATCAGAGGGAAAAGAAATAGCTGAGAGTGTCTCTGATCAAAAAAAATTTCCAAATCCAGAAAAAAGTTCCTTCTCCATTGCTAACACATGGTAGATGGCAAAAGCAAGAGAGAAAGGGAACTGTGCTAATGAAGTACCAGCACTGCCAAAAGAGATAAAAGAAGCAGCATTACTACACAGCTGAGCTTTGAGTTTTGATGTTTCCCTAAGGAACTTCAGATGTTGTGCTAAGAATGACCCTGAAATAACTCAGAAACCCCAGAAGACACTGCAGGTTTCCAATAATCTGGACCATGCCAATAAAGTTAATAGCATGCAAGCACATATTTGTGTGAACAGTCAGTTAGCTCAACAGCTGTTGTGGCGATAACGGACATGCTACTGAAACTGAGTGAGTGCCTGGAGATGAGAAGAGACCTAATTTATACAGGTTTTACAGAAAAGAAAAACATCTATCAGGGCTGGCTGAATCATTTAACCAGACTTAGACTTAGCTCAATATCCTATCCCATAAAATATCATCACTAGCAGTAACTTCTGAATTATAAATGAATAATGGAAAAGCTACGTTGTCATTGGTTTGAGAGTTGTGATTAAGGGCCATTGGTGCAATGGAACTCCACAGAGGTTCCAGCCATTTCCAGTCAGATCTAACAGCCCCACAACAGGGCTGAAACTGACATTCAAGGTGGCCTATGGCAAAATGTGTTTAAGAAAGAGCAAAAAACAGTTCATATTCAGTAAGAAAAATGTGCAAGAAACAGCCTTTCAAACAACAAGGTGAAAGAAGAATGAGGGCAGGAGGCGCTCCTCAGGAGAGGACTATGAGCAGATGGGTATTTCCTGACTGCAGCCCATGAGGGGGAACCCTCACTGAATCAAGGGAAAAAGTTGAAAGGAAGGAATTGCTGTGAGCTGACAACAGTCACCCTGCACTCTGGAGGCAGGAAAAGGAGTCAGGAAGGAAGGAAGGAAGGAAGTTGATTAGCGATTGTGGGTTTGAAGAGAAGCGGTGTTTTAATTTTTATCTTCGTTTTTCACCACCTGAATCTATCTTAAGTGGCAATAAATTAAACTAATTTTGCCAAGTCGTCTTTTTTTCTTGTAATGGTAACTGGTATGTGTTCTCTCTGTTTCTCAGTCCACAAGCTTTTCTATTCTTTGTTCTTTACCTGCTCTGCTTAGGAGGGCACGTGAGCAGCTGGGTAGCTCTCAGGCTGCTGGCCAGTGTTAACCCACCACACCTAGAATACTTAAAGGCTGAAGCAATAAAGTGCTACTGGTAATGTTAGCTCTACTGCAGTAAGCTTGTAGATGGATCAGTCAAGGTTTGGTCCAATATCAGCACAGTCATTTCCTTTTTCTGATGTTCACAGAAGTATGGCACAAAAACATGACATAGATCCTGCACTGTGGCATTGAAAACACTGTGATTTATTCTCAGAGATATATAATGCAAATTTGATGAGAGCTGTGCGTAAGCTTGAGACAGATTTGGCCTAAGGGGCCAGTCAGATGAAGAGATGCACGACAAGAAGAAATGAGAATGAATATTCTGTTTTATTCCTCCCATGGGAATTTGAGGAAAAAAAAATTAGATTGCAGATTTAAAGGTGTGTTTGTTGTTGAGTTTGTTTTTTTTCCAGTGTTTCCAGGTGGTTGGTTGTTTTTTTTTTTTTCCCCTGTTATTTATAGGCATTTATTTTATATAGTACAGGGTAGTACCTTCTGTATTTTATAAAAAGAGTGTATTTCTCTGTCTAATCCAAAGCCAAGAAATGAAAAGCCCCTACTTTTTTTTCTATCTAGCATCTCCTCTTTATGTTTTAAAGAGCAACTTACTGAAGGAAGGAGAAGAATGGCATTTTGATACCTTTTCTAAGCAGAGTTAAGAATTGAATATATGAGAATGGAAGAAGACTTCTTTCTATATGGAACTGAAATAATAGACTAGAGACTGAAACAGATGGAAGAGTAAAATAATGCTTGGATTGCTGTCAGTGAAAGTGTTGTAGTTGGCTTCTGTCCTTTTCCTGAGGAAGTCCCAGTGCTGGGATAGGCTCCTGCTGCTGAGCAGATGACATCAGTGCGGTATGCTTCTGTGATGAACTGTGACTTCAGACCATTACACCAAGTCTCCCAAGGGCCAGCAGTATGTTTATGTGGACACTGGTAAATGTGGACTTGAAAAGCTGTTTCAGTTAAATTCAGTTAAAACTTTTGAGCACAGTAGTAGCTCTTCAGTGAGAAAGTTAATAATGATTACCCTAATAAGTACTTTGAAAATACCACACAAAAATCAGTGTTGTTGCTTCTCTTAACAAAAATATTAACATGTCTTCTGCTTCTGCACTCTTCAGTAACTATGAGTAGGAGTTCAGCTTTTCTTAGGAAACTTTCTCTACACTGACTGTGATTGATTTGAATCTTCTTTAGACTAATACTAAATTGACAAGAGAAAACAAAAGCTCTGTTATCATCCAAAAAGTTTCAGATAGCCTATACTAAGCTGTTCTATTGAATTTCAAAACTAACAAATGGTTAATTACAAAGAAAATTACCAGCCTACAACAAGAAACACAAAATTTCAGTGGATGAGATGATGGTTAAAACTTCCTGTACATATTTAAAATTATTCATTGTGGCTGAGAGCAAATATGTACAGTTCCAATCTTGGTTAGAAAATTCCCATAATAAAGTAGATCTCCATATACTTTGCAGTATATTTTAAAATTCCAATTCCTGAAATGAATTAAGAATCTTAGTTTCCCCATTCTGAATCTGTGTGGTGTAGTTACTGAAAATAGAAAGCAACTAAAATCCATTTAATTTATATTTTAAATTGTGTGAATTTTAAGCTGATGAAATGAGTTGGATTTAAAGGAATGTTGATGGTTCGTGGTATCACATGTAAAGCATTTTAGAAAAATTTTAGAAGTTTTCTTTTTAGTTATTTTTTCCATGGTACAATCAATGTTGCAGTTTGTAAAAGACATTTAGAATACCTTTTGCATTGTGAAATCTGAACACTTTATACAATATCAGATATTAAAACTTCTGTGCTTTATATGCCAATAGTTCAGCATTCATTAAAATATATATATATATATAATAAACATAAACTATTTATACAATATACACTTCCTGAGTTAGACTCAGGTAAAAAAGACACAGAGACTTATACAGTGAACACCTGGACTGGGCTAAGTGAATTCTCAAAGCATTAGCCTATTACTTACCATCCCTCCAATTAATGAAAAAAACACCTCTGCCAATTTATCCAAGCAACCAAAAAATCTCCAAACCTACTTAATCAATTTGTGAAACAGAATATTGGTGGTCTACACTAACAAAGGAGTAGACTAAATAGGCTCATTTTTCCAGTCCCATTGGCCTAAATTTATTAATACTTCTGTTGGCTGGTATTGCTTGGAAGAATCCATCAGCATTTTGGTTGTAAGAAGCAAGACTTCCATAGTATCAGAGGCAGTCTTTTAGAACTCACAGTATGAGACAAAAATAATTTCCTACAGAACACTAAAACACTCTTTGGGAAAGCGCTCTAAGAGAAAATACATATTTCCATTAATCAGTAAAACTTGATTTGAATGGTATGGGATGGCATCGTCTTTGTTTTCTTTGTCAACTCTCCACCATAATATTATAAGATTTTCTTTCTCTCTGCCAACAGCATGATGTAGAATCCTCATACCAAGACAGTGGCTCTCCTCATCAGGCCAGCTACAATAATCGAAATAGGGAAGGAGGAAGTCCCAAAAATTCTTCAAAACTACCCCACATCCTATTTACAAATATTGTTTGTCTAGCCTGATCTTAACTGTAGCATTTATGTTTGTAGCTTCCTAGGGGAAGCAGTCTCTTCCAATGTTTCACCACACTTGCTGTAAACCTTTTTCCAATATCTAAACTGAATCTTTTTTGATATAGATCTCTCCTCACTGCAATACCTTACCATGTACTATGGACACAGATAATAGATTTCCTTCTCTTTGCAGCAGCCTTTTTGCATCCTTGAGAGCAGAAATCATAGTCCTCCATAGTTTCTTTGTGCTAAACATTCACACTTTTTGAAAAGTTTTCCTCATATATTCTAGACCTTGAAAATTCTTGCTGCTTTCTGAATGATATAGCTCATGCTTACCTAAAATGCAGAAATCAATCTGTGACTTAAAAATATCGAAGTGAGAAAAGTGTTACTTCATGTGTTTGGCAGCATGAACTTCTCTTTGTGTGTCCCAGTGTCACGTAATATATCTAACATAATGCAATGTATTTTATTGTACATGCATTTTTCACAACATCAAGACTGTTCGAAGTCAGACCGTGATCACCTGTTATTCTTTACTTATTCCTATGGTCTTGATTATTTCTGCCTAAGTGCTCTTATGTTTTTATTCCATATAATACTTCTGCTTGCCAAGATTATCTTGAGTTCATTCCTACTCTCTAGTATACCTGCTGTTCTTTCCATCATCTTCAAATTCAGTAAGAATATACTGTATTCTATCAAGTATATTACTAATGAAAATATTCAACAAAACCAGATTTTGGCTAGATTCATACAGAATCTCAGTCAATATGTTCTTCTCTTTTTTCAATAAACCATTTCTACCTACACTGATAATGACTTTACAGCCAGCAATAGTAGTATAATTTATACTGTATTTATTTCATTTCTGAAAGTCATATTTGAAGCTTTCCTTAAATCAAGATGTTTGGCATGTACGACTTCTCTTCAGACCATGACATCTGTTACGTGTCAGAGAAAGATATTTAATTGGTTTGAAACAATTTATTCTTGACAAATCTGTATTGTTTGATTGCTTGAACACATGTGGGTAGCTGTTAATCTGGTCAACCTTAAATTTCGTCCTGAGGACAAGATGTTAATGAAATACTCATCCATGATGGAAACAGAGTTCATCAAGACAAAACCTACACAGGAATGTTACAAATGGCTTTTTTTTCCTTCTTTTTTTTTTTTTTTTTTTTTTTTTTTTTTTTTTTCCAACTTACTATATGACCTATTGAACTTTTACTTCTATCTCAAGCAGAGCAAATGGAATTAATTTATCCTGCAAATGGAATTAATTCAAACACATGCTTCTTGTCCTAGTTTTGTTTTGTTTTGTTTTTTTTTGGAAAGCACTAAATTTTCCCCTTAGTAAATTGGCAAAATGAACATATACAAAAACTTTGTGCCCTGCAATGAATTAAGAATTTAAGATTGATGTAATCTATTTACATTAAGGCAGACCAAATTGAGAGATAGTATATACAATGTTAATTTTCATACATTAATTTTGGTAGTGTCAGTCCAACCAAGCTGTTCTTTCACAGCCACGGTGATGACGATGTGTGCCTTTACCTTATCTAATTCCAAATTCTTCTACAGTGTGCATTATTATAATCTTAGCAAAAAGGAAGTTAAGATTTTCAAATTGAGATTGTTGCTACTGTAGGTACTTGTGGCCACATTAAAAATCATAAAGCTTTATGTTCTTCCGATGTCAATTCAACTGAGATTATGCCATACTGGATCTTTTCACTTCAGAATCAAGATCCAAGTAAAACAGATTACATATTCTTAGACGAGGAGGATGTGATCTGACAGAGATCAGAGGAACAAAATAACGGAGTACTGGAGGGATAAAGAAGAAATTAAAATGACTTTGTATATAATACTTAAATAAAACTAGTATTAATTTCTAACTAAATTAAAGGATTTTGTTTCTGAATGCTTCCTGGAGATTTAAAGGCCCTTATTTTTCATCATTTAGTGGATTTCTATAATACACATGTCTTTCTAAGAAAAATAACTCATCAGCCATCTACATCTGAAATTTATTTTAATTTCATGTTTAATTCATGTATTCCTAAACTCTAATACTAGAAAAAGTCATTTTGGTACTATCATCTGATCTCTCACATGAGTAATGTATTTGGAAAGAAGAATTATTTGCAAATAGGCAGGATTGCAACAAAAGAATATCCAAATTCCATAATTATTTTCTCTCCATTTAAACATTCTACCAGAGTCTCAGTTTTAGAAAAAGTCAGAGGAGATGGTAAGAAATATTTTTGCAGTGTACCATGAAGGCAATGTTTCTTTGTGGAAATTCTCTATATTGAGATAGTGCTGGTGGCAGTCACATATGCCAGATATTTTAAAAAAAATTACAATTTTGAAATGACAGAAAAAAGTGCTTTGTAGACCCTTCCATGCACCTGGATAGTTTATGGGAAGAATACCAAATGAACTTTTAAGCTCTTTAACTACAAAAGCAGTTTCCTGCCTCTTTTAGAACACGGCTTAGAAAGCTTTGTGCTTTTGGGGCTGCATATGAAGATTTGTATAGAAAGAAATCCTTTACTGTGAGGTTGGTGAGACACTGGAGCAGGTTGCGCAGGGAGGTTGTGAATGTCCCTTCCATAGAAGGCCAGACTGGACAGGGCTTTGAGCAACCTGGTCTAGTGAGAGATGTCCCTGCCTATAACAAGGGGCTTGGCACTAGATTATCTTAACTTCTGCCACAAACCATACTATGATTCTATGATTCTGTAGCTGGGTATCAAATCTGTAAAAGAATGGTTGGACTTGATCTTAAATGTCTTTCCCTACCTAAATAATTCTATGGTTCCATGACTCTATGATTTGATAATTCTGTGATTCTATCAAATAATTTTCAGGTGAGACACTACAGATTCTCAGTCAAATATTTTATTTTTCACACTCTACCAGTTTTGAAAATCACCATGTGTGTAAAAATACAGTATGTAATGTAATAAGGTGGTATTTCAATTGGCCAGAACAGAAACTACCTATAGCATGAGACTGTCTAATTAAAATAATCTGATTTTTTGGGGCTAAATGTTTTGAATTTTTAACAATGAAATTTTGTTAATGGTATGATAGCAGACTCATCTCTCTGTATTTCAAAGAGTAACTTCATTTCATCTTCATTATTCATTGTGGCAAAAAAAAAAAAAAAAAAAAGAAGAAAAAAAAGGAAACACTGAAATGAAAGCATCAGAATGGTGAACATTAAAGAGAGGATGAAAGTGAAAAGTTGTAGAGTTTCTAGGGTTTAGGGTAACACAATTAATAGTGAGAAAATAAAAAATAAAATAATAATTAAAAAAAATTATAAAAAAAAGAAAATATTATCTTCCATTAAAATTAAGTCTGTTACTTTGTATTCTCTTCTGCCTGACCATTGCCTTTGTGCTTGGTCAGCACTTTGAAAAAGGGACTTCTCCTAATTCTATTGCACTCTATATTCTAGATGCTTCAGGAATTTGCGTAATACTGTAATGACCAAGAGATTATTTCAGTTAAATTCATTCTACAAAGTCATATATTAAAATTATTCTGTAATTTAAGACAAACAGACAAATTCTTTTACTATCATAACTATGACTATGAGTCCTTATTCTGGAAGTACTTCTAATACATAACCATTCTTGCCATTTTAGATTGTCCCTAGCATCACTTAAGAAGACAGAGATTCCACTGAAATTTTCCATTCACGTTTAAGTAACCTCAAATGAAAAAACACACTCTTGAAGCAGGGGATAACAGAGGAATAAGAAAACTGGTGGAAATGGAGAGGAGGATATTTGACAACTGAGTGGAAGGTGGAAGTTTTGTGATAATGTTTACTTATAAAATACTATCTCTGTATGTAGGACTTGCATGAAATGCCCCAAGAAAAGACTGTGGAAGAAACACTAAAAAGACAGAGGTGGGAAAAGAGAAGGGATACTGGTGAAGTAACACAGAATCATCATACAAGGAGTCAAATCAGAGAAGTCTCAGTTGTCCAAGAAAAAAACCAGTGAATGGCTCTGGGTCAGTGACTATGTATTTTCCTGTTTCTTGAATGGCTGTGAGCATCTCTGTGCATCACTGAAATCTCAGGAGCAAGTGATTCTCTGTACCATGATGGAGTCATCTCAGCCACTTCAACCTGGTTTGTAACAAGACACGTCTGTGCTGTTGTTTCTCAAGTTGTGTTTGCTGATAAGTATCAATTCTAGCATTCAGATTCCCCTATCAGAAGGTGTATGAAGCAGATCCAGGGCATTACATCAACTGTCTGAAGGAAAAAGAAGATAATTTCAGAAGAAAATCATGATGACTTTTTCAGCATTAGAAAATGACATTTTGATGAAGCTTTTCCTAGAGTTATATTCTTTAGAGGCCTCAACTAGCAAATGCCAAGTAAACATTCTTAAAAGGCATATTCAGAACAAAACTGTGTTGTATTTAGACTGAACTTTATATAAGCAGTTTAGCCATTAATGAAACAAGGGAAAAAAGAGGCCTAGCGCCATAAGTAATTCCATGCATTTAAAACTGAATGAATTCAACTCATTAAAAAGACTTATTTCAAATTAATAAATGACATCAGAAGCAGTTTAATAAGACGGAGAGAGATTTTAATTCTTTACCAGCGTACAGAGGAGACATTGAAGCATCCTCAAAACTTTTGTAGAATGTTTTCACACATCAACAGAGTGACTCAGCACCATTTGCATGAGAAACTTTCCATCTGCAGACATTCCCTTGCCTGGGACAAGAAATGTCACACCTACCTCACAAAGTAGATTCTTTTTCTCTCTCTTTTTGCTGTTTCCCTTTGTGTGTTTTCTTTCTTTCTTGTTCATTTACTTCCCCACCTTACCTCCCACACTCACCAAAGAAATTAATGTCAAAGCAAAGTTAAATGAATTCTTTGAACTAGTAATCACTGTGAGGAGCTGAGGGACTGTCCCTGTTTTATGGTACAGAAAGTAAGACACATGCCTTAAAAGAAAATGAAAATAAAGTTTGCTGCCTACAAAGGTAAATGATCCACAAGTGGAAAAATAATCCCTTATCCTAACTAAACTATAGTAAAATGTTGGCTTTCAGATGAGCCTCTATCATTCAAGATGCATTTTAAGATATATTGGATTTTTTCTTTTTTTGTGTGTGGATACATTCATGACTCCACAGACAGCAAAAACATGAGTTGAATGCTCAGAATCATAAAAGAGGCAAAGTGGATGTTAGGATTTAGAAAACACACAGGGAATAATAGAAATGTCTCTATAGGACTATATAAACAGGCAATGCTATTGTGCCTTGAATTCTGTGTGTAACTACATTAATTTCATCCAAAGAATAAATGAATGAGATAGAGGTGATCAGTCACATTGTATACTCATTACAAGGAGAGATTAAAAATTTGTGACTCTGGAAAAGCATTGTCTGAAAGTGGATAAAATGCATGGGTTACAATAAAGTGAGCAGGGAAAATCTGTCCATGGCAATTCACAATATAAAAGATTAAACAAATAAAGTGATTGAGTTCTGGAAGAAATAATGTCACCAGGAATATCCGGTTCCAGTACTTGCACAATGCCAAATCATTTTACTGTGAAATTTAATTCTGCAGTAGTTTGTTACATTTTTCTGTCAATCTCAGATATGGGAACTCACTGAACCACATATTGCTTGAAGCATGAAGCCAGAGAAGGAGAAGGTAGGAGAAAGGAAATATTCTTGGCAAAAATGATTGAGTTACTTCCTCTTTCTTGATACTGACCCAGTATTGCTTTTTCGTAGCTCAAAATGCTTCTTTCTTGTTCACCTTGGTGAATTTCTTTTTCATATTTCTTTTATTGATTTATTTTTTCTTTCTCCTTTTTTTTTTTTTTTTTTTTTTTTTTTTTTTTTTTTTTTTTTTTTCTGCTGTCAATAAGCCAGCCTCACCACTTACTGAAGGTGGGCACAATTGGTCTTTCCATGAAGGAAAGTTTTGTTATATTAAAAATAATTTTACATCTATCAAGGAAGTAGATAATATTTTACTCCTAAAAGACAAATCTTGATGATAAACTCGATTGCTTTATAAACTAGAAATAGAAAATCACTAGATGGTATGAAGCACTACTTGTGAAATAGTTTAGTGAAGAACTTGATTAAATGAATAATTAAATCTTACCTGGAAAATTAATTCAAATCACTTTTTAGATGTGGAAACATTTCTAAATTGACTGAAAACAGTGTAGAATAACATAAACAAAGTGCACTAATAAGGAGGAAAATACTGAGTTATGAGACAATGCTTTATTTTATGTTTAGTCCTTTTTAGTATCTTTGTTAATGATCTGGTAAGGGAGAATAAACAGCAGGTTGATGATATTCAGGTTCTGGAAGAGAGTTACAAATACAGTAAAGACAGAGAAAGAAAACAGAAGTACAGCCAGAAAACAATGAAGGAATCTATTTTAGAAGCAGGCAATTTAGAATAGCTGGGATGATTGTAGAAATTAGATCATGAAGAAATATAAAACAGCAAATACTGAGCTTAGTTCCATCTTCTCGAATTTTGCAAAATAGTTTTCCATGAGATTGAATAAGATTTGTGCCTTTTGATCTTAGCATGAATGGAAAAGTGCTATTTTGTCACAAGTGGACAATTCTGGGAACTATACATTTCTGGGCACAATACTGGGAACTATACATTATCATAGAATCATGGAAAGGCCTATGATTGGATGGCCTATGATTGAATGGCCTATTATGTACATATAATGTACAGGGAAGGGCTAAGACAGATAGTTAAAGGAAGGAACACCATTTCATACCAATGTAAAGGCATTTACTGGAGTAGTCTGGGATCCTGTATTGATTACTCTGGAATCTCTTTCTTCAGAATCCTGAACGTTGAGATTCCTGTATATATGAAGTTTTACTCCAGATGATGATGCTGTAGTAAAGCATGCAGGAAAGCTCAATTCAACAAAATTTTGGATTTTATTATAATTTGGGTGGTTTAAAATAATTTTGATTACCTCATCTTCATCTTTACTTCCTATCCTTCCCTCCACTTCGCTTTTTCTTAATTCTTTATTTTTAACCTCTATCCTCTCTTTCCTCAGTTGACCACTTCAGATTTTGCTTTATGTGTTTATGTATTTGTTCATTAATCACCTTTCTCCCATACTTATCAAAGATAAGGCAAGGGAAAACAAAAAAGAACAAACAAACATATTTCTAACTTCACAGTGATTTGTTCTTTTAACCTGATAAACTTAGATAATCTTGCCTCTGGCATTTGAAATTTGCCTTTATCTTGTCCTTCAGGATACAAGTTCTAAGTCCCTTTGGGTGAAAATAGCACATAGTTATGGATGCATTCCCTTCACAACCTAAACATTAAGCATTATTTAATCTCTTTGGAACAGTCTGTGTCATATTCCCTGAGAAATCCAGTGATTCAAGTGGCCTAATTAAGAACAGCATTTATTAATAGATTTAATCAGCTTCAAATAAGAGATAATTTGCATAATATAGCATGTATGATACTTAGAAAAATTCAAACCGGAGAAAAACAGACATATAGTCGTGTAATTTTATACTCCTTTTCATATTTTTGACCTTTTTGTATAGACAGTCAGTAAGAGAATTATCTTGCTTTCATAGCATATTATTTTCATCTTCTTTATCAAATCTTGTATAACCTTAGGGTTAGAAAGATCATTTTTAAACACAAAGAACTTTTCCTGTTCAAACAAGGCAAAGTATTACCCAATTAATATTAAGCCTCTTCTGTTGTTTATTCTTAGTCTCATAGATTCTGCTTTTGCCTTCTTTTCCCCTCCTTTTCTTTCCTAAAACAGTTTAATTCAGTTTTCTTGTTTCACCTTCATATTTTAACACTGCAGGCAAAAATCCCTCTCTCCAATACCATCTGCCCTTGGTGCTGGCCTTAATGACCATGATTTTGCATGTTAATTGTCTTGGCAGGAGGTTACCACGTTTTGCATGTTAATTGTCTTGGCTTTTAAGGATGTGGAGTTTATATAATTATTGTAATTTATTCTTAGCTTTAATTCTCATCTGTCACACATGACTCATGGAGAGATTAACTCTTCTGTCACATTTCTTCCTTTTCTGTCAGAAAGAGAAACAGAAAGGGAAAAAGTTTAAAAGGCATGAGCTGTGAACAGGAGAATATTTAATAAGTCCTGACCTACTGGAAGAAAGAAAGATCCATTAAGCTATCAAACTGGCCAGATTTTAGCCTGTGGTACTGCTAATATTAGAATTCCATGTTTTGTAATTGTGAATTTCTTTACTCTTTTGGTAATGTTGATTACTTCTGACCATGCAATGTCATTTTCCTTTAAAATTCTTAAGTCAAACTAAGAACTTTATTGAGATATAAGTGCATCCATTGTTTTGTTTCAAGAACTATTCTGAGAATGCAGTACTTTTTAATGATCTTACCAATCAAGCAATGTGAGCAACATTTTCTATAGATTTTCCCATATAACGCTTGCAACATATTGCAAAAGCAATGTGTCTTATACATTAGAACCTTTGGGATAGAGAGGTAGAAGATAGATTTCCAGAGATAATGAAAACAGGTTTCATAAGTATCTGACATTATTGTGACAGTAACAATACAGAAGGTCAAAGGAAACATGCTGCAGAGATCTAAATCAAGAAATCATACATTGTAGAAAATCAATGTAGAATAAAATGGCTACAGGAAGAGCCAACAAAACAAAATTTAGCATATTTTTTTCTGTTGTTTTACTGACTGGGGAGAAATCTATAACCAGAGGATTTTGTCTTCTCTTACTGTAACACAGCGGATGAGAAGATTCAATGTCCACTTCCTTCTTTAAAATCACCACAGTTCAATTTCTACCAAATCTTCAAGAATTCCCACATCCTTATTAGAAGTGAAAGTATCCAGGCTCATCTAAAGTCTTATAAGTCAGTATGTTAAAGACTTTATATTTTACCGAAAATTACTGAAGTGATTTTCATGAAGAATGTTAGGAAAATTTACAAATTGCTTTAAAAATCAATAGCCTTAAGTGAATGTAAAATGTAAATTGTGTTGTACAAATCAGTACCAGAATGTAGTGGAATATTTCTTTGAGAGTAGAATACTTGTCACAGATATAGTGCCAACGATTAAATTAAAGAATACAATGATTAAGCTAAATGTATGATAGCTGTGAGTAGATTTGTGTGTATACATGTGACAATATATAACTGCTTTACCTTACTTTAAAGCTAACATTTCTTTCAATTATTTTCTGTTATGTTTATATGTCAGTCACTTTATGATGCACTTTCCAAATTTACTATCACAGCAGCCAAGAAGAGGCACATGATTCTTAGCATATTAGATGCCTTTGAAAAACAGCCCAAATGAGAAGAATGCGTAGCAAAAAGTACTTACAGATCTTGCCAAGATCAACCAAGCAGTTTTATGAAAATAAAAATCTATATTCTTTGACATAAAATAAATACATATATTTAATAAATATCATGATTGCCACACTTGTGTATTTAAGGAGAGAAAGAGAAAGAAAAGGATTAACCTATTTTCCTGTGGATAAAGTCTGTTGCAAACTATGTTGGAAAAGGTGTTATTTGTACATCTACTGAGTTCATATTACTCCACTCTGTGGACTTTTGAAATTTGCTAATAAAGATCCCAAAGGAGATCTAACTTCCAGTCTATTCCTCACAGATAATTGCTACTACACATTTGAACTCCTATGCTCACATATAGAAATGGAAACAGACTTACTGGAAACCTAGGACAAAAAATACACAAACAATTTCTCGATCTAATTCTATGCCCGGAGAGGCTGCAAAAAAACTTTCGTTGATATAAGGGTAACAGAGCATGGTCTTCAGTGTATATCTCCCTTGTAAATTCACTTAAAATTCCTTCAGAGAACTACTTATCTGAATCTCACCATGGTAAACTGATCCTGTACAAAATATAGGTATCATTTTATTCAAGCTCTCAAAGATTATTAAGCTTGGCTTTGTATACAGAAACACATTTCTCTTATTTATTTTTCTGATTTCAGTTATTTGAATCTAGATCTTGATTTATTTACATACATGTTTCACTTATTTTCTTCAGGCTGCATCTGTGTAAATACAGTCACAGACTAGACCTGTGTGTTGGCACCAGCTGGTCTGCTTCAGGGAAGAGATTCCAACACAAAGTCTTTCTACCTTGTGCAAAAGGACTGGATGATGAGGTTTTAATAATTTGAACCTAGGTGAGAAAATCATAACTAACACAGAGCAGTCTAACTATATATTCAGTCTAACTATATATTCAGTGTTACTGAATATGTAGCTTAAAGAGGATACCATGGGATCTAACCAGATGAATGTTATCTGGCCAGACTGTCTGAACGAAGCTTAATGTATGTGACCTCATACAGAATAAGGAATAATGCTGCTCAAAAAATCTGTGGGTTTTGTTTAAACTGGGCTACTTGTGTAAATACACTGTTAAATAGCATGTTGTAAAATCAATAAGCAATTATTCCATGCCAATAAAAATAGGTCAGATATTTATGTAGAGAGAACTTTTCCTTTGTTTGAATCCCACAATTAACTTCCTACACAAATGCACCATTCTGTATTCCAGTATTCCAAAGAAGTAACTGAATTAATTATAGAATCATAGAATGATCTCATTTGAAAGGGACCTTAAAGACCATCTATTCCACCCTCCTGACATGGGCAGTGTTCCAAGCAATAGATCAGGATGCTCAGGGCTCCATTCAACCTGGTCTTCAAAGTCTTCTTGGATGAAGTATCCACAGCTTCTCCATTTTTTCTCCTATTTAAATAGAAATGTTTCTTTCGGTTCTTCAATGCATTCCTTTCACAGACCTGATGCTTCCACTCTTTTTTGTTTGTTTTGCATCTATTTTCTTCTAATACTGTTCTCCTCTATTGCTTTATCCATTTTCTATATTCATTCTTTCCTATGTGGCTTTTTAAATAATTTTGAAAATGGATATTAATAAATGTTAACAAGTACAGCAGAGCATAACAGCCACATCTATAGTTAGTGTAATTTCTTTATGATGCCCTCAGTTCCACAAAATTTTCTGTAGTGTTGGTTAAGAGTCCATAAACACTAGCAATTTTCTTTAGTTCTTTTAATTGCACTCTGAAAACAATCTGAAATGCTCAGAGAATACTTGTATCTGCAGGAGCAATGCAGACAGTAGGATTATAGTAGGAAATTTCATTATTTTGGTTTGTTACACTGCTATTAAGGGTGTTGGTTTTTTTTCCCTTTTTTTCTTTTTTTCCCCAGTGGCTGATGTATTACTCTGTGTTCCTAAGCACTTAAAGCTATAGCATGTACTCCAACCAAAAGACCAGTTCAAAAGTAACTAAGCTGAAGTTTATGTAACAAAAGAAAGGAGATAGAAGGATAAAATTTTTAACAAACAACAATGCCATTCTAAACTGAAGACAGAAAACACAAATTGAAGGAACAAGATGGTGAGAAATGGAAAAACAAAAATCTCTCTAAAGAGCTAGAATGTCTGTTAGTGTAATGGATTACACTTGCCAAATGGTTTGGCTTGGGACTTTCTTCTTTAATTTTAGACACCATGCTATTAATCATACTTTTAATATCATTCAATCCAAGCTGCAGATGGTCTTTTACCTTTCACTGCACACATTTCTTCATCTGGATGGAGTACGCCTCAAATCCTCTAGTGATAATTAATTTGAAACTAGCATGATGGAAGAAACTGGGAAGAAAACTAAAGGATGAGGCATACAGTAAGGTATTTTAGAGTGACACAAGCTTTCATCTTTCAAACTTCAGCCTTTCAATTTGGTTCTGGGAAGAAACAAAGAACTACTTTTGTGAAAGTATTTTATGGTAATAGCTTACTCAAGGTTTAGTGACAGTTAAAATAAGTCGACTGTGAAAGACCCAGGCCTGAATAGCACTTCTCAGGTTGGATGCAAGTAATCAGGTCCCTCTACAAAACTGACTGGAAACATGGTAGCTGTCTTACTGCTATATCTCTCTCAGTTTAGTGCATCTGATGATTCTATCGCAGCCTGTGGTGCTGCACTGCACAGCACTGATATGTGTAAGAACCAGGGAAACAAGTTTGGGCTGGATATAGAGTACTGCCACTGCTACAACAAAAACATTTTAAAAAGCTCGAGCTGTTGCCTAATAAAGTTGGATAATTGTTACCCAGTACATGGGGGAAAAGAAGCACAAAGGACAGAAGAAAACAAGAGTGACAAATGGAGGACTTGAAGACAGAATTATGGGCAGTTCTGAGCTCCACTGCTCTGCATGTCACTGGGAGTGCTATTCGACATGGAAATCATCTACCTGCATTGCTTTCCTCCTGCGCCCAAGCCATATGTCCTGCCCCACAGAGGAGTCTGAATGAGAGTACAGTTATCAGACTATAGAACAGAGGCATAATAAATGCATTCCTGATATTGAACACTTCTGGGGCTGACATCCTGTTCAGCCTTAAATGTGTTATTGCTCATGGGCTGCTCAGACTTAGAAACGACCCGGAATTAATAGAGGGCATTTATTGCTGTAAATGTTTGTCTTGCTGATTTAATCATTTCTAGGTTTGCAATTATGAAGAAACTTTTTTTTTTTTTTTAATTATTATTATTATTTTTTTTTTTACCAAGCAATTTGAAGCTTTTTTTTCTATCCTATGGCTCTATCTCTAGACCAACAAACACCTTGAAATCATTGTTTATGAACTTTATTTCTCTCAGAAAACAAAGCAAAAAATCCTTGCTAGTTTCTTTCTCTTGTTACTTTCTTTAGGACTGAACATTTCTTAGAGTTCCTCAGAATCTTTTGATATCTTATTTGGGCTACACTTGTAAAGACTACTCTACTTGGAGTGGCTAAAAGTGTATCTCTATTGTCCAGAGTACTTCACAAAGTTTGAAGCACTACTAGCACACTAGTAATAGACAAAAGAGGAAAATAACACAGACCCTAACAGCATAGAGGAAAGAAAAAAATATGACTCAATTTACTTGAAGGTCATTAACTACTGTTACAGTAAAGTGTAGCAAGAAACATAACACATTCTAGTGCACAGATCTTAACTAATAGCGTCAATTTTCATGTAGTCATATTTGATTATTTTTACTTGATATACTTAAAACATCAGAAGAGAGAACACAATAAAACTAATCAAAATGTCACAAGTACAGATGCTTTGAAGCTCAACTTAATTTGCCTGATTGGTATTTCTACTATGATATCCAACAAATAAGAGCATTTATTTAGTCAGAGGAGCATAGTCATTTGAAAGTGAGTTGATGGAAATACTTTACAGTACATCTTCATCATCACATGGATCTTCAACAATAACTGGGATGGATTCCCAGATATTGTTTTCAAATTCCATGAGAAGCTTAAGTGTACATTAATTATTGAATGTACCTTAAATGATAGAATTACTACGAAAACAGGAATATATATAGAAGAGAGTCTGACATGATTCTTTATGTGAAGTTGATGATTTTTTTCTAGACCTATAAGCAACTCTTTCCCTTTTCTCTTTCTTCAGTGCCATATTATAGCACTGACAAAGGACTTCACAACTGAATCTAGTACATTGGTGATAAAACATTAGCAAAGCCTTATTCAGCTAGCTATCTTATTTGCTGGTGATTAATATTTGCATTAGCATCGAGGAGACTGTAAAGAACAGACTGTATGGAATCTCCTGTATCACCCGTGAGAAAAAATAGCAGAATACTGGTGGTTGCAAATATAGATGAATATTTTATTTTCCATCTACTTTTTTCCTTTACCTTCACTAAGTTAAAGACAATAGATAAATTATATTACTGATAGAAAATCATAGAGTCACAGAATGGATTGGACTGGAAGGTACACTAAAGACCACCTAGCTCCAAACCCCTGCCGTGGGCAGGGTTGCCACCCTTCAGATCAGGATGCCCAGGGCCCCACCCAACTTGATTTGAATACCTCCCATGATGCAGCATCCACAATTTCTCTGGGCAACCTGTGCCTGTGCCTCACTGCACACTGAGTGAAAAATTTCCATGTGATATCTAACCCCAATCTTTGCTCTTTTAGTTTAAAACCATTCTTCCCTGCCTGTCATTATCAGACTATGTACAATGTCTGTCCCTCTTCCAATTACGTGTTTCTTTTAAGTATTGGAAGGTTGGAAGGCTGCAATGAGATATCCATGGAACCTTCTCCAACCTAACTAAGTCCAGCTCCCTTGGCTTCTCATCATAGGAGAGGTGCTTCAGCCCTCTGTTCATCTTCATGGTCATCCTCTGGACTCACTTCAACAGCTTCAAGTCTTTCTAGTGCTGCAGGCCCCCGGTCTGGACACAGTACTCCAGATGGGCTTTACACAGGCAGAGCAGAGAGGGACAGTCACCTCCCTTACCCTGCTAGCCATTCCTCTGTTGGTGCAGTCCAAAATATTGTTGGCCTTCTGGGCTGCAAGCTGCCAAGAATTAATTTGATTAAGAAATATTTTAGCTGTCTTACTCTCATTCTCTAATTTGTAACCATCAGCTGTTCACTGGTTGAATTGACTGCCGTGAGCAGATTATAGCAGCAAAAGGAGGTTGGTTGGCTGAATAAGAACAAATAGCTCAATGAATCCAATCTTCAGAGTTCTCTTAAGAAAGTGAAAACAAAAGTTTTCACTTATACACATATACAATGCTTGTCTCTCTTCTGATTAGGTGTTTCTTTTAAGTATCGAAAGGTTGGAAGCTGCAATGGAAAAGTTTTCACCTCCCAGTGTGTGAATAAAAGTCATGTTTGTTGCCTGAACCATACAATTTCTCCCAGTTGTATAAAGTGCTCACAAGAAGCCATCCACCATTTAAACTCTGGTTTGAGGACAAATGGCTTTTAGCAAAAGATGATTTTTTTACATCATCATCTATGACATATATCCGTTACAGAGGTTAAGGAATAGCAGACTTCCAATGCTACTGATAACACTGAGAGAACAAGGCATATTATCTGTAGAAAGTACATGTTTTATTGTACCAGAAGCTTTTTATTTTCATACAGTAATATTTTCAGTGACATTTACACAGTGTTATACATTCATAGCTATATGAAGCAACAATGCAAAGCATATTAAGTAAGCTTTCTCAGAAGCTGAAGAGAGATTTCCACTGAAACTGAATGAATGAAAGAATATAATTCATGTACATTTTTTGAAAATTTCAGATCATACAAAGCATTTTACAGATGTGCACATTAACTGGAATTGCTCTGCTTTATATTGACTTCTTTTTATATGAAATACGAATAGTTTTGAAATAATTGTGATGACATAGTAATATGATTCTACGTGTTATGCATAGATTTTGTCATGTGTAAGACGTTTTATATTACTATTTTTCATTATAATATCACTATAATTTAATATTTATGTAATGTCATTTCTGTGGGTATTGTGGCTTTTATTACCCATATTAAACATCATGATACTCAGAAACAAATATCTGTTAAGAATTAATTTATCATCATGCTAACCTCAGATTTACAATTTGCTACACATTTTATATTCCAAGTCAAGTTACTTGTCCCAGGATTGAATTTGCTAACAGTGTCACATAAAATTCGATTTTGTTTAAATGTCACCTGAGCCAAACAATAGTATTTGGAAACCTCTTACAGACCTCAGCTCAAAAGAAAGCATAGGACTTTGCCATGATGCTAGCTGTCAGCTCCACAATACTTCATTGTACTAATTTTTTATGTCCTAGTTTGATTTTTCTTTTCCATTTTTAATTTGCCTTGTGCACGAATCATTGAGTTTGAAATACACTTGAAAAAAATCACTGAATTCACAGAAGCATTGAAGAAAGTAATAAAAACACTTTGGTTTTAAAAACTGTTGGAGCACTTAAATATTTAGAAAATTAAATTTTTGCTATTTTCAGTCTCTATTAAACATTAATTAACAGTAGATAGGAACTGTTTGAACAATAGTTTTGGCTATAACCTCTACTAGTGACTGTAGTTTCAACTAGGTAGTGTCATAGCTAGGACAGGTATGGTCCTGCAGTGATGAGTGTGAAAAATATCACGTATGGACAATATATGCATATCTGCACTCTGTGAAGGCTACTGCTATTAGAAGAAGTCCTCATACAAATCAATCTATGATCAGGGGGAAAAAAAAGTATGTATATGTATTTTTTTAAAAAAGGTAAAATGATTTATGTTAAGAGGCCATATCTAATTCTTTAAAATAAAAGACTGAAGTTACATCTGCCTGGTCTCTGAAAGATGATTTAAGCAAAGAAATGGTTTTGCTGATAGTATTAATGCTGTATTAATTGTATTTTTTCTAACCATGAAAATTTCAAGAATTTGTGCGAGCTGACAAGTTTCCATAAATGCCAGATGGAAGGTGAAACTGTTAGATCATGCTCAGAAAGAGTGCAAATGAAGACAGTTGGAAACATCTGACTTTAATTTTGCAACAAAGCATGGCTAAATTGCTTAATTGAGAAGTCACTGATTAAATATATTCCATTGGTGCACGTTACCAAGAATACACCAGAAAATTAAGTATATTCAGCCCCATGTTCTTCAATTATTAGTTAAAATTAAAAAGATATATCTCAACCAAAACTGTAGATTTATTCAGAAGTCTTTCCCTTTTTTATTCTATAATGGTGGTTTACTTTAGTAAAATTTATTTATGTTATTATAGGAATATGGACTATACTGTCTAGCTCAGCTGCTAGACAGAAGTAATTCATAAAGGCAGTAAGCCGGCTGCTTTTATTCATCTGTCTGCAACTCCTACATCACCATCCTCCCGAATGCTTTG
Source organism: Lagopus muta (assembly GCF_023343835.1). Lineage (NCBI taxonomy): Eukaryota > Metazoa > Chordata > Aves > Galliformes > Phasianidae > Lagopus > Lagopus muta. The sequence continues at coordinate 25,937,935 of NC_064435.1, forward strand.
ATCTTGTGGGTCTGAGCCGGCAGTGACACCATTAAGTATATGAAAAATTAGAACTAGGGTCATTGCTTTAAAGACATAATATCTCAGTGATAAGTTTCCTCTGTTTTGCTTACTTTAGCTGGGATGTAGATTTAGAGAACTTAAATTGTAGGTTTTTTGTCACCCTGCATGACCTCACACTCTCGTGATAGCTCTGTAGAAGTTACAGATATGATCCTCAAATAGCAAAAGTAAAAAGCAAAGAAAAAATGCCAGCATGATCTGACACGGTACCTCAGCTCATTAGAAAGAAGAATCACTGTATTTCTCTCCTCCAAAGCTGCTAAGGATTCTCACTGATCCTCTAAGATGGATGCTAGTTCAGCAACAGCTTTACAGCAACAACTTCTTTTGCAAAGCTCATATGGACAGTCAGCAGTGGGGAGAAGGGCTGGGTGGAAGAGGTAGTGAGAACCCCCTGTGAACCTCACAGGGAAAAGCACAGCCACTGTCAAATGATTTACCTAACTGCAAATTATTTGCAGAAAGTTCATTAATATAGTAATACATCTGGCAGTTGCCTCTCAGGGTCATTATAAAACCTGAAGTGATGATATTTCAGTCTAACTTGTTTAAAAGATCTAGCTTTCTTCTCAGACAACAAAGGCAGAAGTCTTGACTGCAGGAGCAAATTATTTGTCTTTATCCCACAACATTTTCAGATGAGCTTGGAAAAGATTTAACATAATAACTGAAGTACGAAAGTCAGCAGGTTTATTGTTAGCTTTATCTACATTTTCTTCATCTAGACCATTGGTAGCTGAAACTTTCTGGAAAATCTCTATGGGAAGAGGTTAAAAAAATAGATCCGTGATATATACATATATATTACTTGCTTCTTTTAAAGAAGACTTGCTTTTTTTAGCATATAATCCAATATAAGTTATAACCAAAATGGAGATATGAAGAATCAAATAAAATCAGGACAAAAAATAAGATTAACAGTGATGGTAAGAGAAAGTTTCATGTCAGTAACATAAATAAATATTTGAACAACACTCAACATATTTAAAATCAGCCAAGGCTTATTGGCTGCTATCCTATGAGATACCAAAACCTTCATATGTACTGGGCTTTCTTATTTTTATGGAGTAAAGCTGATTTTACTCTCATTTAATCTCTGGGTAATTTCACTGATTTTCACTGATTCACTGAAATCAGAAATGAGTCTTATGCTTCTTTTCCTACACAAAATTATTGCCACTCAACGTACTGTGAATGCTGGATACCCCCTTGCTTACAGTCTAGTTCCAGAGTAAGCTAAACTTTGAAACATCATAACTACTATAACTCGAATATTATAAGACTGCTTAAAAAGGGGAGGATTTAATATGATCAGTTCTTATGATTTTTCTTAACAGCCTGATAATCAGAGGATATGGGTCGTATTTTCAAGGTTCTAATGGTAAGTCTGAGGCTCATTTCTCACCACAGAGTTGATGAATAATACTTTTCAAGTATCTGAGGAAACCATGGAGATTTGTGCCTCCATTTTGTATAACATTAAATTAATTTTTTAACTTTGTGACTTTTTTTAATAAGCATTTCATGAACTCTACTGCATCTTCTGAATTTTTGGATGGTCTTGAATCTTACACAAAGTGCCTGCTCAGAAAGAAATAAAGGATTTAATGGGAGACCAGTAAGAGGGAGGATCAAAGGATCTCCTGCTAGAAGCTTTACTGCCTACTAACTCACTGCTTCTCTTGTGCAATGGCAGCTATCTGCATGAGCAGAAGACTGGACTACTGTAACTCTGGAAGCAGCTGTAGAGCCTTAAGGCTTGTTCACACATACTCTTCTGATTACAGATGTGCAGGCAAAAATACACCGTATTGTTCCAGCCTGCCTCCAGTTGCCTGTACTACCTTGTTGCCAACTGAGCTGCTTATGTGAAATCACCCTAATTGCTTTCAGTCCCAAACAAATGCTTGCAAAGACCAATGCTTTAAATTTCCCAGTATCATTTGAAATTCATCTTAGCAGGAAAGGTTCAGATGAGTTGCTGACTTCCAGTGGTGGTAACCTATGTGTAACAGGATAGTGGCAAAGAGCTGGCGAGGGAGTGAGAACAGAAACTTCAGCAGGCAGAGAAAAATGATGTGTCAACAGGCCTTGCTAAGCAGGGATTTCTCCACCTCTTTGAAGTTTGCTTCACCATCAGGCTCAGAGCTTGCCTCTATTACTTCATTTATGCCTTGTGATTTATCGTAGGTAAATAAATGTGGGGAGAAAAGGAGTAATTTTTCACATTTCTTTAATCAAAGATGAAACAAAACAAGTAGTTAAGTACATGTTTGTGTATGCCAATATGATAATATCTGGATCTGATAATATTCATCCTACAGAAATTTTCATCTGCTCTCACAGAAATGTTTTGTGGCTGAATTTTTTCATACATTTTTTTTCTTCTTTGTTTGGAAGATTTAATTTACTCCTACAAAATCTTCTATAGATATTCAATGTTTAAAGAAAGTAAAGCATGTTGTTTTGAATATACTTGGAAATGTAATGGAAGAAATACATTTTGAAATGAAGTAACAGGAATTCCAAACGTGAAACAGTACATGTAGCTCCAACAATGTATTAAAGACAGATGAGTTTAAAAATAATTGGTATTCTTCAGACTTATATGTGAATTCATTTAATGCATGTATCCTACAATTTGAACTGAGTTTAGCAGTGAAGAAACCTTGGCAGTCGTGAGTAGCAGGCTATACAATACTTTGCCTGTTCCTTCAAAAAGCCAATAATCTATCACATTTCTGTTTAGGAAGGTTTAAAGGATTTATTTTGACTATTTTACAAGACAGTGGTCTCCAAATAATTTGTATAGACATTGAATTCTCTCACAGGACCAATGCACAGACAATCAATAATTTTGTCAGGTGGCTAGCAGCCAGAACCAATTATGCTGCAATGCAGACATCTTCAGCCTCTTATAAAAAAGGAAATAGCTATAAAAACAGAAAGCTGAAAAGGTAAACAGAAGAATTCTTTTTACTAACATGATAACTTATTCCCTATTTTACTGGCTTTCACCTTCAGCAGTTTTTGTCTTGCTGATTGCAAATAATCAATACTCTGAAGTAAGCTGAAGAGATCTGGAATGCTTACAGTCTATCTAATATGGTTTTCTGTAACACTGATTTTGTCATTAATTCCTTCCCTCCCCCCAGCTTTCCTTTACCCTTCATTACCATCACATACATTAGCAATGACACAGGCATTCTCTCTGATGTTAAGGTTAAAATTCCCCATAACTTGCAAAACAAAATTAATTAATTTTGGCTGCACAGTCCCATGTCACTAATCACTCTGCTACAGACAAAACAGTAAAGATCAACAGGGCTCATTACAAATTCTTTCTTGCAATTAAAATCATCCAGGTTTCAGAAGTGTAATCTTGTCTGCCTGACTCATATGGCATGACTGTCATCTGAGATGTCATGTGGGTGGCACCGAGGACTCAAGACATCAAAAATATGTGATTCTCAGCTCAAGTAAATAGGACTTTACCCTGCAGTTGCTTTATTTGGGTGATTCTGGTACTGGCTGCTGAGATCTGTGCACAAGACATGGACTTTTACACAGCCATTTTTCCAAGGATGGAGTTAGACATGTCAGAGATTGAATTACTGTGTGTCAGTGGTAAGTTCAACAGGACTAGCACAAACCCCATGAGCCACAACCACACCACAGCTGCTGCTTGTTTCTTTGTTTTCTTTTGAGATGAATCCATCCCAGCCTTCTCAGAATTGTCATGCTCCAGTCCATCTCAAACAACCATAATTGGACTGAGCTCATTTGCTTACAGTTTCTGTTCACTTGTCTGTCCTTTGATATTTAAGATTATATTATCACCACACTTGTAAATTATAAATGTTCAGACTTTTCTTTCCACAGTATGATATCTTAGAAATAAAAAGTATCTATTGCTGAAAAACTAAATAAAAAAATCTTAATTTGAGACAAAACCAGATTATATAAGGGACACTTCTTTCTTGTCTGGTATAGCTGAGCAACCATAGATTCCTTTTAGTTTCAAAGCTTGATGGAGTGTTTCTTTTCACACAAACTGTTCTTTCCATCCAGACATACATCCTGAACTTCCATAGTTTCCAACTCAGCGTTCTCCACAAGATAGAAAAATCAACAGTATTTCACAACACTTCATGAGAGGAACATATAATCATCTGAAGTTAGGCAAGTTCATTTGTAAATAATATTATGTATATGTCATTTCATTTCCCATGGTGAACAACTAGATTCTCTGTGGTAAAGAGACTCTGTATGACTGAAGTATGGCTAGAGAATCTCAGGTTAAGAACAACTGGCAACCCTATCCACTGCAGGGGGATTTGGAACTCAGTGGTCTTTATAAGGTCCCTTCCAACCTAAGCCATTCTATCTTTCTGTGATTCCAGGCAGCCATTGTAAATTAATTCTTTGACTATGACTGATAGCTTTGCCGGAACAATGAACAGTCTTTAAACCAAAAGTGACAAATACTTGAACAATTACAACGTTAGAGATTTTTTGGATCATTTCCCAGTTTCATGAGCACTCTAGATTGTTGTCCAATCTTTACCTCTGGTTATTTCTTCCACACTTTCTTTCCTGCTCTTATCTTCTACAAAATTTTGATCTACTCCAGTTTTCTGATGAGCATGGGCATCATAACCTATGCATTCATTTCATTTATTCTGTTTTCCAAATATCTTTATTTATTTATTTATGAATATAAGATATTCAAGATGTAAGGTATTTAATATTAATCTTGTCGCCTGCTGTATTATTCTGTATTCAGATGACAGTGATATTTATTCTTACTTTTTGTTTTGAATATAAGTTTACATTACTTCACACGTTGTCACACATTTATCCTACCATATGTTAAAATTCAAACATACACCCATAATAACTAACAGAAAAAATGTAAAAAATGTATGACAATGATGTAAATATTAAAAATAAAAATAAAATAGTGAGGAAGATTTGCCTAGCTTTGAGAATTTAAGGAATATCAAAATTAACAATTTAAGCAAAGAGTTTTATGTCTTCAGATAACAAATGACAACTGGGCTCTACTGGACCTGATGGAAACTTGAAGAGGAACGATTGCAGAGGGTAAAGGACACAAAAAGAAAAAGGTTCATATCAGCCAATGCAGTGTTAATCATTGTGGCTGTCCTTGGATATTAGTATGTAATTCTATTAAACACTGAGGCGATGAGTAACATAATGACAAAGAAAAAAAAAGGAAAAGAGAGTGAAAGAGAGAAATAATTGTCCAGAACTTTATAGTAGATAGGACTCCATCTTTGGTGTGGACTTCACCAAAGCTTTTAATCAGACTCCAGGTGTTACAGAAGGAGAAAACTAAGCACAGGCAGGGACATCATGTTTTCCAGTCCTAAGCAAAGCCAATATATCACTTCAGCTCTCTGTGCAGATGTCCTAATGAGAAGGCAGAGCTAGCTAATGCTGTGGGAAAATATGGCTCAACCACAGGTGAGACTGTGATTTTGTGTACATGCTGGAAGGAGAAGCATTTTTCATATCCCTGAGAAGCAATGAGTAGCAGCCTTCTGCAGTGTTTCATGCGCTATATTGCTTGAGGCCTCTAAATCCTTCAACACAATGAAGCCAGTAATGGGGACAAAAGTAACAGAACAAAGAAAAAACAGACAAACTGCTTTATCACATGCTGCATGTGGATGACTGACCCATCCTGAGGTAAGAGTTTTCATCATCCAGATGTAAATTAAAGATGTGAAACTCTTCAGGAGTGACAAACATTCTCGGGCCAGCGATCTGAATGCTGCTAATGGTGGTGCTGCATGCATCCTCATAAACGTAAAGAATTACTGCAAGATCAGGGACAATAAATCCTCTAAAACAGCTCCCAGTGAAAATATTACTGCATAATCCAGGTTAAGAGTACACTGTACAACAGTATGTTTTAATGATCAAATAAATTCCCAGACTACTTACATATTCTTGAGAGCCTTTTACCCCATACTGGTACATGTTCATAATACACTCTTGTAATAGGTCTGTTTTGAAATGAGCTTCTAATAGGTATAGGCCTGTTTCATGTTATGCAAGACTATTTTAGTTGTATGCTGAAAAATAATAGACAATGAGGGTTGTGATCCTGAAGGAAGGTGAGATAGTATCCTATAGTTTGTTCTTTGAGGAAAAAAAATTGAAAAAATCTAAGGAATCTGATGACATGGAAATAAACTGCACTGTGTATTCAGGGTATTTTTGTGAATCTTCTTTTATACTCACCTGTTTCGTTGGTTGTTACAATAAAAATTTAAGTTCTGCTCCACACAAACTGTAATTCACTATAGAAATGTTCTTTTATGACATAGCACAGTGACATGAAACCTTTTCAACTATATGGAAATTAAACATGAATCAAAATGCTTTCTGTTATGTTAACATAACAATAACAGAAAAACATAACAAGCAATGTGACAGGAAATTCAAAGGAATTTTACTGTGTAGCTAATAACCAACTTGATTTTGGCAGTTCTCATTCAGATTTTGTGTATGCATTTAAGATGTATAATTCTTAGACAGAAGATTAATCAGAGGTTCTTCAGATGTGGAAGTTTATCACTGTGTCAAAAAGCAGAGATGAACTGTATGTGGCACTGACTGAGTTAAGCATAATGGAAAGGAGAGTTTAGTCTTCACTTTTATGGATCACAGTCACAATGGTATAATTCCAATTTGTAGATGTATTAGTTGTAAGAAGATTAGATTTCCTATCTTGAGCTAATGGTTTAGCTATATGATGTGCTCCACTTTAAGTAGCTCTGGTTCCAGTCCATCAATTCCTCCCATCCTATTAATATTTAAATTCAATAACTATTTTAATACTATTGATTCTTAAACTTTCCATATTTTAAATTGAGTCCCTTGTGAAGATTTAAATTACATCCTTTCCTTTCTCCATTTTTCATTCCAAGCTAATACTTCCATGGGAAGATATGAGAGAGGAAATAGATGCATTTGATGACGAGATATTTGTAGATGGAATTCCTTGTAAGTACAAGAATGAAATACAAAATAATTACCCATCATTATTTTTATGCATTATTAGCACTATAAAATATCTATTTTTGCAACTACTAGATAGATGTAATTTGCTTCAAATGTTTAGGTATCTTAAAGGGAAGTTGAATAATAAAACGAGTCTGTCAAAAACTCTTGAGAGAATAAGGAGCCTCGTTCTTCAGATACTTATCTTTAAGTCCACCAATATTCTTAAAAGCCATATAATTCAAGAGAAATGTGATTACTCATACATATTTCATGTTCTTTTAGCATTATTTTAGTTTTTAAATCTTTGAGATTTACTTACTCTTACTTCTCCAATTATATAAAATTAGATTTAGTAGCAGGGAAACCAAATCAGATTAAATAAATATCAGTTAGTTTTTATCTCACTCTTAAGCTAAATCCTTCTGAAGATGCAAAAAAAACAAACAAAAAAACAAACAAAAAAACCCATTTTCTTCTGCTTCCTAAATACATTTCATTTCACATGCTTAATAATAAGTGGGCCATGCCAAAGCATTTTTTAATCTTGCTGTTGAATATACATAATTTAAGAAAACAACGTTTTTACTTTGATTTTTATATACTGTCACCCAAGAAGCCATTAATCAGATAGATAACAAATATGAAGTGGTTGTTCATGACAAATTTGTTTACACAGGTTGAAAAATAACAATATGCCATAGTTTTTTTCTTTATTCCAAACAAAAGAATAATCTTCGTTTACACAAATTATATAGACAAAACACGAGGGCTGCTCCAAAAATAATGCCTCCTATTTTATTATTTATTGTTTATATTTGACCCACAACATCAGAGGCAGATGTTGGTGGCCTAGCAGTCAGAACCTTCCTGTCAATATTCCATTATATTTTGTTATCATGTGACAGATGGTAGCAGAGGGGCAGTCTAACAAAATTGCATCTGACATGGAATTGCATATGAAGCAAAGGTGTGTCATTGAATTACTCCATGCAGAAATATAGCACCCACTGACACTCATCAATATTTCCTGAGCAGGAACCAAACAGTGGATGCTGGCACAGAGAGATGGTGGGTGATGCATTTTTGCAGTGGTGACAGCAATTTGAAAGGTAAGCCATAATCTGGATGGCCATGCAGATTTTTCTGAGCATGGCATGCAGACTCTTTTTCAACACTGGTAAAACATACAGCTGATGCTGTTGACTGTGTTGAAAAATAGTGTTTTGTAGTTGAGAATTTTTTCTATCAAATAGTTTTATTGTGCTTTTTGTACCTGTTGTAGTAGTTTCCATGGAAATAAATAGGATGCATTACTTTCAGAATGAACTATGTACTTATTTAAAATAATATTAGAATTCCAAAGTCAAGGACACAAAGGCTGGAAAACACAGCCTTGCTTTTTCCTTCTTGAGCAGTCAATTTATCCTGTGGGCCATAATTCTGTATTCTATATTTATTAGTTCTATATTCTATATTCTATATACAACTCATCCAGAGCATTATTATGCCCACAACTGTAACTGATAAGCACTAGCAGTCATCATTCCAGTACCTCCTGCCTATGCATTAATACCATGTTCCAGCACTCTGGATCTAAAATTGAAATTCTGTACCTGCAGATTTTCACTAGAAATGTGAAACGGATTCAGGCACAAAACTCTGTTAAGTATGTTTTCATGGCTGCACACAGGAAGATTTCCTCATTTTTATGAAATCTTTGTGACTTTTTTTAAAGACTCTCAAGCAAAGCATGAGAGAGTACAGATATGTTCTGGCTTGCTGAGTGAAATGACCCAAAATGGATTGCAGGAGTCAGCCCATTGAAATGATCTGGCTTGTGACTTTGATATGTAATAAAATGTAGGTCTCCACAAGGGCAGATGCAGAGTATGATATCCAGCAGCTATACAAACAGGGAAGATTTGCTGTTCCCCTTGGCATTTTGTTAGGCCTTCCAGAGGGTCAGAGGCATCAAGCTGACCTGTGTCTGAAAGCCTGGTATATGCAAGTTTTCAGACACTCTCAACTGCTTCTTGAAAGAGTCAAGTTACTTTTTTCTTCAACGGTAGAGTCACTTTCATCCTAATTGGAGACAGTGTGAACGTTTGGTAAATTAAGAAGGCCTGTGCTGTTTAGACAGACTGCTCCAAGCACTTCAGTGAGACTGTGCTGAATTAGTTTTGGCTGGCTGTGGTTCTAAAAGAACATTCAGAGACAGAATCATTTTTTTAGCTCCAAGCTACTACGTATAATTTATGCTTTTAATTTCAAATTCAAAAATGTGGTAGGAGAGGTGGGGGGAAGCTGAAGCAAAAAGTGCGTGTATGTGTGTTGGGGGGGAATTACTTGTCAAAATATCCAAATCAAGGATATTGATCTGGCATATATTGTGACATGCCTTTTATATTCTGAAATGTAAATGATTACAAAATGCCAGTTTTCCCTTTAATTTAAATGGAAGAGGATGGATGTCAGGGGGAAGTTCTTCAAACAGAGAGAGATGAGGTGCTTGCACCCTCCATCCCTTATGGTGTTCAAGGCCATGTTGGATGGGGCCCTGGGCAACCTAATCTACTACCAGATGTGGAGTTTGGTGGCCCTGCCTGTGGCAGAGAGGTTGGAACTTGATGATCCTTGGGGTCCCTCCCAACCCAAGCCATTTTATGATTCCATGATTCTATGATTCTATGATTCTATGAAGATAAAAGTTTCAGCTTGTATCTCATTTTGTTGCTGGGGAATTTTTCTTGCAAGTACTACACACACAGATATTAAAAGGACATAGGTGACTTTCCATCTAAAGTCTTGTTTTCAGCAGGGACATAGGCGCTGGGATGAAATCCTTGTCAAACTGAAGTCAAATGCAAAACTCTCAGTGGAAGCTGTCTTATTCCATGAGAAACTAAGGAGTTTTTAAAAGGAAGGAGCCTTAGAGTCCTAACGGTTAGAAAGTGCTTAGGTTAGATTTAACTTTCTGTGAAGTGAGATGGATTTAGTCCTGCTTTCCACACAAGCTGATCTAATCTCATATTTCATACAGAGTTATTATTGCACAGATGGAAATTAAGCAAATTGTATGCTATATCGTTATCTGACATCTGATGGATGTATATCAGGATTCCTATATGCTCTTAGCACACTCCATATATGTTCCTTCTTTGGGAGTCTGAATCTCAGCTGATTATAAGAAAAAAAAGCTACTTTTTAGCTCTCAGTTGTACACATTTTATACATTGAGACCTAATTAGAGATCACTATAAAAGAATTGAAGTGCATAAGATTTACAGCTGAGAAGACTGAGGTACAGGAGTGAAAGATAAAAGTCTTGAAACATTACAGCAACACTGGGATGAGAACAGAAATTGTTGGATTTCAGCATTAGATTTATCCATTAGACCATATCACATCCCACCTTCTGTATATGAATATTTCTTCTCCATTGTTTAGCTGGAATTACAGACACAAATCTTCTATGCACTGATGAGAGAAAAGTCTTTCTTTCATCTTAGTGAATGCACATCTGGTATCTCTTATTCAAACAGATTGGTTCTTATTTTAAAGACTCATTATATAGCATTATATAAGAAAGTGTTTTGAGCCTTGAGTTATATTTCTGTGTGCTGGAGCATGCAACAAATACTATAACAACATGAAATATTAACAGGAAATTTTCTGACATTTTTTCCTTTTCAAAAAAGCATTTTTCAATTTTTTCTCATGACTTTTTCCCTCTTAAAAATTCAAAAGCAGTCATTTTTGATGTGAAGATATACCTTACTACAGGAGAATTAGCAGTTCATATTTTCTGGCTAATACTATTAAGTATCTGATTTGATTGGTCCTAATTACAACTCAGTATCAGTTGTGATTAGTTTACATCCTAACTATCTTTAATAGAGTAGCAAACAGCTACAAACTTTGGATATGTGGAACAATATTTTAACTTGAAAGTAATTTTCCCAAACTCTCAGATCTTTTTTCTCTCAGTAGTTCTCATTCATTTTTTTTTTTTTTTTTTAATTTTCTTCATAATGTCCTACATTCCTTGACCATTTTATTGGATCACAGCTGGACAAGTAATATAAGAGCTGCTCCATAAGAAGTCTACTTCAAAGTATAAAATTCCCATCAACTTTTGTTGGCCTGAGATCAGACATTACAACCATGTTTTCAAGCTAAACACGGACAAGCAGAAGCCTGTGTTACTGCTGCATTCCCCAGTGTCGGTTGGATGCCCAGACAAAATATCTTGGAAGATTCTCAGTGCTCAAGTTTGGTTCGCTGGCCACAACCTAACAAGATCTTCAGACGTACATAAAATGCTCTGGTGGCTAACCGCATATTTAAAATTAACTTTGAGCTTACGCACTGTCCTGGAACAAGGCCTATCTTTAGTAAGGTAATGATTGTTTCTACTTTCAATGTTGTTTCCTTAGAGTCTTTGATATAAAGAAAAAATGGTCTTTACCAAGCAGAGATTTAAATTAGATACATTAATCTCCTGATTTATTTGCATCTGCTTCTGAAGATTCCTCTGTGAAGTACATGTATGAAGCCTTGACGGATTATGATACCAATGCTGATATCCTGAAGTACACATCTTTTACCATAGTGTCCTGTAAGATCTTTGTTTTAACAATCTGGCTGAAAAACTGCGTATGAGGTTGGAGAGCAAGAAAAAGCCTCAGTTGCACTCTGAGAATTACATTTATGTGTGACTGTCTCCAGCTGTGGCTCTTCTAAAATAATTTCCAGAGATTAGTGGCACTTGCTCAGTGTGTTTGTGTGTGTGGCCTTTATCATTCACGCAGACTTGTGTTCCTGTTTTTGCCTACACACAGAAAAATGGTTAGGTGTTTTTTTTTTGTTGTTTTTTTTTTTTTTTTTCCAAATTGATGTGTTCTTAATATAGTTGTCATTACTTTAAATGACTTCACAATAATTTTGCATTGTGCGGCAGGAAGCAGAAAGCAGGCCTGAAAAGAACACTGGATGAAAAGCAGATGAATGAAAGCTTCAGTGCTGCTTTTCTAAAGGTGGAACAAAGCTTCTTATTCTGAACAAGTTAAACCATCACATCAGTTAATTTTATTTTAATTTTATTTTAAATTCTGAAGAAAACAAAAAACAAAAAAAAAAAACAAAAATTAAAAAAAAACAAAAAACACCCAACAATAAACAAAACAAACAGTGGAAAAAAGCCCAACAACGTATTTTAATGGATCTATGATAGCTCTGTGAAAGCTAAACCTATGTATACAAGAAGGAAATAATGCTGTGTTGCTGAGAACCAGGAATTCTTGTCCTGATAGTGGATATAGCATGTCCTACCTGCACTGCTGGGATGCTTGCATTCCAAGGTATCCTGGAGCAAAGAAGCCATTCCATAATCTATTTCCATTAGAAATAAAAATTATACTGAGTCCTTTTCTCATTCTCTACGGCTTGTTTCCAACTTCTTTGCTGCAATTCATTGATTTGCTGCCTGCATGATACAACTGCCTGTGTTGGGTCATGCCACAAACGAAATGAGTCATCTAACCCAAAAATTGACCTCCAAAAATACTTGATTTAACTTGGGATCTCAAATTAAATCACTGATCTGATTTACAAGTCCTTCTACAGGAAGGGGACTGAAAGACAGAAGTGGACAGGCATGACTTCCTGAAAGTGGGAAAGTGGGTATGGGCAAGAATTAATTAATTAAGAACTTAACACATTTCAGGACACAAGCAATAAAAAAACAGAATTCTAATGTTTTTTGTTCAGCATTTTGGGATCACTTTCTAAAAGCGACAGTTGTAAGAAGACAACTTTTAGACTATATGAACTCACCTTTCTCACTTTTCTTTCCTCTTGTTTAAATGTTATGCTTTAGAAAAATGCAGAAACAATCAAATTAATTATATATTGATATAATAACTGTTCCTTCTGATATATAACTTATGAAGCATTTAACAAAATTAAGGATTTGTTCCAATAAGTTAGAAATCATCTGTGCTAAAAAAAAAAAAAGTATTTTGAATGCTATGACACAAAACTGAAGAATCTCTTCAAGTACATTTATGCTATGAAATGTGTCAAATGGATTGCTGAAGGCAAGAGACAACAGAGATAAGAAGTCTGTATGCTGACTTTTTCAACGGATACTTATTTTTTTTCTTAAAATCCTGACATAGAAACATAGAATCTTTAGAGTTGTAAGAGATCTCTGAAGGCTATCTAGTCCAACCAGCTCCTCTGCAATGAACAGGGTCACCACAGCTAGATCAGGTTGCCCAGAGCCTTATCCAGCCTCACTTTGAAAGTCTCCAGGGACTGGGAATCAACCATGTCTCCAGCCAACCTGATCCAGTGCCTTACCATTCTCACTGTAAAAGATTTTTTCCTTATAATTAACTGAAATCTATGCTCTTTGAGCTTAAAGCTATTTCCCCTTGTTGTGTCACCACAGACCCTGCTAGTGTCTGTTCTCCTCTTTCCGGTACCTCCCCTTTAGATACTGATAGGCCTCTATCAGGTCACCTTACAGTCTTCTCCAGGCTGAACAGCCCCAGCTCTCTTAGCCTGTCCTTGTACATGAGGAGCTCAATCCTTTCATCCCCCAAATTGTCTTTATTGGTAGTGGATGTTGCCACAACTCAGGTGCAAGATCTTGCATTTGGATTTGATGAACCTCATGAAGTGTACCTGGTCCCCACTGCTTGAGATTGTCCAGGTCTTTCTGGATGGCATCTCATTCTTCAGATGTGCTGACCACACCCCATCAGCAAACTTGCTCCACCCTACTGTCAATGTCATTGATAAAGATATTAAAAGTATAGGTCCCAGCATGACCCCTGGGGAACACCTCACATCATTGTTCTTCATCCAGACACTGAGCCATTGACCAGCACATGCTTTTCCTGTGTTTTCCTGAGGTACAAAATGCTTAGAGGGATGATAATAAAGGACATAAACAGTGAGTTCAAGAATAAATGTTGACACAATTGTTGTTGAATGAAATGAGGTGCAATTAGAGAACAGTTTTCAAAATATTGCTTCTTAGAACAAGAATCAGGGGGCACAATTACTTTTGAAGTATACCCTCAACACTGATAAATGTGAGAGGTTAACAGAGGTAGAGACTTGCTCTATAGGAATATCCTATTGCTGAATTTAATCTTTCTTTCTTCCAGTTTTTTGTTTGTTTGTTTGTTTGTTTGTTTTCAATTTTGGACTTAATATTATCATAAGAAAACAACATTTGTGCACTCATACATGTAAGGAGTTTTTATTCTTAATTTAATCTGATGAGAGAAGATAATCCAGAATGAAATGACAGGTATTGTATATTTTAATTCCTTTAAGAACAGCAGCTCAATATTCATTAGCATGCAGGCATCTTTTTTAGGCTCTGCCACCCAAAATGTGTCACAGCACTTTGTTTCTTCCTCAGTCAGTAAGGGCAGATAGCAGGGATGACAGTATCAGCTGGTCAGTCAGTGGGGAAGATGTTCTCTTCATAGGTGTAAATGACAGTTTCAAGGACAAAAAGAGGTGCCAAGCAGATGGACTCTGGCTGCCGGCAGTGCCCTGAGTAGGCTGCAGAAGTAGGGCAGTACAAAGGGCATGAACACTAATTGGGTCTCCATAGAGTAACCAAATTTTCTCATCCAGGGAGCTTCCTGTAGCCTTATCATCTGCTCACCAAACTATCATCAGAACGAAAGCTCAGCTTCGTGTTTTGTTGTTGTTATTTTGTTTTTCTTTATATAATTACTAAATGAATAATTGATTAGTCATACAGTGACCTCTCCCATAGAAAATGCAAGTGCTTCCTAAGTACATATAGGGCTATAGCTTAAGATTGCAATGTTGTCCTCTGGATGCAGGAATGTTGAGCAAAGAGGACCAGATGGTTTACCCTAATTTGGATCCCCTCCTTGGACTCCATCCTAACTCAAACCTCTGCTCAAATTAATCACATATTTTCTCTGGGAATTTTCTATCAGTCAGTTCAGAAACATTGCTTCTCTGTTTTCTTTTCAAAATGTCTGTTGCTTGGCTAACGAAATACCTGAGCATACTTTCTGAAGAGTGTGTGTGCATACTTCTTAGTGAATAGCTTTTTTCAGCTGTTTTCACCTCGTTCTGTTTAGAAGCCATCTGTGAACAGATTAAGAGAGTCTCAGTGGCACTTTTTACATTAAAGTACTGCAGCACTCCTTTTTTTGAGAACATTTCCATGACTACTGATAATGCCATACCACTTTCTGCCTTGTCAGAATCTGTCACTATCTGTACAACCAGCACTCTAAACATCAAGATGATTTGCAACCAATTTACAGAAAATCTCAAAATGTCTTCTACAGTAATCTCTGCCACTGGAAAAATGCCATTTTGCAAGAGACAGCTTCATATTTATCAAGCTTTATAATACTTATATATAATAGATTGTACATAAAACTACAATAGCTCACAATCTTAAGATCAGGGAAGAGCCTCCTAGAAAGGAGTAAATTATTAAAGCCTTGATAAAATCTACGTTAATTGAAACATACTTGTGCTACATTTTGTTCACCTCAATGGAGCCCCCAGTAGTTAACCAGACTAAAGCACTTCAATTGAAACAAAGGTGTGACATCTAAATTACATAAATTATTCTCTTGTTAATCTGGCATCAATATACAATTAAGGATATGTCTATTAAAAGAACTAGTTAATTTCCTGAGTAGCTGGCAGTACTTTTGCTGCTCAAGCCTAAAAAGGACAACAATTATGTGTAATGGAATATATTTAATCTCTGTCAACATCCTCAATAATTCAAGTCAGAAAGGTCCACTATAGTAAGAGCATAAGAACAACTATTTTGGGCTGGACCGACCATGTATCTATCTCAGTATCCTGATTATTACAATGGTCAAAAGCAAATGCTTGTACTAAGAATAGAATTAAGAAAAAAAGTCAAAGATGCAATATAATTTTTCCCTCATATGCCTTTTTTTCATTCCATGAATCTACAGAGAAGTCCTACAGATGAAGTTACAGATCATCTCTACATGACATGCCAATTCGCAATGCCATGCTGCCCAATACCTACATATTTTAACAGCTGCAAGTTCTTTTCTGTTTTAACAAAGTTTAAAATACAGCTAAACATATTTCTTAAAAATATTTAGTGCTGCAGTGCTTCAGCCTCTTTTGATGTCCAAAGCCAACTGATAAAATGCCATGATTCAGCCCTTATATTTACTTCAAAACAGACGGCATATCCTAGAGCAAGAATGGACTTATGGTGTGACTCATTCCAAGCATAGCCATCTTCACAGATGATCATAATTCAGATGATTCTCTCTCCTTGTTTTGTATACTTTACCTTTGTTCTATATCCTAAAGATTTCTGATTCTGTTGAACTTGCTCCGGACAATGTCTGATAACTTACAAAAGCTCTTAGATCCAGACTGCCAGCTCCTAATACACTTAGGAGTTAAATACACTCTTGTAGAACTTTTTTTTTTTTTTGTAGAACTCTTGTAGTTCTTTTTCAGATTTTTAAATTGGAATGGAAAATTCATAATTTCAGTTTGCCACAAAGCACTATCTGTCCGTTTCCCCTGATATATCTAACATATCCCCTGTATCTATATCTAATATATCCCCTGATATATCTAATAATGATTTAGTTAACTTTGCTTATTTCTCTGATTAAATACTTTCCGTTCTGCACAATTTCTACTGAGTAATATACTAGCACTTGTTTGTGGTTCCTGTTCTTGCACTTTAAAAATCTTTTATGTTCTCTTTGTCTTTTGTCTTCTCCTTTTGTTTCTCTTCTCAATTTTCTACTTTTATTATATATATATACATTTTTACAGTCACATCAACTTACTTTCTTTTCCTCATTCCCCTTTAAAAATGAAGCTTGGCAGGGCACAGGGAAGAGAATTAGAACTATTAATTTTTCTTATCCTCCGAACAGGATGACTACATACAAACCACTTATTTGCAGTGGTCCCGGTCCATCATTAACATCCGTACTGTGTCAGGGAATTGTAAGGAAAAGTGCTGGTTTGTGCAGGCCAAAACCACATCAGAGATTGTTCTAAACATTTGGGGGTTTGGACAATTGTGTTCCAGTGAAAAATTTCCCATCATTTACAAGTACAAGTAAATGGTACTACTTTTTTTAACATAATATATCTCTTTGGTCCTTAAATACATTGTAACAAGTGATTTCACAGTCCTAATTTTTCAACAAAATTTCAGTGAAATCGCATAAGTAAAAATCACCTAAAAGTTAACTAACAATATAATATTCTTTATTACATGATTTCTATTTTGCTCTTCCTAAAGTGCTTTGATTCATTTTCTTCTCGATCTCCTGGTCCTTATATAAGAGGTTATTATTTTTTAAACTTGTTTTTTATTCTCTCATCTTATTGATAATTTAACACTCTCCTGACCAATTTTTCTAGGGATCCTAGTTTTTCTTTCACTGAGACAAAGAATCTTCATTGATATTTAAATATTTTTCATCTTAATCCAAGTAATCTTAGTAGTCTTTAAATTGAAAACTTTTGATGCGGAAGAGACAGGATGCCCAGGAACTCAGAGCCCCATGGACACAGCAGGTCTGAGCCCAGATTCAGTACAGGCATAAAGCATATAAATTACATTACAAGCACAAAGAAGAAAAACTTTCATGGAACTTCTTGCAGTCACTCTGGTTATAATCAGCATCTAATCTAATCTGACTAAAAGCTTTTCTGATTAGGGGGCATATTCATATGAGAAGCCATAATTAAGAAGAGCAACAGGGGGAACTATTGCTGTCTGGCATATGAGATCCCTTGTGGATAGCAAAAGCATTAGCAAAACAATTTGGGGCTTTTAGCAAAACACTCACTGCTGTCACAGCAATGTTTTTCACTAGGAGTCTACATACAAATTTGTCAGCAGTAATATTAATGTCTTGTTTTTTCTGCTCCTTTAAAAATGCATAGTATGCAATGTTCAGTCGTTTTACTTGTACTTAAACAGAACCCTTATATGTAAACAGTGAATTTACTGCCTATATTATAATAATAACCAAAACAGCCAGTATCCCACAAAATGTGGAAATACCAACAGCAACAACAACAACAAAAAAACAACAGACAATGAGAGATCTCAACAGAAAATGAATGGATGAAAAAAATGAGTGTATAATAGAGAGAATTCCATTGAAAAGAGGAAATGAAATGACTGGCCATTCCACATATATCTGGCAACCACAACTCACCATTAGAAGTCAACTTTGATTTGCAAGTATTATTTGGAGTCATCTGAGAGCCAGTAGTCAGTTATGCTATTTATAGAGAAGGACTATGGCAGCTCAGATATCATTGCCTTACATTCACTAACTAAAATGTCACCTTCTTTGTTCAGTTATATCAATGGCAAAAACTAAACTGGAGTTTAACATCAAGAAGACACTTTCGATCCATTTTGGTAAACTAGGATTCTGCAACATATCTCTTTATCTGGTTCTGACAAGATACCCAGGGGTTTTGCCCTTCCATTCTGACAAGGTCTTTTGTCTTGATTCAGTTATTCCTGGAAGAAAGGAGAAGGGAGGGAGAGAGAGAGAGGCACAAATAGCTTTCGTTATGTGATTGGCCACAGAACAATCGATTAAAAAGGGGTTTCTTTTTCAATTTTAAAGGCTTTGATGATCTACTAAGGGATTTTCCTATCTCCAACATTTATTACACGGAGAGCTCTTTAAATATCAACATTTCCACAGGGAAGAGCGAAAGTAATGTTCATCCATTTTTTCAGGTCTGGAAATGTGGTATTTTTCATCATCTGTCTCCAACATGCTCTTCAAATAAATAGGAATCATCAGTCACTTCACTAGGTATAGCAAGTCTTTCCTGATATCAGTGAGTTTATGATGACAAAAAAAAAAAAAAAAAAAAGTCTAAGCAGAGGTGAGGTGAGATATTTAGAAAAAGAATTAAGCTATTAATACTTTAGTATTAACTCCTTGCCTCCTTGCCATCTGGTAGACTAACCTGTCATGTCATGATGACGGACATGGCTAGGCTGTGTCAGATCATGAAACAGTGAATCAGGAAAAATAGAAAGGCCTATTCAGCTATCTTTTCCACTTGATATCTTGAGAAGAATGCCTAATCTATATGACTGAAATGAAATAGATATGATGATCACAGTATCATTATTGCATGATTTCTTCATTTTATGTCAGATAGCATTTTAGACTTTTTGTGTACATGCTATTAAGAAGAAATCTAGATTGAACTACAGTTCACCTCATTTAGTTTTCTCTCAGTTAGAACATGGAGGATTTTACAGTAAAAGAGAATTACGTTTCCAGATCGTGAACTTTGTGGTTTCTCTGAGTACTGCTTCCAAATGTCACATATACAAGAGAGATTAAAATATACAAAGCTCAAGACCAACATTTTTCTTTGCAGATCTTGCATTTAACTATTAACTTCCATGACTTGATCTCTTTGAAAAGGCATTTAATTCTTACGCAAAGTGAGAAAGAAAGAAGTAGTCTGAAAAAGTTTTGAAAAATTTTCAATATCATATTCTTCACATAGAGTGAGGGATGTTGGAAGTAGTGATGGAATGGTAGTAAACTGACAGGAAACCATTTCTGCTTCTTTGTTTCTCAGCCTTGGTTTTAATAAAAGCCATGGATTGTCGTATACTATTTCACTCCCTGGAAGAGCTTCATAAGGAACCCTCAGAAAATTGAGAACAACTTTGGCATATCAATCAAGACATTGCTAAAGGGTATCTCTGTATTTAAGAAAACATCCTAGCCAAAAACATTTGTAAATTAACATTCCAAAACTTGCCAGGTACCTGGGAAATCATGTGTTTCACAAGGCCATGTACTGAGCTTATTTAATAACTGAATTCCATGTGTCTAAATAAGTGCAATTCAGTTGAGCAATTTAGACAAAGACAAGGAGGTGTAAATAGTACATATTTTTACAGCCAATTTGGCAAAGAAAATAAAATTGTAAGAAAGAACAAAAACATAATTTTTAATTTCACCTCTCACAGGTTGTAACTGTAAGAAAGCTCCAGTATGATTTTGTAAAGTAGCTGAAAAAGAAAGCAAAAAAAAGTTGTTGCAAAAACTAAGTTAACAAGAAGTTCAAGTCTGAATGCTCAGAAAAATAGCCAGAATGATTACCAAGAAATGAATAATTTACTTTTGTGGGTGAGGATTTGGGAAATTTTTCTTAGTCAGTTTATCCTGTGGAAAACATAGCTATTGCTGGGATTGGATGTCAGCAAAAGCAGAAAGAAAAAGCACAAAAAAAAAAAAAAAAAGATCTAAAATTCCCACCCTTCCCTGCACAGCTAGTGATTGCCAAATAGACAAATGAAACCCATCATCCTTCCTCTGTACACTTGGAAGACTTGAGCGTGTGGAGGTGTGCACAAGAAAAAGGCATTTTGCTAGTCTACTTTGTCAAATAAGAGGAACTGTACATTTTAGATCTTGGGAGTTTGATGATTTCTAAATTTAATTTAGATGAATTTAATGAAATTACAAAAGTGAACAGCTTTGTTTGTATTTCCAGCGCAAGACGAACAGTTTAGGTGATTTATTCTGTTTCATAAAGACGAATTAAATAATCTGAGTGACTATTTCAAAAAGCTTAATTTTAATACTTTAAAACATTGTATTCCTACAAGGCAGATGCCATGATCCTGAACACTGGTTTAAAGAAAGGAGGGAGATCCCACCTAGCTCAGTTCTTTCTCAGGTGGGAATGGAAAGTAGGATAGAGAAAGACTCTTTTCTGAAATTTGCTGGCTGTTTCACTGACCTCTTAAGCTGCCAGCTCATGTGTCTTCTATGCTTTATTCTTGGAGTTGCCCATTAGAGCTGCAAATTACTATACTCAAATATGACCTGCCCTTTATATAAATGCCTCACCTCTATCTCATTTCACAGTATTCAGCATTCCCTGACATCTCAGCATTTCACGAGCAGTCAGATCTTTGATATCAGTCTGGGAGCTTCATTCAAACTTGATGTCAGGACTATCAGAACAGGTAAATACCAACACCTAGCACGAAGTCAGAGGACAGCAAAAAATCAAAACATTTATTGCTCACTATCAGAACATTTCTCTGTTAACGCAGGCAAGAGGAAAGGAATTAGTAACTGAATTGTCATTTTGAGGGATTGGGCAAATTGATGGAGAAGGTGACAAATCAGGCTTGTACTTCTACTATGATGAATAGCTAAAGCTGATTGTGGTTGGAGTAGTACCTGTGAGAAGGCATGTTACAGGTGTGTTTTGATTTAGGTTCACGGGGCTTCTTCTCACAAATGCTGTGAGAATTGGGCAGGGAAGATGCAGGTAGAATAACAACTAGACTAGACACTGTTGTCAGCAATGGTAATTTTAAAAAAAGCTTCTTTTCATCCTCGTATGCAGTAGCACAATGCAGAATAGGGAAAACACTTTTAGAGCTGGAATTTTCTTACAGCTTCAGTGAGCCACCACACTCAGCAACTGCTTTGCAAAAAACAGTTATGGACTCAAAGCTTCTGTAAACATCATTAAAATGTCCTTTCTTCTCTTTGTTCCCTCCTTCCACACTAACCAACCAACAGCATGAAAACATTTACCCTATGGCAGCATGCATGTTCGGAACAGAATCCAAATTTAATTTATTTATTTTATTAGACATTATATTAAATCTCATTTTTTTACTTCCTTTATTATGTTAAAGATTTTAGATGAAGGAAGGTTAGAAAGCTTCAAAGACCAAAAATAATTTTTATCTTGTGAGTGATAAATGTGGAAAGAAGGCTTATTATAACGATTGATTATTCAGTTTCTAGAGTTAAAAGTATACAAAACAAAACAATGATAACTGCTTTGTGATAAAACCTTCCGACTTCTTGTAAATAAAAAAAAAAAAGCAAACAAAAATCTTGGATCAAAACAAATTTCAAATTTTTCAACAATGGGTGCTTATGCTAAGTTTCTGAAGGTCTGTTTAAGCACTCAAATGTACCCGGTATGATTTCCAGGAACTGTAGAGCATTCACGATTGCTAGTAAACTTCAGGGCATAGTCAAAATGTCAAAGGTCATAGTCAAAGTCAAAGGGAATATCAGCTAGGATTTAGGATTGACTAACTCTAGCTTAAAATACCTGATCTGAAAAAACACAGCTTTATCTCCATTGTAGCCACTGGCAACCACACTGAGCTCAGTTTTGGAGCTAGGATAAATAGTACTCTGGGAAAAAAAACATAGCAGAACCTGACACTTTAAAGGTCATGCTGATGTTTCAGTCCAAGGAGAAGATGTTGTTAAAAACTATATACAAAAGTTTCTTTTTGCAGGCATAGCTCCTCTTACTGCCAAGACAGCTGCAGACATGATCCAAAACAAAATATTTCCTTCTGTTTTCCACTTAATATGATATTTTGGCTAAAACTAAAAGTAGATCTTACAACTGGAGTTGCAGATTTGTGGAACACAGATAAATCACCACAGAAAATTTTGTTGTGTGGAAACAGATGAACTAAATATCTCTGTACAACCGTTTAGCTTAATTTACCAGTTTTCACTTATTATAGCACTGTTTTGTGGTTTTGTTTTTTTTTAATTTACTTTCAATACATTTCTCCTATCTAAAGTCTCACAACTTTTTTTTTTTTCACAGTACTGCATTTTTACAGGAAAGTTCTGACGATGTCCTTGAGGTTTGCATGATCTGAATCATCTTACTAGCTGTTAATAAATGTAAATAATGAATAATAAATCCTCAATGCAGAAAAGCTGCACTACTTACGGACTGCCATACTTTCAAACAGATGGTCATGTGAGCTTCAGTTAACAGATTCCCATTCAGATGGCCCATGTAGTGATACATGGAATCATAAAACTCTTGACTCTGAAAGACTTTTTCAGGAGATTTCCCACAGAGCACTGACAACCTTAGTACTTCTTTCTTCCATTTAATGATTCTCATTACAAAACAAACAAACAAACAAACAAACAAAAATAACCCATGGAATTAGATCTAGTTTCAACCCATCAGGCAATTTAACTAAATCTTTTTTACACATTGCAAAGAAAATATTAAGGCTAAAAGGGATCTCTACTTAATTAGAGTTGCATAAGGTGCATCTAAACGTGGCTTCCAACTAAGCAAGAAGCAGAGTATTTTCAATTAGTCACATTGATTACAGACACAAATAAGGTTTTTGGCCACAAGCATTTAAAAAAAAAAAAAAAGTGTCACATAAAAGGAAAGTAGAATAATGTGCATTTCAGAAGCAAATATAATATTCTGGAATGAACAATTATCTCAAAATTTTCTGATGCTTAATTTGGAAGTTGTAGCAGACAACGGAAGCTGCAGTAGCCTCAGATTACTGGGATGTGAACAACTCTAAAAGAACAAAAATGAAATGAAATAATTAATGTAATCACAGCAATTATTAGGAAGAACAACAGCTGGCTCTTAGTAACCTTGATCAAGACAAAAATCAACCATAAATATAAATCTCAAAAAAATTCTGACAATCGTTGATCATTGTTGAAGAGAGGCTGAGATGGAGTTCTGCTGTAGAGAGTAATCTCTCAAGGTAAACTGCATGCTTACATTTTTTTTTATAAGCCAGAAGTTTATACTTCATAGAGAAGTATCAATCTCACAACCTTTTTAGGACCACCTTAAAACCTTTATTGTATTAATGGTTTTCCACTTGTTCACAGCAGGTACTATAGTGGCTGCCATTGTGCTGCAGTGTCTTAGAATCCTCTTTCATCACACTTCATCTGGCATTTTGAGGAGAAGAAGTAGAAAAAACTCTGAACGTTGATGAGGTCCCACCCCAAGTACCTGACATGCCAGGAGCTTTCCAGTGACAGCCCCGAGCATAGCACTTCTTAATAAAACATTCTGAAGTTTAGAGCATGGATCCACATGTAGGATCAAACTGTATTAGCCGTGCGTTTACAAAGAGGTCACTCACTTCTGATTGTAAAATGTAACCTTCAAAGTCATGTTGGGACCTGGAACTGATTTTGTTTCAGCTGAACTCCAAGGTTTGGCCTGTACTGTGAAATACTCATCACTATATCAGTCCTTCTCATACGCACAGCCCTCATCCTACTCAGCTGCATTTGTTCCTCCAACATTGCTCAGCAGCAAACAACTCTTTTCTCGGGGGAAAAAAGAGGAAGGAAAACTAGAGCTGTCTATAGTGATGAGCATAACACAAACCAGACGTCTCTCTCACACTTGCAGAACTAATGCTTCTAACACTGTTACCAGCCTTGTCACTCCTCCCCTGATGGGAAAATGTAAACGCAGACTTGCCGTGGCATGGCTCTTTCTCTCAGAGGTCAGGCAACTGAAAAGTCTTCAACTTCCTGCTTTTAGTGCTGTGAGAAGAGCTCTCAGGAGTCCAGGATCAGCTCCTTCAGCAAATCGCTAGGAAGCAGGAGGAAATATTCTGTGTCTCTTTTAGGATGCTGATTCCCTGCTGCCATATGAAAGAGTCCTGGCTGCTGTTCAAAGCCTGAAAGGACATGACAACTTGAGTAGCTGGTAATGTGTCAACAAACCTATGCATGCTCTTACTACTGAGTGCAGATACCTGCTTGGATGGTGTTTTAGACTTGACAAATGTGGCAAAAATAATCTCCAGCTGAATGAGTAGGCCAAATGTTTTTCCACTGCCTTTTGAATAGATGTCCTTAAGTTGAGAGGCCTCCTTTTTTATCATGTCCTTCCACTGAGTAATGAGGATCACTGATCCTTATGCATCAGGATAGAAAAAGAAAAAAAAAAAAAGAAAAAGAAGAAAAATTTTACTAGAAACTCAGCTTGTTGAGATACTCTACCCTTTCATCTCAAAAAATATCTGGTGATAGTTACCTATGCACCCACCATCTTCTGATTAACTCAGTGTGCGTTGCTGACAGGGAAGAGAGGAAAGTCGCCTTCACAATGCAGATAGCAGTGTGAGCAGTGTGCTGGCCACCTCTTCAGTTACTCAGGGCTTCCAACATTACTTTACTACAGCGCCTTCACTTTAATAACGTACTCAAGATCTAATTTAAACAATTATTGATGAATAAAAGTTGAGTAATATCTAAAAGACATTATATTTGTGACTCAACAAGTGATACAATTTTCAGAGAATCTGAAAGTAGGAAAAAAGAAGATATATTCCTGGAAAAAAAAAAAAAAAAAAGAGGAAGATAAATATTTTCAGGTGAAATATTTAAGATGCTGAAAAAGAATTCCTGAAAAGAAAATTCAATATTTTATTTCTATTCTTCCCTGTCATAATCAGCTTTTGAATCATACGTTTGCCAACCAGAGGCACCTAGAACTGTAAAATAATTACTTATTCATCAGTCTACTGTATGTGATCATGTAGATATTCATTAGAGACCAATGGCCATTTAACTTTTAGCTGGACTAGTGAGACTATAATTCCATCTCAAAATCAGGGAGAACACAGCTTATTGTCAGTACCAGCTCATGCAATAAAATCAGAAAATTTATATACAGCTGGATGAATTTAATCAACTATATTAAATATAACTCTATATTAAATATTAACCCTCTTATTAACAATAATTCCTGATTTCGATTCTGTTGTGACTATCGTTGCTTTGTGTAGCAGGCTTTGTGTAGCATACTTTTAGGAATATTCTTCAACTTAGCATGAAAATACTTCAATATTTAGGGGATAATTTTGAGAGAGAAGGTTGTAAAGTGCTAATTATATAAAAAGAGAAAGATTTCATCCCAAATCCGTAGACTCTTAAGCTGAGAAATCACATGAGAATAGGTTTCTCACTTGATTTTTTATTTGTTGTCTGATATTAAGAAAATACATCAACATAACTGGGGACTGTTAAAAGAGCTGGGAACCTAAATCCATATATGGATTTGTTTTCTTCCTTTTCAGAAAAGTTATTTATGTCTCTATTTCTGCTGTGAAATCTTGCAGTGATATTGCTTTGAATAAAGTGACTTTTTAGGAATTCAGTTCTCTTTTAGTAGATGTCAGTGTAAAGATTCAGAGCAGCTGTAAAACTGAAAGTGAAAGCCTAAAGGAGTTATTGCAAGTATTTTTAAAGAAATATAATGTAATTCAAAACATGTGTCAGTATGTTTGAAACTACAAAAATCCTTTGAAGATCGACCACAAGTTATCATATATAAATGCTTACTCTTTTTTAATATTGGTACATGAATCCTTTAAAACATGATATTGTTCTTGATTTAGAAAGATCTTATATAATGAAAATGGCAAAAAAAAAACAACAACAACAACACAATTTTAAAAATCTATCCTATGTAGTTAGATACTAAGTCATAGCCTATCATTATTAATTTTTGTTCTTACTGTCTTAAAGATCAACTTTAAAGCATTATTCGGAATGGAAGGCGTCATTAAAAAGTTGCTGCTTCTCTCTGAGCCTTGTCACGTAAAATTAAGATTTAATCTAGGATATATGCAAAATGCAAGAAAATATTTGTTTAATTAGTCAGTTTAATTAATCAGTTTAATTAAAATGATTTGAAATAATAGGCCAGTGGCAATAGATTAAACTTCATTAAAGGCACTTTGTGTCCATTTTCCTTGATTTGTCCCTGCTTTTGATCAAGAAGTTCTGTTTAAAAGATCTGCCTAGTCAACAAATCATGTAAAATTAATGTAAAATAAAGAAAAATAAAATGTCATAGCACATATTCACTGGGCGTAACAGAGTATATGTTATGTATTATTTTAGGAACTCTTACAGTAACTTTTACTTAGAGACTAATTCACTTTGAAAGCACTTTCAAATACTTTCAGAATTGATAGGAATTAAAAAACAAAATTGGCTCATCTCATTCTGTGATCTATAAATTAATTCTCAAAATATGACATATCTTCATTTTAGTTTAAGGAAAGCTGTTGCTAATAAATAGCAATATTTTATTGTTGTGAACTCATGGTATTTTGAGATATGGTCCATCTAATTAGACACTACATGCCTACTTTGTGAGATTACTTTTTGAAAAAATGTTGGTATTTTTTTGACCAGCCAGGCTTCAACACCATCATTTTCTACAGAAGATTTATAAACCCACAGTATCTATCTGCATCCATATTTACCAGAATGCAAGAGGAGACTGAGCCCTTTTCTATTCTTTGGCTTTGTGCAGATTGAGAAACAAGCTTTTTGACATGATGAAGAACAATATGTTCATTAACTACATCAGCAACACTTCTATTGAGAAAAAATGAATTTAGTCCAATGCAATTTGCATAATGAGATCCCTTTATAGCAGTAGACTGAGTTCTCTGAGTAACCTTCAGCTGCGGTCAATAAAGCAGAATAGAAGTGAGGCAGTGTTGCATGTTACTGCTTTTGAGTAAATCCAGTGTCCCAGTTGCCATCTTTTTACTTAGAATGTGTCTTTCCTTATGGTGCCTGAGATGTATTCATTTATGAGACAATAAAATGAGTTAATGTCATTCATAGAGTAGTTTGCCTAAGAAAGCCTTAGTTTGTGTTTCTATCTCCTGCACAACTAACATGCAGAAAAGTCTATTAGGAGGAAACCAGACATTTTCCCATTAGGCAACTAGGATACATAAAATTTCTGAAGGAACACTTCTGGGACTAATTCTTATGGAATATGCTTCATTTTTGGCAGATGATCACTGTGAGAAGTATTGCCTTCTTTGGATGTGAGGATAATTAAAAATTGCAGTCATTTTGACAGGAAAGTCAGAAAACAAGGTTCATGATAGGAAAATGAAAACTAACAATTAAATAAAAGCAGTGCAGAAGTGCAAGTGAAAAGATAAATTCAGAAGAAGCAAAATGGTTGGTTAAAAGTTTTTTCTTCAACCTCTTTGTCATTGAAAATATTAGCAAGTTGATGAAGTGAGTTATGCAGAAGATAGATAGCAGTTCTAGCTGTGTCTTCAATGAATACTGACTACAGTGAGGCAGACTTCATTAGCTGCTCAGCTGACCTTTCCTCATTTGATGTAAATAGGGATTTATATTATCAGAAAAAAATGCAGATGAATTGCCCCAAGCCATACGCCAGCTCCGTTTGCTTGTCTTGTAGCAGTCTCCCTTATTTCCAAAGCCCAGCAATAATTTATACATGAGAAAGAAAAAACAGTAACTGGGATGACGTAATTTATATACTTAGCAGCACAGCAAAACGTAGAAGTGAGTAGGAGTGAAAAGTGGTTTTAAAAGATAAGAATGTTTCACTTAGATATGATGTAAAAATGACCTGTTTTCTTATATGTGCTTGTTAAGCCTAATAACCTGGAAAAAAAACTTCTAAACATATCCCATGAAGAGTGTTTTGTGTTTCCCAAATTTAATGCCGTTACAGATCTCCCAATTACTTTTCTAAGGCATCTCAATATTAAATGCATTAAATCACTATAAATCCTCCTAAAAATAAATGGAAATCTTCCCATAACAATCTCCCATAATATGGTATTCAACTAAGATCTGTACTGCAGCTAGATAGACTAGAAATCATGATGACTCACTGTCTTCTGTGAATACATCACTATGCAGTTAAACACAGGCAAACACTAAAGGCTGTCATTACCATGCCTACTTACTTTTAATGATCTTGGCTGCTGAAGACCTGTACCATAAATGATCTTGGGCTACATTCATGCAAGGGAATTAAACAATACCTCTTCATATATCTGTTTTCAACATTCAGAACTAAAGTCTTAAACAACATTTCTCTTGCAGAGGATGAACAACTGAGCAGTTTCCATGCTAGACACTAATATTTAGAAATGTGTGCAATTGCCCTCACTTGGATGTTGCTTATGTGCTGTCTTTGCCCCAGGGAGATTCTCTTTGGTTCATTGACTTTCAGTGCACAGAGAAATACACATCTTTGCTATTCAGGGGCAATTAAGACTGTTTTTTGGAGGGGAGTCATTTTGTTTCATTTTGGTTGTTTTACTGTTGTTTCTGAGTGTTTTTTTTATTATTGTTGTTGTTTTTGTTTGTTTGTTTGTTTGTTTGTTTGTTTTTACTGAAACATTGTTTGAAGAAAAAACGAATGGAAGAGATGAGTGTGCATTTGATGATGAACTTTAAGACTAGTGGTCTAAAAGAAAAATGTTAGTGAATTCTGACAAAAGCCTTCACAGTGAATTAGTTCATCATGATGGCTATCCCACATTTAAGGCATATGAGAAGATTAAGGCTTTTATGACATATATATATAGATATACAGTGGAATTTCTAATTTCTCTGCATCTTTTGAGTGTGGTTAGTGATACTGAAGTATATAAATGCAAATATTTACATTTTGATTTTAAATTTATTTTAAATTTATTTGCTCTTGTTGTAAAACAAGATTTTCAAAATTATCCTAAAAAACAAAAACAAAAACAAAAACAAAACCAACATGGGAATCAGTCAGGTAAGTATGTTAAAGATTAGAGCCTATATTCCTAGCACAGGAAAGATATGGGATGTACCCTTCGCTTGTGATTGCCAGGTGAGTATCTGGTGTGTAAGCCCAGAGTACCACGTGAATAGCTTGAAGCATACTGGTTCTTTGTATTAAAGATATGGATTGCAGAAACATCTTGAGTCTTAAAAAAAAAAAAAAAAAGTTAAAATTCAGCTAGTGAAATGAAGAGTTAGGTGAAAGGTCTTACTCTGAAAATAATGCAAACACTGAAAAGTAATTAAACACTACTGTTTTTCAACCCCAGTAGGCAGTGCTGTGTAATCCCAATACACAGCCACTCACTTACTCTTCCCACAGAAGAATGGGTGAATCAGGAAGGTAAAAGTGAGAAAACCTGTAGGTTGAGATAAGAACGGTTTAAGACAAAAAGCAAAAGCTGTGTACACAAGCAAAGTAAAACAAGAAATTCATCCCCTGCTTTGGATCAGCAGGCAGCTGTTCAGTCATTTCAAGGAAAGCAGCACCCATGGTGTGTAAATGATTACTCGGAAAGACGAACACTGTCATTCCAAGCATCCCCTCTTTCTTCTTTCCCACAGATTTTATAGCTGAGCATGATTCCATAAGGTACGTGATCTCCCTTTGACCATTTTGTCAGTTTCCTAGCTGCTTCCTCCTAGCTCCTTGCACTTCCCCAGCTTTCTCACTGGCAGGACAGCATGAGAATTAGAAAAGATCTTAACTCATTGTAACAGCTGCTTAGAAACGATGGGTGTCTTAACACCTATTTCATCATCATAAATACAAAATATAGCACCATACTGGATGCTGTGAAGAAAATTAACTCTATTCCAGACAAAGGCAGTAGATTTTCTATAACTTATTCCATAACATTTATATCATGCTATGGTCCAATGCTATCCAGTACATCCTCATTAACCTCTCCTACACTTCTCACCTGATTTATAATCAGATATCAGTCTCCTATTCCATGGATCACCCTGGTAAAATGTGCATAAAATGTCTATTAATCTCAGTCCATAACTTAGATTCTATCTGTTATGTATGGAATTTGTAGACTGGTTTATATCAAATGAGGCCCATGCTCATATTTTCCTGCTGTTTTCAAGCTAATGTCATTATATTTATGCTTGGGAAATAAACAGATCGCACATTTTCAAAATATCTACTGGTTCACGTTATGACAAACTGGGTATGTGTGGGCTGGACAGGAAACAGGCAATACAATCTCTAAGACAGATATGAGATTTTCAAAACGATGACCATACTTATTAGTTCTTACAGAATCACAGAATCATAGGATCATTAAGGTTGGAAAAGACCTCTAAGTTGATCCAGTCCAACCACCAAACCATCACCACCATGCTCACTGAACATTGTCCATCAGTATCATATCTACACATTTTTTGAACACTTTCAGGGATGGTGAATCAGCAACCTCCCCGGGCAATCTGTTCCAATTCACTACCACTTTTTCAGAGAAAAAAATTTTAATAACATCCAAACTGGCACAACTTGAGACCATTCCCTCACATCCTGTTGTATTTACTTGGGAGAAAAGGCCAACCCTCAGCTCATTACAGCCTCCATTCCGGTAGTTGTAGAAATCAGTAAGGTCTCCTCTGAGCCTTCTCTTCTCCAGACTGAACAATCCCAGTTCTCTCAGCCACTCCCCATAGGACTTGTGCTCCAGAACCTTCACAGCTTCAGTGCCCTTCTTTGGACATGCTCCAAGGCCTCGATGCCTTTCCCAAAACTGAACACAGTATTCAAAGTGCATTCTCACCAGTGATAAATTCAGAGGGACAATCATCCCCCTCATCTTCCTAACTACACTGTGATTATCATCTGATGCAGATTGTCTCAGATAAGTTTTGAAATACAATGCCAACGTAGTCCATAGAACCACTGATATGGCAATTCAATATATTGGAAGTATTTAAGATGAGATTAAGTGTTTATCTAAAAGCTAGTAAAGGTTCTTAAAGATTCAGATTTTGGTGCAACTACTGACTTGCTGTTCCAACTGGTCCCTAGGGTTCCTGTAAAAAAAAAAAAAAAAAAAAAAGAATAAGAAAGATGGCATGCTGAACTGGCACAGAGGGAAGGTATGTGTATTGAGCATATGAGAAAGTCTGGAGAAATACTGAGAGCCAAGATATTGAAATCCAAGTCTGTAAGTTGCCACTCAAGTTTTAGCTTCTGCAGATCAGCTTTCATTGATTATAAATGTAGTGACTTTTTTTTTTCTGTCTTCCTGTTTTTTTGTTTTTTTTTTTTTAGTTCATGAAAAAGAAGGAAATGTATAACCTCCTTTTCCTTTATACTCTAAATGTTAATTCTTTTCAAATGTAATCTTGTTAGCTTTCTTTGTTTATTAAAATAATAGTGTATGCTTATGGAAAAGAGCATTACTTGAAGACATGCTTTCCTTGCTTTCTTGAACAGCCAAGTACCTCATCCATATATAAAATTAATTGTTATTCATATTCATATGCTTGGGTTGGAAAGGACCTTAAAAATCATCTAGTTCCAATCCCCTGCCATGGGTAAGGGTGACACTCACTAGATCAGATTACTCAGGGTTCCATCTAACCTGGCCTTGAACACCTCCAGAGTGTTTTTGTTTGTATTTACTGTTGTGGTTTTTTTTTTTCCCTACAAAAACAGGGAAGTTTGCAATGTGCATGTCCACTTGCATTCTGGAGCATGAGAAGCTAAAATTAAAGCAATATATATTATATATGCCATATTCACAATGTGTAACTTGATCAGTAAAAGCTTTTTTCAAGGAAAATGAAAACACATTAGTAAATGCAACGTAATTTGAAGTAATGATACAAAGAAGAGGTTTATTTTTTCCCAAACCTGTTAGCTCGGGACAAAACTATGCTAAAAATAATCATAGTAAGACTTTACACTGTTGAACACATTTATAGTAAATTATCCACACTGACATGAATGACCTTAGATGGACTTCTCCAAGTCCTGATTTATTGATCAAATTTACAACAAGATTATCAGTGAACCAATGAAAACACATTCATTTAAATCCAGAACATCAGCTGTAGCTGACACAAAAAATTCCTTATCAAAGTTGTGACTAGTTCATGAATGCTCAAACTGAAGAGATAATATATACTAAGTGAAAATGATTTAGTCTACACATTTCTCTGTACTGTTTTAGCTTGTGCAGTTTGCTGCTCATGTGTGTACCTACCTGATACAGTAGACATTTGTTTATTTGAAATAACTGAACCCACTTGCTTTGGTCACACATTTGAAAGAAAACTAGAAAAAAGACCTCATGTAAAAACTGGTTTTCTCCTGACTTTAATAAATACAAAATATCTGAGAGCACTTTTCTTCTATTTTTTCCTTTAATTATTATAATTTCTGTGCTGGGTTTCCTGTGCTTTAGAAGACTGTGAATTTCCTTGCAGAGATGGCATATTTGCCATGCTTCTTGTATCAGAACAGGAACATTTACAACTGAATTTGTAAACTCATGTATAAAAGACATTATGACAGAACAGTGTAACTTATAATTTCATGTTTTACCTCTAGGGCCTCTGGAAAAAAAATAGGAGCCACATTGGACAGAGAGTAGTACAGTAAGTGATACGGGAAGTCTCTTTTAGTTCTACAGTTCCCGGGGAGCATTCCCGTTCTCAGCATGTCTGAACTAATTTGTAATGCTATTTAGAAATATAGGATATTCATGTAGTTGCACCAAATCATATTTCCCAATGTGTACTAAAATAGAAACCATGTCTTAGAGCAGAAAAATATTTATATTTATTGAACTTTTCAGTAAGCATTACCATGTATGCACTCTCATGTTTGTACAGTTACATTTTGAATTCTGTCAGTTATCAATCATTAAAACAAAATTACTAGGACTGCAGTAATAGAAGAGATTTGATTGGTAATCAAAAGATGTAAGCAATAATTTAATTTGAAAAAATAGTTGAATAATATTTCTTGGATAAGAGAACAAAGGAAGCAATGTTCTGAAATTTGGCATGTTACCACTGATTTTTGCAGTCCTAGATAGTGTAGATGCCAGTCTGTGTAGTTATAAATAGATAATTGTGGCCCTGTAGCTTTTATGCTAACTCTGCAAAAGTTAGGGTCAACAGAACTCACACATATGGTATTTATAAAGTAAATTTATTTTACTGTATGTGATCATATGATTTTACTTTTTCTTAGGCTTCTTGTAACTCATGTACTTTTACTTTTCAATTTCTGAAGATAATTTAATAATTATGTCTTTCAAACAAAGAACAGTTACTGCTCAAATTACTTTGGCAGCCTTAAAACGAAGTATAATGACTGAAGTAATTCATCTGATAATTTTACTGTGGGAGCCTAGACCATGTTCTGAACTTTATTCTGTGCCGTGTGAAAGACTAAAATGTACACTAAAACTTGTGTTGAAAGTGATTAATGCTTAATTTTAGTGAGTTCAAAATATGTGTGCTCAAACACTACAGATCCATGGTGTATCTGCAGCATTTAGTATCACTCTTTCTGCCTCCGACCTCTGATTATTTAACTGACTTTTTCAAAACATCTCCTACACTTTTTTCAGTGTAATATAAGCATGCAGAAGAATCCATTCAAACCTAAATTTTCAGGTATCTGTAGACTGATCTGAATACATGAGTAGCAGAAGAAGAGGCCCATTTGTTGACCATGTAGTTATAAAGAAGATAGGTTCTACCATGTCACATCAGACTAGAATAATATTTCTGAGAACATGAAATAAAAATAATAATGAAAAAAAAATAATAAAAAAGATGGCCTATGAATATTTCATGATGACCCATAATGTTGCCAAAATTTTGGATCATAAATCAACATTTCCATCTTTGTATAGCATATTTCTATTTGCAGAATGTTTGAGACATCTAAAATAAGTGTAGTGTAAACTGAAACTCCAAATGAGAATGATCCCTTATACTGTCACATCCAGGAAATTCACATTCATAGAAAATGTTGAAAATGAGCAATTTTCTACTGTAAGTGAATGTATGTGATAGTTTTCAGCTGTCAGTTTTGCTACCAAAAAGTTTCTGTTCTTGGTTTGTTTGTGTTGTTTCTGCAAAAGCAATCCTTAAGAAAGGCCAAACCTTCCAGAACGGAAAACTGTCAAAGCAGGCCATATGTAAGAAAGCTTCTTAGAAGCCTTTTGGCTCCACAAATCCCTATGTGATTATGCAATGGCATTGCAACATCTTAGAACTTACCTCAAATCAACATTTTGTTCCCAATACTGTGCGTAACTCCTTTGATGACTAACTTCATCCAGAAAGTGTTCTCAGCTTCTCTGAAGACAGTCACAGTGTCTTTGTTTGGAGACATTCAACTTCATGATGCTGGAAAATTCCAACATCACATGACAGATATAGCCATAAGGTTAATCTTTACTATAACAAACAAAACATTCTGTCATTATTTTTATTGTGAGTCAGAAGCTTGTGACTGTTCTTGTTGCTTATCTTTTTGTCAAGAGCAAAGAAAACAGTCTTTCTTGACTATCTCATCATTTCTGAATTGTGTCAGATTTTTTCATTTATTTTTATTTATTATTATTCCATTACCATTTAAACACTTTGTATATGATTTGAATTCCATTATAATGTACGCAACATAAAGGTTCTCTGTTAATGTCTAGTGGAATAGTTCTCAGTTATTTGCATGATTCTCATTCCTTGTCTACATTTTTTTTCAAATCTTTACTTGCAGCATGTAAGTATGCTTACATTTTTTTTTCTAGTGGATAATCATTTCTGGATGATCTTATCACAATGTTTTTCTATTGTAGCATCTATCATAAAACTTCCCTTTTCTTATTTGTCATTAAACTATCAGGTTAATTACTTTAAATTTCTTTCAGAGGGAGATACATACATACTCAACATAATCTGTGATCTCTTCAGTCACCATGAATTCAAAACAGAATCACTCTTCCCAGAAAAAGTTCTGAACATACGTCATGAGCTGAATGAAGGGATAGAGCACACTCAGCAATTTTGCTGATGGTACAAAGCTGGGAGGATTGGCTAACACACCGGAAGGCTGTGCTGACATTCAGCAAGACCTGTTCAGCCTGGAGAAGACTGAAATGGGATCTTATGAATGCATATGAATGTCTAGTGGGTGGGAATCGAAAGAATGGAGCCAGGCTCTTTGCAGTTATTCCCACTGACAGAATAGAAGGCAACAAGCACAAACCGGAATGATGAAGTTCCACATAAACACAATGAAAACATCTTTACCTTGGAGGTTAAAGAGCACTGGAACAAGTTGCCCAGAGAGGCTGTGGACTCTCTTTGGCTGGAGATATTCAAAATTTGCCTGGATGCTTTCCTGTGTAACATACTGTAGGGAACCTTCTTCAGCAGGGGTTTGGACTAGTAGAACTTCCTACCCCTACAGTTCTGTGATTCTATGTCTATACAGAAGAAAATGGGCAAAAAGTACTGGTGCTTGTCAGAATGGAAAATCTGTTTCTTTCTTTCTCTTTCTAACACACAAACACACAAAGTGTATTTCTCAGAAGTTGAATATACCATTTCTCATTTGCAGAATTATATACCTGCACTCTGAGAAAATATTAGTTTTATTACTAAAGATCTGTTCTCAGGTAATGACTGCAGTGAGATTGGGTTCCACATAAACTACAAAGAAAAATATCAGCAACTTTGCAGAAACTGCTAAGTTAGAAATAAAAAGTGGGAAGGAAATGAAAGGCAGATGGTGTGGTTATCACTTAAAAATAAATAAATAAATAAAAAATCTGCTCCTAGAAAGATCATCTAATTTAAAATAAAAATCCTACCAAAGCTAGTAGACTGTAAATGAAGGCGAATGTAAATGAAGGCGAAGAACTGTGGGAGTTATGGCACTTGGCATCTCAAAAATAAGTGTCCTACATATGGCAAAGTCTGCAGATTTGCAACATAGACTGACATGCTACAAAATTATGCAAAGCAAATAAAGTGCATACAGTTGCAGAGGCTTAAAATGAAGTTATTAGAGCAACAGAAGAGCCACCTATGAAAACTATGTCCAGAGCCATGCTGAAGATAAAAAGAGACTTCAGATAGAAATCCAATGCTCCTATCAGAAGATGTTTGCCATAATAATTAAGTATAAACCTAGGAAGGAGAGGAAGAGCAATCGGAGCAAAAAAATCCTGCAATATGACCACTGACTTTCAGCTTAATTTATCTTCAGAACAGTCAGCCTAGAAAGAGGGTGAAAACTTAATTATTTTTAACTGGACAAAGTCCTAGTCAGAGTAATATAGAGGAAAATGATTGTGCTGACATAAGAGAGAAATGGATGAACTAATACATATTTCCATCTTAATTTTCCATTTCTAGCCCCTGTGATTTTATGCCTCCCAGATAGTTGAAACTATTTTTCCTTTGTAGTACAGTAGCTGGAGCAAAATTTCTCTAAAACTCTGTTATTACTATTAGAAAGGAACAAGAAATAATTTCCATTTCTTCTTTTTCTATCTATAGTGTTCTCTGCTACAATTATTATTTCACAGGCATAGGACATGGCCACTGTTTGGAAGAACAAAGCAGCTGGGAATAGGCTGACTTCTGCTTTTCCCTAAATATATAGAAAAGACTAATGTAAAGGCAACCACAAAATCCCAGCTGTGACACATCTGGAACATGTGAAAACCAGGAGCTGAACTGAGAGTTACTCTGTAACAAGGGAGTTAGAGAGGGAGCAGGTTGAGACAAGGCTAAAATATCTTAACTATGTGAACATTTTAAAAAGTTCTGCCACTCTGCAGGGCCGATTATGAATGCAACTGTAATTACAGCTGCCCATCAAATTATGGCAGAGATGAAAATAGAAAAAGAACTAATTTCTTAATCACTGTTCCTAGCAGCTCTTTGTTCTCCACAGACATGTGATCCTCACATTTCTTGGAGGAACTTTGGAACATCTTAAAGCGATGTCATTCAGAGGAATCTCATCCAACTTGAAAGGTGTGCCCAAGTGAACCTAATGAATTTCAACACAGCAAAGTGCAAGGTTTTGCACTTGGGCCAGAGGAATCCCAGGCATCTGTACAGACTGGAAGGAGTGGTCCTTGAGAGCAGCCCTGTGGAGAAGGACCTGGGGGTCTTGATAGATGAAAAGCTTAACATGAGCCAGCAGTGTGCCCTTGCAGCTCGGAAAGCAAATGGTATCCTGGCTCCATCAGAAGAGGGGTGGCCAGCAGGGACAGGGAGGTGATTGTCCCCCTCTACTCTGCTCTAGTGAAGCCCCATCTGGAGTACTGTGTCCAGGTCTGGAGCCCTGGACAAGAAAGACAGTACAAGAAAGTATAAGAAACAAGAAAGTACAAGAAAGTACTTATACAAGAAAGACAGAGAGCTGTTGGAGAGGGTCCAGAGGAGAGCCACAAAGATGATAGGAGACTGGAGCACCTCCCCTATGAAGACAGGCTGAGGGAGCTGGGCTTGTTCAGCCTGGAAAAAAGTAAGCTGAGGAGTGACCTCATTGCAGCCTTTCAGTACCTAAAGGGAGCCTACAAAGAGGAGGGGAATCAACTCTTTGAAAGGATAGATAACTGCAGGACAAGGGGAAATGGTTTTAAATTGAGGGAAGATTTAGATTGGATGTCAGGGGGAAGTTCTTTACAGAGAGAGTGGTGAGGTGCTGGAACAGGCTGCCCAGAGAGGTTGTGGATGCCCCGTCTCTGGAGATTTCAAGGCCAGGTTGGATGGGGCCCTGGGCAGCCTGGTCTAGCATTAAACGTGGAGGTTGGTGGCCCTGCATGTGGTAGGGGGGTTGGAGATTCACGATCCTTGAGATCCCTTCCAACCCTGTCCATTCTGTGATTCTGTGATTCTGTGAACTTCATCTTTAGTCATTCTCTATATCTCTATATATCCTATATTTATTTTATGAGCAAGAAGTAAATTTCATTATGCAAATATTTCATGTCAAGTTCAATAAGGTCCAGATTCTGACTCAAGATCCCTAGGAAATTTATAATCTCTGAGATAATTGTAATTAAAGCTTCAGCATTTAAAGGAAAACCAGTCATTTAAGTGAAAACTCTCAAAAGTGGAGTATTATTGTTTATTCAATACTAAAAAGAACCTGGAAACTGAAGAATTTTTGTCCCATATTTTCAACATAAAATTGAGAATTTCCTTGAAAATTAAAAAGTCGTACCTTCTAGATACTGGACTTGATAACTCTTTTTGAATTATATGATATTCACTACAACAGTACTAATCAACTATGGTACAGGAGAGTTATTGTTGAGTAATGCCATTTAAAATACAAGGAAACATCAGTAACAAATTCTCTTGCTAATTATTTATTTTCAGTGGTCATTGCAAGAAGGAAAAAATACGATATTTTATTTTATTTTATTTTATTTTATTTTATTTTATTTTATTTTATTTTATTTTATTTTATTTCTTCACGAGTGTTTAAAAATGGAAATTTTCATAGTCTATTATGAAAACAAGTCTTATAAAAACCCAAAGTATTTTTAGCTTATGGTATGCTTTCATGCAGTCTGAATATAAAACTGATCAGTTATAAAAGCATCAAACATGTATACATTCATTCCTATTCTAACCTCCTATACTGGAATGTGATTTGCTGTTCTTCACTGACTCTAATTTTACACTACAGTAGTGCAAACTTGTACTCTTAAAAGCAGAATATTATTTCTGAATAATCTTTCAGTTAGCATCCATTATTTTATCTGTTATTTCACAGTCTGACTGGATTATCCTTCTTGTATTTGCCACACAAACAAATAGTCTTTATCCTTTAACGATAATCCCCCTCCTCAAACATTCTCAGAAGTGCTGCTGATGCACCAAACAGCTAGTGTTTCTACTCAGTTTCTCTGTTTATTTTACAAAGGTGTAAAATAGTATTATTCTGTTAATATCAGTGTCTCAAAGTTTGCTGGGGGCACAGATGGACTTGTTCAAGTCCAGGCAAGTCCCGGGCAAGGGATGTGAAATCATTTGTCTGGGGGACACAGATGGACAAGGCTAGGGGCAAGGAGAGATGAGCTGCAGCTAAATAGCTGTGAAGTGCTCCTTTGTGTGGACTTATCTCAGGATGATGGCCATCTCAGGGGGTACTCAATGACTCTTGCTCGAGGCCCATCCTTGTCACATAGGCAGGAGAACAAGTAGGATAAAGGGGGAACCGAAAACCATGAGGATAGGATTTCTGACAACAGATTCCTCGCGAAGTGATGTGTTGTCCCCGTATAGTGATGCCTGCATGCTGACGAACTCTCCTGGGCCTGCTGCCTGAGCGCTGCTGCTTCCTCCCGGATTGGCTCCGCGACTGCCTCCGCTACCTGCTTGATGCCGGCCACGCTGCTGCTCCAACCCCCCCCCCCCCCCCGCACGGGACCGCTGCTGGATCCTGGTGGTGACTATCCCCACTTTACGCAATTCTTGCTTTTTTCCTATCTTTTCTATCGCCCTCCTTCCCTTCCTCATCTGCTTGATTAGGATTTGTAATAAACTGGTTGGACTAACATATATGAACCGTTGTTTCTTAATCTCACGCCGGGTATACAGATATTAAAAGAACCTCATCTCCCTCGTATAAATTGGAGCAAGACAAAAGGTCTAGCAGCACAAATGCTGACTCAAACTACAGAGCTTCTAACAGATCTCCTCAGAGATTAGATACATTCTGATGACTGAACTAAGTCTTTCCAACACAGTACAGAGCCTTTCCAGGAAAGCAAAACTGATGTCTGCTGTATGTGGAGGGGATGAAACACAATAGACTGATTTGCTCTGTCAGGGTCAGTGATAAAATATGCACAGGTGGACAGAGAAAACATCTCACGGGCTTGAGTGCCACTGAAACACGTGGTGGGGTGATGGTGGCTGCCTGAGCTGAAGCACCATTGCAATGTATAGACTCACACACGTGGCACCCTCTATGAGGTATAATAAGGAGTGCTTATTCATTCCATGTTAGGATGATCATTAATATCAAAAACAAAGATGCCTTGGAAATAGAACATGCTCTCACTTTGTCTAGTCCTGCAAGTCTGGCACTGTAGCCTGTGAAGCATCGTAGCTATACTTAGTAGGAAAATAAAAAATACTTGTACAGAATTGATGAGAGTTGAAACCCTTTCAGGGATAGAAAAAAATGGAACCTCAAGGTTCCATTCCAAGAATGCAACAAGGTGAGAAATCCTTTTTCTCACCTTGTGTGCAAATACTTTTCTAAAAAAGAAGGGGGGGGGAAAAAAAAAGAAAAAAAAAGCACTGATGTCATAGCTTTCTTTTATAATCTTAAATGCAAATAACAATACAAACATAAGATATGTTGCCAAAATGTAGCCTCCATAATTGTTAAGTATTCAGACTGTCTGTTTTACACTGAGTGTTTCTGGTCTCCACCTTATTAGGAGATCCAAATTTCGATTCTGACAGCATATGTAGATGAAAACAAAAATCTGGACATCCAAAAAAATTTTTATTAATATACCTAAACGTATTTTCCCCTAGTTCTCACAGCAGCTGAGTATAGAACTTCATAATACTTTTTCGGCCTCCCAGAAGTGCCCATTGTCATTCATCAGAACTAGCCCTAATAGCAGGCATTCAGCAAATTTTTTTCTGGAGTAGCATGAATAAAACAGCACTACATATCTTGCAGTGTGGCAATTTTCAATAGGTTAAATTTATCAAATATATACATTATATTTTTTTCCATGTTTTTTCCATATTCCATATATAGATATCTGTAGGTTGCTCTGGAAATAGTGTCTCCTATTTATTTCCATGGAAAATACAACAGATAAAAAGAACAAACTAACACTGTCTGATAGAGCAAATTCTCCATTACAAAACACAACTTTTCAACACAGTGACTACCATTAGCTACACATTTTTGCCAGTGATGAACAAGATCCTGCGTGCTGCTTTTGTAAAAGTCTGCACCTGCAGAGGTTATCCACTGTTTCAGAGCTGCTATCATGGTATCGTTACTTAGAAAATGTTGCCTATGCAGTACATCTTTCACTAGCACAAAAAGAAGGAAGTCAGAAGGCATCAATTCCAGACTATTTCGTGGGTGT
Organism: Lagopus muta; assembly: GCF_023343835.1. Classification (NCBI taxonomy): domain Eukaryota; kingdom Metazoa; phylum Chordata; class Aves; order Galliformes; family Phasianidae; genus Lagopus; species Lagopus muta. Next base: position 25,979,660 of record NC_064435.1, read on the forward strand.
GGTAGGAAAGTTCAGCCCAGATTGGAAATGTGCTTCATGGTCTTCAAACTGGTGTGGGCACTGGTCTTATTGTGTTGGAAGAGAAAGATTGTCTTTCTGATGCGACTGTGGAAGTTCGAGCTTTTAGCTTAGTCAGCATCACAGCATAGCAGTCTGAGCTGATGGTTTGTTTGAATTCCTGAAAATTCAGAAGAATCATCCATTTCCTCTCCGAAAAGATAATGCACATCACTTTATCTGCTTGAAACCTGTCTTGAACTTTTTCTTCAGTGGAGGATTCATGTGTCACCAGTTCATGGATTCCGGCTTGTAGTTGTGACATCACATCTTGCTACCAGTAATGATGCTATACCGCAAACTATCACCTTCAACCTCATATTGGTTTGATAGGTCTTAGCAAACTTTCATATGATCTTCTTTCTTTTCCTGTGTGAGCATTCAAGGGGCCCACCTGGTGCAAACTTTGCATTATTTTATCATTTTGAATGCACTGATACCAATATTCAGCTCTGGATTTAGTTCCTTGTTCATAATCTGCCGATTTGCATGGATGAGTTGATTGTGATGCCCTTCATTTTGCGGTGTAATAGCTGTGTATGACCATCCAGAACATGCACTGCCTCTTGTCGCTGTTGCCACTGCTGAAACACTCACATGCGCTGTTTGATCTCCAATAATGTTCAGCAAGCACTGATGAATTTCAGTAGGTGCTGTTTATTTCCACATGGAGTAATTCAGTGATACACCTTTGCTTCATATGCACTTCCATGTCAGATGCCATTTTGTCAGACTGTCCCCCTGCTGCCATCTGTCATACGGTAACAAAAATGTAACAGAATATTGGTGGAAAGGTTCAACCTCCACTACTATACGATCTGCCAACATAATAAAACAGGAGGCATTGCTTTCAGAGCTGTCTTGTAAGTATCATATACAGTATGACACATATGTAAGCAGAAGTTATAAATAGGGTATATAAAAAATACATTCTAGCCTAAAGGGTATCACCTCACTTATCTTTATATTTTTCAGTATGTACCTATAATTATAAATAACTAAATCTGAACTCATCCTGGTTTCCTTCCTAATGAAAGGAGAAAAATAAAGACATCAAGAATGCCTCTCTTGGCTCATCTTAGATAAATATTTGGATGAGATAAATTACCTTCTCCAACCACCGTTTTCTTGCCTCTTATTTTAAATGTACCAGCTCAGACTTAAAAGATTCAAAGTTAAATATCGCAATTCGGGTAGAATAATCCACCCTTATGTGTCAACCTCCTGAAAAGAAAGGAGACAAATCCCCCCAAAAAGACATCTACTAATTCATAAAAAAAAAATCCCAGATGGTCCCTAGCCTGTTCAGAAAAAAAAAAAAATTCTTAGTCAGCAGAACTTATTTTCAGATTGCTCACACGCCTGTAGTTTCAATTACATGCATATTGTTCTTTGCGGGTTGCAATTTTCTTTTATTGCCAACAGTAACAGAAAAGCTACTTCAGCTGTGTCAGAGTGGAACAGCAATGTCATGTGAAATCCAGTGACCTATTAAATACAGGTATTTGCAGTTTCCCCCCTACACCCACCCTGTCCCTGAACACGCACTTTTTCTCTCCAGAACACTTTCCTAAATGTGAAGCTTACACAAAACATTAAATATATCCATAATTTCCATTGTGTTCCTCTTTTAAAAATGTTTTATATCATTAACAAAGGTTCTAATTTTCCATTTTGTAGTCTTTTCTTGCCTGTCTGATACATTCCACTGCAGAAATGTGTGGGATACTCACTGTATGCAGAAAGTAGTAACAAAAGAGGAAATGGAGAACATTAATGCATATTGTTTCCAAGGAAACAAAGCATCATATTTTATTAAAAAATAAAAATAATAATAATAATTAAAAAAAAAAATAAAAAAAAGAGAGAGAGAGAGAGAGAGAGAGAGAGAAAGAGAGAGACAATTTTTCCCCCTTCCAAAAAACCAGGGAATAGAGGTTAGTGGAGAAGCTAATGAATAAATGACTTAGGTAGATAATCAACCAATTAAAAAAATATCTAAATTCTGCCAATTCTGTAAAATAGATAATATTGCTTAGTCTTCAACAACTGTCTTACATTCATTTTCTTTTTTTTATATTACTTTATATTGTGAAAGGACAAATGCCCTTCATAAACCATGCTTGTGATGTCTTACTGATTAATAAATGTTTTTGTTCGAGACCTTATCCGTGGATACGTTCCTCATTTTTTGAGATTAAATCTTTACTGAGTATAACAGGGAGTTCTTTTATAATCAAATGGAGAAAGAGAAAGTAAAAAAAAACCAACAACCTGCATTAAAGCTTTCAAATCACCACATTTCAAACAGCAGTTTTCAACCTAGGTAAAGACATTCATACCTCAAGATCCACAGAGACTGATGTTTTATTATTAAATAAGTATCATATTATGTCACTGTTCACTCCCAAATTCAGAGCTCAATAATTTCAGCAGTCAAGATCCTGATTTTGTGACCAAGAGTCATAATGTAACATTAGAGATTCTGGCTGGCTTAAGAAACACAGCTGGGACAACAGCTAGCTCACAGTTTTGAAAAGGGGACTGAAATGGAAACTCAACCTGGCAGTGAAGAAATGGGAAAATGGCCAGATTTCTGGAAGTGCTTCAACTTGGAGGTATATAAGGAAGTCTTGAGTGAAGAAGAGAAGCAACTGCAGGAGGCACTCTCAGTTTCAATGTTTTGCTTGCAAATGGTTTGATCAAAGACAGATCTGATTAGGCAGACTGAGCAACAGATTAGATTTGACCTTTACAACTACACTTGAATTTTTGCCAGAACATCAACTAATTATTATTTTTTTTCTCCAAGTAACCTAATGTTGGCTGAGCAGCAGTTTACAAAGTTTTTCTATCACTAAATAAATAGAAAGGGACTGGACTGTGTTGTTCATTGGAAGTTTGAGTCAGAAACAAACTGACTTGGAATGGGCCCAGCACAGATTACTGCAGATGCTCTGCTTTGGAGCAGAGACCATTGCTTATTGCATTAATTTATCAAATGGAAAAAAGATTTAATGTGTGGAATATATATATTTATTTTATATATATATAGATAGATAGATATGCTGGCAAATTCTGAACTGCAGGGAAAATGGCAAAAGAAAATCTTCAAGGCTGCATGGTGGTACTGGAGTGACAGATGGGGGTACCTATTCAATAGAGTGAGTATGCATGGTCCAGAAGTTTTATATTAGGAAATGGTGTAATATTCTACTTTGAAATGGGAACTTTATCAATTTCTCAAAATACGTGGAATTTATTATGTCTATTTAAAACATAAGTGCAAAGGTGGAAATAATATCTTCGTTATATATGTAGACAGATGAATGCTATGAAGACTTGGAAAAAAGACGTCTGTGTTAAAGGGAACTTTCAAATTAAAATTTATTCTCTCTTTTCTGAAGACTTTTGTCATTTTTTTCTATAAAATAAATACATATTGGAATTTATTTAAGCTAAGAATAAGCATCATTTAAATAATACACTAAAAGGCTTTGAGCATTAGAAAAAGAAACATTTTATTTAAAAACTGATAAAGAAAAGGGTATTTTTTTAAAATGTTTTGTGTAATATTTTTCCCCTCTACACGTAAAATAACCATTTCTTCTTTTTCTCATCATCACTCAGTCTGTTTAGGGATACCAATTTTGATCACATTTTCAAGTTCTTAAATAAATGCCAGAAGGTAGTCTATTTAAAATAATATATCAGTAAATATCCAAAGTAGTTATGAGTTATTTAGCATGGTGCTAGAGCAAACACCTAACTACTGTGTTTTTGTGTTTGTTTGTGTTTTTTTTTTGTCTGTTTTTAATTCAAGTTAGAATATAAAATCCGACAGTACACTTCAGACACATAATTGTAGACTTTGAGATTACACTTAAAATGGAGCAGTCAATTTACAACATTTTAAATTCCAAGGCTGTCTCGCTGGACTGGATATAGTGTGGATTCATTTTTCTAAAGGGCTTGTTAAGACTCACAGATGCGAGTAGTGGATTTACAAAGCCAGTGGTAGAGGCTCACCATTAGAGGGACATTCCCCATTACATTTTAGTGTCTGTGTAAGAGCATAGTGAGCACTGTGAGTTTTGCTGCTCTTTTGCAGAAATAAATATGTGCTATGCAGTACTTGACTCTGATATTTTAACCTTTTTTTTTTTTCATTGTAGGCATGCATTGTTGTGTAGGGATATGTTAGAGAAAAGGAACAATTTTAGAACAGAAGGCAATGCTGGTTATTGCTGCCAGTGGAAATTCATTCTGCTGTACTGGAAATTCGTACTGTAATACCTAAATTTTGTGGATTTTGAAAGATCACTGGAGCAGAGAGTGTAGTCTTATATAAATAAAATCTTATCTGAAGCTATCTTGTTTAAATTTACACAGCTGACTAAATACTTCTGGGAACAGAAAGGCTTTTTTAATTTGAATGAAGTGTATTAAATCTGTACTTAAATCTCATAGTAACAAGCATATCTATAAAATAAAGATTGGCAACCTCTGATGTGCATATAGAGGTGATGTTTTACAGTTTAAAGCAGCTGCTAAAAGAACCTAAATATATAAGTAAAAAAACAATGACATTTTTTATGACCATACATTAAAATGCAGGATATTCTATTCTGACTTCACTAGTAGAAACTCAGACTGAGTGGAAAAGCTCTGAATATTGTATCTTAAGATATTTCGGTACTAACAGATGTATTAAGAACAAAACATGGTGATATAACATTGTATTAGGATAGTTCTTGTCAATGGACTCATACAACTAAATTGGAAGTTTCAGACTAAGTCTTTGTAGAACTCAGAAAAAGAGCAGAATTTCATCTTCGCGTTCAAAGGTTTGCTGGCCAGCTTTGGTAAATTAATTTCATGAGATACGTGCATTACAGTGGGACTCAGCTTTTTGAAGAAATTAGATAGAAATTCACATTTAAATTCATCTTGCTTCGCTCAGCTAATGACATAAAGACTAAAATTAAAATACTAGTTAGCAAATGCCTAGAAAAATTCTGAACCATACTTGAACTGTCATTATCAGTTATATGGGAAATATCTTGTTAACCGTTTGTTGGTTCAGTAATGAAAACATGACTTCTCCTGCTGTTTCTTAAGAAATATGTTGAGATTGGTAAAAATGATGACTTTCAAATTCTACATTTATGATAGTTCTATATTTAATTCACTTCTCCTTTGGATGTTCATGCTGATCTGTTATTTTTTTTTCTCCAATATTGTCATAGAAACTTTGATTTTTAAGGAAGTGTTGTTTTGCACTGCTGTTGAATAGTGAGCATGGGTGAATTACAATGATTAGGAACTGTGAAAGTCCTTTCTATTTTCTATTTCCAGTGTTTTTTCAGTTGATTTGAGGTATGGCAAGTTCGGGTCTCTGACTGATTTCAGCATGACTAAAAACATTTGGCAAACTTAGCCTATTAACGTGAGACTATATTGTGCTTCTCTGAATTTATCCTATGTTCCTTTAAATTTATATTATACAATCTTTCTCCATTTTAACATTTTTAAACATTATGGTAAGATAATTGTAAGCAATGGATTTACTCATTTATGGACAGGCATTGATGTCTTATTAGTCTCTTTTTTTCTAAAAGAAAATAAATTTTTCAACTGCTAATCTTGACAAATTTATATTGCCATTTGATACAATATTGACATTTGTTTGATTGGCACAGTATCTAACTAACTGCTGTTCTGTGATAACTGCCTACAATTTTTTTTTTTATACAGAACATTTGTTAGTACTCTTCAGACTTCTGATGTGATGACTACTATGCTTTAAGTAACTGGAGCAGAAATTTAGTAAAAGTTCAATAAAGAGCTGTGCAATTTAAAGCCAGATTGCACAGTAAGCTAAAACAGTGTAAGCTCTCTTTGTTTGCAATTCTGACTGCCTTCTGACTGCTTTGAAGTGGAATCCTATCAAGAAAAGCCCTCAAGGCCTCGTCAACAGAGGACATCAACTGTGGCCTGGTAGCTTATTTAAAGGTCATTATTTTGGAAAGATTTTTCAACAGAATTCACATTGTCTTTTTGAGATCTATATAAGTAAGAATTAGTATTGCATGTTTTAAAACTAAGCAACCCTTTAGTATGAAAATCTTGGTCTTTTTAATTTGTGCTGCCAGTTATGTGACTATACACAAACTGGAATGAAGAGGATGTTGGATATAACTCAGGATGCTGTAAACTACATTTGACAGAATACATGTCCGCAGGACAACCAAAGCAGACTGACCTACTGTCTGCAGCTTTGAAAAAATTTGACCAATACCTTCTATTCCCAACACTCAGTTTAATAAGTAGGTGAATAGATAAATGTATAGATGATAGATAGTCAGATAGATAGATAGATATGGCAATTCCTGTTCTGTGAGAATTAGAAATGGTAACATGAAGACCGTGCAACATTCAATTTATTAATATAAAAAAACAAGATTGCTGTACCTTTCCAATACTTTGCAATGAGTAAGTTTCTTATTAAAAGACAACTTTTTTCTTCATGGTTTTAGTTCCTCAGTATAAACAGGTTTATTTCACTTTTTACCCTGTCAAAAGATGGAACAAAATCCAATCAAACTGGTCCCAGAATATTCTACGGAGTACAGCACTCATCAGAAGGCTCAGGCATGCAGGCAGTGAAGAGATTTACAGTCACTTTTGATACTGTTTTCTTCAGCATCTGTGTGTTTCTCTGGCATTTTATTTGAGAAATGCTGCACTCTAAAATTGGTAATGTTAATCTCAATTCTTAAAAGTTACTATCCATTACAAACAGCATAAGCAAGTTTTATTCTACTGTTCTTCAATACTAAGAAATACTACAGACAACTACTGCTATAACCGCAGATTACACAGGTTTGTTTTGGTTGTGGTTTTTTTTTTTTTTTTTTTGGTATTCTCCATCTAAAATATATGGTGTAACTAATAAAAACAAGATATTTCATAACCATCTGTTAAAAGTCATCTATAATCAACCTTTTGGTGTCTTCTGGTAAAGGATTTTCGTGGTTAGCTCTTTTTAGGAATATTTCTTTATGAGTTTGTATGTGAATAATGCACAACTTAGTTTTACTACATTTTCATAAAATATACTCTAGGAACACTGCAATAATGCAAAGAAATAATGCCTTCCCCAAAGTATTTGTCAATTATGAATCAATGCCCATTACACTGTTTTCCCTAAAAGTTTTCAAAGGTCAAGAGACCTTGAACTCTTCTAAGAGTAACACATTTAGTATGATACAATATGAGACTGGTAGGCATACACTGAATCAAAATGAATTTAGCTTCTAAGAATATTTCCAGCTCTCTTAAGATATGCTGCTTTCAGTGGTAGTTTCTGTAACATCTCTCCAGAGTTCCTCTTTATCAAGCAAGGTACCAAACTGATTTGCAAAGATGGAATATTTTCATTTAAAATTAAACTGTAAACGTACAGTTAAAATTACAGTTAAAATTGCACTGTAAACGCAAGCTGTGCACATGTTCCTGAACATTGCAATGTCTATGTGTTTCAGTTATATAGCTATATTTTGAAATGTGGTACTATTTCAAAATGGATCTATCCCTAGAGTTTAAACTTCCATTGAATGAGATGCTTATTTCAGATGATTCCAAATATTAACAAATTAGTCATTACGAAAAAAAGTCTCACAGAACATGGTTAAATTGACAAAATGCAGTCATTAAAAAAAAGCTGTGGGAAAATCTGTTCTATCTTGAAAACAAAAGATTGAACAATACTCAGTTTTAAGTGAGTGAGTTTTCAATTTCCTATTAGTTTTCTAGTTCCATTGTGCTACTTCAATCTTTTTCAGGGAAAAACAAACTGCCTTATCTTTCCTTGCAAGATTGATAATTTTTTGTTATCTTAGAATGATCAATTTTTGGAAAAGAAATGCATGGAAAGTAATACAAGCCCTTTGTTTTAATCCTATTATGAAAATAGGACTTAATCAGTAGTCACAACAGTTTGCATGTTAGAATGAAGGCTACCCCAGTGAAAGAGGATGTGGAATTTCTAGTGAAATGAGTATACTTACAAGAACAATTTTAATAAGTATTGCAGTGAAAATCATTGCTTGTGGCTAATTGGATATAACTGGAAAGTTTGTAGAAAGCTGCATGTACTGTTTTGAAGATGTCAACATTTTTAGTATGACTGAAAAAATATAATTATGTTGATGCAGCAAGCTCTAAAACAGCTTTGAATGATTCTTTTGTCACGCATTCAAATGTGAATTACTTTTCTCAAATCCTATTCCACATGTATGGAATGTAAAAATAGCACAATTTGTTTGTAAACAGATCATTATTCCATTTAAAATTCAGTGCCTGGGGCTTTGAAATACTTTTCACATTCAACTGGGCTTCATAATTTTGTCTACATATTTGTATTATTCTTAAAGTGATAGTTGTCTTTAAGTGAAGAAAGCTCCACAGCTGAACAGCCTGTCCATCAAAGCCTTCTTTTCTCTTCTCCAGAAAATATTAAATTAGAGGAATTTGAAGTGCAAAAGAACCCCTTTGAGGTTCTTCAGAATGTGACCTCAGTGCAGAAGGCATTACTTGCTTGATAATTTAATTAACATAATTGTACCTGAGCTTCAAGATTTGAACTAGTAGGTAGGTATCTAGATGAGGTTGGAAACGGTGTTACTTTTAAAAATCTATGTTGTTTAGGGTAATCCATTTGATTTTCCCATTTCCTAAGCCAGGCACATCTCTAGGAGGTGTTAACAAGAGGAGTCCACCTACACAACTTGTAATACATTCTCTCCTTTACCACAGTTCAGTCTAAAAAGCTAAGATTACAGTTGATTCTAGCCTTTAGGCTTTTGATTCTCTCATTTAAGTAAATTCAAATGAATTTTCATCTACCCCATCTACCCCATTCATCTACCCCTTCTGCCTATCTCTTGTTTTGAAATCAGTACCTAACTCTTTCCAAAACCAATAATAATGCAAAGTTCTATTCCTGGAGGAAAGTGGGGAAAAAAAAAAAAAAAAAAAAAAAAGAAAATTCATAGTAAACAAGGCTTTTATGCTAATAAGAAAGAATTTAAGTATGCTATATACACAGCGGCACACATGTACAATTTATATAAAGCACATTACTTACACATATATGTATGACTTACACACATATGTATATATTTCCAAACACAAAATGATTGTTTACATGCTACAAAGAAATATCACTTTCATTGAAAGGTGAGAAGAAAACATCAAGTTGCCCCTCAGTTAGAAGTTCAGATTCACTTCTGAGTGGCTTGGTTTGCTGATCCTATCTTACACTCGGAATTAATTATGGTAATACCTGAAAATTAGTGTAATATTTTTAAATTAACTATGCTTATGTTGATTTGAGTCTTTTTTTTTTTTTCAAATGAAAAGTCTAAATAAAAATAACTACTAAAATATCTATTTTAATAGATTATCTCTTTTATCTCTTAATCATTTTTTTTTCTTTAATCTCTTCTTTCTATTCAATTGATAGAAGATTTTCCATTCAATACATTTCAGAGAGTGGCAGTAAAACATGACAACAAGTATCAAATATTCCAACCTGTAGTAGAGTAGCTTCCTGTGAATCTACAGGAATAAGAGATTAATTAATATATTAAGGTAAATTACCACAACTGACAAATTCACTAGTAATATAAACTTTCTGTTTAATTCACATAGGTGCAAAACAATTTCACTGCTTTCTTTTGACAGATAAATTACATGATAGAAATGTAAAGTGAATTGCAAGCAATTTTTTCTATTGTTATATTAAAATATTAATAAAAGCAATGGCTTATTTGTTGCAATATATTCAAGGAAACAGAAAGACAGGAAGAACTGATTAGATGATTGATAAAAGAAAATTGTTATACATTTTATCCATGGTAGATAAGAAAATAAAAGCAAAAACCCTCAAAGGACTGAATGAAACGGAAGCTCATATGCTGCACAAGTAAAGCAAAGACCGTAACAGTCCTTCCATTCAGTTCATTTGAATTTTATTCTTTTTTTTTAATTATTTTACTTTTTCAGACTCTGCTTGGATTGCAAACACTTTAGAATGTATTCACCTTAGTTTCTTTCTCTGGTGACTTTAAAGAGCAGAAGAATTTTACCTAGTAGATTCTGCATGAAAACAACCATTACTGGTTTAACAGCATCTATTTCCTAGAGCAAATCAAAGGAAGTTTTTCCAGCACTATCAGAAATTTTTTAGTTTTTCCAGCAGATTTGAAACATACACGCTTCTTATGGGTAGTGACTTTTTCCCTGTTATGTAGTAAGCATTAAAAATCCAATCAAGTCATTTTTATATACCATTGGATAATACTTCCAATAGTGGAGTTAAATAGTTATCAGGAACAATTAGATGAATGAAGTCAATGCTCTTAATTTGCTTAGGTATTGGAACTAGTGTTTGTGCTGTACAACACACCAGAACAATTGTAGTTGTGCCCCATCTTGATTTGCCTTTTGACTTCTTCAGATAAATTTTATTTTCTTCTTGTATGTTATCTTCTTTGAGATTAATACACATGGGCGTGAAACCGGAAATGATGCATCTTCAGACATGACATCAATGAAATCACTTTCACTGTCACTGCATATAGTCTCCTGCTGCTAGATAAATAGCAAGATATCAAAAATAAATGTTCAGGTGAAGTGTGGGTTTTGATCCTGTGACAAGATTTCATTACAATTACTCTATGTTGGACTGTGTGATTGACATTGGTGGGATTTTTGGATTTGTATGGTGCTATAAGGAAATAACTGTTCTGGCAGCCTTGCTGCCTTTCTGCTCTCAAGTTGACTTATGGAACAGATTAATGAGATGCTTTGAGCTACCAGTGAGCATCTTTTTCATCAGAGATGTTTTGGCAGTTGAGAAGCTAGTAACAGGATAATGGAATATTCAAAAGATTTCTAACACACAACAGTGGATTAACTTGTTAATGAGAAGAATGAGGGGTGGAAAATCTTTTTTCTTTTATGAAACCAGTAAGAGAAATGTAGATGTACAAATAAAGAGTTATCTTTTCAATGTTATGGAAGATTATACATCATATACCGTGTTTTTAACAGACAGAAAAGGTAAGCTAATTGCTAATGAATTAGTACAACATACACTCTGATATATAATCCTAACTATTTAAAGACTGGGAAGTTGCAAGCTATTCTCTACCGATCTGAAGAGTTAAGAGGGCAGGACCCTTATGTCTCATTCCAATTTATAGGAGGGAGAGAAGGTTCTTTTAATATATGTATACCCAATAGTAAGATTAAGACAACGGGTCAAATGTTAGCCTGATCAATTTATCACAAGTCATTGTCATTTAGGGAGATAGAGAAGGGAAGACGGGAGATAAAAAAGATAGGAAATAAAAGCAAGGAATCTTTGTATGAAGCGAGAGGGAGATAGGAACCACCATGGGTCCAGCGTGGTTTGTAGTTCAGTCATTGATCTTCAGTAGTGGTGTTGTTTGTTGACAATGACTGTGACTAACTTTCCAATGGCAGTACAAACTTATTTATAGGTCGAGTCAGCTCTCTTTGAAGTGACAGCTTCTGGCTTTTGGATCTCAGCAGGAATTCCTTTTGTTCCCATCTTCTGGGCCTTGCCAACAGATAAGAGAGAGCATGGAGGCACCAACTTGCATCTTGGCTTCACAGAATACAATGGTATCATCCCCCAGTCTCCTATAGCAAGCTGGAGTTATTTGGTCATAGGCCAGATCTTCCACCAGTAAACAGTCCTGACCACTCTCTTTCAAAAGCAAACAGCTTCAAAGGAAAGCTTTCAAACTTAAAATTCTCCACACAGTGATGCCGACTGCTACATGCAACACCCACCACTCATCTCCTAGATAAGTCAGAGTCTTATCTTAAGAAATGCCTCGGAAAGCAAGCTTTGAGCCAAAAACAAAGAAAGGTTCAGTCACCTTACTATTTCTATTGAGTCTTCAATCAATTACTACAACCAATAATTTCATTTAGAAATAATGGCTCACACGTTTTTTGAAATGACAGATACTAATGCACTGAAATACATCATTGTTCCTTTTCTTCTTGTCTTTTGTTTGCATTGCCTTCTTTTTGGCTCTGACATCCTTTTCAGCAAATCAGATAACTAGAAGACAAAGGAATTCTCCCATGTTAGGCACAAATTGAATCTAAGTACCATAATTGCAATCTAATTCCAATATAGCAGTCAACATACACTCTGATGACATTGGCTTATACCTGCAGATCAGCTGTATTTACTTAGATAGTCTCAGAGATGTTAGTGCACATTTCTGGAAGGTTGTTGCAGAATTTGTGATAATCAGTACAGGATGGATGAATATAGCCGTACTTTATGATTATGACCCCTAATTAGATACTCATTTTCCTTGTATTTTCATTGCCTAGGACCTGATTACAGTACAGTTTCATATAGATCAGGTAATTTTCAGGTGTATGTTGGTAGTCATAAATCACTACACATTTGCAATTTCCAGTACAGATAGGAGACATTTGCATTTTAATTGGTGAAATCTAGTGACTTTTGAGAGAACAATGCACAGGATTTATAGTATTATACAAAGAGTGATGAAGAGGGTAAGGAACAAAATGTCAATTCCACATAGAATCCTAGAATTCAAACTAAGACAAACATTACTAGCTAGTATCCTTTGTGGTAAATTCAGGGACAATTATTCTAGGGGAATTTTGTGTCTTAATGAAAAGCACCATACAGAAGATGACAAATTTGGCTGCAGTATGGAACTGATAGTACAAAGAGAAGAGGTAGTGATGCAGGCTTGGTAACAATTACTGTTTTTGAGTTGCAGTTTTGGATTTCACCTTTTTTTTAATTAGTCCTACCAACTTTCCACTTCTGCTATCAACTTGTTATCCTCCATGAAAGGGAAGTGCTAAAATGAGTGAATTATTTAGCTTTGTCAATATTTTCTTACTTACTGTCTTATTGATTGCTTTAGCACAAAAAAACTGACAAAAGGACCATAGAACACTCAAGATTTGGAAATGCTATTATTACGTTAGAATTAGCCAAAGATTCTGGTTGTCAGTTTTGAGCTCTTCGTATTGCCTTGAGTTACCTTTAGTAACAATGATTCTATTCTTTTCTCTGCATTTATTTCGTTTTTCTCTTTTCATCGAAGTTTACATGCAACATCTGGTATTCAATAATTATGTTGTTTGTTTGATTATTTTTCATGTAACTCTGCCTAGTTATGATACTGTCACAGAATCACAGAATCACAGAATGGACAGGGTTGGAAGGGACCTCAAGGATCATGAATTTCCAATCCCCCCTGCCACATGCAGGGCCACCAACCTCCCCATTTAATACTAGACCAGGCTGCCCAGGGCCTTATCCATTCTGGCCTTGAACACCTCCAGGGACGGGGCATCCACAACCTTTCTGGGCAGCCTGTTCCAGCACCTCACCACTCTCTCTGTAAAGAGCTTCCTCCTGACATCCAACCTAAATCTCCCTTCCCTCAACTTAAAACCATTTCCCCTGCAGTTATCTACCCCTTCAAAGAGTTGATTCTCCTCCTCTTTGTAGGCTCCCTACTCTTTGTAGGTACTGAATTGCTGTCCACTATGCTGTCCACTATGTCCCCAAAACATTTCTTTGAATTTATTCTTTACTCTTTAATTTCTTATATTCAAAGCATATTTTTAAAAGTTTATTTCTCACACTATAAAACATATATTTTCTGTTCAATTTATGTTGTTGAACTTCTGTTTGGAAGTAAGAAAATTCCACCTAAAAGATATAAACCAGGCTTATATAAACTGATTTTATACTTTACTCAAGATGAAGCAAGAGAGTCCACAAAGGCTTATTAGGCTTTTGTCACACTCATATGACATTACTCATAAAACAAGTGTACAGATGGCTTTTGGATGACATTTGTAGATTAGGACAGCATGAAAAATAAAGGGAAGATATATTTTCTTCATGAAACTACACATCTTGTGATTAACTAGTCTGTAGGCAGGCATCCATGCATCTAATTATTGTGCATCCTTTTCTTTTAAATCATCCTTTTTGTCTTGATGATTTTTCCTCTCAGCAATTTCAGTTCAGCCTGATTAGTTTCAGAACCTTTGCTCTGAAGGTTTAAAAAAATACCTGATCTAGAAACAAGACTCTCCATTTTCTCTGCCAGAAGTTCAGGCGATGTCTACATACATCTTTACTGAATAATAAGGCCTTCTATACATTCTGAAGTGCTGAAAATGGAACACTGAAATGTTAATATATCACTGCTAAGACACATCAGTAGTAAAGATACAGTACTAATCAGTGTCATAAGAGAAGGCTTCTTGTCTCGTGAATAAATTAAGAATGTTGTGACTCATCCTCAGTATTCCTATAGGGCCGTAAGAAGTATTGAAACAAATTGTCCAGTGTCTGTTTCTGAATGAAGGAAAATGTCAGTAAAAGATTTATTTCATTCTAATTTCCCACAGCTTTTCAGTGTACTCTATACATCACAGCAGGTATACAGTTGATTCAAGCTGGATTTCCTTAATAGTGGCGAGAAATCTGTCTTTGAATCATTAAGGTACTATATTAAGCCAAGCCCCAACTGAGTTGGAATAAACAATAGCAGGAAGGAAGGTGTTCTCAGGCAGCTAAACCAGAGTGCAAGGTAAAGCTGAATGAAAACAAATAAACTTTTTATCATTATTTCTTTTTCTTTTGGTGAACATAAAGAACTCTAGCTATAGATTACAGTAGGCAGACAATTGCTTACACATTTTAAGACACTGTCAGACACGTGTCACAGCTGTTTAATTTGGTACACTTAACTATGCCAGGTGCTCAGTTTGTATAGCTAAGATACTATCACTGGAACAAAGACAAATAATTCCCGAATGTCTTATGCTCAATTAGAATTGCTTGTCACAACTCTGCTTTTTCCGTTCTACTCTGCCGAACCAGGATTTTATGTATAGTTTCTATTTACCATTATCTGCTCACTACGTAACATCTTTTGGAAGTTAAACAATTTTGTAATCTTTCTAAAGATGTTCTTTCCCCAGTAGCTTTGGTTACCTCTTTTTTAATCTTCGTGCACATCAGCATCCCTTATAACACGTCCCCTTGAGGGCTGAAATGTTTTAGGAAGAGCTTAATTTTGTGTATTTAAGCTATACAGAGTTAAATTCATGTAACTCTCTTGACTTTGGCATGGCTATTCAGACAAGCTGAAGGTCAAAGGAAACCTGAAAGAAAAGATCTTTCTTTTTTTTTTCTTTTTTCTCCTTTTCCTGTGATTTAAGCTCATAAGGAGGCTACTGATACTTGAAGTATACATCTCCTATATTGTTCTATTTTAAGAGTTTGACAGTTTCTTTTTTTTACTAAGCTTCCATCATGTTTTTCATCTTTTTAAGTATTTTCATAATTTCTACTACTGTCAATTTCTTCTTGATGACTATCTTGACTTTCATCATCTCCAAAACAGCACAGAACACAGAAGTCACAGATACTGAAATATCATTTTTGGATGATCCGGGTGATGTGCACCTCATCCAAATGCCTCTATTTACCCATAATACAAATTCAGCCTATTCACTCACCTTTGTTTTCAAGCCCTTTATTCCTATATGCTTAGTCTACTGTCTCATCCCATTCCTGCCTTTTTAACAGCCTTTTTCTGAATGAATCTCCTTTATTCATAGATTAACCCTATTTGCCTTAACTGTATATAGAAGGTAAACACAATTTTTCCGCTGTAATGTGATCTTTTTCTTTATGCTTCCAAAGAAAAAAAGAAAATGTGTGCAGATACATTAATATTCCAGTAGTGAAAATGAAGTGGTAATTCATTTTTAATAGATCCCACGGCCTTTTGTTTTCAAAATTAATAGGACCCCCTACTCACAGAAATGCTAGTTCACAATCTCTTTAAGTCATTTCAGCATGTTTCTTAGTTATAATGCAATAATTCACTCAGGTAAATTAAATTCCAGCTTTTGCTTGTCATGAATATTAAAAGAATAAAGCAAGACCACACTGCAGAAAACAGACCCCAAACTAATCTCACATTGGAGTAAATCAAGGGAACGACTTCATTGTAAAACTGGAATGAGAATCAGCCCACTAAAATTGAAGTCTTGCCTTGAATTTAATTTGTTTTTAGCTAGAGCTGATGCATTTCATTTAAAAATTATTTTATTTTATTTTTAATGCTAGCACATAAAAACTGCCTCTCAATTCAGGAATCCTATTTGCAAAGATGGTGCTTAGGTCAATATTTTAAATTTAAGTGCATTGAGAGATTCTTCCACAAGGGCTCAGATACTATGAAGTGAACCAGTAGGGAGACACTAGACTATGTTTACCCACTATTGGAGCACGTATTAAAGAGCTCAGTCAAATCATTTCACTTTCATTAGGAATCTGCTTGATGTCTAACCTGCTGTTTTGCAAAGTAGTGTATTTATAGATCCATCAACACCAGGTGCCAACTTCCTGAGCAAACTGCCTATACATTTCTGGGTGATTTTTTAATCAGACTTTTGTAACCAAAGCTGATGACATGAATATCTTTTCTAGCTTTAACTCCTGAGTAGAAAGAAAGAGGGCTTCACATCTACTTTAAGGAATTTATGACTTTGAAAAGGTATAACAATAACTATCACTTTTGTATGAACACCTGAATGTATTATGTTGATTATGTTTGTACATTCCAGAGAACACAGAAAAAATATATTATTTCCCAGCTGAGATTTGAATGTAATGATACGAGTCACATCCTTCTTACCTGAGACTAACCTGTAATCTGTTCGTATGGAGACAAGTATGTAGATTCCATGCTCTGCAAAATGGTCAACTGAGTTTTTATTTTTGGTTTCAACTGAGTTTTTATTTTTGGCCTGTTCTGTTTTTGTTTTTTTTGTTGTTTTTTTTTTTTTTTTTGCTTTGTCAAAATATCTCTGAACAAATGCTTCCATCTGACTCTCTTCTGATAAATCAAAAAAGTGCTTTTCACTTAATTTCAACAGAAGCTCCCCGAAAGTTTTCCTTACTGAGTTATAAAGGCCAGACCAGACAAATATGGCAGACAGCAGTGCAGCCAGTGACCTGAGAATCATTGCAAGAATTAGAGTTCAGAGAAGAGTGTGACTCAGTTATGATCCAAAGGCTGAATTATCACAACTGAAGGGTCCTGAATTCATATAGATAATCCCAATATTTCAGGCTGTGCAAATAAATACTTTCAGGATTTGAATCCACAGGAACTTAATTCACATGAAGTCAAGATTGCTGCACATCAGTTCTCTTCTTCTTGTTGGTAATGGTACTCATGTGGTTCAGTGAGCAGACCTGGCTCAAAACTAATATATATACATTTTTTTTCAGAGTTAGTTTCCAGTTGAATCAAATTCCTGAACCAGTTTCATTGAACAAACACTTCTGCCCTCCATCAGACTCATTAACAGCACCCTCTGTGATAAAAGATTTTGATCTTTTTAAAACAACATAGCCTTCAAGCTGGTAACAGATGCAGTTCACAGACTTGTAATCCTCATATTTCCTTCCTCACTTAGTGATAGAGTCAGCAGCTCAGTCATTCAGAATAAAGTACAATTTCATGGGGGTGAGGCAGGCAATTTTTGACTATTTCAATTTCAGAATCTTCCTCCTACCTCACGGTTAATAGTTTCTTACTCCATGATTGGACTGACTGAAAGAAATGCTGTGAGATGATTTGACATCATGTGCCACTGTATGATTGGAAGACTACATCATCAGTGGCATGTGTTTGACGAGTACTAAGAAAGGTATCCAAATTCAGGCTTTTGACTTGATGTGGTTTAACAGAAGCTTCATAATGCTCTGGACTGCTAGATATATTGCAATGGCTTTGGGATGTATTACAATACATCATGTAGAGAATCTCAGTAATAGTATCCTTATGTCATAATATATCATGTCAAAAATCCCAATGCAACAATTTCAGGATATACTAATGACCCATCAAAGTACATCAAGGTTTTATTATACTTTGTTGTGTCTGATACAGAAGTCTAAGTACTTACCCAAATAATCCTACTGGGAAGTACAGTCAAATATTTTAGAGATACCAATTTCTTTTTCTAGTTAATTATTAAAAGGAGCAAAGCCTATCATGGCAGTTAATGCAGCTTGAATGCATAGGCAAACACTAAATATAGGCTAGGATTTCATGGAATACCCTACCTAATCCCTTTTATATTGTACTAGTTAGGAGCTGTACTCTTTCCAGTATTTAAATAAAATCACACATATTTGGATTCTTAGCACTGGGAAAAGGATATCTATGAGATCCTGAATATTCTATTGCTGAGAATAACATTTTAAATACATTAATAAGGAAAACAGAGGGAGAAAAAAAACATGTGACTTACAAGTAACACGTAAGGAGAAACACATTAGGAACCTGGGGTCTTTTTACTGAATGTAACACAAAATAGTTCAGCTCAAAGCACACTAAAAAGCAGGTAGATTGTGAGCTTCAAGGGCAAAGTCATGTCCAACCTTTAAAAACAATTTAATTTTGCTACACTGCATGAATGAGACATTGAAAACCTTGAGATATTTTCGGATGCTCTTACTGCCAAGAAAAAAATTATTTTTTTCTCGTGCGTTTTTTGTACTTCTTATCCCAGTACTAGAAGATTATTTATCAAATGATCAAAAGGACTCATCAGACCCAGAGATACCTCAAAAATACTTTAGGGGCTAAAATATAATTGAAATATAATGAGTGACTCAAAAACAAGTGAGTTATAAAGGACTGGACAAATATGAAGCTTTGTCTCAATCTGAACGATAAAGAGGAGTGGCTTTAAATCAAAGCAATAACATGAATTGTAAAAATAATAATAAATTAGGTAATAGCATACAGTCTTGGATTTTCAAAAGTACTGATAGGCAATTGGCTCTGGATTTTTCCTGGTTAAAAACAGTTTTAGTGTCTAAACAAAGAACAGCAGACTCACTGACTTTGAATGCACAAAACTACAGCAGGTCATCAAAGAAATAAAACAACTTACACAGGGCATCTTTATTATGGCTTGCTTCAGTGAAGAGTGCCTTCAAAATGTATGCACAGCATCATAAATCTAATTTCTGAGTTTTCAGTATATGTATTTCTTTATGAAATATCTAACAGCTCCAATTTTTTAAAAGAATGTTATTTTTAATGGAGAAATTCAACCATTACATTTTGTAACTTTTCTTTGTGATGTACTTAAAATCATGAGTGCAACATTCTGTTAAAATTGCTTTTATCTAATTCATATATCAAAATAGGCCTATAATTCCTCATTTATTTGTTAATGAATATTTGTATACTTTAAATTTTGTTTTGTATGTTAGACAGCAACACATCTGGTCAGCTGCAGACCAGATGTGTGGTATGTGTATGGTAGAACCAATAAATGTACAGTTGCACAAAGTAAGATGCGCTTGGTTGACTCATTTTATTTGCTGTTTTGTGTTCATTCTATTTCCAATCTTTCACGTGCCTCTCAGTTATGCACAAATGTTAGTCATTAGAATATAATAATAACTATACCACAGAATAATTTTTTTCCTGTCTTCTGAGCACAGAAATCACAGGAATTAATATTGATCCATCGGTTAAACCGCTCAATGTTCTGTACTGATCTGCCCCTAGTTTAAGTATTGGTTACCTAGAAATAAATAGATGCACATACATGATGTTAGAATGTAGTTGGCTGTGCATATTTCAGAAAAGAATAGTTGAAATGACACAAATACAGGTAACAGTTTAGAAGCCTGTGATTTCCACCTCTCTTTCTGACAGTATATTGACATTTTGTATAATATATAGATTTTACTGGGAGAAATAAGATAATAGGTTATTCCAGATAGTTCAGAGTAGAGATGGTATGAAACAGGAAGATGTGTCTACATCCTCTCTCATGCAATTTTATAGGCCAGGGTGGGGAGGGTTGGAGAATTGAACATTGAGGTTGATCTGTAACTGTCAAGATTTTAGCACATTTTTAGTAAGGTGATTCAAAATCTTGAACCAACACAGCAGTTCAAAGAAGAATTCTTTGTTAGTGCTGATTAGATAACTAAGAGAGAGCGCATGGAGCGTTTATAAAAGCAATAGGAAAATAACATGAAAATACGCGGAAGAAAGGGAATGGTCAATTAAATATGGGCAAAATATGACTAAAAAGAAGTTAGAAAGTAGATAAACTTAAGGAGAATCTAAAACTGCATATTATTTAAGATTTGTCTTGTTTAAAGTCTTTTGTACCTTTTAGCGTGTTTAATCTCATTTGGCAGCTGATGTTTGAAAAATTAGGCAGAAATAAATCAGCAGAAAGTGTTTCAAAGCAGGTTTGAGTTTCGGTAGAACAAATATTTGGTCGGAGAGCACTTAGTGACTGTGCCCGAAGAAACAGTTCAAAATAACTGAGTCTAAATACATTGATGTCACACATTTCAGCTCATGAGCAGTGTGATGCACCTGATTATTACTAACACTATATATTAATGGAACACAATCCTACTTATTTCTGTGTAATAAACCATAATTTTATTATATAATTAACTGCATGTGCATTAATTAATGCATTGCATTAATGTGGGGTTTTCCCCTGAGGTGTGTAATGGTGAGACTCCCGGAAGACTGCTGTCTTGGAAATTGCAGAGGATACAGCTATGCAGCTGTTACAGAACTGAATCTATGGCGATGGTTTTCTGGGCAGGGGGTGTCCCTTGGAGCACAGCTCCTGCAATTTATTTTTGTCAGCCAAATTATGCTAGAGCATTGAGCTCTTGGAGTTCATCCCAGGCTGTGCAAATATGAATGAAAGGTATGAGTACTGCTGCCGTGAAAGATTTAAAAATAATGCGGAACTACATCGCATTTTCTTGTGCTCTGCTGTTTCAAGGGAGACACCCTGATAAACCAAGTAAAACAGATCTATACATGCACAAAGTTAAATCTTAAGTCACGAATTCATAAAAGCTGAGGATCCATAAAAAACAGCTTGCTAATACTTCTACCAGTTAGTAGGAAATGCCAAAGAAAAACAAGAGGCTTGATCTCCCTCTCCCTAAAAAAGAAATATCCTAGTGAGCAGGAAACAGATTCTTGTATTGGCTTGAGGTTGCTTGTGAAAAACCTCATTCAGGATTTCAGAGGAGAATCACAGAATCATAGAATTGCTGGGCTCAGAAAAGCTTTAAAGATCATTAAGTCCAACCACAACCTGACCATACTACCCTAGCTCTAACAACCCACTGCTAAATCATAGAATCATAGAGTCATAGAATAGCCTGGGTTGAAAAGGATGACAATGATCATCGAGTTTCAACCCCCCTGCTATATGCAGGATCACCAACCACTAGACCAGGCTGCCCAGAGTCACATCCAGCCTGACCTTGAATGCCTCTAGGGATGGAGCATCCACAACCTCCTTGGGCAACCTGTTCCAATGCTTCACCACCCTCTGTGTGAAAAACTTCCTTCTAATATCTAACCTAAACCTCCCCCGTCTTAATTTAAAACCATTCCCCCTTGTCCTATCACCATCCACCCTTTTAAACAGCTGTTCCTCCTCCTGTTTATATGTTTCCTTCAAATACTGGAAAGCCACAATGAGGTCTCCCCAGAGCCTTCTCTTCTCCAAGCTTTTTGCTAGGCCCGCATTCTTCAAGATCACAAACTCCACCAAGGCATGGTCACTACAGCCCAGGCTGCCTCCAATCTTAACCTCTCTAATGCTCTCCTCTGCATTACTGAGCACCAGGTCCAGTAAGGCTTCACCTCGGGTTGGTCCATCTACTACCTGGACCAGGAAGTTGTCCTCAACAGACTCCAGGAATCTCCTGGATTGTTTGCTATCCACCACATCACTATCCCAGCAGATATCCAGGTGGTTGAAATCCCCATCAGGACAAGAGCCCACGAGTGCAATGCCTCCCACAGCTGAAGCAAGAAGGCCTCATCAATAGCCTCCTCCTGGTCAGGTGGCCTGTAGCAGACCCAACAACTAAATGCCCTTTGCTGGACTGATCCTTGATTTTTACCCACAAACTCCCGACTTGATTGGGGCTATTCCTCAGAGAAATCATGTCCGTGTGTCCCACATCTGAATGGTTTTTAAAAGGCATTATGATGGCTAGGACTGCTTCACCAGACAAGTCATCTCTACTGTCTTCTATGTCTGAGGAAGACACTAAGGACCTACACACTCAGGTCTTACCAACAAGTGCTCTGGTTGTGGAATAGTCTCACACTATCCTATGTGTTCTCCTACATGCCTTTATTGAAACTACCTCGCTTCACAGACAACAATAAATATTCCTAAAGCCAAAGGGAAGAATTTTTTTTAAAGACATCTAAAGTTAAACTTCCATCTCTACTTCAGTATTTCATGCTAAGTGAAATAGACTCACAAGTAGAAATGGAAGGAGCTACACTGCAAATACTTTGAATCTTGAATGCTCCCTCAGTAGGTAAGTAAAAATTTAAATTATTTTACATAGAGTAAAAAAGTAAAATAGGACCTCACATTTAAGCTGACTGCTTCAACCAAGAAGTGTTTGCTTAGAAGTAGTGATTCGTTTTACTTATCCTTCCAGAATTTTGTGTCAAACCCTAAAAAGTTATATGGAATTTGCAAAGTACCTTAAGGGGGAAGAGAAAATTGGAAACTAGAACTGGTGAAAGTTTGAATAAGAAAGCCAGTTAAATTAAAACTGCAGTGGTACTATTTATATGATGATGTGGAACATTTCAGCACAGCTGATGCACTGTTTCAAGAACAGTTAATATGAATAGTACTTCTGTTTCAACTTTGAGTATCCTTTTCTATTAAACTTCAGTTTGGGAAAAGAGAGAAGAATTAAACAACCCAGATTTTTGTCAGAGGTTATCAAGGACTGCACACACAGATTTCTGCTGGATTTTTGTTTATAAATTCCAGATGTGTGTTATTTTAAATAATTAAGAAGTTGTTCAAAAGAAACAACAAAGAAAACTTAGGATAGTAGCATTTTCAGTTGCAGGAAACTGTAAAAGAAGATACTGAACAAATACTTTGTTTGTATAACATCAGAACAAATTAAGAGAATGAATGCATGTATCTATTAGAATGTTTTATGTAACTAAAACATCAGTTCCATACAGTTAAAAATATTCTGGGTTCTGACTTTTGCTTCTGTTTTATATTCTTGCTTATTAATGTTCTGAGCTGTAAAAGCATTATTTTTTTCTTATGTAATCATGGGAGAGCTATATCTTTTTGCCCCGACTCAATGGACTAGATTATCAAGTCCATTTTCATCTCCTTTCCTCTCTTCTATTCTTTTCTTTTCTCCACAACACTGTATACCTCTGAATACTTCTGCTTCGTCAGCTGTTTATATGTAGAAATGTCCATGTAGACTTAAACACATTCCATGTACCACTCCCATTACTAAATCTGTCACAGAAAAATATTAGAGGGCTGTCTTGAAACTTTTAGAAAGAGCTACAAGCAAGAATTATAAGCAACCAGTAAAATATACCACAGCAAAAGATTCATATGTCTTATATTAGGCGGTGTTTAAAAGTTTTGGCTACGAAGCTAAACCAGTAATAACATCCTAGAAATGATACAGTTTACACAGGCAAAGTATGTTAGTCCAATCACAAAATAAGGGGTTTTTTTATTATTTTTTTTAAGTCCGTAATATTACACAAAGATTGCCATTATTCTCTGTACATGAACGTCTCTTGTCAGCACTTCTTCTCAAAATGAACATAAGATATTGTTATCAAGTTTTAGTCTGGAGAGACTCAAAGTACAGCTCTCTCCCCAGCTCTTCTTTGCTCCCCAGACAGAAAAGTAATTTGCTGCAGATAAAACCTAACAGCTCTGCTGCTCTCTCCACAGGTCCTGCCAGTGAAAGTCCCTTCTCTCAGATCAGATCTGAGTAAGTAGGTAGGGGAATAGTTACTCCTTCTCATGTGTTAAGCTCCTAGCTTTGCTGTCTAATTTAAGAAGTGGCAAGGAGATAAAAGCTTTTCCAGAGAGAAATTCAAAACTTATGAATATTCTGAGTTACCAGTCTTACCCAAAACCTCTTCACATTTCTGATGAAGGAAAATGAAGTACATGCTCAGAGCTGGCAGGTGTGAATGCTTTGTCTTATTAAAGCGAAGCTGAATGCTGTGAAAAAAGGAGTCAAAGTCTTACTGTGGTCTCCAGTAGGACTAACACAAAGCAGGATCTTAGTGTTAAGGGACAGTCCTCCCTTCATGGAGCACATGCTTTTTTGACGACATTGCTCTCCTGAGCGCTTTGATGTTTAGTGCACATTTATCAAGACACTGACCTTACTGAACTTATTGAGGCTACTTAACATGCTTAAAATTCAGCATTAGTGCTGCTACGATTACTGTTAGTAACACATTTAATGCTGAGCTTCCCTAGAAAGAACTGTGCTCTGAGGAAATCCAAGTGTCCTGTAAAGTTGAAAACACTTGAGGCTGAGCCCGGCTTTTATGTTATTTTGTATTTTGAATTTATGTATTGAATTTATTGAATTTGAATTTATGTATATATATGTATTTGTATTATGTATTTGTATTTTGTATTTATGTATTTTGTATTTTGTATCTTACTGACATTGCAGCTGACGTTACAAACCATGGAGTGTTTAGAGAACTGGCAATGGGGCAAGTTTTTCTCCCACATGAGAGATGAAAGGACAAAACTAATGAAGGCGCTGCCAGCCTTCCCTGCCAAACCCGTGGGATCCCCCACCCTGCTCAGAGCCCAGGACTCCATCAGCCCTGGAGCTGGCAGCCCCAACCAGCAAAGCCACAGCATGGCGGTCTCCAGCTCTCCACAGCTCTGCCCTGCCTTGCCTTGGGCCCTGCCAAACCAGGGCCATCCATTGGCCTCAGCCTGTCCCTGTCTGCAGGGAGATGCCTGATGCCCAGGGCTGGGGCTGCCACTGTGCCCCAGTTGCCTGGCTCCTGGCTGGGGCAGTGGGATGAGACAGGCTGTCAGACTCTGACACATGGCCTCCATGGGGAGCCTCCAGTGCTCTTGACTCCAGATGCTGAGACTGCACGTAGCCCCGACATTACCATCAGATTGAGGAGCACTTTTGAATTTCCATAGCTTTCTAAGGAAGAATTGAAAATTTTCCACAGATTACAGCATTTGTTTTATCCCTAAAAGCAAGCAAAGCACTTTTACAAGTGGGTAGAAGTTAACAAGGTCCAAGACTGAGGCATTTATCACATTTCAACATTGGCATCTCCTATTTCTCGGGAAGTTTTCATTTTTCTGAATTTGATTAGGATACACGCCCATATATTAAGCCCAAATAATGAAATCTATCTGCTCTCCTGCATGTTACCAGGAGGCACTGCAGAGTGCCAAGATGTTCTGAGACCTGGAGATCCAGCCTTCCCCTCTCCCATCCACCCTTGAGCTGCTTGTGAGCCACAGCCCTTATCTGAGGTTTGCAGATGGCCCTTTTAGGTGTCAGCCTGGCCCTGTGAAGAGTAATTGCAAGAACTGGAGGAGAATAGCAGAATAATTACAGCAAGATATGAAGGAGCAAGATTTTAATAATTCATGGGATATACTTAAATTGCAAGATTTTAATTATATCTCTATCATTTCTTTATTTAAATTTCCCATGTAGCAGAGCAGGAGAGTAAGCTAATATTTCCTGCTATGGTGGATCATGGCAAAATTTTGGAACATGTAAGTTCTGTGTTGATTGTCAGAATGACTTTGTGTTTCTGATTAATTCTTCACAAATATTTCGTATTTGTATGTTTACTCAAAAAGGTAAAACACAAATTTCTAAGATTTTTAGAAAATAAATTTCTTGTTTTAAGAATACTGATTACATTTGTATCTATCATAGTAAATATAGTGAAAAAGGAACAGTGTACTTAAATTTGAGCTGAAAGGTTATTCTTTTAAACAGATTAAATAGGTTTTTTTTATCAGTTCTATACCATCAGTTCAACACTAGTGCTGTCCATGAAATTAACTGTGTACATACAATTCTAGGCAAGATTCTTATGCGTTAGTGTCCTACTGTTGAATGCTACAGTCAGGATTCAACTCCTACAGCGACTTATAACACGGACTCAGACTGCTCACCCCACAGATGATATGCAGAATCTTTCCCGCATCCTATATTTACATTTTGCAATCAACACAAACCATCGTGTAATTTCTAACAATTTATGATGAATTGTTTTAAAACATTTGAATTGATAATAATTGCATTTATGCAAAAATTAGTCTTCTTGTTCAGAAGCTCAGCATCACCAGCGTCATTCCCAAATCGCCTGTGCTAAGATTTTCTTAAGTGTATGGTTATGATCTTATTATTTATATAACTCAAAATTTTAAACAAAGATGCTAAGGAAAGCAGCATGTTATAGAGAGGACTAACATCTTTTAACACTGAAGACTGTGAGGCTTTGAGATAGATTTCCTGGGGAAATGCATCACTGAGCTTCACTGGAGACCTCTCTCAGCATGTTAACCAAACTTCTGTTAAGACGTATGTATTCTTGATCTCACCCTGAGGCAGGAGGTTGGACCAGATAATATCCCATTGTCCCTTCCAGCCATATTTTCTTCTACCATTCTATGTTATTGTGCCTGTGACTGATAATTTACTGTTTAAGATTCCTTTGTTCCAGTTTTGCCAGCTTAAGTTTATTCAGATCTGAAATCAGAGTATGAAATTTTCTCCTCAAACTCATTCCAGCTTGCTCAAGGCTAGTTCAATAATGTGTTTTTTTTTTTTGTTTTGTTTTGTTTTGTTTTTTATATATATATATATATATTTTTTTTTCCCCTGCCAACAGCCTCAGAATAAAGGGTTTTTAACATAGAACACACAAATCTTGGTTATTGAGAAGTTTGATAAGTAATTTCTACTTGCTTATTAAATTAGCCCTTCCTGGTCCTTTCACCTGTCTCTTATTTTGCATTTTCCCTCTTCTTAGTTTTAGGTAGTCACCTCTAGGTATAATGCTAATGTTTTATATATTCTTACTTTTTTACAGAGGTTAAACTTATTTCACTGCTTCAGAGATAATCCAGTACTTTGATTATTCTTAGTTTATTGCTGCCAGCTCTAGATTCTTAGTAAATGCTTTAGGGACAGTATGACTTGAGCAGTAAGGAATCACAGTCCAGCTGTTGTTTTTCTGAAGAGATAATGAGTAAATTTAATGAAAACGAATACATATAGGATAGGAATTATGCATTTCAAACATGGGAAAAAAACAAAACAAAACAAAAAACTAATTTGCACCAGACACAGAAAGACCATAAACTGAGCTTGGTAGAGTTGTAGTATAACATCAAAGCCAGAGTTCCTTGATGGAAATATGTCATGTTTCTTGTTTGGCGAGATCAAACTTATGACGAGTTGAAGGCCCATCTGTATTTTAGTTGCCACAGTAATGGGAGCCAGCATTCAGTTCATCTAGATAGGAGACAATATAGAGAGCAAAGTGAAGCAGCAAAGTCTTTCTACTTACATGGTCTTATTTTATTCCTCATAATTCCTTGAATATTCTCTAACTATGGATGGCCTGTCTCTGATGTGCTCTGATGGAATGCAGTTGTTGTTGCTTGCCTAGCTGCCTTTTTTGACATTTGTGCTTATGATCTATCTTCCAAATGCACTCCAAGCAGTACTCCCACTCTCCATTTCTATAGAGATAGAAGCGCTTCGGGTAAGTCCAGCCTTACTTAGAGCTTTCACCTGGTGTTCCTGAATAAAGGTCTAAGTATTTTTTTTTACGGGTTTTAAATCTTGAATAAAATAGTCACATCAAAACATTTTTCTGAAAACCAATATTTTCAGAGCCATCTGCAGCTGGACAGCTAGGTACATTAGGGAGCTAATGGAATGATAAGCAGTGACATGAAAAAGAGCAGCAGCATTCATTCACATGCAAATGTGATAAAGAAATTCCATCATAGAGTTTATTCGCTTTTCAGGAATTGTTTTTTGACTTCAGAGGTCATTCTGCTTTTGAATGTAACTTAAGGATTGAGAACAGAACAGTTAAGGCCTCCTGAATATTATTCATGTCATGTGGCAGAGTCTCACAGCACACAGACCCATTTAGCTAGAGGTTGTGCCCACCCTGCATTCAAGATGTGGGTACGTGGCATTTTTCCCAGGCTATATACTTGCTGACAGCCTAACTGGCTATTGTTCCTGATTCTTTAAAAAAATAAAGAGGTTTTGTGTTGTTTCCCTGTCTTTTTGTCCCTTTGCAGTTGTCTGTTCCCTCTTTCTGTCAGCTAAGCTGTCCAGCTGTAAGTTTTTGCAATAGTAATCACTACCCACACATAACCCAAAGAACAACATCCTTGTTCCCACCCCTTCCCTGAAATAACAGGCTAAGGAAAAACATTGTGGACAAGCAGAATTTTTTATTATTTTTTTTATTTTTATTTTTTGCAAGAATAGGCTTTTTTGTGTGGTTTCCACTATTATGTGGTTTTGGCTGTCTCAGTGAGACCATGCAAGAAAAACACCGCTCTCATCATTTTAAGGCTCATGAAAGAGACAGATAAAATAAAAAGACAAAAACAAAAAAGTGCAAGCCCTGTTTTTGTTGTTTTTTTTTCCCCCAACACTCAAATACAAATTTAAAAGGTTGTACTATGTTTTAGCCTTATTTAAATCACTTTGAGTTCATTGAACCATAAACCAGATATAAAACAATGAAAAGAAGGTGATGAGTTTGCTAATATATAGTTTAAAATAGTGACAAATATCTGTATCAAATATTGTATTTCACTTGAGGACATTGGTTAGTACAGCACATATAAATTTTACATATATATTATTATTTTTATCACTTGTGACTTAGCACAAAAATAACAGCAAGCTTTGCCTATTCAATCCTAGCTGATCCTTCATCTCAGTCCTTTGCAGAGCTGTACGCCTCTCTTTTAGGGGGTGATATGTAGTAAACCCAGTTCTGTTCAAAGTTTCCCTAATAGAGACAGTCTTTTGTATCCAGGCCCTTGTACATTCTGTGAGTGTGCTTATACACATCGGTATGTTCAGGAATTTTCTGTCTGATGTAAACGGATGGAGTTATGTGCTGATGTATGTACCATATGAAATGTTCACTTTACCTGTTGTATTGAAGTTGCATGATAGTGCAAGTTCTAATTTCAAGTTTTTGTGTATCATCACTGAAGAATATTATAATTTCTATGACCTTGCAGAGGGACCCTGTCTTCTCACTATTTTGGTAGTATGTACAACAGAGACAGGAAAAATTCTTCTCACTCAAACCTTGCAAATAATGTCGTGTCTAACAATATTTAGAGAGCAGTAAACAACAAACCCCACAACAAGTATGGGCTCATCTCCACATGCAACTATTTTTCTATTTTTTTTTTTTATATGAGTAATTACATGGAAAACAAGTTCTTGCATACATGCTTTTGTGAAACTTTTTCCAAAATAGTAAGCAGGTAAGTGAATATGTAACGGTTATGTTCTAAACATTACTGATTAAATAATTTTAAAAACATATTTTCAAACTGATTTCATTTCAAAGCTCTGTTGTCAGTAGAGCATTACATTAGTAGTAAAGATAAAAAAATGACTTAATTCATAATGGCCACAACTGCTTATTTTGTTCACAACTGATTTTTAGAGATCTAATTAAATGACTTTAATTATTAAAACTTTTTCATCTGAATACACACTATATGGAGAATAGCTTGGATTGTATTTACAGAGTAGGACTTCAGAAAGAGAAAAAAAAAAAAAAGAATGTAAAAAAAAAAGAATGTGTCATGACTACAACGTTTACAATTAGCAAATCATGAAAATATGCCTGAAAAATTATCTACAGAGTATATGGAAAAAAAAAAAAAAAGAATATAACACGAGGTCAGATTTCAATCAAAACAGTTGAATGTTACTTTGTAACCTAAACAGTTATCTTTTTTTCAACATTCAGAAGTGCACTGACAATTTTCATGATTTTAATGACAGTCTTTTAAGAGACATCATCTCCTTCAAATCACGACTCCTGCCATGATTTGTTGAAATTTACTTTTATGTATTATTTTTCATTTCTAGTTCTCACAGACATGGAGAAAACTGTGAAAAAGTAACACAGGTATGGTGAGGACTGAAGTCAGGAGGCAAAGGAAGACAACCTGGATAGGTCTATTTTAAAAGACATAACAGATTAGCTTGTAATTTCCATGATGATTCCATATGCCTACAAAATGTAATAAATCCTTTTTTTCCCTCTAGTATCATGGGATTTTGACTTTGCTGATTATGTTGAGATGTTAAAAAACTAAAATCCTGTCTTTTAAAATATATTTAAATCATTGGGGAAGAACTTTATTATTAAAATAATAATCTAGTAAATCTCCAGCTAATTTATTAATCAACTTTGTAAAATTTGTTCAGTATTGATATGTACTCACTTTCTACTTTATCCTTCCTTTATAGAGTAAAATGCAAGATTTCCAATTAAGTGGTTCAGTCTTCACTAAAATACTGTAGATGGCACTGCAGAGTATATGTCCACATTAAAAAGACTCAGCCTATGTAGTCACTTCCTATCAACAGTCATAGAATCATAGAATCAGAATCATAGAACCAATGATTTGGGTTGGAAGGGACCTTTAGTTCCAACTCCCTTGCTATAGGCAGGAACACCTCACTCTAAACTGGGTTGCTCAAAGCCCCATCCAGCCTGTCCTTGAATGCTTCCAGACAGAGGTCATCCGTAGCCTCACTGGGCAACCTGTTCCAGAGTCTCACCGACCTCATAGTAAAGAATTTCTTTCTAATACATGCACTGAATCTACCCTCCCCCAGTTTAAAACCATTTCCCCTTGTCCTGTCACTACATGCCCTTATAAAAAGATGCTCCTCAGCTTTCCTGTCGGTCCCTTCCCTACGGAAGTCTGCCGTAATATCTCCCCGGAACCTTCTCTTCTCAAGGCTGAAAAGCCCCAGCTCTCACAGCCTGTCCTGATAAGGGAGGTGCTCCAGCCCTCTGATCATCTTTGTGGCCCTCCTCTGGACTTGCTCCAATAACTCCATGTCCTTCTTGTATTGAGAGCCCTGGAACTGGGCACAGTTCTCCAGGAAGGGTCTCATGAGAGCAGAGTAGAGGAGCAAAATCACCTCCCTCAACCTGCAGTCCAGCAATATGAGTTGTATACTTTCAGAACGTACTATTGTCTTACTGTATAGCACACGAGAAATGCAACCTGGGGCTAGCTATGGATATTTTTACTTCTTTGGAAGAATTAGATACATGTAGTTTATCAGGCCTACCTGAGAAGCTTGGCTGTTGTCCAAAAGGCCCAAGGCTCGGGCAGTCGATGAACTAAAACAGAACTAAAAACAGGATTTCATCAGTGGTTTAAACTAATCTATTTTTACTTTATGCTGAAATGTAAAATACTTACACACTCCTTGCACAAGGAATACAAGTAACATCTCCCTTTTTAAAAATCTACAAGGTGCTGCTGGTCATGTTAATAATCACTAAGAATTTCCTAGACTCAGGTTCCTTTCCTGAACTCATTTGCCCTTTTCTCAGCAAGTTTCAAGCACTGACATACAGATAAAGGAAACAAGAGTCTTGGGGCTGAGATGACTTACAAATATACTTTACATAAAATAGTTAAAAGACAGTGGTAGCATTTATTTTGGATCTTGAAAAGACTACAGCAAAGTAATGAATGAGGTGTTGCATCTTCTACAGGACATTACACTGAGCCCACTTCTGAAAAACACTGTGATCAGTGTTATAAGTATGGACATCATTGAAAACCCGTCAACAGTGTGCTTCACTGTCTTGAGAACCAGCTTTACACTGAATAAATACACTAAATTTATTTACCTTAACAAAAGAAATTATAAGGTAGACTTGATTTTGTAAGTACTCACAGAAGGAGAAGATTCTGATGGTAAAAGGTTTTTTTATCTGGAAGACAAAATGATTGTGAACTCCAACAGCAAATGAAGCAAAAACTAGGCAAATTAAAGAACTAGGCAAATGATAATTACAGAAAGAAACATTTCCAGAATAACTAACCACTGAAAAATCTCTGTAATGGAGGAACTGCTACTCTATAACCTTAAATCTTGAAGATTAGATTTCTTTAATAGCTATATTGTCACTCAATCACAAAGTTCCAAATTTGATGCACAAGTTTTCAAGTAAAATACAAAGATGGGTTAGATGTCATAAAAGTACTCTGATATTGTAAAAAATTACCTTTGATTTTTCTATTGCTGATAATAAACATGCAAATTCTCCTTGTTTTTATTAATAGCAAAATTATAATTTTGAGTTCAAGGCATTGTGAGAATATGGATTATTTATGAAACTATGACAGAAAACTAACTTTATTTTGTGGCTGAGCAGTTATTTTTGTTTTCCATTTCCCACCCTTCCCTGCATGAAGCTTTTCACAGGTTTTACTGGAAAGAAGATTCCAGGTAGAGCCTATGAGTTGGAAAAAACACAAACACTTTTTTTTTTTTTTTTTCCTTTAAGAAATCAGCTGGTTCAAGGCATTTTTGCACAACTTTTTTATGCAGAGCTAAGAGTAGGAAATCTACCCCCAAATGTTAAGCTCCTCCACTTACAATGTCCTACTGGTTTTAGAGTTTTAGATCATTTCTATACTGTTCCTCAAATTACATGTAAAATCACAAACATTTCTGTCCCCAGAAAGATTTAATTTGATAAGCCAGATGATTTCTGGTTCTATGTATTTATTTTACTTCATGTATTTAAAAAAGATATTGCAAAATATATTTTTAACATCTGTAAGAGTGAATACTGATTTACAGCACAATCCAAAACAGCATATATTTAATTTTAAAAGCATATATATAAGTGCTGCATTCATTTTTCAGCTTTTAGTGTATTCCTCATTTAATCCCTCTTAATCAAATCCTAAGTCTTTTCCACAAAGGTCGAGGGGAAAAAAATACCCATTCCCAAATCAAGAGTCACAGAGTGATTCATTTTCAGTAAGCCTACATGTGAAAGTACTTATTCAAAGGAAAAAAAAAAAAAAAAAAAAAAAAAAAGGGTATCAAAGTATATAATTTGATGTATGTTACTAGGATATTTCTATGCAATTATCTTTCTCTGGCAATTTAATGTCAAATAGAACATAATCATGTAAAGGGTGCTGTGATGATACAGCATCTGTTCTCCATATTTCAGTAGTATGCTGAGAGGGAAAAAAAAGCAAGATTAGTCTTCTATTCATTTTGATTTTCAACTTAGTTACATCAATCTACATCATTTTGCAATGTTTACGTGCTTAGATTTGGGGGAAATTATCTACTTTCTTTTTGTTATATAGTTTGATGATGCTTTCTATGTATTTTTTCATTATAAGGATGTTATGAAATTAATTCTATATTGACCTCTTGTACAAAGAGAATTTACCATCTAGCTCCTACAGAGGTGATAGGCCCAGTGTGCTATCAGCTCCTGCAGTACGAAGTCTTAGGAACCACAGATATTGAACAAAAGAAAAGATAATAGTAGCAGATCAATGAAACAAACAAAACAAAACAATTTTGAAAGCTGTTATGAGTTTGACTGTCCTCCTTTCCTCCCTCCCCTCTGTTCTGTGCATCAGAGTTTGCATTGATTGACCTTAAATTGTTTTACTGGAGTTTGTAGGGACAAATTGCCCAGGTCCCACTGTGTTATTACACAGGCAAATAAAACCTTTTATTTTTATTTTTTACTTCAACCTCCAATTTGTATGTCACAGAATCACAGAATGGTCAGGGTTGGAAGAGACCTCAAAGATCATGAATCTCCATCCCCCCAGCAGCATTTTTTATGTCAAAAATGAAGGAGAGGGAACAGAGAAAGACATTGGATAAAAGATAAGGAATAAGAAAGAAAATAATGACTTATTAAAATAGTATTTAATGTTAGCTAACATTGATGAAGAAAGTAAGCAGCAGAAGAAAAGAATGTAGCAGATAAGAGAAGGAGATGAAGAAAATTAAGATGATTGTAATAGAAACGCTTCAAATAGGAACTGTTAGTATGATGTTAAGTGCAGAAAGAGAAAGCTGCAGTGGACGAACTATGAAATGAGGGAGGACCAGAAGATTCTTAGATTCTGGAAGGACCTGAAATTTTATGTAACTGAACATGGTAAAAAGACATGGTAAAAAAAAAAAAAAAAAAAAAAAAAAAAAAATCCAGTTGTACAGGTCAATAAGGAAAAGAAAAATGAAGTAAAAGATCTCCAGAGTGAATGCCCCTGATGATATAATCCAAAGTGACAGAGGCAAGGAGTAAGAGAGATCAGAAGTTTAGCTTTAGCCCTGTTGATCTTAAACCAAACTGAAAATATTCCTTCTATACATTGACAAGTTACATGGCAGTTAGAAGAAATAAATAGAAAATCCAACACAGCAATATACATGAGGTAGCACAGAGTCCCACTAAGAAAGCATTTTTGGCTCTTTGCTGACCCCTTCAATCAGAAACTATATAGGTAATGTCAGTGTTTTACCCATCACAGAACCACTTTGTCTAGAAATGTGACAATAGCTTTATTTTGTCTACAGTACAAAATAGTATTCTTAAATGCAAAGGCAACAGGCAGCATGTGGCAAACATTATAGAAAACAATGGTGTAGCACAGTTCCCAAAATAAAACCACATGTAATAGCCATGTGTGAGTTAAATCAGAATTACAGTTTTACATAAGTGGAATTATTTTCCTCCTTTTTCCCATTGCTTTGTATTGTAGCACTTTGCAAAATATTGCAAAGAACTTTTACAGAGCAATTTTGGCATTACAATTACTCTAATCTTTATTAAATATTACAAAAGAAATGTCGAAAAAGATGTCATGATCAGTTCATATAAATATTGGTTTGGTTAGGAAATTGCACAGAATTAAAGGGCAGGCAATGGGATAAAGAAGCAAGGAGACAAAGGGCTCTGAAAGATTGATGTGGCCATATTTAAATTAAAATAGTAATAATAATAAATACAGCCCCCATAAAAGGCCTCCAGCAGATTTATACATAATTGCACACAATCACTTAAAACATAAAGGTATTTCAATTCTCTTTGATCTTTCATCTAAGAAACTAGGGACTGTGTCAAGGCAAAAAAAGCCTTTCCTGCTTTATTAACAGTCCTATACATCCATCTCCTAGTGGACATTTGTCTTTTTTCTTTTTTTTTTTTTTTTACAAAGCAAAAGTAGTGTGAAGACAGATAGACTCCTTTTATCTAAGTAAATGACACACAGAGTTACAGGAAATTATGAATGGTTGTATTTCTTCATACATGGAAGGATAGTACGTGTTTTATAGGTGACTTTAAAGAAGAAGCGGAGAAAACAGAAACAAATAAAGCTGTAATTTATTGAACCTGTAATTCATTGAACTTCCTTTCTCTGTAATTTCCTCCATCTTCAGTTACCTCACAGCATGACCACTTCCCACCAATTGGCAGAAAGACTTGTTGCACTTAGAAGCATTGGTGGTTTATTGTCAATGTCAAACAAAACAGACAGGCACTAAACATCCCCTTGTAGTTACATGCTGCATACTAGCATATGCATCTAATGGATGGAAAAAATGAAGTCTTTTCCACTGCTGCTACTTGCGTGGAAAAGAACAGTGTTGGAAAAGTGTAAGCAGTAGGCATAGATACAAAGGGAACAATGGGAGTGACACAGGGTGGATTTCAGCCCTAAGCAGTTCAGCACAGTTACCAAAAGCTAAGCCAAAGAACACAATAGTCCTGGAGCTCATGTGGAGGGATTGCTGCCTACAGACCACAAGTATTTTGGTTCAGACTTCAGTTGTGGTCATGCACAGAGTACTCCAACAGAGTTCAAGGACGTCTTTATAATCTGCAAGTTAAGCGTATGTTCATTTGCCTTCCTGGAGTGGTCCAGTTTTTAATGTCTCTTATACTTGAGCCCAGGATTGGCCCAGGCACTGAACGGAAGCCTGCACTGTGTGTCCTCATTGCCACCTGTGCAATGAAGGAAAGAAATAACATTCCTCAAGGCAGATACCAGAATGCTTCTACTATACAACCCAAATACCCAGGCAGAGTCCTTACATGTTTTCTGAAACACCAGTACGATGACTGATGTTTACCTGTTCAGTTTCTGCAAATTGTTCAATAACTAAAATATGAAGATGTTTAAGAATCCACTTGTTCAATTTTAATAACTTTGCTTAGAAGAGCTCTGTGTAACACACAGTGAATGCTCCTAAGGTAACAATAAAACGTGAAAACTGTGAAAACCAGCTTATAGTACAGCAAACAATTATTTTGTCTATTTTTGCCTCTTGCAGTTTAACAGATATTTGTGCATCACTCAAATTTCCATCCCTGAATTCATCTGCTCCCTCTTTATAAATTCTTGCATTGGTGTCACAATTTCACACGTGACAGTTCTTTTTATCCTAATGATTGCTGTCTCATTACAAAATTTTCTCCATTCAAAACAAATGATTAGCAGTCCGTTATAAAAGAGTTTCAAACAATTTAGCATAGCTTTTTCAAAGAAGACGGATGAAATACCAAGTAATGATTTGAAACCTACACAGTACTTGCATAGTCTGTCTTTGTCT
Source organism: Lagopus muta (assembly GCF_023343835.1). NCBI lineage: Eukaryota > Metazoa > Chordata > Aves > Galliformes > Phasianidae > Lagopus > Lagopus muta. The sequence goes on from NC_064435.1 coordinate 26,016,459, forward strand.
GCCATTTTTAACTTCAATAAAAGGCACCAAAACAGCCTTGTAATTCAAGAGCCTGTCTCTTTAGCTAGTAGGGTAGCATTAATTGAAATCTCTGTGTTTACAGATTCCTGAAGGACAAAGATAGAACTGAAGAAAAAACCAATAGGTCACTATCAGTACTGGATAGATGTTGCACATCTACATATGATTCCACAGTTACTGATTTTCTCTTTACCACTGCACACTCCTTATGTCCTATTACTTTATCCATGAAAAAGCAGAGAAACTGTGAGTTCATTGCTTTGCTGCTAATTTATGGTGAGACTGAGGGCTGATTTTCTTCTCTTCCTGTTTCTATGTTAAACTTGTCTTGATTTTGGTCTTTCTTGAGAATCTAAATATAAACAGGGGCTGTTACTCATTATGGGCTTAGGCTTTCTCATCACAGTAGAGATATCTATATGTCTCTACAAGTGGAAAAATAATCCTTTAAGTAATTATGTAATGTAATTTAGGTACTTACTACATAATTTTGTGCACTTTCTATGACAGTGCCGTAAGAGCTCCAACAGCTAAAATCAACTATTAATACTAGACAGCTGTTAAACTTGACTGATCCTTTGTAAGCCAGAGAAACCGGCCACCAGTAGGCCACCAGTATCTTGCTTTTGAAAAGGAGACTCTGACACAGGATATGGCTTAATTCCTTGTGTCTAGAACAGGAAGCATGGACCAGAAGCCCACAATGAAGAAATAATTCTTCTTCAATTAATACCTGTTTGGTTTTTTATTCATAGGTGAAAGACGGTATGTAAAGAATTACTTTTGGTCAGATGAGTGGATAACAGAGCCTCATTCTCTGTCTGCACCCGCACAGATGTTCCATTGCAACACAATAGGAACAGAACAGTTTCCTGGATTAAAAAGTAAAAAAGTGTTGTTTCTGTTAGGTGAGAAGCTTCTGAAAATGTGCACATCAAAAATGGCTTTGATTGAATAGAGTATCTATCTGGCAGAGAAACCACTTCTTTATTTTCTGTCTGCAATTTTTTATGTACATGTTTTGTGTTGTCTTTGTAAGCCTGACTTTACTGGTTTCTGCTCTCTGGGGACCAGGGGAGCTCCATGGCAGCAGCTGAACATGCCTGTACATACAGATCATTCTGAAATACAGCTTGGGAAACAAAGCAAAAAGGGTGCAGGGGCCATCAGCTCAGCTTCTCAGATGGTAAAACCTACAATTAGAATCAGCATTAGTTGGGTACTGGTCTGGACTGCTACTTTAAAGGAAGATGGCAATCCAAATGTTTATAGGAGATTTAAGTTTCATGGTCAGAAGAACTAAATGTCCTCTTACTGAGAAAAAATTTTTTGCCAGTACAGCCTAGAATGGCTGACTTCAACATCTTTTAATCTACTCATTTTAAGGAAAAAGCTGTGAAAAGATTCACCTCAAGGTTCTGCCTTTCACTGAAGTAAACTCCAATTGCAGAAAAAGTTGATGAGTGTAGGTCTTTTGTTCTTGCTTACAGGAAGAATTTAAAGGAATAATTATCCAGAGTTGAGATGATTAATATGATACAGAGGCTCATCTATTTTTTTAAAATTATTATTATTATTTGTATCAATCCATTGTTTCTTAACATCTCTTATATTGTTATTACATTACTTACCTCTTCAGTATAAGACTTTTAAATAAAGAAGGTGATTTCAGTAAAATCTCGACCCAAATAATCTCTTAGCTTTCTGTTCTCAAATAGACAAAATTATTATTATAAACAAATTATTACTATTATTGTAGTGAAATTGTTCTGCCATGCATAAATATTATTTGCCTTTACAGAAAAATGGCGTGGTAAAAATGTTGTAGAATCTATGCCATACTAATAAAATCCAGTATTTTTTAATTCAGATAATGAAGACTTGACATTAGGAGCCTCTTCTTTATGCTCATTTTACAAAGGATACTTTGCTTCTTTTAATATAAGTGAACCATAAAGCCTTGATTCTGCAAAGCCATTACACCTCAGAGAATTCTGCTGCATCTTGCCTCTGTACTTAGTGCAACAAAGACATGTTTTTAAATAACAATTGTTTATTGGCTGGCAGTGGAATACTTGCAGTACAGTATTTTATTGTTAAGAAGCTTTGCTGAATGTTTCTAGCTATGCATATTACTTAAGGATTTTAAACAGTAAATATTTTATGGAAAATTTTGAGGTAATTTTCTTGGCCAGTTTCAAAAGTTGCATTATCAGCCTGTAAGTATTGCCCAGCAACTTAATTGAGGTGAGGCTAACTGAAATAGTTAAGTCTCAGGCTAACATTATTTATGGAATTAGTATTCTCCTTTACAAAAATGATATTCAAATTTAGGAACAAATTTCTGACCTAATATGAACCTCCTTCATTGATCTGAATACACTGGTCAAATATCAGCGTCAATGCAGGGTGAAGACAACATTAAATGAGAAATGTAAAAACTGAAGTTCCTTCATCTATTAAAAAAGGTCAGTGCAGTAGGCTTGGAGGTAATGAGCCGCGAGCAGTTCAGCTGTGATGTTAATGCCAGGCTGTTCCATAGGGTTCTGCTCTACTCTTTTGGTAGGCAGAACAAATTCTCAGCTACAATGGAATGAGATACCATCAACAAATCCTTATGGAGACCAGCTGCATGCCCACACCATTCAGGTACCCCTGAGAAACATCTGTCACCACCTACAGATGTAAAAATGACTAAGGATGCCCATTCCTTAACTCTCCAAGGTATTCCACAGATGCTTTGTAAGTGTTTCCATGCGTGCTTTGTAGGGTAAGAACTGACTGTTGAGGAAGGAGAAAATAAATTTTGACCGGAAGGAATCTAAATTTGCCCTATGAACTGAGATATCACAGGCAGTAACATATTGGCATTGCAACAGATGTTGAAAAAAAAATATATATATATATATATAAAAGAAAAAGAAAAAGATATACATACTAAGGTACCAAACACAAAAAAAAGATACCTGAAACTGATCTGTGAGCAGATAAATTTTCTCAGACTGGGTGTGTGTTTAGTTTTTATTAGAAGCTCTATAAATTACAGTTATCCAATAAATTTAGCAAATAAGGGACAAAATAAGATTTCCATTTTAAAAAAGTGTTTTTGTACATTAGAGAAAAACAAGTTAGTTGGCAATAAAGAAATATATCACTTCTACTTCAGGTAAGTCATATTTATATATGAGGACTTGCCACTGGGACTGAAAAAGAATATTTAAATGTTTAATTCAATTCTGCTAGGAACAGAATTCTCAAGGGAAATGCTTTTCTTCTGATAATAGCTACACAGTTGATAATCTGATGTGTTAATAAAAATAAATATGGCATACTCTAAAATTTTTAACTATAGTTTTGTCAGAACATGCCACAGAATTTTGAGCTGAGCATCTTTATTATTCCAGTTTTAAAGTATCCTGTTAATCCAGTTTATCTGTGGAGACAAAAAGTCTGATGTTTAACCCCAGATGACTCAATCCACTTAATATTCAACCTTCTCCCAGCAAAAACCATAACAGTCTAAAATCAGTGAATAGAAGAGTAGATTATGGGACGCAATGAATTACCTGAGGAGAATTGTTCAGAATTGTTGTTATGTCATGTAACGGAAGGAACTGTGTGAACCTTACCTCAAGCTGTTTCAGTTTTCTGTGTAAGTACTGGCAACCTGCAATACACTGTTCTTCTCCCCCACAGGCTTTGCACCAGATGGTGATGCAAAGGGCACTGGCTTTACTAATCCACGTTACAGCATGCATCTTGTTACTAGTTCTCTGCAAGGATCCACTAAAGCTATCTGAGCGTACATTTGCTTAGAAAGAAAATAGCAATGTAGGTAGCTTGGGTGCTAATACAAATGCTAGAAGTAGTGATTTCAGAATAAATGTGGATTTGGACTTGAAGCTATAGGAGAAGTGTGTTTTCCCACTGTGGAAACAAGAACTGATTGTAAATGCTTACACAATTTTGCAACAGCTATGCAAAAATAAAGATGATGTTTCCATGGAACTGAGAAAGGGTATGCTTACAAAGCAGTCAACATGAAAATATAGTAAATCAGAATTACAGCACAGTCACACCTGGATACACTTGGATTAACAGAACAGACTCTTGCCAAAATCTCTTTTTGAAATAAGAGAAGGTTTTCTTAGTGTTAACACTGAGTCAGCGTTCCTTAGTGCTCTCCTCCTCTCTAATATGCACTGAAAGGAAAACATAATCCCCAACTGGAAAGTCTTATGTATCTATTCTAAGAAATCAAGTGTAAATACATGACTGTATCTAGACTCCCAAGATCTTAATGTCCTCATCTAATGTCCTTGTCATATTGCAAAAGCAGTTAAGTCTTACTTATTTAACATGACACTCACATGTTGCTCACGTCTTGTGGGACTATGACTCCTCTCTGTAGCCTGACATAACTTCATTTCTTGTGCAAGAATCACAGAGTCAGAGTATGGTAGGGATTGGATGGGACATCTAAAGCTCATTGAGTCCAGATGTACCTTCCAACCCCCACCATACTCTGACTCTGTGATTCTTGCACAAGAAATGGAGTTATGAGTCCAACTTTGCTGCTAAATTTTCCCAACAGCAGGTCTCACAGGAAAGCATGCGAATGGGTTTTGAATACCTCCAGAGAAGAAAACTCCCAATGTTTCCAGGCAGCCTGTTCCTGTGCTCTGTCACCTTCATGACAATAGTGGCAGAGTGACTGTAAATGCAAAGCGGTTCATTCTGTTACAGTGTCAAAAAGGAGAGTATGCTCACATGAGATAAAATTAGATGCAGACAAGCAAGAAAGCAGAGTTTGCATGATCCAGTCCTGGACCCAAAAGAATCCAGGTAAGAGTTTTCACCACGAGCCAATATTCAGTTATTTCCTCTAGTGTAGATGCAATTTGTCTTCCTTCTTTCAACTCACTGTGAAAAATACTGTGATAGAAGAGCCACCCTTCCACAATATGATAATTCAAACAGTGGGTTTTATATGCTTGTAAATTTCTTAAATTCTTCTTTGTTAACGGAATATATATATATACATAAATACGATAACTTTGCAATTCTTCACTGATTTATGCTTTTCAAGATGTTTACTCAGAGTAGTAGAGGAAATAAGGTCCATAAATCTCTCTTACACGAGCTACAGTGCTTGCTATCCTCTTTTGCAGTAAGTCTTGTTCAGTATTCAGAAGTTCAAGTCAGTAGAAACATCAGATTTACAGTGAGAATACTATTAATTACTCATTTAACAAACATAAAGGGAGGTAGACTCCCTGAAGACACCTAGTAGCTGTTGGCTTGAAAAGGACATCATATCTAAGTTCTGTATTAGTTTGTGTATAAGCTATGTGTAAATTTCATCCAGAATTTAGTATGTATTTTATACTTGCCAATTTTCCAGAAATGGAAATTTAACATTTACTTGAAATGTCCCTTGTGGACAACAGGACAATTTAGAAATATTAACTTTCATTTAGTGGGTCTTCTGCTATAACAATGCTGGAGAATGGGTAAGGGATGAAGAAAGTGTTGCAGAAGGTTAGTTCAGAACAGCTAAAAGCACTCTTGTATTAATTTCCTCAAATAGAGGCAAAGTAATCTCCAGAGGAAAAGGTTACGCTTTGGAGGATATTTTTGAAATCTTCTTGGAGGAAAAAAAAAAAAAAAGCAATAATAAAGAAAAGGCATTAAAATTGAGACAAGTTTATCGCTTTTAAAGTACAGTCAGCTACTGTTTAAGAGATAAATGTTTATAGATTATGTGTGTACTCCCTCCATAGTTGGGGAAATTTTTGGATATGATTGGAAAATCCAATGCTATAAATGACTGTAAGCTGGAGTGAGAGTTAGATGGTGTTTTTGTAAGAGAAGCTTCTAGTATCAAAGCATAGGCCACTACTAAGCTTATAACCTTCTTATAAACTGGCTTGCTAGGTTGCTTTTCACACTAAGTTGCTGAGGCAGAGACCAGCTCAAAACAGGGCAAATATTTTGCTTAAAAGTAGAAACTGGAACATTCTGACAAATCCAAGAACCCAGATGTGCAGGGTAGGCCTAGCACAGGACAGAACGATCACGATAATCTTCATCTCTAGCACAGGACAGAACAAATGTGATAAACTCTAGAACAAATGCAATAACCTTACAAAATATTGCCCTTCTACCTTCCTAAAGAAATATGAGATATACTTAAAAAAAACAACAGGTGGGTAACAAACTTAATGTGGAAATACTTCTTAGTAACAGCAGGATTGTTGAGAGGATTGTGAACCTATGATGCTCAGTCAGTGAGTAAGTTGAAGAGATGATAACAAAAGTCAGGAGAAAGGGTATATAACAGTATGTATTTTTCTGGCAAAGTGTGTTTTTTCTCTCTTGCCATAAGAGAGTGTGCATCCGCCATTGCAATTCTGAATAAAACATGCTGCTTCACTAAGATCCTTGCCAAACTTATTGACTGAGAGTGTTTCTCACACTGGGAAATGTGTACTTTTTTTTTTTTTTTTTTTTTTTTTTTTTTTTTTTTTTTTAATAACACCAATTAATAATTCAACAGAAAGAGTTTAATCCCAAAAAGGCAGCTGCTCTAAATTACAGTCTATACTCACTGATGTCTCCTGGTGTCACAGCCTAGCATTTGCTGTCAAGTTAAAAAAATAAAAACTGCCAACAAACCAATCCGGAACTATCAGAGGTATAGTGCCCACACCTGTGGAGGTTGTTATATCCAGGCTGGATCTATTCCTGTTACCCAGCAACTCATCAATCTCTTTCTCCCTGACAAAGCATTTAACCTGTGTTTTTTCACAATAGGTTCTGAAGCAAGCAATTAGATGACACAGTGTTTTCCTCAGATTGATGCATTATGTACTATGACACAACTGACCTTCAAGGCATGAGAAATAACAGAAAACAGCAGCTATTCTTAAGTTCTTAAAATGCTGGAATAAACTCAAATGCTGGAAAGGATGTTTTCAACCCCTTATCTTGACCTGTGAGTATTAGGTGAGTGGGTTCTTTTCCTCCCACACTCTGATCTGAAAGTAGGTATTTTACATTATAACTAAAGTTAAACTGGATTTCAGGGCCCATGTAAGATTCCTTTTGGCTATTCGCTGTCTTTGAAGTGAGAATAGACTTCTGATTTTCTCAGTGCTGTAACTCTATCATAGGAGGCCACCAAATTGGTGAGGCTTGACCTTCCTTGGTGGAGCCATGCTGGTTGTTTTGGATCATCCCCTTGTCCCTCATATGCCTTAGCAAGTCATCCAGGAGGATCTGTTCCATAATGTTTCAAGGCACAGAGGTGGGAGTCCTCCTTCCTTCCTGTCTTGTAAATGAAAGTGATGTTTCCCTTTTTCCAGTCTCTGAAGACTTTGACAACCACTTTTCAAATATGGTGGACAGCAGCTCATCAACCACATCAGCTAGCTCCCTTAGGATCCTGGAATGCATGTTATCTGGCCTCATGGAATTATACATATTCAGTATCATTAATCACTCTCACACTTGCTCTACCCTTTGAGTGGGGAGAAGTTTGCTTCCTTATTTCCCGCCTAAATGTTCAGGTTCAGGGATGTGAGGGTCAGTGATGTGAGAATCCTGGCTATTAGTGAAGACCAAGGCAAAGAACTCACTGAGTACCTCAGTCGTTTCCAGATCTGTTGTAGGCAGTTCTCCCTTCTCATTTAGCAGATGAGATACATTCCCTTTCCTTCTCTTCTAATCCTATCTTCCTATCTCTTCTAATCTGTGTACTTTCAGAACCTTTTCTTGTTGTTTTTAACATCCCTCACCAAGTTCAGTTCCATCTGAATAAAAGCTTGTTTCACAGTTGGCACAAGAAGTTTTATTGTCATAAGGCTCATACTGAGCAATTACTCTGTGGAAATGACATTCAAGTGATGGTCTAGTTTCTTTTAGACCAACTGCTGGCACAGCTGCAGAAGGCAGTGGTAGTTCTCACTCAAAACCACTCCTTCTATTAAGCAGGCACCACACTATTGTGAGAGTACTGACCTTTTGAATGCTTCCTTACAGAAAATATTGGATTCATAACAGTGGGAGGAATCTTGGTGCTGGTCCAGTTGTACTTAAATTCCAATATTTTCAATACGAAAAGCTGTTTCTGAGGAGGGATCACCAACTTCAAACTGATCATAGTGATAACAGGATGTCATACAAAAATTGAAGCTTATTTGTTGATAACAGGAATAATGTGCAAGCCAAGAAACCTCTGCTCAAACTGTACAACCGTTCATAGTCATGATCCTCTAAAAAGTAACTATTATGTTGTAGGGGTGTTTTTTGCCAGTGAGTCATCAGATTGTTACGCAGATCTTCATTCTTCATTCAGTCATGAAAAGAGAACAAGAAACGACTTCTTGTTGAGTTGAAAACTAGGACTTTGGCTGAGGCTGAGGTTTCTTAGGTTGTTGTGGAGGACAAAATTAGATCTTTTTCTTCTCTATGACTGGCTTTAATTTCTCAACTCAGGAAGACTTTGGAAGCAGAGCTTCATCTTCCTTTGGAAAAGTACAGGGTTATCACTGCTGTTTACTATCAGAGGTAGAGAAAGGCTCATTTTATACTTTAAAGTTTACAGTGAATTGGCCATGGCCAGTAGCCAAGGGATCACAGAGACTCTCGCTCTCTTCCCCCCACCCAAGTAAAGCAAGAAAATGAATGGGTTAAGATAAAGGTTAATAGGTGAAGGAAAAACAAGAGAAGCAATGGAAATAGCTCACTCCCTCCCACAAGTAGGCTGCTAAAGAGCTAGCCTCTGAGCAACAGCCACCTTGGAAGTTAACTTACTTCTTCCTCCACCTGCTTTATTGCAGGGCATGACATTATATGGCATAAAATATTCCTTTGTTCAGCTTGGCTTAACTGTTCCGGCTGTGTCCCTTCCCATCATCCTACCAATCCTCCAGTCTGCTCACAGCAGGGGCAGAGTGGGAAAAGACAAAACTCTGATGCTGTGCAAGCACTGTTCAGTGTTAGCCAAAATGTTGGTGTGTCATCAGCAAGGTTTTAGCCACAAATACAAAACACAGCATTATATGGGGCGCTGTAAACAAGTGAACTCTATGCCAGACAGAACAAGCATACAATTTCACATTACGTTCATATCATTCTAACCAAAAGAGAGGACCATATCTTATGTTCCCTTTCCTAGGGCTAATTACATTTATTCCCACCTCTTATTTGCATCAGACCTTCTGTCTGCATACACATGATCAGCGTGTGTATGTGTTTGTGTGTGTGTGTGCATAAATACGTATTTGGTGGGTTCTTTCACTTTAGATTAGCTGTGTGACCTAAACAATACAGGAAAAAGTAAGATCATTTTTTTCATTAACAATTCACAGCTGCACTGGGTGGAGTGTAATGTGAAACTGTGTGCTATGTTGCTTGCCTTCAGTTGGCTGTTACAGCACATGACCAAAAAGAGATGGGTTTTGGTTAGGAAGGCAATGGAAAAAGAGAATAAGCTGAGCAATAATCCTCAAGAAGTCAGAAATAGAAGGCAGCTAAAACCTGAAAGATAACCTTTGGTGATAAAACCTATTTTATGCTTAGGTAATCATCAACAAGGCAGTTATTCAGAGGTTCTAAAGTCTGTCCTTTGTGACATGCAAAACAGCGTTTCAATTGAAAGGGTACCCAACCTGTTTTCTTTACCTTTGTTTTTAATAAAAATATGACTTAGATAATTGAAGTGCTTTGCTAAGAGTTCAGAAAATTATTATCCCTGCTGCTTTTAATAATGTATTAAAATTATTCTCAGGGTAAAATATGTTCTGAAAAAAAAAATACAGATCATCTTTTTTTTATTCCCTCCGCAGAGGGAGAAGGAAAGCAGGGGAAACCTAAATAGTAAATAGGTCATAGTGCAGGAGGTAGAAGGAGTAGGAAGAAAAAGCAGATTGCCAAGTATAAATAATTAAAAGCTGCATGCTGGTCCATAGAAAAAACAGAGTGGGTGAGATGGTTGTTCTGGGAGGGCTGCTGAGAGAATAAAGAGAGCAGCGCCAGAAGACGATTGTCGGCTTATACAGCAGTCCCAAGCTTCTTATGGAACAATTTAACTTAAATAGCAGCTGTATGATGTCTGTTCTTTCATGTTTGCTTTCTTTGCTGGTTGACTCCATTCATGTCTTCACCAAATCAGGGCTAATTTCTCCATAAAACAACACCTCTTGCACTATTCTGACTTTTAACATATGTAAAAAAAAAAAAAAAGAAAAAGAAAAAAGTACAACTGTATAAAAATTAATGTTTAATTTTGGCTAAACTCATGGCAAAATCTCTGTGTTACACCCTTCTTAATTCAATAATCTCTGGTAAGAAGCATGAAAACTTGATACTTCTTCCACTGCAAACACTGAAGTATGTTGGGTTTAAAAGCCTATTGCAAATGGTGATAATGCATTGGTTTGCAGCTTGCATATCATTGCCCAGATGCAAAGAGCCTCCTGATTTCACCATTTATTACTGAAAGTTCCCATAGGTCCAGGACCTGCCTCAGGTTTTGGTGCATCCCGGTGAGGATTTTAAATGGATAGCAACTCCCAGGTGCAACAAACTTTCTACCATTTTGGTTTCTGACTTCGCACGCTAGGAATACTTTAGTATTCATGCCAGTACTGTAAATTCAGAACATGTCCTTTGATGGAAGCAATAACAAATTCTGTTAAGCAAGTTGAAATTCACTGTCTATTGCACACAATCAAATAGTTTAGTTGTTCTTCATGTTAGTTACTGAAAGCTAATTCTTGCTGAAACTGGAACTTTGATGCTCAGGTCTTGCAGTCTTCTTTCTTAAATCTTTAAGAAGGCAGGTCTCAGTGGCTGTGGGTTTTTAATCTATTTATTTTTGTATCCACATATTTTCAACTCTAAGGCATGTTGTCTCGCTTTGTTGAGTTTTTATTAACTAAATTTTCCCTTTATGAAGTCTTTGATCCTCACATAATGCACAGAGCAGGCTTTGTAGAATTGATTGGAAACATGAGAGTAAGAGCTGATATGGGTTTGTTTTGAGGTAGTGCCTCTCTTGATCGTGTAATTGGTTTGGCCTCTTTTTAAGAGCATTAGTAAATTTAAAAAGAGTTATTTCAATACCAGCACAGCATTTGGTTAAGTCTAACAGTCTTTAACATACAGAGGTATCCAGTTATTTTTAAACCTAGAATTGACAACATGTGCCATCAGATCAAACACAACATATAGTGCATTTTCTGTAGAATATTACACCGCATTTCATATAGCTACAGTTTTCTTAAACAGAAGTTTTGAGAATCATTCTGGAGAAAAGCAGAAGCACTCTCATGATGTAAACACTAATGATGTTTGAGTTACACGTACAAGAGGGAAATGGCATTTGAATAGTACCACCACTACGTCTGAAGGACTGTATTGTGGCAACCATAATTCTCAGACATAGAATTAGTTGCAAATGATAGTGACTGAGCTAACTATTGCATAAAGAAAATGAAGCACTCTTACTGTCAAAGCTGCCTAAACCACATCTGTGCTCATTTTTAATTACACGAATGCTAATATTCTCAGTGTTGATCACTGTGGATTGTCCCATTTCCTGAATTTATTAATCTTTATGATTAATGTTGTTATCGTTATTAATATATATATATATATAAAATTTAAGATCTATACTTACAAACTTCATAAAATTGTTCCTCAAAGTATTTCAGAACTATGGTGAGATCCTATAGAATATTTCCTGAATAATTAAACATACATTTTGGTACCTTTGTATTCTGTTATTTTCTTTGGCCTTCTCCTTTTGAGTATTCAGATTTTACTTCCTCCTGAATGAATACAAAATAGTAATGATTACTGAATCTTTTGTTCAGTTATTTAGTCTTACATGATCTAACTTCAGTTGCTATATTATTTTACAATCCTTTCTAGATTGTATGATTTAACTTATATGCTGCTACACAAAGTATATCAATACAAATCATAGAAAATAAAATTTTATCAAATAATGAAATTGTGCTCAATAACCATTTTCTAGGAATAATTCAGTTAAATTTCTGAGTAGGCCACAACTATAAACAAAAATGTTTTCCATCGAAAGCTGGAGATTTTATTTTTCCTTTTTCTCTTACATATTTTTAAAAAGCTAGGAATGGTAAAATAATCTGGGAGATATTCTTGTCAGAAAATGAAAAGAGAAGCTACCAGCAGGACCAGACAGTCTAATCCTCTGTCTAAATAATTCCTGCTTTTGGATGGGGAGGACAAGGACAACCAGGATGAACCTGAAGTTCACATCAACTGACAGTGATTTCACTGGATCTGAGTCAGTGCTGTTTCAGGTGGCTCCACAGGAAAGGAGGCAGAGGCAAGGCCTTTCTGGAGCTCAAAAACTTTGGTTTTTTTTTTTTTTTTTTTTTTTTTTCAGGAGAAAAAAAAAAAAAAGGAATAGAGGAAGAATTTTTTCTTCATATTAATAGTGATAGCCACAGTGGACCATAGCTAGAGATGAGGAAAATGTGTGGCTGAGAAGTAGAAGAATAAGGAGAGAGGTTTAAAAAAAGATGAAATCTGCCAAGAGTCCTAGGAAATACCTTGTTGACTCCATTGTAGGAAAAAAATTATAATTTAGGTTTGAAAATTTGTTTTTTTGAACTTATCAAAGGGAACAAGGGAAGTCACAGTAAAATGGGAATCGAGAATCTGAAAGCTGCAGGCTCCGACTCCATTCTCTTGCTCTAAATGTCAGCTTCTTGCTGCATATGTCTATGTGTGCAAGCAATTTCCACTGGTTTTCTGCTGAGATTTTTCCCTTGGGAGGAATGGCTGAACAGCTCAGAAAAGACAACAGAACCTTGGCAAAGAGCTCAATAGCTCTGTCCAGTCTGAGACACTAGTCATTTGATAAGAACTTGCTGAACACTCAAGACGGCTTTGTGCCAGGCTATAAATACTCTTTAGAAACATTTAAGACTATTCAAATTCCACCACTGAGTTTTACAAGGATGGATAGCAGAACAGCCCTTATTGTAATATTGTTTTCTCCTTGTCATAAAGTGTACAAGACAAAACATTCATATTCCTTCCTCTCAAAACCATTATGACGGTACACTCCAGATGCTGTTGAAATTACTTTTCCCACATATGTTACTACCTAAACTAAAATGCCTATGATTAATTACTACTAACTTTCTTCTGGCATTAATTAAAATCACGATGGAAGGAAAGTGCAAAAAGTGTTATATTAATTTCATGTAAAAAAGATATTAATTTCAGGTACAGTTGCTGTTAAGGAGAAAAGTGGAACAGTTCTTGCATCTATTAAGTATCTGACATGTTAATCACCAAAATTCTAAATGTAACTACCAGATAACAATTAAAGTGCTGTCACTAATCACTCTAAGTAATTCCGACAGAAAAAAAAATAATGAAATGTCAGCAGTTAGAAAGAATGTTACTCCATCAATCATGGAAAGGATGAAATTTCAAAAGATGAGGAATATAATTTAGATGGATTCTATCGAAGACAGAGAACTGAAACAAATAGCAGCATTGATCGAAAATTCTTAAAACAAAACCAAACCAAAACCAAAACAACAACAAAAAAGAAATTCCATATACAGAATGTGATAGAAGTACTAAAAATTACTTCAGAAATTATCTTATTTTCACATATTTATCACATTGTTTTGAAAACTACCCACATATTCTTGCTTTTGTGACATAACACTGATAGCACCGATTTTAAAATACTCTAAGGCTCTTTTTTAAGCTTAGGCTGAACTTCTGCTATCTCCCTTATATATTTTAAATTCTTAAATTTATCTCTTTTCTATACTCACTGCTTTTATTTTTCTGGCAGCCTGTGTCTGGGACAGATACACTCTTTGCTGAGTAAAGAACTGGATGGAGGACCAGGCTCAGAGGGTGATGGTGAACGGAGTTAAATCCAGCTAGCAACCAGTCAGGAGTGGAACTCCCCAGGAGTTGATATTGGGGCCCATCTTATTCTGTAAAGGTTGATGACCTGGATGAGGGCATTGAGTGCACATTCAGTAAATTTGCAGGTGACACCAAGCTGGGAGGAAATGTTCATCTATCTGAGGATAGTAATTCCCCTCAGAGGGACTTGGACTGACTGGATCATGGGGCTGTGGTAAAAAATGAAGTTCAACAAGACCAAGTGCTGGGTCCTGCACTTGGACCACAATCCCAGGTCGAGCAGCTGGAAGAAATAGACATGGAGGTGTTGATCAACACTTAGCTGAATGTGAATCAGCAGTGTGCACAGGTGGCAAAGGCTAGTGGCATCCTGGCTTGTATCAGGGATAGTGTTGTCTGCTGGAGCAGGGAATTGATATCATCCCTTTGTATTCAGCCCTAGTATGGCCACAACTTGAGTACTATGATCACTTTTGCGCCCCTCCCTACAAGAAAGACACTGAGACCCCAGAGCATGTCCAGAGAAGGGCAATGAAGCCGGTGAGGGGTCTGAAGCATGTCTTAGGAGAAGCAGCATAGGGAACTAGGATTGTTTAGTCTGGAAAACAGGAGGTCAGGGGAGACCATATAACTCTCTACAGCTATCTGAAAGGAGTCTGTGGTAAGGTGGGTCTTGGCCTCTTCTTCTGAGTGACTAGGGATAGGACAAGAGGGAATGGCCTCAAGTTGCACCAGAGGAGTTTCAGATTGGATACCAGGAAAAATTTATTCCCTGAAAGAGTGGTCATGCACTGGAATGGGCTGTTCACCGAGGTGTCTGAGTCACCATACCTGGAGTTGTTCAAGAAGCATTTAGATGTACTAAAGGGCATGCTTTAGTAGGGAAATATTTGTAGTATGTGGACGTTAGGTGTACGATCTGCGTTGTCCTTCCAACCCTGATTATTCTATGAGTCCTTGCCTCTTAAGCCTGTTCCCACCATTGTAATCTGTTTCAATTCCTGTTACTTTAACTGAAGAAGTGCAATTTTGTCTTTTAGATGAGAATCAAACATGTTGCATTTGAATATATCCAGGCATTAAAGCTAAAATGATCTCTATTTTCCTAGAAAAGCTCTCAACTCAACACATGTCTTTCCAGGAAATATCTAAATGGCTACAAAACTTATTCAATTTTCTTTAGTGTCAGTTTGGAGCCCAACATAAACATTACCCAGTCATAAACTATCCTATGACATCTATTCATGCTGCACTCCTAATAGTCAACTTGCAAATTTTAGAGCAAAATTTCAAGTCATATTACAGTTCCCTAGCCAGAGAAATCCCTGTTGGCTTCACATCTGAAAAAAATCAAGCAGGCGCATTGTTTCTTCCAAGCCAATGTTAATATATGCATGCAGAAGACAAGCCAAGTATTTTTTTTTTTTTAATTGAGAACAGTGTATAAAGAATTCACTGTTTCTGGTGAATTTATTCACCTCTTTGGAGAAATCATCAATCATAATTGTGGAAGATAAATGAAGAAATCCATAGTCCACAGGAAGAATGAATTGCAGGAGACAGCTACCAGTATTCTCTTAGCATGAAATTTTGAAATACAGTGCTAATCTCTGGGCAATTTAGTTATACAAATGTTAATAGCTGACATTTTTCTGTTCCATTTATATGATATCAAAGATATGGTATCTCTCCTCTCAGCACTGTCTATAAAAATATTCCTCCTGAAATAGATATCATTAGCTGCTAAATCTGATATTCCACTGCAAATATAAGAGTCACTGCATTCCAAAAGGGAGAAATTTGAAAGGTTACTCTTGTTTTCTGCTCTTATCAGAACATACTGAACATTTTCACTGTGTTACCTACTGCCATGAGTAACACTAGCTGGCCCTTTTCCTCTTTCAAAATTCAGCCTAATCAGTACAGTCTAAATTGAAAGAAGACTAAATTCAGCAGGAGCAATATCTAAATGTGATTTTACTCTTTCCAGTTAACTCTCAGTAGAACAATCATCTCCACATATAGCGGTTTTCCTTTAAGAAACACTTTACTACTATTAACAGAAAACAACTCTCTGTTAACCCCTTATGGCGTTTACATGCAGCAAAATATTGAGTCTACTTATGAAACCCATAAAAGGGCAATATCTGATACCCTGGTAAATGCAACATAAGTATAATAAAGAAGTTATGAGCCCGGGTCACACAAAGGAACCTTAAGTGCCTAAAGACAGTCTTTCTTTTTTACAGTACTTTGAGAGAGAAAAATTACTTGAGGGATGCTCTTCAAACCATGTTATTTACTTCTTCATTTCCAAAGCAGAAAAGAGGAAGCTTTGTACAAGGAAAAAAACGTGCTTTTAAAATGCCTTTTAGATATTTAGAGTTCTTTCTTCTCATAAATTTTAAAGCAGTAATGGGAGGTAGCTTTACAAGGAGACTAAAGAATATCAAGAGAAGATATGAAAAAGACATCCAGAATAAAAGAAACTCCAGGGTACAATTCATAATTCAGGGACTTTAAGGAAAAAAAAGCAGTATATACCTAAATATCACAATTCTGAATATGAATAATTACATAGAAAAATATATGGAAGATCTGGCAGGGAAATACTGGCAAAGTTTGTTGGTATTTTTTTATCTGTCTATATATTTTCACATGAGTAGATAATAAAGGTGTTCTCAAAATCTCCACAAAGCCTTAGTATTATATAATATAAAATATACCAGTAGTCTTTTAAAAACAAAGTAGTAAACCAATAGGGGTAGATCCTTGAAGATATGGGAGATCATAAGTACATGTGGTCAGAAAAGAAGGTCTAATTCAGACTGCATTAGTTTAATGGTAAGATGAATGTCTTGGTCCCATAGCCAAAAAAAAAGTATAAGAAATAAAATTTATCCTCTTAGTATGTTCTAGTAGTCCAGTGCCAGAAAAAGTGCCCAGCTTTTTCCAGCTCACAAAGCTAAAGAAACACAAAGATTGAATGTCTGGATCTCATTACAGAAATCTGATATAGCGATTTCAGCCACATCTCTAATCTGGGAAAAAAATCTCCTCCTTTACCAGGTACTTCAACAGAGCCAGCCATAATGAAAAAAGATTTAAAAATCCTATTAACCTGCTGTGACAGTAAGCAAGAGATATAGTCTACATACTCTAACAAGAGAACAAGAGAAAAAGAACCTCTCCCAAACCAGGATGGATCCATGATTTAAATACCTACACATGTATCACCAAATGTTTCCTGTTTTCACCTCAGTTAGGTAGTCAAGCACAAGAACTGTTTTTCATCTTTAATGCAGAGTATATAAGCTCTTCACTGAAAAACATGAAAGCAGCTATATTTGGTCAAGACTGATTTAGGGAGTTTAATTTGTTTCCTTGTAGTACATTATGCCTTTGCTCAGTGAATGCAAAAAAGCATATGGCAAAACAGCTTATATTAACAAGCTGAAGTGAACTGCAATGACCTGTATTCAAAGTAATCTTTCTGATTTTTGAAGAATACATTAACCCAAGTTTTATCTGCTTCATCATAATAGACTTTCCTGACTGAGACCTGTGCTACTGAACAGGACTGGACATTCTGTATTGGGTCTCTTAAATGGATTAGTGTACATCATAAATAAACACAACAGTAAATTGAAATATAAGCTTCCCTCTCCCACTGCTATTTTACAATCAGCTCTGAAATGTATGTATTTTACTAAGGGTAAGTACCGAATTCAATTTGATCTTGCCTTCTCTGACCTTCTTATCTAGTAATTGCATCACTAATGAATTAAATGTTTGAGCATGTTCTGTACTCCCCAGAGCAATTATTTTAGCCTTTCAGACACCCATACTTGATATGGTACACAACAAGCACAGCTTTCTGTCAGATTACTTCTGATGTGGGATGCAATCTTTTATGGATGCATAACATGCTTATTTCTTGACAAAATGAGCATGAAAAATTAAATTGCATCACTTAGTCATCACATGTTAGCAGATGAAAAGCACAGTGGTTATGTAATGCCATAGGTACTTTGACCAAAAGGTTTTTATTTGTTGTTTTGTAGGTTGGTGTTTTTTGTTTTGGTTTGGTTTGTTTTTTTTGAGTAGTTGAAATCAGTGCCACAGTTATTATAACAGATAGTTATTAAGGAGGAGACATAACTGAATTATGCCTTAAATAGCATGAGCAAAACACTGTTTCTGTACCTGAATTATATTGTTGAACACCTGTTGGATGTCTAGCAAACCATGTCTGTAAAATTTAGCACATTAGTTCAGCCTGCTTGGTTGTTTTTTTTTGTTTTTTTTTTATGCTGTGTTTGTGTGTATTTTTTTTTTTTTTCCCCATGTAACATGGAATGACATAAGAACATCTGGGAATGTATATCTGGACCTCAAAGGTCTATATCTATATTAATAATTAAATCCATCTAAGACCTCAGATTCAGATACTGTTCAATTTATTGCTGCAGTTGTAACCTAGGAGTTTCTTTGCCAGCTGAACACCCCAAATCTCAAGGTATAATTTTCAGATTTTTTACTTCCCTTAGAAAAAAACTGTCTTTTATTCCAATGTCTCATGAAAACTGTTCACAGAAAGAGAGAAAGTAAACATAGTCTGATAAAGAATACCTTTTATTCTTGATGACTCTTGGAAGACGTGGATTGGCGTTTCCTTTGGATATAGTGGCTCTATAATTCAGACACTGGAATATTTGCCCAGAAGTATACTACGAGGCAGTTAATGTTATTTTTTTTTTTTACAAAGAAACAGAAAAGCAATTTCTCTGGAGCTCTAAACCTCATGTTCACAGATGTGCCTAGCTGAAAGAGCTCCTTAGAACCAGAATGTCTCTTTTGCCTTTCCATATTCTGTCAAATTCTTCATGTTTCCCAGTGCCCAGCATGCTGATACTCATTAACTGTCTCCATATGAGATTAAGAGAAAGTCGCCACAACAAAAATACACAGTGTGATTTGAGGTCATTGCAACATTGAGTTTCACAATACCCAGGTTTATATCTGAACTTTGTTTCAAGGCCTAAAATGATGTTTATTGATTCTTCTCTGGAGGACAGGAGATGCAGAAGTACAGCAAATGCCATGTGCTGTATCCAAGTATATTTTTATTGATTTCTCCTGGACAGTGAGAATGAATTTATCATTTGAATCCTAGGTTCACCGATTTTTCAAAGGAAGACCTTGAAGGACTCAATTTCAGGAATATTAGATGTTCAAAATCTTATCAGATATCTAACACTATTTCAAAAACAGCTGTCAAACTCTAAAGGGAAAAGGATGTAAAAAGACAGTCTTGCATTTCCTATTAAGTGTATAGTTAGATGCCTTTATTTACCTGTAAATCAGTTATTACCTCCCTCATATCACTCTTCTTGGCTGAATTCATGTGTTTTGACAATTTTATCCACAATATTCCTGTATAATATATTATATGGTATGACATTCATACATTTTTTGAAAGGCATAGGAACTAAAACGCTAACATTGGAAAATTCCATACATCAGACATAGATCAGAAAAATAGATTAATAGATCAATGTTTCTAATTATGTAGTGACCATATTTTAACACTACTGATCACATGAAAGTATCTTAAATCTCAAATAGCCACATTGAACTTATTGCACCGTTCTGAGTCCATTCAGCTTAAAAAATGATGAAATTTAGATGTCAATCTAAAAAAAAAAAGAATGAAGAAACTGCATTGTACATATTCATGCACAGCAGTTCTTAATGTTACTTCAAAAACAGTTGTAATTTTTCAGTCTGTATCAGACTACTAACATAGGAATCTTCCAAAATAAAATAACATACAAGTTCATCAATCTGAAAAAAAATAGGTACACATTTAAGACAGATATGCATTTGCTGTTGTGCAATTTTGAACATGAAAAGCTATTGTAGATAGTTACTATTGTGATTAAAATCTGCACTCTAAATTTCAAATACACTTTTTTTTTAATTGACACCTGGTACCAAAAACACATGCAACCGTGAAAATGAATATGACTGGCAAACATCTTCAAAAATCAGTCTTTGCTTTGGGTTAGTGACTGCCAAATGCAGTATAAATGATTTGTACATTTTTTTCTATTTCTTCCCAGATGTGCAACGCTCTCAGCCCTCTAAATTAGACCCTATTTGGCAAATCAATAACCATTCACATTTGGAAAACAGTAGTCCTCATCAAAAGATGCCAGCTTGTGGGAAAGTAATTATCCTTAATGTGGAAGAGAACAAAAAAATGAAATCATCGAAAGAAAGACACATTAATTAATCTATTTTCCGCAGCTTCACAGAGGAAGGGAAAAATAACTCAGCTCATAATAATAACTATTTGTATCATGAAACAGACAGGAACTTAATTCTTTTAACTTGAAACTAGCACAGGGTTTGATATTATTCATTAAGAAGAAAGAATTCAAGCCCCTGGAAACACTAAAATATTTGGTTCATTGCTGTCTCCAGAGTCTAGAAAGATCCCTTTTGAATCACTGTCAAATGGGAACAGCGAATGTTTACCGATTTCCAGCTGGAATATAATATTTTGCTTCCAAGTTATTTCTGCTCAAAATGTTGAATTTTCTAGCTTTAACACTTAATCTTTCATTTTTATTTATTTACTTATTTATGCTTTAACTAACAATTCAAGCCCATAAAATATGACTTCAACACCTAGGAAAATTACCAGATTAACACTTAACCATTACAGAGAATTCTTTTTGCTTTAACGAATGTACAAAACTATTCACATTTCCATAAATCAATGAATGCATATCCTAATGTGCTGTACTGTGTTGATTGTATTTAGAAAGGAAGTCTTGGTCTGATGATTTAATTTTCAATGTCAAAATCTCAATCTAAAACTACCTCTGCATTTGCATCTTGAACCTTTAAATCTTTCACAGTCATACCAAATGGCACTGTGTTGGAGAGTATTACAAGGATGTACTGTATGTTCCCTGGTGAGAATATACATGAGAAGTGGATTTAATTTTACTGGATAGTATCATATTAAGCAGAGGACTTGTACTTTTAATATGTTTTCTATCATTTTCACTAATTATGAAAATGCATGGAAAATGAAAATTTTTTAGGAGTTTTATTGTTTTATTGTTTTAGAATTTGGTTTTCTTAGCTTCCTACTCTGTGCAGACATCATTGGGTAGATAGTAAACAGCAATATTTGCTATATTCCAGAATAGCTAGTGTACAACAATGAAAAGAAAGTCAGAGTGATCTAACCTCATTATTCTCAAAAGATGTCCTCCATTTATATTTTGACTACAAGAAATCATGTTAAAAAGTACACAAGAAAATCTTCAGAAGGGACACTGATTGAAAAACAAATTAAATAAAGCTTTCCAACGGCTTAGATTTATGTCCATTTTCTTGGACAATATACAAATCAAAATTTGCAAAGAAACAGCATTCATGCGAACAAGATGCAGTACAATATATGGGATATTTATATTCCGTTCTCTGTGAGACTTGTGTGATAAACTTCCATACAATACTTGGTACAATTTATACAATTTATGGTAGAAAACAAAAAAACCTAAAATTCCATTGCCCAGAAATTTTAGTTTATCCATGTTTGATAATGCTAACAAATCAAGTAATATATTTATATATATTAAAAACAAACAAATAAACAAACAAAAACTATTGCTAATTTCATTACTTTGTGATTTAAAATAAAACTCCTTAGACTTCAATTTTTTTTTAGGGTGAAGAGGCAAACCCAAAAATACAAAATTTATGATTTCATAAGTCAACCAGAGGACTAATAAAAAGCTCACAAGATTTTTTCGCATCCCTGTGAGCCAACAAATGTTGTCATTTTCAGCTGTAATTGTTTAATGTTAAAAATAATATCTTTAAATTAACAGAGACTAATACAAAATGGCAAAATTATTTCTGCTCATCACCTCTGTAATAGATGCGTAGGAGTAGGAGTGGTTATGAGCAACATATCTAAATCTTAAAATATCAGTTGAATGTTCAGTTCGTGGAGGAACTGGATGTTCTTTGAAAAAAAATGTTTTGAGCCAGAACATCCAAATCCCAGCATCCCGTCCCTCTACTCTGTACTGTGTAAAGGAAGTAGAAAAGTCAATTTGTAACGAAACATCTGTAGGCTGAACTTTTCTAATGAACAACAACAACAAAAATGCAAGACACATATAAAGCTCTTAACAAAGGCCTTACAAAGTTCTTTCTGTTTCAAATACTCAGAAAGTCTACTCAAAAGTAATTCTCTGGTGGACTGAAGGGTAATCTCTAAAATTGAATCTTTCTCTTAATATACTTTCCTGTCCTGCTCATCAACGTATAGATGTTGCATTTTCATGACTTTCCCTATTTCTACGTTGACTTATTTAGATCAGTGGTGATATCAATAACCACTGATCTGAGTCTAGCAAATGCAGAGTCATTTGTTTTATTAAGTACAATTGTAGCTATTCAATTTGTGATTATCTTATGAGCAGTTGAAGTTGCACCAGACTGAAGTCTGCCCTTCCAGCCATAGTTTTTCCTACTCTTTTTCCCATTATAAATTACTGCATTGAGAAGAAGCTAGGACTAGCAAAGAATTTCCATGCTTTGAGCACCATTTAAAATCTTTTTTGAATAACAAATGCTCTTTGAACAGAGAGGTAAAATCTATTTACTTGGGGCACATTTGCTAAAAATTTTCAGTTAACTAACCAAAACAATGAAGCATTTAATTTTGGGGGTGCAAGAAAACACTAAGTTAATCTCTTTGCTGACATTTTTATATGCACAATAGTGCATTTTCAAATTTAACAACTGAATTTGGACAAAAAAAACCCAGCAAATTTATGCATACGAAGGGAAGAAATTAGCTACTTAATGGAATGGAATGAGAGAAAAATGAAGTTGTTTTGAGATCAAGATTCTGTTCTGTTGAGTATCTCAAACTGCCACAGAAAAGCTGGCTTGTTAACTAGAATCATGTCACTCAAGATACTGACAGGCAACAGAGTGAAAGCAGTTTCCAAATATGTGTAAGGAGTTACAGATCAGTTGTGACTCAGCATACATAAGTACTCTGTTGCCTCAGCTATAATATATTAATTTATCTAACAAAAACAATTCACGAGAAACAGAATTATGTTCTCAAGATCAGGCATCAGTGTGAAATTATGTTAAGTGGATATTCAAATCAAGCCTTTTTCACTTTATTTTGATCCATTGTATTTCTGATAGTTCCTATTTTGTTTCATAAGGTTTTGTGCTGACAATTAATTGAACATTTTAACTGCAACACGGTGGCATAATTACAGCCACAGCAGTCACTTTGTTAATAAATTTAGTTAGCTCCTAGTGAAGAAATAGTACATGTAGAAGCATTGCCAACTTTTCTGCTGGATAAAAAGAAATCAATATATATTAAAAACCATTCTTTGCTTTGCTACACCATGTTCACACTGTGTACCCAAAAATGTTTTCTATAAAACGAAAGATATTACAAATCTGCAAATAAATATGAAACAACAACAAAAACATATAAAATACCTATAATTTTTCGTGATGTAATTTATTATAAAAATGATTTTGTTATACATTTCATCAACTTGGAAAACCTGGCAGATTTTTTTGGTGACATTTAGTGATTTGGTGGAAGGTTCTTTGATGATATAATTAAATTATATAAAAGAAAGATAATTCACTCATATAAAGCCCAATGACCTGGCTCATCACCTTTAAGATTCAAAATTAAGCACATGATATCAGTCTTAACAACTACAATTTATAAAATTTTCTTAATTCTAAGTATTTTTAAACAGTACTTGGTTGCTCATTATAAATGAAAGGAGTAAGCTATCACCATCTCTTTAAAAATAGGAAAACTGAGGCAACAGAAAACTGGCATCTATTAAAAGAGGACTGTGATCTCGTCACTCATATTCTGTTAACTGAGTCTACTACGCTTTTACTCTGCTTTTGCATGGAGCTTTATTACTTTTACTTCACTGCTTTCAATAATTTTGTAAAGTTATTGGAAATAAGCAGTTCTTTAAATTTTATACCAAGAAAAAAAAAACCAAAACACCAAATGTATGATTATTCCAAGATCTTTAATGAGCAACAGAGATGTGTATTCTTTTCTCAAAGTGAATTTACATCACTGACAATAACAGAATTACACATAATAATATGAAATACTGGTCTAAGTTTAGGCCAAATGGCAGAATCATACAGAGAATATATATTCTTAGTATTTTGGTAGTCTGTATTCAATACAAGCACTCTACTGTTGCAGACAGGATTTATACAAAGAAATGGCATGAGGGGAAAAATCTCTCCCATTATGCAGGAACTCTTTTTTCAGCAAGGAGGTCCTGATATTGGTTCCCTATGCACTCATCAGTCCAGCTGCGTGTGTCATCAGTGACATTTCTTCTTTACTCGCCTCCACAGCACCTTTGGCCTGCCGTCAGGAATAAAAGAACAGAAAACAATCCCTTTGTTTGGAGACCTGACTTCCTTCCAGCTTACAGATGTTGACGTTCCACCTCTTCAATCTGATGCTGTACCATGTAAGTACTGCAGTGTGAGTCATCTCTGTGAAGTCAATAACCTTCCTGTCGTTGACAATTGTACCAAAAGCTGTTGCAGCATGAATACTGAGAAAGAAGAATTATACTCCCAGTCCTGGATAGTGATTTTTTAGTTTTGATTGGTAGAACTTCAACTTTACATGTTGCAAGTGATAGCTCCTCATATAGATAACTTTAATAACAATTTTAATTATTTTTACTACGCATTCATTTAATCTGAACTTCGTAATTTAAGTATTCAACCAAAAACCCGAGTTACCTGTGCAGAAGCAATTGGTAATGATATGAAGAAATGAAATACTTAATAATTACGTAAACTATAACAGGCTGAGTGAGTCTCCAAAACTGCAGCTACCAGTCCATTGTCTACGCAGGGCAGCTGCAAAAAACACTGTGTTTACACTGCATTCATCACACTGTGTAATGCAAAAATCCACACACATTTGATGCACTGTCAGCTATAGCTAAGGAGAGGTAAAGACTGGGAAGATTGCTCAAGAAATACTTTTGTCAGCTGCACTCTTGTGACTGTTTGAATGCCACAGGTATGCACTTTCTTGCTAATCTTCAATCAACTTCTAACCACTAAATTAAACCACTACAGAGACTTTTCTTCAGGATTTACAGGAAGGGGTAACACCTATAATTTGTTAGAATGTTTAAGCTCTGAAAAGGAAGTGGTATACTTTAAACTAAGGCTGTGGTGACAGTGATATGAGAACAACAGTACTGACTCAAAGTGTGTTCTCCTTCCTGGAAGGGTTTTTTGTTTTTTTATTCCACAGCACAGCATACTTTTTTTTTTTTTTTTTTTTGTGGGACCATTCTATGAACTAGACAGAAAACAGAAGTGGGTTAAAAATAAGTCTAAGGATACACAGGGTTGGGAACAACCTTGTGTGTTCGTATCCTGACTATCCTTCATTGGCTTCCTTACATAGAGAGTGTTCTAAACTATACACTATACACTATAATATACACTATAAATACAATATAATAATACACTATATATAATATTTGTATATAATATATATACTATATATAATATATATATTTTATATATATAATAATAATATAATACACTATAATATACACTATAAACTATACACTAGGCAGAAAAATCAGTGGAAAACCTTATTTGCTCTTTAAGCCATTGCTTACAGCTAGTAATGGTCTAAACATTTTGAAGTAAAGCAAGGTTTCTGACACTTCAATTAACTGCCATTATCATCTCTAGTAAGTGACAGAAAAACTAGTGAACTGTTAAAAACATTCTGTCAATCCTATCAGCCCAATAGACAGTGCAAATCCTGTGCCAGTGCCACTGGGTGAACCAAAATGGGTAATTGTTTCCTTGTGCCAGGAAGTGAGAACACTGAGTTCATTGAGGTCACAGCTACTTCTCCCAGAGAAGGAAACCAAGGGGTTAAAAAAGTGTAAGTTGCTGCAGCAGAATGATTTTACAACATCAGTGAGAAATAAATTGACTTCTATTAAATACTATATGTTAATCCACTCTAATCTTAATAATTTTAAACAAATTTAAAACATTTCATCTCTGTTCAAGTGAATATCCTATGACATAATATGTAATCATCATGCAAATAATTGTGAACACCCTGACTTGCTCCTTTGCTAGTTCATACCTACTTCTTTTTTTCTTTTCCTTTATTTATTTATCTATTTTTTCTGAAATACCCTTCCATCCCATCCCTAGTAGTATTACTTACTGCATTTATTAAAAATAGGAAAATATCACAGTGACAGAGGTGGGATCAGGAGGAATGCTTACAAAACTTAAAGCAAGTTTTTTTATGATTCCTGATCCAGGAAGACAAGTAATTATTTACTACGGCTTTGGAGTTATTTAAGTTTTTAGTGCCAAGGTCACGCTTTAATTATTTGCTGAATTCCAAATCTGCAACAAGACAAACACAGAAATTGAAGAGGTAATTTTTGTATTTTCACGTATTTAGACACTCCTTACGAATGTTTTAATTTACTCATTTGCTGAATATTTATTGTCTCACAAACCAGTGGACAAGTGACACTTAAGAGTTAAAATGTCTTTTCTTCTTTCAGATGTTCGGTCAGGTTTAATTTTCTTTTTTTTTTCCACTAATATTTTTTCCAAATTTTAGACAAATGTTTTCACACCCTCAATGCTTTGTTTGCTGTATGGCTTTAGTTCAAATCTTCTGATTACTAAAATGCTCGTTTATACAACAAAGACTACCACACACACACACAAAAAAACCCCTATTTCTAATTCATTTCCCAGTGAACTATCCCAAGAATTTATGCTTCACCTGCACTTACTAGTCCTGCTTATCAGTATACTCTCTTTCAGGACTCGAGTGATTATATCATACATTAGTACTGCTTATTCTAATCTGCTGGGTATCTCCAAGACTGGTGGTCTCTGATTTTTCTTTTCTTACCTTCCTTCACTCCAACCATCACCCAGTTTCTTTCAGCACTGTCCAAGAAATACTTACATCTTTCCACTTGTGCTTTCACTGATTTATAAACCACCATTGCTGCTTTTCTGTATGAACTTTTGGCTTTCTTCTCCTTGCCTTCCTCTCCCCCGTTTGTTCAATCAGTATGACAGATGCATCTATCAATATTTCCCTAGTTCACATTCACCTTCTCTATCAGAAGATATTTCTTCTAAGCCTTGGCAAAATCTGAGAGTCTACTTGTTCTGTCCCTATTTTTTGATAAGAATTTGCTTCAGTACTGCCTTCCTTCCTCTGCCATTACTTTACCACTCTGAACTAGCACCTCATACATTTACAATTCTGCGTGCCAGACTAGCTTTCAAAGACCCCTTTTCCTGCCTCTGTTTCTATCCCTGCACAAGATCTTACTGATTGCTTTCAAAAGAGTTAATGCAATCTGACTTTTCTCCTTCTCTGGGTTTCTCTTAGAATCTCTCTTCTGATTATTTTTTTTTTTTTTCCTCATTGGAGATAGAGTTTTCTTGTTTGTTCTTCTGTAACGTCTGTAATTTTCTCATTTACATCATCGTTTTTCCTAAAATTTCTCTGGCACTCACATGCATACTCTTCCTTACTAGTCTTTCTGAAAATTTTCCCCCTGATTTGTTTTAATCAAAATAACAAACATTTTGTAATCTATTTATTTTTAAGTAGCAACACTTAGCTCTGTCTGAATACCCATGTATTCAGTCCATGTATCAGTCCATGTATCAATGTATCCGTGTATCCATATTCAGTCTTCACTGAATGCACTGTTTTTAGTCACTACCTAAAATGCTGCATTTCTTCTGTAAGCTACATCTAGATTGTAATTTGGGGAAAAAACAAGAAAACAAACAAACAAAAACCAGGAAAAACAGCTAAATGCTACATTAAATTACTGGGAGGATCTACGAACACCTTTTCAGTGGAAAAAAAAATAGATGGTGTAAGAGATTATTCTTTTACATTGTCTAAAAGCTTGCTGGCGACACAGACAGACAAGTCCAAGCAAGTGTTGTTAAATCCTTTGTCAGATGGACACAGATGGACAAGGCCAGGGGCAACAACAGAGAGATAAGCCACAGATTAATGGACAGGAAGCAGTCTTTTGTGTGGGTTTATCTCAAGGAAGATGGCCATCTCAGGAGGTGCTGCACTTGACTCTTACTCAAGTGCCAAGAATGCTACAATGGCAGAAGAAGAAGGATAAAAAGGGGACCTACAAGCATGAGGCTGAGGTTTTCTGACAACAGATTCTTCATGAAGAAGAAGTTGTTTCTGACGTGAGAAGCCTCACAACTTGCCTTTCTCCCTCCTGGACTTGCTCTGTGCTCTACCATGATACTGAAAAAGAACAAAGGTGTCTGCCATCGATTCCTCATTATGGAATTCCTGCATGCTGATGGACTCTCCTGGGCATCCTACCTGAGGCCTGCTGCTTCCTCCTGTACTGGCTCTGTGACTTCTTCCTGCTGCCTGCTTGCTACCTAAGGCTGGCCACGCTGCTGCTGCTCTCTCCCTGCGCTTTTGCCTCGGACCTTTGAAAAGGCATGCAACGGGACGCTACTGGATCCTGGTGGTGATTATCCCTGCTTTTCTTGCTTATTTCCTATCTTTTCTATCTCCCTCCTCCCCTTCCCTGTCACCCTAATTCATAACAGTCATTGTCCTTCCCTTCCCTGTCACCCTGATTAAGGTTTATAATAAACTGGTTGGACCAACATTTGAACCTGTTGTTTCTTAATCTCATGCCAGGTATGCAGATATTAAAAAAAAACTCCTCTCCCTGCTATAAATTGGAGTGAGACAGATGGAAATACCGAAAATTAGTAAATGTTTCTTTTCATAGTGCTAAAATAATACTTTAAGATAAAACTGGAGTATATATAACTTAATATTATAGAATATATATAGTATATACTATATATAT
The DNA here is from genome assembly GCF_023343835.1 of Lagopus muta. NCBI lineage: Eukaryota > Metazoa > Chordata > Aves > Galliformes > Phasianidae > Lagopus > Lagopus muta. Next base: position 26,045,456 of record NC_064435.1, read on the forward strand.
TTATTACTATAATATAGCTTAAACTAAATAAAAACTTATTCTAGACTAAAAGCATTTTTTTTTTTTCCATTTCTGTCAGCAGAAATTTATATGGGTTTGGTTTTCTTGATGCAAAGCTTTTACTTCCATTTGTTTTCTTGGTTAGGTACCAACACAATAGTATTTCTATTTCCTTTATATATACATACATACATACATATATACATATATATATATATATATATACATAAACAGGCTTTCACAGAATTCTGTTTCTCATTACCTCTAATGACAGATTCCTCAGAAAAAATCAGAATTACCTTTCCTAATTTCTTTATCATTTTTGGCACACTCTGTTAGGCCTTTCTTCTGCATATCTATTGTAGTTTCTCTTCTAAAATTCAGTCCTTTTTCCATTTCCTCTTGCTCTCTAATCTTTCTTAACTTTGAGGACTTGTTTTTTCATCCTCATGCAGATATTTGTTTCTTTGTCCTCCTTTTCCTCCCCTCAGCCTCTATAAATCTGTTACATGTGCAGATTTAGTGGCAAACATAAACTCACATATTGTATGCTGAAAATCCACAAATCTACTTTCCTAGTTAAGGCCTATCTGTTCTGTTCAAACTAAATAAATTTTACTCTGTCTTTTCAACACTTATTTTTTGCCATCACTACAAGTCCAAAATGAAAAAAAAAAAAACTTAATTTTTTCTACTAAACAGTTCTATATTTTCTTTATCTCTGTGAACACTTCTTCTCTCAATCCATCTCCCTCCAACGTTCTTATCATTTTAGATTCAGTAGTTGTCTCTCTGTACATTGAAATCTGTGTTCTTATGAAATATTGTATACTGGTCTAGTCTCAGGAATAGTTCTAAGATTTTACTTTCTTAGCCATCGCTTACATGCAGCTTGTTCATGTTGTTAACATGCGACTTGATAACTACAATAAATTTCCTGACCTCAGTACATACAACACTACTTATTCCAACACATTTGCAGAATACTTTAAATTACTACCTGTTTCTGCAATCATATCACTTCAATCACATTGCATCAAACAGAAACAGTCTGCTTTTCAGGGCTAGTCACAATCTATGCACACTGCTCTTTTTTATGGAGTTGTTGATTTGTTTATTGAGTTCCCAACTCACAGTACAATATCGGACAGCATCACAGATGGAATCATTTGTATTCAAACATTAGACATGCTATTTTCTTCTGATACCGTGAAGAGTTATCATCAGAAGTATTTATGAAAATAGTGTGTTCTCTCTCTTTATGGTAATCTTAACTTCTTTTTTTTTTTGCAACACCTGTGAGGAACTTCATTAAAGTTACTGAAAAACATTCACAGAAGAGAAATACAAAAGTCACTACAAAACCCATTGACCAACACTGTCTTATTCTTTTCCAATGCTCTTTCTCATCTGTTTGTGTTTATCTGCTATCTGTATTGGATTTAGTTTGGTTTAGCAACCATATTTTTCTCTAGCTGTATGTAATACCTACCTAGCTCTAGAAAAAGAGTCCTGGAAAATTCAAAGGAAATGAAAAGATAAAGTTTGTCTTGATCTGTCTGATCAGTGGTACCTTTGATACAATGAGTTCTGCCCTTTAAATTCAATTTACAGGTAAACTTGAAGTATTTGGGAAATAGCTTATACTCAGAGTGATTCAAAGGACCATATTTTTTAAGAATGTAGTGTTTTTTTAAGTGAAACTCTTCTGATAATGTTTACATGCCATGAAAATATGAAATTGAGTATATTTGCTGGGACTAGCTTATGAAAGCTCTGAGAATCTATTGTAAATTCTTGTAAAGCATAGCTGCAAGCAGTCCTCACAAACATATATTAGTAGGCAAATTAATTGACAAAATAGTTCTTACTGACTTTTTGCTTCAGTTTGCATTATTTTTTCTCAGACAAAAGCAAAAATATTGATTGCTACAGTCATTTTTAGTATGCTATAGTACTTTGTATTAGTTAATGTGTTAGTACATGCAATGAGCCATGCAGAAAAAATACTACTGCCATCATAACCTCGTTCAAGTTTAATTTCCTCAAGAAGAGTTTGAAGAAAACCTTCAGTGATGTAACTAATGCAATTGCACTAAACTCAGCCTATGCTATTTCATTTATAAACACTTTGGATCTACAGATTCACTTACATGTATGCTAGTTTTGAGTATAGCTTTAGCTGTTTGAAGAAGCATTTGAGTTATTTGATTCAAACATAAGGAAAAAGAAAAAATGAAAGCAGAAGAAATAAACATATCCTAATGCTTTCCAATAGTGCTGTTCCTAAACACATATTTTAACTATTCTGAAGTCTGAATGTTGAAGTTTAGTTTCACTGAATTGTTCTTCCAATGTTTTCTGTTTGATTTGCACATTTACTTTTAAAGTAAGATTAAGTATAGCTAGGACTAAACGGTGTCCATGGGACACATTTTATTGTAATGATGGCTCGATAATGTTCTGTCTTATGGTGCAGCCTAAATACTCTTCTTCAGTTTGGAAAATTGCAGCTGTTTGCTGTTAGCCTATTGCAGCAACAAATTATGATCCTACACTCAACTTGCTGACACTAATTCTTAGTCACACCCTCTTAGTTCCCTCAGGGGCCAGCGCAAAGCAATACTGGAATGTGAGCAGTGCCAACCTTGTTTGCTGCACCAAAATTGAAGGAGGGTTTGGTTTTCCTTTGTACAGAGGATGTATCTACTCTAAAATATATCAGAAATGCCTAAAACAGCCTGTTTTTCAACTATTTGAAAACCATTTACGTTACTCCTGACATATAAGCATGTACAGGCAACTACAAGGTAAAAGATGAAGTGACAAAGCTGAGAGAAGTTTCTGTTTAATATAGACTTTCTATCATTTAAAAACAGTATGATTTAAAATGGAATTTTGTCCAAGATCATTTCCTTACAACACTTCACTCTAAGTCAAACTTACTGCTGTGGGTGCATTAAGTAGATAGCTAACCACAAAGTAAATGTAGATCTGTCAGGTTGCTCAGGATCTGAAGCCACGAACATGAACAAGTACACAGAGCTTAATGAGAGTTTGTTATGCAATAGAGGCTGATTAAATGATATAATAAATTAATTTACTCCTGCTCATGTTTGCATGATTGGATCCTTTATTTTTTAACTTTTATTGTGTCACAAAACAATACAACCAAAAACAATGAAATCAGCTCACTTGTCCTGTAATTCAGGAAAGAACAGATAGGAATAGAGATTGCTACAGAGAAAGTGAAATACAGGATATAGATCTATTGAGCAAAAAATTTGTTTCTGGCTTTTGGTCATACTGACAGAGGTCTTCCTCCTGGTGACAGAGAATAGTCACTTCTGGCAAGGAGATTTACAAATGGTTATGTACAGATGTTTTGTGACTCTACCACATAACTACATTTTACCGGTAGCCAAGCTTTTCAGGACAGCTGTGTAGGTTATTGGCTAATTATTATTTTTCTCTAATGACAAGAATGCACAGTCCAGTCTACACTGCTGACAGATGAGCATGTGATGGAGGAGTAAAGGCCGAGCAGGCTGTGTAATATAAATAGCAAAACATCAGAGAGAACATTCTCAATCTTCCTTTATAATGCTGATCCAGAGATTTATATGGCTGGGTTGTGATCTAAGTAACATATCATGAACTAATTCATTTCTTAGAGGAAAAGATTTCAAAACTATGTTTATCTCAAGGCAGATCAGGACAAAGAGTTGAACCCTTTCCTCCTGTGAGTACCAGCTTTTCTCTGGAACCCATTGTCCCATCTTACATGTGCCAGCCAAAGATCAAAAGACATGACTGTCTCTTTTGAAGCTGCAATGCTGCTCTACCCCAGTTCTTAAGAAGTATTTAAGTGCACAGGAGACTGGCAATGTTATGATAAATCCTGTACCTGAAGTAGCAGGTTAAATGCTGAGTTCTGGTTATTCTCACAGTCCTCCTTTTTGCACCTACTTTATCACTTTCATACCTGTGTTCTGTCTGTAGTGATGTCAAACAGTACTTTTTCCTTTAACTATGACTTTTGACAAAACATTTGTTTTCTCCTCAATAAATAATGATTAATAAGTAAGAACCCTCACTTTCCACTTCCCATCACTAATAGATTGAACAGCATTTAATGCATCAAAATTCTACCTTACTGGCTAAACTAATGTGCCACTAAAAAAAGCCAAAGCAAACAACTTTAAAAATATTTAATAATCTGTGGCAAGGAAAACTCACTCCAAGTAGCAACAACCTTAGTAACATCAACTGATTGTTTTTGTACAAGTGAAAAATGTAGAGGCTGTGGTTGCTGTGTTTCAGAGGTGGTGACAACAACAGAGGGTCACCTGCACTTGTGCCGATTTTTACAAGCATAGCATGCAGGCTTTGTTTATCATATTTAGCTATTAAAAAAAAAAAAAAAAAAAAGTATTCTACCAGATCCTAATAATTAATACTAATTTGAATGAAACTGCAGAAATACAGAAGAATCTTGTATGCAGTCTTCGGTTAATAAACTCCAACATTTTAAATTGTGCAAAATGAAGATGATCACGTAATTCAGATAACCTGACAGAGTGAACCACAGAAATATGCTAACCATGAGAAGGAAAGAATGAAACCTGAGAACTGAAAATTATTCAGTGAAGATCATGTCCACTGCTCTTCTTTAACTTTAAAATTATGACAGAAATCATCTGAAATCATCCAAAAAATGTTGTCACTATATAATCAAAGAGAGTGAAAAAAGAACAATCCAGTCCATCAGAATATTTTTCCCAAATAAACATCATGCATACTGTATCATCTTGCAAGACAGAAAAGAAAATCTAGTGGCAATAATGGAATAATCTATTGTTGACAAGTAAAGAAAAAAATCTATCACGTTTTTATAATGTCCTATATTATTTTGAATAGTTCTTAAATCTTTTTCAATGTAACAAAGATGTTGCATTTCAAAGATACGAGTACTGCTACACTAAGACTTTGCAGGTCTTATATGCTTGTTCTGATATTTTATGCCTGTTCCTTGGTACTCTTATCTAACAGTCTCACTCAGTAGCTGTCATACTGCCTCTGAGAATAATATTCATTAGTATTTTCTGTCTCTGTATCACACTTTGTGTGAAGGATGGCCTTCTTGCTTACTAATCTAGCATGAGGGATTTATTAAAATAATTCAAACTATGGTTACTTCTAAATACCTTTAAAAAATAACTAGCAAAATAAGACTTTTCTTTTCTTTTCTTTTCTTTTCTTTTCTTTTCTTTTCTTTTCTTTTCTTTTCTTTTCTTTTCTTTTCTTTTCTTTTCTTTTCTTTTCTTTTCTTTTCTTTTCTTTTCTTTTCTTTTCTTTTCTTTTCTTTTCTTTTCTTTTCTTTTCTTTTCTTTTCTTTTCAATCCACTAAAGCATATTATTCCTTCTTGGAAAGTATTTACAGATATCCACTTAAAGAAGACCCACTTACAAGCAGTCACTCCAGCAATTCAAAACCGCTTGCATTGCAGTCATAAAAAGCCATGGAGCTTTGCACAGGAATGTGCAAACACAGAGGTTAAAGGTGGCTGAGAACTTTACTTCTGAATTTCCCTTCTGTTGGAAGCACTGCATCCATTGTACGCTAGCCTTTGGCCAAAGTACTTATCAATTTCAATACACTCTCATGAAACCTATTTGAAATCTTGTATATTTAGGATACAAAAACATTTTTTTATTATTTATTACTGCTTTTTTCCATTCATCTTATGTCATCTTATACTTATGATTCCAGTTCTTTGAGGCATTATAAATATTTGAATGTACAGAAGAGGAAATCTTTTTGCCCTTTGTGGCAAACATTTCAATTTATTATCCAATACAACTGGAAATTCTGTTCCTATAGATTGCAGATATGGAAAAGACTTACTGAGTGCAAGCATTCCCAATGCCATTCTAATGGTTATTTATTTAATAGATGTAATGTATTACATTCCTTAAAAAAAACCATACAAAATATTTTTGAAATGTATAGAAGGTGCAAAACAATAATATTCTCAATTTTTAACTCAGTACTCATATTTACATTGCTTCTTATATTTTGAGACCAGTAAGCAGACAATATAAAAACACAGAACGACATATTCAATGAAATGAGAAAAACAATAGAATTTACATATAAAGTTACACATTACCAAATTATGAGCATATTGATAACCCTGCCTCTAAATGTTTTCAGTCCACTTCCAATTAACTCTTGATAAGCATCCAGCAGACACAGTCCATTGCAGCTAATTTCTGTTATTGATCTTCCTTGCTGCATTTACTATCCTCTGCAGTGTATTAAATTCCTTTTATCTGTACAAGACTTCTTTCAACTACTTTATTTACCTCAATTGCAGTATCATGCCTGTTGATTGATGTAAAACGGGCTTAAACAAAGCACTGTCAATATACAGGATGTTCCACAATGACCTGAACCTACTCCCATTTTCAATGATTTCACTAGAATCTGTTTTAGTTCTCTGTTGTCTTCATAACATTTTGATGCTTGACATTCAGATCAGCTATCATTACATATATCCTGATATTGACTGCTTACATTCTGGAATTTTTTTCCTGTTTTAAAGAAAATATGGATTTTTCAAAATCGTCTTAGACACACAAAGAGTTCAACAGAAAAAATAATGCAGCTCTCAAGCCAGTGCCTCCTTTCAGTATTTATCAGATTTAAAGGTGACACAGGTAACAGTTGATTTATGCAAGAAGAAAAAAGTTTCCTCAATTCATAAAGGGCCCTGAAATAGCCATGATTGTGAGTGCAGGAAGTTTTTCAGTAGTTTCTTTAGTTGTTCTTCAATACTTTCTTTGAAATACTATGTGTCCATTTAAAATTGATCTTGAGTATCTGTGTCTATTTTTAAAGTACAATTCCTATTTATAGAAGACTTTACTCTTACGCTGGCTCATCAAACTCTTAATTGCTTTCATTTTTGTTGGGAAAGCTCAGCCCTACTTTCTACCTAGAACAGCCTAAAGACTGATTCTTTGATATTTTCTATAACTAGAAAATCCACATTATGCCTGGTTCTTATCATGGATTTTACTTTTTTTTTTTTTTCATAACATTATTTTACCAGGTTACTGGGTAACACCTGAAATATATGGTTGTTTTCTTTGCACTATTATAACTATATATAAATGTTCATGATCCACTCTCACCAGCTTTCTTCTGTTATTTCACGTACTGCAGCACCCCTTCAGATGCTCTAATACTCTAATCAACTTGCCTGAGGAAAGAAAAGAGAAGAATGCTTGCTGGATCGCTAAGAAGGTCCAGCTGCACCTTCCAGTACATATGCACACTCAGCTGCATCTTGCCACACACTCTGTCAGCTAAGGAATTTGACATGATTTTAGCATATGATGTGCATAAATACACAAAAGGAGGAAAGATAACCCCATAAGGAAATTGTGCCTTTGAGGAAAGTGCTTTGCTCTGCTGATGGGACACTGCAGAAGACACCGTAAGGAAGATGCAATGACTTAAAATAGAATGCAGGCAGAGTATCCCCAGAGTCTTCGATTATTGACATTAGCACAAATGATCACTATATAACTTGTACCGTGACAATCTTACTCATTCCTATAGAAATGTGCAGGAATGCACAGCTCTGAATGAACCTTGATGACTGCTGTATTACCTGTACATGCCTTTATGTATTTCCCAAGCAGCACTTATGTGTGGGAGTACAAGAAAAAACTGTTCAGAGCAGAAGCTGTGGAGCAAGATAAACAGCATGAGAACCAAGGACACTTCTAGAAGAAGAAAGAACGTCTCACGGCTCTGACTGGATAAACACCTGTGTGAACAGTTGAAGAGTAGAATGCACTGTAGAATGCTCTGTTGACATGTGAAGGTGAATGGGAAATTTGTAGGGGTGAATGGGAAAGCTAGAAAAAGAAAACTTGTGAAGGTGTATAAGTGATGTGAGAACTTGTAATAAACAATTTGGATCACACATCTGAGTCTGTGCTTCAGATGCTGCACTTATGGATGATGCTATCTACAAATCTTGTCTTACCCTGAGATTAAGCAACTTATCTACATGTCACAGTCCTTTACTTGACAGCAGAACTGATAAATAAATGTTTTTACCTCTAAAAAATCCTATAAATCTGTAACGACAGTGACTCACCAGGGATGGGATCTGCAGTGTGCCATGAATTGCCTGAAGGGGCTGGTGTGATATTGCAGCAGCCAGGGTTCCCACAGTCTGTAGGGACACCAGATTGCTGCTATCAGAACAAATGTAAAATTGTTGTTACCTTAATTGCTATTGTACTTTCCACTGTCACAGTGCTTTGCACGTTGAACAAGTTAATTAGCCTTTCTTCTTAAGATCCAAGCAGAACTGGTACCTACTTGGTTAAAAAGAAAAAAAAAAAAAAAGACGGGCCTATAAATTGACCATATAAATAAACCAACATTACTATGGCCTCTGCGTTGGAAAGCTCAGTATTAAGTCACCCATTTTTCTAAAATGAAGTTAAATCTTCTCTCCATTAGATCTGATAGTAATTATTATTCTTTTCTGTGTAGACTTATTGCCATATACTAATTCCGACTTTGCTACTTTACTGTACAGCACAAACAAGCTGTGTAACAGTGAATAAAAATAATAATAATAAACCATGAAGGGAAAAAAGTCTGTATTTTCAGGTACCACTGAAAAGTCTTTTGACTATGTTCTCAGGTATTTTTGGAATGGATTGGATTGATCATTAGTCAACCACTAAGAATGCCTTAAGCAGGAGCACTATCAGAAAGAGCATTTAACTAAGATAGATAAGCTTCTATACGTGAATGAATGGGAAATAGAAATACGCACAAACAAGCTGTAAATTGTCCATGTTTCCTTTTTTTTTTCCCTACATCTTCACAGAATTTTGTGGCATTTTTTGACTTTAATCACAATGTATTTTATGTTTTTTGTAGATGGTTTTTGATTAAGAAGTAATTGATTTCCATGCTGGCATACAGAGCAAATTTTACAAAAATAACATGGCAAGAGAATTTGTGATGCCTCTGTACTTAAACTCACATTTAACTTCTGTTAAAACTGTGGTATTTCAGTGTTTGGAAACTTGTGGTAACTAAAAATGTAGTTTTGCTTCATAAATCACTCTGCCTATTTCAGGAATCATTATAAATTATCTCAAGTAAAATGGGCAGAGAATGAGGAGATTTGGATCACTGATCTAGAAAACACTTCAGCTGAGTATAGCTCCTCTCTTTTTTCTTGGATCAATGATATTAAACTGCTATGGTTGCAGACAGTGGATGGCACGGAAAATGAGAATGAAATCCAAAGCCTTACCCAAAAAATCAAAGCAGATGATTTAAAGTTTTGTTCTATTTTGGGAACTTAGACATATGGCAAAGTTATGAAGTAGCATCTGATCTGCAGTGCAGTTGCTGGCTGTGGCTCTAAAAAGATCACTGCAGATGTGATCACTTCAGCTATAACCTCTGTTGTCACTGCGAGATTATCTAGTTTGTGTTACTTTCCACTTTCCCATGACCACAGAGTGTACAAATACAGTTACCACAGAACAGAAGGCACAATGGAATAAGCTTACCTGGGCCAGTAGGTTCAACTTAAGTGCCCTAAGAAGTGTTTACATTAAAAGGGTAGATCTGTTCTTATTGCATGCATAAAGAAAAGTCTTCCAATTTCCATGGTAAAAATAGGTGTTAGCATTTTATAACTCCTCTAGACCAACAAAGCTACCTATCTTGGAGGGAATTAATTGGATTTTATTGTTTAATAAATGTGAATCCACTGCCACCTGCTCAATCCCATTATCTTCAAGTTAGGTATTAAAACCTCTCTATGTGAGAATTTACTCCAGAACAACCATTCCTAAACTGCTTTTACAGATTAATTCCATGTGTTAAAATCTTGGTTTCTGGAATAATAGAATATAGAAATAATCAGAAAAATATATTTTCTAGAATCAGAGAAATGGCAGATGAAGTTAATCAAGCAGAGTTAAGCCAGTTTATGTTCACATTCTACCTAATTCTAAGCAATTTTTCATGCATGGGAACAATTAACCATAAGTCATGGGTTGAATGCAATGGATTTATAGTGAAATTGGGTGAAAAACATGTTTTCTCTCACGTAAAAATGGTCAAGATGCACAGAATATTTCTGGCACTCTATTTATTATAAACATTTTTTTAATTTTACAATCAGGAGTTGGGACAATTTGAACTCTTTATTCAATAAATTCAAAAATAATAGTAATAATAAATTCAATTTATATTGTTGTATAGTTTGATTTATATAATTTATTTATATGATATATTTTTTCATTTTTCTTTATTTTATGTTTGTTAATATTTTCTGTAAGTACTCCTTTTTCCAATTAAAAAAAAAAAAAAAAAAAAAAAAAAAAAAAAACCTGAACATTATCAACTAGAAAATGCCAAAATATAATGGTAACAGTGGTAATGTGCTAAACGATCATATCCTGCAAAAGATAAAAAAAAAAAAAAGAAAAAAAAAAGAAAAAGGAAAAAAAGTCTATGTCAAAGAGTATTTGATATACAGCAGAAGTTCACTGTCATGAATAGAGAAACCTGACATCAGTGTTATCTCACAAACATAAAATTCAGTGTTTTGGGTTAGAAGAAAAGATTTTATATACGTAACAAAACTAAATGCTAAATGCTAAACTAAATTTTCAAGCTACGGCAGGGGAGATTCAGGCTGGACATGAGGAAGTATTACTTTTCAGAAAGGGTGGTCAGGCACTGGAATGGACTGCCCAGGGAGGTGGTGGAGTCACCGAGCCTGGGGGTGTTCAAGGAAAGACTGGATGTTGTGTTGAGGGACATGGTTTAGTAGGAGCTATTGGGAATGGGTGAACGGTTGGACTGGGTGATCTTTTAGGTCTTTTCCAACCTTAGTGATTCTATGATTCTATGATTCTAAATATATTAAGTACAATACAAAGAGTCTTTATTCTGGAATAGAACATTTGTTCCAGTTTTGTCTGCCTGGATGACATTTTTGTAATTTGTCAAGTAGTGAGCATGATGCTACATACAAGAAACCAAACTTGTCCATTCAAAACACATATTACGTTTTTCATCACTGGCTAATTCGTATCCTTGTACAATCTCTTCAAAGTAGAGCTGTGTTTCCTTTTTGGTGTTGCTTAGATTATTACTTTCCTGCAAAAATGCTGTTTTATCAAAGTGTACCCTTTATGGCTACAGAAAATTAATCAGGGCATTAAATATAGACTACAAAAAATGTGAGGGCAATGCTGAATGAAAAAAGTAAAACTACACTGAACCAGACACATATTTAGGAGTTTCTAGAATGTTTTTTATTGATGGCAATGGCTTTGTAATACTTCAAACCAAGTAAGAGCAATTCACAGATGCACATAGAATTATTCAGGACAACAGCAAAAAAAAAATCAATGTGAAATTACCATTTATTCATAACTTAATTTGGCTCCAACTTCAAAATAAATAACTAGAATGTCACCAATGAAAAAACACTTATTTCTTTTCTGGCTGTTTTTTTTTTTTTTTTAAGTTTTTTTGTTGTTGTTGTTCAAAGTGTAGCAAAACCCTGCTGACTCAGAAAACTGGCATTCTAATGGGTTTGCTGAATTAAAAGTGTATGTACAAGGTACAAATCACTAGAGGATTAGGTCCTAAATCTTTGATATTGTCAGAAATTACAGAACAACATCAGTAAAAGTCATTGAACAACTCTAGGGAGGTTCCTGACAAATAAGGTGTAACAAGTGTGCTGAAAATAGAAATTTCTGGTAATTGTTTAGTAAAAATAACTTCAACTCTTCTGAATGAAAACTCTGGAAACTTTCAGAGGCTTCAAAGCTGAACCATATCTTAGAAGAGCACAATACTGATTTTCTCTTTCTTACACATAATTGCAGTCAGCTGTATAATTGTGAATTTTACATTTAATACAATTCTACATTGAATATAATTTTGGAATACATTTGCAGGTATCACATGTATGTTCAGTTTAATCTACAAAAATAGGTCAAATTCTGACTTTTTGGACAGAGAAAAATAAGAAAAATCTACTAAAGGCAATTGCTAAATCCTCCCTTTAGAAATGCATTGTCTCCTATATGTCTGCTCCTCGAAACCCTAAAGAAACTGTGAGATTTTCTTTGGTAAAAGGAGGTTATCTGGGAATCCTAGGAAAGTTGCAAACAGAACTTCATTTCCTAGGCAATGACTACAGGCATACAATTTTCTATTGGAACTAAAGGCCATTGGATAAGGCAGCTATAAGAAATCAGAATCAGTTTTCCCAAAGAAGCCGAGAAGTCCCAAAAATTTGAGAACAGAAAGTTCCTTTTTTTGTTCAAATGCACACAATAATCTCTTCTTTTAAGTATCTCTTTTTACAATGGCATTCAAATGGACTGGATTGTAGAAAAAATGCTTTGTTTTCGTTTTTTTTTCACCCAATCTCTGCATTTCATATAGGTATACAGAGTACCTGCACAGCTAGGGAAGAATAAAGCCACACAATTTTACAATAACATTATGAAATTGGCAGCATCGAGTTCAATAATGCTGAAATCTGTGATGGCAATAGAATAAAAAAGTTCTATGTTTCTCTGCAGTGGAACCATTATGGATTTCAGAGGATAACTTTAGGATTTACTGGCTCTTTTTCTTTATAATACAGATAAAGACTAAAATTCACACTGGATTTTATGTAGGTTTTCTTGGCCACAGAATTTCACACCCATCTCTGACACGGGACTCCAGATTTTGCATTTCCTAGACTGAAGTAATTTCCCTGAACATATTTTCCACCAACACAGTCTAACTCATTGACCTTTTTGTAGATGCAGGAATAACAATCTTACATAACACTTTGCTAGTGGTACACAGCAATTGTGGTGCAATTTTAAATGTTGCATAAACCAATAATCAGTAGCAGCAACTCTTCAAATAGGCAGAAAAGTAGTGAAAGAAAAAAAAAAAAAAAAAAAAAAAAAGAAAGTGGATTTATAATGCATTAATTTTCAAATAATTAATGCCATTTTAGAATACGGCATACTTATTAATGGATTTGTGAAAGACTAATTTGCTTCTTCCAAGGTTGTACAGTGAAAAATAATGTTAATTCAGAGCTTCCAATAAAACAGTAAAAATAAAGCCAGTTATTAGCAAAGAGTTTGAGGACAAAAGCAACAGTTTTGTGGTATGCATGTGCTCAGTACTGTGCAGTACACAAGTAAATAACATTCAGTTTTCTCACATGCATGCAATCAAAGTCATCTGATAATTCTGAGAAGAGAGACTGAAAAGAGATATTTTTCTGTGTCAGGAAATTGTTATTTTATTATATACTAGAGAAAAATAGATTATGTTATACCTAATAATTACTCGTTCTGTTTATTGTAAAGGGAATAAGTTTCATATGGTGGGTCTAACTATCTAACACAATAAGCCAATACCAAAATATAATGGTTCATTAGTCACTGAGAGGTAAATACAGATTATTTTTTACAAATTGCTAATTGTATGTATTATAGGAAAATACCAAGTTGTTAATTACATTTTCCACAACTGGGAAAAGATGAGACATCTTTTAAAAGAAAGTATTGTTATTACACTTAATGAATTCTTTATAACCTATTATTATCTTGAGGTTTTTTTAATCTTATCTTCAAAAAGTGGCAACTGTATATTGTAGTAAAACTGGAAAGCTTGGGAATATTCTCACTGTGTAAATTAGCATGGTGTAAAGATTTTTTTATGTCACAAGGGTTACTGATAGTAAATAGGCAACTTGAACTAGTAATATGTCTATTACTCAGCATACTGTATAGCATGTGTAATATGTAATCTTGCACATAGGAGCAAACTGTTTGCAAACCTTGTTTTCAATGTATCTTGAAATCAAAAATATAAATTAATATATAAAGTTTAATCAGCTACATTATATCCAAGAATAAAATTTAATTTTGTCCTTAAAGGTGAGTCCAGTCCATAAAAGGTGATCACAACTGAAATATAATACTCTAAAGAGCAAACAGTGAGTAATACATATTACAAATACACAAGTACACACAACTTTAATGTGTGATAAATGTGACTTTGTCAATAAGAATCCTGAACAATTTATCAATTTTTCAATACAATTTATCGATTTTCCCAGCTATTTAATTCGAGCATATAATCCAATTCAACATGTTAGGCATTTCTGTGAAAACCAAGAAGCTGATCAGAGAAACAGGAATTGGAATATTTGTGGCTGTTCAAGAAGCAATGATTTTCATTTCAGCAGGCAAGCCATCCAAAATAAAAACATCCTCCCCTTACTCTCAACTGTGGGAAGTGAATTACATGTATTTATAAATATTTTACCAAACTGAAACAAACCTTCAGTTCACTGCCACTTCCCCTCACAATTAAATAAATGTAAACAAAGTGAAGCAGTCCAAAAATAAGAGTACATTCAGGAAGCTGACAGAAAAGTTACTTTACATTTTTTTTCTTAAAAAAAAAAAAAAAAAAAAAAAAAAAACCCACAAAAAAACTATTGCTTAACTGTAAGTGTGCACAAATTCAATTCCTGTATTTTCCCAAGAGTGTTCAACTCCAGCTCCCATTTCCCAAGAGGTCCAACAGGTTAAATCAGTAGGGAAAACCAGGAAAGGAAGTGTGCTTAATCTCCCTGTCTGGTCTGTTCTGTCTTGTATGAATAATTCAATATTCACTATGACTAGGAACAGAGGGTGGGTATCTCTTCTTTCCAAAGAGCATCAGATTTGACTCATTCTCACTTTCTTATTCCATATTCCAGTTACTATTAAAGTACTTTACCTGAAAGGCAGAAGATTCAGAAGGGAGGAAATAGAAAGCTGACTGATTTAAGAACTGAGAAAACCGCTAGACATCATACTGATAGAATAATAATTATAGCATATGTCAATCGTAGGCTCTTTATAATTTCCTATCTTATGGAAATCCATTCTTTAACTGAAGATAATGATTTCATACATTACAAGTTAAAATCATTTTGACAAAACCCTTATTTAAAGAAGTAATAACGGGATCGATGGTAAATCCAAAGTAAGCTATCCAAGAACCATTGAATCAGATCAGTATATTTCTCTAGCCTGAAACATAAGATGTATGGGGAAATAAAAATATAGTTATCATATCAGCCATATGATGAAACATCTGACTTACCTGAGAGAATTAACGAGTGGGAGAACATGAGATCTGCTGCACAAATTGTGTGGTGAATAGTGAACTGACTGAAAAACAGCTGACTATTGACATATGTGAGAAGGGAGTAATCAATCTGGGATCAATTACTAATGGAACTAGTTAAGGATTAATCATGATCTGGTTTAATATTTTCATTACATTACATTTCTGGTAGGCACAAAATGTAAAGGCTGCCTGAAAAAATTAGTATCACATCAAGTCCAGAGTACAATACTCAGAACTGAAGGAGCATCAAAACAGGCTGATAAACTTGAGGAAACTGCTCAAAAGTGTGAGCTCAACAGCTGGAAGAGAAATAGAGTGATGTGGCTGGACTAATTGTTGCCAATTCTGTGATGTGTCTGTCAAACAGCAAATGCAATTCTGAGAAGTATGAGATGAAGTCCCCAGAGAACCACAAGTCATATGAAATAAGAAAAAAGATCTTGTCTTATTTAAAAAGGTGAATGGAGATGTGATAAGATTGTTCTACATGAATAAATGAGAATGCTAGAGAAAAAAAAAAATAAGAAAAAACATTTAAATTAAACAACAATGTTGAGATAGTAAAAATATTTCTATATGAGCCATAAATACATTTAGGTTAGAAATAAAAATTTTGTATTCATCAGAGCCAGAAGATTCTGTAACAGCTTTCCAATAGGGATAGCATGGGCAATAAACCAAAATAGTTTTAAAATGAGGCATGTTTCAGAAATAAAAATATTGTATATAAACATCTGTTTCAACTAAAGCTTGCCAGAACTGAGAAGTATCCAATAAAACCTTGCCTAGTATACTTGCCAAATCGCCCAGTGAATTGCAGAAGAGCAGAGATTTCTAGGGTCTATGACTCTGAGATGATTCCTTCATGACAACTGCTTTGGAACTGGAGACTTCAGAAACCTTAAAAGCCACAGTTTGTGAGGATTTTCTTCTTTTCAAAATTCACAAGCCAACCTGGTAGTTGAGAAAGTTCAATTGCTGTTCAATTTCAGCAAAAGCCATTACAGAACTGGTCAGGCTCCCTAGGGATGTCAGAAACAAAGATTCCTATAGAATCAGGTCCAAATACTTTGACAGCCTACAGCTCTTCTCAAAGAAAACTAACAGGATTTAGATATACTGGAATTAGGTCTTCATTCACATAAGACATTGATCAGATTTAAATTTGTAATTATCTGAGAAAACTACAGCTTTCCAGAGAAATAAACAAGGTGTCTTTGTGACTCCCAAAGCCAACACACATATCAGCATAAATAAACAATAGCAACCGTATTGTTTAGGCAAGGACCTCAGATGTGTTAGTGCAAAGTTGACACAGGAAAAGTTTTGAAAGAGACAGAATAAAAGAAGGGATTGCCACAAAGCACACCCAGATAAAGAATAGTGTGCCTCATTCGTTGAAGTGTTAGAAACATTAGGTGCAGAGGCAGGAAGTGGACCATCTTTCTAATATATTTCTCACCACTATGTGAAGTGTACATCCTCATGAAAACAATGTCCAAATTAATTTTTTCTTCATTTGACTATGACGAAAGTTTCCTTTTTTGAATTTCTCAATGGCAATGTTCTGGTTCTTCATTTTTACATTTTCAATGTCATTTCTATCTGCTTTAATTTTAATTTATTACTATAGCTGCAGGACTTGTTCACAGGGCATTAAAGAACCAAACTACACTGTCTGAAAATAAAAGCTAATGAAAAATTCTATAGAAACATAAAACATTCTATAGAATTTGTGGATCATTCAGACTTGGAAGAGATTCACAACCATAATGGAATCATAGAATGTTTTGGGATAGAAGGGACCTTTAAGATTTTCTCATTCCAACCCCCTGCCATAGACAGGAACACCTCCCTCTAAACCATGTTGCTCAAATTCCCATCCAGCCTGGCCTTGAATGCCTTCAGGGATGGGGCATCCACAAATTCGCTGGGCAACCTGTTCCAGTGCCTCACAACTCTCATAGTAAAAGAATTTCTTCCTAATATCTAGTCTAAATCTACTGTCTTCCAGTATAAAACAATGTCCTCTCATTCAATTGCTACCTGCCCCGATAAAAGCCCCTTCGCAGCTTTTCTGTAGGCCCCATTCAGGTACTAGAAAGCTGCTATAAGTTCCCCCTTGTGCTTTCTCTTCTCCAGGATGAATAGCCCGAGCACTCTCAGCCTGTGACCATAGAGGAGGTGCCCCAGGCTTCAGATCATCTTCGTTGCTCTCCTCTGGACCTGCTCCAACAACTCCATGTTTTCTTGTGTTGGGAACCCCAGAACAAGATACAGTACTCAAAGTTGTGTCTCACATGGGCAGATAGAGGGACAGAACTACCTCCAACTACTGTTGGTCACAGTACTCTTGATGCAGTCCAAGATATGATTGGCCTTCTGGGCTGCAAGTGCAGATTGCCAGCTCATGTTGTATCATTCATCAATTGCCACTCCCAAATCCTTTTCTTCAGAGCTGCTCTCAAGCAGTTCTCCACACAACCTGTATCTGTGCTTGGGATTGCCCCAGCCCAGGTGGAGTATCTTATACTTGGTCTTGTTGAACTTCATGAGCTTTGCATGGGCCCACCTCTCAAGCCTGTCCAGGTCCCTCTGGTTAGCATCCCTTCCCTCTAGTGTGTCAACTGCACAACTCAACTTGGTGTCATGTGCAAACTTGCTGAGGGTGCACTTGATCCCACTGTCCATGTCACCTAAAAAGATGTTAAACAGCAGCAGTCCCAAAAACCGATCCCCGAGGAATGCCATTTGTCACAGTCTCCACTTGGACACTGAGCCATTGACCAACACTCTGACTGCAACCATACAACCAATTCCTTCTCCAGTGAGTGGCCTATCTATCAAATCAACTTTTCTCCAATGTGGTGATCAGGATGTGTCAAACACTTTGCACATGTCCATGTAGATAACATCAGTTATTCCTTTATCTGCTGTCATGGTTTTATAATTTTTGTTATTGGTATTCCGCATCATAACATCATGTAGTACACTGAGAGTTAAAGACTTAATGCCCCCATGGATTGTTCATATTTGTTGGGCAAATCTGCCAGATAGCATAGAAAACTTGACTTTAAAATATGTTTAGAAAAAGCACTTTCATGTGTGAAATGTTAATTTTTATATAAAGTGCAATATATACTTGTCTTGCATCAGTTAAACTAATGAGTATGGAAATAAAACTGCACGACAAAAAGAGATATCAGTGCAATGGTATAGAAAAGAAAATTATATGAAATTGCAGTGGCATTCAAAGAATCTTCTTTTTCAGTGAATGAACTACAAAATTTTATTAGATTATTTACCATTTTCTCATAAAGAAGCTTCATCATTTTTGCCCAATGATGAGAATATGATGTCAGGGGTATGAATAACTTCATGAATCATAAAATAAATTAAGGTTGTTATTGGCACTGAATAGAAACAATATTATAAAATGTTAACCTTATGTATTATCTGTTACTGCAATTAACTATGTGCCAAGGGTTGTCACACGCTATTTATATTCTATTAATATCAAGAGTAGATGAAAGCCTCAGGGGAGTGAGGAATATTAAGGAACTCTACAAATTATCCCACATCACAAGATGAATCGTGCCATGTCAACCAGTAACAAGGGACAGAAGAGGGAATGTTTTCCTTCCACCCTAAATTCCATCCAATAGAAAATTTTCGTCTGACAATGTTCAAGTCTCAGTGTTGCCAAAGAATTGAGCTAACTTGCAGCACGATGACTAGGAAATGTCATGTAACGTGGAGAACACCTTACAGACAGTACAGTTCATTTCTGTTATGTTACAGACATAACAGAAAGTCATTTTACATGGGAATATCTTGAAAGATGAAGTCTTAACGATCCATTGAATCACTGGCCCATCTCTCATCAACTACACTGAGATCTCATTCCAGGATGCCAAATAAACCTGGAATTTTTTCTTCCTACATTGCAGACAGAGAAAACAATTTTGCAGTCTCAAATTCAGAAAATCATTATACCAGAACTGGGTATATCAAACAGCAAGTTCACTGCAGTGTATGTGAAGAAAAACTGGTCATTTTCTTTCATAACCTTGAATAGAGGAAGAAAGAAGGTAAATGTTTCCACTAAAATTAGCTATGTAGACTGAAAAAAATATTCATATCTTTAAGCTTCTTCCACCTGTATGAACGGACATCCCAAGAATAAAAGACTTACTGCATAGTCATCATGTCATCAGCACTGATAATCCTCATTTTGACAGCTGCTGTTGTGATAGTTTCTTCTTTCTTATCTTTAAAAGCTGTTGGAGAAACAAAAGTTTCCTGTTTAGCT
This sequence comes from Lagopus muta, assembly GCF_023343835.1. Lineage (NCBI taxonomy): Eukaryota > Metazoa > Chordata > Aves > Galliformes > Phasianidae > Lagopus > Lagopus muta. The sequence goes on from NC_064435.1 coordinate 26,065,048, forward strand.
TAACACAATTGCTGTGCAAAAGTCATTCACTCTAAAAAGGCTTAATACATGTATTCATGTTCAGCCATTTGCATACATACTCAATATATATTAGGAATTTAAGACACTTTACTTTGCTTAATTATGCATACCAAAATGTTGTCCCATGAGAAAATGGGTCATGAATTTGTTTTTTTTGTTGTTTGTTTGCCTGAGAAAATTCAGATGGTAATGTACTCAAAATTTGTAAGTAAAAGTAATTCATTTTCTTATTATTTTTCCAGGAAATTTAATGTCATGTCTTTTAAAAAGGGCACCAGCCATGCACTAAACCTTGATAGTTTTGCTATTGAGATTCTTTTGTATGTTTTTTCATTTGGCATTAAACATTGGTGATAGATGCTGTGAAAAATATTAAAGTAAAAAAAAAAAAATGACCGAGAAAAAAAATTTGTGTAATTTGGCCTTCTAAAATCTGTAGAATATGGCTATAGTGCCTTGTCAGAGGAATAAACAGTGGCTAGCAATACCTAGGTGAGCCAGTTTGAATGTACCTTCTGATTAACTGAACTCACAGGACATAAAACAAGTTAGTAAGAACCTATCTCCTCCAAAAGTTCACACAAGAGAATAATGCAGTTCAATTTTTAAAAATGTTACCTTTTTTTTTTTTTTTTAAACACACGGGAGATCTATGTCTCCATTTCCATTCACTGACAATTTATTCCATGCTCATATCGATGAATAATTTGTAGGAATGGAACAGAAAATTCAGAGGTGTTTAAAAGAAAAACAGTAATTGCATTTGCACAAAAGGAAGAGTCACAGATGAGAAGGATTCTGCGCCATTACTATTCTGCAATTATTGTTTTCAAAAATCTGATGCAGGCACTGCACAGAGAGTCATAAAACTGAAAGACCACATCTAAATTATGAAGCATAAATAGCCTATAGGCTTAGTTTGAAATCAAATTTACCAGCTGTCGACATTGCTTAGCAAATTGTGCATTCTGAAAACCTGAATCTGGGTAATCCATACTGATTGACCCAATAGGAAGGAAAAGGGGGAAAAGTTCATGCATGGCCTCAATTATTTAAATATAGCAGAATCTGCATGAACCCTGGAAACTTGGGTTTTTTTTGTGCTTTGGCTCAAGAGCCCTATGTTTTTAGATCTCATACCATTTTATTTTTTTGGTAACAGGGTCATGGGGCCAACAATAAAGAATCAAGAAGACCTTGGATCTATCCTTGAATGTTAAAGTACCCCAAGGAAAGTCTTAAGCATTCCTAAATTAACTATTTGCATTTTTTCAAAATATTTCATAAAAAGATTTTATTTCCCTACAATTGCTTATTTGTTTCTGCTTGTGGATTTTTGCTTCGTTTTAATCCCTATTATTTTGTTCCAAAACAGAACCATTTGTTCATGGACATGCTGACATTTGATTAGCAGCAATTATGGCCTCTAAAAATTTATCACCACTCTTCAGAAGCAACCTATTCCTCCCACCCACCCTTATCATTCATGCTTGGGTGTTTCCAGATGAACTGACACATTAGAGGAATTAAGCAGCCGCTGATTGCCCCCAGCTCAGCTGAGCTCTTAAATTACTCCTGTGTTTGTGTGGCAGATCTCACATCCATGGAGAGATCATCTAAACTGGCCCTGCCAATGTGAAGTAAACAACATTCAGCTTCTCCACCCAGCTCAGCCTCCCACCTCCATGCAGCGTCCAGCTACAGAACTGTGCCTCTTTTGGAAAAATGTTTCTTTTCAGCCACGTAGGTGGAATTCCTTCTGTCACTGTTGTTGCTGCTGTCTTTTCTGGTCTTATTTATTTTATGAGAAGTGCAAAGGCTGCCAAAATAGAACTTAGGCTATTCATATGGACAATATTTTCTTGCAAACAGCACACGCTTACAAAACACCAAGGATAGAATTTTAAACAATGGGAACAAATAAGCCAGCAAATCCTGCATGTGAGAAAGTAATGATATCTACCACATCAAACTCACAACTTCTACTTGGTCTGTAGCACAACTTTCATAAAAATAGTGTTGATATGAAGTTCTCACATAGGAGAAAATTCACCACATCTGAATAAATGTCTCTAAAGTGCAGTTGCCCTCGGTATTAAAAAAGTTTTTTGTCCCTATTTTTCACTTTCAACGTTCAGTCTTTGCTCTAATCTTCTCTGAATTATGGTTCAATTCAGTAGTTCAAAACTCTTTATTCTGAATATACAGGTTCCTTTACAAGTTCCCTTTTTTTTTTTTTTTCTTTTTTTTTTTTTCTGGCAGGGGAAGTTTTGGGGAGAATATTTACAAGTTATTAACACTTTTTGAATCTGTTGACTCCCAAAATGAACACCATGGAACTTAGCAATGACTATTACATCTTTAATGAATTTAGCTATTTTTATGACTATTCTTTTGCTCATACATTCAAACAGCACATTGGAAAACCTGCAAATAATGCTGGGACCTGATATTAAATGGGTTATCTGTGGTTCTCAAGTCCTTTTCATTTTTGTTACTTAACAGAATACACTCTTCCATTTCATATTTGGTAAGTCACACCCTTCATAGCAGACACATTGCCTTTCTTTTGGGGTTATTGACCTTATAAATTTACCTCAGTGCACAGTCCAGACTGCTGTATACTGCTGATTTATTTCTTGCATGGCTTCAATATATATCATGCAAAAGATTAACTAAGAATATTTTTGGTTGTTGTTGTTTTTCTTTCCTTTTTGGATAGGCAATAAATCCCTAGGTAAACTCACCAGAAAATTTCTGACAAGAACAGTTAAAGTATATATGATAAAACAACTCTAAGTAAAATGCTGATCTTTCAAAATTTTATTAAGTTTTTTCCCAAGTGGTATCTCCACAAGTACAGAGATTCCTCTGTAAATATTACAATATTGAGAACTAATAAATCCTAAAAATGCACTTCTTTTACCTGGTTTTGCTAGCTCTCCAACAAGAAAGGCAACACACACACAAAACTACACTGTAAGATGGTAAGTAAAAAAGGAGACTTACAAACCATTATCAAAATATATTTCATCTATACGCTGAAGTTAAATCCCTAATTCACTATTAAATTCCATCCAGTTATGTCTGCTGTCAATTGCTACGCAGCTCTGAGATTTCTATAGGGAACCATTCAGTTATCATTAATATTGGGCTGTGATCTTTGCTTTTCCAATACTCATAGTAAACTTGCTTGTAGTAAAACTACAATGAAAACACACATAAATAGTAACCCACCTGTGTTAAACTACAGTGCATTAAAGTTTGAACATTTCTAAGCAAAGCAAACTGACATTCCTAAAGAAAAAATAACATCTTCCAGGTTGGTGGACCTGCCAGTGGCAGGGGAGTTGGAACCTAATGAGCCTTGGTGTCCCTTCCAACCTAAGCCATTCTATGACTCTATGATTCTGTGATCTTCCAAAAGTATTATTTTTCTCTTAAAGGCCACTATTAATATTTTAAGATGATTTTTTTTTTTTCTAAAATCATTCCTTGCTTCACACCACAACTGCTAACATAGACAATGACTAAAGAAAAGCTCTAAAGCTTTTCTAATCCCACAGTCAAGTTAGATTCTTAAACTAGAATAAACTTACAGAAGTAATTTGAAGTTAATGGAAAAAGACTCAGTCCAGTACTTGAAAAACATTTTAAACTTCCTTTTTATAAATATAACTCAAATATTTATTTATAGATATTCTGGTTTTGTTCAGCTGACCTTTATGCCATAATTCTGCTGGATAACCTTGCAACTCTTTGCTTAGTTATTTTACTATTCAAACAATGCTATTACTATTATAGTGCTAAATAGTTCAGTGTTAATAAAACTTGTTGAAGCATTGCACAAAAAACAGGGAATACATTGTGTTGTTCCAGTCTCTGAATTTCAGAATCTAAAGCCAAGAAACTAGGTAATAGTCCTCTGAAGTTACATTAACCTGCACCACCTGTGTTCTTAATTTCTCAATGTCACAGGTTGAGCATCTTTTGTCAGGAGACCTTGGCGCTCCCTCACCCACTTCTTCCCTGCAGGAGAAGTGAAAAGGAGGAGTTGCAGCTCAATTTACATAAAAAGATTGCAAGGTTGAAAACAATTATGGAAGACCATTACACTTAAGCAATTGTATTTCCCAGTACCTGTAAGAAAGAAAAGTAATGTAATTGGGCATAGGAAAGGAATATGAATAACAAATATAGTTTTGCTGTTCTGTGCGGTAAAGCATTTCTTAACTGAGTTCAAATAGAAAGATAATCCAGGACTAGCATGCTTTACATAGAGCCAAATGGACTACTCTTTTTGTATGTCTCAAAATAAGAAAATAATAAGTAAGAAACTATTTTAAATCCACAGGTTTCAGAGGATCAGTAAATTTTTGGATAACGCATTTCTAAAACTACGTAAAAATAAAGATCTAGCATAAGTTTAAGTTTAAGCATTTGATGGAAGGAAATTTTGAAAAAAAATTATCTCCTAGTTATATTCCTCTGAATTTAGGGATCATTTATCATTGTCATTAATGGGGAAAAAAAAAACAACCAGTACTTAGCAACGTTGAAATACTCAATTATAGTTTCCTTTAAAGATTGGAAAGACATCCTTGCAACCTATATCAAGAGAAACAACTGATGCTGAAATAACAGTGTTGATAGCAATAAAAAAGAACCATTTTGAGAATCATGTAGTCCATAAAAAAAACTCTGTTAAGCATCAGGGGAACCATCATGAGACTTTAAGTAGCTGGGAAAGATATAAAACTTACGAAAAAAGACATGGAAGAAATATAAATTGTCAAGAAAAAAAAAAACACAAATAAACGTGGAAAAGAATGAAATATCTGATGCATTTGCGAAAAAGATGAATGCACAAATTAAAGCAACAATTTGAAATTATGAAGATCTGAAGAAAATGCATTAAGCTTACAGTTCATAGGTTCACAGAATCACAGAATGGCCAGGTTTGGAAGGGACCTCAAGGATCAACAATCTTCAACCCCCTGCCATAGGCAGGGCCAGCAACCTCCCCAGTTAATACTAGACCAGGTTGCCCAGGCCCCCATCCAGTCTGGTCTTGAACACCTCCAGGGATGGGGCATCCACAACCTCTCTGGGCAGCCAGTTCCAGCACCTCACCACTCTCTCTGTAAAGAATTTCCCCCTGACATCCAACCTAAATCTTCCCTCCCTCAACTTAAAAACATTTCTCCTTGTCCTGCAATTATCTATCCTTTCAAAGAGTTGATTCCCCTCCTCTTTGTAGTCTCCCTTTAGATATTGAAAGGCTGCAATGAGGTCACCCCACAGCCTTCTTTTCTCCAGGCTGAACAAGCCCAGCTCCCTCAACCTGTCTTCATAGGGGAGGTGCTCCAGTCCCCTGATCATCTTTGTGGCTCTCCTCTGGACCCTCTCCAACAGCTCTCTGTCTTTCTTGTACTGGGGACTCCAGACCTGGACACAGTACTCCAGATGGGGCTTCACAAGAGCAGAGTAGAGGGGGACAATCACCTCCCTGTCCCTGCTGGCCACAAGGTTGTAAAAGAAAAAAACAAACACATTGAATTGAGGCAAAAAATGACATCTGATACTTCTATTATAGAATTAATTAGTTCAGAGGAAGACAATGATTATTTTTTCTCAGCTCTTGCTGAGGAAACATCTAACCAAACAAAAATGGTAGGAATTTCTAAATAGATAAGATTCATCTCACTTCATGTAAAATTTTAATAAGTATCTAGTTTACATTGACAGTTTAAACTCCACCTCTAATCAATTGATATTGCAGGTGATTCATTCATCCCATCTATACCTAGATAAACAAGAGGAATTTTGTTCCATATTCTTGAAGAAGTACTCCACTCTGCTCTGTTGTGACCATAAAATAATGTCTAGAGAATTATGTCAATATTAAAAATGTACTTTCTCTTGGCTAAAGTGAGATATGTCGGATTCCATTCCGCATTCATTATTATCAAGAAATTCAGATCAGCTTTCCCAGGCATCGTATTTGAGAAACCAGGCCAATTAAACCAATTAAAAAGAGAATCACAGAATCACAGAATCACAGAATCACCCGGGTTGGAAGGGACCTCAAGGATCATGTAGTTCCAACCCCCCTGCCTGGCAGGGCCACCAAACATACACATTTAGATCAGGTTGCCCAGGACCCCGTCCAACCTGGCCTTGAACACGTCCAAGGACGGGGCATCCACAACCTCCCTGGGCAGACCGTTCCAGGGCCTAACCACTCTCCTAGTAAAGAACTTCCCCCTAACATCCAAAACTCCCCCCTAACATCCAAGAGAGAATGAAACCTCTTAAAATCCATAAAAATATGTTTTAAATGAATCTGGTTATTAAGCAGTTGTTGCTTTTGGTAAATCATCATGCTCCTAGCTCATTGCTTTCTTTACAAATATGCTTTACATAATGAATTTTATTTACATATGTATTTTATTTTCTAGGTGATCAAAAATTAAAATATCATTTATAGCTCTTTGTGTGTAAATATACATGTCACCATTTGCCTGGATATTAATTCAAATAATAAACAAGGAGCATTCATTGACTTTTACATGATTTTTTTTGAATAGTAGAATACTTATATTTAGCTTTTAAGTTAACATTAAATTTGTGTAGTCTATGACTATCTTTCATGGTTTTGTGGTTCATTATTGATATTCGATATCGTAGCATCATGTAGCATGCTAGCAGTTAAAGAGCTAATGCTGCAGTGCTATGGATTGTCAATAGCTCCAGGTACCTGGTTCTCAGAAGACAAGAGTGAACTACAGCTCCCAGGAGATTTCATTATTCCATTTCCATCTTCTGTACAGAGGGAAAGATAAAACTTCTGGAAGTCATAAGACTCTCTCTTTACTTGCTGGCAGACCAGAGTATGAACTTCAGTTTTCAGAAATTCTCTCTCTCATTTATTTATTAGCTTTAATTCCAATTAACTTGTATTTTGCTACTATAATTAGTAAACTAAGTTTGTTTTGCTCCTCAGATCATTGCTGCTGTTTCCCACCACTCCCATCCTCCCCCCCCCCCCCCCGTTGTTCTTTTCCTTTTTTCTCTTTTTGAGCCAATGGACTTGTGGGCCTGCTGTCCCCCTGTCACAGATACAGATCTAGAGTTAAAAAGTGTGATACTATCTCAATCTATTATAGGGCTATCCTCAGCTCATGAAAAAGGACTTTATACAATGTGAAATCTATGCAAAGTGCGTCTGGACTTTCTCTAATACAGATCTTCTGTGGTGCTGATTTTATTTGCATTCAATAAGCATGTAGCTGTAGAGCTTTGGAAGGAATGAGGACAATGAAGAAAACACGAAGAAAAAGCGATTCACTCTTCTTAAATTCTTTCCTTCAACACACAAAATGAACTAAATAAATATCACAAACATGAATATGGGAGATACACTAAAAGTAATCCTACCTGTGTAGTTATTATATACCCTATAGACTTTAACAGAACCCTAGCATGCCTTTGAAAAGATCTGAGTACTAAATGGATGACACATACAGAATATACAATAAGGTTGAATGACAAGAGGTTTTATTGGAATCTCCCATAGGACACTCTGTACAACAGCTTCCTTTCCAAATTATGCAGATAAAAATACTGCAGCTTCATGAGTTGTGTACATGTATCTGTGTACATACAAACATATGGACAGCCACAAACTTCATAAAAATCTTTATTTGCTCCTTAAACTTTACATAAATCTTCAACTACTATATGTATGAGTCAGTTTAACTTTGCTCATGTGGTTATGACTAAGTTTGACTCACACCAATGGCCAATGTTTCCATAACAACTAACATACTATGAAATAGTGAAATGCTAGAAAAACTATTAAAAAAAATAAAGAAATATGACAAAATAAATAGTGTCTGACCATATGAAAAGTTCCTTTACTTTTTATAATTTATTTAATACTGACTTGGCAGCTGTTGTCCATCTAGCACAAGCAACATGTAACAGTCTTCAGTGATTATTTAGGAAGCCAGAACATTTTTACATTTTTACATTATTTGACTGTACATCAGTTGGTTTTGCTCACGTTTCAGCATATTCTGTATTCTGGAATGAGGTAGACCAGATGATGGAAATCAAATGATGACAAGTCTTTGTTTGTTTTGTTTGGTTTTGTTTGTTTGTTTTGTTTTGTTTTGTTTTTGTTTTGTTTGTTTCAGGTTGTTTTTTTTTTTCTTTTCATAATGTCTTTGGGACTTGTGAGGTATTTCTTAAAACAAACGATTCAGTCTAGTTTAAACTTCTGCATGGTCTGAAGAACTTCACGAAGTTCAACAAGGTCAAACACAAGGTCCTGCACATTGGTCAGGGAAATCACAAACGTGAACATAGGGTAGGTAGTGAATAGATTGAGATTGGCCAAGCAATAAAGGATTTGGGAATATTGAATTTGAGCTGGCAACGTACACATGCAGTTGAGAATTATAACAGTATCCAGGGTCACATCAAAAGAACTGTAGCTAACAGGCCAATGGAATTGATTCTCCCCACCTACTACTATTGAAATGATTTAAGTCAACCACCAGTTCTAAGCTCTAGAGTGTTAGTAGCACGCACATAGGAAAATTTGATATGTCAAAGTTACAGCTACAGCTGGTTATCTCCTAAGAGAAACTCTGATTTTCCAATAGCATTCTGATTTGCAGTCCTCAGTCCGCCACATTTCCTTTGCACACCAGCTATGTTGTCCAAAAACATTTCTCGCCCTAAGAATTCTGTCTCTAGGTGATTCTTTGCATGAATTATTTCTTTTATCCTTTTATCTCAAGGTTAGGAAACTTTGTAGTTCAAGTCTTGTTGCTGCTTCCTTGTATTATAGTTTCAATAGGTTCTGGGTAGCTGTTTCTCAGCTTCAAAGGTTAAAAATGCATTCCCACAGCCTGAGGATCCATCAGCGTTACCTTCTAGTACTAAGCTGGTACATATTTCTTTCTCTACAGTGATCATGCATGCAGTACAGTGTCCAGATCAGGGTCCACCAGCACAAGAAGGACGTGGACCTGTTAGAACAGATCCAGAGGAGGACACAAGGATGATAAGAAGTGCCTCTCCTATGAAGACAGGCTAAGAGAATTGGCGTTATTCAATCTGGAGAAGGGAAGGTCCTGGATAAACTTACAGTGGCCTTCCAATATCTAAAGGGGCATATCAGAAAGATGGAGAGGGACTCTCTATCAGAAAGTGTAATGACTGGACAAGTAATGGTTTTAAACTAAAATAAAATATTTGGAAGGTTTTTGTTTGTTTATTTGTTTGTTTAACTCAGTGTGAGGAAGCACTGGAACAGACTGCTCAGAGAAACTGTCAGTGCCCTTTCCTTGAAAGTGTTCGAGATCAAGGTGGGCAAAATGACCTAGAAGGCAGTGTCCCTATACATAGGGAGTGCAGTGGAGCTAATCATTCTTTGAGTTCCATTCCAACTCAAACCATTCTATCATTCTATTATTCTGAGGAGTCTGTGTTGTCCCTCCAAGTGGAGGAGAAGATGGCTATGGAACCAGGTCCTCCCTTTGTGAAAAGAGGTACTATGGTCATTTAATATTTTTTTTATATTCATATTTCATCTGGAAATATTTCTGGAAAAGTCTAGTCTGCCTGACATTTCCTTCACTAATCCTTCCCCAGTCTATTTCCTGTACAAACATCAAGAACTGGTATCTGTTCAAGGCAATTTTTGAAAACATGAGATGGGGAGTCAAAATAGTTTAGACTGAATGAAATTAAAGTTATTGAACAAAACACTTTCATCATTATGTTTCTGTCACTTTTTGCAAACAGGCAGCACAGAAGTAGCTGGGGCCAGGGAGCTGAAATCTGGCAGTCATGCTGCGTAGCCTTTCAGCATGCCAGTGAAGAAGCTTTGATTTAGCCAAAAAGAACTTTTAAAATAGCAAGTGGCATATGCAAAATAGATTTTAAAACAGAATTCTTTATAATATCTATTTCTCCTGGATATCAAAGCAAAGAATTGGCCAAACAAACGTCAGACACTTCAGGAGATTATATGTTCAATATGTCAAACTGACTGTGGTACAATATCACACACAGAAAGGAGTGTTCTTAAATCTTCTATCCTCCATTTCACATTTTTTCCTGCTTTCTCATATGTAAATAGCAGAAGATAACATTGATTAATATTCTAAGATCCTAATGTAGGAGAAAAAGCTACAGCAAAAATTAAATTTCCTCATGCTAATGATGTTTACAGAAATGAAGCTGCAGTAAAACATCCTTGTGAAGATATTAACATCTTTCCAGAATACTTGCAGTAGATGTTGTTCAGATAATATAGGAATTGTCCCACTTTACTATTAGCAGAAAGAATTTTCAAGCCCATAAAACATTTCTACTCCAGTTCCTATGTTACAAGCAGTGAGCACGTCTGCAGACTTTATTCTTCTCACTAGCAGCACATATCAATTCCATATCTTCGTACAGAGAGCGATATGCATATTTTCCTGAGAATTTTCAGAGGAATTAGAAAGATGATTCCAGCAACAATATGTAACTTTTCATTTTATCACAGACTGGCTGAGAATGGAAAGGATCTCTGGGACACATATTGGCCATCTCGTCTGCTGAAGCAGGGTCTCTTGGTACAAGGTATCTAGAACCGTGCCCAGTCAGATTTTGACTATCATCTCCAAGGATGGAGAGTCTACAGCCCCTCTAGACATCTTGTGCCAGAGCTTGGTGACCCTCACAGAAAAAGAGGAAAACTATACATATGTGTATATATACATATATATAAACATTTCTTCTGTTTTGAAAAGGAGACTTGCTTTATCTCAAATTGTTTTCTCTCTGGGAAGGGTAAAGGATTGGTCGCCTTTGGAAAGACCTCAATGGCAATCTCTAGTTACAGGAAGTGACTGAACCAATAACACTTCAGAACAGAATTTTAACAATTGTTTTCCTGAATTTCTTTAGGATTTATTTTGTTGGTATTATAGACTTGCTTGGTTTTAATACACAGAAAATGAATATAGGATTTCCATTATGGTTCAGCTTGAATTTAATACATCATTATTTTGCATCCACCAGTGACGATATAATACTAAATTGAGTTAAAATACTGAGCATCACTGATATTAGAACACAGAGGAAGCCCCTGTAAGGAATCTATAAAGGAACCAAAATTTCGTGCCTTGATCTTTCTGTATTCCACACTTCTTACAGCCATTCCCAGACAATGGCTCACATTCACTCAAAACTGGCTCCTCTTACACTGTATAAAAACACACTGCCTAACTTGAAAAGAATGATGACTACTAAAACACCTACATTATATGGAAATGTCTTTTATCTCCAATGCCTCCTGACAAAGAAGTGCAAAACATACATTATATATGTTTGTTTACATTATATATTTTTAAATATAGGTGTGTTCTACTCACAAAAATGCAAGGTTCATTGTAACAGGTTCTTGGCAGTACAATGTGAAGTATTCATAGGTAGGCCTGCCACACACCTTCACCAGATGCTCAGTCACTAGTTCAAGATGTGACTTAACTAATGAAACTAATGAAGTTTCGCTTCATTAGGTAATTTAAGTATCCAATAATGCTGTACACAGAGAGCTCTGTGTATGGGGAGAAAACTCTCACCCTCACACATATACTAGGTTCTTTACTTGGAGATTCACGGCTTCTGTCTGAAAAGGCTCTAAACTAAGACAATTCAAGCATGGGAAGGCAGAAGAAAAAGCAAAAATAAAAACAAAACAGAACAGAATAAAATTTCAGATAATAATTAGTTTTTTAATAAGGTGAAGCACAGATAAGGTTATTGAAGACAGTCAAAGAGGAGTAAAAAGGAAATGAGGGCAAGACAGAACAAAAAAAAAAAAAAAAAGCAAAAATGGCAAATGTGGAAAAGAATTTCAGAATGACATTGAAAACTGGTACAAACAGACAAATCAGGGTATACAAAACTTTAGTCAAAGCTACACAGGGCTTTGAACGAATAAATGTCCAAGCTTTGCCTATTTTTCTGCAGCTGATTATTAATAATGTTTTTTACTTACTTTCTCAACTCCCTCTCAAACACAATGATACAATTCTATTTTGCTGTCATAGCCTGGACAGTTTTCAAGCTTCATCTTCATCAGTTTTTCTCCAAAGAATGATAGATGTTTGTGCTTTCTTTAAAATGTCATGAATTCAAGGCAGTGGGATATAAAAATATTAAATGGAGATGCCTATGCTCTACTGGACTACAAGGTACATTTTCATTGAGAAGTCATTATAATGATCTTTCACAGGTTAACAATCAGACCTTTTGAGTAACTGAATATTTGTCAATCAGACTAAATTTTCAGTCAAGAAAATTTATCACAGCCTTTTTTGTTACAGCTTAAAATTCTGCATATTGTGTTGGAAACATAACTTCACTTCTAGAAGCTGAATGTTTATAAAAGTATTAACTCATATTTATTATTACTATTATTATTACTTTTTTGTTATTCTTAAAATACAAGAAAATAGATAATACCTGGACAATCAGCAATGTTTGAAATACTGACAGATAAACAAAGTGTATTTTTTGTCAGAAGGAAAAATCTAAACACCTTGCATAGAATTCACATAACTGCTAAGAACAGCTGTTTTTCCTGGGCAGCATTAAGATTTGATTCAGCTCACACATGCTAGACCAAGAGGTCTTGGATTCTGCTAACAATATTTTGAAGGATTACTCTGTGTTTGCTGCAGGGCAGACAAAACTTCTAAGTTCAGCCTCTCCATTGAGGAAGATTAAAGGCATTCTGCCTATCCTCAAAACTGTGTGGTGTTTCTCTTGTTTATTTAAGTATTTACTGGTAATATTATAAATATATTCCTTCCTTATCACAGTGTGTAACTGCTTTGAGCCTCTCCAAGCCCTCCAAATTCAATCAGTGATTTTAAATACCCTGTAAATATTTTCCAGCTTCTTCAGAAAATAATATTATGCTCTGTCAGAAATTCTAGAAAGGAATTATAAAAGAATGTATGCAGACACAAAACAGAACAGTCATTTTCATTTCCTTGGAATGAAACTGATTCTGAAAGTTTTCAATCAAAGTATTTATATAAGCTGTGTTATGCTAGGAATTTTTTCAAATTCCTGTGAATTGCAGTGTATCATAGGGTAGAGAGTTCCTAAAATACTGTTTCAGCAATACCTCCAGTGTAGCCGCCAGATAAACATTCAGATCTCTGTGCCTCTGTGTTCCCGAGGATGCAAATGGCAGAGAGCAGCATGAATGGAAGCTTTGCTGCCAGAGGCTGACAAAATGCCATTGGAAATGTGGGAGGCAATCTGGGAAAGAAAACTGTTATCTGTGTATTACGCTTTCTACAGGCCATTGAAACAAATAAATATGTACAGTGAACAACTACCAAACAGGTAAGTATGTTGAACCAAAATATCTATTTTTTAATGTGACTTTTGATGTGGCTGTTGTTTTCTTACGAGGGCCCTTCAGCATTGGGGAATGTATTTTAGTTTGATTCGTGAGAAACTACGTCATTTTGTTTAAAAAAAAGGCTGTGTTTCTACTGCATATTGTCTCTTTCAAAATTACATGTATCATTCAGTGATTTAATTTACCCAATTCCAGCTAAAAATGTACAGAATAATCTAAGTTTTTTTGAGTGTTTTGTTTTCAAATTCTGCCCTGAAAATTACGCAGTTTCTAATACTGCTCCAAAAGGTGTCATATTTTTCAGTACATTAAATCTCTGTTCTCATTAGTGTTCTCTTTGGTCTTAAATGAGAACTAAGTAGGGTACTTGAAATAAAACATCCAAAAACTTACAAGAAAAAGTAAAAATTCTGAACACATGAAGTTTGAAATACTCAATTTAAGAAATTCACTTAAGATTATCTACCCATACCAACAAATGTTGAGACCTTAGAAAGTCTATCCTTTTATGGATCAAAGTGGAAATAGAAAAGATTGGAAATAAATGAACAAACAAACAAACAAACAAAAAAAAAACAGGTAAAATCATTGCAAATATTTCATTTCTCTAGCTGAGAATTTTACATGAGCTTATTTGAAAACTGATCATAACTAGTTGTAATTTAAAAGTGTCATTTTCACATGAGAACCTTAGAATTTTCATTGAAATAAAAAAAAAAAAAAAAAAAAAAAAAAACCTTGAAAAAATAAGTGGACAGTTTTGAAAATTAAAATAATTATTTGATTTTTTTGTCTATACATGTTTCTATATTACTTGTTCAAAAATGATCTGTTTTGTTTTTGGTTAATATGTTACAAATAATTTTCTACCATCTCCTGTGATAAGCAGCAGAGTTCCCAACGAGACAGACCCAAAGTGAACATAGCAAACACAATTGAAACCCAAATCTTTTTCTTACTACTGAAGACCATGATCTCTATGCAATTTTACCTTTGACAGTTCAGTGTCCATCGTTTGTGACCTCCCTGTGGAGGTCAAGATTTACGTGAGACTCCTCTGATTTTCTCCACCTATTTGTGTTACAAAGACATGAGGAGGGAGCACAAAGCACCATGTGCTGAACACCTCTGAGAAGCAGCAGCTCCTAATACCTGCCAAATCCCAGGGAAAACGTGCCTGCTCACAGAATTGCTCATCCTCTGTAGCACACTGGAAATAAGGAAGGGGCAATTAATACTGGTGAAGAGTGAAGGGAAAAAGAAAATAAGAAATCTCAAATAGCTAGTACCAAACTGGGAAACTGTAATATCCCATTTAGATACAAGTGATTGTTACAAAACAAAGTCAGGCATGTTGTTTCAAAATACATCCAGCAATAGTTTGAACTGATGTGTACTTTTGCCGTGAAACAGGCTGTAAGTGCTCACGGGGCCAGGAAATAGCTGAGAAGCAGTTCAAAAAACTGTTCAAGATATTCCTCCTCCACGCCTTTCAGAAGCCAGTTACTGTCTGCTGGTTCAGAGGTGGTGCGTGAGCATCGCCCATGCAAATGAACATAATATGGGTAAACATGTCAGATGTAGATGTGCATCTGATACATCAGCAGGAATGCTTTGACAGGTTTGGCAACAAGCTAGTTATATAAGCACTGGAGATCAAGCCAAAGTTTCAGTGGAAAATTCCAGTTTGCTTGACTCATAATAATTCTGTCTGAAATAATTTACATTCAAGAAACTTTCACAAAAATCCAGGTGAATGAGATCTGCTGCAGAGCACAGGCTAGTAAGATCTAGAGAAATTCATATTTCAGAGAAGTTTTTAACAGCATAGAAAAGTTGACATATTGATCTTCCCCCAGATTTTTTTTTGAAACATTTATATCTGTCCTCTTCAGGCCAAACCAAACTCCAAAAAGGGAAAAAAAATCCGTAAGGAAAATCAAGATATATTGCCACCAATCCTTCTGAGAACCAAACATCAACTTTGTATAAATGCTCTGCAGAACGGGAAATAAAAGCCTTTGATATAAACAACAGAACCACCTGTGGTGGCCCTACCTCAGCTGATTGCCTGATGCCCACAAAGCTGCACTCTCACTCCTCCTCAAGAGGACTCTGAGAAAGAATATAAAGTGAAAACACTCAGGGGTTAAAGAAAAGGAGATCGGTTACCAGTTATCATCATGAAAAAAACAGTTTGACGGGAGAATTTAGTTGAATTTATAGCCTTTTAGTGCTTGTGAAAGTTTACAATTCTAGTGGTAGTTCATTTACTTTCAGTTTTATTACGTCAAGGAAAGTAGAACCCGCCTTCAACTATTTGTAAGACTTCTAGTCTCATTCATTCTATAAATATAATCTTAGGCAGTGAGATGATATATTTACTTATACATGAAAAAACATAATGTACTTTGAGTAAATGAGCGTGTTTGGTCTGTGAACTTTTTTTGAAATTTTATAGATTCATTGCATTAAGCCCCCCACACCTCACACAGAGCCTGGTCTGTTTGGTGCACTGGAGGAAAGCCTGTTGACTTGCATGCATTAGAAGCTGAACACTTTGTATTGACACCTGTGAAGAACTTTATAAAGTATCAAAATGGTATCAAGAGTATTTTATCTTGCACAGGACTAAGTATCATTGCATTTACTATGCAGCACAATGGAAAAGTTGTTTCAAAGCAGAAAGTGCACATTATTTAAAAAAGTTTCTTTTAGTCCACCATGAGGAAAGAAAAAAGATATGAGCTACGTTAGTGTATTTCTGTACAACACCCTGCAAGGACAAATAAATAGTGAATGGTAGTTTGTTATATAGTAGTAAAATATTTCTATATTACAAACTCTTCTTTTTTTCTCTTTCTTTTTTTTTCTAATGTATATTATGATATTATTATAAGATTGAAACTGGAATGTTTCATTTAATAAACAGACATACATTTGCAGAGTGTGACACAGCATATTAGTCACAGAATTTTTTTAATGTTCATTATGGAATTTATTATTTCCTTAGTCTATCAGACATGTAGGTAAAAATTTTTTGTAAGATGCTCTCAGGTTCTCAGGTATTCTTTATAAAAGAAGTTTTTAGCAAACAACAAAACAGATATATAATAATTATTTGAGTGTCAGATTTTTTATTTTTTTTCCTGGTGTGCATTACAAAGAGTGTGGCCAGCAGGTCGAGAGAGGTGATCCTTCTCTTCTCTGCCCTGTTGAGGCCACATTTAGAATATTGTGTTCAGTTCTGGGCTTCCCATTTGAAAAAAGACAAGGATCTCCTAGTCCAGCAAAGTATCACAAAGATGATCAAGGGCCTAGAGCATCTCCTGTATGAGGAATTGCTGAGTAACCTGGATTTATTCAGCATGGGGAAAAGAAAACTGAGAGGGAATCTGGTTAATGTTTATAAATATCTAAAGGGAGGTAGGAAGCAAATGGATGAGGCCAGGCTCTTCTCAGTGGTGTGTAGCAATAGGACAAGGAGTAATGATCTAAAACTTGAACACAAGAAGTTCTGTACTAACGTGCAGAAGTACTTATGATGACAAAAGCACTGGAACAGATTCCCCCGTAAGACTGTGGTGTCTCCTTCTATGGAGAAACTCAAGACACAGCTGAATGCTTACATGTACTGGGTTGTGATGTACTGGGATGCCTGTTTTAGGAGGGGGGTTAGACTCAATGATCTCTTGAGGTCCCTTCCAATCCTTGCCATTCTGTGATTATGTATTTCACAAGAAAAAACTGAAAATGCTTTTATTTAAAATTATGTGTTTTTCAATAAGCATTTAATTAATCCTACTGAAGCAAATCTAGTAGACAATTCTTATATGCATAAACTAAATTAAGTAAAGAAACAAGTGGTAGTTTACTTAGAGCTGTTCTTTTCTAAAATGTTTTGCATTTCACATATTTAGAAAATAAATATATTTTTTGCTTGGATTAACACTGCGGTTATTTAAAAAAAATTAAAGGGAAAGAATGAGCTTGTAACTCTTACTTGTTATTTAATTAAAGCACTATTAATCAGACTCATCAGGCCCTTAGAAGAAGCAGCAAAACACTATATCATTACTGACTTTTTAAAAGTACTTTTTAAAAGTATTTGTGAGAATGCAAAATTCTAACACATTAGCCAATTTTCATTTGTTTTCATTTTTGTGACAACTGACTGAAATCCACATTGCCTTCTGTTTTTTAATTTTCCCAGCGATCACAAATTGATATATTATTACAAGTATTTCTTACTTTTTTCTCTTTACAGATTCTTTATATAACATTTGATTTGAAATCAATGAAACTTATGTGAATAAATGAGTGTACAGAAATTTTTTGTTGATCTACTAGGAAATCATCTAGCTGAAACTATGGGATGATAAAATTAAACTTAAATATGTGATTTTTTACATTTAAGTGAAATAGGGAGACCAATCAGCCACTGAAAAAATCTAGTCAAATGGTGAGTTATCACCTCCAAGGAAAATGAGAGATTTTTATTATTTTCTTTCCTTAAACAAGAAAATACATTTGATACAACCACTTGTTCTTGGCCATGATGATGGAACTCTAGGAGAAAATGTTAAGACTGTTTTATACAGGAAGTAAAACTGAATGTACTCAAAACCCTTGAGTAGCTCATAAACAGAAACTACTCATAGTTGCAGTTTCCATGGTTAATATCTGCTTACAAGCATTCTATCAGAAAACTAGATAACGGTATTTACCTTAGAATTCCTGTTATTATTCACAGAACAAAACACTTCAGTTTTTGCTTCTATAAGAGGGTCCACATGTGCAGGCAATTGTGTTATATGGTATCATGGAAACTAGAATTAATCCAAGCAAACTGATAAGATACAATTCACATAATTAATAAGTAGGACCAGGTCTCTAATGAGTTTTCTGTTATTCCTCTTTGCCAATTAATCACACTGCAGGTGGACTGATCATGTGAAATTCTTCCTAACTGAAATCAATAGAGCTATATAAGGAATTATACCGATATAGTTTATTTAAAATTCTCTAAGATGTCTTCTATAGCTCAGTTTGTTGATATTGGTTAAGAAAACACAAAATTTCACATATGTAACCTGTAACAAGGGTACAATCTGTAAAGATTTGGAACAGTTTGTAAGGCTATACCAAGATCAGCAGAATAGTCAAATTTATGCTGTTGTCTGGTGCATCTAGACTGTCAAGGTGATGACAAAGTGATTTTACTTGTCCCTAAGTGTGCATCAATAGGTGGACACAACTATCTTGATGACAAAATCTGCTCAGTTACAAGGTCCAGAATTCAAGCTTTCGGGTTTCTATATCTTCTCTATTGTACGTGAAATAAAATGAAACTAACAAGTCTACAACTCCTTTTCTCTAAAGAAAAATGAAGTAAGCTGTATCTGTTTTTATACCAATCCTTGTATGTTCCAAAGTGTTGTACATATACTTCTTACATAGGATCTTAATAGGCCACTAAAACCAACAAAAATTGTTTTTGTGACAAGAACATGCATTGCCAAGGAAAATTATTCTAATTCTAGGATACTGAGATGGTAGGAATTCCATATCTGCTACCACATAGTCCAATCTTTCCTCTTTTAAAATACTGGAATGAGGATTCCTTCCGCAGCCATCAATATAACAAGGTGACCTAACAGAGTATCAAAGATAGAAAAGCTATTTAAAGAAAAATCAGTTCAAAAAAGAACATTAATACAATGAAATATTGAAACTACTAAAATGTACTTTAAACTATTTTTGTGAAAGCAAGAGAGGCACATTACATTCTAGTTTCTAATGATTATCCAGATGAAACGGGGAAAAAAAGCACCTGTCATTTCAAATGTCTGCAAACAGGAAAACTTATTTTCAAGAAAGTTAAACAGACTTAGTACAACAATACTGCCCTGGCCACATGAAATCTTACAGAGGCTTATGGATACAAAGCCATATGCATAATGATTGAGATAATAGAAAAGTTTAGGAAGAGTTTCCACTCTGCTTTTCCTGCAAAGATATATGCTGAGTAAAAAGAGATATCTTGCTTACTGAGAAATCACAGGAGATAAAAGCACTTCAGCTGAAAATACAGAGAATAAAAAAGCAGTATGTGCTCAAGTCTGAGCTTGCTAACAATACTTTAAGAGTTTGGTTTTTGAATTTATGATCTCAGACTTATACAGTTGCTTTTCAGCTTTGATATCACAGAGCAATTAAATGCAAGTTTCATCCTTAAACCCCTTTAATATCTACAAAATTGTCATGCCCATTTGTCTCCCTTGAAAAGCTTAAATCCCATAGAGACAGCCTCAAACCACAGTAACCTGACTCCATTCTACGCAGAAAAGATCATTGCAATTGTTTTCTTTCACCATTTACCACTGCCACTACCTAGCTCACTGCCCATATATACACAGCCTTCCAATTTCAACCCATTACTCAGGATCCCAATATAGAACATCAAATTATAACATAGCTCTTGAAAAAATGTCTCCACACTTGTATAGGAAGAATAAACAGTAGAACTGGTAGCTTTTTCTTGATATTGTTTTCTCACTGTCAAACACTGCTTTCTTTAAAAAGATATATATTAATCGTTACATTTCTCCTGGCTGCATCTTCCAATCTCTTTTGTTTTCTTCACTAGATTAATGCATCTTTTAAAATACACTTTGGTATGGGACCTGGAAGGTAGAGAAGTTCATACACTTCTGACCATCTCTAAGATCAAGGACAAAGAAGGTTACAAGAAAAATTGTTCTGTCAATAAGCAGAGTGACAATAATTATTTGCTCAGCTGCTAGCTCTCAGTTTGAAATGATCAGAAACTGTTTTGTTCTTTTCCCAAATGTTGGTACAAGAGCATGAAAGAAGACACAAAACATCCCATTATTGTCATCTCCCTAGGGATCACCTTCACTCACACAGAGACAAAGCTAAAATTGCCCATGGAGTAAAAGGAGTAGCAAAAGCAACAAAAAACAGAATGAAGTAGAAGAAAAACTCAAAGAGACAAATATGGATAAAATGTGCACTTTTTCCAGAGAGACAATCAGTTAACATCCTGACAAGGAGGATAATCACTTCTTTTATACTGGGTAAAATTATTGCTGGCTTCAAAGATATAATTTGTTGCCAGTGAAACAGACAACTGCAGAAAAATAACATCTTAACTTATTTAGGACAGAGATGATATTCAAATGAAATCTACAGATTTCTCTTTAATAAAGACCCCAAAGAAACCAACACATTTGACAATACTTAGAAGTATTAGCCTCTGTCTTGTACATTTGTATTCATAAATACTTAGACTTGCTTAAGGCCTTGAGACTCATTAATAATTCCTTAAATAGGTAGATAAGGAAAAATACCTGATAGATGAGACTCAATTCTGACTGCATATGAAAGTGTGGTGTTGTGATTTCTTCATAGAATTAGAGACCAAGATGTTTCCTGACTGGGAAATGGTTATCTCCTCACCAGGAAAGTAGAAATGTAATGAATAGCAAAAGTAAGCTACAGCTATACATATCATTTAAATAACTCAGGCACTGTGTGCTCTGTGTGTTGTACTGTCTCAGTATGCCAAAGAAATACAGTAAAATCAATTCAGGAGCCAGTAAAATTGCCCCCAAAAGTAATGAATACAACTCTATTTTAAATTTCTTATGAGAATTTCTATTTTCACTTGGACCTCTGAGTGTTTATTTAAATTTAATCTAAGCTGCTGAATCATTTCAGTAGAGATAATCTCAAACCAAAAGCATCCTCTACTTCAAAACTGCTGATCTGAGAATATTTCTTAGTTGTCTTTTATCTCCATTATAAAATGCAATTAGTATTTTAAAAAGGAAAATGGAACATGCATTTAGTATATATATTTGTAAATAGAAATGAAGAAGATTTTATCTCTTGTGCATGATTTACTTTGTTAGTTATGAGAAATCCTGTGTTGTTATTCACTCATTTTCCATACAGTGTAACATAATAGGAAAATAAATATTATCTTTTTATGGCACAGTATTTAAAAAAACAAAAACAACAACAACAGAAAACAATAGAGTTCTGATCTGAAAACATCTTTTCAGACAAGTTCATCTCCAGGACTCCCATCTCTTCTGTCCCAGCTACAAATTCTCTGTAAACTGTGTAAGGGGCCACAACTATTGCAAAACAACATTCTTGTTGCTCTGAAGAGTAATAGTCACAACGTGATCTATTTTTCAGACAAAGAGCTGTTCCTTGCCTTGAGGAGTTCACATGTCACAGACATAGAACCATGTGAGAGGGCTTTAGCTTTTATCAATTAATTATAATCACTTTAGATGCTCTAGGTTTAAGTTTACCTTGTAATAAACCTAAGATCTGTTTCACTGAGTATAATAATTTGCCAATAGTTCCACCAAAGAGGCAGATCTTACACTAAGACCCCCAAAACTAACACTATGATCTCACCAAGTACTTCTGGGAGCAAAGTAAATTCCATTCCCAATTGAGACAATGCATTGTTTCTCCCTTTAGATGGAACTGGAAAGGAAAGCTTAAGCTAGTTCTCAACTGAATCCAGAGCCCAAATTGCACTTCCTCTCCTAAAAGGTAGCACCAAGCAGTACTAAGCGTAGTACTTACAGATAACCGTCACTTTCCATTAAGCTCCTAAAAGCGATTAGGATCGGTTTACTGTTCTGTCTTTCAGGCTATTGATTGCACAGAGAGGTTGTGAATGTCTCATCTCCGGAGGCATTCAAGGCCAGGTTGGGTGGGATTCTAAGAAGCCTGATCTAGTGGGTTTCAACCCTGCCTATGGGAGGGAGTTTGGACCTGGATGATCTTTAAGGTCCCCTCCAACCTAAGCCATTCTATGACACAGTAATTTCATCAACAAACCATCCAAAACTGCTCATGCCTGCACTGGGGTTCATCAGCATACCAGCTGCGTCAGCACAACTACTTGCAGGACTCCAGGGTTGATGAAAAATAAATAATACACCTTTCCTTTTGCAGAATTCTTTTAAATACTTCCAGTAACCTTGCTTACAGCGGTGTCCATACACCATTGTAAGCATACACAATAATACCAGCACAACCAAGTAACAATGAAACTCAGTATGTGGCAAGAAGAGCCTTTTAAGTCAGATTTTCCATCCAACTAACACACTGAGAAATTCAGCTGTGACTCACTTTTTGTACAGTATACTAAAACAGCAGCTTAGTACTTCTGATTCTGAACATCCATAGAGCTCTCAAAACGGATCTGAAGAGGCATGGTAATGAACATGCTAAAGGTGGCAGAACCGGTGGAGCAAGTGAGCCTAGGGTGTCTGAACAGTTTCAAATAGGAAAAAACACTTGAGTTCTCTATCTCATATTGATGAGTACATCTGAAACCACAAACACAGACTGTAGGTTCCATTGTCTTTGTTTGAACTTATCCTGAAAACAATCTGCCTTATGCCATTATATGTTCTTTCCATTTTTATTTGAGAAAATTGAGGTGCTCAAAAATTATCAGCACAATTCTGGTCCACACAGTATGATTTCTCATTTGTTTATATTAATTTCTTTAAAATTCATTTTAGCATTGGGTACATATGTACAAATGGCTGTTCTGCAGAATTTATGTTAACATCAGCTAATTAAAAAGAAGTTATTACAATCTACTATCACTAGGTTAAATTAGTTACCAGGGAGGTATTCAATTAAAAAAAACTGTGCCAATTAAGTAGGGTGTACTGCAATAATATTTTACATTTATATAGCATCTCACATTTGGCATTTGACCAATTAGGCTGAAAGAGCAATGCTAAATCACAGCAGGCCCGTTTGAAAAAGGGTAGCAGCTAACTGTCAAGTTGTTCTAAGTCTCAGTGGGAAATTCTTCACAATAACACTAAGCAAATTCTTAATCTCCCAGGATATAACAGGAATTTTCCTAATTTTGCAACACACCAACACAATTCCAGAATGACATAGATACAAATACTCTTTGTTAGTCTCAGAATTTTAGCCATAAATTATGTTTATTTTGTTTGAATATAGTCTTGAATACCTACAGTGAAGATGAAAGCCAGACTGTCTGACTCAAATGGGAAGGGACAGTAAATATATTAAAACTGTTCTTTTAAATTGGTTGTACGTCTCCTCCAAAAGAATTTAATGCTGTTCTGGACACATTCTCTATGCAGTTTTATTAAACCCCTTTGCAAAGACTTTGACGAAAACTTATCCACTTCCACCTTTCTGATGTTAAAACTTTGTGATTTCCTCTACTTACTCAAATGAAAGTATGAAATGTCAGAACCTCAAGAAAGAATTAAATGAAGAGCCTCAAGTTGTCAAGAAAAGTAACTCCTTTAGTCAAGCTATGTGTTTGTGTGCTCACTTTATCAACATCTCTATGAAGTGATATAATAATGAGTCATGGTTTTAAAGATATATTTGACCACATATGGTAAAAACTTACATCTTTTTATGGGTTTAAAGACAGCAAAGGGATTTGGGAGATTGTTCTGTCAATTATTCTTGTCTATAAGGAATATGTGTGACAAAGAAATCACCCTTTCTTGCACTTTTAAGTCTTATAAGCAACTGTGGAAAATGTTAATGTCTGTGGCTAGTAACTGAAGCCACTGCAAGTGGCTTTAGTTTAATTGAGAGGCAGATGCACAAAAACAGTAGGAAGAATGGAAATTAGGTTAGTAAATGAAGAGAGCAAGGTGAATGCAGAATTCTGTACCCTAATAAAACTATACACATGTGAACTGTGCTTGCCCAGGCTCCATGCTTTGTAAATGATGTCAAGTGGTATACACTTTAAAATACATAGTTCTCAAAGCTCTTGATTTTGCTGGAAAAGAAAGTAGTTTTTCTTATGAGAACTAGGAGCACATCCACATTTTGAAACTGCTACTTGACATGCATAAGGGGGTATTTTTTTACTTACATTCTAGATGAACTGATGATTTTATAACCTATGTGCTGGGCTTCTAGCAGAAAATATACCCTATTACTCACATCCTGTTAAAATTAATCATCTAACAGTAAAGGCCAAGCGCTTCAATCACAAATCCTTCTCAGTGCAATTTTACGGTATATGTTTTCAGAGGAAGTAAAAAATTATTGTGTTAATAGGAAGATTTGCAATCATTGCAAGACGGGATGCCTCAGGTTAAGACTATTATTGCAGCACTGCTGAGCTCTAGTGGTAGGGAGGAGCTTGTACTGAAGCCAAAAGGTAATCTTTGGCCAAGAATTTGCAACATCAGGAATGCCCGGTTGCAATAAGTGCCCAACTTGCTTAGCTGGATGGCCTAAGAAGAATGGTAATGTGGATTGATAAAAGCATAGATAAAAACAGAAAGAAGTTCTAAAATATGTGCAAGGGAGCTATTTTAGCTGCTCACATGTTCTTTTAATTTCTGTTTTGCCTAATATCATTTTGGGTAGATCTATCTAGACAGCTTTTTCTTGTATTTTTATAGTTGAAAAGGCATGGAGATTAAAAGAACAAAAGAGGAAAAAAAAGCTTTTTTCAAAAGAAGCTTTACTCCACCATGACATTGTGGACTTCACTTGACACTGCATATGTGGTAGAAGTTTTGTTCCTCACACACTGAGGATCCCAGAAGAGGGAAAAAATTAGGGGAGAAAACAAAGGTTGGAAAAGGAGAGATTGAAGTCCTCTTGGAGAAGAACAAGCATTGGCAAACATGGGGTAAGGGCATGGCAGAGTTTGGTGCTGAGCCAAAGGGCTGCTGATCAGTATTCTGGAAGGAGGACCATGGTTAGTAGGGATCAGCAGCTGGAGCACATGAGGACAAGTGTGTCAGTGTGTGATTACTGGTAGTGAGGTAATCAGAATAGCCATCGAGCCACTGTGGCATGGGAGCTGGGTGCTGAAGCAGCCATAGGTCTGGGCAGATCAAGTGAGCCTCTGTGACTGCAAGATGCATTTTCCATGCATAGGGAAAAGCCTGAATCTGGCAAATAACTGAAGATACTCTTGTATCTTCCCGATAAGTAATAATCTTACCCTATAAGTAATAGCAGTCAGTGTTTAATAGTATTTATTAATAACAACTAACTAATGAAAAACTTATAAAGTTGCAGCTTTTTCATATTAGTGCAGATTATAGATACATTTCACTCCAGCATTTAAGTTCATTAAAAGCTTCTCTCATTCAGTTTTGGCATGAACTGAATAAATGACAATCTTTCAAACTTACACCTATATTGCAGTTTTAAGTGTAGTTAAAATGAAAAACAACTGAAAAACAGTGAAAAGGAACAAAAGCTTATGGGGCTCTTTAATTATTCATAATCTATTATTTTACTCTAGGTGCACACAAAAGCAAATTTGTTTTGTGAATTTACAACTTAACAAAAAAATAGAATGAGACTAAATAACCATGGCTTGCAGGAAGCTGTCTCCATTGCAAATGAGGTGCTAACCAGAGTATATGCAGCTGTGGTTGGCTCTGATAACATGAGTGGTTTTGAATTAATTCTTTCTTAGCAAATCCTTCATGCTTAGCAACTTCCTGAAAGATGTTCAACTGTAGACAAATTATAAAAGAAACAGAAAGGAGCTAGCATTAAAAAAAGAAAGAAAGAAGGAAAGAAAGAAAGAAGGAAAGAAAGAAGGAAGGAAAGAACGAAAGAACGAAAGAAAGGAAGGAAGAAAGGAAGAAGGAAAGGAAGAAAGGTAGAAAGGAAAGCAGTAAAGAAAATGTACCAATGTTCAATTAAAATTCTGTGGAACAAAAGAAGTTTTCAGAAGCATGAAGTTGAGCATTAAACCTTTTACAAGAGCATAGCCAAAACTGTTAGTAATTATAACCTGAAAAATTCTGATTAGAAGTTCATTTTCCTAAATTGCTAACTTTGGGACCTTTTGTTCTGAATGAGAGAAAAATGTTATCTAAAGTCCCGTTTCTGCTCAGAAATTAAATTCAGCACAGGGGTGCTGATCCTTTGAAGCATTAACATTCTCTTTTAGCAAATCAAAAACAGGCAACCTGTGAAACAACAAAATGATACCTAAAAGGAGTATCACATTCAGGATAGATTTTCACACACTTTGAGTGGTATTTGGTCACAGTTTGAAAGTGACTCAGTACTGCAATCTTTTAAACAAGACAATATTATTTATGACACCGCACAGAGACCTATCAGTATACATGGCCTGATCTTGACTTTGAGAAATTTCATGATCTACTGTGAAAAAAGGGAGCAAAAGAACATCGGTGTTTTATTATAGAACACATATTAGTTGCCATTAAATGTTATGAAAGAAAGTTTATCATTTGATCTGTCTCCATCAGACAATACCTTGCCTTGTAGTAAATTACAACTTTTATAAAAGTTGAAAGAAAAAAAAAAAAAGAAAAAGTCTAAAAAAGGTAAGTAGAATACGTAGGAAGAAAAACAGAAAAAAAACATAATGATGTTTAAAAAAGTATGAGGTTTATCTCAAAACAAGACTTTTTCATTCCATCAGTTCCAATCATCAATATAAAATATTCAGTTATTTTTCAGTTTTCCTTCTTTAGATATGGCTCTCCTCTTTTATTCTATTCTGTTCTATTTGATTCTACTCTGTTACAATTTATAGACTTCCTTTCACAAAACTGTACTGCTGTCTGCCTAAAGTCCACTGACTGAGTTTTTAACCTATCCAATTACTGCCAGAATAAAAATACTGCACTATATATGTTACTGAATAACAGTAGCCATCAGGAAACTTAAATGATCTTTTTTTAGGTTTCCGAGTGCTTTTAGAAGACTTTAGTCACTCTCCATCCATATAGAACTAGAAAATCATAATCTGAAGCCCACTCCAGGAAATAATTTTTTGCCTTGATGTGATCCTGAGAAGTCTGCCTGCGCTCTCCTTTTGGGAGTCACCAGCAAAACTCCA
Source organism: Lagopus muta (assembly GCF_023343835.1). NCBI lineage: Eukaryota > Metazoa > Chordata > Aves > Galliformes > Phasianidae > Lagopus > Lagopus muta. The sequence continues at coordinate 26,092,437 of NC_064435.1, forward strand.
GTTAAGTTCAGCTATGAGAGTTTTGGTAGTCACATTTCCAGCTTTTAGGGAAAAGAGAGCTCACAGCATTTCCTATTCTTACCTCCATATGACAATGATGGAGATTATTTTGTTGTTTAAAACAAAACTGAAGTAGCAGCTCAGGCAAAATTAAACTTGAAATTTATCTCAGTTTGAATGAGTTTCTACCTGAAACACAACTTGTATGGGCACTTTATCTAAGACATATCTCTTGTGGGATATCCCTAAACAGATGGAGAGATTGACTGATGATGTCTCTATTTTTTCTGCATTGTCATTGTTACAAGCTTTCTATCAATACAGCCAAGTGTATTTTAACACTTTTGTGCACAGAAAGCAAGATATAGATTGTGCACTTGAACAGAATTTCCCAAGTGAGCCATCTTTTATTTTTTTTCTGGTTATTTGTCTTATCTCATATTTGAACACAGTGAACATTTGGACTGGGCAATAATTCAGCTTGAAAAAAATGTGACTAGCAATCCACTGCCAAGAGGTATATTTTCCTGACAAAAACGTGAGTAGTAAACTATTGCTAAGATTTCTGTTCAACATAAATAATTTAAGGGGCTACTATTACACATAGTGTTTTTGTAGTTTTATTGGATTTAAAATTTTATTTCCCCAGCGGCCTTCTACTGTGAGGAATCTAAAGGTTTTTGAACTGTTATCTGGGAGTTGGGAACTTTAGTTTTGTCTTGGAGTGCACTAAGTTAAATCCCAAATGAAAAATCAGTGTAATATTATCTGAAATCCTGGGACAAAATTCTGTGATTCTTTTTTTATGTGCTCCATTTTAGAAACTTTTGCTTTCTCATAGCTTTCCCACTTCACTCCATCTTCATGCCATGTTTGCCTTATCCTTACATTTGTGCCAGCAGAAATGCTTATGAGACCACGCTGATACATGGATTAATTAATTGGGAAAAAAATAGAAGAGGGGAAAAGGGCAGGGAAATGGCAGAGAATGAAAGGGGAGGTCTGTAACTTTGCTGCCAGTGAGAAATGCATGAATGTATAAACTATGTCAGAAAGTTCATGAGTTCACACTTACCTAGGAATGAGGAACAGCTAGCAAACCTTTCATCCAGCCTTCTTAACACTCAATAAACCATTAATTTTTCTTTTCTTTTGCTTAGCTACAGGTAGGCACATTAATGCTAATTTTCAGCTTAGGTTAAAACTCCACAGAGACCTATGGTTTTCAGTGCCCGAGCTGGCATTTGACAATTTGTGAGGTGTCAGGTGAGTACTGATGAGGTTGAGAACAAGGTGTAGTTTTGTTAATGTGCTTCGCAGGAAAGCAGAGCCAATTCAAAGATGAAATAGCCTGTAATAACCAATGAATGAAGATGTATCTTAGGGTAGACAATAGGTATCAGAAGTCTGGAAAAAGGAATTTAAGTTTGATATGAGTTTTTGACATTGTGAGCAGAAGGAAGGTCATGATTGCTATCTTAGATTTTGAGCTGTTTAGCATACAGATTAAACATAACTACTTGGAGAAGAAACTTTATACAATTCAGGCAGATCGATTGAATCTGAAATTGCAAGTGAAAATATTAAAAAATGCATATATAGCTTAGATAAACTATGTAAAAAAAAGCAAAAATGAGTAAAAGATCCTGCATTCATACATCTTTCATTCTTAGACAAACTGAGCCAGAAAACCAGAATTTCATGGCTTCTTCTGTAGTGATAACTGGAAATTCTGTATTTTTGATAAAAGCATAAATGGAGATTGAAACAGCTTACTTTCATAAGCCAACAAAAAATAAACCAAATAAAATCAAAAGAAGTCAGATAATTTTCTCTACTTTTCCATAAAATATGTGAGTAAACAGTGAGAATAGATTTTTTTTTTTTGCAATAATTTTCACTAAGATTTTTTTATGCAGTCAAATATTCTGTTGTGGTTTCTGTTCTGTGTCTAAGTCTTGAACCGTAGAATTGCTCAGGTTGGAAAGACCTTAAAGATCATCAAGTCCAAATACAACCTAACCATACTATCCTAACTCTAAATCATGTCCCTGAGCACCACATCCAAACAGTTTTTAAACACATTCAGGGACGGTGAAGTGTATTACTTTTGGAAAGCACAGTCAAGTTATGCTCCTTGGCAATGACTGATATTTTATGCATTAAACATGTAATCATGTGGTAATTAGGGATGGTGATGTTATATCAGAAGAGTATGATAATTAACTTTGCTTTGAAGCACTTGGGTAAAAAACCTCTGTGCACAATCTCATAGCAAATGATTTAAGTATCTCCTCCGTTTAATAGAAGGTTGTTGACAGAAGACCATAGAAAAGTGTTCATGCAAGACAGACTTTATCAGACAGCAGAGATAATGGATCCAAACTCAGAATTACGTAAATCGAAGATCTTTGCCTGTTTATAACCCTGAGCATATCAGCATTGAATTAGCCAAAGTAAATTAATAGCTACCAGCTACAGAGTGAGGTTATCTGGTTCTCAATTTGTGTGAAAGCAAGTAAATAAAAAATATAGTAGCAACTGTTTAGATTGCTACTTCAAAACAGCTGCAAAAACAAAACAAAACAAAACAAAAAATTAACTTCTCTGCTATTGACATTCATTTCCTGCTTGAATTATGGTACAATGTTTCCATTATTGTTTTCACTCAAGAGAGAAACATGCTGTTGAAGATCATCTCCCGGTCTTTCCTGTCTGCTGTGCTTCACTGCATACTGTAGAGTAGTCTTGGAGAAGTAAACTTTCATCTCTTTAAATGAAATACCACATGCTCTAGGAATACCCTATTGCTAATATACTAATATACTTTGTCTGCTTTTTGGACTTTGCCAGGGTCCAATAAAGCCCTGAGATTGGAAAGAAATGGATATGATGGGTGGAATAATAGCTAATGAACTGGCTGCAGGATCTAGTCCGGAGAGTGGTGGTCTATGGCTTCATGTCTGGATGGAGATTGGTGATGACTGGTGTCCCCCAGGGGTTGGTGCTGGTGCCAATACTCTTTAATTTCTTCATCGGTTGTATCTACAGTGGAGTTGAGTGCACCCTCAGCAAGCTGTGGGGTGCAGCCAACACACCACAAGATGTGGGGACAGGATGCCATCCAGAGGGAACTAGACAGGCTTGAGTAAAGGGCCCAGGTAAACCTCATGAAGTTCAGAAAATCCAGATGTACCTGGGTCAAGGCAATATCCACTACCAATACCATCTGGGGGATGAAAAGATTGAGTGCAGCCACATGAAAAAAGACCGAGAGTACTGGTGGGTGAGAAGCTGGACATAAGCCAGCTATGTGCCCACCCAGCCCATGTGTGTATCCTGGTCTGCATCAAAAGAAGTGTGGCCAGCAGGTCAAGGGAGCTGATACTGCCTCTTTACTTTGTGCTGGTGAGGCTTCACTTGGAGTACTGCATCCAGATGTGGAGTCCTCAGTACAGGAGCAAAATAGACGTGTTAGAGTACATCCAGAGGAGGACCAGAAAAATTATCCAAGGGACTGAGCACCTCCACTACAAGGACAGGCTGAGAGAGTTAAGGCTGTTCAGCCTGGAGAAGACTACAAGGTGACCTGGGAGCAGCCTTTCAACCTGATCTAGCTGTGCACGTCTCTGTTCATTGCAGAGGATCTGGACTAGATGACCTTTAATGTCCCTTCTAATTCTAAGGATTCTAAAATGTAGGAGTTGGGTTTTCAGCTTTTTCACTGTACATATTGGGTTGCATCACATGCTCTCCAATACTCAGCCATACTAAGATACAGTAACACATTTCCTGAAACAGTGAAGATGCTGCTGTACTAATTAAGTACACTCTTCAAATCTCACCCCGTTCTACAGCTACTGACTTCTGCAGTTATTAGAGTGACAAAACTTTTTAGAAAATCTCAGCACTGGTCAGGATAGGAATCTTCATCTATCTTTGTTAGATGTATCAGGTTCTTTTGATGCCAGAAGACACCCTTGTGCATAACCCATTTCTAGGCTTAACCTTTACAAGCAGTTTTAAATCAGTAGCGTAACAAGGACAAGTTTTCTTAAAATGTTTGTACAATTGTTTCTAAGTAGCATTCATTGTAGTGGTAATTAAATGAGACAGCAACTCATTATACATTCATGATTCCAGAAACTGCAAATGTCAATCTTGTCAGTGTTCTTTCAGTGCCATGACAGAAGTAGAATGAGCTGCTTTTCAATTACTTTTCTAATTATTCTCATATTCCATATGCTATATGATCAGCAATAATTTTCAAATAATGACTAAGATCAACAAGTAGTATACAGTATTTTCTGAGAAAATAAATGCTCTGTTTTCAATGATGCATTCATAATAAGCTGCTAAAATCACACTCAGTATAAAGGTACTGAAATGAATTATTTGACTGGGAACATAAAACTGGAGAACCAAACAAGCAATGACTTTTTCTACTTTCTATTTTCTTTCCTTTCTTTTTTTGAAAACAGATGAAGTTTAAACCAACAATTTAAAAAGCCACCGTTTTTGTTCATTTGAAAGATTTGCCCTCTAAAATGGTTAATATTTTTTCTTATATTTCCTGAAGTTCATATTAATTTAGTTTGAAAATAAAAAAAAAAATACTTCAAGTATGTAAAAATATTAAAATTAGTTTCAAAATTATTTGTATCAATTGGTCTGACTTATCTGTAAATTGAATCACAGAATCAGAGAATCGCAGAGGTTGGGAGGGATCTCAGGAGTCCATTGAGTCCAACCTCTTGCTAAAGCAGGTATCCTGCAATAGGATGCACAGGTAAACTGATCTAAATTTAAACTACATTTTTAAACATCTTTAAAATCAAGTAACTTTTTTCCAGAACAGTTAAAAATCTTTTTCAGAAATGGTGGCCCTTCTGAAGTAAATTATGAAGATGCAGAAGGAATTTGTTCATACAGTGATTTAGCATGAAATGTCAACATCATTAATCTGTATTTACAAACATGAGGCAGCTGTTTTTGTTTTAGTTCCCATTCCAAATTCTTTGCCCAAATAATAGTGCATGAAAATAAATTCCAAACTTGACCGTTTTAATATTGTCTCAGAGTAAGTATATCTGATATTACAGAACACTGCTTGGTGGCCATAGTTCTTAAATTCTTCAGATACTTCACAAAAAAACAGTAAAGGCTGAAATGCTTCTGTTAGAGCCAATGGCAAACCTGCCACTACCTATGGTGCTGCAAATCAGGCACTAGACAAGATCCCACTGCAGTCTGCAGCCAGGAATGTAAACGAGCATGTGTTAACTATACGTGGATGTCTGAGGAAAATGAAATTTGAATTACATATGTGGTCTGTAAGTTTCCTGCAAAGATATTATTTCTGTGTTTATTGCTATGGAGAAATAAATATAAACATTATTTTAAAATATATATCTAGTTTTCCTTCATTTCTCTTAAGCCTTCATTTCCAAAGTGTCTTTTCCTCAAAAACTAGAACTTTCAATGTTTTCTTCAATTCTTTCTAACTGTAAGAGTTGTGTTTACTGAATCAAACCCATGAAACAGTACTGATGATATATACAATAATTTGGTTGAATCAACAGTTTTTTTATGTAGAATGCTGGGTGTTTTTTACTTAGGTTCTTATTGCAAATAACATTGAATCAAGCCAAAATCTAAAACTTTAAAAATATTGCTGAAGAATCAATCCCAAAATAAAAAGTCTTTCTCCTCACTTACACTACTAGGAGCATTATTGCATCTTACAAATAATTCCCTGTGTTTTCTGATTTATTGTTAGGAAAGCTGGCAACTGGGAATTGGCTGCACATTTTTTTTTTTGTGCTGTGGAATTGCGCTCTACTTTCTGTAGCAACTCAGGGAGCAACTCCTTGTATCATACACTGCTATCCCACATGGAGTGACATCAGTTCAGGAGGGTGCAGCAAACGTATTTCTTCCCTGAAGCATCAGTCCCACTGTGCCTTCACAGATGGGCTGTAAAAGATGTGGCCAAGCTGGCCAGAAATGCGGAATGAATATTACATTTTTAGGGAAACAGATATAACCCACTTTTGTAACTACACTTCACTGCCTGCTATAGGTCCTTGCTCTCTACTTCAGAGCTTCTACCCAGTTCTTAGAAAATATTACAAATTGCACAGAGAAACATGTTTAGAGTTTAACAACATGAATTAACCAAACCAGTTTTGACATCTTCCAGAAAAGGTGTTTACGCTTTTATATGTTTATTTTTCTGTAAAATGATCCTTAATATGCTCATGATATTGTTTCATTTTGGAGCTTTCAAAGATACAAAGACCTTTCTGAATATAAAAGATCAATTTGGAAGCCTTCTCTGATGCAGAAAGCTACATCATCTCTAAATGAATATCTTAAAAATCACCTCAGAATCTGCTTAATATTTTCTGAAATAAACACACATGCACACATATTTAGAAGGGATGAGAATAAACATCTGGGGTAGGTAAAACTCATCTTTTAATACCAAAATTTGATAGCAATAGCTGAGAGGTTAATTAAAGGTTAATTTCACCAAGTAAAATGGTAAGCAAAAGTGTACCCCTGCTTTTGTAATCAAAACTAAACTGTGACCTAAAAAAAGACTATAAACTTTCAGTTACTGACCTTCATTATAGGCTAAATAGCAAATTGAAAGACACTGCTCAAATTTATGGCATCAGTTTTGTTTCATAATATGCTAGGATTTATATTCTTCTGTCTCTTATTTACTTGATGTTTAACACTTCCTGTGGATACTTAATACATACATAAAACAACTAGTGGGTACTTGTTGTGTTTTGGATGTTTAGATGAAATACGTAACTCCTAACATCAATGTCACAATTCAGCTTGGTTTCTCTGACATCATGAAGGTGGAGTCTATCCATGCTAGTTGCTCAGTATTTCAGTACAGGAAATGGAAAGCCCAGTTCTTTCACGTAATTTAACTCCTGCAAGCATAGTGAACCAAGATACAATAAGTGTTTCCATAAGTGGAATATGTAGGGATGAAAAAGAGTTATGCTTTCTGCTCAGTTACTGTCACTGAAAGACTGAACCAGAACAAATTCTGATAATTTGGACATTTCTTCTAATTTACAATTTAAATTTATGTAATCTACAATCTATTATATATAATCTGTCTATATGAACAACAATATAGATTTACATAGTTTTAAATCTAAATTTCTATAGCCCTACTGGCCTATACCAACCTCTGGCAAGTATTCATCTTATCATATTACTATTGTCTAACTTTACCCTTTGCTTACATTTCCTCCTTCTCTTCCCACTCTGTTTCTAAAAAAAGACTTACATGTCATATATATATATATATATATATATATATATATATATATATATATATATTTCCCTGATGAATAATGACCAGATTATCTAATATCAGCTGAATGCTCACTTAGGAGGAAAATACAAGATTAAGGGACATAGGCATTTCTTTTTCTGATCTGAATCATAGAATCATAGAATCACAGAATGGCCTAGATTGAGAAGGATCTCAAAGATCATCTAGTTTCAACCCCTCTGCGATATGAAGGGTTGCCAATCACTAGACCAGGTTGCCCAGATTTACATCCAGCCTGCTGTGAATGCCTCCAGGGATGGGGCATCCACAACCTCCCTGGGCAACCTGTTCCAGTGTTTCACCACCCTCTATATGAAAAACTTCCTCCTAAAATCTAATCTAAACCTCCCCTGTCTCAGTTTAAGACCATTTCTCCTTGTCCTATCACTATCAACCCATGTAAACAGTAGTTCCCCCTCCTGTGTATATGTTCCCTTCAAGTACCAGAAGATCTGGACATTGGGCATCCCTACTGGGACAAGTAATACCCATATCTGACCAAGACAGAATCTTCCTCCATTCAAGATTTCCCACATACTGGCAGCAAATAAGTGAGCACAGTTCTCTCATCTCTCTCTCAGTCACAGACTTCTGTGCTAAATGAATCTAAATGAGTCACATGGGATTTGGCAATGCTTCTGGACAGGCAAGAACCAAAACTAAAGCTCAGTCGTTTTCCATAGGCTACTCTTCCCTGCTATAGGCAACCTGTGATGAATTCAGCTAAAGCTAATGCTTTCTCAACATCTCATAGAAATTCTATTGTGTTATTTCTATTCTTTGATAACCTCCTTAAGCAATATGGTACTGCTTCTCCAATTCTATTTTTGTGTCTACTTCCCCTTCTCTCCTTTTTATTTTAAGCATTATCTACTGTACAGATCTTCAAAGGATAGTGAAAGTCAGCTTGAGGGATGCAAAGGTTAATTTGTCCTTTAACCTAGCACCCTGGCTGAGAATCAATTATACCCGCGTAGAAAGGAGTGCAAAAACAGGCCTCCAGAGCTTGTGAAGGAAGCTCAGGGAATTAAAAAACAGAATCTGTAAGTCACAAAATCACAGTCACAGAATTTACAAAACAGTTGAAGTTGAAAGGGAGCTCTGGAGGTCACCTGGTCCTCTGCTGAAGCTACAGCAAGAATTTCAAAGTAATCACTGCATTCCAAGATCTTTTGTCTTAGAGGATATGAAATGAAGAAAGTTGAGTAAGTTTGCTTTTTTCCTTTTTATCAGAATTTAATGTATACCTTACAGGGTGTGATTGCAAATATAACTTTTGTACATCTTCTTTTCCACACTATTTGTGTCATTCTCAGGATACATGCTATCCAAGATATCCTCCTTAATGCACCCCCTTCTTATTCTTTGATACATATACGGATATTATTCCCTTAGGCTGAGGGCCATACCCATAAAATGACCATACAAAATCCAGTGAGTCCATTTAGTTCATGACAGCTCTTACAGTGGTGTATAGGACCATAGAAACAGGATGTGTTTTGTTATCGGGTGAATGTTGCACTTATACTGCTTCTTGCATTCCACTGTACCTTATGGTTCAGATGAAACATTTTGTAGCACCGCCTGTAATATACAAGTCAAATAAGGAGTTATTTTACAACAAAGCTCTCCACCTTGGCAGCAATGTCTTGTCAGAATGCAGCAGCTCAGATAGCTTTCTCTCTCTGCTTTCAATTGGTCTGTTTCCACTGCTGTAGCCACCTCCATAGAGCATTTGTGATCTTACATGAATAAATACAGAGAGTACTGGCTGCTTTTCTTATTTGGCAGTCTCTAGGTCCACCTGAATGGCTGTTACTTCTGATCGTATCTGGACTGGCTCAAGGGCTACCATTCAAACCATACCTTGTTTGATATGTTCAAAGATTTGTGAACAGTTCTTAGTTCAGGTCTCCCAACAGAGAAGACTTAAACACTTAATTCTGTGTGTTAACCTTAGCTAGCAGCTGAGTACCACACAGCTGCTTTTCAGCCTGCATTGGCTGGCTGTGTGGTGCTCAGTTGCCAAATGATGTTAATGCACAGCAATGGCTATTTTCAGTCGTATTTACAATACATTATTCTGGAAGCAGCGTCATTCATTTTGCTATCAATTAAAGATCAAGAAAATGCAATTATAATCTACATTATTACTTCAGATCCGGAATAGATAGTCTAGAATTACATATAATACAAAAGTCTTTAAAAAATTTTAAGCTATACTTGGATCAACAAACTTATTAAGTGTGAAATAAAATTCTTTCTCAGACATATGTTCATAAAGTCAGAGTCACAGAATGTCCTGGGTTAGAAGGGACCTTAAAGATCATCTAGTTCCAAACCCCACACCATGAGCAGGGTTGTCAAACAATGTATCAGTCTGCCCAGGGCCCCATCCAACTTGGCCTTGAACGCCTCCAGGGATGAGGCATCCATAGCTTTTCTGGGCCACCTGTTCCAGTACCTCACTACCCACTGAGTAAAGAATGTCCTCTCAATGACAAACCTAAAACCATTCCCCCTTGTCCTGTCATTATCTTTCCATGTAAACGATCAAACCCTCTCTTGTCTGTAAGCTCCCTTATAGTACCAGAAGGATGCAATGAGGTCTCCTTGGAGTCTTCTCTTCTTCAAGCTAAACAAGCACAGCTCCCTCAACTTCCCTTTCCCTTCATAGGAGAGGTGATCCAGCCCTTTGGTCATCTTTGTGGCCCTCCTCTGGACCCACTCCAACAGCTCTCCATCTCTCCTGTGCTGGGGACCCCTGACCTGGACACAGCACTCCAGATGGGGCCTCACAAGGGCAGAGTAGAGAGGAAAAATCACTTCCCTGTCCCGGCTGGCCATCCCTCTTTTGTTGCCCAGGACACAGTTGGCCTCCCAGGCTGCAAGAGCACACTGCTGACTGATGTAGACCTTTTCTTAGTCTGGATATCTGGGACTGTACCTACCCAAATGCAGCACCTTGTACTTGGCCTTATTTTAGCTTATTAGGTTCATAATGGCCCAATTTTCAAGCTGTCCAGATCCTTTGGATGACATCCCTTCCTTTTGCTGTATCAGTTGATACAGCACCACTCAGCTTGGTGTCATCAGCAAACTTACTGAGGATTCACCCAATCCCACTATCCAGGTCATTGGTAAACATGTTGAAGAGCATCACTTACAAGATGGGATGCTGGGAGACATCACCAGAACCTGAAGAATCATGGATAAGAACAGAAATAGTGCAGTTCCAGTGCACATCATTAAAGTTTTCCATAAGGTTTACTTCCTTTGCCTATTACTATCATAGGAAAATGTTCCATAAGTCTCCTGCTCAAAGAGGTAGGAATGCTGAAGAAATAATGCAAAGAGACAGGCATACTTTTTTCCTAAAATCTGCACTATAGAATCCTTTTGTTGTTGTTGTTTTGTTTTGTTTATTTGTTTGTTTAATGGTATACATCAACCTAAACAGAATGGATAAGATTTGCAGCCCAGATCTTGCAAGCTTGCTTTAGCTTGTAATTTCTTGCTTACAGGGTTAGCCTGCACATATAATGTTTCTTTCCTTCTAGTTTTTGTCTGATCAGATGAAAGCTATGGCTACACTTGCCATGTAACTTGCAGTACTACCCTACCAGTATAGAATACATACAGACCCACTGGCAAGAAAGCCCCTAAAAGCACACAATTAGAAATGTTTCAAAATAATCAATTCTTACAATGAATTAGGAGCAAGATTTCTCAGTTTCATTCTTCATCTAAGAAACAAAGAATATTAATTAATGAGCAAGCTTTTGTTGTACAATTATGAAAATTATTACTTCTGAGCCACAAACTACTAGATGCTGTACATGAAGAGTTGCAAGCAGAGAGGCTATCCCAAAAGCAAAATGCAAGGATTCTTTAAGAGAGAACCACAAAACTCATGCATCAGTATAGTAAGTCTTCTGGTAGGAATAGATATTTGAGCCCCGTTTTCTCTAATTAATCACTCTTCTGCTTTGTTTTCTTTGCCTCCTCATCCTCAAAAGTAACTCACTAAAAAAAAAAAAGCTGCAGATGTATTTTCTTCCAAATGGCAGTACCTTCCTCAAAAATCTAAGCCATAGACAGCAGGTTCATATTGCTCCATGAGAGCATCATCTTACTAACAAGAAGCAATTATGAGAATGAAACAGTTGTCATACTTGTTATCAAGTACATCCATTTATTAAGAAAACATCATTAAACAGTAATCTAATACAAAGCCTCAAATATAATAATCTAACATCTGCTGTAAAGTAACTTGAATCAAAGTCCTCAAAGATTTAACAGAATGTTAGAAGAAAATGTTGTAGACAGTACTTATCACTGGAAGCTTAATAGAAATTGATGGTATTCATCTTTAAAAGACTCCAGCTGCTCTTGTAAAGTTCATATGGATTTATTATCTGCAAATAGGAAAATAAATGATCTATAGATGTTTTTAGCTTTTCAGATTGTAAAAAATTATAAAAAATACTGTATAAAGGAAAAGATGAGAGAAAGTTCTGTAACAAAAGAGAATCCCTAAGGAACGGGAAAATTCGAGATTTTTTTTTTTTAAAAGAATGCTATTGAAACAGGAATTTTGGGAAAATCTTCAAGCTGAAATTACTTGGTGATCACCAGGTAAGTGTCCTGCACTGATTTTTCACCAACGCAATAGTAGTAAATTTAAATTGATTAAATATGTATAAATAAAATTATGTTTATGTTTTCAATAAATGAATGTTAGCAAACAGATTTAATATGAGGGCTGCTCCAAAAGTAATGTTTCCTATTTTACTATCTTGGCCCACAGTGTCATGTTGGTGGTATGGCACTAGAGACTGAGCTTTCCTGCCAATATTCTGTTCCTTTTTGTTGCCACATGACAAATGGCAGCAGAGAGGCAGTCTGACTAAATGATGTCTAACATGGAAGTGCATATGAAGCAAAAGCATGTCACTGAATTCCTCTGTGGGGAAAAAATTGCACCCATTGACACTCCTTGGCATTTGCTGAGTGTTTATGAACCAAACAGTGGATGTGAGCACTGAGGTGGTGGGTGGTGCTTTTCAGCAGGGGTGATAGGGAATGTGGGTCACCTTCACCAGTGCAGATATTTACAAATGTGACATGCAGGCTCTTTTTCATTGCTGGTAAAAACACACAGGTAATGGTGATGAGAGGGTTCTCTATCAAATTGTATTATTCTGTTCCATGTATCTGCTGTAATTTTCATGGAAATAAATAGGAGGCATTACTATTGGAGCAGTCAATGTATATTCCAATAAAATAAAATGTACTACTGTCATGTATTCTATAATGTAAGGAAGTAAACATACTCAATATAAAATAACATATTTGATTCCTTAAAAATACCTATGTTCAAGTCCATGGCTGTATTTACCCTACAATGAAGGAAAACTGCAAGGGTTTTCAGAACATTTGGCAATGCATGCTCACTTTTTATTAGTTATAGTGGAGTCCTAAAACAGATGGATCCAGATGGCTATCCTGCCTCCTCCACCATGTAGGAATATAAGAACTGGACATAGAAAATATGCCTGGAAAAACACTTTCACAGGCTGTTGTACAGCTATTACCAGAACTACTGGTTCCTCTTCTACTGCTACTCTTCCCTTCTTCCTGGAGGGCAAGAATAAAAACTATTTAAACATATATCCATACGCCCTAGTCATCTACTTCTTAGATTATCCACTTCTACCTAGCTTGTTCCTACTCCATTTTTTTTTTGAGGATGTTTAGAGATAATCCCTCCTCCCCACATTGCATAAAAGAGCATCTTAGCATTGCATGCAGCTCTTTACATCTATGCATGAAACTAAAAAAAACAACCCTACTACCAATTTCCTTTTGAACAAAATCCATTGTATTTACAAATTCCATTTTTGGTAAATATGTATTCTTTCTGTAGCTTCAGAATATGGAGATAGTGATAAACTTCAAGCTCTTGGCACTAACCCAATGACAGAACAGCTTATACTTTGTGCTTTAAGATCTGCTCCCCTGGAGTTAACGAATTTATTGTTATAGTTGAATTGTCTGTGGCTTACAGATTTACAGTACCTTATGAAAATTAATTTCTGTTCCATTTTTCTTAATGTGGCTTTATCTTTTAGAATACATTTGGCACCACGTAGCTGGTGAACTTGTCTCACCATTTAATTTATGTGCATAACAACTCACAAAATGCCACAGGTGTAAAGCTGCACAGTTCACTAACTTAATAAAGATTTTGATTCCTATTTCCTCCAAGACTGAAAAGAACTAAAATTTACACTGTCCAGATACTGATGTCTTCACTTTTATACATAAATCACACATTTCCCATTAAAATCATCCAGCAGGGAATGTGTCCTCTCTTTTTTCAAATCTGAAGTGAATTGGGCTTTTTGTAAGGGAACTGCAAAAGTCACAGGAGGGCAGAGCTGATTATGTCTCTCCACAAAGACTTTCCTTCCTTCAGGCTTAAGCAGGTGTCAGTGCAACTTCCTGGCCATCAAAGCCCTCCAGCTTTCCACATTTCACCCTGCTCAGACCTGGCACATCAGGGAATGTTGACAGTACCATATCTGCCTACCATGCAACAACAAAGGTGGCGAAGGCACTCTGGCTGATAGCGCAGAGAGCTCTGAAGCTACAATTTGTCTCAACCTCTGATAAGGAAATACTTTTCCAACTGTTCAGGTGCATAAATTAGATAACGACATTCAGTTAAGTGCCATAGCAAAGATGCAGTTTCAGTTTACAGTTTATCCCAATTGATGCATTAAAATTATGTCCTCCATCATCCTTCATTCACTTCAGTGTCATACAAGTATATAATCTTATAAAGTGGTGGTGAAATTACAAATTTATCCAATATATATGTGCGTGTTGCCAGTGCTGAATGTGCAGGCATCAGGAAGAGGAAATTCATGGTTGGGTTTCTCAGTAATTTTGCATAAAGCTTGCAACCTGCTCAAACTGAGGACCTTCAAAGAGATGTAAAGTTTAATAAACACACGTACTGCTTAACTGTATTGAATTATTACTTAAAATTATGGAAAAGGATTGGCTACATACCTAGCTGCACGTTAAGTTAGAAGTTAGAAGAGCAAAATATTAGCAGTTAAATAGCTTAAACTTAATCCATGAGTCTTTGTAACTGTGAAATTTTCTTCATTGCCTATCCTGATTTTAAAAATACCCACAGCTGGAAATAGCTTCAGCAGCAACATCAGTTTCCAACCAGAAAGCCCAAATGTAAGTTGTAGGGCACAAATCTTTTAACCTTAGTATTTGAAAAAGTGAATATATTTAAATATCAGAGGAATTACTTTTCTTGATTTTTAGATGTGTGAGCTTTATGAACATAAGATACAAATTGTTTTTAAATTTCTTATATAGATGATAATCAAATATTGTCACATAAACTTAAATAATCCACAGAACAATAAGGATTTCTGCAACAAAGAATTTTCTGTAGATTCAGAAGTAAGATGTTGTTCTCTCGTGATTTCTGTATATAAAGGACCTTTTGTCTAATCACTGTATTTGTTAGGAATGAATTCCTAAAAATGGAAGCAAATTAAGTGATTTGCTCTCGCAACTCACCAGCTTTTATCTAATCAGATAAAATCTATCTTCAATTCCAAGAAATACATTCATTTATATTCTAGTTCATCTATTTATATTGCATATGTTTTTCCTTAAGTATTTTTCTCCCTTTCTCCATGTTCTTTTTACCAATGATGTTTTTATTTATACATAAATCATCCTTCTCAAGTTCTTGAACTTTCTTTACTGAACAGCCCAGTATACTGAAGAACTGAGATCTAGAAACTACAGAAGAAGAAATAGAGCCTCAACTGAGTACCTATTCAGCTGAATTCAGCAGCTGATCAATTCAATCCTGAAAAAAAAAAAGGACAGAAAAGTAATAACATTTATGACCTTTAATAAGTAATAAATAACCTTTATGATCCCAAACACTTTTTTTTGTTGTTGTTTTTTATTTTGTTGTTTTTTAACAGATTATAAAACTGAAATCTCATTTATTTCTCTGCAGGATGTAAAGAGTGGAAAGGAACATGCCCTTAATCAAATACGAGATGTCATAAACAATATGGGGAATACAGAAATTTGCAAGGCAAAAAAAAATAATTCTGTATTATTACTGTATTATTTTTAGTAGAAAGGTCTCTTTAAGGGATCAGACAAACATTCATTTTCAGGACATCATAACAGGGATAGAAGAACTGGCTTGAGGACAAAACACAATATATATAGTTCTACCTACCCCTGGATTGCATCACAAGAAATGTTTCTTGTAAGAACTCAAAAAAGCTCTTTAGTATCTTCATCGCTGACATTGACAGTGGGATCAAGTGCAGGCTCAGAAAGTTTGCAGATGATACAAAGTTGTGTGGTGTAGTAGACACAGCTGAAGGACAGGTAATCCATGCCTGAACCATAGCAATCCAGAGAACCTAGACAGACTTGAGCACAGAGCTCAAGAGAACATCACGATTTTCAAGAAAGCCAATTGCAAGGTCTTGCGCCTGGATCACAGCAATCTCCACCATTAATACAAGCCAGGTGATGTAAGGACGGAGCACAGTCCTGCCAAAAGCAGACCTGGGGTACTGGTGAATAGTAAGCTGGACATGAGCCAGCAATGTGCCCTTGTAGCCCAGAAAGCCAACCTCATCCTGTGCTGCAACAAAAGAAGTGTGGCCAGCAGAATGAGGGAGGTGATTCTGCCCCTCTACTCTGCACTGGTGAGGCCTCCCCTGGAGTACTGCATCCAGATGTGGAGTCCTCAGTACAGGAGAGTCACCTGTTGGAAAACATCGAGAGGAGAGCCACAAAAATTATTCACAGAATGGAACACCTTTTCTATGAGGACAGACAGAGTGCTGGGGCTGTTCAGCCTGGAGAAGACTGCGTAGAGATCTGAAAGAGACCTTTCAGTATTTAAAGGGGTTCTATAAGAAAGAAGCGGACAGACTCTTTAGCAGAATCTGTTTAGAGAGAAAATGGGGAAATGGTTTTAATTAAAGAAAGGAAATCCAAATTGGATATAAGGAAAATTTTTTTTTGCAATAAGGATGGGAAAGTGCTGGAACAGCTTGCTGAGAGGGGTGGGTGGATGCCCCATCCTTGGAGACGTTCTATGCAAGGCTGACTCAGGCCCTGGACGACCTGATCTAGCTGTGGTGTCTCTGTTCTTTGCAGGGGAGTTGCACTAGATGATCTTAAAAGTCCATTCCAACTCTAAGGATTCCATGAAAATATTTGTGCTATTACGGTAGGCATGCTATAGTTATATTCAGCTAAGAATTCTAGCTGGAGCAAACTGAAGGAAAAAAGAAAGCCTATGAACTGAGATAACATTAGAAAAGCTCTATTTTTTTAGTGCTGTTGGAGGGAAGAAATGCTATGATGTATATGGCTGCTGTTTATAAATCTACTGGGCAATAAATAAACTATCTCATCTAAAACACAATGTCAGAAATCTATTTCTAGAAACTTGCCATTAGCAAAATTAGACACAGAATCAGGATTCTAAGATTTAAAGAACAAATTTCCAGGAAAAACAAACAAACAAACAAAATAAACTTTTTAAAGGTGATACTGAATTAATATATGATTGCCTGTTGTGACTGAACTGAACCAACAAGAACTGAAAGAGATAAATTCTTTTTCAGTCCTATAACCCAGTTTTCATTACTGCCAGCAGGAAATTAGTACGTTCTGTCATCTATCTTCTTATTATTATTCTTTTTGCTCAAATTTTCTGCTGGGAAGTTTCTGATTTCACCTGACAGCAGTCAAAGTCTCACTTGAGTAAATGGTAGTAAAAACAATGGCCAGTGTAAAAATGAATGGACTCTGAAAATCAGCAGTCATAGTCATCCTAAATAAGTAAAATACAATTTATATTTATTAGATTGGATGAATGGAACAATATTTCAAACAGTGTCAGAAAGAATTACATCAGAACTATCATCAACATAGGAAGAAAGGCATTACAAAACAAACAAAAAGTAACTAACCAACCAAACAAAAAATAAATAAATAAAATAAAACAGTTAATTGTCATAGTGCCTACGATCTGCAAAGAGGATCTAATTTTGAATGAACTTTTTAATAAGTAAAAGAGAATTAATCTTGTCTCCTTATATATTCTCCTTAAGGCAATTTGTTTTATTTGGTAAGATGGCATCAAGAAAACTCAATGTCCAGCTTTGTGAGGCATTAACTCTCAGACCTGAAGGCATTTGGAATTCATTTATTGTTTGTTTTGATGAGAGAAGATATGTGAGTGACAATAATGCTTAACACATCTTGAAGGAAAGCTTAGGAACATTAGTTCCACTAGGCTGATGCAAGTTTAATGGAAGTGACAAGGCCAAACACACAAAATCAAGTAAATCTCAAACTTCCAAATATTAGTAAAAGCGACCCATACAATGAAAGAACTAGACAGGCAATTTCAATTTTCATAAATCATCTTTGCATTACTCAGTAATTTCTGGGCACTCAGAGTGCTCTGCATGATGTTATTGTGTTCTTTGTAGCTGCTGTAGTTTCCATGGAAATAAATATGAAGCATTACTTTTGGAGCAACAGGTGTAATATTTAAAAAATAACTTTCTTAAATCATTTGCTATAGGTTAATAGTTCTGCCATGT
This sequence comes from Lagopus muta, assembly GCF_023343835.1. NCBI lineage: Eukaryota > Metazoa > Chordata > Aves > Galliformes > Phasianidae > Lagopus > Lagopus muta. The sequence continues at coordinate 26,110,497 of NC_064435.1, forward strand.
AATCTTTTTATACTTAAATGAGTAAGATTTTTTTTTAATGACTGAATGCCTCCTGCAGGCAAAAAGTGCTAAAAATTGTAAAATTATAAGTTAAATTTTTAAAGAGATTAATGTTTTGTTTTGTTTTTTAAGAAAGCCTCTTGGAGATAATTTATTTTTAGCTTACAAACTATAGAAAATGCATCTAAAACTAAGATATTGTTCCGAATCTATACTTGCATCAGCATTCTCAGTTAAGAAATTTTATCTGAATTCCATTTATTGCTCTAGTTGATATTTCATATATCACACCTCTTTGTCCTCTTTATCATTGTAGTTTTTCACAAACTTTGAACCTTTATTCATTAATCTTTTATTAAGAATAATAATAATAAAAACTCTCACTTTTCTACACATACCAATACCATCTGGATCACTCAATTTTCTTCAACATTTTTGTTATTTTCTCATCATTTCTGACATTGAAATTAGCGGAAAATTTATGTGAGGGATTCTAGATTTTGTGTCAAAAGAAACAGAAGAGGGAATATTTCATAATAAGACATAAAACTATGAATTTACATTTACAACTAAATAATATTTACGATTCCTTCCACTTCAAAACACTCTATGCTTCTGTGAATCTGTGGTTCAAAACTACAGCCCACAATCAGCCGCATGACAAGAAATTAACTACTGTTTTGTCACAGAGATTCCTTGGGATTTTCAGAGTTCTGTAGTTGAGTAAGTCTCTTGGAACACTTTATCTAATGAAGTCAATGAAATTTTATCTTTCATTTAATGCTCACAATATAATCCTATTAATTATATATGTGTGTTTCTCTCAAAAGTACCTGGAAGCAAATAAGTATGGAAACCTCTTTTTCAGAATATGTAGTGATGTATATGAGAAATAACCTGTTGCTTTCTTGAACTTCTCTGAATGATATTGTATTTTTTTAAACACAGTTTAAAAAAAAAAATTACTTTCAGTAAAATCAATGTAATGTTATTTTGTGGTCACACCATAAGGTTAGACTGAAAATGTTCACCCCTCTTTTAGAACTGGAAGTGATTGCATTTAGGTGTTGAAAAGCTTTATCTGCAAGGCATATTGTAACACTGAGTCATTAAAATGAGATTTTTTTCTGTAGTGCTTCTTCATGATAAGAAGATTTTGACGCTATTTTACACCATATAATAATTATGAATTAGCTATTACAAAAATCAATAAAGCACACCATCTAATATAACATGAATGTCCCATTGCCCAAAATTTATGGGCTAATTCTCAACTAACTCGCTAATTTCCACAAATGCAAACACTACATCAAGAAACTGATTTTCATGACTATCACTTGAATCACAAATGATGACTTTACATCTGTAGTTTTTATTATATCCATATCTTTATGCAAATGCAGTTCATGTCTGCTCACATCTTAGTTCAGTCTGCCTGTTAATTACAGAGTAATGTTGTAATGTAAAGCACATCTTTCCCAAGTTTCATACTTTGATTTTTATAATAGCTTTAAAAATATTTTTGCAAACATTTATCCAAATCAGAGAATCATAGAATGGTTTGTTTGGAAGGGACTTTTGAGATCATCTACTTCCAAACCCCTTTCTATAAATGGGGACACCTTCCACTAGATCAGGTTGCTCAAAGCTCGATTCAGCCTGGCTTAGAAAAGCTCTAGAGAGGGGGCATGCACAGTCTCTCTGGGCAGCAGTTCCAGTATCTCAGCATCTCCACCATAAAGAATTTCTTCCCAATATTTAGTCTAAATCTACCCTCTTCCAGTTTAAAACCATTTCCCCTCATCCTGTAGCTACATGTCTTTATAAATAAAGTCCCTCGCCAGCTTTCCTGTAGGCCTCCTTCAGGTACTGGAAGGCCACTGCATGGTCCCCCTGGAGTCCTCTCTTCTCCAGGCTGAAGAGCCCCAACTCTCTCAGCCTTTCTTTCTAAGGGAAATGCTCCAGACCTCTGATCATCTTTTTTGACCCTCCTTTGGGCCTGCTCCAATAGCTCAAAATCCTTCTTGTGTTGGGGGATCCAGAACTGGTTGTCATAGGCGACTCCCTGCTGCGAGGAATGGAAGCTCCTATTTGTCGGCCTGACCTTACATGTAGGGAGGTGTGCTGCCTCCTTTGGGCACGGTTCAGGGACATTTCTAGGAAACTTCCTGGACTGATTCGCACTTCTGATTATTACTCCTTATTTATAGGTTGGCAGTGACGAAGTCACTGAGAAAAGCCTCAAAACTATCAAGAAAGACTTCAGGGGACTGGAGCAGGTAGTTGATGGAGCAGGCATGCAGGTATTCTCTTCTATACCTTCAGTGGCAGGGCAGGATACTGAGAAGATCCAAAAAACCCACCTCATAAATAAAGTTGGTGCAAACATAGGAATTTTGTTTTTTTTGACCATAGGCAATTTACTTGGCATCTGGCATGATGGCTGCAAATGGAAGTAGCCTGTCTCTGAGGGATAAGAGGATCTTAGCTGAGGAACTGGCGGGATTCATTGAAAGGTCTTTAAACTAGTACGAAGGGGGAAGGGGACAAAATCAGGGCCACTGGTGTCGAGTGTGTCATTCGAGGGCTCGTACCAAACTTGATGGGCAATGAAAGTGGAGTACAGAGGGATGAACTGGGGTGGGGAGATGCTGGGGAAGCTGTTGTTTTAGGGGATCCTATACCCTGCATAAAGGTGGTGAGACAGAAAGCCCAGCTGAAGTGCCTGTATACCAATGCACACAGCCTGGGAAATAAGCAGGATGAGTTGGAAACTGTTGATGCGCTTGGAAAGTTATGACCTTGTTGCTATCATGGAAACATGGTGGAATGACTGCCATAACTGGAATACCACCATTGAGGGATATCGGCTCTTTAGAACGGATAGGCTAGGTAGGAAGGTTGGGGGAGTTTCTCTCTATGTCAAAGAGTGGATAGACTGTGAGGAGCTCCCTCTGAGAAACAGTCAGGAACAGGTTGAAAGCCTGTGGGTTAGAATTAGGGACTGGTCTAACAAAAGCCAGCTGGTGATAGGGGTACACTACAGGCCACCTGATCAAGGGGAGACTGTTGACAAGGCTTTTTTGCTTCAGATGCGGGAGGCCTCATGCTCTGGGCTCTTGTCCTGGTGTGGGACTTCAACCATCCGGATATCTCTTGGAAAGACCACACGGTGAACTGCAAGAGGTCCAGGAGGCTCCTGGAATACACTGATGATAACTTTCTGGTCCAGACATCGGACAGACCGATCAGAGGTGAAGCGTTGCTGGACCTTCTGCTCACCAGTGTGGAGGAAATCATTAATAGTGTTAAGGTTGGAGGCGGCCTGGGCTGCAGTGACCATGCCCTGGTCGAGTTCGTGATCTCGAGGGATGTGGGCCTGACAAAGAGTGGCATCAGGACCCTGAACTTCGGAAGAGTGAACTTTAAGCTGTTCAATGAACTGTTGGCCGAGACCCCCTGGGATGCTGTCTTTAAAAACAAAGATGTTGAGGAGAGCTGGCTACTCTTCAAGGATGCCTTCCAGAGAGCACAAGAACTCTGTCTCTTTGAATAAGAAAGCGGGCAGAGGAGGTAGGAAGCCGGTGTGACTCGGCAAGGACCTGCTGGGCACGCTGAGGGTGAAGAAAGGTGTGTACAAGCTCTGGAAACAAGGGTGTGTCACCTGGGAAGAATACAGGGATGCCGTCTGGACTTACAGATGTGGGATCAGGAAAGCCAAGGTGCAGGCAGAACTGAATTTGGCAAGGGACATGAAAAACAATAGGAAGATTTTCTACAGGTACATTGGCCAGAAAAGACAGGTCAAAGCGAGTTACCTCCTTTGGTAAATGCGAAAGGAGAACTGGCTTCAACGGACGAAGAGAAGGCTGAGGTACTGAATGAGTTCTTTGCCTTGGTCTTCACTGGCGGCCAGGATTCCAGTACTTCTCACGTCCTTGAGCCCTGTATCCCTAAACCTCTAGGTGAGGACTGGGGCGGTAAATCCCCCCCCACAGTGAGGGCAAAGCAAGTCCAAGATCGCCACATGAGACTGAATGTGTACAAGTCTACAGGGCTGGATGGCGTGCATCCTAGGGTTCTGAAAGAACTGGCTGAGGTGGTTGCTGAGCCGCTCTCCATCATATTTAAAAAGTCATGGCTATCAGGTGAGGTCCCAGATGATTGGAGGAAGGGTCTCATCACTCCCACGTGCAAGAAGGGGAGCAAGGAGGACCCCGGCAACTACAGGCTGGTGAGTCTCACCTCTGTGCCTGGGAAGATCATGGAACAGATCCTCCTGGACAACATGCTTGATCACATGAGGAATGGGCATGCAATCTGAGACAGTCAGCACAGCTTCACCAGAGTAAGGTCATGCTTGACCAATCTGGTGGCCTTCTATGACGGAGTGACGGAATTGGTGGACAAGGGAAAGGCAACCGATGTCATTTATCTGAACCGGAGCAAGGCCTTTGACATGGTCCCCCACCACATCCTTATTTCCAAATTTTAGGAATGTGGATTTGATGGGCGGACCACTCGATGGATAAGAAGTTGGTTGAAAGGCCGCAGACAGAGGGTGGTCATCAATGGCTCTATGTCCAGGTGGAGGCCGGTAACAAGCAGCGTCCCCCAGGGGTCTGTCTTGGGACTGGTGCTCTTTAACATCTTTATCAATGACATCGATGTAGGAATCGAGTGCACCCTTAGCAAGTTTGCTGATGACAGCAAGCTGAGTAGTGCGATTGACATGGTGAAAGGAGGGGATGCCATTCAGAGGGACCTTGACAGGCTAGAAAGGTGGGTCTGGGTGAATCTGATGAGGTTCAACATGACAAAGTGAAAAGTTTTGCACTTGGGCCAGAGGAATCCCAGGCATCCGTAAAGACTGGAAGGAGCAGTCCTTGAGAGCAGCTCTGTGGAGAAGGACCTGAGGGTCTTGATAGATGAAAAGCTTAATATGAGCCAGCAGTGTGCCCTTGCAGCTCAGAAAGCAAATGGTATCCTGGGCTCCAACAGAAGAGGGGTGGCCAGCAGGGACAGGGAGATGATTGTCCCCCTCTACTCTGCTCTTTTGAAGCCCTATCTGGAGTACTGTGTCCAGGTCTGGAGCCCCCAGTACAAGAAAGACAGAGAGCTGCTGGAGTGGGTTCAGAGAAGAGCCACAAAGATGATCAGGGGACTGGAGCACCTCCCCTATGAAGACAGGTTGAGGGAGCTGGGCTTTTTCTACCTGGAGAAAAGAAGGCTGTGGAGTGATGTCATTGCAGCTTTTCAGTACCTAAAGGGAGAGCCTACAGACAGGACGGCAATCAACTCTTTGAAAGGATAGATAACTGCAGGACAAGGGGAAATGGTTTTAAGTTGAGGGAGGAGAGATTTAGGTTGGATGTCAGGGGGAAGTTCTTTACAGAGAAAATAGTGAGGTACTAGAACATGCTGCCTGGAGAGATTGTGGATGCCCCATTCCTGAAGGTATTCAAGGTCAGATTGGATGGGGCCCTGGGCAGCCTGGTCTAGTATTAAATGTGGAGGTTGGTGGCCCTGCATGTGGCAGGGTTTGGAGCTTGTTGATCCTTGAGGTCCCTTCCAGCTCTGGCCATTCTGTGATTCTGTGATTCTGTGGATGCAGTACTCCAGGTGAGGTACCGTGAGAGCAGGTGAGGTACAGTGAGAGCAGAGTAGAGGGACAGAATCACATCTCCTGACCTTCTGGCCATGCTTCTCTCAATGCAACCCAGATTACAGTTGGCTTTCTGAGCTGCAAGGACACACAGCTGGCTCATGCTGACTATTCACCAACCCAAATCTTTCTTCTCAAAGCTGCTTTTAAGCCATTTTCCATCTAACCTACATCTGCTTGAGATTGCCCTGACTCAGGTGCAGGACCTTGCACTTGGCCTTGCTGAAGTTCATGAGGTTGGCATGGGCCTACCTCTCTAACCTGTCCAGATCCCTCTAGATGGCATCCCTTCCCTCTATCATGTCAACTGCACCAAAATAATCCATATAATTACTAAATGCGTCTTTAAAATCCAACATTGTCCCTTGGCTGAAGCTATAAGCCCATCATGCCATCAGTAGTGTATCTCTATAAAAAGACCCTACATCCATCTATAAATCAAGATACTGACGAGTGCAGCCACAAAATATACCAGATTCTGCATTGTACAGTGAGGCGTCTTCTGTAATTAGATAAGCAATGTTCAAGAAATCATGCAGAAAGTGTTATTTATTCGTATATTCCCATCAGCGCTTAATTTTGGAGACACAGGCAGCAAATTTATTAACCAATAGGCTCTAATTATAATGGCTCTATTTTCTCAAAATAGTCTTGTTTTCAAAAACAGAACAACAACAACGAAAACCAAGAAATAGCAATCAGCTTTCCTCATTTTATTCTTATTTTGTGCAGCAATTATGATCCATGCCACATGTAAAGAGATTCAATTTTGTACTGATATTTGCATTTTGGACCATCGGAATAATGCTATCTATAGGTTATATAGCACTGCTGATTATTGCTGTGATGATATATAACTCCAAGCAACATGATCTTATTATGTATTTTGCATTAGGATTGTTCCCATGCTAGAATACATCATCAGAGTTATGGCTCTTTGTGTTATCCATCACTTGAACAATGTTGCCTAGCATTATTCATCATAAAGGCAGTGACAGTTAAAGTTCTACATCATCAAAATGATGGCCCTCCATGTAGAATGCAAAACAGCCTTTCATGATATTGTAGGTGTTGTGAAGTATTTGTACGAAAATTTCTGATTATTTAGAAGAAAATAAACTATATGTAGAAAAGAGACACACAACCTGGTAGTATCTAATCTGCAGAGATCAAGTAGAACATAATTATCTCATTAGATAACCTAAGATAGCTCTTCCAAATTTCTCTCCTTGAAACTGGTAGGCAAATGTAATGGGAAAAAAGTATCAGCTCTTTTTAAAGCATAATTCTGAGTGCAAGCAGTGTTGGAACACAGAACAGGAATAGAAAATCATCAGGCTGAGGCTCCGACTGTGAGTCACCCAAATTCACTTGTCAGAATTTAGAAATCTGAGCTTTCTTTTCCATTTTTAGTTCCAGATTTAGTTCTTGACCAAGGACAAGAAGGATTCTTTCAAATTTCTTTCACTCAGTCTAACAGGATAAGAACTTAAGTTTCATGTCTAAACTACACAATAAAAACATACCTTTCCACAATTCTTGTATATGAAAAATCTATTTTTGGCTCTTAGAGAATATGGAATCCAACAGCATTTTTATTTCTTTTAATGGAAAAACAAGATTTTTTTTTTTTTTTTTTTTTTTTTTTTTGCATAAGTGCAACTAACAGATGACATCAAATACGAGAAACAGAATGTAACTATTTTAGCACTTGTAAAACCAATATATGATTGATTTATAATCTAATGATAAAGTCAGTGTGATAGCTACATTGCTACCCATACTTCCTCTTTCCTATTATGCCTTTCTGCAATCTTCCAGCTTTCTATCAGAAAGATGAATATTCATGTCAGGAATAAATTTTTATGATTCCACGCATTATATTCCTATTTATATATGTATATTCATATATCCTATATATATATATGTATTTGCAGTTCTTTGAATAGGTCTGCAAAATCATTTGTTAATATATATAAATATTAAAAAAAAAACATTTGGGAAGATCACTTTCATTTGTCACTATTTGTTACAATGAAGTCATTTGTACTGCTAGTGCCAAAATATACTTCAAAGAAATATTACTTCAACCACAGTGGCCTGTGTTGTTTGAACCAGGTTTTTCTCCAGATAAGGATGCTACACTTTCTACTAGGTCTAATGATCACAAAAGAGCTGATACTTAGGGGAGCTTTACCTTCAAAGCCTATGGCCATCCTTTGTAACAGTTTTGTCATCACACAGTCCTACGAGATCTTGTCACAGATATATAGTTATTTATGCCTCCTGCAAAACTTACTTGTTAAGCTCCGTACTTATATAGCATGGTAATTGATGCATCACATCACTGTTCCACTAAATCTAATATTTAAATAATGTATCATTTCTGCACCATTAACTTTGAAATACCCTCACTCATTATTGGCTTTGCCAGCTTTAGTCTTCACAAAACAGTTGACTAAAGAAATTCCACAGTTTTAACAAGCACTGCAAAACTGATCAGACAGTCTTACCACGGTCAGTTTTCAGATTCTCAATAGAACAAAGCTTCTTTTTATCAAATGAACCAAATAAGCTTTAATGCTTTTAAACCAAAACTATTAACATCCCAGGAAGTAAAATAATTTCAGATCTTTATAATGAAAAGCTCTTTCAGGTGTTTTTAATGTTATTGAGCAGGAACTGAGACATTTACTTAAGAGAAGACTGTATAGCACATCTTACAGAATTCCAAATGAAAATTTAAATGACAGCCATAAAAAGAGAATCAAAATTCTTTACAGAGAAATAAACACATCAATTTTCATTATTATTAAATTCTCAACAAAATAAACAAAGCAGTGGAATACTACAATAATGTTTCTTTCCAGCACCTTTATTAGGGAATTCAGACATAAAGAATATGCTTTTTGCACATGTTGGTACTTACTGACTGATGCCTCCTCTGCCACTAGGTAAAAATTTCCTTCCTATCTCTTCTTCTTTCTAATGGCCTTTCACTTTTCTTCTTTCAGAAGATAAAACAGAACAAAACAAAACAAAGCCATTATCTGGTAACATAAAGGGAAATTATATTTAAAAAGCATATTTGATAATACTATTCTTAAAAAGCTGTTTAATTTAGACCATAAAAGTAATTTTTATTCACCAGAATTTTCTCATTAAAAAGCAATTTGGAAACTAAGCTTGTATCTGTATCAGTTCTTTGGAAGTTAAAATACTTGTTTGTACTTGAAACTATTATTATTACCATGAAGTGACAAAGAAAAAATTGAAAGCTATTAATTCTTTGATCTATGGCACACATAACAATTGAGATTTCTGTCTCAATTTCTGATATAGTCAAAGTACTAAAATAAATCTTCAAGGGTTTGAGAAACAAAGTGGTCAATTAGCAATATATTTTTCTGTATAAATAAAAGTATAATTAATTATAACTTTAATTTATATAATATTATATATTATATATATAATTATAATATATTATATATAATATATTAACATATAACTTTAATTATATTATAACTTTAAATTATAATTATATTATAATTGCATATAATTAAGCATGGATCTTCTTAATATTCCATTTTCTTTTTAACCTACCTGACCTTCTTCCTCCATAGCAATTAGATAATCACTACTTCAACATATCATTTTTCAATGTTCAATTATTATATTCAAAGAAATTAAATAATTGAATAAATCAAATAAAATGAAAGAGTATTTTATATATTGCTACATAGTGATTATTTTCATTTACAAACCAATAGAAATTAGGCTGGACAGTTCAAATGCTGTTTCTATTTATCTCAGTTTCTTTGCTTTCTAGCTTGCAAGGAAATGTTTTTTGGTTTTTTTTTAAGTACTAGTATTTATATGGGGTATCTTCTGATGGCTTGCAAATATTCTGTGATCTATCAACCATACTGAAAGGAATACTGCTATAAAGCTTCCAGTCTTTCAAAGCAGTGCAGTTTCATTCATTTCTCAAAGCAATTTTTGAAGCCTCTATCCGGCATTCAACGTTATTCTTAATTAACACAGGCAACAACTGCAGTAAGGATGTGTATGCAGCTGCATGTGTAATTAATTGCACCCATAAATATAAACTAGGTGAATAGACTGAAACAACATTTTAAAAAGAAATCAAACAATACTTTTCTGAAAGTCATTCTGTGAAGACTTGGACTAAATCTATGGGGACATAAAGCATCTGTGAAAACTTCAGAACACTAATCTAGCCGTGCCCAATTTCAGAAAATGCATAAATGCCTTCAGTATATAAATTACTCCCTGTGGCTATACTCTGCTACACAAAGCCTAACAATCTTGAGCACTGGAGGCCACGTTTACATCATCCATGATGACTATTTCAGTCATATACTCAGAGTAGCTTGACCAGATTAAGTTCCCCTCAAAAGACTTTAAAGTAGTTGTTCATTTGTTGCTTACACATAATCAGCAGCCTAGGAAATAGGGGAGTTATCCAGGAAGTGAGAGATTGCTATTCAGGTCTCTGCTTTTCTGAAACAATTAGAACTTCCCTCTGGCCTTCACAACCAACCTTAGGCAGACTTTTCCAATTTGGCTTTACTCCTATATGTAAGAAAAGAAAAATGAGACAGATCTAAATACCAGAAGAGAGGCTTAGAAGAGGATGCAAATCCATTTGGACAACTTCCTGACGATTCTGCACCACTGTCTCATCAGGAGTCTCCTTTCTTATGAGGCATCTTGTGAGTGCATTATAATATCATAGGAGGTAAGGATTTCATTTTATAAGAATTACCTGATACACAGTAAAGCATCTTTCACTGAATTTTTTCATTGCTTAATAATTTACTCTTTTTTCCCCCTACTTCACTATGTTGTAAAATTCAACCATTTTTGAGTTAGAGGTACAATTATTTATATGAAAAAATAAATGATAATTGTTTTTGAAGAGGGACCCTTGTACATTCTTTCACCTTTCTTATTACATTTAAGGAAGCATCAGTCACAGAAAGAGTTTGGAAGAGGGATGTTTTAAAAAATCAGGAAAATAAAAAATGAGAAGGGTTTTTAACTGAAATAATTTTGCAATTACAGCTTTATTACAGTAGCTAACACACACACTGCAAACCAATCTCTATGAACCAGAAAGCACCACAAAGTAGCCTCCTGAGCACTCTATCATTATCATGCCCTTACAATGAAACCATGCTGCCTATAACAGAATGGTTCATCTCCTGTAATACTTATGAGACCTGGAATCAAGGATCCTCAGTTGCATAATATAAATTTATTAAGAAAATAGTTTCAGGAAACAGTAAGGAAAGCTGCTAATAAAACTGGTGGTGATTGAATACTTATTATCTGAACAGATGAGAAGGACAAGCTGGCTGCCCATGGTTTGGATGGGCATAAGCTCTATTGGGCGAAACACTGGCTGGTTGGCCAGGCCTGAAGTGGTCAATGAAGTTAAATCCAGTTGGCGGCCAGTCACGAGTGGTGTCCCCCAAGACACAGTAGTGGAGCAACTCCTATTTAACATCTTTATCAACTATCTTGATGAGGAGATTGAGTGCACCCTCAGTAAATTCACAAATGACATCAAGTTGGGAGGGAGTATTGATTTGCCAGAGGGTAGTAAGGTACTCCAGAGAGATTTGGATAGACTGGATCAATGGCAACCCCAAAGGCTTGGAGAGGAGTGGCTGGAAAGCTGCCTGATGGAAAGGGATCATGGTATACTGATGGACAGTTGGATAAATATGAGCCAGCACTGTGCCCAGGTGGCCAAGAAGGCTAATGGCATCCTGGATTGTATCAGAAAATGCATACTGAGTAGGACTAGGGAAGTAATCCCTCGTATTCAGCACTGGTGAAGCCCCACCTAAAATACAGTGTTCAGGTTTTGGCATGTCAATTCAGAAAGCACACTGAGATGTTGGAGCAAGTTCAAAGAAGGGCAGCAAGGCTTGTGAAGGGCTTGGAGAATATGCCCTACGAAGAGCAACTGGAGGAACTGGGGCTGTTCAGTATGGGTAAAAAGGGTAGAAAAAGGCTGAGGGGAGACTTATTGCTCTCTTCAAACACCTGAAAGGTGATTGCAGTGAGAGTGGGGTTGATCTCTTCTCACTGGTGACAGGTGACAGGATGAAGGAAAACTGCCTTCATCATGGTTGGCTATCAGGAAAAACTTCTTTACAGAAAGGGTTGATAAGCACTTGAATAGGCTCCCAAGAGAGGTGGCTGAGTCACCATTCCTGAATGCGTTTAAAAAAGTGTTTGGATGTGGTGCTCAGGGGAATGATTTAGTGAGGAGCTGTTAGAATTAGGGTAGTATGGTTAGGTTGTGGTTGGACTCAATGATCTTTAAGGTCTTTTCCAACCTGAGCAATTCTATGATTCTATGAGGTCAATTCCAGGATAAGGCAAATTAGAGAGTTTAGAAAAGAGGAAGAAAGAATCAGATTCTGTTCAGAGAAGAGAAAATACCAAAAATATATCTTGTAGTTTAGCCAAGTTGATGTAGAGCAAGATACAAACGTGAGGATGAAATGCATTCCAGGCACCAAAACTGTATTTCTGGAAAGAACTTAAGTACTAAGCAATCTGTATTATACAAGAACTTTGTACAGATGTCTGGAGAGGTCTGTACTGTCATTGTCCTGACAGCATGTGAACTACGTGGTTAACCAAGAAAGAGACAGTGTAACACTCAAAAGACTGGGCCAGGACAGGCCATGTCACAAGGGGTGCTCTGTTTGGCAGCCATTGGCAGTCTTGCCAATAACCAAAGTTAGGTCTAGGTTCTTCAGATTCCTACCGTACCCTGCAGCAAATATGGCTTTATATTTCTCTTTGCTACTCTTCTGAATATTCTTAAGAACAGTAGTATTCTAATGCCACTTGAATTTCATGCATGTTTCATGTACATTACTATAAGTACAGAACACCTTGTCCAACAGCTTGCCCTAACAATTGTAAAGGCTTAGTTGGGACTAAAAATTCAATATTATGAAATGGTCATGTCCAAAATGTTCTGTTTGTCTTTGCTCTTTCATTCAGATACAATTCAACTTTGCATTCTTGGACTTTGGTGACTGTTAGCATATGTGCTTACATTAAGTACTATTTTGTAAGAATAGATCAGATGCATCATAAAAATGTCATTCATTGCTGACATAAAGTGCTTAGTCATTAATATTGAAAGAGTTAAAAATAAATAACAGGAAAATGTCTTCAGCTTATTTTGGACTGTAGACAGCTTGGACTATACAGATAACCATTCAAATCAGTTTCCACTAACCTTCTGTTAGACACCAGAAGTACCTTTGTGTAATGTAAACTACATATAATGTGTTTCCTTAGACTCCCATATGCATCATATTACCTATGTAATATAATTTAAATCATAGAGGAAGTGACATTTGTTATAAGACCTACTTTAAAATGCACATATTGTATATTTTATGTATAACTAATCTTTTACTTGGATCATATCTACTCACCTAGAACAATACATTTAAGTGACGTGAAGGAAGTAAACTAAGTATTTTAAAAATTGCACTGCTGCTATTATATATTTAGTAAGTCTGGAACTATGCTTTTATTTCCAGGTATCAAAATTGTGGGAAAATTCAAGAACAGACATTATCAGTGTTCAGCTATTGTTCCAATTGCCTTATGTACAATACTTGTTTAGATATAGAAAAGACTTTCCTGGCTTATACCCAGGCAGTTACTCATGTTTAAAAAACACAGCTTTATTGTCAATGGGAGAGATAAGCCTATTGTGTGGATGTCTAGCCCATATGAAAAAACTTACAGACTTTAGTATTTCTCCTGTGTAAGTAATTAAAAATTTAAGATTAAAAGCTCTAAGATAAACTAGGGAGCCACAATTTATTAACATTTTTGAAAAGTTTTTAACATAAGTCCCCTGCCTAAATGTGAGAGTTTGACAAAATCACCAGCTAATTAATACTTTAAATTACTGTTAAAGTGAATGAAGACTAGAAAATTCACATGTGAAAGTTAAAAAAAAAAGAAAATGCTTTTTCTCAGAGAGATGAGTATTTTACTTCAAGAACAGATAGATCCTTGAGACTTTCACAGAATCACAGAATTGTAGGGGTTGGAAGGGACCTCCAGAGATCATCGAGTCCAACCCCCCTGCCAAAGCAGGTTCCCTACACCTGGTCACACAAGTAGGCATCCAGGCAGGTCTTGAACATCTCCAGAGAAGGAGACTCCACCACCTCCCTGCGCAGCCTGTTCCAATGAAGAGTAACTTCACTGGGATTTTAAAAGAGTAACTCAAAAATAATCAATAGCAGTGCATCCTCGCAGCCACAGGGGCAACTGCATCCTGGAACATACCAGGCCCAGCAATGACAGCGAGTGCGGGGAGGGCTTGTCCTGCTCTGGCCTGCATTATGTGGCCTCACCTCCAGCACTGAGTGCAGGTTTGAGTGCCACAGTATAAAGGCACAAAGCTATTAGAGAGCATCCAAAGGAGAGAAACAAAAATGATGAAGGATCTGGAGGATAGGAAAAACTTCTTTAAAGAAATAGTTGTTAAGCACTGGAATAGGCTCCCCAGAGAGGTGCATCCCTGAGACCATCCCTGAATGTGTTTAAAAACTGTTTGGATGTGACACTCAGGGACATGATCTAGCAATGAGTTGATAGGGTAGTATGGCTGGTTGTGGTTGGACTTGATGATCTTGAAGGTCTTTTCCAACCCAAGAAATTCTATGACTCTATGACAAGGTCTATTAAGAGCAGCTGAGCACCTGCGGTGGGCATGGAATGGGCTGTCCAGGGCAGTGGGCACGGCCTGAGTGCTGGAGTTCAAGAAGCATTTGGACAAGACTGTCAGACAGTCAGTTTGAATTCTGGCTGCTGCTGTAAGGAGTCAAGATTTGGTCTCAGTGATCCTTGTGGATCCCTTCCAACTTGGGATATTATTCCATTACTATAGTAGAGTGATTTGGGGGATCAGGACCATTCAACTTATTTAAACAGTTACTTGACAGATGAAGTGAATACAGGAAGTTGGAAAATAGGTTTTTTTGAGAAGTTATTTTTAGTGTTGAATGCTGCAGGCTTTTAAGTCACAAAGAATGAATAAAATGGGTCAGTACAATTATAAAATTCAGTATCAACAGTGGCAAAGAAAAGCATGGAAACAATTTTATCTAATATATACACTGATAGTTTCTCAGTGTCCAAAAACACTGTGAAAAGAAAGCTAAGCAGCTTGTAGGAGAAATCAATTAATAATTTGATGAAATGCACAGCACTGATAACCATAAATAGGATACTATGATAGATATAGTTAGAAATGGACTTGTAGACATATATGTAATTGCCTTAAGCGCTTTTATAAGATGATCATAGCAAGGATTGAAGGCTAACAATAAAACATTTCCTGTTCCTGTAATTCTACAGAGAAAGTTAAACCTCAGGACCCTCCTTGTATATGTGGTGTTCACTCAAAGCATAGTGTAAACAGATAAAGGCTTTGAAGAAATACTGAGTCCATATTTTTTAAAATAGAACTACAGCCTATGATGAACTCTAACTCCATTATTCTAAACTACTATGGTCAGTAGAGCTGATCACTTCAAACATATTTCTGATAGTCTAAGGAAATTTGGACATCTGAAACAATGTCATATCTGTTCACTAGACTACCTTACAGCAGATGCAGAATGTCTTTGGCTTAAAACAGAGAACATAATTAAGGATCAAAACTCAAAAATGAATTATGCTCTCTTTTAAAAATAAGTGAGGCATAAAACTTGCACAGTGCTTCCCTATTTTTCTGAAGCACTTGTTTCAACACAAATATTTTCCCTACAGTATCAAATTATATTTATATACATATGTTAAGTGGTATGCAGAAAAGAGGGGAGCATATCTTGTTTTGAGATTGGTAACTAATATTATGAAATAAAAACTGAAGGCAAGAACAAAGAAGCAAAAAAACTAGTTTTTCTGCAGCAAACCATGTTATTATTTTAAGAATTATTTTTTTGTGGCTAAAAGTTGGATTAAACGTCTGTCAAAACTAGCATCCCTATTCCTGTTTTTCTCTGACAAGATTGCCCTGCTTACTTCTTTCATTTATTCTATCTCTATTCCCATATTAAGCTTGGAAAATAAAAGGCTAACACATCTTTCAGAAGCAAAAACTCATCATTGCCTGTAGAATGTCTTATGTGCTCTTATTTAGAGACGTTCTTGTTTTCAGTCAGATTGCTTGTGAGGTTTTAGCTGATAACATACAATACAGCATGAGTCCTGGATGTTACATTACTATCTCAAGGCAGTGCTTTTTTTTGCATAAAGTCTTTTTGTTTACCTTAAAGAACATCAATCATTCTATATTAAGACTGCATTTAAATTAGCTGCAGTGAAAGACTGTTTAAATACTTGGTAGTAATTACTGCAGATTAGATATGTTGCTTTCATTTGGATTTTTTTTTTTTTTTTGCTTTGCTTTGTTTTGCTTTTCTTATGAAAGTGAAAACTAACAGCACATGATCCTCCTTTCTTCATGAACTGCCAGTCGATGACTTTGCTCAGAGATTACACATTACTAATATTAGATTTACGAATTTTTATCAACACCACTTTAAATTACTGAATCACACACTTGAACTCTACAGAGGCACTTGTAACATATCTGCTGTGTCCTGATCACACCACAAAAAAATGCTTACAAGCAGTAAATCTGGTATTTTGGAGACCTGCTTGACAATCATGTTAATGTGAGTGGACATCAAATTGAATATAAGTCAGCAATATGCCATTGCTTCTAAGAAAGCTACTGCTATTCTTCTCTGTGTTATGGAAATTGTTGCCATTGGTCGAGGAAGGTGATGCTTCTCTGCTTAGTGCTTGTGAGTCTGCATCTGCAGTACTGGGTCCAGGTCTGCAGCCCTCAGCATAAGAGAGAAATGAGTAGACTGTGGAGAGTCTCATATAGGGCCACAAAGGTAGCAAAGGGACTGGAATACCTCTCTTATGTGGAGAGACTGAGAGCTGGGACTGCTCAGCCTGAAGAAGAGACTCAGGGAAGATTTTATCAATGTCTATAAATATCTGAAGGGAGAGTGAAAAGAGGATGGAGCCAGGCTCTTCGCAGCAATTGTAGGAGAAGAGGCAGTGGGCACAAACTGGAACACAGGTGAATTGTTCCACCTACCAGGAAGCACTTTTTTACAGTGCAGCTAATAGCACACCGGCACAAGTTGACTAGAGAGTCTGTGGAGTCTCCTTCCTGAGTACCTTTCTCTGGGCAGCCCTGCTTAGACAGAGGTTGGATCAGATAGCCTCCAGAGATCTCTTCAAATCTTCTTAATTCTGTGATTCTGCCTTGCTTAGTACTCAGAATTCAGAACCACGTGACTGCAGCCTTAAAATATGTTTGATAGCAATCTTGATTGTCTTTACTATTGGTTTAGAGTTTGCAGTTCACATAAAATGACCTGTAAACTTACTTTACTTCTGTCACATATTACACAACATGTGCATTTAAACACCAGAATCTTGCCCACATCTGAGCTAGACTCTTCTTAAGATTTTTTTATTTCCATTACACAGCACAAAATTATTTCCTAAATCTCTGTGGATTTAATCAGTTAGTAACAATTTTTCTCCTGAATTCATTCCTTCTTATTCCCAGGGACTGAGTGTTGTAAAGCTGTTAAATGAGGCAAGCGCAAACTCTTGCAAGTGTGTGAAGCTGTGTATGGAACCTGCCATTCCTTTCTCAGCCTTTCTTTATGCATAATTACTTTAAAGATTGGTTTCCTAGCTTTCTCTAGACTTTTTCCTCAATACCATCATTTGATAGGCTTTTCTTATCTACTTCCTGTTCAACATTTAGAATTTTGGAACAACCTCTTTTTGTATATTCATAGCTATTGTACATTGATCTAAGCCCAGTACTACATCTACTTGACTATTTCCTGTTCTATTCTTAGGTATCTCAACAATTGCTTAAAATGAAATAATACAGTGCAGAACAAAATAGGTGATTCTACATTTTTATAGGAAAATTTACAGATAGTACAGAAAAGTCTCTTACCAAAGCAAAGATGAAATTGGGCTTAGTTAAATTAAGTTAATTAAGTTAAAAAGTGTGCAGCAATTATGGACAAATCTTCATTAGAAGTCTAGATGTTAAACATTTTCAGAATGGCAGAGAAAATTTTTAGTCTGTAACCCATCTTCAAGAAAAACTCATCCAAAACTACGTACTCTAATGTGCTGTGCACTGCTGTAGCCATCATTACATATACAGCGCAGATTTAACAGGCAATCAAGAGAATCAGGTTTTTTTATTTTTCTGTTTGCTTTTTTTCCCCCAAGGTTAACTTTACTGTGAACATTCATATTTGCAGGAACAAAACAATGGAACATTTTGGCCTAAGGAACTTTTATGAACTACGGTAAATGCATGTTGATATATGTGAGCTGTTCTATTACCTGGCTGTGATGATATTTTGTTGTTCATAAAGGAAAGCAAGATATCTTCACTAAATTAGAGCATTCAAATCATTTCCTGTAATTGCCTGTGGCTAGTAATTAAGTAAAGGTTATTCTGTAACAATAATGTAACTATGGTAATATGATAATAAGTATGAATTTAATTTTTTTACAAGTGATCTGTGCCACCAATAATAATTTCACTCTCTTGTGTTAACCACTGTGATTAAGAAATGATTAGAAAATGAATATCTAGAGTATAAAAATCATATAAACAAGTCATTTGTTTGGAACTTTCCATTTCCATTGGATATCATATCAGACCATTTCTGCTAGACAATTTTAAGATGAATAAGATAAATAGCTGTCATGATTTTAGCCATAAAGAAGAATGACCTGTGGTTTTCTTATTATTCCATGTGGCTAGCATGAAATGGATCTAGGAAATATTATACATATTTTCAATGGCTAGGCTTCCTATAATTTTAGATTTCCATTTTTTTTCTAATGGGATTCCCAACAGTGACTAATCTGTGTCAGTGACAAATCTGGTCCTCACAGCTGCTACCTGAGTCCCACAGTGCAGCTACCTGCCAGCATTTCAGAGCCAGTGCCCATCACCCTGAGTTAGTCCTCCCACAACAGAATGTGCTATATTCTGAAGAATTTCTCACTAAATTACTGGCACCAATTTAGTGTCTTACAGTATTTATTGCATGAGGCTGAATATATATTCAATCTTACAGCTTTCTCTACCGTTAAGACAGTCTTCCATCATGTCAAATGATAAATCCTAGAAACACCACATTTTTTTAAGCCACAGAATATGCACCCAAACCATCTTTTATCATTTCTATCATAAGTCACTATTGGCTGCAGGCTGTGTTAGCTCATACAGACTGGAGATCAAAGGGCAGACCACAAGAGAGGTTTACAGCCAGCACTTGCAGGGGCTGAGTGTAACCCAATCTGGAAGCTAAATCTAGCTGCTCCTAATGCAATCTGAATAAAAATGTCCAGTGGGTTAGGGAAGAAAATATGCAATAATTTTATTTTGAAGTGGGACTTTGGTAGTTTATGGATTGTTAATGGGAAAGGTTCATAACAAACTATGGGATACAAGAAATCTGCTTCTAGACTGCAGTAGAAATTCTGTGAATATCTTGGTCCTGCCAGCAGATTTGTCAGGCTATGTAATTTACCTAAAAAAGCAAACTGGAAACCATTGTGCAGCAGGCAAATTATGAATCACAGAATCACAGAATTGTAGGGGTTGGAAGGGACCTCCAGAGATCATCGTGTCCAACCCCCCTGCCAAAGCAGGTTCCCTACAGCAGGTCGCACAGGTAGGCATCCAGGCAGGTCTTGAACATCTCCAGAGAAGGAGACTCCACCACCTCCCTGGGCAGCCTGTTCCAGTGCTCTGTCACCTCACTGTAAAGAAGTTCTTGTGCATGTTTGTGTGGAACTTCCTATGCTGCAGTTTCCAGCCGTTTCCCCTTGTCCTGTCTCCACTCACCACTGAAAAGAGTCTGTCCTCACCATTCTGCCCCCCACACCGTAGATATTTATAGACCTGGATCAGGTCCCCTCTCATTCTTCTTTTCTCGAGGCTGAACAGACCCAGTTCACTCAGCCTTTCTTCATAGGAGAGATGCTCCAGGCCCCTCACCATCTTTGTGGCCCTCCTCTGGACTCTTTCCAAGAGATCCCTGTCTTTTTTGTACTGGGGAGCCCGGAACTGGACACAGTACTCCAGATGAGGCCTTACAAGGGCAGAGTAGAGGGGGAGGATCACCTCCCTCGACTTAGTAATCATTATGGAAACATGGATTGATGACTTCCATGACTGGAGTGCTGCAATGGATGGCTATAAGCTCTTCAGAAGGGACAAGCAAGGAAGGAGGAGTGATGGCATGGCTCTGTGTTAGAGTGTGCTTTGATGCTGTTGAGCTTGGGGCTGGAAATTATAAGTTTGAGTCTGTACGGGTAAGGATCAGGGGGAGGGCCAACAAGGAACATCCTGGTGGGGTCTGTTATAAATTACCCAACCATGATGAAGAGACAGATGAGACATTCTATGAGCAGCTGGCAGAAGCTGCATGATCACCAGGCCTTGTTCTCAAGGGGGACTTTAAATTCCTTGATATGTATTAGATGTTAGGAAATACTTCTCCAAGAGGGTGGTCAGGTGCTGCTGCGGGCTGCCCAGGGAGGTGGTTGATTCATTGTCCCTGAAGTGCTCAAGAAACATTTAGATGTTGTACTGAGAGACATGGTTTAGTGGAAAATATTGGTGATAGATGAACAGTTGGATGAATGATCTTAGAAATCTTTTCCAATCAACTGGTGATTCTATAATTCATTACCCTCCAAATACTTAAACTATGCAGGTGATTTTGAATTAAATATGATACTGTACATCAAAGAAATAAATCTGCCTTTTGAATCACTTCATGTGTTGTTTCCCCTGCATAAAGCTACCTTCCTTTCAGCTGCACATGCAGTGGGCAGAAGTACGAGATCAAGAACATCATACCTCATCTGATTTCTAAACTGTTCTTTGGGTGAGTAGGGATTCAAAGAATTGCATCTGGCAGTGTGCTTTTCCGAAACAACTACAACAACAACAAAAATAACAAACACTCAGGACTGTTTGGACAAGATTAAAACTTAGCAACACCTCAGGAAAAAGAAAAAGAAATCTGTTGCCTGCTTTTCACCAACAACCCTCAGCAAGCAGACTGCTCTTATTCACTAGTAAAATAGGGGTTAAGGGAATAAAAGCCTTCAAGGAGGAATTGTGAGATAGCCATCTATTGCAATAAGGGACATGGCTTTATGTTTATCAAAGTATAGCCAAGCAAAATTAAACCCTAACTGTTAGAAAGATGAATGAATAAATGACAGACCTCCATGCTAGTGATATGTTCCTCTTTCCTTAATCACTGCATAATTTCTAGCTGTTCTCTCAGACTCTCAAGACTTCTTTCACAGGCCACTTGAGTTAAGCAGAGAGACAAAAGCTATCAGAAGATCTACCCAGTGTTCTGTTTAATCTGGTACCAAGACACCAGGTCACTGTCAAGGAAAACCATTAAAAAACAGATGTTCAAATGCTTCTCTTCCTCATGGAACTGCAATTATAGATAAGTAATCTTCACCGTCATTAAATATAGTAATGTGCTTTATTTCCTTAACCTTTCAGCATTTTGTCTTTTGGCTAGCAACTACACCTTTTCCCTCAAATGAGCAAGGCCATCATCAATAAAAAATAATAGAATAGCTAACCACTCACATATAAAATTTGGAAAGGTGAAAGCAGAATGTCACAGTATTAAATTTTTGAGAATGGATCAGTCATTAATATTGTGAGACAACATTTTTGTGACAAAGGTTGTGAACAGCAAGTTCATGTAATTCTCTGTTTTATTACTGGGAAGTGGTTTTTGGTACAACTGCTTTCTGTTGGGATGTTGCCATGGTAATGAGCCCTTTTGCAGGCAATAATGTGGAAATTTATAGTTAAATACAAAGTCCTGTAAATAATGTGCTTCCATGGGAAGAAAGTCTACTTTCTAATATAAACCTTCAAAGTTTCAGCTGAACAAAAATTAGGATTTCTTGTTACAGTAGGAAGATAGCAGGATGAGCATACATATATCTAATACTAAAGCTGTATAGAGCTTTAGTACAATAGTACAATACAGAGGTAACTTGTAAACTTGTACCAGATCTATATAAACAGAGAAGGCTTTCAGCCACTCAATTTATTCTATATTTAAAGCATAACAACACTTCCTCCACCTTTTCTTCTTTTTTTTTTCTTTTTTTTTTTTTTTTTTTTTTTTTTTTTGTCTTCCAGTCCTGTCATTTCTCTTTTGTGAAAATAAAGCTGCACAATAATTTCAATCTTTACATATGGCAAACTGAGGAATATAACTTGGATTGCAAGGAAAATTGCAATTTTCCTTGCAATTTTAAACGCAAGGGAGAAAGCTGACATTTGTAGATCCTTTAACTCTTCATCCTTAAACATCATTCTAATGGCACATTTATATCTAAAATAATAATAACTATTTACTATTTACTATCACGATTTATGTGCCTCCAATAAGAAAATATCTTCCTAAAGTTCTGATTTTGAAAATCTGCTTTTGATTGATATTTTATATGGGACAAATTTAAGTAAAAATTGAGGTTTTTAGTAAATAACAGCAAACGTTTAAGTAAAATATTTACAGTTTTCACTGGATTTACAAACTGCTTAAATAGTAAAAGGCAAAGGATTTGAACTGTCCCATGACTCATACATGAGCTCAACTAGAAAATGACCGTCTGTGTTTAACAGGTTTTAGTGCAAGAATGTTGGCACACTCATCGGAATGTACTTTTTTCCCTTTTGAAAGTATTCGAACTTGGAATTTTTTTGTGGCATTTAAAAACAATAAAAATACCTGTAGCCATAGAGTTATGGAAGTTTATGACTGTAAAAATGGTGAAAGATACCTGAGATGTAATGATGAGAGTGTACCTTCAAATGCTACAGGTTTTAAGATAGATAATTCCCAGTCAATTTTAGAGAATGAATGTCCAGCAGCCTTTTCATGTCTTAATACCTGGAATAAAAAATACATGTCTTTTTCAGTAAGAATGAATTTCTGAGCCTGAAGTCACACAAATAAAACACCATATGATGTACTACAAAGTAAATTTAACCTGAAAAGATTTCTAGCAATAAACTATATGGAGAAACAATTTTTCAGGAATCCTAGAGCTTAAATGAGGTGTGAATCTTTCTAACTTCTTCTAGACCTCTTCGCTCCAGATGCAGTTTGGTTTCTGGGTGTGAAATTCAATTCTGGTAACACCCTAAGGCATCCATTTACACAATTAGAGCCACTCACAGTGATTGAAGTGGTACATAGCCCAGGTACAATAAATTTTAACGGGATTACAACTACCCTGGATACCAGCCGAAGCTGCGAAGTGAAAATGTCTTAGGATATGCAGGTTACAGATGAAAATTATCTTTCATTTAGATACATCATTGTCACCTGCTGTTTGGAAATCACCTGCTAACATATAAGATTTCCTTGTCAAGTTTGAGATGCATTTGTTTTCAAAAGATTAAAAAAAAATTAGCAGAAGTCAAACCACAGAGCACATGTCTTTATTTTTGAGCCCATCATGCCTTTCAGATTTTGTGGTAAGTCTTGTTGCTTCTCTTAGCCACTTTGCAGCTTTTCAGAGGTTCAACTGCTGGTGGAGTCATGTTAAGCTTTTGCAGCTCACCTCTGTAGAGTTTGCAGACATTATTTCAAGGTTTGTTTTTGTGTGTGTGTGTTAGATGTCATGTAGCTTTATTTTAAAAAGTAATTTCATAAAGAAGAAATTTGATACTAAAAAATTGAATACCTGAAACTTTCACTTCAAGTTGAGCCAAAGCCTTTCAGAAAACCGCAAAGAGACTAGCTCACAAACTTCCTTCCTAATGCACATGTGCTTCCTGGTCCTTTCTATCTTTGATCAAAAGCTTTTTTTCTCTTTAAATACATTAAAAATGGATAAAATCTGTTATTACAGAATTTCATCCTAATTCTAGAAATGCTGAAATCTCTTGTGAGATTTCCCACCAGACTCAGTATAAAAGTCTGTGAATAAGGCATTATTTCATTACTCTCTGAAGATCGCTGATAGAAAATGCTGTGTAGAATACTCATTTAGTTTATTAACACTACATTTCTCATGCAGATGACGCTGTTTTAGATGTATATCATTGCATTTGCAAACCATTTTTAGTGTTAACACACCCAGGTTTGAATAAATACTGTATTCTCAGTTCCAATAAACTTTAACAGACTGTTTGTTCAGTTGCTACTGGAAACACTGGACAACATGCAGCAATAAAAATACAAAATATTACTGGGAAATGGCACACAATACATCATTCAGTGTGCAACAGAATAAAAAGCA
Source organism: Lagopus muta (assembly GCF_023343835.1). NCBI lineage: Eukaryota > Metazoa > Chordata > Aves > Galliformes > Phasianidae > Lagopus > Lagopus muta. Next base: position 26,134,627 of record NC_064435.1, read on the forward strand.
GTGATGATTAACTATTATATATGTATACTGTATCTTGCAATTAGAATTCTTTAAGTACTATTTTAATAGAAAGAATTTAAATACATCATTGGGTTTATTAACTTGCTTGCTTTAGTTCAGATGTTCTAATCATTTACAATTATGTCTGGCATGATTAGAACTATCTCTAAGAAATGGTTGAGCAACTTAGTGTAAAATATGATTCACAGCTCTTCAAGACAGATATTTTAACACTGAATATATCAGTAGAATATGCAGAAGAGCTTAGCAGTTTAGAAAATAGGAATTTCACTTCCTCAAAGATGATAACAGCTACCTTTAAGCAAAGTTGTATTCATATTTTTATAGTGTTCTACATTTAAATAATTTCTATAAGTTTCCAGTTAAATGAAATATCAGTCTAACATCTGTTCATCTACATCTCTCTCTAAAGTGCTAGTGACCAAATTTAAAAGATCAAAGAACTTTAAGAAACTGAGAAACAGAAAGTTTTGCTGTCTATGCTATGTTGGAATACACCAAGAAAACCACATCAATCCCCTTTGCAGACACACTGCACCCCTGTAGTCAATTTCCTAACTAAGGAAAATCTTTCAAGGACATACACCATATTTTGAGTCAGCAAATTTGCTATCCCCTTTGTTTGCTACCTTTTGACTCTATCAATGCAAAAAATGACAAGTCTTAAGACCAGCATTACCTTACTGAAAAGGAAAAAAGAAAATTCATAAGTTTATTACAAGATGTCTATTACATTTCTTCTCATTTGTTAGCGTCTGCAGACAATCTTATACAAATTAAGAGTCTATTTTACTTACCTTATATAAACAGAGTACAATTAGTGCAGGCAGAAACAAATCTGTGATGCACAATGAATGCATAAAACTGGAGAAAAATCTATTCATTTTCTTTCCTATCTATATGATTTTATGAAAAGCAAATAAATAAATAAATAATAAAATCTTGCTCTTTTCACCAAATTTATTTAAGGAATACCACTCTACCTCCTTGACGTCTATTAGCAGTAAGAATTCCAGTTGGCAAGCAGTGTACCAAATAGTGTGTCCTCTAATGACAGAAAACCCAAAGGAATTACCAAGAAAGATGCATCTGTCAGATATGCACTATCCTAAAGTGTTTAATGGGCACGGAAACAGACAGTCCCACATTCTGGAGCCTTTCAAGTATGAAATGGCCTTTTTATTTCAATCCTTGTGAATTTAGTTTGTGTTTCAAAAATTACAGAAAAATAATTAAAATTTAAAAGACTTATTCTCTGTGAATTGCTTTTCTGGGTGCACAGTGTATTGTTCCTAGTAATTAAAACTAAAGTAGTTTTCTGTTTGGAAACTATACAGAAAGGATCTGAAAATACTTTGTGTCATTTACAGCAAATCAAATTATAAATGCATCAGCAGAAACTAAGTGTTCTAATTTACCCTTATTTCTAGATAGAAAGGACTATAATGTGCTTCATAGCTTGCATGTCATACTGTTTAAACATGAATAGGTAATCTCTGAAGCTGGGGTAAGAGTGCAGAAACTATCCAGCTATCACTGATTTTCAAATGGGAACTGGGAACTAATTGTACGTCTATGCATCTCTTTCTGAATACTGCTTACTGACCTGTAGGGGTAGAAGGGACCTTTAGATATCATTTAGTCCAATCCCTCTGTCAAAGCAGGCTTCCTAGACCAGGTTGCCCAGGCAGGTCTTCAGCGTCTCCATAGAAGGACACTCCATAGCCTCTCTGGGCAGCCTGTACAAGTACTCCATCAACCTTATTGTGAAGTTCTTACACACATTTGTGTGGAACTTTCTATGCTTCATTTTGTGTCCATTTTTCTACATTTAAGTTGTAGATTTTGCATTAAGGTATTCATTCAATTTACATTAGCCAGTTAAATGCAAACACAGAGTCTAAAACTCTATCAGTATGCGTCTCTGCCACTGATAAATTGTGCTCCAATCAGTGTTAATGACATTAGAAAGGAAAAAAAAAAAACAAAAAACAGTGAGTTTGAATTTTTACTGATGAAAACCAGATCATTACTGAAGGATAGATATTACTGGTGGAACCATGTTGCACTGGAGAGGAATTACAAGGAATATGTTTGGACTTCCATACTTCCTTTCCCAGCTGTCCACTGAGTGAGGTTATTTCTTTCCCTTTTCCTCTCTCTCTCTGTCATTCTCTCTCTTTTTATTTAATATATTCTAGGAAATGATTTTCAGTGTTTGAGTCAATGTATGAAATCAACTATATACCCCACTGTCAAGGCTTTGTAAATGTGAACTTATTTCATCATCCTTTGTTCCAGGCTGAGTAACAGACATTGAGTGAATGAACTGGAATGCTTCCAAATGAAACTAAACTGGAATGCACCTAATACATTCTAAATTAGTGTTTAATCCAGAGAACCAGACTAGAGATATCTGTCTATCTATCTGCCCACCTACCTATTTATTAAAATAATTAAAACATGCATTTTGAAATGGAGATAGGGGAGTAGCAGGTCCTCATCAACAGTTCTTTCACTTTGCTTGCCAATGTAAGTGTACCAGTGAAACAAATTGTCAGTTGTAATAGAAAAAGATTACCTTACCAGAATGCAAAGGAAGACAGGACCACACAAGGCCTTCAGCTGAGATTTCCATAACTTAGTCAGTCTTAAACAAAAGGGGACTGAAGAACTGTCTCCTACTGGTTTGTCAGTAGAAGCTGAGTTAGAACCAGCTGCATAGTAACAAACTGTCAAGAACAGATGGTATTCACTCAAGAGCTCTAAAAGAAATCAGAAGTGAAATCTCTGAAGTTCTGTGTTCATTGTATAGCTTATTACTTAAGTCAGCCTCCTTAGTGGGAAGTAGCATATGCTTCACTGTTCAATAAAATTCTCCTTGGAAACATACAAAGTAAGACAGCCCCAAAAAGCTGACTTTTACACCAAAGAGTTAAGTTGAAAGATAATAAAGAATAGAACAAGGATATATATAAATATATATATGCAAGGCAAATGGGGTGCACTTTACTTACGGAAAGTGCAAATTTATCACATAATTTATTACACAAAGAGCAAAGATTTTGTGATTAACAAACTCTATTTAGATTTCCAATTTTTAACAAGTTTTTATATTAAAGACTCTTAAGGAAATTAAACAATTGTGAGATTAGAAGAAAGTCCTTTTGAATCCATAACTGTTAAAAAACAAAGGAAGTTGCTAGTTATAATTTAGAACCAGAAAAAGTGTTACCCAGGATCTGTGCTGTGCCGTGTACAAGTGATCTTGGAGAAGGGGTCAAAACAGTGGCAACAAAGTTTGCTAGTGATGTAAAAGTGCCCAGAATAGTTTAGCTGATACCTTTCAATAGAATATATTCATAAAACCAAACAAAGAAAAACAAACAAACAAAAAAACCTACTAACCTTGGACTATTCTAATCCAGTAGTATTGAATAAATTAACCACTCTAACTCTCAGAATCTTAAAAGCTTCATTGCTGGACACATTCTGAGGACTACTTGTTGGAAACACAACTGCTGATGATAACACTTCATTAAAATGAACAGAAACATAAAAAGTGAAAGAAAATATATGTTCTGTACAAGCTACAGGTGAATATTAAGTATTGTCTAAAATAAATAAGGTAAGAATTGTTTGAAGAAATATTGAAAATAAAGTAGAGAACACATCAATGTCACTGTATGAATGCATAATGTAGACTCAAAGTAATGCATAGCTTTAATAAAAATTAAAATGTATAAGATACAGAGAAAACAGACAAAACAAATAGACGTATGGCAAGGCTAGTTTTTTAATCTGTACAAAAATGCATCTGTTCATATAATAAATAAATTGCATAGTGAAACAATTTGAGAACGCTTAACTATTGCTCATTAGTCAGTACATTGTGCAAAAGCAGAATGAAAATGAAAGGTTTGTTTTAACAATATGCAATTAAGTTGTGGAATTCAGCAATATAGAAAAAAGTGAAGAGCAAAAATATGGACGAGTTCCAAAAGTAAATAGATTAAGTAATGTGGGCCATTATACTTGAAGACCTAGGAATATTCTTGGTCTAACTGGAAATTTTTCTAGGTTGCTATAACATTGATATAAAGACCAGGAAACAATTATTTACTTATAAAATTATTTACTTATAAAATCATAGAATTATTAGGGTTCGCAAAACCTCCTATGATCATCTAATCCAACTGTCCACCTATCATCAATATTGCTCACTAAATCATGTCCCTAAGTCGCCTACAACATACATCTACCCTTTCTTTAAACACATCCAGGGATAGTGACTCCACCACTTCCCTGAACAACTTGTTCCACTCTTTCTGAGAAGAAATTCTTCCTAATATCCAACCTCAGTCTTCTCTGGCACAATTTGAAGCCATGCCTTATTGTCCTATCACTAGTTAATTGAAGAAGAGTTTGACCCTCACCTTGCCACAAACTGCTTTCAGATAGTTGTAGAGAACAATAATGGCTACCCTGAGCCACCTCTTCTCTTTAAGTTTTACTTAGCTTTATATGATAGTGTGATGTAACATAATTTTACAGATGTTGTTTTTTAAATGATAAGTAGTAATAACAAATAGTTATTTTCTACAGCTTTAATTATCTGTGACCTCAGAATAAAATACTTCAAAGGGGAGAACAGTCATTGGATTATAGACATCTTGAAAATGTAATATATGATACTGGAGCCCCATGGTTATTAATAATATACCAATGGTTAATGATTGGTCATCAAAGGAATGCGGTCTTGAAAAAATATGAAATTATGAAAACATAAAACTAGTTTTAGAAGCAACAAAAAAAAAATCAAAGACATGCACAAAACATACCACATAAATTAACGAAAATATTGCATGCCAGTTAAGAAAGGTAAAGATGGAGAATGAGTTGATTAGACATGAATATGACTCCAAGTAGTCCTTGTGTGAGAAACCATGAAAATCACCATCACATTATTCCAAGAAAAGGCCTGGGGTTGCCAATAATTAATCCATACACCGTGACTCCCCTGCCTAACCAAAGATATCAATCTTGTGAAAGTGAATATAACACTAGAGAGAGGCAGAGATGCTAGTAAGCTTGTTGATATATCATTTTAATTGCATATGAACTGGACTGTAAGTTTTGGCATCATTGTGACTATACTAATATTCTTTGAAGAGACTTTAATTAAACTAGCAATAAATGTCTTTTTTTGCATATGAAACTGTTTTTCTTGCTCATAAGAAGATTTTAGTTTAAAAAATTAGTAGGCATTCAAACAGGCTACTTTGTAACTTGTATGCAACCGTCTGATTAAAAACAAAACAAACAAAATAAAACAAAACAAAACATAGAAAGAAAACTCCTGAACAACTGATTGTCAGAATTTTCAAAATATTCAGATGGCATGATTACAACTCTAGGTTTTATTCTGCTAAAATCCAACTGCCCAATATATAAATTGTACAAAGAAATTACTAAATACTTAAGCTGCAGATTCACAACTGAGGTATTGGACAGCAAAGCAAGGCACTAAATATGGAATGCAACTACTGTCTTTTCAGATTTTTCAACAAAAGTTATATTAGATGAGAGAAAAGAAGAAAAATAAAAGGGAGTCCTTTTGTTTTTGTTATACTGCTTATGTTGCCCCAAAAAAACCGTCATTTTCCTACCTTCAGTGATTGTGTATGGCAGTATTATGTATCCTAGCAGTTGTAAAATTACATAGTGATTTGGACAATTCACCTGAAATTGTCCTCTGAGAAACCAATTTCATAAAATATTATTGTATAGTATTTAATATTTTTAAATTTCATAATACCTATGATGTGAATGAATTAAACAATATATAAATAGAGTCTTAGTTTTCTATGATTCTGCAGCAGTTGTCAACCTTTGCTCTGTATATTTGAGTCACAGATTTAACCAAGATCAGGACCATTGCTTGCTACATTATCAAAAATCTCTATTTAAAGAAAGTCTGAAAACAGGTCTTGTTCTAACAAGACAAAATTGGAGGCATAGTAAGGCAAAAGCAAATATAATTAAAAGATTACATGACAGCCCATTTACAAAACAGAAACAAATCTAAAGTTTGAGGAATATCTGGAGAAGACATAGTTTCACACTACTTCTACTTTAAGTCTATTCAGACTGGGATTTTTAATTTTCACAGAAAAACTATTTTGCCACTTGGGTACATTTGAAATATGCAATAAAATAAGACAGAATAATTTTAACTCCATTCTTAAATCTGATTGTATTGTACAAAAACTGCTTCTGCTTCTGTGGAGGGCTTACAGCTAGGTTTTAAATGCATATCTGGTGACTGTCCACCACTTTATGGACTACAGTTATTATTAATACATGCTAGTATAATTGTTCAGAAACAGCTGTATTCTGCTCTAAAACGTTTTCACAGATATTACAGCAGTGGAGGTGCTGTTATTTTAAGCCTAAATTGATGAACAAGGAATAATGTACAAAGAAAACCTGATATTCTGTTATACAGTCATGAATAATTATTCTTACACACAGAAGTGTCTAAGTTAAATTTAACAATTTTGGCATATAGAATATATTTTTCTTTTAACTTTTTAAATTGTCTCAGTTGTAACTGCTCTTTTTTAACTTGGATCTTGAGTATAACTATAAAGGAACAGTTTAATGAAACCCATTAGAAACCCTCTTTGCAATACATTTTCCAATACAAATATGTCTGATTTCAAGGTTTTTTTAGGTATAAATGTCAGTTTGGATCTCTGTCTTTCAACCAGTAAAGTTATGTCTATTCATCAGACTTCATATTTCCTGAAAAGTGCAGGCTTTTCACTTATGAAGCAGCTTGTTATCATTCAACTAGTAAGGCTGTTAATACTCTCTGCCTTTCACAAGTCATAGTTACTTGACAAAGTACCTCAATATTAAAGACTAATTCAAATAATTAGACATATGTTAAGACACTTATTTTTTATTATTATGTTCACAAATGAACAGATCGATATCCAAAATCAACTCTCTTCCAAGAATAAAATTGCCTGACACCACGGATCCAGCATAGTCCAAGTCACTAGTCTCTAAAGATCATCTTTATTGAATGAAAAAAAAAAATATTTTCCCATTGAAAATATTTCTAGTTTTACAACCATTTTTCAAAGAGTAATAATAATAATCTTAAAGTCCCATTGAAATGTGTTTGGAAAAACAAAAAATCAACAACTTTTACTTAGCTTGTCAACTTAATCATAACGTATGTTTGTGTTTCCTATTCTCTTTAGTTTCTGTGCTGAAATAAATCCTAAAAGAGCAGTTTCCATATCTTTGGACACAGTTAACAGTGGGGGAAAAAAAAAAAAAAAAACAAAACTAAATTTTATGATCTTTCACTGCACTGGAACTTCCTAAAGGTAAATAATAGGCTATCCAGTTTTTCAAGTCTGTAAAGGAGGAAACTGAGATGGTATTTAATTGCCTAATGTTGCTGAGCAGGGAATCACTGAACTAAATAGCTGAAAACAATAAGGGAGATTTTTCTCCCTAACTAGGCATGTTAGAAGCTTAGAAAGAAGGATGGAGAGATGTGAATATGTGGACATCCTCCATAATATTAAGGATGATTCTGTGGAAAAGAGGCAGATCCCTGGATTCCATTGGAGATGCTGGTACAGTGATCAAAACATGTTAATAAGGCTAAGAAAATCAAAACAAGTAAGAACAATGAAGTACCTTTTATTGATCTGTCTATGTCTGCAAATGTCTTGTACTGGATAAAACGATCAGTGAATGCAAAACCCTTACATGACTTGTGTATTTCTTTAACTAGTGCCTGAAGATGTGAACTTTAACAAAAGCTGAAATTTCTCCAATCGGATTGAAGACAGAGCACTTACCTCAGTGTTTAGACAGCTGAGAAGTAAACGGTTCTGAAATAAAATCTAAGACAGTACAGAGCAGCCAATTGGAAATTTAGTTGAGAAGGAGACTTGTTGCCAGAGCTTAAATAGACAGCAGAAGTCTTTCTGATCACAGTTCATCAAATAACTAATAAGTATGAACCTTGACAAATAAAAGGTTTTCCAGTATTTTCTTGATGCAGAACCAAATTGCATCAGTAACCTTAAAGCCTAAATTCCCTTTGAATCTAATGATATATTGTGTTTAAATACTAATGTTTAACATGGTCTATACAAAGAAATTCCTCCTCAAAACAGACATTCAGAATACTTGATACTACTAGTAGAAATTACAGACAGCTTTCCTCAGACATGCTTGATCCAGTTTGCTTAGTGATAAAATAATTCCATGAAATATTTCATTGTTGGAACTTATTTTTATCAGTTCTTGTTTGTGACTCCATATACATTTGCAAAACAAATAGCTCACATATCACAGGAGAGGTAATTTTCCATTGGAACACTCTTCAAAGTTAAAATGTGAGACTTGCCATGTGTCTCTGGATTTTTATTTACATGTTACATCATGTTACATATTCAGAAGTTCTTTTCAAGGAAATTCTTGAAGCAGTATGAGCTTTCATTCTCTGGTTACATTAATTTTTTTGCTACATTATCAAATTTATTAATTAATTAAATCATCCACACAACACCAGTGTTATCATCTCCATTTTGTCAAAGGTTAAAGGGACATCTTTTAGTGGTAGCCATGTACATCAGAGCACAGCTGTTTCGTGGACTGTATTATGCTTCCTGAGTGTGCATGCTAGCTAAAGGTTATTTTTAGAGGGTCACTTTGTCCCTAAGGCTGATTATTGGTACTGCTATGCTCAGTAGATTTGGGACCCTAGAGAAGAACTGCAAGTGGTAGCAATGAAGAAGTAACTGTATGTCCTCTATGATGTTTTCTTTCTTCTCTGCTCCTCAACTTGCAACATAAGGAGTTACAACTCTGTTCTTTGCTTAGCCTTCATATAATAAAATGGATAGGAGAGTCACATGACTCTCCAGACCAGAACTTTGGGGTTTCTTGCCACTGGAACTGACTTAGTATGTGAGGAATTGACTTCGATGCAATGATAATGCAGCACAAAAGGAAATAGTAATATGAGTTCCTGGAAAAGTAGGTGCTATGGACTTAAATTTCATTCACAGATAAAACTGATGAACGTAAAGCATTTTGGGGATCTCTGAAATCCTTATCTTTTCCACATACAAATAATACTTTTCCTTGCATGATAAACCAGAAGAGCATTGTGTAGAATTGTGCAAACCTTCCTCTGGTTTATGAGAAATTAAAAAATAGCTGAGGCATTCAAAGAAACGAACTGGAGCTTAAGTTGGAAAAGACCTTTATGATTCATCCTGTCAAAAGACATCTTAAAGCACATCTCTGAAGTTAGATCATGTTCTTCAATACCTTTCTGAGCAGATTAGTGAATGCCTAATAGAGTGTAGAACTCATTCTAATACGTGGATCCCTGTGGAAATTTTTTTTTTAAATCTAATTAAAATTTATATTTCTGATATTGAATTGCCTGTTATCCTGTTATTATGTACTTCTAACAACAATCTGATCCCAACTGATATACCACATTGCTAAGGGCAGCAATTAGATTCCTTGTTTAACCTTATCTCCAGGCCTAAAAATCTGGCTTTCTCAGCTTCTCCTACTATTGCATTGTGCTCCACTTCTCTCTTATTTCCATGGTTGCTCCTTGTTTTCAGCATGTTCTCTCTCTCGGGAAGACAAATTATGGATGCAATATTCCAGAGGTGATAGCATTCTTTTTTTCTGGACTCCAAAAAGTCAAATCTTATTTACAGATGACCCAGTGCCCCCAGTACTATTTTCTGATATTTAATTATTAAAGGATTTTCAGCTCTTCTGTTTAGCCAAGATAGAATAGTTAGCAAAACTGAGCCTTGCCCCTAACATTTTTTGAGCTCAATATTACACTCTAAGTAATTTTGCAGATGACAACAAGTTGGGAGGAAGTGTCTCCCTGGGGATAGGAAAATCCTACACAGGGATTTGGATAGGCTGGATATCTGGTCTGAGGCCAATGGGATGAAGTTCAACAAGACCAAGTGCTGCATCCTATACTTAGATCACAACAACGCTATGTCTAGAGGACTGTACACAGGAAAAGGATCTGGGGATTTAGATTGATGCTTGCCTAAATACGAGTTACCAGTGTGCCAAAGTGGCCAAGCAGGCCAATGGCATCCTGGCTTATATCAGAAATAATGTTGTCAGTAGGAGCAGAGTAGTGATCATTCCCATGTACTCAACTCTGGTGAGGCCACACCTCAAGTACTGTGTTCAGTTTTCAACCCCTCAGTACAAGAAAGACATCAAGGCCCTGGAGCATGTCCAGAGAAGGGCAATGAAGCTGTGAGGGGTCTGGAAAACAGGTTTTATGGGGAAGCAACTGAGGGAACTGGGATTTAGTCCAAAGGAAAGACCCAGGAATTACATTATTGCTCTCTACAACTACCTGAGGTTGTGGTAAAGTGGAGGTCAAACTCTTCTGTGTAACTAGCAATAGGAGAAGAGAGAATGGCCTGAAGTTGAGCCAGTGGAGGTTCAGATTGGATATTAGGAAAAAAATTCTTCTCCAAAAGAGGGTTTAGGCACTGGAACAGGCTGCCAGTATGGTGGTTGGAATCACTGTCCCTGGAGATGTCCAAGAATCATGTAGATCCAGTACTTAGAGATGTGGTTTTGTGGATAATATTGGTGGGAGGTGGACAGTTGGAGTAGGTGATCTTGGAGCTCTTTTCCAGTCTTAATGATGGCATGTTGCTATGCCAAAGTAAAATATGGATATAATTGTGACTGCATCATAGGATGAGGAAATGCCCACTTCACCATTTGTAGAGTACCCAGTTAGGACAGTACAAATCCCAGATGTCTCTATCACTCTCAATCTCATTCTACAACAAAATACATACATGCATATGTGTGTGTGTATATATATGACAAAAATACAAGAAAAAATGTTGGCAAATGTGAAGTGGAAATACTTGAAGTGGTTCTATAAAAATAGAAATCAACCGAGGGCAGAAATAAAGCTTTGAAAAAGCATTATTATGTGGGTATTTTTAATGATCCAAATACTGGTGTGTGAGAAGTCTGCATAATGAAGATTAAAATATGAATGTTTTTGGCTGGAAAAGGAAATTGCATTTCAGGTTCATGTGTATATCATTTGATAGAACTAGAATTTTAAAGTAGAGAAGAGTTGGAAAATGCCTATTATGCATCAAAATTATATGAAAACTGGAATGACATCACTTGGCTGTCTATAACACAGTAGTGATGAGCCAAATATAAAAAAAAAAAAGAGAGAGAGAGAGAGAGGAGAGAGAGAGAGAGATTTTAAATTTAGTGGCTGTTTTATAAGGAATAGTATGTGTTCAATACAAAGAAATTTCTACGTGCCTCTATAAGTATTGAAAAGTCATTTTCAATATTACATTATATCATATGGCATACAGTCTACAACATACATAATTAATTCTCTGTTCTTTTCCTTATCATTCTTCATCTAGTGGACAGAAGATAGTATGTATCACATCACACAGAATGACAGAGGTTGGAAGGGAACTCTGGAGATCTTCAACCCCCCTGACAAATCCAAGGCTGCCCTCAACCTTCACATCCCCAACCAGTGCTTCTTTGCAACAACTGATAACAGTCCAACAAGCATTTGGCATTTATTTTTACAGGCATTGCAGGTTGTCAATACAGTTTCTCCTTGCAGATCTTGCTCATGGGTTTCCATAATTGTAACAGCTTTATATCTGTCTTTGGTTGTGAAGCTGGATGATGGAGATTGGAGTCCTGCTTTTGTTGGTCATCAGAGACCAAAAAGCCTCATTTTCAGTGATGTCTACTACTGGAACATGATTGTTAAACAACCCGTGTCTCTCTTGGTGTCTCTAATATTACACGGCTTTTTAATTGCTTCCTGCAACTCAACTACTTACTTTAAAGGATTGTTCACCTATGCACATCTCATGCAAGTGTTTACCTTATCACTAGGAGAAAGTTCAAGACACTCAGTGCAACTGACCACCTTCACTGAGTCTCTTTTCTTACCAGTTCTATATGGGTGGATTTGTCAGATACCTCTGGGGATTTCCCTGAAGGAGCGCCAGTTTTAATTGTCAGGCAAATGACCACCACCATTCTGGATGAGATGAAGAGCACTTCTCCCTAGCTGTGAATCTGCAATCAAGTTACAGCAACCTGCCTTTGCAAACAGCAGTGACAGTGCTGCTCACAGAAGTGAGAAAGCAGGCTCCCCTCTCCGTACATCCTCCCGCAGAAACTGCCATACAGGCTCTATGCCATGTCCTATTGGCGTGCCATATCCTGTGTGCCTGTCCTGGTCATTCATGATCTCTTGGGCTGCCTTTTAATGTGTGTGGGTCCTAACATTATTCAGTGTTTGAAATATTCGTTGCATTGAAGGCTTTTGTGGATGCTTTGTACAATTTAGAATAAGGCCTGAAGACCCATCTACAGAATGCAAAGAAATGAAATTTTCTGAAATTCTCTTTGGAATTATTTTGGTGTGTTTGTACAAAAGGAAAAGGCAGAACAAAATCCAGACGAAACCTTTTGGGTTTCACTTATTTCTGCATTTGACATATCATTCTTAGTGCCACTGTGCCACTGAAAATATCTGGAGTACAAGTAATCCTGAGTATCATGAGGCTTAACTTTAAAAAAATTCTCTGAGACATAAGTTTTCTAGTTTCTTCCTATTTCTCACAGAAAGGGATAGGTAACACTTTAATCTTAGAGATAAACTCTAACACTTCTGTTCTTGGTCAGCAAACAAGCACTGCTGTCAAGTGTCCTTTGCCTCGAGGACAAGAACATGTGAGAGCAATTGGGTAGTGCTCTATCTCAGAGGCTCATATATAGAATTCTTCTCAGTGTGTTACAAAGGTTCCTAGTCTAATCACAGCGTGCCCATTTTAGATGATGCCCAAGATCAGTATTAGTTATTTTCCATACTAGTTATTTTCAGGTTGAAATTTTTCCTTGTTCTGTATCTCAATGACTAATGAGAATTTACAGAATTGTTATTATATCTATGGGTACAGAGGGAAGAAACTTATCCTCTGTGTCTTAATCATTCTGTCTGAAACCAGTATTCACAACGGTATATAACTCCTCTGTTTTCTCTTGTGCATGTGAACAAAAGAAAAAAAAAAAATTAACTGGAACCCGACCTTGTATATATCAACAAAAGCTCACTAGGATTAACTACTCTTGATTGCTGAAACATGATGTGACCTGCTCACATTGTAAATCACTCTTTCATATTGCATCAGATAATATAAGAGTATTTTTACAACGTGGTTTGAAATTAAGACAGAAAGTTCTTTCTATCAGTGCTTTGCATTCTATGTTTTGGATTCATTAACTTTAAGGCAATCTTTTGATATCTAAAGAATAGAAGAGTGAAGTTGTAGAATGGCAGCCCATCTATCAGATTGCAAAAGGAAGAAAAATTGCATCTATTTAAAGGTAAAGATGAGAAAAAAGAATTTCACTTACAGCAGAAAAGTTAAGATGAAATAAGACTTATTTCCTTACAGAAAAACGAAAGAAATTAAACAAATAAATCAATTAATATGTGTGCAAAACAGCCACGCTTCTGTAGGAATTATGTACTTAGCCACAGATATAATCCTATTTTTAAAATCAATGCATGATATTGAAACTACAAGAAATAAAGTCCAGATCAAATATCCAGTGGGATCCATGGGAATACTTCCACTGGCATTACATGCTCCAGAGTAAAATTCTTCTTGATCTGGGCAGGGAATTATATTAACATACTCCAAAGAATCGGAGCTGTGTATAGTAGACTTTCAGCAAGTATATTCTAGCTAGATAGAAATATTCCAGATGTTATCATTTCTGCTGTTTTGTCTGGTTTAAAAATATTTTTCAGGCATAGCCATTCTGGTAATTACATTGGGCTAGTCTGATTTCTAATGTAATTTGTATCAGCATTGAAACTACTATGAAACTTACCTGCTTGTCTAACATACAGCAGCTAATTCTGTCCTCAAGTGAACATCAGGCTGTGGTTGAAATAAGCCCACAAACCCTCTCGACTGCGCACACTTCACAAGCTATGTGTTTCCAGGGTCTTTATCACCTGAGACTACTGCCTGCCATGAAAGAACTCCCAGGGACCTGGCTGTTGGCTCCCTTTCCATTTGGCTCTGCCAAGTTTCCAAAAAAAGGAATTAGTAATACCTTCACATTCAAGATCCAGAGTTCTGCTCTAGTGAAAACCAAAGATAGGACAGAATAAGTCTATATCTTCTAGCCTTCGCGTTTGGATTCCCTAATTGTAGTTTATTCCTACAAAGGGGCAGCACTGAGTTCTGTTTTCTAGTGACAGTCACAGGACCCGAGGCATGGAGCTGCGTTAGGGAAGGTTCAGGTTGGCTGTCAGGAAAAGTTTCATCACCAGAGAGTGACTGAGCACTGGAACAGGCTCCCCAGGGTAGTGGTCATGGTCCCAATCTGCCAGAGCTCAAGAAACATGCTATTAGACATATGACTTTAGTTTTGGGTGGTCCCATGTGGAGCCAGAAGTTGAATTCACGGATATTTGTGGGTTCATTCCAATTCAGGATATTCTATGGTTCTATCATTCTATGATTCTTTTTATTTTAGAAGAGGATCCTTTCCTTAGCTTAGAATAAGAGCAGTGAAATCTTAAATACATTAGACTATTCTATAAGTCTAAAATCTCTGTTTTATAAATAGGAAAAAAGCACGAGTGAAAAGCTAAGTCAAGAGTTTACAAGCTACACTTACTGGATGCGAAAACAAACATATTTTTAGTTAATGTAGTTTACCATATATCATGCTCCATTATAACACAAGTTAACTGTCAAATTCTTGCAGTCTTGGATTTAGGAGTACAAAATTTATGGTACTATTTCTTACAATCCAAATGTTTACAGAGTTGTTTTGTTTTGTTGTGTTTCCTGACATTCAAAATGTTCTTGAAATAACCACCTTTCCTTTCCACCTAAGGAATGTGAGGCATTTCAAATTAAAAACATCTCAGAAAATTTCAACATGACAAATTTATAATCAACTAAGCAATTTTCAGAACCTGTGACACTTAAAAGTACTCAGAACATAACCTAAGAAAATTTAATGAGCATCATTAGAGCAGACACTTAGTCTAGTTCATGCACTGCGCTCCGGGAACTGTTGAATGAGGAGTTTATGATCCTTATTAGACTTAAGCACATTTTTCTTCTTATGATTTCCATAACTTCAGGAATGGTTTTTAACCTAGCTCAATATGTCTACAGTTTACCTTGCAAAAAGTGAAAAGTGCTTTTGGTCTCAGTTCTTTTCCTCTTACTTTTTATAAATTTTATATCCTGATTGGTATCTAGCTCTCAAGGAGACTGCTTACTTCAAGCAATCTGAGAGATTTGATGGAACTGCATAACTATCAGTACTTTTTCAGCAATAAACATATCCCATATACTATAAATATTTTATAAATACATACCACATTATTACCAGAATATATTTCATCTTAAATTGTACTCATTACTGAAGTAATGATGTGTTCTTGCACACATGCTTTAGCTTTGATGGCTCCTTTTATGCTTAGTCCACTAAAAATCAATTATTTCATTCAAAACTGTATAATATGTTATCTTTTCAATTGGATTACAGTTTCAACAACTTAAACAGGTAATTTTCGGATTAGAAAAAGGTTCTTATATCTCATATACAATATACAATAATTATCTAGAATGATGCAAAAAAACGAGATGTACCAAAAGAAAAAAAAAAGTCCTTGACTGGCTGTGTGCAACCCCTCATTTGATAAAAGATATAAATCCAAGTTAACTTTCTGCTATATTCAAAAGGCCATTATGTAGCTACCCCAGTGAAATGCAGAAAGAGTGAGGTCATCATAACTCCAAAAAGGAATAAAGCCTGAGGATCCCAAAGAAACAAAGTTCTGTATTACTCAGAAGTTATCAGAGTAACACTTATAGATTTCCAGGTGCACCTGAGGCCCATGCACTCTAAAGGACTCCGCACTCATTTCAGTTCTTAAAATCATCTCAGTTCTTCAGATTATCTCAGTGGTGTACAGATGTTTATTTGTGCCTGGGGGAACTGCAACGACTGGTCAGCCCATGTGAATCCACTTGTTAAAAATAAAATAAAAAACAAAAAAAAAAAAGATGATAACTGATTTATAATTTAATTCTACTTAATGAGTTTTATGTTGCCTACAAAGTGCTGACAAAAAGTGAGGCCACCGTCCTACAACTCATCTGTCCTTCATCTCTGATCCACAGGTCTCAAGAACACAAGTTTGAACAGTGAACATACATAGAATCTGTATTTCTATGTACATACCTCAGATGTGTTTTCTAGTAGGAAACATAACATGGAATTGAAGAGCTGAAGGATAGGGACTGCTTGTACAGATGTATGTATAGATGTTACAATTGCAGTACAGATAATGTGTTTTTGAACTGGATCTAGCCACTAGCTGTCCTCTGGCTTCTCTATCTGGCAGGATTCAAAGGCTTAAGTTCATTTGTGTGCAAATACTTGAAATACACATGGAGCCACTCCAGGTCTTCCAAAGCCTTAATAGACCCCTGCCAGATCTTCTTTCTCAAAAACCTATGCATGTTCAGCCAACATCACAGTGACTGTACTAATGAGCCCTACCAAAGCCAAGTGACCTGGAGTGTCTCTGCAGCTCTGTTGCCCACGTAGTGGTTACTGGAGTGCTATCCTCTCTAAAACAGTTGTGACTCTCACTATCTCTTTTACCAAAAAGGGTTTAGTTTGCTAACAATGCCTCACTCATATAAGAACTGGCACAAAGGGTGGCAGTTAAGTACAAGAGTTATAAACTTATTTTTGTATCTCTTTCTTATGTGAAAAAGCACAAGATTAAATCAAAGACAAATATGCAAATGTTGGAGATAACCAGCCCTTTACAATCAGCCAGAATATTCTAAAGCCCATTTCCTCCTACAGTACAAGTGATCAGATATGGAATTTGTGGGGGAGAAGGGTGGCAGAGAGGAAATGCTCAGTCTCCTCTGGGATTTTAATTTGATAATTTTAAGAGAAGAGAGTTGAGATTGATTGATTATATTGTATGTGTACAGTGCTGGTCAAAGTCACCAGTATATTAACATTAAAATGAGAAGTATGTATTTTATATCAAGTTGATAAAATCTTTAAAAACCACCCTGTTATAGAAAATACATTACAAGGAAAAGATTACACTTTAAAGTATGTCTGCCAATCAAAAAATAAAGGTTTTGTAAAATGCAGTAATTTTTCACATTTCCTATTTATACAAAAAATAGTCATTAAGGTAAGCAGGTGGCAATGTATTTAGAGACCAATTTGATTTCCATAAAGCATAAAAATAATATAAATTGAATCTGGGAGGGACTTTAGAAATTTTCTGCTAAAATTACAATAAGAGACTGAGTTTTCTCAAGGCTTCTGTTCCAGTATAGACCCACTGAACAAATGGCAGGTCCTTAGAATTGTTCAGTTTCCAAATTTTCTACAGTTCAGTAGCCAAGACAGTGAGCTCTTCAGAGAATGTAACTATTTACCTGGTTATGGGAATCATGGGAATAGAAAGTACTAAAAACTCTTCACTGAGTGTACTGAATACTTCAATCTTATTACTAGTGCTTTTATTAGGATCAAGACTTTGAACTCTGCTTTGAAGTGACTGGGAAGCCAAGAGAATCACAAAGTAAATCTTCACATCAGTCTTCATTGCTAATGAGGTATGTTCTGTATTCTCCAACAATTGAAGATTTTTTTGTAGCTTTGCATACAAATCGAGACAGATTAAGTTAAAGAAGTGCAGGCTAAAACTGAGGAGCACAAAAGACCAAAAAAAAAAAAATAATAATAATAATAAAAAAAATCAGCTACTTAAGACATGGCAAAAGGTCACACGCTTGCTGAAAATAGCTGTCTCCAATACAGTGTTCATATTGAATTCCTTGCCAGCTTTCACAAAACAAAACACAGTACATTGATTTGAAAAATCAGTCATACTCAGAGAAATCCATATGAACAGTTTTCGTGATACTCCAAATAAGGTTCCTGAAATAAATTCTCCTTTTGCTTATTCTAGGGAGGTATGTGAAGTAATATTAAATCTTAGAGTCTATGCTTCAGCAATGGGAGGAGATACTCTATTTTCTTCTAAACCTATGTTGACCCTGCACCCTTGTCTTGCTCCAATTTGTAGGAGGGAGAGAAGGTTCTTTTAATACTTGCATACACAGCGTGAGATTAAGAAACAACGGTTTAAATGTTGGTCTGACCACTTTATTATGGATCTTAATCAGGGAAATGGGGAAGGGGAGGACGGACACTATTATGAATTAGGGTAATGGGGAAGGAGGGGGATAGAAAAGATAGGAAAGAAGAAGCAAGGAGACTTTATAGGCAGCAAGAGGGAGATAGTCACCACCATGGATCCAGGGTGGTTCATAGTTCAATCATTGATCTTCAGTAGTGGTGGGTCATTGGGCAGAGTTGTTCTGTTGACGATAATGATGCCAACGGCAATGACGACCATGGCGATGATGGCCCTTTTTCAATGCTTTCAAAGTGGTTGAGTCAGCTGTCTTTGCAGTGACAGTTCAAATCCAAAGTGGTTGAGTCAGCTCTCCTTGGAGTGACAGCTTCTGGTTCTGGGATCTCAGCAGAAACTCCTTTGTTCCCACCTTCCAGGCCTTGCCAGCAGATAAGAGCAGGGATGTCAATCTGCATCCTGTCTTTCACAGGACATGATGGTATCATTCCCCATTTTTCCCATAACAAGCTGGAGCTATTTAGTCACAGGCCAGATCTTCCACCAGTGAACACTCCTGAGCACTCTCTTCTAGAGGCAAGCAGCTCAGGAGGAAGGGGCTTTCAAATGTTCTGAAAGTGATGTCGATTTTCACACGGTAGCACCCATCACTTGCCTCCTCAATAAATCAATCAGAGTCTTATCACAAGAAATAATTCAGGAAGCAAGCTTTGAGCGAAAAAAACAAAGGATTCTCACAGTCCTAGCTAACTAGCAGTGGTAATTCATAATTTGTTTTCATGACCAATTAAGTTGCTTCAGAATTTTTAACGTAGCTCAGTGTAGAAACATATTGAGAAGGGAGAAAAAAAAAATTCCTAACATATGACTAGACCTAATACTGAATAAGACTATTATTAAATTAGAACAAACAAACAAAAAGTTTGAATATTTTATGCAAGAGTTGTAGCAGAAAAAAACACAATTTATGAATGATGGAAGGTAAAACAAACAACACTAGTTTTAATTGCTTCCATGGAAAAGTGCTTTGAGGTCTCAAAGAAGCAGTGGTGATATTGCTGGTATTACCAAACCACATCATCATCATGAGAAAATTGATGAAGTACTGCTTATCTTTAGCTGTGTGCCAAATAATATATTCTTCCAGGAGGAGATGTGCAAAATATATGTGCAAATTTAGTAATTTTAGAATTACAGTAATTAATTTAAACAATTTCAGTTTACTTAGAAATTTATAGACATTTTTATTTTCATTTACAACTTTTACCGTAGAGATTTTTAAGATATATGTATACTTTCACTGTTTATTTCAAGTGAAAAAATACTGTTTTCTAGATCCATGCTGTATATACATTAGATATATTTTAAGAGATGCATGTGTACATGTGAGATATGTTCCTCTGGATAAGTTTTAGAATCTAGTTTATATGATAACCAAACAAGGTATGTCAGAGCTACTGAATGAGAGTGCATTTGTCATAGGGGAACAACTTGCCATAAACAGAGCTCTTTTAGCCAACTTTGTTTGCTTAGTGGTATCAGGTAACACTAATACTAATGAAGCTCTAATTTAACCTGGGTAACCTTGTCACAACTATCTCAAGGATAATGGTTTCAGTAGGAAAAAGCAAGCATATTTACTACAAGATAATATTTTATATAATTTTTCATACCAAAATAGAAAATTAAATCCAATGAAAAAAAGTATAAAAAGTAAACATAAATAAATGAAACTGAGCCAATGAAGTAAACATATAATTAATGCAATCTGTTAATTCTGTGGTAAAAGGCAGTCATAAAACTGAGAGGGTTCACTGTTGAGCATCATTTTACGTTATCCAGAAGTTCAGTTCCAGCGAAGATCTACTCCTGAGGCTGCTACATGACAGTGATATTTTAAATTTATTGGAAAATCATTTGGGCAGATTATGAGAATTTAAAATAATCTGACCAAATATTTTCCATCAGTGAATACTACGTATAGCAGATAAAAGTGCTACTATGGACTAACACCAGAAAATGAATCCTTCCAATGGCAAAGAAGAGATAAATGCTAATTTGAATGAAGTACCATTAAATTATCTTTCAAAAGAAACTACAGTTTCCCTTTAATATTTTCAGCTAAGTTTTTGTCACAGATAAATCACATCTTATGGTTAGCACTCAACCAGTAAAATGCTACTGTCTGGCACTAGTTCCACTTACTTTTGTAACTGGTCTTTATCTCAAGGCAGTAAAGAGCTGCATGTAATATTCTGCTGCTTATGGCTACAAAACCATGCTGAAATTATAAATGTGTATACACTTAAATTACTATTCATCAAAATGTCTCTGCTATTAAATGTGTCTGGGAAAGTCACATTTCCATTATACACATATGCTCACTTACGGTCATTTAATTGTAAGGACTGTTGGGTCCACTGTGAAGATAATAGCATTCCAAGAGCATCTATCCAAGGGAAAGCCTAAAAAGTGAACATAGGCTCAGCAGAAACTGCACTGAGTATGGCTGACAAAATAAAAAAGATATTTAAATTGAGCCAAAGCATTTTAACATTACTGGCTTCAGTCTAGGCTGCAGGGGATTTTGAAAAGTTGCTCCTCACAAGCAGCTTGCTTCTGCACCTGTCAAAGTATTTGCAGCCTCATTTTGTCTGTATAATCACTGGGTAAATATGTTGTAACTGAAAAAAAAGTCTTGTTAGAAATTATCCTACAAGAATTGCTCGATGACCTAGTAAATCCAGCAGTTCCTGTTTGATACAATTCTTAGAGTAATAGATATTTACATTTTTAGGAATTCACTGGATATACATTTAAGTTTTCATGATATATGGCATGATATTTTACCTAAGCCTTCAA
The DNA here is from genome assembly GCF_023343835.1 of Lagopus muta. Lineage (NCBI taxonomy): Eukaryota > Metazoa > Chordata > Aves > Galliformes > Phasianidae > Lagopus > Lagopus muta. The sequence goes on from NC_064435.1 coordinate 26,155,859, forward strand.
AGTATCTGGATTAAAAAACTTCCAGACATGTATAAATAATGTAAAATTTTAAAAAATTATTTAAGTAATATTGTTCACAACAGATTCTTCTGAGACAAATACCTATGAAATTTATGTTATAAAAGTATTTTAATAATACTTAAAACTGAATTTCTTTTTTTCATGTTTGTCTCTAACTCCAGTCACCTGTGGAAGAGCTATAAAAGAATGATTTGTTATTAATTCAGGATTACCTTAGAAAACAGTTCATCTCTATATTTATTCCTACTCTTCTGTGGTTGACTTACTATCAATATTAAGGATACCGTCTGCTTTGTAAGTTAATAAATATCCATAGAGTAGCCACAGATAAACTGAGTTTGTAAATGACCTCAGGATTCTCTAACTCTACAACTCACTCAAAATAGAGTAATTCAAGTGATCCAACCAAGTGTTTTAGGCTTTGTTGTTTAGTCTAGTCTGGTCTTGCAAATTGCTATGGATGATGATTTCAAAACCTTCCCTGGTGAATATCTCCAATGTTTAATTATGGTTAGAGCATTTTTTCTTATATATAGTACAAATACATCCCATTTCAGTTTGGTTTTGCTCTGATTATCCTGACATCATTCGTCTGAATTTCTTCCTTTTGGTCAACATCCCTTTTCTATCTTAAGAAGACCAAAAGTGGACAGCTTATTTCAGAAGTGCTGAGCAAAGAGGATTTATCACTTCTCACAGTATACTGCTTATAATCCTGTTAATACAGCAGAGGTTTCTCTGCATAGCGCTGGCCCATTTTTATCCTCTCAAGACCTGCATTTACAGAGAGCTCCTTCCCAGTCCATCAGTCCTCAGCCTGAATGGGGCTTAAGTTGTCTTTCTTGGGTACAGGATTACTTTTGTCCCTCTTGAATTGAATTCTACTTTGTTGAGATCCTCTGAATGGTTCTTCAATCCTCAAGTTCATTGGCTACACCCTCCCACTGTGGCCTTCTCTACAGTATGGCAAATGTCTCCAGGAGGTTGTTGATAAAGATGTTAAGCAGGACAAATACCCATGATAATTCTTGACAGGCTTCACTTGTAGCTATCTGGAGGAGAATGAATTACTAACCACTATTCCTTTAAGCCCAGTTTACCCGGTAAGTTTATCATTTGCCTAACTGATTACTTCATAGAATCATAGAATGGTTTGGGTTGGAAGGGATCTTTGAGATAATTTACTTCTAATCTCCTTGCTATAGGCAGAGACCAGGTTGCGCAAAGCCCCATCCAGACTGGCATTGAATTTCAGGGAGGGGACATCCACAACCTCACTGGGCAACCTGTTCCAGTGTCTCACCATCCTGGCAGTAAAGAATTTCTTCCTAATATCTAGTCTAAATCTACCCTCTTCCAGTTTAAAGCCATTTTCCCCTTGTCCTGTTGCTACACACCCATATAAAAAGTCCCTCCCCAGCTTTCCTGTTGGCCCCCTTCAGGTACTGGATGGTCACTATAAGGTCTGCTTAGAGCCTTCTCTTCTTCAGGATGAAGAACCCCAGCTCTCTCAGCCTGTCCTCATAGGGGAGGTGGTCCAGGTTTATAATAGTCTTCAGGGCCTCTTCTAGACAAGCTCCCACATCTTGAAGTCTTTCTTGTGTTGTGGTCACCCTAACCGTACACAGTGCTCCAGGTGGTGTCTCATGAGAGCAGAGTAGAGGGGCAGAGTCATCTCCATCAACCTGCTGGTCATGCTTCTGTTGCTGCAACCCAGGATACGGTTGGCCCTCTGGGCTGCAAGTGCACACAAGTGGCTCTAGTTGGCTCTTTCATCAAACACCCCCAAATTCTTCTCAGGACTGTTCTCAAGCAATTCTCCAGCCAACCTGTATCTGTGCTTGGGATTGCCCTGATTCAGGAACAACAGGAATACAAAGTATGCTGTTGAGGACCATGTCAAAAGTTTTTCTAATGTAAAGACAGACAATAGCCACTCATCTTCCTTAGTCAAAGATCTAAGTTTTTCATCACAGAAGACAAATGAGTTGGTGACATCTGATTTACATAGCCTTTATAAACTCATGCTGGCTAATCCCAGTCACATTTTTCTCCTTTACAGGCCCAGAAATTACTCCCAAAATTTGTTCCGTGACCTTACTAAAGACCATAGTGGGCACACAAACTTCTGGTTGCCTGGGTTACTTCTCCTTCCCTTTTAGAATACAGGAACAAAATTACATTTCTTTTTTTTCACTTAGATGGAGCCCTTGAACCTGCATGAGTAGGTTTCTCTAGGTACATGATTTGTTCCTCTTCCGCTAGTGACAGCTCTCCTATTGAATTCTCTACATAGATACAAAGGTTTAGGAAAACTTACCAGTCATACACACGCAGTTTTTGAACTGAATCTCACTTGAGAGTTTCTCACTTAAGCAACTTTTTTCCTACTATACCTTTTTATTTTTCTTAGTATAAGATAGGCATTCTTGTGCCTGGTGTAGGTTGTCCTTAAAAGACCTGCCAACTCTCCTGAGAATCTATTCTCTTCGGTAATTCTTCCCATGGGACTCCGCTACCAGTTTCCTTAATAAGTCTGTTTGCCAGAAGTCTACAGTCAGTACTCTGCTTATTTCCTTTCTGATTCACTTCAGGATCTTGAATTCCTGACTTCTTCGTTGCTAGATTAAAAAGAAACTTACATTCTCTGAAATGGACATTAAATGCAGAAGAGCGTAGAACAGAGTTTCTTTTATCTACAATTTTCCTAGTAATAAATGTCAGGTTCATCTCCAAGACAAATATTTCAAAAACAGACACAGTCTGAACATGAATTCAGACTCCATAAGGATATTCAGATTCAGTTGGTAGCCAACCATGAAAATAAATGGAAATTAGATGATAATCTGAATTTTTAGTGCCCCACAAGCTCACATCCTGATTTTTCAAAGTTTAATGCAACTAGTTTCTCACAGTTTAACGAACCATCTACATTGTAAAATCTCTAGGCAAGATAAAATAAGGGGAAAAAAAGGACAAATTTGAGGCTTGCTCCCCTGTAGGAATAGGCTGAGAGAGCTGGGGTTCTTCATCCTGAAGAAGAGAAGGCTCTAAGCAGACCTTATAGTGACCACCCAGTACCTGAAGGGGGCCAACAGGAAAGCTGGGGAGGGACTTTTCATATGGGTGTGTAGCAACAGGACAAGGGGAAAATGGCTTTAAACTGGAAGAGGGTAGATTTAGACTAGATATTAGGAAGAAATTCTTTACTGCCAGGATGGTGAGACACTGGAACAGGTTGCCCAGTGAGGTTGTGGATGTCCCTTCCCTGAAATTCAATGCCAGTCTGGATGGGGCTTTGAGCAATCTGGTCTAAAGGGAGGTGTCCCTGCCTATAGCAGGGGATTGGAACTAGATGATCTTAAAGGTCCCTTCCATGCCAAACGGTTATATGATTCTATAATTCTGTATCAGATTTTCTACAGTTTATCATCAAAGATTCATTTATTTACTAAATAATAAGAGGAAAAGGTTCAAAGACATACATATCTTCTACTCTGAAAAATGCTCTATATAAAAGATTGCATTTTTTTATATTCTGTGAAGAGCTAACATTTCAACCAAGGAAAATTATGTCTATAAAGAGCAAAGGTATTTGTGATAGTAGATAAATTTTAATATGCAATATCAATGTAAACAAATCGATGTTACTAAGGATTTCATAGTATTTTTCAGATCAGTACACAACACAGTATCTTAATGTTAACAGAAGAAGCAGTATAACCACAGGTCTTCAAAATCAGGAAAAAAATAAAATATTGAAACAAATCAGATGTATACGATTTTAAAGAATGTTTTCCAGCAAATATTCACAGAAGTAATCTCCAAAATGTTCACAGCAGTTTTTCATCTCAAGTAGTTAATGCAACACTAATGGAGTAACAATTTTCATTGCATCAGACTCGTATTTTCTCTCTGACACAGTATGTCTCCCAAAATCTTATCTGCCCATTAAAGCATTTCACAGAAGAGCTGTTTTTATTTGCAGCAAATACAAAGAGAGATGGGATCGATAAGTCTAAGCAACAAAGAAGCGAACTCTAAAACCTGATAATGTGCAGCCAAATAAGGAAAATCATCATCAAACATGATTTAAAAGTACATTCATTCACATCAAAGGAAAGTAACTCCTTTTCCCGTGCTTGTGCCCACATGTGTAATGTAAGCATTCTTATGATGAGAGTAATTTATTACAAAACTGTAGTTGATTGAGATAAATACTATATAAAAATCCATTGTAATCTCTGAATTTATGAGTCTCCTTTATCATTTATTTTCAGACTTTTTCATACGTATTTTGAGTTGCACTCTAAACATATCTTCAACTTCTCTTCCCAGTATCTGCCATTTGGTCATTTGATATTTTTCTCTTTATTCTATATCTGCAACAACACTGACACAACCTTTCGAATTTATTGTTATTTAAGTTACTCTGTGTAGGCCCAGCTTGCTAGGTAAACAAGTGACCACTCAGCACTGTTATCCTCTTTGAATCAGCACCAGCAGTGTTATTCAGTGTTATACAACATAGTGGTAGTCCAACAAAAAAAAAAAAAAAAAAAAAAAAAAAAATTACTTGATATTTATCATGTAATTTCATGAAAGGTATGGATAAAATTTCTCAGACCGAGCAAAGAAAAACTTGGATTTTCTTATGTTTGCAGAGGTTGTTGCAGCAAAATTATCTCGATGTTTAATGACACAATCATATAAATTCAGGTACAATTGCTTCTGATAAGCTCTTCTAAATGTTTTATTTATTTGCGATAAGAATGGCTTTCAAAATAAATCCTTTCCTGCTATTGAAATAATTAAAGTAAGCATTTACATCAATAAAGACACTTTCAGTTTTGTGCCCATACATGAAAGCCATCTGGATCAGTATAAAAAAGATCAAAAATAAGCTTTTGGATAATGAAATATGTCCCCAAATGTCAGATGAGTACTGCTATTGCTGACCAAAGTGACCAACTGTCTAGCACATCTGGCCCTAGTTGACCTGGCAAAGTGAAATGAATTTCATGCTTGCAACAGAAAGCTGTTTTTCAACCTTTATTAAACTCTTTATTCCCATCAGTGTGTCGATTTTCTTGTTTGCAAATTAGCCCAGCATAAAATTCCAGAAATCCTCCGAGCTAGGTCCCACATGTGACTGAAGATACCAACAAGGAAAGACAAGCAGTTGCTATGCATTTTCACAGCAGCTGAAAGGGCCCAGAGGCTCCAGTAGTGCAACCAAGCACAACAAACTGATCACTGACATGTTTCACTGCAAGATGAACTTATCTCAGGCAGGGAGGGATATTGGGAAGAAAAAAAAAAAAAAAAAAAATCCTCTCTGCTCTTCACAATAACTGAGGAAGCATATTTAATTGAATAAAATATTATTTTCTGTCATTTCCTGAACAAAACTTACTTGGGTTGGTTAACATTCTGTTGCAACAAGGTACTAAAAGTAATTGCATAGGCACCATTAGAGGCTTGTACTAAAACACAGAAGTTTTCACACTACCTGTCTCTCTCCTCTCTAGCTTAATCAAGTCATGATTTAATCCTTGTTTATTTTTCATGTAACAATTCCTTTCTCTTTGTAGTGATCCAAAATCTATCAAGAGAGGAAATGGAGGCAGTTGTCCCCCAGTGTCTCTTTCAGATCTGTGGTTTCAGTAGCTTACTGGTTATCTGGAAACCATGATCCAGACTTCCTCAAGTCTGAGCATAATAAATATGTGCTTCTTATTTCACTGGTAATAGTTGAAGACAGTTTAACTAGACACCTGATCCTTTCTCTGTTTCTTCTCCCTTTTCAACTGAAATGTGATCATGCAGTCCATGTACAAGAGGGACTGCTTGGACACTTGAATCTAGTAAAGAATACAGGCTTCAAGAAAGACATCTGTTGCCATATTTGGGTCAGGGCTTACTTCTGGACAGAACTGTCATGCTTCTGTGTTCCCTGTTGGATGATTTGAACATACCCACTCTGTGAGCTCATGGTCATAAATCTGATTCCAGAAGATAAAAATTTCTGCTATTCTAAGTTGATTATTGTCATACTTCATGCATTCCACTCATATTTTATGAAGTGGAAGCACAGAAGGCCTGAGTAAATATATAGGTCATATGTACAACACTGTAGTCCATTACAATGAACACAAATCTCGGTCCTACATTAGTTCTTTTTTCAATTAGTTGCACCATGATCCTGGGCATATCTGCACACCTGAGAATGAATTTCTCTGTTTATAAATTGGGGGCTGCTATTTTGTCTGTGAAACAACGGGTACAAACCTCAGTGTGTGACATTTCAAAAAATGAACTTTTAAGTCAAAGGTAGATGCTTTTTAAAGAAGTAACAAGTTTGATGAAAGAGAAGGAGAGAAGAAACTGATCATTAAGTGGAGTAGAGGTTCAAGTGCTTAGTCTGCCTAATCCAGCATATTTTAGCAATAAAGCATCTGTTCTGGTTCATATAGAAAAATTTAATTGAACCTGGACTTCTCCCATGCTAGGCCAGCTCTTTAACCACATCCACATGTTTTGATGTATAAACATTGATTTTGATAATTCCATTTCTGCTGGAGTGTTCCAAGAGGTTTTGGTCATGTTCCAAGGTAGAACAAAACCAAATGTTAATGTTGCTGTGAAATGGAATTGCTCTAGCTGTGACACACAGCACAATAAGTGTTAACAAAGTGTTTTAAATGTGAAAACACTAGTTAGGGGCATGTTTACCCTTTTGTGTGTAGATGTCCAAGATAACCTTAAATGAGCTATCTAGTTTGGGCACTTTTGAAATCGAACAACTGAAGTACTCTGATACCTCTGCTAGACTGTTAAAATCTTCACTACATTCTACTGACCAGATGTACGAGTTCAGGTTTGTCTTTCTTTACCAAACATAGAGACAACTGCAGTTTAAAGAACTATGGCCACTGATGAGATCATGATTATCCTGAACAAACATGAGCCAGCTATATTTGTACCTAGATATACCTGCACAGGAAGTTTGCATAGAATAACAACAACATAGTTAATCCCTTAAGGCTGCTTAATGGAAGCTGGTACAGAGCAAAAGAGCATGAAGGAGGAAGATAAAGTTTCCCCTTGAGGATTTAGTCCAGGAAAAGGCAATTTTTCCAAACTTTAGAAAATTAGTTTGGATTCTTTCGCAACTAAATGGAAGTATATTGCAGCACATGTAGTTTTGTGGGTCCTGTTGCCTTTTATTCTTCAAGTCCTTGCAATCTCAAAATATATCATAGCCTCAATTCAATTTTTTCCGTTTAGCAGCCTTTGTCAAAATTTTCATCCTAGATGCATGCACTTTCAGATTTTCTTCAAAAAATTTTGATCTTGATCTTGTACCTCATGGCTGCATACAAGCTCAGCCCAAAGAGTGCTCTTAGAACTGGAGGACAGCAAAAGAAATAAAGCATTTCTTGATGGGTCAATGGTAGACCTGCACTATTCTTTGGAGAAAACGATGTCTGAGTCAACCAGAGATACTAGATTCTACTCCGAGAAATAGTGGCAGTCTCTTACAAAAAAGTTTTTGCTTTCAGAAAAAAAAAAAAAAAAATTTATATATTTTTCCTAGATTTAATAACATGCTAAAAAAAATGATAGCATATATTCAAGGCTTATTATTATCTAACAAGTAAGGGAACAATCAAAACATTGATAAGTATACATTATAGTATAGGTACGCTAATTTACTTTACATTTTAAGAAAGTACTCTGCTGCAGTTCAAGTAATCTTTACATTGTTTCTTAAACAGATAAAATTTTCCTTTCACAATTTGTTTCTAAAGTTGCTTTGTATTTTAAATCAGAAGGAAAATAATAAATATTTACAATTAATGTTATTGATTGTTATGCTATACACCATACAGTCTACAGCACAGTGGAAAATTACGAAATTCCTCAATCTTAGGAAAATATAGTTTTTAAAAGTATGTTCTTCTGTTAAGGATACTTTATCCTTTTCTTTCCCTCTGAATGTCAAATTTAACATTCTGCTTTCATCCCTCAAAATTTGATGTAAGTTAATATCCTAAATTACCAGAAATCTAAACCAAAACTTCTGACTTAGACAGCTGAACCAAAATATATCAGTGTAGTCACATGTAATGTGATAAAATTTCTTGTAAAAATGGTGTAGCTATACTGCAAAACCATTCTTTGTGTAAGAGTTAAACAAATAGATATTTCGCCCATATATTCTACATTTTTTAGTACAGTCTACTGTAGAAATTGGACCATTCTTGGGAGAATAGGGAAAAGAACTGGGGAGGAAGAAGAGGGGAAGGTGAAAAAGAGGGGGAAGAAAAGGAAGTTCTTATGTTTTTGTAACAGCTAATCATAATGACTCAGGATCATTTGAAAAATGTAAAAATTATTTTAAAAAGCATGTTTGCTTTTATTTTTAAAAAGTTTCTGTTCTCCTTCTGAAATAAAAGTAGTTTATGAATATGATGTATAACTCTCTTTCTAATTATGGTTTTTTTTTTTTTTTTTTTTTTTTTTTTTTTTTTTTTTTTTTTTTTTTTTTTTCTGTAAAGAGTATTCACTACTTCCAAAGGCACCACCCTGCATTTCTAAATGGGTATGAGGAACAATTCAGTCATTGAAAACTTGACTGAAAAACACTTTAATCTGCTTTATTTGCTGACCTAATTATGATTAATGCACATGCTTCTACATTTATTTTGCCTTCTCTTCAGCAACTGCTAATGTCCAATAGGTTTTGACCAGATGTTCAGTAATTCAAGTGGTACATCTACATCTGCCACTGAAAACTATCACTTGTAATTAAAGAAAAAGGTTCCAAAATAAGGAATATTCCTTTCACTTTTTAATTGGAAATATACCAGCAGCAAAATATTTCACTATTTAGCGTTTTACGCAGTGTATCAGAATAACACTTTCCAGTGTTTTTTGCCTATATATCTTTAGAATTTTCTGAATTAACTACACAGAAGGCAACAAACCTTTCAAGAATAGCTCTGTGAAAACAATGGGCAAAGTTTAGACTATAACTGTACAAAAATCTTGCCTAAAGAATGGCCTGCCATGGTCCATGCATGAGCCAGCAGTATGCCCTAAGGATAATGGTAACTTTGGTTTTGTTGCGAGTATTATAAGCAGATCAAAGGAGGCAATCCTTCCCTCTGCTCATCAGTAGGAAGCCACATATCAAATACTGGCTCGAGTTTTCAGCTCTCCCTGTACAAGAGAGACATGAAGTTATGGGATAGAGTCCAACAAAGAATCACAAAGATGATAAGGATTCTGAAGAATCTCACTTAGAAGGGAAAGCTGAGAAAACTGAGGCTCTTCAATTTGGAGAAGGGAAGGTTCAGGATCAATTTTATTCTTCTGTTATCAGTCTAGAGTTAATTGTCACATATATTAAAAGCTCAGTTCTTGGAGGTGATTACATGTAAGTTTCATCTTTCATTTAAGGGAAACAATCACAAAAATCCTACTTCACTAGGTTGCAGTGAAAAGCTTGCAGATGCAGCATAAATGACAAAACATGTTGAAGGAGAAGTGAAATAGAAATATACAAAAAGACAAGCCAAAATTATCTGTTTTTTTCTCTTTTTTTTCTTCTTTTTTTTTCTTTTTTTTTTTTTTTTTTACCCCTATATACAGCTAACCCTGAGACTTTTAAAAATCTGGGACTGATAAAGTAGTGCTTCAAAGTTCTTAGTGTTTTTTGTTTGGTTTTTTTTTTTTTCAAATTCCATGTAAGATAGTATTATACATTGATCATAGTTACATTACTATGAGTATATTTTATCTCTAACTTAAGAAGCTATCCTACTTTTAAAGCTGTATGAGAAAAATTCTGTTATCTGAGTAATCCAGCGACTAAGTATTATGCTTTCCATGTGTTCATAGATAGAAAAAACATGAAATTGTTTGTAAAAAGACTTCTGAATTCCTCTGGTTTTCTACTTTTTATTTGTATTAGATCTTTATCTTTCAATGCGCTTGAGTTTATCATCTAATTCCATATTATAATTACATTATTATGTTACTTACACTGTGGTGCATTCCCATGAAAATTTTAACTGCAGGTTTGTGGCAAATATACAGTACACGAATTGCTGAATATCTTTATTACAGCCAGAACAAAAACCTCACAGGAAATTTCATAAGTATATATTTAGGCCATACAACTTTGAAGGGTTAATTTCAAACTGGCTTTTTATCCAGATGCATATTTATTGTCAAATATTTGCCAAGTTAAAATCAAATAAAAGCAAGGCTGATTCTGCTCTGAAAGTAGTTGCTGACACAAAAATTACTCATCTTTATGAATTCAGAGTATAGCAATACAGACTTCTTTAAAAATGTACTTTTTGGACCATATGTGCCAATTTTGTAATTGAAATAATATTATTTTTAAAAATATAGAAACCTTAAGTGTATTAGCTTAGAGTAGAAACACATTTATTTAGAAGAGCAAGAGACAGGGGAGAATGTAAAACTTGCTGACTACCCAAGTTTGGCTTTGGATGCTAAAAGTGGGGAATGTGAAAATGGTAATGCAACAAAAATTAATTGAATCAACAACCAAAAGAATTTGCTTATCAGCATTGCACATATTCAGGTGTACTTGTCAATCTCCCCTTAGAGGCTTGAGAGGCAGTTCTGTTCTTCAGATAAAATTCTGAGGGCTGGGGCACCTCTCTTATGAAGAAAGGTTGAGGGAACTGGGCTTATTTAGCTTGGAGAAGAAAAGGCTCCAGGGAGACTTCATTGTCGCCTTCCAATACCTGAAGAGGGCATATAAACAGGAGGTAAATAGTGATAGTTGAAGGAGAAATGGTTTTAAACTGAGACAGGGGAGGTTTAGATTAGATATTAGGAGGAAGTTTTACACACAGAGGGTGGTGACGCACTGGAACAGGTTGCCCAAGGAGGCTGTGGATGCCCCATCCCTGGAGGCATTCAAGGCCAGGCTGGATGTGGCTCTGGGCAGCCTGGTCTAGTGACTGGCGACCCTGCACATAAGCAGGAGGCTTGAAACTTGATAATCATTATGGTCCTTTTTAACCCAGGCCATTCTGTGGTTTTATGATAAAAGATCAGAGATCAAGCTCAGGAACCTGGGTCTGTTCAGCCTTGAGAAAAGAAGACTGAGAGGGGACCTGATCCAGGTCTATAAGTATCTAAGGTGTGGGGGGCAGAATGGCGAGGCCAGACTCTTTTCAGTGGTGAGTGGAGACAGGACAATGGGAAACGGCCGGAAACTGCAGCATAGGAAGTTCCACACAAACATGCGCAAGAACTTCTTTACAGTGAGGGTGACGGAGCACTGGAACAGGCTGCCCAGGGAGGTGGTGGAGTCTCCTTCTCTGGAGATGGTCAAGACCTGCCTGGATGCCTACCTGTGCTACTTGGTGTAGGGAACCTGCTTTGGCAGGGGGGTTGGACTCGATGATCTCTGGAGGTCCCTTCCAACCCCTACAATTCTGTGATTTTGTGATTCTGTGAACTGAACCCCTTAGTCCCCACATGGCTTGGGGGTTATTCCTCCTTGACTCTGTTCTTGACGACTGTAGGTAAACCCTCCCAATAAAAGTTTGCTACTGCTATCAGTTGCAAGGGTAAAAGCTACCTGGGAAACAGAGCTTAGATTATGTTCCTTTCCCTTTTTTTTTTTTTTTTTTTAATTTTAATTTATAAGTATAGATCTAGTCTTTCTCAGCAGGCCAGTCACAGACCTGAGAAGAAATGTGTATCCTGCAAGCACACTCTTTCTCAGCCTGAAGGCTACTGAATTTAGGCTATTTTTCTAATTATAAGGTATTTGATTATTACATTAATAATGATACAGAGACAGAAATTTATCCTTGCTATCAGATAGACTGTCATCCACTCTACCTTGGAATACAGAGTTGTGAAAGAAATTATGGCATTTTACAGCATTTCAAAGAGCGTCTCAGTCAGGCACCGAGACATGCATGGATTCTCTATGAATTATACGTTATCATATTATGGGACTATTTTGTTATTTGATAAATGTAGAGAATGAGAAGCAGATATGGGCAGTGATGAATGACAACATGTTTCTCTTGCAACTAGAGAGTTCAGTTCCAGTAGCACATAAGCTATTCATAGGTGAGCTAACTCCCTTCACAGTGGTTGCCCCATATATTCTTCATATCACCAGCTACCACTCATTTTTCTTTCTTGCATTACTTCAACATCCTGTAGTGCAAAATAGTAACATGATACCTTGATCTCATATTTGCAAGCTCACATGTTGGCTGAGAACCTGGATAACAAAGAAAACTCTATTACAGTTTGTTATGAAGCACCCTGATGTTAATTTTTAACCCTATAGCCAGTTATAGCTGCAAGTCCTTGCACAACAAATGCTGCAGATCATGCATACCCTCCAGCACTCCTGAAACCCTGGCTGACAGAATATTTCTGTCTAGAAACTTGACAGGTGAAAAGCATTCCTCCTATCTGACTGAATTCCTAACTGTGAAATGTAAAGCCTTTTACTCTTGTCATACAGACAGACTCTACTGTCAACCATATCTGTTGAAAAACCAGTATGTCCATAGCAGTCAAATCTCTTATTTGGCATGAGTCCTCTTTTCAGTAAATGCATTCCAATTGTGTTTATATATGGTGGCATGCTAAAAACTGGAAAGGTAGTTTTTTTGTAAAAACACTATATAGAAATAAGTGTCACACAAACTCCTGTACTGATCTTTCTCTAGTGAATATGAAGGTGCAATCTAGACAGACACTAGAGCACACTCACATTTCAATCCAGTTAAATACAATGAGGTTACATAGTACTAGTAACCAAAGAGATTCTTTCCACCACTGTTTTTCTAAAATTGTTTTGTTTGTTGGATATTCTTCTGTTTTAAGTACTGATACCATAAAATTGTTTTTCTGTCTTTAGAAGCAGCAAAAATGAGGGCCTTCTTCAGAATTAATGTCCAGAATCCAGTAAAATACACACTGTAAGGATTGTGGGTCAAGAATAAAGGCATGGATTTATACATAATATAAATTAATAATACTGCCTAGAATAGGATGAATATTATAGTAATGAATCACAGGTTTTACCTGAAGACAAGCTACCTGCCTCTTACATGCAGAGCAACAGGAGAAGAAAAATATTTCAGCTTTCTAAGTCAATCACAGTCTGTACCTGAAGAAAACCTCAGCTTTTCATCCCTGCAAAATAGTAGACCTATTTTGTATATCTTTAGAGTGGAACATGGTTACTGTTTTCCATTGATGTGGATTTTACAGATTCTTTCTGCCAAACATTCACATAAACAGTGTATGGAAAGTGTGAAGAGAAAAAGAGGATAAGAGAAAGGGAGAACTCATGGCTGCTTTCCGTGACAGAAAATAAATGGTTTCAAGTACACATCTGAACAGCAGATGTAGAAATATCAAATATTCCAGTGCTAAGCAAATGAGTTCATCTAATAGCCTCATTACAGAAGACCACGAAGCTGTGAAAATGCATTATCTGCAAGAATACTTAAGCCTGAACAACACAGGATTCTGACTGTGCCAAAACCAAGTGTGCAAGTCTAAAAGACATGTTAAATCTCATGAAACAAAATGTGCTTCTTAGATTGTAGTTTTTTGTGGGTATTGATTCAAACAAACATTACATTCAAACAAAAAATCTCAGTGACAGAGAGTTGTAAAAAGAATCAATAATGATAAAAAGATATTGGAAATTTACTGCAATATTGGTTGTATAGAATGGTAATGCAAGAAGTTTATATGCTGCAGCCTCCAAAGCTCCAATAATATCTGTTCTGCTGAAGTCTTAAAGTTCAACAGAGTTAAATGGGTTTGTCTAATTTGGAGAAAAGGAGCTAAGAATTAACCTCATTGCTCTCTAAAATTTCATGGGGAAACAGAGCGAGAGATGACAGTCTCCTCTGCCTGGTAACCAATAATAGGAAACATGAGAATGACATAAAGCTGCTGGAAAGGTTCACATATTAGAAAAACTTTCTTTGCAGTGAGAGTGATCAAACAATAGAACAAGCTTCCAGAGAGGTAACTGATGCCCTGTGGTTGTCAGTGTTCAAGGGGCACATGGACAATTGCTGGAACAGGCTGCTCAGAGAGGTTATGGAAGACCCATCCCTGAAGGTGTTCAAGGCCAGGTTGGATGGAGCCCTGGGCAGCCTGGTCTAGTATAAGATGTGGAAGTTGGTGGCCCTGCCCGTGGCAAAGAAATGGAGCTTTGTGATCCTTGAGGTCCCTTCCAATCTGGGCCATTTTGTGATTCTATGGTTCTGTGTATGCCCCTAGTGTTATGCATTAACTTTTGGTGAGAGCTGAAGTGGTCAGAAGCTGGCCTAATCAACCTTTGAGATCCTCTCCAAGTGAATTATTCTATTTTTCTTCTTTTAGTTTCAAAGAATTTGGTCAAAGATCTACACATGTGGATTCAGTTGTAGTGCCAACTGTCATTCTTACATCCATGTTACCCACCATTCATGCTGCTGAACAGAAGCATAATCATAACTTTTTTTCAAAGATAGATTTGACCTACATTAGGCAATATTATAGCGATTCCACATAGTATGTCAAACTGATTTTTTATGGCAATGTGGATCAGTAGACCAACACCAACAGCATTATATATAATCAATATACTTTCCAGACAAACCCTTTACAACAGGGAATTACTAAAATTTGACAAAACACTCTATTCCCAGTCCTATGAATTTTGATTTTATAGTGCAGTATTGATTCTGTGTTAATGTAAGTCCCCAATCTCACTCACTGGTGAAATCTTTTTATCTCTCTCTTCAATGAACAAATCACTATGTTAGCAATAGTACCATAACCTAAGAAAATAGCACTGATTACCATTGCTTATCCCATCTGCACTGTTGTAAACTAAATGGTGTTAGTAATTTGCAACACAGCAGGCCATGACTTAAAGTCTACACTGACTACTAATTCTAGCTGCTTTGCTTACGTACATTTTCATACAAAAGCAGAAAGCATTCAGGTTTCTAGTTTTAATATAAACTTATAATCACAAACATTATTTAGAATTTGGATTCAGAATATTTTCATAGCCAGTTATGTATGTAGTTGTTACAGTTCTTTGCAAACAGGAAAAAGTATTTAAGATGAATTCAGAAATTATTTTATTTTTATACACTTCTATGTAAACAGCATACATACGTTTGAGGTATCAAAATCCATGCAACAGCCTGAACTCTGGTATTAGGTTGGATACAGATTAAATTTTTGAGTAATTGATGAAATATATTAATGTTCTTGCAACATATTCAAGGCATTTCAACACTGAAAAACATGAAAATTCAGGCTGTCCAAGTAACCTTGAATCAAGCCCTTCCATGCAAAACAGCATAAGTATAACTAATGTCAGGTAGCTGAAGAATAGTAATTTTCACAAGACCTTTTCCTCCTTTCAGTACCTAGGAGGCATGACGTTCAAAGTAGATGTATTTATATCTATTCAATGTAAAGTTATCTAAACTTCCTTTTATTGACATTCAGTGACACATATAATTTACAATATATAGCATCTACAATCTGCAATGATTAAGAAATTACTAACCTTTTAAAAAGATTTGCATAGTATATATATTGTATACATACCTCACAAGTATTAATGTTGTCTTCAGAAACTCATTCTCAGAAATTGTTTTCCTGAAACTAGCTGGCTGAGCCTTTTTGATGACTGTTTCCATCAGTTCTCAACTGTTCTTCATCTTTACTCATCATCCACTATTTCCTGTTTGAATCTTTTACAGGAAAATAATTAAATAGTATTGTGTAAGTATTCATTCATCATTCCTTATTTTCATTTCTTGTGAAGTTGTATTTTACTATAAAATACCTTTTCATATTAATCAGTGTCTGAGGCTAAGTCATATAAATGAATCAAGTAACGTATTTTCTTCTTTGAGCATATATACTCAAATATCTGTCTAGTGTTTCTGGATGACAATTAAAAAAATGTTTGGAGAGGGAGAGGGAAAAAGGGAAAATGCACATTCCGAACTTCATGGACACACATCCCAGAAGGATTACACCCATAACACATATTCCCTTTGTCATTTCTTGTTCTTTTGCTGCCTTCTTCTACTGCATTCTTCCAGAACCATGAATTGTAATTGAAAAAGGAATAGGAAGAAAAATAAATAAATAAATAAATAAATAAATATCTAGCAGATTAAATTATTGCATCATGTATAAAGTAAAATATTCAGAAATATAAGATTAATTGGAAACAACATCTCCCTTTGGATCCTCTCCCAAAAGAGAGGTTGAGATGCGCGTTTCTCTAGCTTGGAGAGGAAAGTAAGAATATTGTTAATGCATGTCAGAATTTCTGTTCAATTGCACACTTTTTTAGTCATGATTGGATATATTTCTTTTATAAATTATCTTCCAGCTGGAAACATGTACAGAAGGCTTGTGATTTATTATGGGCGTTAGCCTGGGAAGGAGCTGCCAGCAGCTCCAGGTTTCTTTACCACATTCACACCACTAGACAGCTATCTCTGAACTCCCAGAAAAGCACATTATCATCGAACCTCAGTGAATTCAAATAAATTGAGGCTCTCATCACAAAAGTAGGGAAGAGTTTTCAGACTGTAAATGACAGTGAAAATGACTGGAATGGGCTTTGTTTGTTAATAATTTTTTAAGTCAGAAGGAAGCACCAACAAGTAAAAAAAAAAAAAAACAGAAGGACAGATAGGGTGGAGGCTTAGGATGTGCTAATAGATAGCACTTTCAAATGTGTTTGTTTATTAAATCCTTTAATTCAGCATAAAAAAAGTCCATTGACAATGTTCATTTTTTATCTGAGACAATATTAATAGAAAATGGATAGCTGAAGGCTGGTTACAAGCTACTGGTGAAAATGTGAGATGTTGGAAGTGAAAAAAGAGTAATTAATTCTCAAAATAACAGAAAAGTTAATATTTGCACACTATATTTATTGCTTGTTAAGAGTATTGACAATTTTCTTTCTGGGTTGAGTCAATGGGCATGAGAAAAAGAAATTTCAAAATCAGAAGTACAAAACATTTAAAATGTGAGAAGAACAACATGTAGATTAAAAAGATAAAGAATGGCTGAATCTGTCTCTAATATTTGTTTGCTATCTCCTATGAACTGTTGGTAAGATTGGAAAAGATGTATTATAACAGAGATGATTGACTAAGAGTGGGTCTATTACTGTTTTGACAGACTTATGGAAAAGTAAAATGCATTTTGAATTAATCTTTGCTGACATGTAGCAGGAATAATGAGACCTGAAGATTTTTCTGTTCAGTTTTAGAGCTCTGAAATTGCTTGAACTGGATTTGAAATTTTGAAGTGTACCCACAGAATTGTTTGATCTGATACAAGGCAAAGTATTTTGATCCATTTACATTGTATTACATCCATTTTACATCCTCCTCAAGAGGAGTAGGTTCACTTAGATGCACTTGTGTCATTGAACTAAACATACTTAATTTTCAACATGACAGGAAAGCTGATCATCATTTTAGGGGGCATTCCAATTGCTAGGAAACAAGTTTCTGTGCGCAGTGTTTTTGCTGTTCTTTATTATTTTTTTCTCAGGTTTTTTTTTTTTTTTTTTTTTTTTTTCCTAAGTGACCAGGCAGGCAGTACAGAACTCAATTTCATGGCTCTTCTCCCATACCAAGTAGTCATTAACATTTGCTTGATTTCTACCTTAGTAAAATGAAATAAATAAAGGCAAAAAGTGAAAACACTGAACTGAGTAAATCATACTCTGCTATCAAGGAAGTTAGGATAACAGTACTGAATATTGTTTGAAAAGCATTCTCTGATGACTAAAACCTAGCATTTGGATTTTTTTCACATTTACCAGGTGTTTGCCGTTAGTCTGAAAGAAAATCTCGTTCCATGCCATTCCTTTGAGTCCTAGTTGGCATGGTATATTCCCTAAATATTAAGCAAACCTAAGAAAAAGTACAGCACTTGAGTTTTATGGTTAAAATATTTCACACATCGGTACAATGCCATTTTCTGTTCCAGAGAGTTTCACTGTTCATACAAAAGAGTAGCAGCAGCAACTGTAGCAACAAAGAGGTTTCTTTAATGTCTCTTGAATACTACTTCTTCCCTCCCAACTGCCCAAAAGCCTTTAGTCTCATGGTCTGGGAACTCTTCTGAGCAAAAGGAAGGTTCACAGAGGATCAGAAATAAATCATTATTGGACAAATTCATCATAACAAACACTTGATTTCTTTGAAGCAAACCAGCACCTGACAGAATGGAGGTAATCACTCAGTACTCCACGCGTTTTACACATTTGCATTTGAAATGCTTCTCTTAGGTTTGTGAGTAACAAGCTGGATTACAAGGCATGATTTCTGAAGTATCTCAAGGTAAACTTCACCACTGTTCAACATCATAACTTGTGAAGGCCTATCTCCCACACTGTTTAAAATTTAATGCATACTTGGATTACCTTGTGCTGCCTGTTACAGATTTAAAAAAAAAACAACCAAACAAACAAAAAAAAACACACCCAGATAAATAGTTTACTAAGATTCTACATCAAAATAAAAACAAACTAAACATATTTTTCCATAGTTGACAAATCTGGGTAGTTTCTTTTCAAGTTGCCAAAAACTAAACATAATTTGCTTAATGTACCAATAAGTTTGATTTAGAAGATCATGATGTATATTTTCTGGAATGCCAATATTTTTACAAATTGCAGTGAATTTTAACTTTTCTACTCTTTTCGTGTTAATAACTTTCATCCCTTCCTTTTGTAACTACTTCAATAGGCAAAAATATTCTTACAAAGTAATATTTAAATTTAAATTGCACGAGTCTGAGGCAAAAAAATTCCACAGGAATTTCAGTGCATTTTATTATTGTTTTTATGTTTGATTTATTTATCATTACTTACTAACATTTGTTTTATTGGTAAAGAAGACTCCATCTCCAATTACAATTATTCTACAATTCACATATTTCCCACTGAAGAGATGTGAAGTAAAAGGCATGCAAAAAGTAGGCTGTCTTTGAAACATCTTTTTTGTTTTTGTTGGATGGGTTTCGCTTTTTTATAATTACCTTTGTAAGAACAGTATTTCATACTCTAAAGTTCTTTGGATAAAATTCTCAAGGTAAACCATGAAATGTTTGTTTTCTGAATCCATGTCATCCCTTACAGTAGTTCTGGTTGAAAGAAAGATTAAAGAAAATAATGAAAAAATTATTCACATTTTTGAATATAAAATATTTAAAAATATAACCTTGATTTCTCAGGGTTGAAACTCTGTAAACTTCAAGGTGATTTTTCCCTTCTGGAATCCTGTGTTGATTTCACCCTCTGTGCATAATGCAATATAAAATAATTTACAATTAATTAATTTAATTATTCAATTAATTAATTAATTTGCAAATAATGCAATACACAATTGTCTAGCTTAAGCAAACACCACAGTTTTATATAACGTGGGTTTATGAACTGAAATTTACATTTTCATTGCTGAAAATGAGAAATTTACATTGACGAAATTAATAGGTGCCTTCTTTGTTCTTAAAATTGCAAATGTAGTACTGCTGAATAACGTAAACTGCAAGAGAAAAAAACGAGACTCAGTCAATATCTCTTCTTTGAACAGTATAGAAAAGCACTACTGGCTGATTTGTGAAAGAAGTTAATTGGGTCAGACATGAAGACTACTGCAAGAAATCAGTATGGACACCTGAATCTGTCCAAAATGTATTTCTTTGAACTGAGTTTCAGTAAAACATTCAGCTGTATATCTACATTTCTATGTAAACAAGAGCTTTTCTAATGAATGGTAACACAGATCCTGATAATACTTCCAAAATACCTTTTTTTCCTTATGCATGCCTCATACTCTCCCAACAATTTTTTTTAAGAGAAAAATAATATCAAACACAGATTTGCCAAGACCAATCTTATTAAACATATCTAATTTACTTAAGCACAGAAAAAAAAAAAAGTTGACATCAATTATATTGCCTTTATAAAACATTTGTCTAATGTTGCAAACAAGTTAGGAGAAACAGTCTTGCTGAAATATCTACATAAAATTGCTCAGATAGCATTCAGAAACTATTTATCATCAGCTTCTCTCAGCACTTACTTAAAGCACTACAGATTCTTTGAGGTCAAATGGTCTTACATGGAGTAATTAATAGTAAAGTTGTAAATTTGAGTATTTTCCTATATCAAAAAGACAGGCTAAGAATTTAAAGGTATTTTTGTTAAGGTTTATCTCCCTTTCAACTTCTTCTTCTCCTTAAACCAGTGGGCTAAAGTTGGGATCCTTTTATTTCACAGGCATAGTGGCAGTTATTGGACTTTTGTCTTGGAGCTTTGGAATGTGATTATCTACCTCAGTCAATCAACCACTCCGTTCTTTTCACTAATATAAATATGTCCTACAGATATGAATGTTAAACATCTAACATTCTGAAGTGTTAAATTTCATTAAGAATGCAATGGAAAACTTAACAATAAGGAATGGAACATGTATTCATTAGATCCTTACGTAAATTTACTATATGTTAATATGGCAAAGAAAGATATAGAAGAGTCAATATTAGGAAAATATCATAAGATATTATAAAATATCATAAAGCTCTACTGGATAAAACAGTGGTATGATATGTCTCATAGAAATATTACCTCACTGTCTTAGAGAACTGCTCAGTAGAAAACCATTATTTTATTACTCCACATAGAGGTTGATGAGATAAGGTTAGATTTTATTTTAAGTTGTTAGACATCAGAATTTGTATAAAACTGTTTATGTCTAAATTTCATACTTTGAATATTCAGATGTATTTCAGAATGAAAAAAAAAGAGTAGAAAAAAATAGCGACACTCTGAAGAAGTATTATTATAATAGTAAGATTTTAATATCGCAGGAAAATATGTATCAAGTGACAAAGCAAGAAACTATACAGCTTTATGCTGACTTGTCACTCCATACAGACCAAATCTGAAAATATATCTTCAAGACAAAATTTTCAGGTTGTATTATTTAAAAAATATTATTTTGAACTCATACTTTGAAAAAAAAAACCAAATAAAAATGAATGTCTCCAAAAATATGCAAGTCAGATATGAATTGAGAATTACAATTTTCATTTCCCAAGCAGTTTCTTATTACAGAGAATGGGACGAGTTAAATGAGTTAAACACTAGAAGAGCAAAAATAAAATGACGTAGAAGATTTTTGCTCTCTTTACTTTTCAAAGGCCCCATTTAGGGTTTGTCAGCTTTTTTGAATATCATCACATTCAACTTCACACATGCAAGACAACTGCGACTCTCTTTTCTCCGTTTTCTGAAAAATTCCCATGGGCAATGTGGAGCTTTTGTCTAAAAATTATGAATCTTGCAATTATTGATGCAAATCAAAGAAAAACCATGAAAATATCAAACAAAAATGAAATGAGAACTCTTTGAATGGCATGTTTAATCTCAGGAAACATGCTAATTCTAATCTTTTATAATGTGAAATTCACAACATGAAAATAAACAAGTCCATTTATCTAAACTAAATAAGGAGAAATAAAATGGCCAAACATAACATGAAGAAATGATATTACAGAGAACTACAGTGAACAACTAAAGGTTATAAATCAGCTTTGGGATTTCAAAACAAAAATAAGCAAAATGGAAAGATTGTGTGGTGGGGGGTTAAAAAATTGTTAATGTTTTATAAAAAATAACCTCTAAGGAAGCTGATGGACTTTGTTTAGTCTAGAAAAGAGAATGTAGAGGAAGGACATTGATAACAACTTTCTGGTAATTAAGTGGTTGTCATTAAGAGAACAACAATCGTTTTTGAAGCATCTAGAGATAGAATGAGGAGTCATCATAATTTGTAGCAAAGAAAATTTATGTTGGGGGTATGAATACTTTTTCCTTCCCTAAAACACTCCAATAAGTATTTTAAAGTCATTATGTAAGAGTTTTAGGAAAGGTAATTCATCCTGTGGTACGATCTAAATCTACTTAATTCTGCTGTCCATGATGAACGACGTAACCTTTTGAGAACTTTCCCTAGCTTACTTTTCTGTGTTAGTTTAATAAGGGAAGACAGAATAGAGAAAACAGAAAACAGAAACTATAATCCACGTTTTAAAAATGCTTAGGGACAAGGTTAGGTTATTAAAAAATTATATAACTGAAAAAGGAAAATCAAGACTAGAAAAATTGTCTCTCCTTAACTCTAGATAAATATTTTGCAGGAAATAACTTTTTATGCTTATGATTCTCCCAGAAATTTTTTTAGCAGGAAGCCATTAGCACACAATTGCCTAGGATTTCATTATGGTTATGCTTTTGCAAGAGATTATTTTGAGAGTAACTGCAAGAATCAACAAAACATGTTGACTGTAGTTTAAATTGAGTTTAAGAATAGACCTAGCCATTTTGGAAAAGAAAACCAAACAGCTGAAAAAGAATAAAATCAAACAGATTTGCTTTATTTATTTATTTATTTATTTATTTATTTTCAAGATGTATTAGATATCAAACAACACTAACAAAACATGTTCATTAACTAAGAAAGTAGTTATGGATTCCAACTCACAGGATGATGAAAAATGTTTTTTATTGGTGATTGTAAAAAGTGGTGGTTAAAATGTTAGTGTGGTTCTTTAATTGAAATTTTACTAACAAAATTTACTTTTTTATTAACGTATATGTATAGATCATTACAAGAAATCTTAGTGGTAGAGTCTCCTGAATGTGACAAAGTGTCATTCAGTATTTTGACAATCAATTAAAATTTATTTCAATGAACTAAATGAACAAAAAAATGTTTAGTTACTTTATTACAGTAATTTTACAAAATTACTGTTGTCAACTTATTTAAAAAATGTATGTTTATCAAATCACCCAAACTAGAAGTATAAACTTGAATCCCCTTCTTAATGCATGAGCTGGCCAATGTTATAAGGGTAACCAGTGGCTACATGCACTTTGTTTCTCAAGAATTTTTTTTTTATTCTACTTCACCCCCATCATTTACTTTTAACAGACTACAGAAAATGCTACAGCAGAACATCAGTCGACCCCTAATTTTGCAAGATGCATAACCAAATGTGTGAGAACATGTGAATTGTCAACACTATTAAAAATGGGCAGATACTTGAGAATTCTGCTGAACTAGGGACCCTGAATAAGGGGTAAGGGATACTGAATTAATTTCCTGGAAGGTAATTGTCAGCTTTTCCTGCTAGAACAGCACTAGTTCTGTACTAGAACATGTCTGCATCAAGGACATGACAGAGAGACTGCCAGCAGTCTGTGAGATGTACTAGCTGCTGCTTTTTCATGTAGGCACCACTGACATAGCTGTCAGCAATCTAAAGAGTATAAAGAAGTACAACAAGGAGCTGGGAGCAGCAGTGAAGAACTCAGAAGTACAGAAAGTATTCTCATCAATCCTCCAGGTTAGGGGAATGGGGAGGAAAAGGACTAACAGAATTAAGAGAATCAATAAATGGCTAAGTGAGTGGAGTTGTCAACAGGGTTTTGGCTGCTTATGTCACGAAACTAATTTCAAGAAATCTGCTTTTCTGGAGGAGGATGGGGTTCATCAGTCAGACAAAGGGAAGACCATCTTGTCTGCAGCAAGCTGTCCAATTTAATTGGAAAGGCTTTAAAGTAGAGTTGGCTGGGATGTGGATCCTCAAATCATTGCACTTTGAGGCTGACAATGGTAATGGATGCCATGGGCCTTGAGTCGGATCACCTAAGGTTCATTACAGGGGAACTCTAATTGGTAAATCAGCCTCAATGGGAGCCCAATTCAAGTGCCTGCACACCAATGTGTGGAGTATGGGGAACAAGCAGGAGGAGTTACAGGTGTGTGTGTGCCTACAGGGCTATGGTGTCATTAGCATCACTGAGATGTGGTGAGATGACTCTCACAACTGTAAAGTAGGAATAGATGCGTATAAACTCTTGAAGAAAGACAGGCAGGGGAGAAGGGGAGTGGGGTGTTGTCCTTTACATCATGACCAGCTAGAGTCCATGGAGCTCCATCTGGTGATAGGCAAAAAACTGGCAGAGAGTTTAGGGTTAGGGTTAAAGGGAAAGAAGGGGAAGGAGTCATCATAGTGTGGGTCTGCTACAGGCCATGTGATCAGGAAGACCAAGTGGGTGAGGCTCTCTATAAACAGATAGGAGAAACTTCACTTTCACAAAACATGATCCTTATGGGGGACTGCAGCCACCTTGATATCTGTTGGAGGGACAACACAGCAGTGCACAAGAAATTGAAGAAATTCCTAGAATGTAATTGAAGAAAATTTTCTCTTCCAAGTTCTCTTCCATAGGAACCTATGAGAAAAAGTGCTGTGTTGGACCAGGTCCTCACCAGGGGACCTAGCAGGGGCTGATGAGCAATGTGAAGCTCAAGGGCAGCCTTGGCTATAGTGGCCACGAAATGGTCACTGAAAGCATTCAAGGCCAGGTTGGATGGAACTGATCTAGAGGGAGGTGTTCCTGCCTGTAGCAAGGGTTTAGAACTAGACAATCTTAAAGGTCCCTTCCAACACAAACCATTCTATGATTCTATGACTAAGCTGAAAATGACTTCTGAATGAATTTTCAATAGTTTATGCTACGTAATTTCATAGTATATATTATTTTAAAAAGAAAAATGTATTTTGTGCTGCTTTAGTAAAATATTTGAAAATATAGGTCAAACAAACATCATTCATCACATAAGTTTACAATAAAAATGCAAAAATATCATACATTCTTAAATAAATGTATGAAAAATGGAACATGGGCAATATTAAAGAAGAAATCCTTAGTGTACAAATATGCAGCCTACCCTAAACCATAGAGGTAGTATAGGGTTGGGAAACATGACTAAGAACAAGAACTTCCCATACTGATGCAAAGAAACAAACCTTCAAAATACAGATAGTGGTATGCCTTCCAAGCACAATCTGTACATTGAAAGAATGGTTTTCATTTTAAGAAGTGAACAAATTTTAAGGATTTTTTTTTTTAATTTCAACTTTTTGTCTTTTCTAATTCTCAAAACTAGTCGTATTAGTTAAGAGCTGTCAGATTTAGGAGCTGTATGATTTAACATCAAACTGCTTACAGACTGAACTTGGCAAACGTTTTGGAAGTCTCATTTTCTTCATCACTGTTTCACTGATACTTCGTTCTGTGTCCTTTAAAGACTAAATCCTCAAATGACTGTAGACCTAAAAATGCTCTGCAGTTTATGAATTTCATTTAGTGCAGTGATATTATTAAGGTTCCAAGCTAATTACATACAAATATCAGGTGCAATACTAACATGTCCTCTGCTGCAGCCAGTGCTATTGCTTATCCAAGCCTGAGCTTGAATAAGAGCTCCATCAAAATTGTTCTTTTTTGTAAGCTGCTCTTCTAATATTACTTGGCTAATTACCTTAATCAAAAAATAGGCAGCATATTTATTCTTTTAATGGAAAAAGCAAGAGTACTGAGCACTATCTTAATACAGCACAGTGTTGGTATTTTTTCTCCTTTTGTTTTGCTGATTACAATACTTATTCAAAGACTTCTTTGAAATTTGAAATATGCATGAGATTTCTGCACAATTATTTACATTATAATAATCCAGAAAAAATAATAACTGAAAAAAAAAAGTACAATAAGTAGAAAAATCACACACTTCATCAATAATGTCTTAATTTTGAGACTTGCTAGAACATTCAGCAAAAAACAATTCTAGCACAGAAAGAGCAGATGGATTAAAAATTCAGCTCAGAACAAATACTGTGTTAGATTATGGATTTTGATCAGGTATATGATGACTCTAAATTTACTTGGAAGGATCTAATAAGGAATATTAAATGCTTTGAATGATTCCCCACAATATCTTAACATCACAGAGCAAAAAAATGAGTAAAAACTAAATCTTATGGCTCAAATTTACATTTTCTAAACCATCCACACCCAAAGGAAAAAAAAAAGAAAACATCTGCAGGATGGAGAAGGACCCTAAATCAGTGGAAAACCAGCCTATACTTTTTACAGTCTTTCATATCTTCATGCTGTCAGGAACCCAATAGTACTAACAGGAAAGTTAAGAACTAAGTCTGAGAGAACTAGAATTCCTGGCTCTCATGCTGGAAAAATTGAAGATTTGCTACATAGAAAATGTTTAGGAGAAAGTTCCAAAAATGATTTGTATGTGTTTCAGTAGAAACCTATTTCTAATTTAAATTAATACTAATGATTTAAAATGGAATTTATTGGACACTGTCTGCCAGAAGAAAGATATCTAATATACTCCAAACATCAAAGTTTTCAAAAGTTTTCTTTTACTGCAGACATCCCAGGATAATCTATTATTTGCATAAAATCTTAGCCATAGATTGTTATGTTCATTGTACAACATTGTGGTCGTCATTTCTCTGACAGCCAACAAGGAAGCAAAAGGTTAGATAGGGTATTGTATGAATGAACAGATTTTTAGAGCCAAGAAGAACCCCTTGCATTTTCTGACATGTGATATAATGACCAAAGGGACAGTAAGAAGAGAAATGGCAGTGTAGAAATATCAGATGTTTCTGACAATCCATGTAATAAATTAAACTGAGATTAGAAGATATTTAAAAGTCATTATGAGGAACTAAAAGGCACAGGTTTCATTTATATAAGCATTGTTTCTATGGGAAGCCGCATTGAAAATTAATCCACATATTTCTGTTAGCTGTAGAGCAGTGTGATCATTAGAAACGAAAAAAAAAGGAAAAGGAAAAGAAAAAGAAAAAGAAAAAGAAAAAGAAAAAGAAAAAAAAGAAAAAGAAAGAAAAAGAAAAAGAAACAAAAAGAAAAAAAAGGGAAAAAAAGGAAAAAGAAAAAAAAGAAAAAGAAAAAGAAAAAAAGAAAAAGAAAAAAGAAAAAGAAAAAGAAAAAGAAAAAGAAAAAGAAAAAGAAAAAGAAAAAGAAAAAGAAAAAGAAAAAGAAAAAGAAAAAGAAAAAGAAAAAGAAAAAGAAAAAGAAAAAGAAAAAGAAAAAGAAAAAGAAAAAAAGAAAAAGAAAAAGAATGAGGTTTAGCTAGAACAAGATTTCATAATTTGATACTTATTTTTTTTCTTCATATTTCATAATGAGCTGGGCAGCTCCACACTGGAGTGATAAGCCAGCATCTTTAGGGAGAACTAGAAAAGATCTTGTGCTTAAAATGTCTGGCCAAAGCATTGCAATTCTCACTGCAGCACCTTTTGTGAAAAACATAGAGTCGAGAAGCAGATATAGAGGCTACTGAGTCAAGTTAATTTGGGCAATTTGTATGCAGTGATAAGCTCTGTGATACTAGCTAATCTCTAAAAGCTACAGGAAACTAGTTAGTGTTCTTATTGACCACATAAGTAGAAAAACATCACAGGATGACTAAGTTTTATTTCCACAAGTTTAAGAATAATTATCAAAGAGCACAACCTAAATGGAAAGGAATAGTGTAAATGTGGCTTTGAAACCCTACAAGGAGCCCAGAGACAATGAAAGGAAACAAGTCCAACCAAAACAACTACAGTCTGCTGCTACAGCAGACAGGTCTGGGAAGTCTAGCAAAGGAAGTTCACTTGTGGAGCGTTTGAGTTAACTGTTTTGTTTCTGCACCATTAAATTGTTTTTATAATTGAAGCAAAATCAGAGAAGTGAGGAAGACAACTTTTAAAATCTACACATGGGCTGGAAAACTACATCGTCTGAGTAATAAGATTCTCCACAGAGATGAAGTAGAAAACTAAAATAGTTTATTTGTATGTAGTGAAATTTCAAAATTTTTGGCACATTGAAGAAGGTTGCTCAGATCAGTAAGGGAAAAGAACAAAAATCAGGCAGCAAAAATTGTCTTTTAGCATCATAGGAGCTGCAGAAGATTAAATATCAAATGAAATATATTTAAGAATGTTGCCAACACAAATCTGAGAGAGAATTCTAGTGCATTCTTCTTAAATAGGTCTTAAAATCAAGACAACAGTATGTATACACTAAGATCACAACAAACTAAAAAGCATGAAAAAAAGAGCATGCAGACAGATGATAAAAAATTTCACAAGAAAAATTCTCAAACTGTATAACTGAACAACAGGTGTGTGGGGTTGTCTTCTTTGTTTTATGCACTGTTGGAATTTGCTATGAAAAGTAGAAGTCATTATTGTAAAACAAATAGTTCAGTGACTAAAGATTCAAGAAAATCTCCCCCATACAGATACTACATTATTTCTGCCATTCAGCTTTAGGAGCAAAGTGACACGAGGAATTGGCACTGACTTGCTCCATGGAAGGATTAGATTGAAAATCAGGAAGAACTTATTCACAAAAAAAAAAAAAAGGATCTCCAAGAACTGGAGCTGTCTGCAAGGGAAGTCATGGAGTCACTACCCTTGGAAGTGCTTTAAGAAATTATTCAGTGACAGTGAAAGTATTAGGTTGGATGTTGGCCTTGATGATATTAAGGGTCTTATCCCTAAATAATGATCAACATGAGCTCCATCTTGGATGGACTGTTCACCAGGGACCATTATTCTACTTTTAGCACTTCCTGAAAAGCATAGATCCTCTCCAAAATTATGGTTGACTCAGGTGTTTAGATGGCATGCAATTTTCCCTCTATTTCAGATCTTCTACTCAGATAATCTACTGCACCCCCTATTGCTTCTGTCAGTCCTCATTAAAACCAATACTGGAGATCCATGCTAGATAAATCCAAGCATATCTGAAAGATGTGAGTGAAAAGAGTTAAGCATTTTCTATACTTCCAACTGGATTGTTAATGAACACATAAATGAACCAAAACAGTTAAATTCTTTCTTTTTTTGCAGAATCTGTTTATATTCATAGAATCATAGAATCATACAATCAGCAGGTTGGAAACAACCTATAAGATCTAGTCCAACCATCTTCTCACTACCATTGCTACCACAAGCTACTAAACCGTATCTCACAGCTCGTCATCCAGACACCTATTGAGCACTGCCAGGGACAGCGACTCCACCACCTCTCTGGGCTGGCTATTCCAGTGCCCGACCACTCTTTGAGAGAAAAAGTTTTTTTCTCGTGTCTAACATAAACCTCCTCTGGTACAACTTGCAGCCATTTCCCCAGGTTCTGCTGTTGCCTGGGAGAAGAGACCAAACCCATCTTCACCACAACCTCCCTTCCGGAAGTTGCAGAGTGCAGTGAGGTCTCCCCTGAGCCTCCTCTTCTCCAGGCTAAAGAATCCCAGCTCCCTCAGCCACTCCTCATAAGACTTGTGCTCCAGACCCCTCACCAGTTTTGTTGCCCTTCTCTGGACACACTCCAGGGCCTCATTGTCCTTCCTGTAGTGAGGAGCCCAAAACTGAGCACAGTAACTGAGGTGCAGCCTCACCAGAGCTGAGTAGAGGGGGATGATCACCTCCCTGCTCCTGCTGGCCACACTATTTCTAATGCAGGCCAGGATGCCGTTGTCCCTCTTGGCCACCTGGGCACACTGTTTGCTCATGTTCAGCCAAGCATCAACCAACACCCCCAGGTCTTTCTCTTCTTCACACTCATCCGGCCACTCATCCCCAAATCTATAACGCTGCATGGGGTTGCTGTGGCCAAGGTGCAGGACCTGGAACTTGGCCTTGTTGAACCTCATTCCATTCACCTCAACCCAGCAATCCAGCTTATCTAGATCCCTCTGAAGGGCCGCCCTACCCTCAGGCAGATCGACACCACCTCCCAGCTTGGTGTCATCTGCAAACTTACTGAGGGTACCCTCAATCCCCTCATCTAGATCATCAATGAAGATATTAAACAAGATTGGTCCCAATACTGACCCTGGGGGACACCACTTGTAACAAGTTGCCAGCTGGACTGAACTCGGTTAACCACTACCCGCTGGACACAGCCCTCTAGCTATTTTCCTACCCAAAGAAAAGTATACTTGTCCAGACCACGGGCAGCCAGTTTCCCCAGAAGAAGCCTGTGAGAGACTGTGTCAAAGGCTTTGCTGAAATCTAGGTAGACTGCATCAACAGCTCTTCCCTCATCTACCAGTCTGGTTACCCAGTCATAGAAGGAGATGAGGTTGGTCAAGCACGACCTACCTTTCACGAACCTGTGCTTGCTGGGCCTGATCCCCTGGACACCACACATGTGCCATGCGATCTCACCCAAGATGATTTGCTCCATTATTTTCCCTGGTACTGAGGTCAGGCTAACAGGCCTATAGTTCCCCGGATCCTCCTATGGTTCTTCTTGAAGATAGGAGTCACATCAGCAAGCCTCCAATCGTCTGGGACCTCTCCAGATAACCAGGAGCTCTGATAAATGGCCAAGAGCAGCTCAGCAATCACCCCCGCCAGCTCCCTCAGCACCCGAGGGTGTAGCCCATCCAGTAGATAATACCAGAAGATATTCTTCTGTAAGTCTTACCTAGACAATGCCAAAGTGTCTGTGTTGTACTTAGAAGTTATTTCCTACCTCAGTAATCAATTCTGTGACTTTTTTTCTAGATACGTTGTAGTTCATCTTCATATTTTCGATCACACCACTCAAAAATGAACTCTACTTCAGAGAGGAGAGATCAGCTTCATTCATCGTGTGTCTATTCATGTACCTGTTCTTTGGCATCTTTCAAAGTCATACAAGATGGATGGCTCCTGTCCACTTTGTAGTTCTCCATATCTTTAACCCCTTACTAAGCAGCTGTTACTCATACATTCTGGATTTCCTGGAGCTTGGACAAACCATCAGCTATGACTTCTACATCATGATGCTGACTAAGCAGAAGGATCAAACTTCCAGAGTCAGGCCAGAGAGAGGACAACCTTTCTCCCACAACACAATAACACCAAGCCACCATACCAGATTGAAGTCTGTGTATCACATTGTCAACCTTGTCTGGACTGTTCTACCACACTCATTGTATAGTCCAGATTTGGTGCCTTCTGAATTCCATCTCTTTGCATCCATGAAAGATGAACTGCATTTGCAACATTTTCCTAGTGATGACACCATCTTAGCAGCTGTGAAACAATGGCTTACCTTCACTGGTGAAAATATTTACAAGTGTGGTATGTAGACTCTTGTTCATCATTGGTGAAAAAGCATAGCTAATGGTGGTGACTATGTTGAAAAATAGTGTTTTGTAGCTGAGACTTTGCTCTAACAGTGTTATTGTACTCTTTGTATCTGCTGTGGTTTCCATGGAAATAAATAGGAGGCAAACGATGTATATAAACTTATCTCTTATTTTTCTGGAGGGAAACAAAAAGCAAAATGCTGCAAACTGAGCCATCTTAATCTGTTAATACTACTTTTCACTGCAAACCAGAAATCACATGAGCTGACTGAATAACAGAGCAAAAGTTTCTGAGAACTCTGAATCCTCATACTTCTTTTAAGCTCAAGTTTCTCTTCAAACAAGAATTCCAAAACAAACACAATCCAATGGAAATTTTCTCAACTTCAGCTGGATGGAAAATGAAAGGTCTCAATTTCCCATCACTTCACCTTCGTTGGTACTCTGACCTTTGGTGTCCCATTCATAGTTCCTTTAACAAGCAGGAAGCCTTCTATCTGGCTTCCTTCAGCATATGGCTCTATTATTACTCTTGAGCCAGTGATCAGACTGAAAGTTTAAGGAGGCACCAGTGGCCACAAAGTATACTGGAGTGTGCACATATACTTGCAGATTCGAAGTTCTGCTAAAATGTTTAGAAACACTGGTTTTGGAATCAGCATCCATGAGTTGTTGGAAACAAGTTATGTTGCTGAAAATAACCAAAACAACATAAAAATATATCAGATTCTCTTTCATACTTTTGAAAACACACAGAAAAAAAAGCAGTGTCTGGAGTAATTAATTGCTAATAAACGGAAAGAGTTTGAGAAGTCAGTTGATAAATGAGGCTGGAAGTCATTGGGAGAGAAAAATTTCAGGAACTATTGAAAAAAAATTATTTAAAAATTCTTCCTGGTGTTTTCTTTGTTGGTTTATATTTTTTAATTTTTTCAACACTGAATTTTTCTCAACACTGAACAAGTAAAACACACATGGCAAGGGGCATCTAATCACTACTCTGTTTTAGTTTAGGCACAACAGTGCCATCATATGTCCAAAGTTTATGCATTTCAAAATCTTTTGTGAGAATCACAGTGAGACTTAGAGTAGCAGAGAATAAAATAAAGTTCTGTTTTTCAAGCATATGAACAGTGTAGCACAAGCAGCTTCCGTGCAATTAAATGTAGATTCAATGATGGAAATTGTTCTGTTGGGTCGGTAATAAAAACAATTTCTATTTAGTGCAAATAGTTCATGAGAGACTTAGAATTAGAGTTTTCTATTTTGTAAAAATCTGATGACCGCAATCACTTAAGACAACTCCCCCATGCAAAGAGCTTAGACATTAAAAAAAGAGAAATCAATAAAAAATAAAGACTTAAGACCTTCTACAAATTTTATATCCATTGTGATATAATATATTATATCCACTTAAAGATATAATTGCCATTGGGAAATCTGGCATATTCTTTGATTTCTGACATACCTGAAGCTAGCAACCCTACATTAAGTTCTGTTGCTTCTGCTTTTCCTAAAGAGAAAAAGTGTTATTAAGATGGCTCAGATTAAGATGGCTCCATTTGCAGCATTTTGCTTTTTGTTTCCCTCCAGAAAAATAAGAGACAAGTTTATATACATTGTTTGCCTCCTATTTATTTCCATGGAAACCACAGCAGATACAAAGAGTACAATAACACTTGCAGCCAAGTCTGTGGCCACTGGAAGAAAATATCTTCAATACTGTTGAGACCTCTGAATTCTTCTAACTCTAGAGAAAATTCATAGCAATCATCTCAGATCTTGTTATGGAAAAATGAGTTCTCCCTAAGCAAATCTGAGCATAAGCATGATTAACCAAAACAGCAGTCAAACCCTATGCTTTCATTTAGTTGGTTTTAGATTGTCCCTGGCATTTTCAATTTAAGATCTGCTATAAAGTTTTTACAATTATAATGTTCACGGCTTCATAAAAGCTGCCAGGGGAAATTGAAGATTTTCACAGTGGGATATTGGGCAGCTGGAATTTTTGGCACCTGAAAAAGCAAGGAAAGCAGCTTGCAAATGAGAGATAAGCACATTGGTTGGATTACTCAACACAAATATTCAGAAGTTAAACTGTAAGCATGGCTGACATTTCTATTGTCATTTTGCAGTTTCAGAACAACACCGCAATACAGACATGGGAATCTCATGCACTCTTATTGTTTCAGATTTTTTGCAAATTTAAGGAGTCGTTACTGATATAGTGATATTCATGATCTCAATTTCACTACTTCATATTTTGAAACCCAAATTAATATTCCAAAATTATTAGTCTTGAACAGTCTGTCTGGAATAGGAGTATTTACAGCAGAAGTAAGTATTGTACATACTGTGAAATACATAATGCTTTAGGTTTGTTTCAAACCTAAACAAACCATATCCAAAGTCTGCTGAGTGCTCCAACTTGCATGTTTCCTTATGTTAGCTGATACTTAAGCTGAAGAAGAAAAGCAAGGAGCTATACAAAATACAGTGTGATGTAAGGAATAGGAAGTTATAAAATGACACAAATTTCCCCAGAATTCAAGACATATCAGAATGGAAATTCATTTAAAAGGAAAGAAAAAATCATTTTACATTCTCTAGAGAATATGGATAATTTCTACAATTTCTTTTAGTTAGGCGTTTTAACTTTTAATACTTGTAATAATTATTTTTGTTCTTATCAACTAAGCAACCAGAAGGAGACAATCTATATTTTCTACTGAAAATATACTGAGAAGAACTGAGAAGACAAATGAGTAAATTTTCAGCTTGACAGAATTTCCATTTAAGTCAATGGACTTTGAAGTACCTTAGATAAAGTAAATTCTGATAAATGAATAAATTTAACAACCACTTTGTGCAATTTGCTCAGTTGAGGATAAATCATGAGAAAGTCCAACAGCAGACTTGAAGCATGTTTCCTTATCCTGACTTTGTTTATAAAACAGAATTCTTAAAGAAAATGAAACATGAATATCAAATTTCAAGAGAAATTTTAAAAGCCTATGGCAATACAATTCTTCTAAATTTAAAATATGATCCAAAAATACTGCTCTCCCCATAATTACAAGGGATATGGTATGCTGTCCACCAATTTTTAATTCACCATAGTCAGAATCATGCCTAACAGAGTAACCATAGCATCAAAGAAATTGAAATGAATTAAATAAGCAAAATGCCATGCTATCTGCTAAATCTATTAAGGTAAAATTAAGAAGAATCTGCTTGATGTTTCAGTGAGTGGTGGAAAAGTGAAAGGGAAGGGAAGGGGGAAAGAAGAAAGGGGAAAGAGGAAAGGGGAAGAGGAAGGAAAAGGGGAAGGAAAAGGGGAAAGAAAAGGAATGGAACGGGAGGGGAGGAAAAAGTGGTGATGTTAAAGAAATAGTGCGTCTTAAAATGCTAAACTTCCTAAGCATGATTCTTCCTCCCTACCACATCCTTAAACATCTCAGCTGCACAAGATTACACATGAAGAGGAAACGAATTACACATAAAATCAGATAATAAGACAAGACATTGTTAATTACAGTCAATAAAATACTGCTATGACATTTTTATTCCATTTTCTGTTTAAACCTGTTTTAGAACCAGTCTATATGGCAACAGTTTAACAGACAAGGTCATCCATCATCTCCCAGCCACAGCTCAAGGCACATTATTCATAATGACAGTATCAGGCTATAATATAATTTCCAATAGTGGGATCAGCTAGATTCATATTGTTCATAGTATTAATGTTTATCACTCCCATGAACGTGAAATCTAAGCTTTTATTTCAACAGAGCAGAGATTTAAGGGCTGAAAAATCACAAACTGAACTTCTGTTGCAGAAGAAAAACTTAATTAAGAAAAACAATTAGCAGGCGACAGAGACAACATTTGCATTTTATGGGTATAAAAGAAATATAAGTACTTGAAGTAGATTACAGAACTATACAAATGAATTTCTTTCATCCCCTTTCTGGAGTTAGTATACCATACTCCCTTGAGTCATACAGCTTACAATTGTTAGGAATTCCAATCTGAGTGAGGAATTACTTTTTTATAATTCTGTTGAATATAAGTTGTGAATTTAAGTTCTTTGGAAAGGAAGAAAAAAAGCCATTTACAGAATGTGTTTCTCAAGATAATCCAAAAGCCTTTGTCCCCCCCACAGTCACACATCCATTCTTTTGGTACATACATGAGAACTGCACGAACTGATGTTCTGAATACTTATCTACATGCTAGAAATCTTTGCGTGTTTAATCCAGTTTTATATTTCTTTTGATAGAGAAAAACTAGAGAGAATTTTCTCTTTCCTATACTACTTTTTTTCACTGTGTTTTGTTCTGCAGCATGTTTAGGGGTATATACTTTTCCTGAATACATAAATGATGGCCTAGTACATGCAAAACTACTCTGTCATTAAGAGATTTTTGACTGCGATTGTGTCAGGTAGCTTCTAAAGAGGTGGAATTTGATCCAGAGGATTTGTAAATATGAGAAGATTTTGGTAATGCACCCTATGGGAAGAATTGACTACTGCTTAGTCTGTGGGAATGAGTGATTTTTGGATGATGCTGCTCGGAACAACCGTACTGAACATTCTGGTCTCTAGCTAGTAGAATCATCCAGAACAACAATTCAGAGTTCTGTAAAATATCTTTTTTTTTTCTCTACTGGTAAGCAAGCTGATCTGCCTCCTCCATCTGCCTCCTCCAGTTTTTCCACAGAGTGATTTAGAAAGATTATCAAAGTTTTCCAATATTTTTTAATAAAAAAATATGTTAATGACTTCAGAACTATATGAACAGATTGATTTAAAAGCTCAGGAAACAAACAAACAAACAAACAAAAAAAAAAAAACATAACTCCATAGAAAAATCTGGGCAGGAAATCTTGGCTGAAAATCAAAACCCTAAAAAATTGAAAGGAGAGGAAAGGGAAGAAGAGGAGAGAATAAATAGGGTAGAAATACACTTATTCCATAGTTCCACAACTACCTATTTCAACAACCAGAGATTCACTGAAGTGCCTCATTAAGCCAATTGCACTGTATTGGTGTTGATGAAAATGCTTAGAGGCCTAGCTTTCAAATCAGTAAAGCACAGTGTAAGCAGGACATGGTAAGATTTAGTCCACACCTAATAATACGAATATGAAAATTATCCTGATTTTGTATCTATTACACTCTCCATACAGAGTTTATTTTTCTCTTTTATATAATCTATATTTTATTATTGTACCAGGAAATAGTCTGTTTTGCATCTCCATAAACATTGGTTTTTTTCCTCATTATCTTGAAGTTTTGAGGTAAACTTACCCTTTCTGTTCTTATTTTGAATTCAAGTTCTGGAATTTTTGAAAATCTGTTCTTAAAAGTTTAGAAAAGAAAAGAAAAAATCATCAACACATACAAAAAAAAAGAAAAAGAAGGAAGGAAGGAAGGAAGGAAGGAAGGAAGGAAGGAAGGAAGGAAGGAAGGAAGGAAGAAGAGAGTATATATATATATACATATATATATATGAAAGTATGTTTATTTTAAAATATTTTTGTAATTTCTTTCCAGATAATAATGAGGAATATGTTTGCACATGGTATACTCCTTTATTAGGATTAATTAATTAATTAATTTAGGAAAAACAAACAAACAAACAAAAAAAACCAACAAGCGTTCCTTGCTGTTTCAAAGTGATATCAAAGTTTGTGTTTTGTTGTTGTTTGTTTGGGTTTTGCGGTTTTTATACTGCCTTAATTATCTGTTGTTTAATTAATAGATTTACAGCTGAGGAGCTTGAAACCGTGACAACAAAAAGTGCTTTTCACAGAGATCAAGGAGAAATGTTTTGACATTGCATTTCCACTGAATTGTTTGCTTGGGTGGTCAGAAACCAAGACAGTCTATAACTGTGGGAGTTCAGAATAGTCTTACTGCAGTATGCCTACAAAAAAAAAAGTAATTAGATGTTTCAAGGGAATGGTTGTTTAGAAAATAAAATGGTTTTCTGTAATTTCTTTTCTGCTAATTCCACTGAATCATTTTTTAAAAGCTCCACTTATATTCATCTACCAGTGGAAGCCAGAAGCAAGAAGGAAAAATAGCACCAGAAATTAATACTGCAACTTCAAAGAAAAAAAAATACGCAAGGTCAAATCCAGAAGTTCTTATTCATCCTTCTGTCCACAGGAGTCAGAAACCACATTTTCAGTAGAATTTGCTGATGACAAAATTTTTATACAAATAATAAGTGTAATTTTCTAAAAACATCACTGTTTCAAGCTATTTTGGTTGCCCAAAAGGAAAGATTTCAAGAAACATTTAACATAATCCAACTTTGCTGCAGCTGAAATTATTAAAGGTCAGAAGTTCAACAATGAACTCTGAAAATCTCCTTATTATTAATTTCAACTAATCTATTCACACTTTTGAGTTGTGAATGTGTTTTCAAAGATTGAAGGTCCAAGAAGTCATAGCAAAATTATTACTAATTTATCTTCTTAAGAACAGAACAGCACAAAATTACCAGGACATTTTTGTCTTTTGAATAAACATATTCCTTGAAAATCTGTTTGATTTAAACTAAAACAAAATAGAGCACAATACAAAAACTACACTTCTCAGTAAGAGAGTTGTATGAACTTCTGAATTTGACTAGCATAATTCATTTGTATTTATACATTATATATACTGTGAATCAATTCTTCAAGTCAAGGAATGAAGTTTTTGCTTTGTTTTGTTATTTCGAAGACTATATAGACTGATTCTATTTTCTTCATACTAGAAAAGTTTTCACAGGTAAGTTTTGATAAAGTTTGAGCATCAGCAATAGCCTTTCCACAGCACATTAAGGAGGACAAGTGGCAAAATCCAACAGAGAAGCTACACTAATATAGGGTAAGTTTCCCTGCTCCAAATTACATGCAATATGATCAAGGACATTTGGACAGGACTTCTATTCATCTTTTCCACTCAGATGAGACAGTGAGCAGAGGCTCCTCTCTGGCCATCATTGTCATCCTCCCAAATCTCCTTTGTTCCTACAGGCTATGGAATGCCTGCACTGCAATCTTCTCCCCAGCACTGCTGTGTTCCCATCAAGAAAAGGACAAGTTCTTCACTGAACAAGAATGATATAGAGTAGTCACCAGCCTGCTTTCCTACAGTTACATATCTCTTCATACCTTATTGATTATCTGAGGAGAGTACTTAGAAAAATATTAACTTTTGCTGAAAAACTGATCTTTACAGACCCCAAATTAATCAAAAGTTGGATTTAATTTGGGTAATAGCTTCAGTGGAAAGAAAAAAGTGTGCAAGTGAAATGTTTTTACCATAATCATCTTCTGACTATCTGCAGGTTTCAAACAAAAGCTTTTCTTGCATGTTTTGACTCAAAGTGTCATTTTGGTTTAAAATAAGAAATTTGAAATAATGGTTAACATGGCACAAAACTAAATCTGTCATCTTAGCTCAAAGAATATCTTTCAAGTACTTATTTTTAAAATAAATATTTTTTTTAATTTCTGATATTTGTCTCTGGAAAGCCTGGAAAGCATATGGCCAAGCTGTCTAACCCCAGGACTGAGAAAACTGTTTAGATGTATCATTCAGCACAGAGTGCATCAAAGTATGTGGTGGGTAAAAACAATCCATGCTAGAGTCTACCAGTAGGTCTACACCAGCTTGTCTTGAGGAGGAGGAGATAAAATGGGACATGTGTGTTTAGGGAGCTCCTTCCCACCCCTACTTTGTCTTTGAACCTGAATCTGGTGTACTACAGAGGCTTAGCCTTCAAGCAACATGCATACAGTTCAACTTCACCAAATGCTCTCTTCTGTACAAGTAGGACACAAACCTCTTGAAGGAAGCGCTAAGGAAAGAGAGAGAATTAAAATGCTTCTGCCTACAGATAGAAAGATGATGGTCTGTTTAACAGAGGCTTCCCTTTCTGCTCTAGGTACGCATACAGTGCTGTCAGCAGCATTTAGCATCAATGGTCACAAACTGCACCAAAGAAAACACATCATAAACACATTGTAAAATCCTCCGTAGTTAAAACTCCTGAACTAGTGTGACCCATCCTGCCTGCTGCATCCATCAGGCCAGAAAACTGCCAGTTCACCATATTCCTGGGACTAATTATTTGGATGATCTTCCTGAAGAGAGCCTTGTGTCATGCTACAGAAAGATGATGATCTTCAGATCCATTATATTATCAAAGAAAAAGTCCTTAAACTGGTAGGAGTAAAATGTGTTTGTTTTTTTTTTTTCTTCTTTTTCCTCTCAGGGGTCTGAAACTTCCTGGCAGATGGAAAAGGCAAGAAAATTTATAACTACTTGGTATTCTCAAG
Organism: Lagopus muta; assembly: GCF_023343835.1. Classification (NCBI taxonomy): domain Eukaryota; kingdom Metazoa; phylum Chordata; class Aves; order Galliformes; family Phasianidae; genus Lagopus; species Lagopus muta. The sequence continues at coordinate 26,195,353 of NC_064435.1, forward strand.
TCTCAAGATGAATATTTTCACTGCCGGTTTATGAGTTCATCTCCCCTCCAAAAACATTAACATAAACTTATTCAGAAATAATTTAAACAATTAAGAAAAACAGCCTGCCTTTTGTAATAGAAAAAAATGAGTCTTCACAGCTGCAATTATTATAATACCATTCTTTTGACCATCTTCTTAGCCAGGAAATGTTTTTCTATATCCTATCTTAGACTGAACAAAGAAACCATGCCAGAAAAAAAGTATTTCTTCCACAAATCCTGTTTTAGACTTATAAGTAGCAGAGAGTTCATTAGAACTGTTCCAGTTCTATCATCAATTAGCAGTAGAGGGCTAAAAGTGACAAAAAAATAAAATGAGAGGAGAAATGTATTTAAAAAAGAGCAGGGAAGAAGTAGCCAGTTCTTTTTTTCTCTCCAGAATAAAGAGGTGAATATCATACATCTATTTCATACTTGCAACAACCCACAGTAGACATGTATAATGATGAGTTTAACTCACTGTCTGCATGTCTAAAAAGATGTGGCTTGGGCTGAGCTTCTTTCTCTCCATTATTTCCTACTTGTCAGAGAAATAAGCTGATTAGGGGAGTAATTTGATTAAAAAACAACCATCTTCTACACAACTTTAATTTTTGACCAGATTACTCCCCCACATTTACTTCCCATCACATCACAGGAATCCCAGCCCAGACATAACTAAATGATGCAGAAGATGACGTGTTTTAGATTAGCTAAAGATACTTCAAATCTATATCCTAAGTCTAGATCTTCCCATGCACATTAAGTAAATACTCTTGTTTTGAAAATCAGCCTAACTTCAGTCCTGATCAATAATCCCTGCTCTTGTACAATCCTTTGTTTTCTCTTATGGCAATAAATGATTTTGTGCCACTATCTGGTAAACTCAATCTGGTAAAGTAATACCACAGATCCATTCTCCAGCTGCACATTATAGCCACACAGAGGCTGATGCTTACAAGAGGGAAGGGAAGTGGGCTGAAGGGTGAGGTTGCTTCTTCAGGAAGATGACAGCATATTTGGAGAAGCTGAGCTGTCACTGACAGGGGTGGTCTCTTCCCTGAGCTCAATTGCTGTTTCACTCCTTCACATCAGATCCAACTAGTCCACAGCTGCAGAGTGAGTCACTTCAGCAATCCAATCTAATGGAAAAACAATTTTTTGTTTGTTTGGGGTTTTCACTGGATCTGACTCAAGGGAAACATTGGACATATGCAGCTAAATGAAGAACTGGAAGGAGTGGGATGAGTTTCTTTTAACACTATCTCACATGAACACTGGATTAGGGCAAATGTGCAATCTGAGAGAAGAGGCAGAAAGTATCTATTGACTACTCCATACAGTATCTGCATTCAGAAAAGATTATAGGTGAAATCGATAAATCCAAGCTCACTGAAGTCACTGATAATTTGCTACTGAGCTAATATAAATACAAAATTCTCATCTTACTGAGAACTGACATTTTCTCCAAGATTTTTTTTATGTTTCCTTCTCTGGAATATAACAGACTGGCTACTTGCATGAGAGGCTTCTCAGCAGCAGATCTGGTTTGAATCATTACCACCTCGCACCCACTGTCAGATGTTTGTTCCCACAGTTTTCTCCTGCCAGATACACTGACAAACTGCTTAACCATTCCTTAAGCCTGATATGTAAAATGATCGAGGTTAAGAAAAAGAAAAACTAAAAACCTAAAAAAACTGTAGGTCATTCTGAAAGTATTTACATGGAATTTACAACAGATACAAAGAGCACAATAATAATATTTGATAGAGCATATTCTCAGCTTACAGAACACTACTTTTCAACACAGTCACCACCATTAGTTGTACATTTTCATCAGCATCAGAGCCTGCATGCCATGCTCATCAAAATCTGCACCACCAGAGGTGACCCACTGTCAATGTCATCACTGTTAACATGCACCACCCACACCCCCCCACTGTGCTCACATCCACTGTTTTGTCTCCATAAACATTCAGCAAGCATCAGTGAATGTCAACAGATGACATTTTTTCCACATGGAGAAATTCACTTCTACTCCTTTGCTTCATATGCACTTCCATGTTTGACACTGTTTTGTCACACTGCACTTCTGCTGCCATCTGTCACACGGCAACAAAATGAAACACAGAATATTGGTGGGAAGGTTCTACCTCTACTGCCATATCAGCAACATCTGCCTCTGATGTCATGGGCCAGTATAATAAAATGAGGGGCCTTGCTTTCAGAGCAGCCCTCATACTTTTTGCCTTCTTCACAGATCATTTCACATAAAAAATTTGAGTAAGCAATACAATATGAAGATATGTCAGCAGATTTGTGGGGCTAGAAACTTCCATCACAGTTATGAAAATAGTAGGTTTAAACTGTCCTGGGGCATCTTTGATCTCATTCACATCTTATTCCAGGAATTATTTGTGTGTTTTGGTGGTAACTTGTATTAGCAAAGCTGTACAAACACAAAACACACTTTTAACCACATCTAAAATAGATGGAAGGTTGTACTTCCTTTTTAGTTTTTAGTTTTACTTTCCAATTAAGAAGTCTAACTTCTGAGGTTTGCTAAGCCACTACTCTTGAACTTGTTGATCTGACATCCTGTTGATACTGTCTCCCACAACATCCTTGTTGTGAAGTTTAGGAAGTGTGGGATAGACAAGTGGGCAGTGAGGTGGACTGAGAACTGGCTGACAGGCAGAGCTCAGAGGGTTGTGATTAACAGCACAGAGCCTGGTTGAGCGTTGTAACTAGTTATGTTCCCCAGGAGTTGGTACTAGATCTGGTCTTGTTCAACATTTTCATTAGGGACCTAGATGAAGGGATGGAATCTATCCTCAGCAAGTTTGTTGATGATACGGAGCTGTGAGGAGAGACTAACACACCAGAAGGCTGTGCTGCCATCCTGTGAGACCTGGACAGACTGGAGACTTGAGCAGGGAGGTTCAACAAAGGCAAGGGTACGGTTCTCCACCCAGGAAGGAATAAACTCATGCATCAGTACAGATTAGGGGCTGACCTGCTGGAGAGGAACTCTGTGGCTAAGGACCTGATTGTCCTTGTGGACAAAAGGTTGGTCATGAGCTAGCAGTGTGCTCTGGCCAAGAAGGCCAATGGTATCCTGGGGTACATTAAAAAAAGCATGGCTCAAGGGAGGTGATCCTACTGTGTACAGCACTCCATAAGGATATTATGGGAATAATAGGATAGTATGTCAAAGGTCTTAATTAATTCCAAGAAGACAGTATCCATGGTTCATACGTCATCCATAAGACTGGTCATTTTATTATAGAAGTCTGTCTGTGGTTGGTTAGCATGACTTCCCCATTGTGAATACATGTTGACCAGTCCTGACTGTTGTCTTGTCCTTCACTTACCTGGACATTATTCCAGAATTAGTTGTTCCATCACCACCCCAGGGAATAATGTGAGGCTGACCAGCCTGTACTTCCCCAGGTCCTCCTTCCTACTCTTCTTGAAGACAGAATCATAGAATCATAGAATAGCTTGGGCTGGAAGGGACCTCAAGAATCATCAAGCTCCAACCACCCTGCCTCAGGTAGGGCTGCCAACCTCCACATTTAATGCTAGACCATGCTGCCCAGGGCCCCATCCTCTAGTCTTTAGGGAGTTTTCTCATTTGCCACAATCAACAAATGTTACTGAATGAGGCCCCACATCACATTTCCAGCTCCCTTAGCACACGTGGGTGCTCAGGCTGGTTTTCAACTTCACTGGCTCCAGTTTCAGCATATTAGGACAGTCTGCTACTGTGCTTTTTATATTTCACTCTTGATGAATGTCCAACTTTTCTTTACTCTTTGTCTTACAGAGCTTCTCAAGTGACTTCGTCAATCAAATCTCTAAATAAGCCAGAGTCTGCCCTCTGGAGGCAGAATATTTTTTCATCTACCACTTGATCACACAGTTCCATTGCTATAAAAACTCAAGACTTTTTCTCATGCATCTGAAACAATATAGCTGTACACACATTAGGCTGCTAAAGGTCCTCCCTGTTTAATTTTTTAAAACTCTAGTCTTATAAAGAAAGGTAGAAGAGAAAGCAAGCATATCTGAAAAAATAATGCATGCATTTTTACAAGAATTCTAGTTTCTTCAACAGAGCAGTAATTTGGAATGCATACAAAAATTCATAACAGTGAAAACAGTGAAGCAAAACCTTATGATGTTTGTTCAAAACTACTTTTAGCTATATTTACTGGAAAAAAAAAATTATAGGAAAGATTTATCCCTTGGAATCCTGTGCATCTCATGTATGGCATATAAGTTTAGCAATTTGATCTTAAAATTTCAATATTATATTAGCTAAATTGTATAGGCAAATTATAATTACCTTATGAGAACTTTTTTATCAGAGCATCGTATTGAGAGGCAGCCTTATTAGTATGCTATTCAGGTCACTGGATCAAAAACGATACATCTGTTTCAAATTTACATGACTACAATTATTTTCATTGTTTTTCTTCCTATTGAGGCTGCGTGTTAAAAGATTTGGCATACAACTCTGTTTGGATCATATTGCTTCCTTCATTGTGAATTTCACAGATCTTGGCTATATGGGGCTCCATCGGCTCAAATTTCAAGATATTCTTTCAGGAGTCCTACATAAAAGACACTAAGCATTTCCACTGTCATCACTTTCCACAGACCACCACTTAGATAGCCTAAAAACAGTTGCTGGAGAAGAAAAATATCTCAATGTCATCAGTAGTGGAAAAAGTTTCCAGATTGTAATACCAAAGTGACAAGTTGCATTCTTCACCCGCTTTTGGTAACATCCCCAATGCACACACAGTCACTCCTATACTCCATGAGCTCCTTACAAATTTGCCTTGAGGAGTTATTCACAAACTTTAATTCTGTGTGTGTGTTAGGAAGAAGCTACCACAGCTTCATAAACAAACTTGGTCCTCAAAATTCAGGTGAATTATGGACTCATTAAAGAAAAAACAGGTAGTAAATGCTGTGAACAGGTTTGAACCATTCCCAAGGTACATGACAGTATGGGCTTCTCGTTCACTGAGCACACTGCAACACATGCAGTAACATGCTTCAGATCTGAATCGAACTTTCCCTACCATTTCTAGCCACATAGACACACTTCTAATTCACCAAGGCAGTATATCACCTCCACCATGTAACTGATAACAGAAGCCTGGGAAGGCAAGAACCAACTTCAGCACACATCCTCACATGTTTACATAAACTGATTTTGAACTATGTCTTCTCTTCATTGTTGTAATTTTCTCCTTTGAAAATGTTGGTGGCTACTCAGTAAATCAAATTCATGAGAAGTTCTCATGTGTATCAGATTCCACAGACAGCAAAAATGTTATTCCTCAGAATTCTGTTTATTTTCCATTTATCTCTCAAAATTGGTAATAATTCTCTACATATCAAAGTGGGATCACTCAGTTCTGTAATTTATCCCTGCTATTAAAAATTTGTTAAGGCGAGGCCTGAAGGTTTCATTCAGGATCCATTTTGTAATGTGCTATCAAAGCACAGCCTCTTCAGATTAGAGAGTTGATTGCATAGCCTTTGCCAGAACTCTGAAGAGAGCTATACTTATAAGTGTATTTCCTATTTTCACATAGAATCTATTAGATAAAATGCAAATTTGATTTATGAGAACTTGATTCTTTTGAAGTATTGTCAGCATATTTAACATTCTCCTACAGAATGTATAATTCTTAAGTGTTTCCTTTTTGTTTAAAGCAACGTTTCATTTGCTCTCTTAGTGTAACAACCAGTTACAACCTGTAAAATAAATATATACTTCCATATAAAAACATTTAAAAAATTAGGGAGTAGCTTGTAAGTGAATAGAACACTATAACTTGTCATTTTACAGTGTTAACTATGCATGCTTCGTAAATCATAATTTATAACAGACAAGTAAAATCATCATGGTTTTTCATTCTCCCACAGAAATGAGTAAATTAGAGGAACAGCAGGAAGCTATTAAAAACATCAACTTAAATAAGGAAAAGAGAGTAGATAATTTAAAATTTTTGAATTGAAGTTTTAACATGCTGCAAGTTTTTCTATTGTTTTTCCTCTATTTCCTGTGGGCTGCCTAAGACAATATTGCATTCTAAAGCAAATTTAAGTGTTTGATCCCTGCAGCAACCTCCACAGTTTTTGCTTTTTCTGCTTCCTTGACATAAATGTGACTTCTGCATCCTGTATTAACCTGGCAATAAACATTAAGAGTCACTGACTAGCCAGAAACAAAGTAGTGTGACTAGATATTTACACATCTGTCTAGCTTGGCTTTTCTATTATTCCTCTCTTCCCTTATTTTTATTTGAGCTTTGCTTTTTTATTTGCTCTTTGTCTTGCTTGAAGGTACATAGACCACAGACCAAACTCTAACTCCTCCCTTTGAGACAGCTAGTTCTACCTTCTCTCACTTGGGAACTAAATCTGCTGCCACAAATATTTATATCTTATATTGCTGTTCTCTGTCATCTTTAATAGAGGAAAAAATCATAGAATCATAGAATCATAGAATCACCAAGGTTGGAAAAGACCTAAAAGATCATCCAGTCCAACCGTTCACCTATTCCCAATAGCTCCCACTAAACCACGTCCCTCAAAAAGATTAATTTAATCCAGTGGTACCAACACAATTTGTGTTTCACTTGATCTAGGTATACTAGAGGAAGATATTCACAAATACATAAGAAATTATACAACTATACATGAAAAAATATTGCAGCATGCTAAATGGAAATTGTAGAAGCTCCAAGAAAAGGCTTTCCTACCTTTAAGTAATCGGTTCAATTGACATATAGTCATCAATGTTAAGGAAATTATCATGTGTTGATGCTATAACTATATTAGTATTCATTTATCATTCAATACAATGCTTTCATCAAATAAGAAAATATCTGCCAATAGTCCTGATATAAATAGAGTGGTATAGCTACCATGTCAACATCTATTTTGGTTGTACAATGCTCTATTCTACTTTAGACAGGATTATTTTCAAACTGTCTCAAAATTACAATCTGATCCCAAAAATTCCCTTAAAGGTATAGCATAAAATAATTAATTTTTCAAATTAAAAAAAAAAAATAGGGACTTTTAGTAGGGTTAGTAATTTATTAGAACCAATCATTTGACAATGCTTTCTTCATACAGATGAGTTTTGATACCAGCGTACATTAAGTTATCCAATACAGTGGAATTCATTGTTTCATGACGTTTTCACTAGAATTAAGATATCTGATATGTGAAAAATGAAAAAGCTGGGAGGGTGGTAAAAAGGTATAACAAAAAGAGGAACACAAATATCAACAACATTTGGAAGCCAGTACTAATAGGCAAACAATAAAGCTGCTAGCAACAGGGAGAGTCTGGATGGAAGGAACCTTCAAAGGTTTGACTTGGTCCAACTCTCCTGCAATGAACAGAGAAACCTACAGCTTGATCAGTTTGCTCAGAGTCCTGTCCAGCCTGATCTTGAATGTCTCCATGGACCTCTACCTCTCTGTGGAACCTGTTCCAGTGCTTCACTACTCTTCTTATACCCAGATAAGTTTTCCCCATTCTTGCATGTGTGTCCAGCAAGCTACTCTCCCTTCCCCAGTCTGATAAACTTTATCTAGACACTGTCTTTGTATTTTCTTTATTTTCTGGAGTATGAAATGTAGAGTCCAGCTTGATTAAGTAGACTGTATTTTTGGCAGTGTTCGAGCATTTTCATTAGGTTCATTTATATTCCTACAACTAAAATAAAAGGAAACATTTGACTACAACTCGTCCCTTCATCCCTTCATCTAAATGAATCATCCATGAAGCAATAAACAAGTCATTAGTATGTATGAACTTCTATCTTTATGTCTTATACCTTGCAGTTAATATATGAGCATAAGCTTATTAGCTTTCTCATCTTGAGATCACTTGTAAGCTGAATTACATGAGATATATAGAGATGATTTAATGGGTCATTCTGAATATATTTCAATAAGAGTTTTCAGTGCATCAGCAAGAATGAAGGTTTCTGATGCAAAATATATATATATATATTTTTTTTCTGCCTGAAGCTTGGACAAAATCATCACTGCTGATCTATACTTTGTCTTGTACGAAAATAAGTAACAGCCCCCTGAATTATATTATTTATTGCATGGCTTCTTGAAAGGAAAGAGATTAACTGACTATAAGAGCCATAAATTCCTGTCACTGTAAACATTAGAATAGATCATGTTTTAAATAAGTTTCCATAAAGTCGTTCATTCTACCTGATAGCCATTTTCTTCCAAGAGACTTTTGTTAGTGCAAGGATATTGATTGGGCTGATCACCACGGTATAAAACACACCCTGATTGCTCTTCAAGGTTAAAAACTGAAAACAGATATGATGTTGTGTTCTCTGTATCTTTTAGTACACCTGAAATTGCATAAAATAATGAGAGGTTTTAAAGTTTTACAGACAGAAAGCAGAACATACAAGTTTTAAGGAACTGCTCTACCAGTGTATTTATACCTTAAGAGTTTACATTGCAGTGGTAGGCTCCACAGAACTGTGAAACGCTTCTCAAAAACAAAGTAGAGTTTAGATTCCACGTATAAATGAAGGTATTCTTCTCTTCTACTGTTGAGCTACTTAAAAAAGGTTCTCGGATGTTACTCTATTGCAGTTTGCTGTGATAATTGTACCATGGATCTGTGCTGACCCATGTGGACTGCCATCTTATTTCCATCTCACATGCAAATGGGTGGAACCTGTCTTCTAAGTTTATAAACAAACTCCAAGGCAGTCATTAATCATGATTATTTGTGATTCAGTGAGACAGCAAACATACTCATCTAGAAGTAGCTAGAAGGAGTAGAAGAAAGGAAGAGATGATGGAGAAAAATCTCACAAGCATGAAAGCAATTCTCAAGATGCTGGACTCCTGTTACTGGCCCAAGGGCTACTGAACAGGAATAGATTAACAAAACTCATTTTTCCTGAGTTTTATATTCTGTGAAAGAGCAACTCCAGTGAGATATGGTCAAGATTACTTCATCCCAAAATGTCACATCAACTACAAGATGGGAGGCAGAGGGGAAAAAAATCCCTTCAGATCTCCCAGGTCCTGAAAGCTGGTCAAAACCACAAGAATACTGTATAAAAGACTTGACATCCTTCTTGGCATCCTTGGCATCCCTTTTTTTTTTTTGGTCCAGCTTTGGTGATCTTTGGAAAATAAAGATACATATATATATATATGATACATATATATATCTAAGACCTTTAAGATAGGTCTTCGATTCACAGTGCTGAAGAATTTCCTGTAATTAAAAACCTACTACAGAAAACCTCCTAAATCTTAAAAATGATGAAGTGATAGCATCAATATGTCTGGTGAGTTATTTTCTTAGCATATCAAGAGTAGCTTTTTATCTGTGTTTGGAAATTCCTGCTAGCATCATTTCCTGGTTCCGTCCAAGCATACTGTAAATTTTTTTGCTTCCTTTTCATCAGGCTGCAGTATTTTGATTCAACAATACCTGTTAACTAGGTGATCCAGTTGACTGGTTTTACATTAATCTTGTCCTGTAACACAGTTTTCCTCAAAAACAAACAAGCAAACAAACAAAAAACAAAACCATGCACAACTTTAACTGGACTAGTTACAGTTTAACAGATTATAGTAACCTGACTGCAGTATAGATAATAGCTACAGAGATTTGAATCGTCTCGCTTTTTTTCCACCTCTCCAACTTTTTGAGACACTTTTTTTTTATAAATTTAAAGCTCAGCTAAATAAGAACACTCTTCTTAGGATGCCAGGCTTAATCTGCATCTCAGAAGCCAGCCGCTTTCTCATGTATCATTCAATGTTTTATTAACTGAGATACAATAATGATTACCTTCGTAACAGTTATATTCTAGGTGACATAAAGTCAAAACAGATTAGTGCTGTCCTAAGATGTTCATATGATCAAGTAGGAATTTTAAAAGGTGAAGTGAACATTTGAGGCAGAAAACAGACTGAAAGATGTTTCCTTCCGTAAACCAAAGAAAAGGACTGCCCCAAATGAGCAGTAGTAAACTAGCCTAAGCAGGATTGGGCTGAACATAATTAAGATCTTGCATTCTATCTTTAATTGTCCCAAAAGAGAACAATTGCAGATTGCCTCAGAGTTTGAATTCAGCAGCAGGAGAATCTAAATACGCAAAGCTCAGACTGCTTTGTTGAGTGCTGTTGCTGTGGGCTCTTTTCTGTAATCTAGCAATTACAATATTTGCCTAGTACACTGAACAATTCTCTGTACAGCGTTCTGCAGCTAAACCTGATGTAAACAAGCTCAAGTCACTAGGCCAAATTTTGTCTTCTAATTCACATGCAATAATCCCACTGATACCTTTGAGACAAATCCTTTCCAAAGGAAAAGGAAAGATAATGTCACAAGTGTGGATCTCAGTCCCAGTCAGGATTAACAGAGGTAAGGTAGGAATAGAAACAAAGAAACCATGCTAACCTAACTGTTCAAAAAAAGCAAACAAAGCCACTGAGGTGGAAAAATACAATACTTGGTTTAAACGAGTCAACACTTATATACATCTCAGTTTTATGTGAAACACATGTAAAACCAGCGAAGTCTGAAGATATCCTTGCAATCCTGTAGTCTGTAAATCAAGGAAAAATTTGATCAATTGCCTAGAAATGTATGTTGCAATTCCCCAGCAATTCCCCTAACCACTGAAAACTGCAGCAGTATAATACTGATAATCCGCAATTCATGTCTGTTTTATAAAGAACTACTTGTGGGAGAGAGCATGAAAAGGTGTAAATTATGAAAACCTGAGCAGAAGGAGAGGTAATCCATCATAATTTCAAGAAACCAAAGTTAAGTGCTTTTGCGAAATGTGATTTGTTATTTCATTCAGGGTTAACTTTTCAGACCGAATTATCAGCCTCTCAGAGCAACAATCCATCACAGAAGTGTCAAAGTAACTTTTTACATAACATTATAAAGACCAATTCAGATACAAAATTAAAGGTAAGAGGAGTTCACTAAGGTCATGTTAATATCACACGGTGTATTCCTGCACAAACATGAACATTTTGGCAAAACCTGCCATTTCCAGAGCTGTCTAAAATAAGATAATTTGATATTTGTGACCTAGCTGCTCAGAAGCACATTGCCTTTTCTATTAGTAAATTTTGCAAGCAGTCACTAAAAAGTAAAAAATAACACAACACTTAAAAAAATGCTTTTGGAATTCATTTTCATCACATCTTTACAACAGGTGAGCTAATATACCAAATGCTAAGCACAACATTCCTGATATATCTTAACTTCACTGGTATGCTGATGTCAGTGTTAAGGTCTCTCCTATCTTTAAGGGCAGAACCTCGGACTGTAAGAATATGATGTAAAATATTAAATACTTTAGGAATTCTCTTGTCTTTCAATTTCATTAATAGATTTTATGCATTATTTGTAGGCCTTTCATTTTAACAGCACTGACTTCAAAATATGAATGAAATGACCATCATCAGTATTAACAAATAAATAGTATTAGCCTCTTAACTGAATTTTCAGAATTTAAGACTTACTGCCAAGTTTCCATATTCCTCTGTATGTGAATAACACAAGTAGTTTCAGTTATATGGATTGATTAAAACAAAAATCATCAGAATTTTCTTTGGAAAATCTGGTTTTAATCTACAGGAAAGGTATTAATCATTTCAATGTACAAGCCATTGTAAGTATGTACTGTGCAGGGGAAAGAGAAGGAAAAAAAAAAAAAAAAAAAGAAAAAAAAAAGGAGTATAAGGAAAAAGGAAACAGAAGACAAAGCAGAACAAACCTGTAAGTTATCATCATCTTGTAGACCAAATATAAATTAATGCATGTCAAGGCCATTTTTCTCAGCAATTCTTAGACTTTGTGAGAAAGAACTGTCTACTCTGCATTTCACCACAGTGTCCAAAAAAGATATGGCTGTGCTTCAATCGGTTGCTGCCTTTGCCAAGATTTAATACGTCCCATGGGAATGTGACTTAATAACTGCAATCTCACAATTGAGCAGGCTAATGATCAGCAATTGATAGCATAGGTATAAAGCCTGATGTAGCTATAAAAAGTGGCACACAAGTACAATATATGTACATTCTCATCAGAAAATTACTTTCAATACAGCTCTTATTTATGCATACAAAGTGCAATAAATAAAATACAAACAGTCTACTCTTAATCTTCTCCCCCACAAGCACAGAAATTATGCATCATGCTGAGATATGGATATGTGTAACCAAAATTTTTGAAAGTTTGGACAAATGAACTTCTCAGGAATGAGCAGATGTTTCTGCTCATGCAGAAAATGAATTTGCCACTAGCTATTAATCTTTGTCTCCAGCAACTGCTCCACTGATGGAATAGTAAAACTTGACCTAACAATATCTTATTTTTTTATCAGATCATAGAATGGCCTGTGTTGAAAAGAACCATAATGATCATCTAGTTTCAACCCTCCTGCTATGTGCAGGGTCATTAGGCACTAGACCAGGCTGTCCAGAGCCACATCCAGCCTGGATGCTCTTCTTCCCTTATGTGTCTCAGAAACATCAGGAAAATAAGCTTATTTATACTAAAAATAAAAATAAAAATCAAGAGAAATATATTATCTGAGGATGTATTTCTGGAATTCTTGGTAATGCACTTTTCTCTGCAGAACACTTAGGTAGGATTAAGTAGAATAAGCTTTTGATGTGCTTCTTGCATTAAATCTTTCTTTAAACTACTGTCTTAAGAGTAGGTTTATCATATTAAATAGTAGGTTGAAGTCTTTCATAAACAGCCTATAGCAGGACACAATTTCAGTACTAATAGTATTTATCTTTCATTCAGCAGCAAGATAAATATACAGTCTATGAGCATCTAAAAACCATGCAACAACATTTGTTTCCTGCTTGAGCACATGCATACAGATGTCATGTGTCAACATTGCAAACCTGTAGCTATGCTGTACACATATACCAGGTGTGAAATGGAAATAACTTTAAGAAAGTACTGAAAAAAAGAAATGTGATTTTCATAAGCGAAATGACTAGCTTATAGGTCAAAGTTGAGGATTCAGATTCCACTATGTCAGTCCGTTCTTGAAAGATAATTTGTTTCCCCCAAATATGTTTAACTTTTCCTCTCTTAAACTGTCAGCCTAAAAGATACTGAGATATTGCCTTTATTATGTTTACCCAGCCCCCTCTGTCAGTTCCTTTTAGAGGATCCCTCTTCATCCTTGGAGATAGATACTCAGAGCCATCTGGACACTGTCCTGAGCAAGCAGCTCCAGATGACTCTGCCTGAGCAGGAAGTGTGGGACCAGGTGACATCCAGAAATACCTTCCAACCTCAACCATTCACCTATAAATCTAAACTCACAGTCATTTCTAAGAAAATATTATATTAAAACCAGTCTGGCATGATTTTAAAATAGGCAAGTTGAGACACTGATTCTTTTGTTGCACATCAAAAACGTACATCTTCTTTCAAATTTGTTGGACATAGAAATAGTCATCTAAAACACATACGGATAATGAAATAATCAAAATAAATTAAAATTTATATCTTCTACTTAATAAAAAAGTAGCTTGATATGCTGTTAAAATGATTTCAAAGCCATCTAAACATTGCCATAGCTGAATTATATCATCTTGAAGCTCTCTTGAAGATATTTTTATTAGAATTTTCTGAATTTTTTTATCTGACATTTCTGAGATGTCAAAAATTAAAAGCTAATTACAATCAATAAATTATTCAAACACTGATTAAATTTATTTTCTTTCACATTTGTTTCCAAAATTTGTTTCCAAAATATTAACTTTCAGATATATATGTATTATTACTTACTTTCTTAGTTTGTTAGAAAACGGTAGAACCTTGTGTGATTGTCATATTCCTCACTATTAAGTGGACTCTTTCTTGTTTTATGGGGGTAACTGCAAATCAAAGTAGTGGTGCAGATTTAAGCTTAGGTGTCAATTAGATGTTTAATGTTGTTACATTAGAAATGCCCAAGGAGACAGTCTCTATGTTTCAAGCATTGCTGTAGATTATAGTTTTCTCTCCTCTACAGACAACTGAAGCTCAACATCACATTTTGTGATCAACTCTTCATCATAGACTCAACAATAAATTATAATTATCTTCCCTTTTGAGGACCACATGCATGCACACATGAGGAAAAATTAACATTTTGTAATCAATGCTAAGCGATTAGACTCCTAAACATCACCAATTTAATGTTTCCTCTGACTAACTCTCAAACAAGCTCAACCCTTGATCCAGATCCCTTGCAAAAATGTAGAACTAAATAGACAAGCTTTCTGCATGAAGCATCTTGAATATGAATTGTTTTATGAGCTAAATCAACCGAGACTGAAGATTTCATAGGTGTACTATATAATTCTCATCAAGCCCTCTGGCTTTACACTGACAAAGATACAAACACATTCTGTACAATGAACTCTAAAGGTTTATAGTTGCTCTGTTTCTCTCTGAGGGATCCCTCAGAGTAGGCAGGAGTAAAAGAGTAAAGACAATAACCAAATGATGTCAGTATCATAAGAAGCACGTATCACTGAGTAAAAACAACTCAATGCTTGCTTAAGCTGTGTATTTGTTTCTTACAAAATTATCACCATGCAATTATTAAACAAATATTAAGCAGAAAGTGGTAAGGATGTGTTATATATTTGTTTCTAACTCCCACCCCCAATTATTAATTACATGAAAGGCCACAGAATTGCTTTAAGAGAAGCAAAATATTTAGAGAACGCCTTTAAAAATGTGACGTTTGTTCATTTGTTTCTTAAAACTTTTGCAGATGTAACAAAAATGTAATTTAGAACTCCAGATAAATTTGCTAGTATAAGTGTAAGTTGTAAAGCTGTTTTCATAACATCTTTTCTGTCACATGCTCTGTGGTAATTGTAACTTTGGATCACATTTAAACAGACTACACTTATTTAATTCTAAACTGAAAAACAAAGAACAGAGACTCAGCATCAGACTTGGCCATATTATCATTTTCCTGATCAGTCATTCCTGCAAAATTTTATGTAGAGCTGTGTCATGTGGGAGCTCATATAAAAATCAAATAAGAATACAATTTCAGCAGAGACTGTATTTGCTTTTCAGCTATAGAACACACTTGTAGTTATATATAAACATAGCAAACACAGTTGAAGCTGTTACCCAGCAGTCAAGTTTCTCAGTGTGTCTGTTGTTTCCTTGGAATTTGACATATTTGGAAAGGACCCTGAAAAAGAAACCACCAAGGCTAGAGAAAGTTAGAAAGTAGTAAGGTAGTAGCAAAGGTTGTAAAAGCAATATTAGGAGTACAACCCTAAAACACAGTTGTGTGAAGACTTTGGAGTTAAGCAGTGATACAGAAAGCTGGTATCATCACTTCATCTTCAGAGAAAGAAGGGAAGCCGTTGTAAACACCCCCAGAATCTTTAAAACATTCCAAAAAGCCTAGTGATAACAACAGCAAAGGAATTGAAACCTCTCATACATCCCTCTCAACATCATATTCTTTGTTTAAGTTTTCTTCAATTGGGAGTAAAGAGATCTTCAAACTTTGGATGATCAAGACAAGGCTCTGTTTTGTTTAGTTTAGTGTTCAGAGATGAAAATAGATTTGAAATGAATCCTTGAAGAAACACATTGCTTTGGACAAGACATTCTCCTAAGCAAACTACTCAAACTTTCTTCTTTAAGGATGCTAACTAATGGCCAGCTACCATATTGATAGTAGCAATCAGTTTAGCCTCCATGTGTCTGCGCATTAACAGCTGTTCTAACGTGTTTTTAATCTACTCACATACAGGAACATTCTCTAAGCTACGATAATCAAAACTAGTCTCATTTCCAGAGAAGCTCTGTAGTGTGAACAGAATAAATACATGTGTTTAGGTAATTCCCTTGCTGCTGCTATTTTAATCTGCATTTTGCTATTTACAGGAATCCAGGAAGAATAACTATCTAATTTGTGATTTTGGAAAATGAACAATCCCTGTTTGGCTGCCTAAGGGGAAAAATACTGTCAGAACACAAAACAGTACATTTTCCTTTCTGAAGAAAGGCTTTTCATCAGCCCTATTAAAAACCAACCATTTAAATTGATCTTAAAAACATCTATGCTTGCAGTCCTACTTGCTTGTACTGATAATCCATACTGCATATTTGTAGCAAGCCACCAAGTACCAAGAATAAAAAGAGGTGTTTTGCCAGTGTTCTTAGCTTGCACAAGTAATTTATAGAAGGATTCCTGATTTCCAGGGTGGAAAAGCAGTTAATGTAACATATTCTTAGCAATAAAATGAAGAGTTGGAAGACATTGCAGTTCCTGCTACATTTGTATCTCTTCTGTTTCTCTAAAGGCATAATAATACTGGAGATGGAGAAGAAACAAAGGTCAGATGGAAGAGAAGGTACTTCTAACTAAGTAGAAGTTTGCGAGATGATAGAATTTAAAGACTGGGAAAGATACCTGTTGTTGGTTTTTTGTTTTTTTTGTTTTTTTGTTTTTTTTTGGTTTTTTTTGGTTTTTTTTTTTGTTTTTTTTTTTGCTATATGTCACATCTATTTTTTAGACACATTCAGGATAACTGAATCTGACAGGGAATTGTTGGGAAGTGGCAACACATATCCCTACTAGCAGATGCTACAAACTTCTCTCAATGTCACTGCCTACCTTTGCGTGTTTCCAGACTCTTCTGGACTTAGACAAACATGGTTAAATTACCCTTGCTTTTCCAATTCCCACTTTCTCCTCGCCTTCCTCTTGTTATTCTTCATAAGCTGATCATCATGGGGCTCTGATAGTGTCTCCTGCAATACCAGTCACAACACTATGCACCTCATTTCAGCTTTTTGCATAACATAATCCCTCTGCTTAGCATGCCTTTTCTTTTTAATTAGAAATATATATGTATTTGATTTAAAATTCAATGGCAAACTGTCCCAGTGCATATCTACAGAAAAAAAAAGGATTTGCATGAGATTTATCTCATCCAAAATCAGATAAGTAACTGATTGCACGTGCAAACTGTTGAATTTCAGCATAATAAAGTAAGTTGATGCACTAATGAAGTGCTGTGCATGAGATTCGCTGTGCTCAGAAATCTTAACATCCTAAGACTCTGCTTTTCAAAGACAGACTTTTGCATACTTGTGCAATACTCAGATTGTACCACATTAGTGTTTTCAGTTCAAAACAAAACTATACCAGTGTAGGATTTGCAATATGTGCATTTCTAACATTATTAATAAAGTCCAGTATATTTTTAGCTAACACTTAATTCAGCTATAGCAGAAAACCAAACATCACAATTAATATCACCACCACAAACTTTCCTTTCTTCTGCAACATAGGCTCTTCCTTTCCTTATTTCCTCTGGCTTGCAAGTTAGGGTCAAGCTTGAACATTAAACAGGTGGTTTGACTTAACAGGTGGTTTAAGTTAATGGCAAAATCAGCTCATTATCCTCTTCTGTCCCTGATGCTATAAAGGCTATTTTACTTCAGTGACAAGTTTGCTATTGCATCAGACATCAAGAATTCAAATCTTCTCTTTTGAACTTCTGCGTTCTTTGAAAATAAGAGTATGCTTCTCTATGAAATGTTTTTCTAGTTCCAAGTAATGATCAGTTACAGTTTTATTTGTCAGCTGTGCTAAATGATTTCATTAGTGTCAGGCACTGAAAGTTCTTAGTTGTTCTTTGTTGTACACAGGGACATTTGCCTCTGAATCCTTGGTTAGTACAAAGATAGACATTTTTTAAAAGAAATGATTTCAGTATAAGAAAGGAGGTTGTCAGAAAATGAAAACTTTCCTAGAATTAAGAAACTGATAGTTAGTTAGTCCAAATTGGTCCTCCACCGTGAAGCAAATACGCTGAAAGCTGTGATGAGGGTGGATGTTCAGTTTGAAATGATACATGCAAAGTCTGTCTTGGCTTGATGACTTTGCTTGCTCGATTTCCAGTAATTTAATATATAGCTGACTAAAGTGAAGTCATATGATCCCAACATGCTAATCTTGGCTAAGAAACAGGATGAAAATTTGTAGTGTTTTTTTATCTTCATTTCAGAGGGTTATCTTTTATTTTAAATCAACTCAGTGATTCATTTTATGTTGAAGACAGAAGAAAATTGCCAGAACAGCAAAGGATACTGCAAAATCTGGATGGAGGTGAGAAAAGACAGTAGAAGAATTCACTTCATAAATTACTTCACAAGCTACCTTTGTTGTTAAGTCCAGCAAATCATGAAGTACAGCCCAAGCACACCCCACAAGAGAAGATAGTAGCTAAGACATATACAAGTTCATCAATCAGCCATATTTGTCTTTCTCTAGCTAATATATATTACATATTATTGCAAAAGTTAAGCAAACACAAAAGTATGGCAACTCAGCAGTAAAATGAATAGATCACGGACATTATAGTTTTCTTTTCCTTAAGGTAAGAAGTTTTTTAAGACAGCAGTCATTGAAATGAATGTCGGTAAAATAAATCCTAGTACAACTGAGGCCAAAGGCAAGATTCTGCATACCACAGCTAGAGCACCAAAGGTACTTGTGTGTTTCTCAACATAGATGTTTTTCTTCACAGCCTGATTATGTACAGCAATTTCTACTGTTAGAACAGATTTTCAGGGGCTGCTGAGCCCAACATTTGAAAGTTTACAGCAAAAATCTTTAAGAAAGGAACAGCTTTTATTTTCTAAGCCCAAAAATAACTGTTGGAGATACTTCCACCCAGTGCTGCTCATGGAGAATTGTATAGATCCTGGTGGGATCTTTCTATACAAAGAATGTAAGGAGAAACACTAATCGGAGAATTTTTATGCAGTAGGGTTGTATTTCCAAAATTATAAAGTGAAAAAGCTAACAGCTCCAAATTAAAGCTGTTTTTTATTTCATATTTTTATCTAATAAAAATTTGACTTGGTGCACAGTAAATCTTAATGGAAAGATAGAACTATCTATAAATTAATCAGCAATGGCAGATGCCACAAGCTAATTATAGTATGAAATATGGAAAGAACTATAATGAAAACTGATTACTATCCACATAATTTCTACAATTTTAATTATAATAAATACACTTAGTGACTGATTATACAAGTATGCCACATTTGCCTACTCCATTCCTCTTTATAAAAATCCTAGAGCAGTACAGTTGCTATGCTTCTTTTTTCATTAGTTAACTATACTGTACAACCTACTTTAAATTTATTTTTCTGAATCAGAATATTTTATTTATATACTACCCCCATGTGAAGAAACAAGAAGAAGCTCAGTACATCTCATCCATAGTTAAATTGCAAATGATGCAAAAAAAGAAATGCATTATTCTTAACTCTTTGATGATAAAAACAATGAATAACCAACTAAGTACAAACACGCTGCATAAATTTATCTTTTTTCAGAATCTTATCAAAGAATCACAGAATGACTGAAGCTGTCAGGTTCTCTGGGCCACGTGGCCCAACATCTGCTCAAGCAGGGACACACAGAGCAGGGGCCCAGGCCCTTTGCCAAGAGGCTTCTGAACATCTCTAGGGAGGAGAACACACAGCCTCTGAACAACCTGTGTCAGTGCTGACTCATGTTCAACTTCGCATTCACCAGGACCCTTAAGTCTTCTTCAGATCTACTCCCAGCTGTGTGCTTCCAGCATATGCTGGTGCCTGGGTCTTTTCCTCCTCAACTTCAAGCCCTCAACAGGGCTTTGCATTTCTCTTTGTAGAACTTTATGATATTCCTGTCAGCTCTCATCTCTATCCTGTCAAGATTCCTGTCAAGGTCTCCATTCTGTCATGAAAACCTAACGAGTCATTAAAAATTCCTCATGGATATCCAGAAGGTCACCAAAAAAGGGCTAATTTTAGGCCAAATGACTGAAAATTGAAGGAATCTTACAACTTGGGAAGTCGTCAGAGAAAGTGATATGTCATAGGGGTGAGCAGCATGTTTTGTACTATCTTCAGTTAAAGTATTTAAGGATGATAGCATATGAACATAGTGGGCCTGTAGGGGACTGAAGGGCTCATAAAAGCAAAAGATTATAAACGTGAACAGAAAAGGAAGGAAAGTTTCCTCCTGAAGGAGGAATAGTGAGGGTTTTCTTGAGAAGGTCAATCGGAAAGAACCGTTCTTGTTCCAATTTGAGTTCCTATTACCATCCTAAAGTAGGACACTGAAGAAAACAAATCAAATGTTATTTCAATGAAGAGTCTGATTTATGAAAACTCTCTTGTGTATTTCACATTTACTATACTAAGCCTGAAGGGCTGGAGCTCTATGGCAATTCTCGATAAAATCACAAAAAGACACTAAGTCCATTAACTAGTAAGATTAAACAATACCAAATTCAAATATAACTAGTACTCTTAATACACAAAGTGCTAGTGCAGCAGATGCAAGCAATATCTGACTGAGCTCATACACATATGCAGAGCTCACTTTCAACTAAGAGGAGCACCTCTTCTGCATGCTTCAGGGTAGGCGACAACAGAACAATTCTGCAGATATCCTCTGGCTGCAGTCACACCATGGCTCTGTGTACATGTACCCTCATGTGCATGTAATTCATTTTACACAAGCTTAATTCAAGCCTACATGCACACAGAAGAATGGTTTCTAACTCTCAGAAGCTGGCCCCTAATGCATTATCAATTGGCAAAATGTTCACTCTACCAAAACAGGCTTTGCACATGGGTAAATATGTGTCTTCTTTAAAAATAACACTACACATCCTTTAGCATTCAAGTTGTTTTGGATAAATCCATTCCAAATGACCTGAATTTTGAGTATGCTCATGTGTATTCTGCACTGTGGGACTGAAATACGGAGGATAGGGTACTGATGAGACTGGTAGAAGGGTGGGAAGTGATATAAAATATTTAAAGAAAAAGTTTTGAAAACATGAGCCCAGATGCTTAACTGCCTCAAGTGTCCCTAGGCATGCAGCTTATGCCTAATGAAGCAGTATTAGTACAGACTTTGGATGTGCACAACCCATTCAGTTGCCCCTGACTCATCACTGAAAATAATAGGGACACAATAAATGATGTCAGATGAGTGCCAAAGATACGTGTCACTCAAGAAGTAAATGTCATAATCATTTAAACTGGAAGAAATGTCAAGAATAAAACCCTTGTAAAGGCTGGCAATCTGAAGTGCATTCTAATTTTGAATACAAATGCACTTTAAAATAAAACTGTGTTTTTGCTTCTCAGAGTTGCTTTATCTGCAATTTACTGTCATTCTTTACTTCATTCATTTTAATTCCAGTAAATTAGTTTTATTTTCTAATCCTTCTTAGCAAGTTACTGTGGCAGATGGAAAATTATCAGAATTAGAGTTCAGATTCTTCACTGCTCAGGGATTTTCATAGAGATTCCAAACAAGTATGGATGGAATAATTGTTGTGTGTGTACAGGGTAAAGCTTGACCCAGAAAGGATCAGCAGTCCTTTGACAGCATTAAAAAAATGTTGTTTATAAAATCTTAACTCTTCTATTCTTGTTGTATTTGTTATGAATTTTGTAATCAGACACAAAAATTGAAGTCTCAACATGATTAATTCAAAGTACCACAGTGATTCTGATCATAAAAACAAATCCTGCTCCCACAGCATTTGTCTCTGCAACCCAGTGTATACTGCCTTATGGACAGACAGAAACCTGCTACAGTCTTGGAGCAAGCAGGTGAAATGCTTAGCTGAAACAATAGTAGTTCATTATTTTACATGAAAATATTTCATACATATTCCTCTAAGTCAGTGACACCCCTATGCAAGCATTCAATTTTCTACCTACCCATACCATATTCTATTCTAAGACTTGTTCTGCTCAAGTTTTTATTAATGACTTGGAAGCATGTTCATAAAGATGCAGATAAGATCAAGCCAGAGGGAGCAGGGGAATATGCTCAACAGTGCTCAGCAGCAGAGCCACCATCCATAGGGATCACAACAGGCCAGAGAAATGAGCCAACCTTCTTAAATCCAACAAGGACAAATACCAAGTCCTGCATCTGAGAAGGAAAAATTCCTGGCAACAGCACAGAGTAGATAGACTATCTGTCTCTGCTGAGAAGTACCTGGGCTTCTTAGCTGATGATAGGCAGAACACAAGCCATCAGTGCTCCCTGGCAGAAAAGAGACCAACAGCTTTCCGAGACATAGAGACAGGAGCGCAGCCAATAGATCAGGGGAAGCGATTGTCTCTTGCTACTTCTACTTGTTCACTGTAGAAACAAGATCTTTGAGGGAGATGTCACAGCGTAGAATCATAAAATCATAGAATCCTTAGAACTGGAAGGGACATTTAAAGGCCATTTAGTCCAACTTCCCTGAAATAAACAGAGACATGCACAGCTAACTCAGATTGCTGAGGTCCTTATCCAGACTGACCTTGAATGTCTCCAAGGACAGGGCATCTAGCGCATCTCTGGACAACCTGTTCCACTGCCTCACCACCCTCACTGTAAATGACTTTTTCCCTGTGTCTAACCTAAATCTATCCTCTTTAAGCTCAAAACCATTTCCCCTTCTTCCACCAGCACCTACCCCGCTAAAGAGTCTGTTAGATATAGTCCACCCTCTGGACTCAATCCTTCAGCCAGTTCTTCATCCATCAAACAGTCTATGCATCAAATCCATCTCTCTCCAATTTGGAGAGCATTCCCGAATATTGACAGGAGATAGTGCATGGAAGCAGTAGGAGACAGTGAGCATTAACTGACATAAGTAGATTTAGACTAGAGATAAGGAGGATTTTTCCCCCATGTCTTCTTCGAGTAGGACTGTGGATAGACTAGAAGGATGTCCTTTCTTTTCAGATCCTTTCCAACCTGAATTGTGGTGTATGCAGAATGAATAGGAATATAGTTCTTAGTAGGACTAGCTTCATGCACCAGTCAGTGCAGCAAGGTCTGCTGCTACTCCATCTGAATGTGAAGCTAATCTGTCCCTACTTGTTAAAGTTTCTGAAAAGAAAGCTGACTTTGCAGTACACTGGCTTATTAAAAGCTTTTTATAAAGCATTAGTTTTTCTGAAAATAAATGTGCATCATGTAGAGTGAAGCATATGTACTTCTTTTACAAAACATGGAATCACATATTCATTTATTAGTTCTTCAACGGTCTTAAAAAACACTTCAAATTAATTGTAGAAATGAGGCTTCAGATGGCTTTGACTTTGATGTATTCTTGAATTTGAATAAAACAAACAAACAAAGGCCAGGAATCATTTCAGTTACAACATATGCTTTGAGTGTCAAACCAATATGGATTTAAGGTTTATGTTTTTGTTAGATTTTGTTTGTATGTTTCAGTTGGTAGGTTTTGTTGTTGATGTTGCTGTTTATTCCTAACGTAGAAGTTGCTTTGTATTTTTCTGTTTCCCTTTCAATAATCCAAACAAATATCAGGGAAAACTCTTCTTGGAGAACAGCGCCGCAAATGTATGGAGAATTTGGAAGAGAAAGAAGATACTATTTTTCTCTCTTTGTTATAAAACAACATAGCTATTGTAAAAAAAACAAGAGTTGATAAAGTTGTTAAATCACATAAATCATCTAATACCACAGTTATTTTTCAAGCATTCTAAAGAACTTGATAATAAACAAATATTTTTCTCAAAATGATCTTCTGTCTGTTTCCTAGAAGTCTTTCTTATGGTGCAAATGTCTATTTTCAGTTCCCTTAGATGTGTAGCTCTCAGTTTGGCCAGGAAACTATACACTTACATTCAGCACCTACATTTTAGTATGTGTTAGAAAAGTCTGGGGGTTTGTACTAAAATCATGACATGGTTTTAAGAAGTCACAGTGCCACTGTTAGGACCAAAGCCTTTTATCTTATGAATATTGCATAGCATGACAGAAGAGGATGTGGATTGAGGATAGCAAGGAGGAAAGGGATCCAGGCACCAACCACAGGCTGAGATGTCAGAACTGGTATAATTGCAGATAAAATACAGCAAGAAGCAAGCTTGTGGGAAGCAGAGGGAGAGGAGGAATGTTGAAACATAATTGCATCTTCAAAGCTGGGTTTTCACAGGGTAATTCTCCTCTAAGCCTCTTCTTGGCCTAGTGAGCACTGAGTGTTTTGTTGAACAGTGGCACATTTCCAAAGAGTAAACTATACTCAGAGCTTAAAATAGGGTGTATATGTGGAGTTATCACAGGCAGAAGCAGATCTTTAAACCAGACCTGGTGTATATGAATCAAATTTTAAAATTCTTGCCTTTTTCTGATGGCTTTCTGTTAAATCGCTAGAACTGAACCGTGATCAGTCTTGTCAGAAGTGTCCAACATAAGCCAGAACACTTTCCACAAATAAAAAGGTGAAAGTTTAAAAATGAAGATATGGCAGATGAAGAGCAACAGTAGTACTAGCTCAAGTGAATTTTGAAAAGATCTGTTATCAAACTGTTGAAGAAAACTGACATTCTGCCTCCAGCTAGGACTAAAATCTTCATTTGATGAAGAGTTCATGAGTGACAAGCCAAGATATGATAGTCATTCCCTGTACACATCTTCAAAAGCATCAAAAACCTGTCTTCCGCTTTGTGTTCTTCAGATTTTCAGTACTGTCTGTAGGGTCTGTAAAAAAGATCATTGTCAATGCAAAATAAGTTGTCGAGTTTGTTATTTCAGTTATTAGCGATCAAAACACTTCCATTCTTGACAGATCTCTCAAGAAACAAGACTTAGACACTCAAACATTCCAGCTCTAACAGAGGAAGACATTCAGAGAGAAAGCCAAGTTTGCGGTAGAATACTCTGAGGAAGGAGATGAAGGACAGTACACACTTCCAATTACAAATGCAAAAACAAGTACATAAAAATCCAGAAGTTTTATTAGCTCGTGTTATTCTATGGCATTTTTTCTTTTGTCATCTGAACATTCCACTGTGACAAGCAGGAAGCTAATGTGTATCTCTGCCATAATATTTCATTTCTGCTTTGCTACAACATCCAGGG
Source organism: Lagopus muta (assembly GCF_023343835.1). NCBI lineage: Eukaryota > Metazoa > Chordata > Aves > Galliformes > Phasianidae > Lagopus > Lagopus muta. The sequence continues at coordinate 26,220,412 of NC_064435.1, forward strand.
CTCCGTGAAGTTCCTCAAAAAGTACAGAAGTTAGGGATACAGTGGTTATTACTGAGAGTAACCTATTCCCAGTTTTACCATCTGCTACCTCATGTTTAATATTCATATTAGCTTACAAAAAAAAAAAAAAAAATCCAGTAAGAAAAGTGTGAATAAATATTTCTCATAATATTACTTAATCAGTTTCATCTTAGAATTCAGTCACAGAAAAAAAAAAAAAAAAAAAAAAAGCCTGAAGCCAGGAATGTGCTAATTAAAGTGCAAAAATATCAACAAGAAGACTTCAGGGGAAAAGAGGGGAAAAGAGAGAAATGACTTAGTTCCCCACACTTGAAGATGATAACTTGATACTAATTTTCAGGAAATATGAAAGGAGCAGTAAACATTAAAGAGAAATGAAGAGAATTTTCATCTGGGACAGAAGAAATCTGAATGGCTTCGGTAAACACTTTCCAAACCATAAGCAGAACTGTGGCTCTAAGAGCTCCCAAAAGATTTATTTTAGTCAATCAGCTATGAAGAGCAACATAGATATTGAAAGAGATAAAAATAATCTTAACTGTTAAATAATTTTCAGTAAGATACTCTATTAACATTCTGATAAATTTTTTGTAAATCTGTGTTTTTGTTTACAAATTTGAAGTCCAGTAACATAATGTGACTGAATAAACAAGTCACTTCTCCATAGAGTTGACAATTCTGTAAAACTTTCTGCATCATTTCCTACTTTTTCCCCTGAGTATCAAATCAGAACAAGTACTGCAATCTCAAAGCTGCACAGCCAGGTTCTCTACAAAGTAGCCTTCCCCAGGGAAAAAGGATGGGCACGGAAAGCTGCAGCTTGTAGCAAGACACTGTAGGGAAGACACAAATTTGCTGAATTTCTGCCTGCAACAACTCAGTATAGAAACTGGTAACTCAAGGAAAAACTGGGAAAACTCTCTACTACACAAAAGCACCCAACACAAAAAAAATGCTTAAAGAATAAAATGTCTTTTCAATGCACAAATAAACTTATTTTTATATTCTTGGTCTAACATTTATTAATTTATTTTCTTTGAATTTATTTTTCTCTAAAAAGTAACAAACAGAAACATCACCAAGAGCCAGGTTGGTGGGGTTTTGTGCGGTAAGTCTGATGTTACAGAGATTATGATGCACACTGGTATTTAGGTTCAGTCTGGATCTAGATCTTCTCTTTCCTATCCCAAATTCAATGGTTACTATGAAAATATTGTTTCTATTTCCCTTGAGAAAATTTTGTAGAGTGATTGATAGCAATACTGGGGCTTGAGTTCCTATGGTTTTATTAACAATAGTCCAGGAACTTGTTTTTTTCCAGGATGTACCTATTGAGGTCTAAAATCATTAATCATGAAGAGCTTAGGAAAAGGATTGGGGAATGTGCAAGGATACAATTGAGTAGTTAAGGAAAACTTTCTAAAGAATAAATTTGGTAGAAGTTGATCAATAAAATGCTTCAGCTATTCTGGTCCCACTCAGTGGGAGTTGTTCAGAAACTGCAACTGCACCTGACACAGGTTTAATCACCAAATCATCCTACACAGATAATACTCAGCTAACAAAACATTTGTAAGTTCTTATAAACCTTTCATCTCACTAAACTCTGTTCAAAGAAGATGCTCAGCTCTGATCTCTTCTGTCTTTGAACAAAGAGTAGTTTTGTCAGTGTAAACAATTATGGTAGAAAAACTGAGATCATAATCAAGCCAGTTAATGTGAGGTTCGTATAGCTTTTACCAAAATGTCTTTCATGCCTTAATAATCATCCACTGAAATCCTGTCTTTTTTTAATTATAATGTTCAATCCTCTAAATGTCAACCAAATGTCCTAATGTTAACATATTTGTTAATAAGATTTTACCCTAAAAATAAGTGTAAATTCTTCTGTTATACTCCTGAACACACTGCTAAGATTTCTGTAATGAAGGCAAATGTTTTACTCACATTGTCATAGGGTTGATCCATGCTCTGTCTTCTTTCTGTAATGTATTTCATTTCACAGGGCCTAAAGATTTTCTTGGAGCATCTCCTTCTCCCATCCATTATTTCACGCTTCTTTCCTGGAAAACATGTAGGATGTAAAAAACAGAAAATACTTCTCACCTCCACAAACCTTATTATTCTTTCTTTTATTATGGAATACAAAATATTTATTCCTTACCTCTGAATGATATAAACTCACACTTCTTTACACTCTAATCTCCTGAATATAAGGTGTGGTATTTATCACAAAACAAAGTAGTTGCCATATTTATACTTGTCCAAGCTGGTGCATTTGTCACAAGTTAATAACACATACTAAATCTATGTCAGGAGAGAGAGGCAGAGAAATACCTAAGATTTAGACCTCAACCAAGCATGAAATGGAGCTGAGATGTTTGATCTTAATGAAACTCAAGTGTTTCTATGCATTTCCAGACAACTTCTGTAAAAAATTGGTGGACCTTGGAAACCTAATTATCACAATCCGAATACAAATTAGCAAGTATTTTTGGCTTCAAATGTTCAATTTAATACTCAATTTATGTCATGTTCTGTTTTAGGCATACAAATTGTTTACAATCTTGTCTCAGATTCTCAGGCTACATATGACTTATATGTAGTTATATAAATGTATTATTTTGTTTTCTGAAAGATTTCTGTGATCCTTATCTCTTCAGAAAGGAAAGCCATCGGGAATCTCAGCATATAAGAAAGAATAGTGTTGGCTCTAGAATGGAATGAGAATTAGTTAATTATTAAAAATTATATCTCAATGAGTGCATTTTGTTTGCAAATTACTGCTGTGACAGTGTTTTCTTAATGTGAACTGGATTTCTGACTGACAAAGAACAAGGCAACTAACAGGAACAAATTCATGACTTCTCAAGATGGCTTCCATCCTGAGAAGACAATCTGTCTTTCAGGAATGGAGCTCAAGAATCCAGATTAGAAGCCTAGTTTCCCTCTTTGTTGATGACAGACTGTTTAAAATATGATTAACAAAATCCAGTATGCTGAAGAAGATGGTATTTTATAAGACAGAGGGAAATGGTGGTAATCATCTCTCATCTCTCATTACATCTGTGAGAGGCCAGAGCTGGAAACAACCAAGAGGGGCAGGAGAAATATTTAGAGGGAAATTCATACTTGCATTAGAATGGATTGCATTTTTGTGCAGGTGCATAGTATATAGGTATAATAAATGAAAGAGTTGACAACATATGGAGGAAGATGTTCAAGCTTTATTTTAAGAATAAATTTGAAGTGTTTTGTTTCAAAAGATTTAGAATATATTACCATTCATTCAAGAGCTTCTACAGTACACGAGGAAATATTTTCTGTAAAAAAAAAAGTATTATGACATTAAGTCTCATTCTTGAGATTTCGGAAGATACTGCCTTTCAAGCTGATTAGATTAGCCTAAAAAAAGATGAACATATAGATGCAATCTGACTATGTTGTAGTAGAATGAATGAATTGCTGCTATGCAAACGAAAGATATGTTGAAACAAAAAATCATTATTGAAGTTCTTTAATATAATGAATATCAATTTTGTGTGCACATTGATAATCTTGCAGTTTAATCATAATGAAAACACCCTGGAGAAAAAAAAAATTATGAGAACAATGATGTTTCATTTTAAATCCTAACATTTCAGTAATTTTAACATATATATTATTTATTACGAATGTTTTATGATCTAGAAAACTTTATCTGTTGGAATTTGGGAAAAGAATATTTGTTTCATAATGAAAATTTACATAGCAAACCCAAACTCAGGCATTATCTTAAGTAATGTTACAATGCATTACTATTTTACAGGATAGCCAGAGACCTCGCCTCAGCATCTCCAAATGATAATGAAACCACTCTTCCTTGGTATTGTGTTTTCTAAAATCAGAGCACAGAGTGATGAGGTGGATAAACAGAATAAGTACATAAGGAGAAAAGCAAGGACAGAGAAATTAAGATACATAATACATGGCCATAAGAAACTATGATATTCATTTTGTTCATTGTACCCCAGATTCAAATACAGTATTCCAGGTGGGGTCTCACAAGAGCAGAATAAAGGGGGATAATCATCTCCCTCGTCCTACTGGTCATGCTTACTTTGACACAGCCTAAGATATGATTGGCTTCCTGGGCTTCAAGTGTGTATTGATGGCTCATGCTGAGCTTCCCATCAATCAGCACCCACAAGTCCTCCTCCTCAAAGCTGCTTGCAATCCATTCTTTATCCAGTCTGTTTTCTTGAGTGAGATTGCTCCAATCCAGGTGCAGGACCTTGCACTCAGCCTTGTGGCACTTCATGAGATTTAATACTGCTTTATTACTCCCAGGTCACCTATCTTCACTCCCACCTTTTTTAGGCTTTCTTTTTGCGTTTGAGTTTGTGAGCCCCTCATTTGTTCATGAACGCCATCTGGCATTCTTGCCTGTCTTCCTTTTGTTGAGATGCTTCATTCTTGTGCTTGGAGGAAGTGATTCTCCAGCTTTCTGGAACTAGTCTTTCTTCCAGGTATCTATCCCACAGAACTCTACCAAGCAAACCCCTAATGTTGCCAAAATTCTCCTTGAAATTCAGAGCTGTGAGGGTGCTCTGCACCTCCTTTCTCCATGTCATACTCAGTGCGCCATGTCATATTCAGTGCAGCCAAATAAATAGTTCAAAAGTACTTATCAACATTAGCATTCAGCATGAAATAGTAGAACACAAAAAATGTTTTGGAGCATTAGTGTTTATACAGTGGTTTTCAAATCCCATGATAAGAGGTCTTGTAAAATAGAAGACTGAATGATGGAAACATGTTGACTGAAGGCAAGATCTGCCTTTTTGTTATTCTATAGGTTGTTATAGTTTTGACATTAGAAAAGCTTTTTAAAATGATGTGCTCTGCAGGGACTGCTCTTACTCTAAGGAAAACAACAGAAGCCAGTCAAGATAGCAAGACAAAAAGCAGTCTAATTTAAAATCTGCCAGAAATAAGAGACCTCCTGGTGAGATTTTCTATGATGAGGTCTTAGATATGAGATCAGATCCAAGGCCCTGATTCTGTAGTGGAGTTTCACCTCAGCTGATTTCATAACCATCATTTATACCAGAACTTTGTTATATCTACTGAAGTGCAAACTTTTTCACTTTCTGTTGCTGCATAAGCAAATGATGTTAACTGAGTCATACAGAGCCACAGCTGAGACTCTGTATTCACCTATAAATTGTTTACCTTGCAAAGGCAACAGAAAACAATAATGTTTTATTGGGATTACACCAGCAATTAGACCCAGACGTTTGGCTTCTCTACCATGCTTTACCATACAGATTTCTACATCTAAAGATGCCTGTATTAGAGATTTCAATCAAGATCAGAATAGTAGCATTATTATATGATGATATAATTGCACAAAACACACATAAAGAATAGAAAACAATAGAAACTGTATTCTCTCTTTTATAGCCTTTTTGAAACCTAAAACTAAGCCTCCTGGCTGAATCTTTTGCATCACTGAGTCCAATCTCCTGTCATCACAGCACTTATCATACTATTATTAGTATTATCTGCAAAGTAACCAGGCTTTTTGCCCTCTAGTGCTCTGATCAGATGCAACTTCAGAACCTCTCTGCCATGGCAAACTCAAGTTTGTTGGCGATGAGTCTACACCTAGCATCAGGTAAAATAACACAAACCCACAGATACCTGCATGATATCTTACATACAACAAATATTTATTATATTCAAATTTCTTTTTTAATATGAACATGTAGATATCCAAATTTTATTAACCACGTATCCTCCAAAACATTTTAAGTTCCTTAGTATGTTTTCTTCTGGTCTTTCATATTGGGTATCTTATCATAGGGTGCTAGAGCCCAAGAAGCCTTCCCTTTAACTCCACTGTAGAACAGAAGCATTTTACTTTTGTAATATAGGAAGAAACTTGTCTTAATATCCAAATAAATGGTCAACCCTGTTTAACTGAAGGCTCTGTAGAATCCTGCCTCACTATAAGTTCATGAACTCTAACCCCATTGCAATATCTCTCACAATGCTTACTAGAGTGTCTCAGGGTCTGCAGGATTAGATTTCAAAGTGGAAGATTGACCTTCCTCAGATTTCTCATCCACAATCTTTCCTTCTTAATTCAGAAATGGTATGCAAAGCATTCACATAGGGTAGTTTAGAAGAGTTGCTTCAGACCTCAGAACTGTTCTCAGGCAAAGAATAATCCCCCAGAATGAAACTTCCTAACCTTCAAAACAGAACAACTTTCAAAATATGGGACAGTCAACAACTTTTGCCTTGTGAATAAATTAAAGGCACAAAAGAAAAACCTTAATGAACTTCCAAGTTGATTCACTCTGTAGGGAGTTAAAAGTTCATATATTAAATTAAACTGAGGTTGAGAGTCATGTTATCTAACTCTATAGAGTGGCATGCATTTTAAGTAAGTCATCTGACTCATAAAGACCTTTGTTTCTTTATTTCTATTTCTAGAAGGAGTATAGTAATCTAAAATTTAGATGTCTAGATTTTGTATGCCTGAGCTGTAGGAGATGATTTTCATGGTCAGGATATTGTCACTCAGAAAATGTGCCTCCAGCAGAGACCTTCAGCATATCTAATAATTTGCATTCTCCCCGGTATCGCTTTAAGGCTACCAGAAACATTTCCTCGAATGTCCTATATTTGAAACCAGATTATTCAAAGCATTACAGTGAATTAAGAACTTGTGAAAACATAAATGAAACCTAGTAATGAACCAAATTTCTTTATTTTTTCAACTGTTGCTATACATGCTATCACTGGTGTGCAGCCTTCTCAACTCTGCTGTCCCTGAGACTTTTCATGGATCCAGAGATTTTAGCTCTGATGTTTCTTCCACTCAATCAGTTTCACTGTCAAAAAAGCTTCAGGCAACAACAAAACAAAACAAACACAAAAAACATAAGAAGTTGTGGTGTACCATAGGGCTGAAACTCAAGTATCAGTGACAAGAGGCGAAAAATCTCAGCTCTGAATTAAGATAATCTTTCTTGTTCCAAATGAGATAATGGTATGTCCCTGTAATTTCCCCACATCAATAGCTGATTTTGCCTAGGTATCAGAGGAAATCAAGAGAAAGAGAAGAAAAAGTTTAACTCTGCTGCACTCATACCAACATATTTTATCTTATTTTTACCAGACTTCTATGTCAATCCAGATCTCAGTTTCCAAGTTCAGGAAATAATGTAGATGCTGAGAAAGATCAGCCTCTTTTAAAGTCCTTGTGATACTCCTAGTGTACTTTTGATTAATTATGAACCCAGCAGGAATTTATAAGGCATTGCACAGTACAGAAACAACAATTATTTTCAACTGTAGTCCCAGCTGCCTCCTGGTCTTAAACCAGCAAGAGTTCTGATAATAACCATAGCAATGGCAGGCAAATAAATGTTTTTGCTCAACACAATCATTATTTACTAGGATCCACCCAAGTAGTGCAATTTAACATACACTTTTTATTCCTCACGTCTCTCAACCATTTGGCCAGGATACGTGACACTGAGGGTCATCTTGAATAACTGCACTATTCTGACATGGCAAAGAATCAACAGAGTGGAGCTGGAAAAACTGAATTAAAGAGACTCATGAAAATCTGTGCAGGTGTTTCTTGTTTAATTAGATCAACTCACGGGTTGAATACAAACTTGTGTGTCAAGGTGTAGAATATCATCAGGTATGACAGTAGCAGGTACTGTGATTTGTGTCAGAAAGAGGATTTCAGAGAAAATATCTAGAATTTAATTTCTATAGGATGGATAAAAAATGCAGTTTCCCAGCTGTAAAGTTTTCAAGGAATGGGAAAACAAAAAACCAAAACAAACAAGCACACAAAAAGGCCCCTGAAATCTAAGTGCAGCTGAATTGGAATGTGAAATTTGAATGTCTCCAGGCTGTTAATTCTGAAGAGGCTGTAGGCTTGAAATTGCTAGAAATTAAATGGAAAGTAAGTAGTGACATTCTTGTCAAATTTCACCTGCAAGTGCAGAATATTTATAAAAATAAACTCAGCTCAACCCTTCAGTTCCCTCAAAGCACGAAGAAAGAAGATTGAGATTATTTTCCAAGTGTAATAAAAACAAATCTGCTTAATAGATCCAAATAGATCCAAAAAAAAAAAAAAGACAACATTTTGCAATTGTAACTAGTGTATTTATTCCACTTACTATATTGAGGAATGTAGAGTAACATTTTTGAAAGTAGCCAAGATTTTTTCAGTGGCAACACTTTGAGTTTTCCTGAAAAGTTTGTGTTCAGTTTAAGTGAAATGTGCAGAATAACAGTTGCCAGCCAGCACAGTTCTTGAGTAACAGTTCTTTGACAGTACCATTTTGAAAGCAACACTGATCTATATTCATCCTACCGTGTTCATTTTTAACCTTTCGCTTCTCTCTGATGTAGGGCAAGATCACAAGTTCTTACACAGCATTTCTCTACAGGATATGGATGAAAAACCATTGCCCTGAAATATCTTCAAGAGAAATAAATATTAGATATGTTGTCTTTAATGATGATATCTTAGAATATTAGAACTTTATATTTTATAATTTTTATTAAAAATTTAAAACCCGGTCCTTCAAGCTGGTATGTACAGATGGAAACCAGGTCTTCTGTAACATTCCACTGATTTCTGCAAAGCATTTTTCAAGCACGATGTCTTATGACTAACACAGACTTGAGGTCTTTGCACCTCATTTTTTTTCCAAAGCAAAAACAAACAGACGTGTGCTATTTATTTCTGCATTTGTTTTTTACTGGCTTTAATGCAGCAACATTACTGTCTAGATTCACTGTACCACTTCATGTTTGTTTACAAGCACTAAATGTATGTACATTTTAATGGGAATCACAGAGGCAATCACTGATATGCTTCTTGTCATATAACAGTTATTACATTCATGTTCCAGCCTTCTTTGCTGCCTTTTATTTTATTATTTTTTTAATGGTCTTTTATTGTTTTGTCTTGGTATCATTTTATGTTTTGCAATAACAGATTCTTTTTTTTTTTTTTTTTTTTTTTTTTTTTTGTATTATTCTTTGGCAGAATACCATTGCAGTGACAACTTGAATTTCTGAAAGATCTTTGGAAACTTGAATTTCTGAAAGATCTTTGGAAATAATTATTAGTTCTGAAAACCAGGACTTTTTGTGACCTAGAGGAGTGAAGATATCTTGGTTACTTAAAACATATTTTCAAAGGAAAACAATAATTACATTTTTTCTCCACTCTCAATGGGAGCGAATGGATAGAAAAATGGGAGTGAAGCATAGAAAAGATGTTTCAGAAGTTTCCCTCAGATGTGAGGCACTTTGCAGCTGTTATTAAAAAAAATCACTTTGACTCACCCACTGCTTGAAGATTTACCAGTATGATTATTCAGTTATAATGTTCTACCAAACAGAATATGGACGCACTATCTATGCCAAAAGATATTGCATATAATTATATGCTCATAATATGGAAAGAGGAATTGACTTGAGGGAGTGGATTTGTTCACTTACTGCAGAAAACTTAAATCACTATAAATGTTCAGTGCACTCAGCACCTTTTGTTGCTTCAGCAATCTCACTGTAGTAGATTCTTTTCACACTACAGTAGGAGCCAGGCTGCTCCAAACTCTTGTAAGCTCTGAATGCTATAAGAAAGCTGAAGCTGAGGCTGAGAAAGCACAGCAATGGGCAACACTCACAGTCTGCAAAAGGTTTATTGAAGAAGACAGTTTAGTAGAAGCAGAATATATATCTAGGACTTTGGCTTTGTGTGTAAAAAGAATCTAACTTACATTCATATTCTAAAAATTAAAAAAATAAAAATAAAAATCATTAAAGAGATTACCTTGTTTTATGTTTACAAAATGAGATCTCAGCTGCAGCTATATTCCTAAAGAATGACTACATCAAATGCCACAGTTATCTAAATCTCGGTGGATGATGCAGAAACCTGAACTACACTATGTAAACTATTTCTTAATCATACTAATTTCATGTGAAATTGGGCACACAAACAGCCACTGCTATTCCATTTCTTGGAAACAGTCTATCAAATTGTTTGTAAATAGTATTTCACTTCCTTTCAGAATAATGATTAAGAATAAAAAAGTACATTTAAGTACTCTAAAATAAATAAATGACTGAATTAAGATTGCCCATAAAATATTGATTGGCTTCCGTATGTATGACTGTAAGAGCTTCACTTACTTTATCACTTATCCCTCAGGAGATCTGCATGTCTGTCAGGACATCTGTCTCACACTTCTCAGAAAGGCCAGTGCTTTATTCTTTCTTTTTTCTTTTTCTTATTTTATTTTATTTTTAATTTAATAATTCTTGGCTGAAGATGAACAAATGGAGAAGGCAAAGAGATATCTCAGCAGAATTTCCCTAACAACAGAGAAATGTCACCATATGGCACCTCAAATATCTGTTTGGTACTACTTCAGAGAACTCTCATGGTGTCCTGCATTAAAATATTATCTATCTCACTCTAGACAAGCTAAGATATCATTCAGCATCCCTCAGTGTACAGATAGCAATGTCTTTTTAAAAAGAGAAGAAATTCTGCATACAGGATTTAATTAATATAGGATTATCTCACTGAGGTAACATGAACATCTTCAGCATACGCAACAGGTTCTGATGTAAGATTTCTAGGGTTCATAGTCCAAAGAAACACTGGACTCTGTATTTAATTTCTGGATATTGCTTAGCTCTGTTCTGAACCAAATCACAGGAACAATCACTTGAAACGGGCTCACCACAACCACAAGTTACTCCTATGAGATATCCCAGAAGTATTTTTACAAAAGGCCAGGCTCTAACTGACCAGAAACAGTCCTTTGAAGCTCTCTCAGGATTTTAGGAGTGACACTCGTATAATTTAGAAATCTAGTATCTAGAGGAGCATAAATTGTAAGCATCTCTATCAATAAAGCTCCAGGATGCTGCTTTATTTATCTCAAAGCAGCTTTATTAAATATGTTTGTTGCTTAGAATTTCTGTAAGTGCTCTTCTGATTTAGGAAAAGATTTAGGACTTCTTGGGATTATTCATTTCTTTTCTGATAGTGCATGGAGATTCAGGCATACTTTCTTTCAAGTTGTGTAGCAGATGCCATCCTAAGCAAGTTTCCCAGATTCCCTGCACAGTACTGGAAGACAGCTAAGTTGCACCCACGCATTCCCTTGCCTGAAGATGCAATCTAACTGTTAGCAGAGAATGATTAAACTTCTTTTCAGAGTGTTTTCAATCAGTGTATAAAGTCAGTAACAAGATCTCCTAGAGACAGCAGTAAAAAGCAATATAGAGATGCAAAAGTGCAGGTATTTCATCCAGAAGTCACATCAATCTGTTACACGGAATCCAAAGTAACTTATTTTCCAATACACTGGGCAAATAATTTGGATTAATTTTCTTTATCTCTTTTTACATGACCTTGGTGTGATACCATGTAGAATTCTGTTTCTCATATTATTTGTATATGGCCACAACAAAACAGCATTTATATTCTGTACATCATGGCACTTACTGGTGAAAAAAAAATGTCCCACTTCTTTCTAACAATTATCTGAAGAAGCTACAAGGCGAAATGAATTTATAAAATGTTATTTCTAATACCTTTGGGGAATAAAATCTGTCTCAAATCACGTTAATGTAAATTAGTGTGGCAAATGTGACATCTCTGTTTGAGAGCATGTTAATGTAATTTACTGTAGTGAATATCACATCCCCATCTGCTAAAGCAATCTGTTAAAATTCAGTAAGATTATTATCTTCAAGAGGCAAAGGTTTTTAATCTCTCAGGTTGTTGTTTTTTAAGTTCCTTCTGATGGAAATAGTGTCTAACATATGATGCAGACTGACAACATTTGATTAAATTAAAAATTGAGTATGTAAATTCCTAGTTCTTACCAGCTCACTGTAAAATAGCAGCTGGTAGGATGCTAAGAGCTGAATTTCAATTCCTCAGAAAGCTTGGTTTCAATAAGGACTTCAGCATGAGCATTAGCTAGAGATCAATATTGAGAGAGTAATACAATAGCTCTTATTCAAGTTATAGCAAACCTTAAATAAACTTCACATATTGTAAGAGGTTTAAAAACTGCTCAAAAATAACACAACCTTCCTTGAAAAGCAATGTAAATGGGTAGGGAAGGGTAGGGAAGGGAAGGGAAGGGAAGGGAAGGGTAGGGAAGGGAAGGGTAGGGAAGGGAAGGGAAGGGAAGGGAAGGGAAGGGAAGGGAAGGGAAGGGAAGGGAAGGGAAGGGAAGGGAAGGGAAGGGAAGGGAAGGGAAGGGAAGGGAAGGGAAGGGAAGGGAAGGGAAGGGAAGGGAAGGGAAGGGAAGGGAAGGGAAGGGAAGGGAAGGGAAGGGAAGGGAAGGGAAGGGAAGGGAAGGGAAGGGAAGGGAAGGGAGAGGAACGATGAAATATCTCGAAGAATAACATATTTTTCCTAAGAGATTCCCAGTATGTAACTTTAATGATTAGTTTTTATAGTTTTATAATATGGAAAGATAGATTTTTTTATGGTTAATTGAAAGAGTTCTATAGTCTAATCTAAGGGAAATGCGTCACATGCGATGTATACACAAAGTATTAAAAGATTCTATTCCACAAAAGGATAAAATGATTCCAAAAGACAATACTTTTAAATGGTCGTATGAATACTGACATTTGTTTTGGCAACAAAAAACGCTTGTGATCATTTCACTTTAACAGCTGACAGGTACTATGACTTAAGTATGAAAAATATTCATTAAAATATATTTGAATAATAACTTCAGGAGAAAAAGTAGGTAGGGTGCACTAGCATTTGAACAGCTTTGATTGAAGCCCTTCACACTAATCAATACCACCAAGCAGACAGTTTTCCAGTGTTTAGTATATTCCACTTGATTGGATGGGAAGCACAAAGACTTGAAGACAAAGATCACAGAGTTCTGGAGCTGTGGGAACAAGGAATTAAGATATTATTACTGGAGTAATGAGAATTAGAAAAATCTCTTTCCTCTCTGGATGAAAAGATTGCTAAATTTTCATTCTCCCTTTATCTTCAGATGATGGTTTTCTTCTGGTGGTGGTGAAAGAAACAATTTCTCAAAGTTACCTTTCAACATGAAACACCTAAAATATATATACTTCCTGTTCCCACCTCACTCTCTTCAAGCGTATCTGCCTGCTGGACAGCTTCATCACTTTGGGGTATTGACACCTGCTGGCCAGTAAAAAGTAGCAAACTGTTTTTTCTCAGGAGCTCAGTTCCATTGCTGGATGCATATGGCTTCCTATTTCTTTCCTGCCATATGGTCGAAAAAATCTGCTTCATTCTGGTTGCAAGGAAAAATCTTAACTTTAAAACTGTTACATCTTAAAAAAAAAAAAGAAAAAAAGTATGTTTTGGAGTTTGCTGTATTACTAATGTCAAGACTTCCTAAACAATGGAAGTAGTGCCAAGTCTTTCCAAATACTCCAGTACCTCTAAACAAAAGCAATAGAGTTATTTGATTTCTGTTTTGCATTTGTGACAAAAAAATACAAAGCACCCTGAACTCCAGATTTTGTCTGAAAATAATTTGATCTGAAAGGATAAAAAGGGTCAGTCTGATGAATACATGTGACACTGGTTTACATATTAATCTCTTCCCCCATTCTTTTCACAGCTTTTTAACTGTAGAATCTAGAGGACAGAAGCCTTTTAAACATTTAAACATGGTTTTATTGGAAGTCTGGAGAAATCCATGAAAGAGAGAAATAGTGAGGATTGATAATTGCACAGAAATGACATGGCTTAAGAAATCCCTGACCTAAAAAGATTAGAGTCTGAGAGATGGTCAGGGAAATGCAATTATATTAATTATTTCTACTTCTAACCTTCATATAACTTTTCCTATGCATTCCCCCTTGACTATTCTCAAAGACAAGATATAAGATATTTTCTTTTGGTGTTGTCTCATATGAACCTTTAAATACTGCATTGTCTGGAAAAAGTTTAGTAATGAATGCATGCCATCAAAGGAAATGCTTTGACTAATATCCTAGTTGTTACAAGTTGGAGCTTAGGAACAGATTCATTAACAAGTGCTCTACCTAATCATAAAAATAGTGATTTATATATCATATATATTTTATATATGATTATATTATCTATTAAACCAATGTCACTCATTCATATTTTACAGACTATATGTGCAATACTAAAAACAGTAAGGCAAATATTTTAAGGGTGGAAATGTAATATTCATCTTTAGATTATATTAAATCCCTGTAATAATGTCCTTATGGAAAACGCTGAAGAACTAAACAGTGTTATTTAACTGCAGAGCAATCCTCAAAACACTGACACTGACTTCATAGTCTTTGTCAGCTTTCTTCAATATTTCTGAATGTTTGTTTGAAAGCGAGCAGTAGGAAGAGTTAAATTCATTCCTCTAGATCTTTCTGGGGGATAAATTATTGTATTCAAATTAATTAGCCGTGCCGATGAGGAAGACTTCAATCTGATAGTCACCATACTTTCACTGCAGGAAAAATAGAATGAAAATTTTTATCACTTCAGCTCCCTTTGCCTGATCCAAACAGTCTCAACTACTGAAAAAAACATGAGATGCCAAAGGGGCATTGCATTGCAAAACATTTTTAACACCAGTTATTTTACATTTATATATATACAAAATCTTCAGTAATTTCTCTAGCTTTAATAGACCAGTTTGTTATTCTGTTTCATGAGAATGGGAGACAGATATCAAAGCATTAATCTAATGAAAAGAGGAACTAAAATATCTTTATAATATTTATGAATGACAGTAAAACATTTAAACAACCAAATAATGTAATCCTGCATTATGAAAGCAAATAAATGTTTTGCTCCTCATTGAAGAACTCATGGTTTAAGACATGACAAGATACACAAAAATGAATAATACATAGATATTAATAATGTGAGGGGAATAAAAACGATAGATGGAAGGAGGTGAGCTGATAATCAACAACTTGAGCAAAAGTATTTGTGAAAGAAAGAATCATCCTTTCAAACCTCCAGGGGATCTGAATATGTTTTATCATCACAAGAAGTTCTGCCTATATAAATGTTCTTGCACAAATACAGAAATGAATACATACATAAAGCATGGAAATTTACTAATTCCTTTCTCTGTTTATGCTAAGGAAACACTGACTAGTATCTTAGAAAAAAAAAAAAAGACATAAACAAAACAATGCAGAGATTGTACTGTAAAATAAATATAAATCCAGAATACAACATGGCAACATGGCATACAAACTGGCCGGAAATACAGGTGATAACTAGCTTGAATCATTCTGTTGCTCTACTTTGAGCAACTAACTTTGCTTCCTAACTTTGATTTGTAGCTGCCTAACTTTGATTTGCAGTTCTTTATGTAATGTGGTAAGAGTACAATATTGTTTTGCCAGTGTAGTTGGCACCAGTTTCCAGGCCTTGCCAAAAACCAACCGAAACTTCCAAAAATGAAGGAAAGAAAAATTGAAAGCAACTCTGTGACAGTTGGGAAGTTATTTGAATTTCCAGTCTGTTTTTAGAAAGTCTGTAAGCATTTAAATGTTCCTGGTTATCTTTCCTCATTTCTAGATTTACCATTCTCACATTAAGAGGAAGAAAATGGTGTTCAGTTGATTGTCCCTGTTGCAACTGGCCCAGAGGACAGTCAAATATTCATGCCCTAAAACAAAACATCTATTAGAGTTGATTTACTAATGTTTTTACCATCTCTATTAACCCTACTCATAGGTGTGTAGATGAGTGAGTTTTAGGCACTTACTGAATTCAGTGCTAATATAACAGATCTCCTCACACCTTGTAGCATTCCGCCTCAGAGCTTGAAACTATTTTCATAATACTCCTTCACAATAAGACATTTCTTCACATTTTGCAGAAGGTGAAAGCAAGCGCTTGCATTGTTTGTAATTTTAAATATTTACATATACATACACACACATGCACATGCCCACTCATATAAAGCCCTGGTAAGAGAATTTGCAAGCACCTGAGAAATTCAAACCACAAACATTATGCCTTGGGAAGAATTTGTATTCCTTAAGATTTGCTAAAACTTTGCTAAGGATTAAGGCCAGAATTCTTGGTTTCCTGTCTGTACTGACAACTGTGCTGGCTCTTTCACACATAGGTCTGTCTAATGTTGACAAGCAAGGTAACTCTACAATTAAGCTCCTTTAGTATCCAGTCCCACAGAAATTCTAAGAACACACAGCCAGTGCAGATGTTAGTACAAAGCATAACAGTTTCAGCTGTTCCCACTAAATCCATAATATGAAGAGAAAGGACTACTGCCAACCTTATCCTCTGTATCTCAGAACTTCATGTTAGGAAAAAGGAAGCAGATCAAAGAGAAACAAAGTTTGTATTTTCAATGAGAGTATCCCAGATACCAGATGCTTTAGGCTAGGGTACTCCTCCTAAGAAAGAAAGATGTAATTACCAAACTCATTACAAGGAATCTGTGCCCAGTATGTATACGAAGAATGCATAGACCAGGCACATCCAGCCCACAGTGCATTGCACAGTGATGTCTATAGCCTGTTGCTCAGTGACATCATTTGCATTGGATAATTCCTCCAAGTTCATTAAGCTAAATTATTAATGTAGCACTGTCAGGTCTACCACTAAACCAGACCTGTTCAACCTGTGGCCCTGGACAGTCAGGATCATAATATTTTAAGATTTTTATTTGTGATTTTCAGCAGTATTTCTCATGAGTGGATTGTGTGCAGTTTAAATACAGACTGCATAAGCAACATCAGAACACTATGGAGTGGAGGATGAAGTGCAGTGCTAACCCCACTTCTCACACCACACAAACACTTAATTAAACTGAAACCCACATCTACTTCACGTTATATGCGCTTGTGCCACTTGGCAAGAAAAATGCAGTGATTATCAATAACAATATTTCTACCCACCTATGTGTGTGTGCCTGTGAAGATATGCAGTTTTTTATTAAGTTGGCAGGTAAGTTTTCTTATATAATTATTAAAGTTGGGCTTGTGTTATTTTTATAACTAATTTATAAGCTAACACATTCACTTTGGAAGATATATCCTGAATACTAATGCATGCTGAGAAATTTTCAGCATCTTCAACATATTCAATGTGAAAATCTGCTTATCTGTTTTGTGTTTCAAATAGCTCTGTCCAAAATGGAACTTAAGCTATGGCAAACTCAAGTTATGGCAAAAAGTTTTATGCATTTGTCTAAACACAGTCCTGTGAACAGTCAAAAATATGCAGCTTTGTTTTCCATTATGCTAAAAGAATTTGAGAATAAGATTTTAAATTAAAAAAAAAAATCATCAGGGATATTTGCAATTCCATTTTCTTTTTTTATGGTACGAGTAATGGAGCTCTGGTACAGGTTGCTCAGAGAGATTGTGGAACCTCTTCTTATATGGGTATTCAAGACTCGTTTGATCACCTACTTGTGTGACCTATTCTAGGGTACCTGCTTTAGCAGGGAGTTGGACTCAATGACCTCTTGAGGTCCCTTCCAACCCCTGAAATTCTGTGATTCTGTGATTCATTCAACATAAATACATTACCTGAGAATTTTCAAATAGAATGCACACAGTTGCAATCAGTCATTGAACTCAAAGAAAAAATAGATCATGTCTCTTCACCAGACTTTTATAAGACCTGTCTCACAAGAGAGAAATATCCCTCACTTCACCACTACACTTTATTTATGGCATCACTTTTTGGTAGTACACACATTTTTAAACAACTATTTTCAGTGATGAAGTACAGGAAGAGTAAAATTTCATCAGAAATCTGGCAGATACCTTGAGAACTTACTAGGAATTCCAGCTGCTTCCATCAAACCTCTGATACAAGGTCAAATATCCTATTAGATTCACGGGTTCTTTCACCCTCTTTTTACGTTTTAATTAAAAAACAAACAAACAAACAAACAAAAAAAAAAAAACCCCAAGTTTTGATACTTCTAGATATCATCTATTTTATATATTTTAAATGAGGCCCTTTTCACTCAGTGCAGCCAGGCAAGTGAAAATGTTGGACATCTGTGGCATAGACTTTAAACTGCTCACTGTTTATGGTAACCATGAATCTATTGCATGTCCCCCCAAAAAATTACTTTTGTGTGCATTAAAGAAGACAGGGATAATCCAGTCAGCCCTGAACAAATATTTATCCTTAGTATCCGAGCTGAGGTGAGACAGAATTTTAGAAAACTCATACTGCGTAGTGCAATCTGTTGCCCTACTTTGGCACCTGGCACTTTTCATGTTCTCATGAGCCTCAGGTTATGGCCTGCTTCATCCCTGGGTCAAGAATTTCACTGTTTGATCTAGCCCTTACCCTGATTTTTTGCAGAGATATACATGATGGAACTTATGTTTCTCTTCATATATAGTACATCCAAAACATTTTCCAAAATCTACTTAGCTGCATTATCAGGATAACTTTAACGTGAAAGGTATTAAGTTCTTTTTAACTGCTCATTCAGCAATAGATTCTGCTCCGAATTATGCTTGTTTCAGAGATTCAGAATTTTAGATCTTTATTTTAATAACCCTTAGATTATAACCTTCTTATCTTCTCCAGCATTAACAATTTGAATGGGATTGCTAAAGTGGAGAGAAAAAAATAATAATTTACAAATATGGGACAACTGATTAAAAAAGAAGATTCCTTTATTTAATTTGTATTCAACACTTGATTACATATATCTCTGTAAGCAGGTTCTGCTTCTCACCTTTCTGGATTTCCAGAATAATTTTATTTATGCACCTATTGAATTCTTGCAAAAAATATAGGGAGAAAAGGGGAGACATTTAATATTTTAAACACTAATAGTGAATTTCTGTCACTGCCCAAAAAATGAAATTCGTGAGTGTATATTGGTGATGAATATTATAATGCAATTCATATCTACAAGCCTAATTAATAAATGTGATCCTATCCTCACTATTTCTCTTTTTTCTGATTAAAAAAAAATCACTTTAATTAAACAATTTTTTCATATTAATTAGGAGTTTTTATTTTCTGAAACACTTTGCACGTGGCAGGAAGAGGGAAATGAAGACAAGGGAAACATTTGTCACACACAGAACTGTAGGGGTTGGAAGGGACCTCCAGAGATCATCGAGTCCAACCCCTCTGCCAAAGCAGGTTCCCTACACCAAGTAGGGTTGTCCCTGAGGTTTCAGCAGTTTGAGGCATCTATCTCTGAATATTTCAAGTAATTTTTTCTATAATAGGGGAGTTTTGCTTAAAGAAGAACAGTGACTTTTTGTTAACAACACCATTCAAAATCCTACACTTCTAATTGCGACATTTTAGCATTTATGAACTCAAATTAAGTAGCTTAACAACTGCACTTGTTTTTTTCTCTACAAATGAAGGAGTAAAACACAATTATGACTATGTGAGTGTCTTGGGTAAGTATTTCCATACTCTAAAACAGCTGGATTTACATTCGTTCCTCTCACTGGACTCCCCAGATGAAAAACATTTGGCTTCCTAGCGACCTAGTTTGTTCTAGGTCATTCAGACAAATTACTACAATTAAGTTCTAAACTTTTTCGGCTTGAAATTATAAAGATCACTCAAGTAGAAGATGTCCAATGTTCCTCTCTGTGAAACTCTTGCACTGTGTAGTGCAAACAAGCTCAAAGAGATGCTTAAAGTATTGTGCTCTCTGTTCAAATATTTTCTGTTCTTTATACCCAATGAAAGGATGTTACAAGTATAAACCAGGAAAAAAAAAATCATGCCTTGCTCTTTGTGTATAACAGTAAGATAAGAAGAGACTCAGAGATGCCACACTGAAGTGAGCTCAGGAAAGACAACTCAAGTGGTCAGTAGGCTGGGGTGTGTGGCACAGGAAATGAAGGCAAGAGCACCAGGCTCCTTCAGTTTCCATGGCTGCCATTACCCTATCCTGAAATTATATCCAAAATGATGTCTTATTTCAGCTCCATGAAACAGCCAAACAGAGATGTCTGTACACTTCTAATCTGGGTTTATAACACATAATATCACAGTTCTTGGATTATTTGTTGACGTTTCATATGGATAAGTCTCAAAACTTGATCAAACATGGAATGCACTTTTACAGCCACACAGACCTTGGGATCTCAGCTTTCATGTAACACAATTTGCACCATTTTGAATGCCTTCACTTTACAAAAAAAAAAAAAAATAATAAAAAAAAAAAAAAGTAAAATAAAATTAAAAAATAAAAACAGCATGGCAATTTATACAGCACTGATACAAAAAAAACCTGAATTTCTCCTTACAAACGTACAACAAGGCATAGATAGGGATCTACAGGCATGAGTAGAACAGAGGCATTTTCCAGGTATGATGCCTAGTGATCAGAAATTATTCACTTTGAAAGAGAAAGAAATGCATACAAGACAATCAGAGAATCACCACTCACTTTAAAAGAAAATGTGGTTCAGCTAGGCTGACAGTATTACACTCCATTGTAAAGAGCATCTCACTGATTGCAAATCACTGGGTTCAATCAATATCAGAAGTAATGCATACATAGTGGTACCCAAGCTTCATATTCACCCCTCTACAAGACAGAATGACATGCAGAAAAGCTGAAGAATACCTGTTTTCTTCCTGATTTTCAGACTGAAAGATGAGCACACTAACCATGTTAGAGTTCATAGTCATTTCAGGTAGAATTTCCTGAGTGTGTTTAGGCAGTCTAATTTACAGTTGGCTTGTGTTTGAGCCCAGTAGTATATTTTACCTAAAATTGTTCATCAATGAGACTTTTCTCCATATGTAATGTGTTGTTTACATCAACTAATGATTTTTTAAAGTGGCAGATAATTTTTCTTGCTTGTTAAATAATTTTTGTTTTAAAATGTGCAGAACAAAATGTCACATTGTTTCCTTAAGAATGACACTTTAAGAATATCTTTATGAGTATTTCATCAGTACAGCTAAGCATCACAGTCTGGGGGAAATTAGATGCAAACATCACAGGTGTTGTTATGGATACGGTTTGACAGTGTCAAACCTGGATGAGGAGCTACGAGATATGGTTCAGTAGCTTGTGGTACTGGGAATGGGAGGGTGGTTGGACTAGATGATCTTGCAGGTCATTTCCAACCTTGTGATTCTATGATTCTATGATTCTATATCCTGCAGAGACTAAAGATGCAATATCTAATTCCATGGGTAAAACTGCCATCATCTTTTTTGTAGTGCTACTAACTGGTCTGATTACCCTCACAACCGAGCTGATTTTACACTGGAATGAGTCCATCATCTTCAAAAAAGGTTGTCTTCATTTAAGTTTAGTCTGAGGAGGAAAGATTATGATTATCTTTTAATTCACATTAAATCATAAGAAAAGTAGGTCAGTTTGAGTCTTAAGCTATTTGATCATGCCTCTTGTAAAAGAAATAACCTTTTTAGCACTGAAGAAGAAAAGTCAAGAGATTTATCTATCATAATCACTTGACTTACACAGACTGAATGTATTTTTTACACCCTTTACTCTAAAGTTGTTATTATTTTCCAATTTCTGCTTCTTTATGCTACTTCATGTGAAATTAAATTAATACTGAACAAAACCCATATTTTTCAGGTTTAAACAGTGTACTCTACCAGAACATTTCTAAATATATGCATTTATATATCTAGTTCTTTTTTTTTTATAAAGAATTTTTTTTCTAAAAGAATAAGAAAGAAATAGTGCAGCCACTCTTTGAGGGGCAGTAAATTCTGCTTCCTTTCCCTTCTCCTACTGCCAGATTTATTCTTCATCCTACCTCTCCTCTTGGACCAAGCATAAACCACCATGCAGCTGGTTGATTAAGTGCTATGTACAAACTGATAAGTTTTCACAGACTTCTTGACTGACTGGTTTCTCTTTGATCAGCTCAGGGCTAACATTCAACACCAGCAGGAATATAGATTTGGATCTTTATCTAATTTTGTTAGAGTTCTATAATTTTTAGCTTTTGTGCTATTGACTTTAACTGACTTTAACTAAAAAATTATTGGGGTGAACTAAAGATAAATAACATGACTGTCTAAGACTCATTTTGTTTAAGTGTGAGCCTAAAAGCATGAGCACTTTGTTGTTGGAAGTAATGCTGCTCTGTTACACTTTGAGTCGTATTTGTATTGGGTAGTTTAAAGTACAAAAACACAGAATAAGCATATCCTGTGAATTCCAATAAAAGCTTGTTTATCCTTCTCTGGAAGTACTTTCATCTTCTGGTTCTGTGAAAACTTTGCATGATGTTCCTAAAAGCTTAATGTAATGCTCCATGTACCTTTGACCTTAAAGTAAAGCAGAACAACGGAAATGTTATGTTTGTGGTGTTGTTTATTTGACCTGAAAATGCCTCAAGATTTATTGTAAATTTACCAAAACCAAATTACTGTCTTTGGACATACCCTGAAAGGTAGAGATACAGAATTTATGTTTATTGTTTTGCTCAGTCTTGGACTCTTTCATGTTTACATTGGCAAACACAAAACCACTTATAAGGAGAGAAATTCTTTCCAAGAAATTAGCAAGACTCACAGATGAAAGGACAAGAGTAGTTGCCTATACAGGATTGAATGTAAGACTGTTACTTTTAATTTCAGAGTGAGTGAGGCCTTCAGGAATAAAAAATATGTATGATTTTTCAGCAGTAGAAAACGGAACAGTACATATGAAGAAATTATAAACCTGGAGATAAAGTAACACAAAATAAAACCAACTATCCTCGTATAACCTTATATCTGCTTTGTCCAGCAGCATGTTTAATGGCCAGCTGGCCTGTGTTTCTCATGAGAGTAGTTTCCATCACTCTGTTAATCAAATCTGTTCTACAATAGAGCGTACTTTTCTTAAAATTTTAGATCATAACTTAAGGAGATTAACCCATTTGGAAACATAATTTAGCATTCCTGATATTATTTTTTGTCCAGTTCTGACACTCATACAAAATACTTTAACTGTTCTTTGAAGTCTGTGTTTCTTTTATCATAGTAGGAACTCCTATTTTAAGGAAAAAAGTGGAAAATCTTCAGCTACTTGTAGTAGCCATTATCTCTGTAGTACATATACAAGAGATATGAGAAGGTGTCTGAATGAAGTTTCTGTATAACATAGGTTGGAGTTGCCCACAAATCTCACTGACAGAAAAAAAAAAAAAAAAAAAAAAAAAAAAAAAGGCAATAAGTGACCCTGCACAGAACTGATGGATTCTGCTTGTACATGCCCATCTTCTCTCTGTAGACCTTACTACTTTTACACAGGCAATAGGTCAAGTTACAAATGTAACGCACATTATCACTGCCTTCTTGAAAATCGAAATAAAATATTTTAAAAATCAGTCTTTGCTGCACTTTTCCTTGTGAGAGATTTCATCCTGCACTTCAGGATCATTTCTTGTCAGACTCAATGTGTGCTTTTCCAGGACAAGTTCCGTTTTGCTAAAACAGCTTGTTCTGATGGTGGAAAAAAAAAAAAAAAAAACACCTGGAAAATCCCCCAGTAACTTTAATTTCTCATTCCCTTCCCTGAGGCCACAACAGCAAAGGAGAGGACAGCGATGAGATGGTTTTTATTTTGTTAGACTGCTGTTGTCTTATAACTCTCCCTCAGAATACATTCATTCCTGGTCTCCTTTCATCATCGTTTCAAATTGCTTGTGCTGCTATTCCCTGGGCTCCTCCAGCTGCTGCAGAGAGGTATTGTGCCCATCTAGTAGCCAGTTAAATCCGAAGCTTCCCCTCTCCCATGACAAAATCTCTGCTGCTGGAGCCGGTGCTGGCCGCCCGCAGAAGCCATTGCCAAATCCCTGCAGCGCCACCTCCCGCCTCTCCGTGCCTTCAAAGCCGAGCTGCAGCTCGCCTGGCTCGACAGTAAGAGCTCTGCGAGATATTTGTATCACATTTGTATCTCATTGGGTTTATCAGAAATGGCTGCGAAACTGAACATAGCAATGTCACCATCCAAGTTCAAGAAATTCAGCAGCATTTTATCATCTTTTATAGCAGGAATGTGTAAATGACTGCAAATACTGCACCCCATGATATGTTCAGGATATGCAATACAATGCTACCTACAAGGTTATTTATGTGACAGTGGCCTTAACGATAAATAAAGTGGACTTGACAAGGGCAGAGTTAATGATGTGGCTCTCTCATTTTACCTCCTGTTCTGTCTCAGGACATTGGTTAGAATTCATCCATTCCTAAATCGGTTCTCCTCGCAAGAACTGCCATTAACCTCTTGTGAACCTTTTATAAACTGAGGAGCATTGAAAATGTTCTAAACCAGTAAGTGGCAAAAATATGAAACAAACGTTGCAGAAACACAGATCTGCTGGGATTTCTTCTTTGAAGTCTTTCACCTTACATGGCTCTGAAGATGATGATTTGCTTTCCCTTTATAATAGGTGTAATTTGAGTGATTGATTGGAAGTTTAAAAACTGTAGTATTTTCAAAATATGCTTTATTTAGGAACACAGTATATTGGGACCTTCCTTTGTTTACGGCTCAGTAGCTGCTCCAGTTTCTTGCTTCCAAAGATGCAGCAATTTTTCCCTATGCTTATGGTTGGCTTCTCTAGAAAACTATGTATCTTCTTTAATGATTTTCTTCTCAAAATTGCTTTCAAGTAATTTAAAACTTCTTCTCTTTCAAATAAACAAAACAAATCCTATAGAAATTCTTATCACAAGGGACTGCTAAGACTTATGTTCCCGTCCAAGTACAAATTCTCATCAGACAGTATAGTCTATGATTCAAAAATCTCATGGGATTATTCCAAAGCATGAAAACATATACACACACAGACACAATAATAAATCAGAAAAGAACAGAGTGAGCGGAAGCTACACAGAAGTACAAGGATAGGATTCTAAGGTTTATGGCTTCTCAGAGTATGGCAGAGTTTATGGAGAAATAATGTGTTTTGGTTTTTAATTTGTTTTTATTCCCAGGAAGACACTTAATGAATGATTAAACAAGTTTGAAAATTGCTTTAAAAGATAGGAGAAACTGGAGGGACACTTTTTAAGCTTAAGACATACCTCAGAATTAAGATACCACTTCAAGCAGCTGAGAGGGTGAAAAAGTTTCCTCCTCTTCTGCCCAGTAGTCTGTTGAGTCTGAATTCACCAGGATCATAACATCAAGTCATATTTACATGGTTATTCTAATGTATAGTCATGAGCAATCTTCATGTGCTCCATAGAAAATTGTTCTTTGGCAATATGTAAATATCTCAATGTTCTTGCACTCAACATTCAGTGTAGAACGCTCTCCCACCTTGGTCTTTTTAGTCTAAACATGCAAATAACCTCTTGATTCTTCCATACTTAGCAATCTCATTTTTAATAGCTTATTTAATTGCTGTTTCTACTCCCCTTTTAATCATTCATGTCACATTCTATTCTATTTTCTTCAGCTAAGTCTCCGTTCAAGATCCCATTTAAAGTGAGAATATGTCATTACATTTTCCACACATGCACTTATTTCTTGAATTTCTGAAAATATCCTGCTTTCTTTAAGCCTATCTTTTATATCATTATCTCTTCCTAGTAGAGACTACGATTAATTTATCTATTCAGATTTCTGAAATGAATTTATGAAGTTGAAAAATAGCATAACGTTCTTTATAGACCATTGATCTGAACTGATGAACTGAACTCTGTATTTTAGCAATATGTGGATTTTTTGTACTTCTGAACTTCATGTATACATTTGGCAAATTGATGTTAGGAAGCACTGGTGTGTTAACAGATACAGTGGCTTATGAATAGCTGGTCAGAACAGAAAATAAGTGGCATTATGGGTAATCCTTTTAGTTCAAGTAAAAAAAAACCCTGCAGTTCGGAATTATAAGATAAATCAGTATGCTCTCATCCCAGTTCTCAGTCTGCCATGACAACAGAGGGTAGATCCTCTTCCTTGAGGAACCAAAATTCAATTGTAACTATATTTTTGGCAAACCTTGAGATGGAATCACAGAACTGCAAGAGTTGGAAGGGATCTCAAGAGATCAGTGAATTCAACCCGTCTGCTAAAACAGATACACTACAATAGCTCTTCCAGGTAGGCATCCAGATGGGCCTTGAATATCACCACAGAAGGAGACTCCACAACCTCTCTGGGAAACCATAAAGAATTTCTTTCACATGTTTGTACTGAGCTTTCTGTGCTCAAGTTTTAGGCCAGTATTCCTTGTCCCATCCTCACACACCACCAAGAAGAAGCTGGCTTCACCCATTTGCCTCCTACCTTCTTTTAGGAATAATCATTAATCAGATCCCCCCTGAGTCTTCTGGCATCACCAGGGCAGAGTAAAAGGAAGCAATCTCTTCTCTCTACCTACTCGCCTTGTACTTTTGAATGCTTCATATCCATTCATGTCATATGTATCTAGTATTTATGTCTGCTATGCAGAGTACATCAGTTGATTAGATAAATCCAGCATCCAAAACCAGCAACCATTATAAGAGTTTTTCTGTCTACGTTATGTACAACATGAAGAGCTGGCAAGAAAATGACTGGTTACTTAGAGCCTACTATTTATCAAATCTAAAGCATAATATGTTGGTATTATTGTATTTTTCTAGCAGCAGCATCTGGCTCCTTGACAGATTCTGTGGGGAATAAATACTTCACAGTCAATTTTAGCTTTGCACGTGGTTAAGCTACTCAATGAGGATGGATTGTAAGGTAAGCCCTTCTGTATAGCTGCTCCTATAGGACATTTATCTTGCACTATTGTGCCACAGAGCAGTACAGCAAATTCACCATACTCATATTCCAAAAACAAATACTTAGAGGAACAGTCAAATGTAAATGTTTGTAGAAGGTCTGCTCCAAAAGAAATGCCTCCAATTTTTCTATGTCGGCCCACAGCATCAGAGGTTGATGTTGGTGGTTTGGATGTAGAGGTTGAACTTACATTGATTTTAAAGGGGGTTAAACAATTAAAGCCCTTTATTAGATATAGAACTTGGCTTTTACTAAAATATGTATCACTTCTAATTCACTGTTACAGAAAGAAAGAAGTTGTAATACCCAATATTTTTCAGGGCTTTGGTATTACTTCATAACTACATAACGTGTGTAATGGTGTAGACTCTTGGGCTTATAACCCATTAATTACTTTTTGTCAATAAGCTGAAAGATCTTATCTAGCAAACCCTTGTTAAGCAAAGTTTTGTTATCCCTTCTAAACAAAGTCTGCCTCCAAGCACCTAAGGAGCCGTAGTGATAATTTTATTTATACAACAATTGTGCAAGACACACTGATCTTTACAGTGTGCTCACTAACAGAACATCCACTGAAGAGAAAAACCAGTAATCCTCAGCTTGTAAGAGATGTTTTTTCCACAGCATATAAATAGGCAGAGGATACAACTATGGTAATGGGAGGTACGATAACATGAAAGGGAGTAGAAGAATTGAGTTATTTTGGAGACCACAGTACTTTGCTTCTAGAGTATGCCCATCAGTCAGATGCCACTGAAAAGATAGAATCTTCACCAAAGACTGATCAGCTGAGTACGAATAACTGAAGAAGATGAAACTAAAAACAACTTTTCCAAATTTCCATTTGAGGAAAACTGACTACTGGTCTGCTGCTTTATAGCTCTGATGAAACTATAATTTCAAAAAGATATATAAATCTTCTGCTTTCCCTGATAAAATTTACTGCACTTCATAAACTGTTTAATCACGAACTTACTAGTGCTTGTGATTAATGACTGGGGGGAAGAAAAAAGGTCATATTTTATCTAAATAATAAATTGCTTCTCTGAAGCATTGAGAACCATAACTAAGCTAACTCTGTAGCAGAAGAGAAATGGCTTCTTTCCAGCTTTTACTGTAATAATTGAGCTTTTAAATACTAAATAAAACTCTTTTTCTACTTTGTTAAAACCTCCAGCTTCAAGGAAAAGCTCTAACATGAGATGCTATCAAATACATTAGCAAAGTCTGATATGATAGGAAAAAAAACAACCAAAAATAAACACACACACAAAACAAACAAGCAAAACAAAACAAAAAACATTTTAATCAACATTTTTGGGGGCTTTTTTTCCCTTCCTTAGATAGAAGTAGACTCCCAGAATTAGCAACTTAAAAAAAAAAAAAAAAGAGTGCATCTTTCTACCAGAGATAGTGTTACGACGTTGGATTCTCTTTATCTAGGTTTATCTCCAGCACACTTTGGAGTATGAGAACAGTGTCAAAGAGTAAGATAGCTGACTGAAGTGGAAGTATCACTGGGGTAAGTAACCATCTCCCACTGTTGATGCATTTATATGAGGATTGCACCAGTTATGTGGGGACGGAGCACCAGTACCTCAGATGAGTGCAGTTTCAGTTCACTGAGCTAGAGAAGGTTAAACTGTCCTCCTTGAATTATGTGACAGCTGAGTAGAGGTAACCTTAAAAATAAAGTAAGATGCTTTAGTAGAGTGGTTGGAGTATTTAAATAAACTAGCAACTAAAATGAGAAGAAACCAGTTAAGTTTAAAAATATTTTTTGCATTTAGCTGGGCTCCAATAGATATTATAGTTGTTTTCTATCTATATAATGTGTCTGAATTAATTACTTTTAATTGAGAGAGCATGTTCCAGTAATGATGTATACAATATTTTCAAGTGGAGGCAGTTTACTGTTCACACTGCCTTGAAAACTCATAAAAAGGCAGCATGAATTCTTCACAGCATTATCTGAACCTAAGTAAACTACTTCCTGTCCTGTGTTTTAACCCATCCAGCAGTTCAGCATCACAGAGCTGCTTGCATGGTTCTAACACAGTAGAAAAAAAAAGCTTCTGACATGGCAAGATGTCTGAAATATCTCTGAGATATCTCACATCAGTAGTGATTGCAAGATAAGATTGAGAAGAGACAGAAAACTATCATAGTTTGAGATTATGTGGTCTAGTGATAGGGACTTTATCAAGACTCATTCTTCCACTGAGCTAGTCCTTGTCTAGTGCTCCGGGTAGGTTTCACAACTGCACATCTGTTTCTCTTGGTCTGTGGGAACTCCTTTTGAATATACATTTCAGTGAACAAGTTGTTGACAAAGTTATCTCATGTGACGAGTCACATTTTAGGCAGCAACACACAGTTACTAAAGAAATTCTGCCCATAAGCACTCATAAGATGCACCAAAACATAGTGGTGATGTCTTTTTTCTTTGGGAGCAGAGAGAGGGGAAAGACAGATAGAGGAAAAAAATAAAATAATGCATACTAAGGGAGATGTGCTTTTACTGGTAGTCAGGACCTTTTCAGAACTTTCATTATGCCTACAGACGACAGGAATAATTAAAAAGAAGTAGGCTTACATTTTCCTTCTGTCTTATGTTCCATTTCTTTGATTCACACATTACTTTCATCAGAAGAGGTTACCAGCAAGAGCTGCCATAAGTTGCTGTAATTTTGGCAGGCTGACAGTCAATTTTGCCACCTCTTCCAACCCACACATACACGGCATGATGATAGTATCACACTATGGGCTAAGCCAGGATCCAGCGAACGTTCCAGAAGATAAGTTTTTAGGATATGGCTCCTACCTTAACTGAGTAATTTTATATAGAGAAATGTGAAAAGAAACAGGAAATATCAGTGCCCAGTCTTTTCCAGCCTATTGCTAAAGAAGTATTCCCATCTGTTTTTCTTGTAAACTGATCAAATTCTGTTAATTGGATTCAACATATGAAAGTGAGTTGTATAGGAAAAAGTAGAATCTTCTTGAAGGCAAAAACAAACAAGATTATTGTATATTTTCAGAGTACTACATACTTCATTGTGGCCTTCCAGTACTTGAAGGGAGCATATAAACAGGAGGGGGAATGGCTGTTTACCAGGGTGGATAGTGATAGGACAAGGGGGAATGGTCTTAAACTGAGACAGGAAAGGTTTAGATTACTTATTAGGAGGAAGTTTTTCACATAAAGGGTGGTGACACACTGGAATAGGTTGCCCAAGGAGGTTGTGGATGCCCCGTCCCTGGAGGCATTCAAGGCCAGGCTGGATGTGGCTCTGAGCAGCCTGGTCTGGTGGTTGGGACCCTGCACATAGCAGGAGGTTAAAACTGGATGATCATTGTGGTCCTTTTCAACCCAGGCCATTCTATGATTCTATGATAAGACCCATTACTGTCTCAAACTTGGGCTCTAGATATTGATTCTGATACTTTTGTGTCACTATGTATATACAACATGAGAAAAACCTTATGAATCCATGTAAGAATAGCTGTATCAAAACAGGGAAAAGTCATCTTTTAAGTAACCTATACCCTGACATACACAGTTCCAGAATCTTCTCAAGCACCTATCTTTGTTATTTCTTAAGTTGCCTTACTGAATTCTGCCAATATTAATGCATATCTCATCATGACTGTGGTAATAGTTTTAGAGAGACATTTCCACTACAAGCATAAATTCATTCTCTTTGTAAAGGCATAGTTTGTTAGAAGATTATAGGAGTTTTAAAAGCAAGAAAATAAGTTGATATAAAAAATCTGAGCTCCAGAATATTTTCTGTAAGTATATGTAAATATACATTAAAAAGTCCTACTGAAGTTCTCAAAATTACAGAAGACATAAATTAGTGCTTTGATTCTTGTTAATCCACAAAAACAGGGAAAAAACTGTCAAACCTTACACTACTCAGAGGAAAAGTTATGATAAATGCAAGGTGAGGTTTCTGACTACTACAGAACTAAGAAAGATGTATTACTGTCAAGATCCTTGAATCCTAAAATAAACCTGAAGACAGATACCTATGGAAAACATCTGCATGTTACATTTTGCAATGTGGGAAGGTCTGAATGGAAGTGAAACAAAGGTTCTGATGTTTGTAATATGCTACACCTAATTTAATACGCAAATAAAAAACTTCATACGATGGCTATTGATCTATACATTCACACAGACAGAGCAATCGAAACTGCCTGTTGAGGAAGCAAAGCCATCCTTGGGATTCAATCTAAGTCCATTAAATATACTGATAGTTAAGTCTAGGCTCACAGGACTCATGCATTTTATGATGAGTGTCAGGCAGGGGGAAGAAGTCATGCAACCTTTTGTATATGCTTATGTTTTAAGAAGTACTGCTCCACTTAAAACAGTATCAGATGGAAAAAGTTCATGTCAGCTGTTTTGGGAGTGATTACATTTCAAGTGGATATGCAGCATTTAAATGACCTAAGTTTCTAAGACACCTGCTATGTTTCATGAAGAATAATGTCTTGCATAAAGTTTAAATATAAAATCCAGTCTGTGAATGCCTTGCTTCAAATTTACTTTTTGATTTAGAAAAAATCCTTGGAAGAATAATGCTACCCGAAGTTCGGAAAGTCTATTCATATACCATTTTTTAAATAGGAAAGAAAAGGAAGTGGGCACACCATTAATAAAAATGGTTATATACTCGACCTGTATGGAGAGAAAACTTGAGGCAGATTTGAAATCTCTGAATCCCCTAAGGTATGTCACAAATATAGCATATAGTAAGAAGTGGTCAAAGGCAACGTAGCTAAGCTAACCAGATACATGCTGTCTGGTTTGCTGCTGCACTCTTAATCTTCTTACTTAACAGAGCATTATGATATTCAATTAAGTGAATTGCTTTTAGCACATTCAGAGCCTGATAAAAATAACTAAATACCCATACTACATGAGAGAGAAATGAAATAAAGGCAGATTAATCGCTTTACTAGGGTCAGGAGGTGAACATGCACCTTCACTGGTATCAAAATATTATATTTGCTATGGTCTGCCTATTGCATCACATTAAGGAGTTGCAAACATCTATTTCATTAGTCACAGATCAACTCAATAACACATTCATTAACTATGGATGTCAACAGTTATTAACAGGTTCCCAAGGGCACTATCCTTTTAATGTCTGCTACATTCCTTTTGCATGTCTTTTTATTACAAATTAAAACCAGCAAATACATTACTTTTTTTTTTTTTTTTTTTTTTTTCCCCAAAGGAAAAAGAAAAAAGAAAAAAAAATTGTAGCTTGGTCATTTTTTAAAATGAGAAATATGCATAATATTGCAGAATTTCTTAAGAAATACATATTCTCCACTAATACATACTATTTTCACTATATTATGCTTTATGCACATCTTTATCACAGTTCAAGGAACATTCTCAATAATCAAGGAATAAATTTACTTATTCTAAAAATATATAATGAAAAATTATATGTTTATAATGAGAATATTGTTCTCAAAAAGGCTCAGTCTACAAATACACGATGATTAAAGTTTCCCACATAAGCCAATTTAATCCTCTAAAATTGCACATAAACATAACATAAATAACATAAAAGATAAATATAAGTGGTGAGCAAAAGCCATGGCTAGAACAGACTTTAAAAGGAATTTCGTTAAGGCATCAATCAGAACTAAACCTGATTAAGAATTTAATTGGCTTGATTACTGGCAGCAAGAAAGCATATGTTACTACCTACTCATAGTAAAAGACTTACAGAGGCTTCAGGACAGCTGAATGGGCAAGATGTTTAAAAGACTAAAAGGAGTGTTTTCCAGAACAAAATTATCACCTGAGCAATCAGACAGTGAAAATGAAGGCATCCCTCCACCATCCAAGCCATCTACAGACCAGGTATAGTGTATTGTTTATAGACTCAATAATATAACCTTTTGGTTGGGGAGTATTTATATTTAAACAGAGCATATTGATCGTTATTTTGCAAAACCAAAGAAATGCCTTTATTCCTCTCTTCTTCCCCACCTCTTCTTTATGAAGAAAGACTTCCTCCTTTAGCAAATTACTTGTCAAATAGAACTATCCTAACATTGCAAACAGGGAATTAGAAGCATTATTATGATCACTTTTGTTGTGCTGATGTATTTCTTTTCACTTTGTTCCCTGCAGGCAGAAAATGTCAGTATATGTATTCTGAATAGTGGAGTGGCATACAAGTGTACATCACCCTGCTTTTCAACTGTTTTGTGAAAGATAAAGTAATTTAGTAACCTTCTTTAAAATATATATTTAATTTGGCTTGCTTTTACTAATATAATTCAATTCAAAAAATACAGCAAGTCATTTTAGTCTACATTATTTTAGCAGTTCTTTGCTATAAAAATTAACTCATTCTTTTCATATCAATTAATGGAATATTTTTAAAAAAGCAGAATACTCTTCCTTTTTTACCTTTGAAATATTTTATATCTTTAAGTCTTCTACCAATAATGTCAGTAAGTGTTTTGAGTGTTTGTTTTGTTTCTTTTGTTTGTTTTATTTGTCTTATCTTGACATAATTACAACTTCACAAGCAAAATGATAACAATTTAGGATTAGACCAAATAGTTAGGACTGTGAAACTGGTTATTTAGTATCAGTCTAAGCTATTAATCTGAATTCAGAATTGATAAAACAATTTTTAAAAAAGTTATTAG
Organism: Lagopus muta; assembly: GCF_023343835.1. NCBI lineage: Eukaryota > Metazoa > Chordata > Aves > Galliformes > Phasianidae > Lagopus > Lagopus muta. The sequence goes on from NC_064435.1 coordinate 26,253,921, forward strand.
AAGGCTAAATTTAATTAAGTGCCTTCTTAACGTTTACTGTAGTCTAGCATATACAACAGCTGATTTAAATTCTGTGAGTATAAATTTACATATACATAAGTTCCAAAAATTTTACCTTATCAAAATAAACATTGATAAGTGATAATTTGAATAATTTCTTAAAACTTGCATTTTTCTGAAGCTAATAGTTTTGTACAGCCTCAACAAGAGATGCAGTTGAATCCAATTGCTACACAAATTTCATTTCTGATTGTTATAAACATAGAAAAAAAAATTTTTGAGCAGGCAAGTCCATATTGCCATCAACTCAAAATGGCATCATTGCATTACAGAATGGTTTGGGTTGGAAGTGGTCTTAAGGATCATCTACTTTCAAATCCCATTCCATTAGATCAGGCTGCCTAGAGCCCCATCCAACCTTGTCTTGAACATGACTATGGATGGGATATTCACAGCTTCTCTGGGCAGTCTGTGCAACTGCCTCACCACTCTCAACATGAAGAATTCCTTCTTAATGTCTAATCTAAATTTATCCTCGTTTAGTTCAAAGACATTCATCATTATTTTCCATTCTTCAGTCACAAAAGACTTTCTCGGCCATGAATGTAGAGCAAACCAGTTTTTAGAAGCTGTGTAAAGTATTAGCAGTTCACAGGAAACTAAAGAAAATAGTCTTATGAAAAGAAGCTGTGAAATGATGAACTCTGGTAAGTGAAAACCCAGTGAAGACTTTAAAACACAGGGGAAACACAGAAGTGTTCAAATCCACCAGAATTAGATGAACAATTTCTATTATTTTATAATTTAAGTGAAAAATTCTTTTGTTACATTTGTTTATCATGGTCTAATTATTTAGGAATATATTAATGAGCATGACACTTAGTGGAGGGACCAAAGCATCAGGAAAACTGATACAGAACTGCACTAAATTAAGAAAAAAATTTCTGATGGAAAATGACATAGTCCTAATACTTTTAAAGCATTTCACTTTAAAATTTCTAAGAGCTGCAGGGAAAATTGCAAAGGTAACAGTGATTCAGCTACAAAGGTCCTGGAAAGCAAAAGTTCTCACTTATGAGGGGAAAACAAAAAACAAAAAAAAAAAAAAAAAACCCACAAGTGTGTGCAATTCTGGAAGGTTATTCCACATTCTGCTTCCTTACAATGCATCATATGGCATTACTCACAAAAAGAAAAAGTGACTGAATAGCTTTTGGGCCACTATGAGTATTGCTCTTCACATCAACTGCTTTTGTGTCAATAAAACATTTTCTTGAAAGAAGAAAAATCCTGAGTTTGAACAGCTGAACCCTGTTGTAGGAAAGAAATATGTATCCAGATTTCCCTGGAGACATGGATTACTCTTTTCACCAGACGATTCCATACATCGATGCAACACCCAAATGGTACTATTAAAATGATACTGCTAAAATAGAGGTAGACAAATGAATGAGTTAAAGATTAGCACATTTCTGTTTGTGAAAATATATCCTCTAAAGAGAAAAGGAGACAGGTACATAACATCTGGTAACTGTAGAACATTATACTCACATTGATATTTTAATTTTTGCAGATAAATATATTGTTTTGGGAAGAGAAGAGAAAGAAGTGCAGGAAGCCCTGAAATCCCCTGAATTCAAATAATTTTCCATGCTCTTACAGTAGCCAGTATCTTTATTGTTACTGTTACTAACTAGCATGATGAACAACAGGCAAATACATTTGGTCTGGGATAGTAAATGCTCATGAGATTGATTAGCACTGTGCTATGACATAGTACTGTGAGCGTATAAAAATCCCTGTGCACTTCTCATTCCCACCCCTCAGACCAATGTCAACACTAATTAAAAGCAAGGTACATGGCATATATTAATTTAAGGATACAAACTAACTTGTGAGTGATCCTTGGGGTCCCTTCCAACCCGGGTGATTCTGTGATTCTGTGATTCTGTGATTGTGAGTGGCAGTACTGAAAAAGCTAGTTTTGAGAACATTAAAGAGGCTCTGGGACCAGCAGCAGAATTCCAGACTGCATAACTGAGGATGTGCAGCACATGTGAAGCCATCAGTTTTTGGTTTTAGCATCCAAGTCCTTTTGTGAACCTAGCTGGAAATTCTGATCCAAGAACACACATAGCACTCAGGAAAACAGCTCAGTAGGTGTTAAACTTGGTTAGCCAAGTTGCTAGCAAATGCTTTAAACTCCAAATCATGCTTATCATTCTCAGTAATGACCATCTATTTTCTACTTCTGTTTATTTTCTTAAGAGTGAAAATACAAAAAAAGATGACACACAGAAAACTGAAGCCAATAAGAAGACAGAGCCTTCACCAAAGGAACAAGGTCAGTAAAATGTTTATGAGTTCTCCAAGATTATCTGGAAAAAAATATATGTATACTGTATACAACTGTAAAAAAAATTTTTCCCCTGAAAAGTGCTGAGGAGCTGGCCTTGTTTTTCATTTCTGGGGAAAATTAAGAACTCTGAATTCTCACTGACTTCTATCCAGTGACTCGCTGCAGGAGTACTATTCAACTATCATAAAAAGGCAACAAACTTTTCAAGCTTTGAAAAGTCCATTGGCTTATCCACTTTTATCAGTCAATCTAACAAAACCTATTTTCTATTACTGTAAGCCTGATTTCTTCTTAGGAATTCTTAAAATAAAGACATTTACTGGATTAAGTAAGAAAACTCCATATTTCAATGCATCATCATACATGTAAAAAAATAAAAAATAGGAAAACATTAGCCAACACAATATTCAACTCTACTGAGGAACATGAACAGCTGGTTGCTGGGAGCTATGACAGGTAGCTATAGCTATTCTGCTCCTTCATATACCTATTTATTTATTTATTTTAATAGGCATACCTTATATCAGAGTACCATAGCTCTGCAAGAAAAAGTAAAAAATAAAATAAAATGAACACACAGAATGAATACTGCACAGCTACCAAAATTAAGTGTAAGGATGAGTAAAGCAATAACCATTCATTGACCACACCCCCCACATCTGCAGCTCCTTTTTCCATTCTCCAGTAGCAAAGGAAAGCACAGAATCTATGTTTTTTTACTAGTTCATCCTTTTTCTTTCTGAGGACAGTTCAGGTCCTCTTTCTTTCCATAAGTTATCTTTCTAAGCGAAGAGCGCTTCAAAAAGATTACAGGATAACTTGTATGATCACTTCTTGCACTTTGTATAATTGTAGCTGGTGTCACAATCCCTTTCCTCATATCATGAAATTTTAAACAAAATACATTGAATGAGAAATATGAGAAGTGATGGCACAGAAACAACTGCTTCACTAATTTACGTAGGACAGTGTAGCAGTTAGCAGTGCAGATACTTGTCTCCATGTTTTTAAAATTCACAGTTCTCTGGAAGTTTAAAAGTCCTATTTTCAAACAACCAGAGGATAGCTTCTCTTTTGCATATGGGTATTAACAAGTTAGATAGACAGTGGATGTACAGTCCAAAGCACTTACACAGGCACCACACTGCATAAGGAACTCTGTCTCAGGGAAGAAAAGTGAGGTAGTTCATGCCAAGGCTGCTGCAATAAATAAAGTCTCCTGCAATACTTAGTAATCTTTGTAACAAGTCTAAAATCCCATAGTCAGCTGCTAAAAAAGAAAATAAATAATATCTGTGGACAAGCAAATGACAAGAGACTAGACACAGCACTTTGTGATGTATGTATGTATTTGGACAGAATTTTCAAAAGTACAGCCACAGCTCAGCCAAAACTATTTAAAAGACACCAGTTAAGGTGAAGAATTAAAACTAGACAGAGAAAAGGTTTTATGAGATCTCCAAGTAGTTTCTCTGGTTTAATCAGCATGAAGCAGATAAAACCTCTAATCACAAGCTCTTTGTGCAGCTCCACCATCCTGAAATACAAACCAACATCCTGAGGAGAGCTCATCTTCACCTCCTTCTTTTCCACATGCCCAAAAGCAACCACCACCTTCTCCCTTCCTCCAAGCACTTCGAAAGATAGCGTGATGTCCCCTGCACTCAGGAGGCATAAGTGGTTGAAACTTGGCCATTTACATTCTCAGCAGAATATCTTACTTTTGGCTTCATTGCTGGCTGCTCATTGCCTCCTCTTCAGTTGCCTGTTCTCACTAATTGCTTTGTGATAGCTCCTGCATAATTAGCTCATTCTGTAACTCACTGTGCTAAGTGGATTTATTTCATAATGGATTCATTTTTTAATTTTTCCTTGTATTACTTTATGTACTCAACAAAATATTATTCACAAACTTAGAGATTCTCTATGATATTGAATCCAAGCACTATAATTTTTTTCTTATTTTTTACTTATCATCTTCCATAACTGACTGGCTATACAAATGCTTCACCTGTTTTACACACTGTTTTTCATTATCTCTGCTGATGGTTACACTATTTAGAATGTCATGTACAGTCTCCACCTGCTAGCATGTCTGTTTTATCATACTCCATAGTCCTGATAACAACCATATGATTCTTCCCAATCCGTTCTTTTTCTTTCCCTATCTCTAAGCTCTTCTTATCATCACACATAAAGCTCTTCTAGAGTCTGTTCTCCTTTCATTTACCTTTTCACTTTTCCCACTGTAGAAACTGTTTTACTCAATTCTAATACTCTGTCTTTCAGCTTCCCTACATCTACTAAAATAGCAGGTCTCTCAAAGATTTTTTCCAGATTCATAGCCATATTTACGAAGCTTTCACTAAAGCCTAAGTCATCATACCCTTATTCTTGACAGAGCCTGAGTGAGAAAGCCAGTCTAAAGCTATCATAGATATTTCTATATATGACTTAATTGCACATCTGGATCAGAAAATAGACATAGCATCCTGTTTAGGAGACTATCATGCGGATTTTCAAAGATATTTAGCCAGAGATGCTTTGGAAAGTACATATAAAATGTCATATACCAACTTCCAAGTGAAATGCAAGTGCCATGCTACAGTGTAAATAAGAATTTGATACTTTTGTTAGACTCAGAAAATCTATATTCCAGGTGAGAAGCCCAGGTAGAATCAAAAATGAATAAATTAGTACAAATTTAATTGCCATCTCTGAACGCCTAGCACCTACAAGTCAGGACAGCTCTAAAGGAATTTTAATCTGTTCCAGATTCTCTTCCCAAAAGTACACTTAGATACTCAACGAATATTCACTTTCCCACTAAAAAAGGGGAAGATCTCTTTGAGAGCAGCGGTGCAGAGAAGGATTTGAGGTGTTGGTAGACGAGAAGTTGGACATGAGCCAGCTGTGTGTGTTTCCAGCTTAGAGGGCCAACTGTGTTCTGGGTTGCATTAAAAAAGGGGTGGCCAGCAGGGAGAGGGAGGTGATCGTTCCCCTCAACTCGGCTCTTGTGAGGGCCCATTTGGAGTACTGCACCCACACCTGGGGCCCCCAGTACAGGAAGGATGTGGAGCTCTTGGAATGGGACAAGAGGAGGGCCACTAAGATGATCAGAGGGTTGGAGCACCTCTACTATGAGGAAAGGTGATGAGAACTGGACTTGCTTAGTTTGGAGAAGGTTCCAGGGAGACCTCATTGTGGTCTTTCAGTACTTGAAGGGAGCATATAAACAGGAGGGGGAATGGCTGTTTACCAGGGTGGATAGTGATAGGACAAGGGGGAATGGTCTTAAGTAAGACAGGAAAGGTTTAGATTACTTATTAGGAGGAAGCTTTTGACACAGAGGGTGGTGACATGCTGGAACAGGTTGCCCAAGGAGGTTGTGGATGCCCCATCCCTGGAGGCATTCAAGGCCAGGCTGGATGTGGCTCTGGGCAGCCTGGTCTGGTGGTTGGGACCCTGAACATAGCAGGGGAGTTTAAACTGGATGATCATTGTGGTGCTTTTCAACCCAGACAATTGTATGATTCTATAATTCTATGATAAATGTTTGGCTAAACAAATAAAAACAGCAGAAGATGCTGATAGCTGCCACTTTTTGTATGTTAGCCTAGATGTTATGGAGACTCTTTCCTAATAAAGCAGTTCAAAATTAAATTTCTCATATTCCAGTACCCTAAATTCCCACATAAATCTGGACTAGAGGGATGGGGATAGAAATTTAATAACCTTCCTAATTGCTGGGCCACAGTGCAGAAATGAACTCAAAACCTGTGAAGACCGAGAAGTCAGTACAACACAGAGGCTGGATCTAACCTAGGAGTTACTTGAAATACTCACCTAACATTGTAGGAGGGAAGAACCATGATTTCAGGAAATATTTACATCAAAACATTTTTCCAGAGCTAAAACCCGTTCTTGGCCTGGTATGAATCTGGCTCTTAAGCTATTTTATAAAACCCAGACCCTAGAACATCAAAATCCAGGGTATTTCAAAAAACAATGTTAAATACATTTTGACATAACACACTGCAGCTCAATAAGCCAAACCTGCCAATGTAAATGCTTCTATGGAATAATCTTATTCCTTGTCTTCTTATCCTTTATACTCTTCACTGGCACACAATCAACCGACAACTATTATTCTGATAGAATGTATTTTTTCAAGATTATCCAGAACTTGAATATGTTTAATCAGCTTGCTTCCATTCCTGCTGATGTGAAACTTTTTAATTCCTTTCAGATATCCATTTTTCATGTGAATGACAGGGCTAAAAGCTGGGAAAACAAACTCAGCTTCTTTAAATGATGTTTCTTTTTGCTGTTAGTAACATGCAAAATAAGCTTTTAGAATATAATAGTTAGCCATTGAAGATGAGATTTGTATTAGAAGTTACTGAAAAACCTCTTACTGTTTTGCTTCAAGAGCACCAGTTTCTGAACCATTTTATCTTGCACAGAGCATTCATCCCAAAAGTTCTGCTTGGAAAATTACATATATTTTGTAATGCCAGTAATGAATTTTCTCTCTTTCTTCCATAGGTTTCCCTTCTATTTAAGTTTCTAGGCATTTTGATTACCCTACAGCTACGTTTTTCAAGTATTCATGGACGTAGATCCACTTCTGAGAGCCAGGGACAATCAGGCAAATTACTATGAAAAAATTAACCCAGGAATTTTGTAGATCAGTTCTCCCATTTCCCACTCTACTACTTCAAATACAAAGCCATTCTTTTTGCCTGCTATTTAAGAAAATCTTCTCTGTATATGATAACATTTGAAAGCATTTCTGAGACTTTTAACTATAGTAATGTTTTCAAAAAATGAAAGGACAAAAATTACTGATTTTAACTGCCCAGAATTTTGTTTCTAAGGAATATGTCACAAAGATAGTAAAAAAGCAGACTGCTCTACCATTATCCATGAGGTTAGAGGCTCCTGTTAGCCTCTAGCCATGTCTTTATGCAATGTTTCAAACAATGACTAACCTCAACTATTTCCATGTGTTATTAAAACTGCCAATATTGTCCCTTGTCTGTTAAGTAAAGTAGTCTTATCACATGAATACAGATACCAAATCATGTAAGGTTTTCAAGCAGACATTAAATTCAAAGATCAAAGATAAAAGAATTTCAGGACTTTTTCCTTTAGTGACAATGTCAAAGATTCTTTAAACAAAGAATGACAACATTAAGACTCATAATAAGCATCAGAAATATGCACTAATGTTGTGAGTGTATTACATATATAGCATGACAGCTAAGCTTATAGCATGTAGTGTGTTGTAAACATCAATATATTTTAAAATATCCATATTTTGTTAAAATCGCTAAAATTTATTCATAGAAGATTCTAAATGACAATGTATTTAATTAATAGAAAGTTGCCTTCTTTCCCATCCTTCAGCTTCCTGATGCTGTTTGCATGGGAAGAGTGGGTCTCAAATAGAAGAAAATAGCATGCTTGTTCAGGCAATCTGCTCAGATCCTCTGTCCCCATATTAGTCTTAGGAAGGAATTAGAGGAAGGAATTTTCCCAGCAAGCCTGGAGAGTTTGTAATTTCCCTTTGTAGGTCTACGCCCTTTGAAGAACTACAAGAGTAGGGCTGAGAACTAGACAAAATGACGAATTAGCATACAGTGATTGACTATGTACTTCTGAATGCTAAATGTTTACTGTTTAAGGAAATAATCTACTGTTTGAAGGATTGTTATAACCCTCATGGCCACAAGCTGACATATATCCATGGGTTTTAGAGTCCTTTGTTCTCATTGTTATTGTCCGAAGAGAAGTCTGCAACTCTTCCCTGGGGCTTGGCTCATAACAGAGATTTTTGATTGCACAAATACTTAAGTATGCTCAAGACTAAACGATCTAGAAGAGCCAAAAATGATTATAGTGAGAGTAATGTGTCCTGGCACTGGCAAATCTCCCTGTGCCCCTGTGGAAAAAGATGTGTGTGAGTTTGGAAGTAAAAATCAAATTAATTTGGAAAAACTGTAAAGACGCACTATCCAAAGCAGTGATGTGAAAATGTGAATGTAAAAACTGCTTTGTAAAAGCAAGAACAAGGGAGCTGTGCGACCTGGTCTAGTGGTTGGCAACCCTGCCCATGGCAGGGGGTTGGAACTAAATGACCGTTATGGTCCCTTCCAACCTAAGCCATTCTGTGATTCTATGACATCAATGGGCTTCATGCCTGCCCGCCTTAATTCTCATCACAGTAGCAGCTTTAGATACCTGTATTTCACTGTTACAGGAAATAAGTAAAATAATATCAACCCGCTTTCCAAATTAGGCCTGAATCCATCTGTTTTGAAAACTTCTTTAGATTTTTGTACCTTGGCATAATTCTTCCTTCTTTTGCATTCTCATTACTTCTTTACCATGTTCAAATTTATGTAAAGCCAATAGAAGGTTTATTGGCTGTTCCATAAGCCTTACCATCTATTTGATGGATTGTCATCTATTTTAGAAAGCAACTCTTGTGCTCTGAATGTTCTCTAAAATGACTAACACATTGTTCCTTAAAGGCATTCCCTTGGAACTGGTTAGAAGTCAGAGGGGTATGATTTAGATTCTCTAAGCATTGAAGAGTATCTAGGGTATTTTAAATGTGACTACACAGACAACACTCCCACCTTCACACAGAAAGAAGCAACTAAAACTTGACATACAGCTGGCTGTGGTGCCAGGCCCTGATATACTAATCCTAATGCAAATAAGCTTTGTGCTTGTATTGGAAATTCATGAACTCTAAAAATTTGTGGAAGTTTGGAATATTCATCTATTACAATGCTTTATATCAGTCCAAGTACAGATAGCATTTAATGATCTTTGTAGACTGAGACCTCAGACTGAGTATCTTCAGAGTATTTAGCAGGCTGAGAAGCCATTATCTTTCTGAACTGGGATGCTTGTACACAAGAATCTTACATTTTGTTCCTTGGTGGTCTTCCTGTACAGCATAAGTGTTGCAATGCAGACAGATTGTTTCATCCAAGAGCCTATTATTCTGTGTAGTGTGTCTACACCAATACTACTTTTCAAAATAATGCCCTTCTGAAGTCAATCATCTCTTTTTTGTCCCCCAGTACACTTTAGTTTTTCACCAAAAAGAATTCTAGGACTGTGTGACTGGTTTCCTTTAGAGTAAAGGGTGGCAAGGTCCTGGCAGAGACTGCCCAGAGAGGTTGTGGACGCCCCATCCCTGGTGGCATTCAAGGCCAGGTTGGATGGGGCCCTGGGCAGCCTGAGCTGATTGGGAGCAGCCCTGGCCACGGCAGGTGGTTGGAAGTGGATGATGTCTAAGATCTCTTCCAGCTCAAGCTATTCTGTGATTCTGTGATGAAAATAAACCAGAAGAAGCACTTCACGAGTATACCTATTTAACTTGAGCTGCTGATAGTCACTCAGTTCTGAGGATCACAGTAGACCCAATGTGACATACAACTTCAAACATACTGTGGATGCCAGGTCTTCAGCATCATTACAATGTATTAATTGTTCCTATTCTTGTCTAATATAGGTGTATTCAGAGGCAGGTGCTATGATAAAGAAAATCCCCAAGGAGACAGAGGAATGCTGAGATTAGTCTTCCTGTCACTTATGAATTCATGGGCTTTTTTCTTTTTTCGAAAAACTGGGAAACTAAAATTGCTAAATTTCAGAAGGGAGCAGAAACAGTGGATAAAGAGGAAAATTTTTGCTTTTTCCTCTCATTTTCTACATCATGTTATGTTGACCACAAAACCACAGGAGGCTTATGTGCCAAGGAAAGCACAGAGCCAATAGTATCATTTGTAGACATCCTCTGGGATCAACAGAATTTTAACAGGTTAAGAAGAATTTAATAGGTTACTTTCTGAATCAGTAACAAGAGACACAAATTAGTCAGTTAAAAATACATCACAAAATGCCTCTATTTTCTGAAACTAGGACTATTCCTAGGTTTTCTTATGGAGGATGTCAGTGAAATTCCTTGGAGAAATACATTTTATTTCATTATGAAAATATATTCACTGCATTAGAAGCCTGAATCCATTTTAAAATACTTCTCTTGGCGTACATTTATATATATCTTAAAAGTCTTTTTTCACTAGAACTCAAAGAGAAATATTTGAACTGTGTAATTAAATGGCAGAGGATTCCTCTATCCCATCTTGAACCTTCCCAGTGACAGTAACAGCAGCAGCCCTCTGCTAAGCTTACCCTGTACATGGTCTATTTTTTCCTCAATAATCCCCAGGTGGACCCTTCAGGCAAGAGAAAATATTCGGCAGCATAGATTTCCAATAGAATTTTCCTCAAGATGGTACTGTGATACTAACTGCTGCAGATAGGAGACAATAATCTTCATTTCTATTAGGTGGGCACGATATCATTATCAATTCGAGCTATAAATCCTATTGAATGTCAGAGCTTTAAATGGAATTCCCCTCAAAATCTTCCCAGCTTACTGCTGATAAGTAAGACAAATCCTGCGGGTTGTTTCTTCGCACTTCATATTGCTACATTTCTCCCAAAGACTATTAGAAAATTAACCCCTAAACTTGCTAAGGCAAAAACAACCAGCATGTAAGGGAACATGGCTTTCTTTGCCTTCCCTCCAGTTCTCTGTCTGACTCTGGCTTGAGTATTTCTTGCATTTTCTTCCTCCACTCTGGATCTTTGATCCTGGTTGAAACACGAATTCCTTTAAGAGTAGCAGTCCCACCGGGCATCCTCACTTCCTAACCTAATTACTAAGAAAAGAATTCTCTCTATAAATGCCTGACTGGTTCTGTAAACAGTTGTTCATCCTGTAAAATCTGAAACTCAGCTCAAGAAACATCACGTCTGTTCTGAAGAGATGCATGGAAAAAAACTTATCCCAGACCTGAATAGATGGTGGGATAGGGGTAGTTTGGGTTATCTGGTGCTGCAAACAAACTGACCCATTCTCCTTCACTGAATTTTGTTTCAGTGCCTTTGAAGCAATCACCTTCCAGCTGGGCAGCTTAACAGTTTATTGCTGTGACTGCTCATATCCCTCTGAAATGAATAACTGCCTAAATAAGGAGATTAGCTATCAGAAAATTAGTCTTATGTTATCTATCAAAAATAGTCAAGGTTTTACTTCCTTTGAGCTGTCTTGAATTTAAAATACTACATACACAACAGGGTCCTGATTTATTTGCAACGATATCTTCATGCCAAGCTTTTTCCTCCTTAATCACATTACTTAAAATATTTATGAAGGCTGGGTTTATTACTCCTTTATGCAAAGTGGCAGACTGATGACAGCTTTCAAATTATTTTTCACCATGAACATTTAAAATAAAAAAATAAGACTAATTGGAAGAATTAATCACATAAGTTCTCTTAAGTGGCAAGAGAATATACCATTTGCATACAGGAAAGTGAAAGAAACTTCTTACTAAATTTCTTTTTAAAATTTCTTGTAATAAAAACCAAGTAGACTAGCCAAGGTTGTACATACTCTCATCCGTAATGATGCATTTTAATCATAATTTACTCATCAACAAACGGGGCTATCATGGCAGATGAAGCAACAAGAGATACAATGCAGTTCAAACACTGGGACATAAATAATGTCATCAGCATTTGCTATGGCTAAGCAAATATACTGCTTTTTATTTTTCCTCCTGTATTTCATGAGGTATATCTCAGCAGACCTATCTGTCCTCAATTTTTTAAATATGTACACACTATAATTCTACTATACTGCACATGTTCTTGTTGCTGTGTATTGATCATTGTTGAGCTACTTACACAAACATTTAGATTAAGAATCACAGTAAGTTTCATATTCTAAAAGATACACTCGGCATAAACATGTTCTGTTCAACTCACAATGAAATGGATTTATGCTGAAAATCATTCAAAAGACAGGTGTCAGAGTCAGTGTCACAACCACTGAAGAGATAATGGAAGCCATGTTCTGATTCCTCTAAAACTGCTGACATAATTCTTTAAAAACTGGTATTTAGAAACTAAAATTTATTTCCAAATGCAGAGGAAGTTCCAGAAAAACCAGCCAAGTCTTCACAAACTTCACAAACTGAAAAATCAACCGAACCAGCTAAGGCAACTCAGCAAGAGCAGCATCAGCTCAATAATGGGAAGGAAGATGCCAAGTGAGTAAAATCAATTTAAAAAAAAAAATCAAGTTTTTTTTTGATTGTACATTTCTGTATGCAGTGTATTTCAGTTCTTAGGAATTTCTCCAGTACCGTAAGGATCTCAAAAGCATTATTTCAGTTCTAAGGCAACCATACATACAAAGTATTCATTTAGTATGTGCTTTTGATAGATTCATACCTCATTCTAACTTGCAGGAAAAAGGAAAAGGATTTCTTTAATACCCGTACAAAATAAGTCTAGTAATTGTGATAATTATTATTATTATTCTACCTTAGCAAAGGTGTAAGCCCAAGGTTCCTGCTGTGAATATCTGTAAAGTTTGTCACATCATCCTGGCTTGAATGATTTTACCCTGTACATATTTTTGTACTGTTGTACATTTTTTTTTTTGTACATACTGTTATACTCTTAAATCACCACTAGAACATGCAGTTGATTAGAACACTATTTTCCTGAGAAGAGACAAAGAAATTAAACTATATTTGTTCTTCAGAGAAAAAGCCTTTTTTTTCTCCTTCAGGAGATTCTACTGGGTCATTCTACTTTTGGAAAAAGCGTAGGTAAAATCTTCTTTTACTAAAATAGGATTAAGAGAGAAAACCAAAAATGTATAATCCTATAATAATCTATTCTTACTACAGCACAATAGATTCATACAGCATCCAGGGTTGGAACCCCTCTCCAAAAGGAACCTGGAACAAATGTCTGCTAAGAATATAGAGGTTAAACCCAGCTTCCAAATTAGAACAAGTTGATGAAAGCTTTGTCCAATCTAGTTTTGAATCTCCAAAGATGGAGATTCTATAGTTTGTCTGGACAATCTGTCTACATCATACCTTGCCTTTTTGCTGTAAACCTCCAAGAGCAGTCTAGATTCATATTCTCTATAATCACTCATGGAGCAGTAGAACACTGCAATAACCTCTATCTTCTAAACTCTTCAGCTCCAGTCTGAATAAACGCAATTTTCTCAGTGTCTCCTAGTCCCCAGTCATCCCAATAACCCTAAGCTAGTGTTGTACCATGTTGTCAGTGTCTTTTTTTTTTAAGGGAGAAGCTAATTGTCAATCAAGTTCACTATTTTATTTTGTTTATGCATTCAAATTTACCTACTAGAATTATTTTTAAAGAAAATAATTCCCTTTGTTATGTGAGAAAAGCTATATAAATATAAATGTATGTGCAGAATTTGAGGTGAATGGAAATGATAATGGAAATGATATTAATGGAAAAAGTTTCACCTTATCTTCATTTACTGCAGCTTTCATTTTTTTTTAAATGTATCTCTGCAGGCTCAGATATGTAGATTAAGGAAGAATAAAGGTAGTAGCCATGTTTGAAGCAGCATGCTTTACAGTTAGGTCAGGCCTGTATTTCTCCATACAGTACTTCAGGGTGAAGTGAAAAACTTCCACATAATTCAAATTTTAAAATCCTTAGGCTTGGGTAATATTGCTTTACGAGCATTCATACTAATGCAACTAACTTATCTGAAGTCAATAGGACTATTTATGACAGTTTGCAGGGTTGTGCACCAGGTGTGTCCTTCTTCCAGTTCATCTACATTAGAATAGACTTTTACTCATGATGCAACACAGCCTGTGTTATCTATTAATAGGGAAGAAGTTTGCTGAGTCTCCTCTGAAAGAGCAAAATGATTTTTTCTCTTGTTAAGTAAATGATAACTTTGACAAAGGCAGCATTTATTCCTGAAAACTCCCACATAAACTCTTTGTCCACAAGAAAAAATTTGCTTTCCCTCTGGACATATACTCATTTTTCAAATATAAAAGTACACTGCAATGGACATTAATATACAGCAGAAAGACATAGCTCTGATTTTCCTACAGCTGTCTCCACAGTATTCTGAAAGCATAGATACAGACAGCTACCAAGGCGCTGAACTGCAACAGAGACTGAAACTTTCAGTGTCTGTTTGCTAATGGCTTAGATAGGATTCCACACAAGTCTGCCTCTCTGCCAATGCGTCGTTTCTTCCCTCCACCTCTAATGACAACATAACAGAATAATAGTCCATTTCCATGAATAGCTATTTGCTGAGCAATAATAATTTCTAGGAAGGAGGGCTAAGAGTATGCTGTCTCTTCACAGCAAGAAATGAGGGAAGAGAACAACACTCAGAATCTAATTTGCACTCTAGTAGAGGACACTGATATCTTATTGACAAGGAATTAGCATAAAACTTAGTTGCAGTCTTCATATTATACCAAGATTTCTTTCTACTGGGGAGGGTTTGTAAAAACATGTGTGCATGTACATAGCCATACAATTTTTTTGAAATGAGGCACAAGCATTTCAGGCAAGATACTCCACAGCATGTAAGCAAATGTGGCACATCCTCAGGAAACAGCAAGGACTCCTCTTGCCTTGGAAGCAGGGAGCTGCCTGAAGGTCCCTTTGCAGAGGTCAGCCCTGGTTGAACTCCTGCAGTGCTTCTCCCCACTGTCACCAAAGGTAGGGCCAGCCTTCAGTGGCATTGCTTTAGATCTGGCCCTGAGCATAGCAGTCACACTTCCAGGAGGGGATAATATGCTTATTCGTATAACCATTTCTCATTTCTGTACTTTTTATTTTAAAATACTTCTTTTTTTCCTAACCTGAAAGATGACCTTGTTCCTTTACCACGTAGTTGAAGAAAGTTACCACCTTTGCAGATTCCAGGTTCTGCCAGTCTCAGTTCATATTGATGACTAAAGGAGGATGCAGCCCTTCCCTCGATCCCATCTTCTCATCCTTTGTTTTACACTTGCTCAACCAGGTGGCTGCTGAATCAGCTAGATCCAGCTGGAAACATTCACTTGTCATATGGTTTCCTACAAACATGAAGACAACACAGAAAGGTACAAGAAGGATGAAATGAAGTTGGCAAAATTAGGAGAATCAGACAAGTATCTCATGAGATTGTCACCCTGAGAATAATGGGCTCTAGCAAATAGAACAGACAAGACAATCTGATGGTTTCTCTTGGTCTTAAAATGTAAAAAAATTTCAAATACTTTGAAAGAGGCATCAGCAAAGTTACTGCTCTGCAGTGAAATAAACCCAGAAATACACCTCATCAATCACAAAGCTGAAGGAATGTCTTAGTTATGAGTAGAATAATTATGCTGACTTCGGTTCAAGTTAAAACAGTTGCAGTTCACTCAAAAAAATCCCAAACCCTAAGGTCTCCAGACCACCTTGCTCTGCAAGAAGAGTGGTACAGTCATTTGTACACAAGAGAAGACACCATCATTTGCTTTGTGATGGTATTGTTTGGAACCCAAAATCTAATGGGCAATTTTGGGAAGACATAATTACAAATGTGACACAGGAGAGACAAATGCAAGACTTTGATATGATCCTACACTGAAGGGTGGCAATCAGCATAGTGCTTGGCACATGTGACAGTTGGTTAAGACAGCTGTAAAGAGTTATGGCATAGAGGTGAGTAGAGGTGAGACAGATATATAAGGAAGAATTAACAGCGGATGTCTGGCCCCAAGGAGTGAGACTAAGAAACTGAAGCAGCCTAGAATACATAAAGGATGAAAGAATGGTACATGAAACAATCAACTGAAAGCATAGCAGAGAAAAATGGAGGGATAAAGAAGCCTTCAATAGCCACTTCTCTCTTCTGTGTATTTTAAAAGCCTTTAAGCCTGGATAAAGTTGTAAGAGTGTTTCATCTTTCCAGATTACCAAGATGATTACACTGTACTATTTATACTAAGGCAGTACACGGAAACCCCAGTCAAGGGTGGTGAACTCTGCTCTGTAAAATGTTGTGTAAAATGACAGTCGATACTTGCAGGCCACATATCCAAGAGTATATGAGAAAAAAATATAGTAGGTAACCAGGACTTCAGATGCTTTCACATTTCACCTGAAAATGCTCTGTCTAGAAAAGAACAAAAAATTGAATCTGATATGCTGCCTACAGAATCTAGCTACCATTAACAAAACATATTCAAATAAAATGCACTAAACAAATTTTAATACAATATAATTATTAAATAAAATATGCTTAACATTCTCACACAATGTTCTGCTTTTGCAAATTCAGAAACCTAGCCTTCAATATTTTCCAGGAGAGATCTTGTACTGCAAACTGTCATGAGAGCAAGTGCTCAGGAAAACTGAATTGCATTCACATTTTTCCTTTTGCCTTTTTCATAGCTACATACCATTGCCTAGTAGGTTATGCCAGCCTTTCTAAAGCCTGTAAAGGAGATGCTTTTTCCTCACTAATTTGGTTAATAGCAAAAAAAAAAGATAACAAAACAAACAGAGATTAAGAGTCAATTTGCTATGTGGTGCATAGCCAGGTTAATAAAGAGAACTCCTGCTGGTAACCTGTTCTTACTGAGGAATGTATTTCATTTAGCTCAATTACCTCAACCAAGAAAATTAGAGTGCTTATTAGTGCTTGCCATCCACTAGTTGCTACACATTAATTCACCATGCAGACATATCCTAGAGAAATGATGCTGAATCACAAGAACAGAATCTTAGCACCTCAGTGAAACAGGTTGATATCAACTCTCTACAGTTTCCAAAAATCATAGTTTACTGTTACCATACTAGGAACCTGAAAAGATTGCAATCGTGGTTCTAAATTCTAACTGACTTGCAAGAAAGTAAAACAAGTTCAACACTGAGCAATTCTGAAAAATCCCATTTTAAATGGAGTTGCAAACATATTTTCTAAAGAGAAATACCAGCAGTACATAAAATTGCAGACAGATGTAACACACTTTGTACATTTTGTAAAATCAGAATTCTTTTCTTAAATCTCATATTTTATTCTGCTTATCTGTCACAGCTCACAACTTTTGCTGCCTGCACTGGAGTTTCTGCAATGGATAAATAGAGAACCCCAAAAAATAAATAACAATGTGTTGGTGGACCAAATTGGATTAAATTTGTTGAAAACATAGGTGAGGTGTATGTTCCTAAACCCTTTAAATTCTGTTCTGTTCTGCAGTTGCCAATGCTATCTAATGTGGTTCACACTGTAGGACAGTCAAGTAGGTAGCCTGCAGTTGGAAAAGTCATGAATTTAGAAGTTTTTAAGTTTTTTCTTGAATATGAAATGAAAAGTGTAAAAGGATGAGAATGTCCTACACAGAATGAAAGAGCACTATTGTGCTCTTTTTTCTTCCTCATGTTATTTTAAATTATATATTCACCATGTTCATAAATATCTACTTCTCACTGCATAATCAGTAAAACTTTTTAGTTTAGAATGTGTAGGAAAACAAGGTTATGACTTGTTACTTTGTCAGTGATTTACTTCCTTAATTAAAAACATTTTGAGTAAATCTTCTCTGGACCAAACACTTTTCAAATTAAGAAGATACCTTTTGGTGAAAGAAGAAATGATAATTTATTTAAAATGTTATCTTGGTTATTAAATATTTGCATAATTCTGGTGTGGGGGAAGCAAAACAATGAGCATCACAACAGGTGCACTAGTACATCTAATATATATGCAACACACAATAGCAAGGACATTAGTGTCTTTATTTACAAAACTAAGAGATGTATAAAACTAAAACCCACCATAATACTTGCTATAATTCAATAGAGTAATACTGTCACTTACTTTATAAGAAGTGTAAGTATTCATGTTTATAATTAGTCTTGCCCAATATTTTTCATTAAAATTCTCTGTATCCAATTATTTGCTCATTTTCCAAATATTAGACTTCAACACGAAGTCATCCCATGTTGTGGAGCACAAGAGAAGAACAGGTAGAGACGGGGATCTGACGAGAAGTCTAAGTAGTCTGGCAGTCCAGCCTTATTTCATTTTCCCTGCTTTTGTCTAAACTAATAATAATAATAATAGAAAAAGAAAATATCAATGTTAGATAGATAGATAGATAGATAGACAGATAGATAGATAGATAGATAGATAGATAGATAGATAGATAGATAGATAAAAAGGTGGATTTCTTATCCCATATTCACAGTCGTTAGAAAAATTTTGTTGAGAAAAACTCTTATGAAGAGGTTAGTGAAGCTCTGAAATAGATACTTTAGGAAGACTATGGAATAGCCATCACTAGAAATATTTTTAAAAAGTTTAAACAAGCATCAGTCCAGAATGGTGTAGATGTATTTCATCCTTTTTTGAGTGATGGGAGATAGGATTTTAGCACGTCCCAAAGTTCTCTTCAGTCCTACACACAATCACAGAATCACAGAATGGCCTGGGTTTGGAGGGACCTCAAGGATCATCAAGATTCAACCCCCACCTGCCACGGGCAGGGGCACCAACCTCCCCATTTAATACTAGACCAGACCGCCCTGGGCCCCATCCAGTCTGGCCTTGAACACCTCTAGGGATGGGGCACAATATATATTAAATTAAATATATTAAATATAAAAAATATATTAAATATGATATGATATGATATGATATGATATGATATGATATGATATGATATGATATGATATGATATGATATGATATGAAATATATATTTTACGATTTGAATGAATTCAGGTGGGAAATCAAAGTGTCAACTGAAAATAAAGCTTTTCATTTGGGAAATTTTATTGCAACCTTTTTTAAAATTCACACTTTGTAACATTGCAGTGTTTTAGCTTTTTATTCCCCTATAGTTATTAAAAATTAAAGAGTAGAAAGTTTAATGAAGGATTTGTGCTGTGCTCGTCAACTCTATACAACGCTTATGTGTATGTGCTAAAAAATATCTTTAAACATTCCTGGTAAGAGACAGATACCTCAAACAGAGAATTAATCACTTACAAATAAGAATGCCCCAATGGCACAACAGCCTTGTTTATTCCCATATGGTGCTTTCCTATAATGTTTTGTTTTTGTTCTAGAATGATTAGTGACAGACATGATTCTGCCTCTATTTTTTAAGTCATGGTAAATATCCAGTGGAATTAAGCAACTTTATATCACTACTGACATTAAAGAAAGGTGATTATTAAAAGTTAATTGGTACTTTCAACACATATCCTACTTTGCTTTGCACATATCATACTGAAAAATTGCTTATTAAAATAAAAATCTTATTCATGTTTTAGTCTGGTACCTCAGATAGAAAGTCATATGTTTGGCATTGAGGCAGCTTTCTCCCTGGAGAGTACCTTAAAGAAGATTAGAGGATTCACAGCCTGTTGTGATTGAATAACTAAGAGGATTGTCAAAGAAGCTAGTATGACAAACCTTTGAACTAAACAGGAGGAATGGCACGCAGCCTAGGTGATTAGATTTTTATCAGTGCTGCATGAGGAAGTTTGTTTGGAGCCCAATGTCAGTAGATAACTCAGAAAGACAGTGAATGTTGTTTCTACTTTGTCCATTATGCTGTAAGAATAAAACATGAGATATGCAAAATGAATTATCTTTATATTTTGTTTCAAAACACTTGCTTAGGGCCAACACAGGCATGATTTCTTTACACACTCTGAACAAAGGAATGTTATCAATTCCAGTGTGTAATTTAATTTACATGGTGTTCACTTAAAGCTTAGTAATGTATATGGTCTATTCTTGAACATATATATAATCAGAAGTACTCACCCAAGTATTGCATTGTTATCTTTAAATTAATCAAATATATTAAAAAATTGTAGAGGAAAAGTAACATCAACTTTAATTCAAATTGTATTGTGAAGCAAACACAGCCCTAAAATAGAATGAAAATAAAAAATTATTTTTTCCTTTCTTAGTGCAAAGAAAATTTAACGTACTGCCAGTGTTAAAAAACATGCAGTAAACAGGAAAAGACGCGATCTCTTGGATTACTAAAGTTGGGTGTCACTCGGCCACTTTTCCTCTTAAAAAAAAGAAATCACGAGGAGTGGGAAGATACAAAATTTAAGACTGATGTGGAAAATTAAAGTTAAATCAATGACTTCTTGAAATTCCATGAGATTGAAAGTGTCAACAATTTATTTCAAGTCTGTAAAATAGTATGAGTGTGTTAGAAGCTCACTTCACATTATTAACATTGGAGCTGTTTAGATTTTTTATAGCAACTGACCTAGTGACACCTATGCAAATTCACTAACTTATTCACTTTCCCTGTCCTTATGTATTTGAAATTTTCCAAAGGTTTCCTAGCTATTCATTTTATTTCATTCTTGGGCATCATTGTCTAAGACACCTTTAATGATCTTAGCTGATAAAATCTTGCAGTATATCACAATTATTTCAGCCGCTACTCACTCATAGAATCATGGAATCATTGCAGTTGCAAAAAATCCAGCTATCACCTAATACCAAGTCCACCACTAAACCATTCACTAAGTGCCACATCCACACATCTCTTAAATACCCTCAAGAACTGAAACTCTACCGCTTCCCTGGGCAGTTCATTCTGTTTCCTAGTTACACTTCCATGAAGAAATTCTTCTTGATATCCAATCTAAATGTCCCCTGGTGCAACTTGAGATAATTTCCTTACATTCTAGAATATTAGAAGGCTGTCTAGATTGAAATGCTGTCACAGCCTTTAAAGAGTTAAAAACTTTCATATTAATTCATGCTGTTTCTGTCCATATTTATTCTTACAATACTGCTCAGCTCAAATATCTCTTTTCCCTGACTGTTTATCTACCAAAACTTAAAATAAAAATAAAGATCTGACTGCCTCTCAACATCTTTTGTAGTTCTTTTATAAGACAGGTTGTCTAGGCCCTCAATCATTCTAAGACACTTTATCATTTCCTATGCGAATTCACCTTCATAGTATAGATGGTCAGAATAACTCCCACCATTTGTTTATATACCTATATTAATGGATCCTCCACAAACAAAATAGTAGATGCATTCTATGGCTACATTTTCCTCATTGCTTTTCATAAGCAAAATATAGTATGGTTCATCGGCACCCTGCTGTGGAATGAAACTACTGGATATTTATCTTCTGCCATCTGCAATTGAAAATACTACCATTCACAAAATAAATTCTTACAATACAATTTGATCTTAAATAAATGTATTCATTATGCAGCATTAGATATGCTCTTATTTCTATTATTGTCTAAATAGCTTAATTTTCCCATGTAGAAATTAATCCTACTTTTTGGAAGTAATCTTCCCAACTCAATTTCCTGTTAATCATCATTAGCAGACTACTATATTTTGTACTAAATAAATTATTGAAGAAAATACAAAAGGTCATTCCTAAATGTCCATAGAGTACCTGTGAAGGCAAAGGAGGATAGACTCCTTTCATAAATATTTAAGAGAAGAAGCATCTTAGTTATTATGAATCTCTCTTCAGAGAAGTTTTCTGCTGACTATGAAGAAAGTTTAATCAGAATAGCTAAAGTTAAAGCGGAAGAAAACCATGAAGTTTCCTAAGTCATCTAAGGTTGGAAGTGGGAGTAGATATGGGTAGGGTTCTGGCCTCTGTAACTGTACCCACAGTGGACTTGATAGTGCATGCTGAGGATGACTTTGAATCAATACCTTTTATGATGACCAGGTTTACATTTTTCTGTCATACTGAAATCTTTCTCAGCTATACTATTGTTGTTTGTGGACATGTGTGCAGCTATGCATTGTCTCTTCTGAAAACTGGTTATTTGAAATAGAAGTTCTACGTAATTTATTCAAGACAACAAATTATTTATTTAAGATACAGGTTTCAGTTTTGTCAGTAAAAACAGAATCTCTTGCAAGAACAAGAAGTGCTTTCCCACATAGACAGGAGAAAGTTTATTAAGTGATGTAAAGAGAAGGATTATAACTGAATTCAGCAGAAAGAAATATGTTGGTTTTTTTTCAGAGTGTATGCATTTATGAAATACATTATCATAGTACTTCATACCCTACGGGGTGACATGGAAGATAAAAGAGGAAGTTGAACTCAGTATTTGGTATTCATGGCCAAAAAGCAGGAAAGAATTGAACTCAAGATTGCAAACTAGTAAAGGTTAAAATTGCTTTATTCTAAAATCACCCATAGTATTTTAATTTCTGTATTGTTTGAACTCTTAACACAGAAAGATTCAAAGCTGCAGTACTTAAAAGATGTTACACACATTAGCACACTCTGTGCTGCATTTCCATAACCTGTTCTCTCAAGGCCTTTTTCTTTTCCTGTGCTACAGGTGCTTAAATATTTTTTCTTCACTTGGGGAAAATTACATCAAAGTAAAACCTACAAGATAAAAATACTTAAAAAAAATCATTATTGTTATCATTCTATCATTATGTATATATTTCCATTTCTAAAAAATACATTTCTAATATAATTCTTTCATTAGATATATTGCTATTGCTAAACAAAAAGTGTTTGAGGTAATCATGAAGCCACATGCTCAGTACATGAGATTGAGTCCTAACGTTCCATTTCTTGGGCCATGTGAAGTTACTACTTCTGGAAAGTAGTTCCACTCTGTAAAGGGATACATACTTTTGTAAGTATAGGTCTAGTAAATGTAAAGTACTGCATAAAGATAAATTTGCTTAAAGAATAATGCATCAGCTTAGAGGCAAACCCTTGCATTCAGCACAGATCAGCACAGAAAAGCAAAGAAGTGTTTTTCTGCCCAGCTAGGCAGTGTGCCAGTAAGGAAGGAGATTTGCCTCTGAATCTGCAAATCTGCTCCAGCATAGCACAAAATATTCAACTATGTAACACAGGCAGAGGGAAAGAAGCAACTGGTCGATATCTCCAGCCTATTCACCCTCTGAAAACTTTCATACACAGAATAAAGCCAGAAAGAGCCCAGTGCAAAATCAATACAGTCTGTAATTGCATCTGTGAGATGAGAATGAATATGATTACATATTCAAATGAGGCATTATTTCCTTCACAGAGGAGATTAAAAGCATCAGTCATAGAATTGGACAATTGGAGAATTAGAGAATCATTAAGGTTGGAAAAGATCACTAAGATCATCTAGTCCAACCATCAAGTCAAACTAGCCCTTCTCACAGGTACAAAATATGAGTCGTAGCAAATGGGAATCAGAAAGTACTGTAATGCAGTGTGATGAACTAATTACTCTCATTGAATATGGTCTCTTTAAAGCAGAGAACAACTTTAGCAGGCTCTCATACCCAGAAAATATGCTCTTGCTCCTGATGGCTGTTCAAGCTTGTCCTACTGGCAGATATGTGCTTAGAAATACGAATTTATAAAACATCTATAAATAGTGTTAATAAAAGGCTTACACACTAAAGAGCACACACACAGGCAAAGGACCATCTCCAAACAAAAAGAGGAAAACACCTTAACTCTGCTGGAGAATTGATCTGAGGGCAGGCTGGAGGTACTACTGCTCCTGGCCCCAGTTTCCACCCTGAGTACAATATGCAGTGACAGGTAGCCATGCGGCACTGGCATCACCTACTCATGGCAAGTGCCACTAAATATGTGAGAGAGAGAGGAGTTAGAAAGGGCTTCTTTAGCCAAGGCATTTTGAAGTGTGCCTTCACAAGAAGTACACACACAAATTACACCTTCAAATCAGCGGTGTTCAACTTCTAGCCTCTTCCATTTGTATTAACCACAGAAAATTTAAGCATCTCATTACTAGAAAGAGGAAGAAATCATGCAAATCAAGTGGCAAGGAAAATCAATTTCTTATCAACTGTGTGGCAAATAGCTTTAAACAGATTCACGGATCTTCTAATCAATCCCAAATAACAACATGATTCCTCTGGGCTATACTGCAGAGATAGAGCTCCATGTTTATGATAAAGAAGACTTTAACTTGTCTTGGAGAGGCTGTGAAGCAACAAGAAATCCTACACATCTTTTTGGCTTCTCCCTCAAAAGCAGATAGCAGAGGCCTTTGTCACAACACTTCTGATTTTTTTATTTTTTATTTTTTATAAAATAGCTTATAAAATAGTGTATTTTTTTATAAAATAGCTAATGCCTTGGGCAAATACAGCAACAGAGAAGACTAGAAACTATTTGAAATTCCTTGCATAGAAGCTGTAAAAGTAATTGTGACATGTTAGCTCAAAATAAGAAAGCATTTCATTACACTGCAGATGGCCAGGGTGAAGGGAATATGTGAAACAAAATAAAATGTGATGAGATGAAAAAGTGTATTAGAACAATTTGATTAATCTCCTGTCTGAGAGTTTTAAGAAACAGAATCTATAGAAGTCTTAAATTAGAGGAATGATAAGCACATACTTCAGACTTGTGCTTTTTCTGCTTTTAATGATATAGCTTCATTTTATCCAATGGTTTTATTGCTGGAGCATTTTCACATCCTTAAATTATACTTCTTTGGGCAACATGATATGTGTTGTGTCTCCAGAAAACTGTGATTCTCAAAAAGCTCTGACATTCTCCTTTTTTAGTTACAGCTTCTGTTAGGAACATAAAAGTAAGTTTAAATGTTGAGGAGACGTGGTGTTTATTCAAAGATCACTTTGTATTTTGATATATCACTTTGTATTTGTGATATATATATCACAAATGTATTTTTCACATCTTCATTCTCCAAGATATCGTCATGCCACTTTCCCTGTATTTTTCTTTGAGAAGTTCTTAAAAAATGGAAAATTTCAGGCCTGCTTCATTCTTCATCTGCTGCTTCTCTTACTGTAGTATTCTCATCCCCATGGTATTTGATACTGAGCTGGAAAATTGTTAAGAAAGAAAGGACAGTAGTCTATTGTATTCACTATATTGAGCATAGCTGGCAGGATTGCAGTACAGATGAAGCAGCTGAGACCAGTGTGGGAGTAGACCAGTGGGTGCACTGCACCAATCACATCTGTCTCCAGCTGTCTCTGACACTACTGTGGAACACCAGCTGAAAAATGTGTCTAGGATACAGAACAAAATCATAGAATCATAGAATCACCAAGATTGGAAAAGACCTACAAGATCATCCAGTCCACCTATCACCAATAATTCACAACAAACCATTTTCCCCAGCATGACATCTAAAAGTTTCTTGAACTCCTCCAGGGTCAGTGACTCCACCACCTCCACAGGCAGCCAATTCCAGTGTCTGACCACTCTATCAAAGAAGAAATGTTTCCTAACATCCAACCAGAATCTCCCCTGGCACAACTTGAGGCCCTTTAGTCCTATTACTAGTTACATGAGAGAAGAAGCAGATCCCCACCACACCATAATCTCTCTTCAAGAGCAGTAAGGTCACCCCTGGAGGTCACTACCCTCCTCTTCTCCAGACTGAACAATCCCAGCTCCCTCAGCCATTCCCCATAAGACTTGTGTTCCATACTTTCATTGCCCTTTTCTGGTCACACTCCAGAGTGTTGATGTCTTTCTTGTTAGTGCTCAAAATGAACACAGTGCTCAAGGTACGGCCTCACCAGAGCTGACTACAGAGCAGTGATCACTTCCCTCCTCTTGCTGGCAACATTGCTTCTGATACAAGCCAGGATGCCATTGGCCTTCTTGGCCACCTGGGCACACTGCTGGCTCATGTTCAGCTGAGCATCAATTGATATCTCCAGGTCCGTTTTCTCTGCACAGATTTCAGACACTCTGCCCTAAAATCCATATCCTAGTCTCTACATAGAATTCCAAATGCATGGCAGAGCTGGTTGGCACTCAAAAATGGCTCCTGCTTGCATAGTAACAAGTAATTGAGAATTAAGGTGTCAAACAAAAAATACTCTCAGCTAGATTTTCTAATCAACTGTGTGGTATGTATAGGTCTGATTAAAATCATTAGTGTCAATGCAGAATTTGTGAGTGCAGGTGCTTAAAAATTAAAGGTCTCCAAGCCTGAAGAAAGGATGAATGCTGGAGTGTAATCTTAGTGTCACTACATGTCTGAGTAAACACAGAGTTAGTGACCTCTTAATGGCAGAGGAACTTTTAGCAAGATCACCATTATTCTGTTTTCAGTTGCTAAAAAGAGATTTTTTTTACCTACATTTATCTAGAAGTCATAAAAAAGCCTAGATAAAAAAATGAATGAAGTTGGCATATTCTCTCCACCTGCACCACTGCATCAGAGTCTGTAACTCATAGTAATGATCATATTTTATTTTACAGATGGAGCATGCCTTGTATCTTAGCCAATACATAGGATAAGCTCTACGCCTTAAGAAGCCAAATAAGAATTTAGTGAGAAATAATGGTGGGAATTCATTTGTATAGTAGGCTGTACAGAGCATAGAGTACCCTGATCTTCTCTGCTTGCATTATCTTGTAGACTGCTGCAAGTATCCAGCAGTGTCAATGGACATTAACAGAAAGCAACATAAGTTAACTTATGTGACCACCTAACAGTGAATTAAATGATATGAATAACCACTGTGTTCAATACAGATCCAGTCTTAACGTTTGACTACTGCTTGTACTGTAGAATTAGCACAATTTCTTCCATAGCTTTCCACCACATGAAACTTTTCCTCTTTTAAACAGCACACAGAAGGCAACGTCTCAAGGATTCCAAACAAATGAATATGCTGATGCCCAGCTTCAGGAGATTGTCAGAAAAATGCGGGAAAGGACCACAGCCTATAAGGAAAAGCTGAAAGACCCTGTGTTGTCCTCCCCTGAAGGCAGTCCTACAGCTTGTAAGTGACTCTAGAATACATGAAACAGTTGTGTATCTGCTGAGTGTAATGAAAATTCTGTTGCTGGAACAGAAAATGCTGTGATAAAATTTTTCAGTAAGTAAGTTTACCTTACCACATCACATTTACTCATTGAAATGGGTCAGCTTGTGCCCAGTGAAGTCAAGTTATCTGTAAGTATTTGCAGTAAGCCAGGTCCCATGGTACAAGTTTCTTTTGAACCGCATTACTGCAGAATTTGAGGGAAAATTTTTGACAATGTCTAGAATTGCCTCTGTCAAGGAGTTTTATATATTTTAAAATAGATCCTAAATACCTTTATTCATTATGATGAATCTAAAATTTATGAGGAAACATATCTATCTTACTAGTAGACACAGGCCAGTTTGAGATTAGATCTGTTGTGTGAAAGTATACAATATTCTATCCATGACAGCAATCTTCTAGATACACTGATTTCATAATCAGTCACGCATTTCAAACAGAGCAAACTCATCTGAAATTCATTAAATATTGACTTTAGATAAAATATGAAACATCAAACAAATATAATGCTCTTCCTCTTTAGAGGAAAATTTGCTTTATTTCTTTTTCACAAAGAATCGAATGTGGTGATTTGATATTCTGCCATTTTGAGATGTTTATTGTTTATCCAGTTTTTAATAAACTTGAAAAAAATAGTGTCAGAAGTATAATGAACTGTATCAATGAATAAAAGAACTCCATTTTTTTTTTGTTTTAAATTACTCTTCACTCATTTACCTTTTTTGTTCCCCTCATAGAGCTCACAATTATTTCTTTCCAGTCGCTATTGATCCACTTCTTAAATTTGCTTCTAAGATTGTGTAGCCTACTCAGAAGTAAAACAACCTGAATTAATTGGACAAATATGTGGGCAAAATTATCCAGCATAAAATGGAAGAATGGAGCTCAAAGGAATGACACTAGGCTTTCTCACCTTAGAAATATACAAAATCATAGGCTTCCCATTTGTTTCACCTGCTGTGTCGTGCATATCAGATCTCACACAAGGGGAGAACTCTGCCTGTGGCAGTGATGTCTTTTCTAACCTCCATCCTAATTGTACACATTATATGCAACAATCATATAACAGGAAATGCACAGGTGAATTAATGAAAGCTGAATTATGAATTACTTCAGTCTTTTATGGCACTTGTTCTGGGCACTGCCCAAGGAACTGCAGTAACATATATACTGCACTCAACATGAAGTTGGGTGATAGTATTATTAGCAATGATTTTATTACTAGTATGACTATCACTATTAGTGATAGCAGATGTGTGTGATTATATCAAATGTTATTTTATTCTCCAATCTGCTTTCTAATGTACTCAGTATTACAATAAATTGTAGCTTTAATCACTGCCAAGTGTGTTTAGAAGAGTTTTTTAATATGATGAAGGTCTTGTATTTGTTAAAATAGGATATTGTAAATTAAGCCACTGTTAAAATCTCACATTTTGTGGCATTCTATGTCACTAGCACCATCAAAGAAGAAGCCTCCACCCCCACCAAAAGAAGAAAAGAAAGAAGAAAAGAAAGAGGAAGCAGAAGCAAAGCCAGAAGAGGATCACTACTGTGATATGCTGTGCTGTAAATTCAAGAAACCTCCACTGAAAAAGTACAAGACCTATCTAAAGCTACCAGACAGCATAGATTCATACACAGGTAAATTAAAAGCTGTGCTTTAAAATGGGGTAAAACCATGTTGAAGTGATTCAGTTTAACATTGTACTTGCAAGCCAAAGTAAGATCTACATCATAGTTTGCAATTCAGAGGCACACATATATTGTACCCTCAAGAAATTTAATTCCAAATAGGGAAAAGAATGAAAACTGATGAGAGTAGTAAATATTTAGAAAGACAGAGCAATTTCTCTGTTGCCACAAAGTTGGTGTATAAAATAACTGCAGTCTCTTGATCTAAATTCTGTCCCATTCATTAGGGCCACTTAATTCTTGCCAGTTATAGCATGTACCAACAAAACATTCTGAGCTTTTTCAGATGCATTAAATTTTAAATGCTTTCACAAACTCTTCTTTTTGCCCTTTTGCAATTTCTAATGTAATTCTTAGTTTCAACCTGTGTCACTTTATCAGCCTGTGCTAATTAAAAAAGGGATAATTATAAGCAGCTCTCTCTGCAGGAAGGTTCCCAAATACTGCATTAACATAACTATGTCTAAAAGAATAAGAAAACGTTGTGATTTCATATCTGTAAATGCAATGTTCTGTCTTTCAGATCGCCGTTACGTAGCTTGGCTCATGCTTGTGACAGTGGCCTATAATTGGAATTGTTGGTTTATCCCCCTTCGCTACGTGTTTCCATATCAAACTCCAAGTAATACAATATACTGGTTTGCCATAGACATCATCTGTGATATCTGCTATCTGTGTGACCTGCTGGTTTTCCAGCCCCGAGTGCAATTTTTAAGAGGTGGAGATATAATAGTAAGTATAGCAAGTGGGATTTCCACAGGTAGTGACTATGCATTGAATTACATTATAGAAATCTGCTAAGGTTTTTATTAATGTACACAACTTTTTGTACATGTACATGTAATGTACACAACTAATGTGCACTATCAAAAC
This sequence comes from Lagopus muta, assembly GCF_023343835.1. Taxonomy (NCBI): domain Eukaryota; kingdom Metazoa; phylum Chordata; class Aves; order Galliformes; family Phasianidae; genus Lagopus; species Lagopus muta. The sequence continues at coordinate 26,283,571 of NC_064435.1, forward strand.
TACACAACTTTTTTGGTTAGCAAAGTATACCTATATTCTTCTTCTCTGATCTTTTATTATTCAGTTTTGGAAGAAGAAAGCATATGTTTTGGGCTGCATTCTGGACAAGCATTGGAATTTTGCATAAGAAAGTCCTTAAAAATAGTAGAACAGACTAGAAAATAACAGATGCAACAGGCAAAATAAGCATAAAGTGCTTTCTTACCAGGAGTAAATAGGTGCACCTGTATTGGAATGAGTGATTTTATGATTATATGCTCATATGTGCATATACATTTTGGCATGTTTTATGTGAAACATTCAACTTTCCATTCACATTATTCAGGAATCACAGCTGAAGACATCACATGTTCTGCTAGAGCTGGACAGGATGTAAATGTTTTCTTACTGATAGTGAGATTGTAAGATTTTACAAAAACAATCTCAGGATATTTAAACAATTATTTATTTGAAATCTTTATGGGGGGAATATATATATATATTTATAAACAACTCTGCCTTTTGCTACTGTTTTATATCTTCTTTTTACAGAATAATGCAAAATAAAACCATTAGCACATGCCTGAAAAATGGTAAAGGCTTACCTTCAACATATAAATAGGGCATATAGAGCATTGACTTTCTTAAATATCTTTCCTACTTTCTATTCTGTAACATTTTATAGAAGAAAACCAAATGCACAGAACAAATGAGTTTAGAATTTCCATGTGACACTATTATGCCCAATAAACAAAAAATTCAAAATCATATATATTCAAAATCAATTTGGAATTGGATTTACTTCACTGCTTTTATGTAAAATTCTATATATTGTGCATAAAAGAAATTGCTAATACATTTACAGAGGAAAATCAGATAGAGCTACATAAATAAAGTGCAGATAGATATTGAATGCAGTGCAATGTATTTTTCCATGCCTAGCCATTCAGTAACTGGCAATCTTGCTGAAATCCTACAAAATTCAAGTTTTATGAACAAGGTTTAAATTGTAATGGAGGAAGCTCACCTTCCATTTCCCTGAAATAAGACCGCTGAAGCTGGTTGTACAATACAAAGATTTTAGTGAGTGAAGAGATCATCTTCTGCTGGATCTCCTGCATTTAATATAATGCCTAAAATGGTGAAAGTTAAAAGTCAGAATGGAAATATCTTTAAGGTTTTAAGGCTATTTTTAAAGTGCTCCTGGTATAAATTCAGTAAGTATAATAATAGATACATTTCTCTGCTCTTGTGATTTGCCCTTCTTATTAAGGTATCAAGATCAGTTCCAAAGGACAGTAATTTAAAAACAAATGCCTAATCATTACTAATGAATGCAACGTTGATTATTATAATACTTAAAATGCTAGTATGTTAATGTTGGCTTTCATGAGCTAATTTTGTACAGCTCTATTAGAATCATTCTTTGCATTTCTCTAGAAACTACTGATGTCAAAAAGATCTTTTGGCCCCAGAATTGAAAAGTATTGATCAAGCAACATCTGGTACAAAGACTTTGAGAGGGAAGATGCAAATAAAGCATACTTCATTAGACAAAAGCTCAGATTTGGATAAAAAGCAGATAAACCCCAAGGTCTAATAAAATTTAGCTTAAGGAAAAATTGGTCTAATGAAAATACTATTTCTTCATTGGATTGATATTACTCCATTCATTCTTTCAGACCATTATTAATGGGAATATTAAAAACTTTATTGTTAGAAGAATATTCTTACTGTAGAGTAGCAAAAATCATTCTTGACTTGTGGTTCTTGACTACAATTTTTTCTCTTTCCATCATCACTATAGTCAGACAAAGTGGAAATGAAGAAATTCTATCACAGCACTGTAAAGTTTCGGGTAAGCAGATCCTTCATTACTGGTGTCAATACTGTTGTTTCTGTCAGAAGGATTCCATGGGATCTTTTCTTTCCCTGAAAATCACAGCTGATTTTAAAAGTCAGCAGAAAGAGTAGAGTTGATGGCATGTTAGTTCTATCTGAATATGGTGTTGCTTCATCCTTATAAATGTTATTTACTTCTAAAACGTAATAATTACAAATGCAATTCTAAATAATAATAATTTGACAAAGTAAAATTAGTAAAATTCACAGAATCATAGATTATTATGATTGGAAATGACCTTGAAGATCATTTATTTGAACCATCCACATATCACCAACATTGACCACTAAAATACATCCATAAGTACAACATCTATGGATGATATGGAAAGGAAAAACATCCAAACACAACAAAAGCCAGTATCAATAATAATAATAATAATGTTAATAGTAATGAGATCCTATGAACCCATGATGAATATTCTGTATGCAACAGATGGCTTTTGCAGGCTGCAAGCAAAGAGTCTAACTCACCATGCTTTCACACTGCTTTATGCATCCTGGCTTTAAAAGCAGTAGAAATTTCATGTGGATTTCTCTCTACGCCTCTGCTTTCCAGCCACATGTCTATCGTTCCAGTCTTGTCAGAACCATAGTTGAAATAACAGAATGTATTAATAGCCAAACATCTGAGACTGTCAATTCCTATGAAACAGGTGAAAATCTCAGACACGAGAGACTTAAAAGTAGGGCAGAGCAAAACTGTTGCTGTTTCCAAAGAGATAACCTTCCCTAACACTACTTTGGTTGTTACAGGCACAGCATGCTGACTGTTGAAATTTTATACTCAATCATGATTTAATCTAAGTAGGTTTTTGACAGCAAGTAAGTGCATTACAGTTATTTTGGATTTTAAACTGATCTCTTTGCTCTTCAACAGCTCGATTTGATATCAGTATTGCCATTTGACATTCTATACTTTTTCTTTGGATTCAACCCAGCATTTAGGGTAAACAGGATGCTAAAGGTAAGTTCTGCATTAGTGATAGATGACTAACCACACATAAATGCTTCTAAAAGTCAGTGAAATATTGTTTATAATATTTAGGAATATGGAGCTTAGAAATTGGAAAATATCTTCAGGAATCATCTGAGTATATGCAGCATCAGTAAAATAAACAACAAAGAATACAAGTCAAGATATATTCTAGCCAACCAAAGTCCTTACTCTTATTTTTCTTGTGACTTCATTATTTCCTACTTTCTAAAGGTGTCTTGTGTTTAACACTGATTCATTTTCATTATTTGAATTTGATTAATCATAAATTACATCTTTAGTTTTCAAAGATCCGAAACATTCATTTAAGAACCAATTAATGCCAACGTATTTTCTCCTTCTGATGGTAATGACAGGTTCTGAAAAGCAAGCATGTGAATTTTAAGGACAGCATAAACTGTACACAGCATATATAAAATTCATAAACAGAGTTTTGTTATAGACTCCAAAGATGTGGAACGTGCAATGGAGAGTCTGAGTTGGGGCTACACAGCAGCCCTCTCCCTCCCTTTCATTGTACTTAACAGACCACTGCATGGGTTAACAGGTTCCTTGCAGGCAGGGACAAACCCTTCTTGAGCTCTCTGTGCTATATAGGCTTTGCATAATTCCCTTCCCCATTTTAATGGCTAAATGTGACTTTGGAACCATTGTCTTTTACTTTCTGTTGGTAAAACTGCCTCTACAGTCACAGTCACGATCAAAATACTGAGTATGCACATCCAAAACTATTATTGATAGTTGTGTGTCACAAGGTGAAAGTTTGTTTTCCTTACAAATCATTTATGAAACTGTACCTGACATATGTAGTCAAACATTGACAGTCGGCTTTCGTTACATTGAAGGTACAGATGAAAACTATGAAAACAAAATGATGGTGCTCTTCAGTTTGCAACAAAACTTCAAACTTCTATAAGTCAGACTGCCCCTCTGCTGCCATTTGTCACACAGCTATAAAATGTAATGAAATATTGACAAGAAGGTTCAATCTCTACTGCCATACCACCAAAATCTGTCTCCGACATTGTGGGTTAACATAATAAAATGAGAGGCATTACTTTCAGAGTGGTCCTCATATACCCATTTCAGGATACAGAAGTCATTCATCAGCAGAAATCTGACCTCTAGAATGAGTGGGACACAACACCCAAAACATTCTTTTATTCATTTACCTCTTTGCTTTGCAGTTCATCTCTTAGATAAATTTATAAAGTTAGACTGCTGCAAATTACATTATTTTCAGAATATGTATGTGAGCAACTGTCAGTACTACTGAAGAAAAAGATATGGGATGGAGGAGAGTGATTGGATTACTTTCACTTCTTTTCCATTCAGCATAACACATTCTTTGAGTTCAATGATCGTTTGGAAGCTATCCTGGACAAAGCATACATCTACAGGTATGTGCTTATTAAATCCTTATAATATGCAAACCCAGGCACAGAACACCTTCTGTTTGATTTCATAAGTTGCCAGTGAAGTACAGGATGGAATTTGGTACATCTTTAACAGTTCCATTTAAGATTAAAAAAAAAAAAAAAATCTTTTTATCTTTATTGTAATCATTCTAAATGATAAATGTAAAGCTTCATTCACATAGGGAATCCTGTCCATCTCAACTGGCCTGCTCGAGTACAGAGGCTATTTTCAGGTGAGATGTTCACCACTCTGAGGCTCCTGTCAAAATTTAACTTGTTTGAAAAATCTGAAAGAAGTTTCTTTGGCTAAGGAGCTAAAGAATGGCATCGTAAGGTTTCTAATAGCAGTGTCAAATCCTCAGTACTTGTTTATTTGTAATTAATAGTCATGAGCTTGAGGCTATGTCAAAATTTTTCTTCAAATATGCTCTACCCATGAACTTGGAAGTTTGATCCTTCACTACAATCTTCGAAGGAGAATCAGTTCAGTACAGATCTCAAACAGTGATTATAATTCTTGTCTATTGTTCTCAGCTTCTGCATTTCCCAGAATTTTGGTTCCAATTCAGGCAACTCATGGACATGGATATGGCAATTTTCACAGCTGCCTCAGTAGTCAGTGTTGCTGGAACTCAACTCGTCTACTCTTTCACTAATCCTATCAGCTAATAATAATGTCACCAGTCCTAGATCATCCTGTGTGATTCTTTCATCAACAGATTTCTTTGTCTCAGGCATGGGACAGGTTGTGCTCCTTTGTGCTTCTGCAGCATGAATACTATCTTATTTTAATAAAGACTAACATCTTATTTTATTCCAGAAATTATTATGCTTGTAGACTTGATATTCATACACTGCAAATGAGATATTTTGTGTAATGTAGAAAATCAAAAAGGAGGTTGAAAAATTCTTTTCACAAACTCACCAGTTTGAGTTTGTAGGAATGGAGCTAGCAAAATTTAATACATCTTATCTACCTATTATATTAGATTTGATACTTGCCCAGAGAAATACAATATGCATAGTATGAAGGGCTTCCAGAATCTTTGTTAAGGCCTCAGCTCACCTGCCTGGGTTCAAACCTGTGCAGTAGATCCAGCATGGTCAGTATTGTAACATTGGTAGATTATGTCAGCTATCTTCTGTTCTTAACAGCTTACAGTCCTACGCAGAGCTGTCCTGGAATCACACCAACATTTAAACAGAGAAATGGCACTCACCTGCTGGCATCCTAAAGAAGAGTGCACATAGGCAGATTGCTCAGTGACATGGAGATGCAAAGGAAGGCATGCAATGGCAAAAGAAGAACAGGCAAAGGAGAGCATTCTATTGAAGAAACCACAAAAATAGGATCTCCTGTTAACTTTATGGACCTAATTCAACCAGACTTTATTAAATTTTCATTTAACCACCCTCTCAGTTACTGTACACTCAAACTGTACTGCCTTTAGCTTTAGTAGATAGTGTCAGTACAGAGCAGTCTGAGTGTTTAAGCAAGTCCTGTACTTTTCCTTCTGTTTATCCCTTGGATACATGAATGTTTGAGTGGAAAGCTAAGTCCTGGAGATCTTCCTTTTGATCTCCATGCACTGAACAGAGGATACACAATGAGATCATTACTGTATTAAATAGAAAGCCACTCAGTGCTAAGTAGTTCATCACTGGTGTTATTTGAAGAACCATCCATAAGCATAAGAACTGGGATTAGGAATGATATAATGCCTGCTGTAGCTACTAAATCATACCATTCAGCAGATCTGTTGTAGGCTTCCTAGTAAAGCTCTTGTAAAACATTTCATTTCTGACCTCAGATATTTCTGGGCTCCGGTTCACAGATTTGGAGCCTATCTTGAATAGGATTTGGCAAACAGAGACATTTGTACCCTCCAGCCTCATTAATATTTTTTCATAGCCAGTTAAAGAAGTGGATTATGAAATTCTGAGGAAACCATAATTTAAAAATGATCCCGTGTCAAACATTCTAGGAAATATATCATATGACCTTGGACAAACATGAGAGACAGGATTTTTTGCTTGCAATTTTTTCACAGAGTAAATATAGTTGGGGAGCTACTTAGTGGATGCTTAGTATATACTGTGTTTACACAAGAAAAAAAAAAAGAGGTCCCATATTAAAAGGAGAAAAAACTACTAGTTTTTTTTTATAGGAATTCAGTCATCTGTAATTTGGAATCTGTTGACTTTTATAGGGTCATTCGAACCACTGGATACTTGCTGTTTATCTTGCACATTAATGCATGCTTGTATTATTGGGCTTCAGACTATGAAGGACTTGGCAGTACTAGATGGGTGTACGATGGCCAAGGAAACATGTAAGTAGAATCATAGAATCATAGAATCACTAAGGTTGGAAAAGACCTAAAAGATCACCCAGTCCAACCGTTCACCTATTCCCAATAGCTCCTACTAAACCATGTCCCTCAACGCAACATCCAGTCTTTCCTTGAACACCCCCAGGGTCGGTGATTCCACCACCTCCCTGGGCAGTCCATTCCAGTGCCTTTTCTCTTGCAAGCATTTTCCCTAATTTTGCTCCTTCCTGCGTCCCCTCCCTTCCCCATGACATTGCATGCAGGGTATATGTTGCTTTACAAGTGCATGGGTAGCTAAGTTTTAGCACCATGTCTACTGAAGAGCAGCTTTCACTACTAACACATATTTGGAGGGCAGGTGCAATGAATAATTGGTTTACTATTTTCAGCTTTTATAGGTTTATGAGTCAGTACTAAGCTCTAACTTAATTAAACATTTAGAAAGCTACAAGAACCATAAATTAAAGTTACTGACTGCCTGTGCCCATGGGAACTGTTAAAAGGATGGCAGAACAATACCTCAAGGAAATTGGAGGCACAGATTTTTTTTCTGCCACACAGCATTGTGTCATTAAAATGCAGCATTTTATTTTTGCTAAACACCATCATGACTGTTCTGAAAGAAATTCTACTGGATTTCTTTAATCTTTGGAGAAGGGCGTGCTTAACCATGTGGCAAGGGGTGTCCCCAGTGGGAAGGAGTGGGTGTTGACACTTGACACATTTTTCAGTAACTCCTTGTGACAGCACAAGGCTGGACACCAGATAAGGGGCACTCATTAAAATGATGGAAAGGAAGCTAAATTAAAATAAGCAAATTCCTAACATATTCTGATGAGTATAGTTATATAAAATCATATACAGAAACTTCCTATGTATGAAATAATTTGCGTTTCTTTCACAGACCATAAAATAGTTAAAGACACTGAGGCTCAATTTGTTCATTAATTACATTATTTGCAAAACCAAATATAATGTACTGTTGATGACATAAATTACCCGTTAAACAACTTTTCACGCTTCTCTGTTAATAGCTTGGAGACATGCTCTTATTGCTTTAAGTTTTTTTATACTTCACAACTGTGATGTGAAGTCACTGTTTTGAAGGGTAAGAAAAATAGCCTTTGGAGTAAAACATATTTCGTGTAAAGTAGCATTAATTTTTTTATAATTAGGGTTCCCTCCTAAAAAAAAAAAAAAAAAAAAAAAAAAAGACATCTGAAGTTTTCACATACAACTAAAATACACAGCTTGAACACGGTCACCAGATGAAAGCTAGCAGAACCATTGCTAGTTGCAGGAACATTGCAGGTTGCTCAGGGGAACAATTTATGTAAGTAAAGTTACACAGGTATTTATTCACATGATCAAGTATTCTGGATATCTCACAAGAAAAATGTATATTGAAGTTCTTTCACAGCTTTTTCGGTTAATGTCATTCTTGGGAATACTTGCCTCCTAATTAAAAATCAAGATAACTACGACTAAGCAACCTGAAGGCTCTCAAAGTAGAGAGCTTACTCAGTCTTTAAGCTTTTAATGCTTTTTCACAACAGCCTAGAAAATAGAAAATTCTTATCTTTCACAGTAAAAATATTCTACTTTCTACATTCTACATTCATGTGAAAAATTGGTAGAAATTATTTGCTAGCTTGACCACAGACAAAGCAATTGTGCACAGAGGCAATGGTCAAGTTTTAGCATTTTGTGGTATGTTTTCCATGAGAAGACAGAAACACTTTTCATATGATGTTACATGGAAATCACATGGGATTTAGGGTAGAATTTATTATATTTATGTATTATATTTACAATAATAATAGATTAGTAATTTAAGTCTTTAAACTGAGATGATGAAATAAAATACAGGAGTATATATTCCCATACATTTCAGTAACCCATTAATCTACCTCATCCTCACTGGTGATGAATGTATACAATTAGTCTTTAACATCAATTTAACTCATGCTGTATTATAAAATCCCAAGTATGTTGAAACCCAAGCTTTACTTCCACTGCAACAAACCCAAATCAGACACTCAAGATGTTCCCTGCATTAAAACTGCATTTGATGAACTTCCTGTAATTAGGCAACAGATTTCAGTCCTTCCTAATGCAAGTGAATATCATCACAGATGCAGCACCATGATGCAGAGTTTATGTGAAGAGAGCAACAGGATATTGAAAAGGTCCCTTAATTATAGATAAGTGAACAATTTGAACCACATGTGTTTATTTTCAGTCTAGTTCAGCTATGTAAGAGATTTGTTTAATTCCTTGGGAAAATGAACAAATTCTCTAGCAAGTGAGTCAAAGCAGGAACCTAATGTCATTGTTCTGAATTGACCCCCAGGCATATCTGTCTCCCTTGCCATTGCCTCTAAGGAAAATTAAACCCAGGGAGCTAAAATTCTCATGCAACCTCATCTATTCAACATGAAAATTAGGCATAAATCATTTCCCTTTGCTTATAATATATCTCTTGTGCCATTTGCAAGTCATCCATGAGTGGAATGCAAAATTCCCCAGCATGTACACTAATCAAAACATCCATTTGCATATTAATAATGTTTCTCTATAGATTGATGCCTTCCAGCTCTGAGGCAACTTAGCAGGTATCTGGAAATCCCAGAATACAGAATCATAGGATGATCCAGGTTGAAGACGACCACAACGATCATCCAGTTTCAACCCCCTGCTATGTGCAGGGTCGCCAACCACCAGACCAGGCTGCCCAGAGCCACATCCAGCCTGGCCTTGAATGCCTTCAGGGATGGGGCATCCACAACCTCCTTGGGCAACCTGTTGCAGTGCTTCACCACCCTCTGTGTGAAAAACTTCCTGCTAACATGATCACTGTATGTGCCTAGAATTATTCAACTCCTTTGGTTTGCAGTGTTCCCCCAGCATGCAGTAAGACTGCTGTAAAAGATATTGTAAAAGATGCTGCATATGTGCACATCAGCAATAAACCTACAAAAACTCTGAAGGGTCACACTCCTAGTGTTTGCCGTAGAGATCATTTTGTGCCTCTGGAAAAAAATGTGAAAGTTCAGCCCAAGCCTTATAGACGTCAGATCTAATGCTTTCAGACCTGCTGCCTGTAGCTATATTTCCTATAAGCCTTTGTAGTTTACACCTCACTGTCTGAGCTCATCATGCCCACTATTACTCAACAAATAGGTCACCCAGGAAAAAATAGGTACCAAGAAGGACATCATTAGAACACCACCTAATAAAATCTCTATTCTACTTCAAATCTGTCCTTTTTGTAATCAGGGAGGAGCCCTTAAATAATTCCTCACTCAGCTGTGTGAATACCACCTTAAAATCTGACAGCTGTATGAACAAAATTTTCATACATCAGATTAACCAAAACTATGTAAAAATTTCAGCATATTCTAAAATAGACTTTTATGAGGAAGATATTTTCACTGGCATAACATTACAAGGTATCTTAAATGCAGTATTTCTAAACTTTTTCATACCTAGGACTTATTCTAGGAAAAAAAATCTAGAACCTGGATTGCCTGAAGGATAAACATCCTGGCTGCGCTGTGCAAAAGGAAAATCCCCTTCTTGTCTCATGTTGTTTGCTCTAACAGTAATCATACAGCAGTCAAGTAAGCCGTATGGTAAGCAGTGATGTTTTCCAGACTCTCTAGCTCACTGGAAGCAGAACTGCTGACACCACTGCAGCTGTAGTCTTTTTTTTTGCTGTCATTCCCTAAACAAATCTTGCAGTTTAATTTCTCAGGAAACTTGTTCCCTTCTATTTCAACTGTTCAACAGTTATGTCTGATGAAAAAAAAAACCAGTAAAATAAATAGAGAAGATAAAAACCTGTGCCTAAGAAACAGTGAATATCATGTCACTTTGCTAGTAGAAAAATTCCTTCAAAGTAAAATTCCAGAAAAACGCTCTGCATTAATGATGTCCTCAGAAAGAGGTGAGCAGCTGTGCAAAAATCCTGAGAATCTCCAAAGAAGCATAGCTAGGGCTCCTAAATTCTTCCAAGGAGCTGCTTCCATGTCAGATAGAGATGACCAGAATGGAAATTATATCATGGACAAACATGATAGATGTAACAAACCTGGCATTCAAGGTCATTGTGAATGAGAGAGTTGGTTAATTAGCTTCATTTCCTCTATAATTAGCACAGAAGTACTGCAAATTTCTTCCATTTTTATATTTATAGATTCTACCTGTTTCAAGCGCTACAAAATTCATGGCTGTAACGAATGAATATATTAACCTGCCCCATATGTCAAATCCCCTCAGACAAGATAGAGACATCATTTTACACCTATATCTGTAGTTCTTCTAACACAGAGCTGAGGCTTGCTCTTCCTTTTTCTTTGTGCTACAGAACTCAGAGAGAAAGCTGCCTATTACGAATATTTTGCTTGAAGCGTGAATAGGTGATGCTATTTTTGAGCCTAAGTTAAAATTTTGTATTGGTGTAATTTAGTTCTCCTTTCATCATCTCTAACAAGGAAAAATGACACATACACAATGAATTTTTTGACTTACGGACTCTGAATGGAAACTACCAGTTCTGTCTGTTAAAATCTAAAACACAAAAACTACAGTAGAAGTAATCACCACTACCGCATTTCAGAAATCTGAGAGCAAGAAAAATGTGATTGCGGTGAAAACAATAAAAAAAATTGCTTGGTAAATTCTGATGTTTTAGGTGAAGTACTTGAAAGCACATTCAAGTAATTTAAAATGGAACATTATTCATTGGAACTAGTTGTTATTGTGAGTTCATTCTCTTCTAATTGCACAAAACTGACCCTCCAATGGTATTATTAGATGGATCATTTAGTAGGGGAGTTCATATTTTAATAAGGATTTAAAGGAAGAACCACCAAATTAAAATGTACACCTGAAGACTGCAATCAGATCAGGGGACCTCAAAATCCAGGCACGCATGAGAGGATGCATGATAGATGCATGATACATGATAGTCTCAAAACATTCATCTCATAAACAATTTCTTCTTTCTTATTTTGGGGAGGAGTAGAGGGGTGGGGGGGAATCCTTTGTTTTGTGTGTGTTGTTTTGATTTTGTTTGCTTTTTTTATTTCAAACTCAATAAATCTCAATAGAGAGAACCTTGATTTTTCAGATACAGTCATCAGTGAAATGATAGGAAATCATACTTTTAATCATTATAAAAGTTGAAATCTAATTGTATAGAGAGTTATAAAATCAAATTCTAACGAGTGAACGAGTGTGAGGTTTTGAAAAACATTCCCACAACAGTTGTTTGTTCACTCGGGAAAAAAGGAAACAACAGCACATTCATGGCAATGATCAAAACTAATTAATCCCCAGACGCATACTATGGAGGATGCTACACTACTAATAGTACCATGCTTTAGCATGAAATTTTAAAAAGAGTTATAGAGATGCCAGTTTATTTACATAAAGATTTAGTATGGCTATTCTCATAAAATCTGAATAATTAACTCTGTACAGGTCCTTTTTTTTTTTTTTTTTTTTTTTTTTAATAAACTTGAATGGAATAGACTCTTTTATGCATGGGGCTCCAAAAAGAAAACTGTAAAAACAGAACAAAAATCTTTGGTCAAAGGACTCACTCTAGAGTACAGGAAGTGAGATAAAGCAAATGAGTACAGTGAAAGTCAATATAACCCACAAGTCACAATACAGTCTTAATAAGTGACCATTGCTTACTGCTATATCTGGCTTCCAGATGAAGAGAATTTTTGAGAAAAACTTGAAGGGTGTTCACATGGTAGCCATGGATAGCTCTTCCCAAGAATGGGGGAAAGTAGTAAAGAAGGCAAGAATATGTTCGCTGGAGAGGTAGAAAGGGTAGTGGAGGGCAGCCACTAGGAGAAGTTAATGCAGAAGCCAATCTTCTGGTGCTGCATTACAGAGAGGTTTGGAGCAGCTGGACTAACATGGAGCTTGCGAGAAGGTGTAGCTTCTATTTGACATGACACTGGAGGTAGAGACAAAAAAAGACCACTCAGAAGCAACGTGAATAAGGGGACAGAAAAATTAGGTGACTGCATTTCATTTGTCATACACAACATAAAGCTTCTCACTGCCATCATCAAATGAAACCACAGAAGACACTTTCAAGACATGCATGCATCTAGTCTGCTACTCATAAAATCTGTCAAGTCTTTACACCAAGTCTTCTTGAAGTCTGCCCACTCCTTGGCATCTTCACTGGTCAAATTCTAATGCAGTTATTTCTGCACAGGTAGCTTCACCTGTAGAAGTCTTCTGCATTGTTCCACAAAGTGAGTGGAGTGAAACAACTGATGCATTCTCTGTATATTGCATTTTGTTGTCAGTGAGAACACTCTGTTCAATGTGATTTACATAACTGTATCAACTAAAATTATAACTGTTCATAAAAAATGTTGAAGGTTTTTGGATTGAAAGGCATCACTGAAATGGCCAACCCAGGCATGTATATATTTAGCTTCAATCTGCAGTGCAAACCTGCAGTGGATAACAAAATCTCTGTCTGTATCCACAGGTACCTGAGGTGTTACTACTGGGCAGTTCGTACTTTAATCACCATCGGTGGCCTTCCAGAGCCACAAACATTGTTTGAGATAGTTTTTCAACTGCTGAATTTTTTCTTGGGTGTCTTCGTTTTCTCCAGCTTAATTGGTCAGGTACATCAAAAATCTAATAACTATATACGTTCAGAGTACTGCAATGTAAAGATAATACATCCAATTTTGTTCTATTTTTTTTCCAGGAAAAACTTCAGCTTCATTATGAATATCCCCCTTTTTACTATCATCCATACTAATTCTTCTGATCACTGCATGTGTTTACTGATTTCCCAGTTTTGTAACTTTTTGCTCACAGGCTGACCTAAAGCTGTTAATGGAAATGTCAGAATTTCTGTCAGACTAGAATTGTGCTCTCTTCCAGAAGACACAGAATATTTGTTAACCAGAAAACTGAATATTTATTTTGGCTTTCATTTACCAGGAGGGAAAGAAAAAGCCCATAGCAAAACAAATTAGTTATACTTTTAAAACAAGCATAATCCAGCATGAATGATATCCAGTATGAAACTGTTAAATTTGAGCTTTAAATCCATAGGTTTTAAAATACCTTGCCTCCAGAAAAACGAATGGTGAGACTCCTATGTCAAACTATATTGGATTTCTGTACAAATCATTCCAGATCTTTTGATTCATACATGTCTACTATTGGGAGAATTAAGAGGAAAAGATAAAGATGAAAACTGGTACAAGTTATTGGCTTAAATTTCAGAGTTTACAAGGGTGTAAGTCTATATTTTGCTAATTTGACATAACTGTCAAAGTAGATTTGCTTTTGGCAACCAGTGTGGTTAACTGCGGAATCAAAACTTACTATAAAAACAGCTTCATTTTAGTTCGTTGCAATTCCTGTTTATAAAAAGATCTTAAACTATTCCTGCTTAATGCACTTCTTTAAGACTGTTATTTCTTTTGTGATGAATTTTATTTCTGTAATCAGGAGCAGAACTTACCCCAGCAGCACACTGGGCCACTGCAGTATTAAGCCATTCTGCAAAATAAATTATATTTTTGTTGGAATGTCAAATCATGTTCCTGCACAAAAATGTTCAAGATCAACTTATGGCCTAAAGTGGATTTTTAAGACTGATCGAGAATCAGTTAACAATATAAAACTGACAGGATATTAGTTCTCTTGGTGCCAGCCAAAGTTATTACAGAAGTTTGGCCCAGTTTTTAGGGACAGGACAGGGGGGAATGGCTTTAAAATTTGATGTTAGATTTTAGGAAGAAATTTTTCACTCAAAGGGTGGTGAGTGCTGGCACAGGCTGCCCAGAGAAGCTGTGGATATCTCTTCCCTGGAGGCACTCAAGGCTAAATTGGATGGGGCCCTGGGCAGCCTGATCTGCTGGGTGGCAGCCCTGCCCATGGCAGGGGGTTGGAACTGCTGATCTTTAAGGTCTCCTTGAAATTAATTTTATGACTCTGTGGTACAACGTAATTCATTTCTGGCTTGTGTGGCACAACAAATGCAGAATAGCCTTATTACAGGTATTTAAGAAAACATTATCTGTATTTTTCATTCAATTCTAGAAATAAAAGAAGAATAAGCAGAAAAGCACAAATGAGTTATTTAAAAATTATAATGCAGTCTGTTTCTTTCACAATTAGCTTATGTCTTTGATGTTTTGAAAAAGCAGATGAAGCAACTCTATAAAACATAGAACTGAATGCATAATTAATCAGGAATTTTGTAAACAAATGTTTTACTCCTTTTTTATGTTGTTGACAAGATACTCAAATGAAGACTGTTTGTTGAAATGTGTAGTAACATAACTGATGTTTGCAGATGAGAGATGTAATTGGAGCAGCTACAGCAGGACAGAACTACTACCGTTCCTGTATGGATAACACCGTCTCCTATATGAACACATATTCAATTCCAAAACTAGTTCAAAATCGTGTTCGAACCTGGTATGAATACACATGGGACTCTCAGGGAATGCTGGGTAAGGCTTTCCAATTCCATTGACGTTCCAGCTTGAAGTGAGTGATCTCTGCAGATATGCTTATAAGGTGAAATGTACATTTCTTCTTTACTGAATTTCATGGGAGAGGGTGAGAGGAGGATATTCAATTTCCTTCAGAAAAGCAAAAAACTCCGAAGTAATATGACACTACATCACAAATTTTATTAATTTACATAATACTCCAGTTATATCTTTGGACAGCACACATAATACAAAAGAAAGTAAAGGTATATTAGCCATCTTCCTCATTTGAACTCAGGAATGCACTAATTACTTCACAAACTACTTGACTTCTGTGAAGTTATATTTCTATACAATGCTCATTTTTACAGACATTCTTTCTTTCCTTTATATCTGCATATTTTCCATCTAACAATGTTTTGATGTTTTTTGCTTTCTTTTTCAGATGAATCAGAATTACTGGAGCAGATGCCAACCAAAATGCAATTAGCCATTGCAATTGATGTCAACTTTGCCATTGTCAATAAAGTTGACCTATTCAAAGTAAGTACTTTAACAAAAGAATGCAGTAATGTGTGGTACTTGTAGGCTGGAAACCTTGTTTTTTTGTATCTTGCTACACAAAATAACATGTTTGTTAATACTCAAGGCAAACTATGTCTATTATATACCTAAGTCAGTGGAGACAGGACAGGAAAAAGCCAAGGGATGACTTTGGTTTTGTGTGTGTGTGTCAAATCAGAGATAAAAAGGAGCAAATGAGGTTAAGAAACAGTCTTGTCATACTGACCTGTTAAAGCTGATGTTATGGTCAGATCCTAAGTGATTGCAGAACATTACTAACCACAGCCAGATACAGAAAAATATGATTTTTGGTACAGTTCACCTTGCTGTCTACTGCTTAGCCCTGCCTGAGAGGTCACCAATATCACCTGTTCTGAGAACATAACTTCAATGTAGTGAAAGCTGTATTTCAGAAACATTTTGTTCAAAGAACTTCCTCATTGTTATCATGATAGGTTTCCTGAGAGACTGCTTTAAAGCAGTACTTAACATTGGATTTGTGATACAAAAAGTGGGAAGACATTGCATTTTTAGAAGTAATCTTGAAATACATTAAGCTTAACAGGTTTTTTTTTTTTAGGGCAATTGCAAGAAATCATGTTATCTCTGTTTAAACATTAAATAGTAGAACTGTTTCTGCAATATTTTCTAAAGACATGGCATTCACAGATTCATACCAACATTTTACATGATCTGCTTTTTTTTTCTGGATCAGTATTAAAAAATATATATAAATATATCCCTAAAAGATCTACTACCCACAGCAAATAACACTGTGTTTCCACAGCGTCAAACTTAGATGTACAGAAGCTTACTGCATTAAAAATAAAATAAAATAAAATAAAATAAAAAATTAGAGATATTCAACCCAAAGAGAACTGTGTTAGCATCTGAAATGAAAGTACTTTTGTCTCCTTTATGAGCTGGTCCTTGCCATGTTTTCCTTTTACCTGCCTCTTACAAAACCCTGGAGCATACATGCACTACTTTGCTATCCAGTGTAAGTACTAATAATCACTTGTGTTCTTGAATCAATACAGCATAATTCTTTTGACAGGGGTGTGATACTCAGATGATATACGACATGCTGCTAAGGCTGAAATCCATTGTGTATTTACCTGGTGATTTTGTCTGCAAAAAGGTGAGCTCTGTGGTGTAGTAATGCATAATAATATGTATTTTTGAAAAACGAGTTCAGATAAAGGTCAAAAGTAGCCTTCAAATAAAATTAATTCTGAGTGAAGTAGATAATATAAAAATAATTAAGATTCTGTGTATAATAACAAATCTGCTCTCAAGTTTCAACCTAGAACAAGACAATATGGATTTTATTATTATCTAACAAATTATGGTAGCATGGGAAAGTACTTACTGTAAATATGACTTATCTGGTGACACTTCATGAAGTCGATATTTAAAATGGAGCAAGCTCAATTTTTGTACAGTTATATATACAAACTTAGCCTACAGATCTCAATCCGTGATGCTTTGCATGTGCTTCATTTGCATATTACAAACTCTGAAGCTGAATTCCCAAGAGTGTAGAAAATACAGTGCATCCCATACTGCTCCCTATGGCAGGACAGTGCTCTGTATTCACTCCGTGCCATCTCCAAACTGTGAGCCGAATGCTGTCACATTGTCCCTTAGGATTTTAGATCATACATGGCCTTACATAACAAAGGTAGATGGCTCATCTTCTGACCAAGTGATCCCAAGTCTGTTTGGTCCAACAACCATAGCATCAGTAGGTAATCCTACTGATACTGTAACTTGTAGTAGGGAATAAAATCCTGTTGGAACTTGAGAGCTGGGAGCACCTCCTATGTGGGTGCACATTGGCCTCATCACACTTCACCTAGGAGGCTCTGACAGGTTTGCAGAAGCAGATTATGAGATAGAAGTATAAGCCATACGTTTTCAATTCTGGTGGTGTTGCTGCTGCATTTTCACTTTTAAATTGAAATTGCTGCTTTACTCCAGTAACATAAGCAGAAAAATAATTATTTTCCTGTCACTGAGATACAAAGAGTACTGTCATAATCATGTTTACTCCAGGTTGCCTGCTTTTTATGATGATACTGATGAATCTTAGCAGGTCTTGTGGAAGATAATAGTCAGGCTATAACCCCTTAAACCATCCAGTCATTACACAGAATTTCACAAATTTTAGAATGGCTGTTTATTCTTATTTTCCTTGTAAATTAGTTAAGCGAAGCTTGAAAGTAACAGAATGAAAACTATGAAGCACAGGCTTTTTTGCACTTCTCTTCATTAAATATGCTGCTGAATTACTTTTGTTTCCACTAGAATAGAAGATGAAAATGACTGATACAATCCTGGTTGTTATTAGTCTTCATTTTTTAGGTTGGCCTGGATGGTTTAACTCCTGCTCAAACACTGCCTCACATCAATTAGATACGCAAAGTCAGTCCTCACACTTGTGCTCAATGCTAGGCAAAGTAGCACAAACATTTATTTCTCCATAATGCTGGTAAAACTGTGCATGAGAAAGGGGAGAGACATTTACACAGATGTTTGTCAGATGATTGTACTCTAAAAAGAAAAACAATAAACAGTGATCATTATGTATGCATTTCTGTGTCTAGGGAGAAATTGGCAGAGAGATGTATATCATCAAACAAGGTGAAGTTCAAGTCCTTGGAGGCCCTGATGGCACAAAAGTCCTGGTTACACTACGAGCAGGAGCTGTATTTGGGGAGATCAGGTTGGTCCACCAGTGTTAATAACACTTTCCTCAGAAGTGGTTAACTAATGAGTGATTAAATAAATGTTTAGTTTCTTCCTGGTAAGCACGAGAGATTGCACGGAAAAGTTAGAAAGCTGGGTGAGATCAACCAAGAGAATGCTGAGCAGAGATGTACAGATAAGTGAGGGAAAGTCCATGTAAGTAAAACATCAGAGACTAATCTGCCAAGACCTCAGACTTGTAAACAACAAATAATGTATAATCAGTATTCAGAACAAGGTACACAAGGATACATGGATGGATTTCTCCCTCAGGATTTAAAAGGTTGAACATATCTTCCTATTCCAAAGTCTGCACAAAGGCGGAACCGAATGTATTTTATTGCCTGTATAGATAGACTAGCTGCCCTTACACGCTATGGAGTAAAAATGTTAATTTCCAACAAAGGAGGTAACAAATCTAAAATAGCAATACAGATTGATTCATTTATGAGCTGAAGTAGAGATTAAGTTGCTGAAAATCAGCATCTACATTTTCATATGTATTTGTTTAAGAGAATACAAAAAAGAAAAGGGCTGACAGACCAGGCTTTTGGGTCTAAGTTTCTCTGGAGGAGAAAACTTTCCTTGAGCAGTTACAAAAGTTTTTTATATTCTCCACGTAGCTGCTTTGCAAAATCCATTAGCTCTTCTTGCCTTGTTCACCAGTTAGACAAGTAAGAGCTAGATTTTAGGTACCGCATTCCCTACTGAGGTCAGACTGAGGGAAAGAAACAAAATACATGTGCTGCTGCATGTGATAAACTGGATTCTTGATTTCTTCCAGCTGCACTCTTGTTACTGTTAATCCTCTTAAAGGTAGCCTTAATCCATCTTTTCAAAAGTGGTAATCAGCTCTGTGTTAGGTTTATATTTATCTTCTGCTGCATCTCCCGTTGTGGTAGTGGAAACTTTCCCATTTATTCTGTAGTGGGTGCACAGAGCATTCTCAGAGCTGCACGTGGAGAACACTTGATATACCCCATAAATACAGACCTTCCTCGTTGAGTTGGAAAGTGAGGCTATATCAGATAAGGGCAAGAAGGTTATTTTAAAAGTGTTTCTCTGTGTGACAACACAATACAAGAGCAAAGCTTCAAAACAAAATGGCGTGTTGTGTGCTAAGCAGAAAGTCTCAGAACGCAGTGATTTTCAGGTAGGAACAGGTACTGAAAAGGTAAAAGAAAAGCTGCAGCATCCCAGAGATATAATACATACACAGTTTTCAATTATTTATTAGTTCTGCATTTGGAGCAAGGACATTTGTTTTCAAACTGAGGAATGTTCATGACTGATTTGAAAACAAGGAAAAGATTTTCAATGTTTTGATCTAACAAAAGTGGGGACTTATTTCCAGATGAGATCCACACAGCTGCCTTTAAAGATTCATTTCCCAGTATGTTTTACTCTTCACATAGTTGCCAGGATGGCCAGCAAAGCCCTCAGCAATGCTTTAAACTTATGCTAGTCGTCTTGTTTTATTCATCATTGACCTACTGTGTTGGTGGAGACAGCATACTGCTACAGACCCTGTTACTTTGCATATAAATGACAGGCAATGGATAAACCTAAGGGGAAAACACATAGCAACTGGCAGAAATCTCTGAAATTGAAAAGCAAAGACATGAAGCACTAAGTATACCAGCAGAAATTTATCCTTTTCCTTGTGGCAGTATGTTAGAAAATAATGAGTTTATACAGTGCCCTTCTGTACAAGCTCTGTCAAGGTCTTCTGAGTACTGTACAGCAGAGGAAAATGAAAAAGAAAAGGCCTTTAATGAATGAAATATTGCTTTATTTAGCACATCCAGGTTTTCTCCTCAGCATTCATACTCTGGTAAGCACCTGGTATTGAACTGTCATAATTTCCACCTGATTTTTTGAATCAAGATTTGTGTAGAGAATCGTGTCAGCTTCATTCTGAGTGGTTTAATCATATGAATTATAAGATACTAGCTATTTAATCTCACGGTTCGAAATGCTTATAAATCATGCTTTTAAAGTCTCTATGGGCAAAGGAGTTGAAGACAACAAAGAATGTTCATTCATTTCAAAAATATTTCCTGAATTATAATAGGAGGCCAATGCAAGACTGATGTTCAACCCAGTCCTTTGCCAATCCTGTTTTAAAAATTATTGCAGATATAGATTAAGCAATAGGAGCTGCCTTCCAATGAACATCTTACCCTCATTACTACTTTCCTGTACTGATAATGTCATTTTAGGGAAAGAAAAATAATCCCAGCAATACAGGCAAAAAGAATGCAGACAACTGAGAAAAGAAGAAATTCAAGAGAGGGGAACTACAATACAACACTTCATTAACCCAGAGAACTGTACACATCAAGCTAGCTGTCCTAAATCATCCACTTATTATTACCTCACTGGAACAATTTCCCATCAGAAAATGGAAATTCTGGAAAAATAGCAGCATTTTTGGCAGGAAGATTTCTAAGTATTTGGCTTTGTGTTTAGCCTTTCAGTGGTGTTGTAACTTTAACTTCCCTTTAAAAACTCAAAAACTAAAGGGAATATTTGTGAAAGACTGAGTTTCTACTTTGGCCCAGCAGCAGTAGCTGCTGCTTTTCAGTGAACTCTGACATTTCAGGTCTGACTTTCGGCTCAGACACGTGATCCAGACTCTTTCCTGATTTAGCAGCTCTTTCCAGATGTACAGATATGCCCAGTTGAAGAGCTACCACACTGCACATTCAGTTGATATGCACATCATTCCCTGGATCAGTTTGCTAATTTCAATGAACGGCTGCTTCCTAGTGTGCTCAGCTATAAAAAAGAAATAGATACGCTAAGTCATTGCTTTGACAACTTCATACCTCCAGATTTAAATTGCTATCGTAAGAATTCAGAAGTTATCATCTCATGTAAGTATAAAATCATTTCAGGCTAACTGCAGTAAAAACCATAAGGTAAAAAGGCAATTTTCCTTATTACTGTAGATGTTATAGCATCAAGAACAACTGTAGGGACAATGCCAATTATTTGTAAATATTTAGTCTACCACACAACTTTTAGCAGATTGGCCAAAACAGAGTCCATAATGCTGTTTTAGTCAAAGAGGATTCTGTTTGAGCAATGACTGCCTCCCTCATAAAATTCCCCTCACGTCATCACCGCAAGAAAAGAGCTGTTCTCTTTAGTCCTATCTGCCTCAACAAAATGAGCTTGTTATTAGGAAAGCCTGAAAATGATTGTACAATTACTTGTTGAGAAGTGATTTATCAGAAGTCAAAAACTGTTTGCAATTTTCTCCAACTGCTTTTCTTATTGTGCAAATACTTTTCTGCCTGGAAACTGTACAGGATTGTAAAAGAATAATATGCTGCATTTTATACTTGACTTAATAGGTTGATTCTTATCTTGAATAGCAGCAAAACTTTATGTCTGTGTAAAAATAGCCTCATACACAGAATTCAGAGGTCTTGTGATCCTTTATAAATCAATAATATTATCAGTAGAATCTAATGCTTATAAATACTATATGTATATCCTTAATACTAAAAAGTAGCATGGGTATATCCTGATCAGTATTGATGATAAGTACAAACTCATTTCTGATAGGGTCAAGACTATCCTTTATCAATAACTTTTAAATTTAGGTATTATAAAATAAACTCATTTCTGATAGGGTCCAGACTATCCTTTATTAATAACCTTTAAATTTAGGTATTATAAAATATTCTTTTATGCAGTAACACACTGTGAAACATTTTAGGGAAAAATCTCTACGATGAATCTCCTCAAATAGTGACAAAGCAATTTTACTACTAAGAGTAAAATGCAGCTTCTATTGCTTAACATCAAACATTAATCATAGAATCCTTAGAGTTGGAAGGGACTTCTGAAGGCCATCTAGTTCAACCCCCCTGCACTGAAGAGGGACTCCACAGCTAGATTTGTAGTATGTTCAATGCTGTGAATTAACTCTTTTCATTTCATTTTCTTCATTCAAAATGGACAATTTAATTTTTATGTAGATATCCTTCCTATGTCTAACCCCTGCTAAATAAGCTGGTCTTACACTTTACTTTCTAAACAAAATAGCCTTCAGTCTCTGACAGACACATTTGTAACTGTCAGCTTGAAAGGTCTTCCAAATCCATATTCTTAAACTTGCCAACATCCAAATGTGAGACGTGAGAAAACTAAAACCCTACTCAAGTTATTCACTCAGGAAAACTACAATTCTTGGAGTCATTTATCCATTGTAAATATGCCTTCAATTATAATGTTCTCATGCTGCTCTCCCTATTGTATTAAATCATTTTCAACAATAAAAATGAGGAAATGCCAAGTTCACACAAGGACTAAAACAGATGCAGTCCTTGCTGTGGAGTCTCTTGGGAGAAACATGTGTCCAGAGAAGGACAACAAAGCTGTGAAGAGTCTAGAGCACAAGTCCTACAGGAGTGGCTGAGGGATTGTTCAGTCTGGAGATGTGGAGGCTCAGGGGAGACCTTATCACCTTCTACAACTGCCTGAAAGGAGGTTGTGGGTAAGGGGGAAAGTTGGCCTTTTGTCCCAGTTAACAGCGACAGGATGAGAGGGAATGGCCTCAAATTGCACCAAGGGAAGTTCTCCTTGAATATCAGGAAATACTTATTCTCCAAAAAAGTAGTAATGCACGAGCAGAGGCTGCTCAGGGAGGTGGTAGAGTCACTATCCCTGGAAGTGTTCAAGAAGTGTGGTGTGGCACTGAGAGATGTGATTAGTGGGCATGGTGGTGATGGGTTGATAGTTGGACTGTATGATCTTAGTGGTCTAATCCAACCTCAATCATTCTATGATTCTGCGACACGTGTCTTCTCAGCAAGACTTTCCACAGTCCAGGACCAACAATCCTGACCTGAAGTGACAATATGTCTTCTTGATATAAGAAGATATTTCCAATCACAACTGCAAAGGGATTTCACAGAAATCAGATAGAACACTTGGGTACATTAGTGACCTGTTTTATTACGTTTTCAGTGGAAAACCAACTTCAGAGGTTCCTCACTAAGTCAAGTAGTGAGGTGAATAACAATGTTTATTTTCATTGCAGCCTATTAGCCGCAGGTGGAGGAAATCGAAGGACTGCCAACGTGGTGGCTCATGGTTTTGCCAACCTTTTCATTCTAGACAAGAAAACACTCAATGAAATCTTGGTGCATTACCCTGACTCAGAAAAACTTCTGATGAAGAAAGCGAAGTATGTCCTAAAAATTTTTTTAAATTACTGTGTTTAGCTTTTTAATGGATAGTTGTGGCTCCTAGACATATTCCCATTCATTTATCTGGAGAATAATGTAAACACATTTGTATTTAGAGGTCAGATTTGTCTGCTAGTACATATAGGAAGCCATGCTTTCATGTCAGGAATTCCAATACTTGTGAGAACGTGGTAAATAGAAGAAAGTCCTGAGTGCAGCTGCACTTCAGGTAACAAAACAAGAGGCACAGATGTATATTAGGACAAAACTCCTTACGTAGACAAGAAGTCAGAAAATGCAAGACAGATGTGAGTTAAGCTGCAGGTTTTCAAAGATGCAACCAAACACCTGCAATTAGTTCTATAGAGATATGCTTCGATGTACCCACTGGCTTGCACAGAAGCTGATCTAAAGTAACACCTGGTAAGATGAAAGATAAGCACACAGGTCTGAAAGGTGTCCATTCTGTGCAAAGAGATTCTGAAACAGGATTTCAAATCAGAACTGCTTCTTGTCCTCCTTTCGCTGGAATGCAGTTTACCCTGGCTTTGACAGGGCAAAATGCTGTCATATTTTGCCATAAGATTATGAACATGATTGCCTTACTACCTTGTAAAAAATTGAAATGCATGAATAAGACCAATAGCACACACTTTTGGCTTTCAGACTCAGTGAGGGACCCCTAAACAGGCTGATGCGATGTCCATGGCATCAAGCAAGGTAGAGGTAGATGCACAGATCTTGCCCGTCTGCTAAGTGTTTTCACATCTGCGGTCTTCAGAGATTAGACTTCAACACCAACAGGTAGAAAGACAGAACAAGCTCACCGACTGATCATCCCCAGCAATTATCCTTCCTGACTTCCAGCTTGTTTCTAAACAGTGGTACAGTCATCATTACTTCTTATTTCTGTTTCTATGCCCTGCACTATCTTCTCCTGCTTCCTTGCCCACTGTAATCATATCCTGCTAAATCACTGCATTCTGCTTTCTCCGTGCAACTTCTCTCAATGGTAGGAGTTTAATAATTACCCATCCTTCATATCTACATCCCCATGTGGGCCCAAAGCCCTCTCTAGATATCAATCTTAAGAAGGTTTTGTAATTTAAAAAATGCACAATTTAAAAACCTGTGCAATTAGAAAATTATGTAGTGCCTTTCTTGTACTGAAGGCCATGTATTCTGCTCACCTGTCTGAGTATTTACTAAGTCTGTGTATGCTCTGTGCATCATCAGCCACGTCTCCAGAAGAATTAGGCACCAACAGAAGACTTGTGTTATTTTGACAGAGATTTGCAGCTCAAATTTGGAATCAAACTATCAGTGTTCCCAAAGTTACAAAATATGAATTTCTACCATCATCATTCATTCTCACTTCCTCCAATTATGGTTGCCAACCAGCACAGCTACTGAAAGATGTGAAAATCTAGTAATTTTCATATACTCGGGGTAATTTACTGAAGAAGACCAAAATATGCACCACTACCTGACATGACTTAGGCTAAAAGTTTGGTTAACAGTTACTTCCTCAAGAATCAGTTAAACTCCAGAGTAATAAATGCTCTCTGAATTTGTATCCAGACATTCAGCAGAGAGACTTTCTGCCTCTTGTACAAGGCATCCTTCCCCTGCCACTATTTCTCACCTTATAAAACATATCTGCTTTGTAATACTTTAATTCGAGCCTACACTAGTTTAAGCTGTAAGAAATGAGAAAGCAACTCCAAATTAAAACAGTATCCTTCAATTTACTTAGATACTACCAAAGCCAATAAAGCCCTCACCCTTACCTGCTTTCCTCCTGCCATTGAATCTAGGATTAAAAAAAATTTCTAGAGAAGTTGTCAGCTGTTCATCCACACATGACATTTAGTTTTGCCAGAACTTTTCCAGGTTTCACTGCACTGCTGTGTGTCCCCATTCCTTCCTGCCTCCAGGGTGTTGCTGAAAGAGAAGGGGAAACCTGCTCCTGGACCACCAGTGCAGCAGCCCCGGGGCTTGACCAGTCTGTTTGGGCAAAAACAGGAAACTCCAAAACTGTTTAAAGCGATGTTTGGAGCTAAAGGAAAAGGAGGCCTTGCTAAGCTGCTGCAGCTGAAGAGAGAACAAGACATTCAGGTAATGTCACAGATAACAGAACAGATTCTGTCAAGTGCTGGATAGAGAAGTAGGAAATATACTGGGAGGCTTGGGCAAATGGAACAGATGGAAACACAGCTTTAGAGCAATGAGTAGCAAAAACTCCAAGTAGCTGAGATGCAGTCATGGTAATTAATCTCTGTAAATTTGGACTGTAGAATTTGGCTCAAATCTTTCTTGGTCTGAACCCTAGGAAAAACAGAGAAAAACAAGAGCAAGGAAAACATAAGCAAACATAAACTCTCAAGAAAAGAAAGGATAAAAGAGACACTAAAAGATACTAAGAGCATCTGATCTTCTAATTTTATACATACAGAAGTGAACACAACTGTCCAAATGCAGTAATCCTATCCAGTTGACTGAAGCATAAAGAGAGCTTTCCAGTTCAAAGTCAGACCTTTGCTAATAAGAAATCTTGAAAACAACATTTCAAGTAGAGACCACACAGCTAGATCTGTTTAAATATGTGACACTGTGCATTTATGAGAAAGCTTACTTCAGTTGATTAAAAAAAATTCCTACCTTATATTCTGTTTAGAGAAACATTCATATTAGTAAGAACCTGTTCAGTTTTAAGTATTTGCCCAGAAGAGGCACAATACTTTTCTGGCTTTTATAGCTACTGTTGGGCCGTGTTTTTACTGTCTTTTAAATGAAATAAAGGACTTTGCTTAAATGAGAGACTACAACAGCAAGACTGAAGCAGAAACTTCACCAAATTTAACGCATATTTGCAAACTTTAGCACAAATAGGCTTGGCCAAGGAAATGAGGCACTGGAGAGTATGTTGAGAATCACATAACACTTTTTCTTTCTATACCTGCATAAGTGCATAAAGGAAGGTGAGACCTGAGGAAAGGTTTTGTTCACCAAAGCTTGCCTGTTTTGTCCAGCTGTATTAATGAGAAATAGATACTATCGCTACCCACAAGCTCTTCCTAGTTTTATTGTTTACTGATCTTGAAATAGTATTTTTCACATAGAAACTGATTTTCAGCAGCTGAATACAAGTTTATATACAAGTTGAGTCCTATTAATCTTAGCATCCCATGCCATGCTTTACCACTGTATATACAGTGCAGAATTTTTTCCTGAATTTGTTTTGCAGCATTTGAAAACGTTTAACATTTTGGTTATAGGAACATGAAGCTGAAGCGCAGGAGACTGAAAAAGAGGAGAAGAAACCACCAGAGCCTGCAGCCCCATCTGCACCCCCTCCGAAAAAGGAAGAGCCAGAAGCAGACACTAAGCCTAAACCACATGCAGTTATGCACAGAGGAACCACTAATGAGTCTCTGATCATCACTATGACTCCTTCCCCCAGAGCAGGAGAAGGAGAGATCCTTAAAGTTGAAGCTAAAGAGAAGAAAAACAAATAGATGGTACTTTGGGCCGCGTTTTGTTGAACTCGAAGGGCTCAGTGTGACTTTGCCTTTGGGTACAGAAGATAGAAATAGAGGCTACTCAAGAGAGAATCTACCCCAGCTATTTTTCTTCCCTCCTCTCCTGAGGCAACGGGACAAATTGTTTGTACACTTACATCTTAATCTTGAGTCTGAAGAGAGAACTGCTTGTGTAATAGGAATTAGATATCTGATTGCATTTCAGAACAGCTTGCTTCTTTGTTGATCTATGCTCTCCATTCTCTCTTACTCTGCCTTGTTCCTGCTTCTCCTTTTCCCTCTCCTGTTTATTCTCTCTTCCTTATTATTTTTCCTCTTTGTTAGTTTGCTTGTAATTTTCATGTCTGTTCTGCTCTACTTTCTTTTCTGGTTTCCTATAGCTGTCCTGTTCCTTGTTACTTCACTACTATTGCTGAGGTTACTCATGTTTCTGTCAATCCTTCTCTCCCCTCCCCTTATACTTCTAATCAGCGACACGCTTTTGTGACAGCATTGGTCAGCACAGAAGACTCTGATGCTCAGCATTAGGATGTCTTAGCTCAGGACAGACAGTTACAAAATAAAACCATATAAATAAATTAATACAAAAATCACAACATACAATATGGGGAATCAGGCTGTGTAATTACTGCTAGCTTCCTGAAAGCAAAAGCATCATTCCAGGTGTCTGTATTGACTCTGGTGAGTTAGATCAGCAGAATTAAGATACTTCCCACATGCCCTTGGGGAGCAACCTTTAACTTTTGGTTGTTGATTTACACACTTCACCTTCTCAAGGGGTTGGATATTAATACTGCTCTCTGAAGAGCAACCATTTGATTCTGGCTAATTTTTTTGAAGAACCTCTTATCTAGAGTGGCCAATTTAGAAATAAGAGCAGTTTTATAATAAGCAAGATTTACACTTTTTGGCCATGTGCTACACAATTCCAAGAGGCTGAATGCTCCAGTTGTTCACTTCCGCCACAGATCTCACCTGATAGCAACAAATGAGCCACACACCTTACAGGGTGGGCTACATCATACCTATGAACTAAAGCAAATCGTTTGCCTAGAAAGCTCTCTCAGCTGTGTCACTGACAAGAAGCTACCAAAGTCAACCTTCTGCACAGACTCAAAGCAAAAAGGGATATAAATTAAAAAAAAGATGAAGCAGTGTTTTAAGCCTAATTCTCAACTGCTTTCATTTTACACTTAACATGTTACAAATATCTAAAAAAAAGAAAAAAAAAAAACAACCACAAGAAAACCCTCCTCAGTAACCATCTAAATTCTTCTATGAGTTTGTCTCCTCTCCCAGTCTACTTTCAGTCCCCAGTGCAAGCATAGTACTGGGAACTACAATCATTATCCAGATGCCTGCAAACAAATCATAAGGGCAGATTTTACAGTTCCTCAGCTGAACAGACAACCACGATACAAGGAAAACACCATGCCATAGTGGAAAAAAAATACCTTCACAAGCTATTTATGCTCACATGGGCTACAAATTGTGCAAGTCTATCCTATAATGCCTTTGAATACAATCATAGGCATAGCTGCAGAATCTGTGGGCATCTTGGCTGAGGAAAAAATAGATGATTGAATTCTGTATATTCTAAACAACCTACGACGTGGCTGAAAAACAAATCTCTCTCAAAAAGAAAATTCTGTTGTATTAATAGTGAGGTCAAGGTTTAACATGGGAAGAACCATCTTTATTGGTCTGTCATATGCTATTTGATATGTAAGAAAAGAAAGGATGCCACATAATAGTGGTACAAAATGGTATCACACACCAATAAATGAGTAGTTCTTTGTGTCCATCTGGGACATCTCAATACAGGATCAAAATGAGAAGTACTACAAGACTGCTTTAAAATGCGAGGCCTACTGTGAATATTAAAGATCTATGAATTCATTTCAATACACAGCTCTTAAATGACTTTTTGAGGGACAGTTTTCAAAACATTAAGTGGGAAAAAAGCACATAAACCCCCATATGTTTACATTTTGATATTGATGAGTGAAGCAAAAAATACAGTCCCCTTCCACCAATACAAATTCTGTCAGGTCTTCAAAACAAACACTTCCATGGTTGGTAATATTGAAATTGAACCATGTATTTTCAAATATTAAGGTCTGAAATGGCAGCAGTCGATGTCGCACTGGAGCAACAGAGCTGCTGCTTCACAACAGCTCTCAGCAACTGGGGTTTGCAAGGGGAGCTTGCCAGTTGTCTTCAAAACTATCTAGCTATGCAAAGCTCTCTTGTTCCTTAGATCCAAAATGAAAGTGTCAGTGCTTAAGCTCAGGGTTACATGAAGTCACACCCATTTGTTTTTCTGACTTCTGACTTATCTGCTGTTATTTCCTAGAATCCATCTATATTTCTGAGTGGGGACGGGCAGGAAGGATACAGGAGTTCAAAATTCAGCTATTTGTTGGATTTTCACAGAAAGAACACCATGCAGCACAAGACACCTCAAGATATGTTCCTTGTGTGCATTAAACCTCCTGAAACTGATTTTACCCTGTGGACTCTTCATTTGTACAGAAATTGAGTGAACCACAATAGAGCCTCTACATGGTTTACTAAGGTACTGTATGGCATTACACACCACCGTGACACTATGACTCCAGTAAGTCTGAGTTTCACAGTAAATCATCTGTCTTGACTACACCTGAATGTCAGTGAAGGGCCATTGGGTTTGAAATTTGCTTATTTTTTAAATCTCTGCACTTCTCTACTTAAAACATAGATGCCATGGAGAAGAAAAAATACTTGGAAAAACTGATAATAAGTGCATATTTCAGCATGAGACAGTCACTGCTAAAACTATCCAATTTCAGAATATCACGTTGATAAAGTCAGTACATTATGTTTTATGAAATACAGACTGCACGTTCACAACCACCAAGTAAGAAGGCATTTTTCCCCTCTATCAATATATATTTACCTAAGCTGCTCAGCCTGTGCAATACTCATCTCAACGATTACAAAAACAGTATTCGTCGTTCCAAAGAAAATGCTGAATACAAAAGCACGACAGAAGACAATATACTGAAATGACAATTTTAATGTGTAGCATTGTAAACCAGTTAGCTTCAGAACTGAAATACATATGGAAAGTACTTTAAAAAACAAAAAAACAAAAAAACACACAACTCTGGTCACAGGTTATTTCTCTGCTGCACGTATGTATATATTAAGCCATTAAACAGCGAAGAGTTCCTGATTACAGAGACTGCTATATATTACTTTTATCACAAGGTGGTGCAAGTGATCTACAAGCACATACACTTTCCAGAACTTAACACAATATTTTGCTTGGTACTCTCAAACTAATATGGCATTTCTCACATGTAAAAATAAAAATAAAAATAAAAACCAAAAAACAAAAAATCAGCAAAATGAGTAAATTCCCCTTCCTCTTGATCCAATTTGGTGCATACCTTAGCTCAGAATACTGCTTCAGCCCAACCTGGAAATTTCCAAAGTTTTCAACATGCTTTTAGCTGTATGCTCCAAAGAGATGAATACCTGGAAAACGATTCTAGCCATTGTCAGGTCTGAAACATATTTATTTTACAAAGCATAGGGTACCTTGAGATTAGATGTTATTGATATGCTATTTAATTTCCTAAGCTCAATGAATTCAGGAATAAGTTTTATTTTATACACAGCAGGTGATTACTACAGTTATGCTTATTAACATATGTTAATACATTTAAATGCACTTCCACAGCAACATAACTGAGATGCAGCATCATTTTTGGCAGAAAGCTCAAAAGGAATTTTTGAATTCCAATCAGTAGTACATACCCACTTCAATGAATCCAGACAAAGCACTAACACCCCATCTTGTTTGCTCCCTGTCTGCATGGAGCACACAACTGTGAAAGTTAACTGGTGCAAAATCATCCTTTATCAATCTAAAGCAGTGTGATTTAGGTTGATAACTACTTCCTTAATATTAATATTGTCTCTTGCAGATATAGCATAACAGTTCATTATACCTTATGTATGAAATACTGATGCATTTGCACTCCAGTTACAAAGAAATTACTCCATATACTTTTATATGACCAAAACATGAATTATATATATATAAAAACATGTACGAATGTATATATATATTTTTTTTAAAGAGTGCTTGACTTAATACGAAACAAAATATCTTTCTTTTATCTCAGTCCTAAAACAATTTATGTCCCTCTTCCACCAAGAAAAATCGATGAGTGGTAACTAGTCAGCTGCATATGGAACATTTGGACCAACCTACAGGATATGTAAAGCAATCTCAATACTCATCCATGATTGTTAATGCATTAACATGAATTCAGATTTTTGGCAGAATTATGCATATGTGGAAAAAGAACAGTGCAGCTCCAGCAGCCAGAAAAGGCGCATACACTATAAACTGGTGCCATCTTGGGTGCCCAAGAAGGCTAAATTCAGTTTTAGCCCATTTTGTTGTAACATGCTACAACTAGACATCCAAAATCCAAAAGATATTTACTTATAACTTCCTGCTAGGAGTGGAAGAGGATTGTTTTCTGCAGGCACTTTTCACTAGCTTTTGAGAGTTCATCAGAAAAATGCGTGATTCAAAATATGACAAAAATCAATATACAGTAGAACCAGCTTTGTATGATAACATGCAGTTATTAAACAGAATTTTCCAGTTAAAATGTTGATTTCTACTTCACAATGTGCCCTGGCCCTTTAAAGATCAACAGGCATATGGCTGTCTCAAAGGAGAGAAAGAAAAACACCTGAACTTCCTGTTTTTTAAGTGAAGTTCTCACTCAAATATATGTTACAGCATCTACAGTAGTAGCCTCAAGGGCCAGTAGTATTTTTCTGAGATTTTTAGACATTTTGCTCATATTCAGACAGTCTTAGATCTAAGGCACTGGTCAAAGGCACTAAAGTAGCAAATGTGAAGTATGTATGCAAGGAGGACTTCTACACTTTGTTCTGGCACTCACTACTGTCACTAAGTTTTCTTATGGTGCTCTAGTAGACACAAAAATGTGAAACATTCCAGATTTGTTGCATCACGTACAAACTTACCTGCTTGGAGATATGCCCTTTTTTCACATCAGATTGTTTTTACAATCACTGAGAAATTGCATTGCTTGGTGTTGATCCCCACTCAAGAAAGTAACTGAAGAAAGAAACACTCTCACTGGCCATTTACCAAACAGGCAGCCATTCTGCTCTTCATCATTCTCCTCCCTCTCTCTGCATAGTCAATCTCATCTTTTTCCCCCTCTATTAGTTTTCAAAATAAAACACATCCATGTAATATCTATCCCATAAATATACATTGAATACCAAAACAATTACAATTTTGGCCCTCAGAAGACACTCTTGGCAAACTGTTTTGTAGGAAAAAGCTAACACATTAACACAGAGGTGTGCATATGTACATATACAGAGTATCTCAAGAAACAAAGTCTGTAGGTACACCAAGTAAAGAAGGCATGAAGACTCAGCTTCCCCACTCAGCCCACTCACTTTGCAGCAGAATTCTTAGGAGGTTGCAATTTGTAGGTGCTGAAGTAGTTCACCACCTGCTGAGGGACTTCTGCCAGGACGCACTGAGCCAAAGCTTCCTTTGGAGACTTAAAAAAACATTAAAAAAAAATAGAGAACATCAAGTTTCCATCTCTACCAACTGTTAAAGGAAATCCTAAGACAGGCAGTAAGTATCTCCACTACTAAGAGGAGTTAACATCTGACATTTACACAGTACCCTTGCAGGATAAACAGAAGTTCCCTTTTTATATAATTTTTACTGCAAGATAAAACAACTATTGAAAAATATTGCCACTTTTTCTAGGAATAAAAAACATTTTATAAATAATTATACACAATATTGATATTGCTCTCATTTCAGTTTATTTTACCTTTTTTATTTTATCACGAAGAAGTCTTCAATTTTTGTTTTTAATTCACTTCTTTCAGAGATTGGACTTCTACATGTCAGTCTATGTAACCTGTGCATATTTTACTGGGCTGTACAGCAAAAAATCAAGACCCAATTGATTCATGTTTTGGGGAGTGAGAAGTATATATATGTGTGTATATATATCTTTCTTTTAATGAAAACTACCACTACTTTCTTTCTACACACAGCTTCTAATGGTGAACCACCTTACACTTCAATTCTAGCACCACATTAAAACGTGACACTCATCTACATTTAAAAATGGACATGACCACAATAAGAAACACTTTTCCATAACAGAATCACAGTAATGTCTTCCTCCAAAATGAAAAAAACATCCTCTTGTGTAATCTAATCTCAGGGGGCTTTACAATGATCATTCACCTGTAACAACTTGTCAGAAATGCATGCCAAACCAGGCATGCATTCTTTAAAACATGAATCAGCTCACCTAACGGAAACTACAGATGCTAAAAGTCTTTGCTCTTACTTTGGAGCATTTGATAAATATATATCTCAGACTTCAGATCTTTTTAATATCACTGCAAAAGCTCAGAACTGTATATAGGATATCCTAGCAAACCTAGTATGCCTCCACAGTTTTTACATACCATGCTATTAAAATTACTTACATTTTGGAACTTCCTAAATGGCACAAACTGGACTATGTCTCTGACAGCTGGTTCTCCTGATGAAGACCTAAGAACTCCATTGTCACCATCAAGAAACTCCATAGCATCGAAGTCTGCTCCTCCAACACCAACAATGATAATGGACATGGGCAATTTTGAAGCATTAACTATGGCAGTTCGAGTTTGATCGAGGTCTGTTATCACACCATCCGTTATGATCAG
The DNA here is from genome assembly GCF_023343835.1 of Lagopus muta. Classification (NCBI taxonomy): domain Eukaryota; kingdom Metazoa; phylum Chordata; class Aves; order Galliformes; family Phasianidae; genus Lagopus; species Lagopus muta. The sequence continues at coordinate 26,317,554 of NC_064435.1, forward strand.
AAGAATAAAGTATTGCTGTCAAATCAATTAACACTGTGTTATGATAGAAAGAGACAACACATGGGCATATGTGCTTAGAAAACACAAACAAAGGCTATATAGTGTCGTGATTGTAAACAAGTTCATTGCACTCACTGAAGTTATAAATATTTGTATTTGCTCAGGCTTCTGTACAGTCCAAAGCAATTGATTTGGACGGTAAAATGCTCTAATATAAATCATCTTTCAACACTCCTTTCTGAAAAAACAATCCCATCACGCTTCCTTTCCTCTCTAAAATCCCCAAATAAACCCAAATAACATATCTTCCAAGTAGCGTCCTGAGTTATGAGGCAGTTTACTGAAGTTCCAAACAGAATACAGATTGCAATTGAAACTCTCGTTTTTTTTTCCTCTTCAGGTCTAACAGTACCCTTATGAAACACTAACCTTTGCTTCATTCATTTAAGAAAGGATGAACAGGAGAATGTAACCAAGAGAAACAGAAAACGCCTCTTCAGAATTACTAACTCTTAATATGGTCAGCAATTTGCACATGTTTAGGTCACTCTGAAAGTAACACCTTCTGTTTATTTCCATGGAAGCTACAACAGATAGAAAGAACATACACGATTTGATAGAGCAAATGCTCTACTACAGAAAATTATTTTTCAACAGTCATCACCATTACCTGTGCAATTTTGCCAGCAGTGAACAAGAGCCTGCATGCCATGCTCACAAAAATCTGTACCAGTGGAGATAACCCACTGTTTCATGGCTACTATGATGGCATAATTCCTAGGAAGACGTTGCAAATGCAGTTCATCTTTCTTAGGTCCAAAGAGACGGCAGTGAGAAGACACCAAATCCAGTCTACACACTGGGTGTGGTAGGACACTCCAGGCAAAATAGCCAAAGCACTCTAAGGTCTTCAAACTGGTATGGAGTCCACTATTATCATGTTGCAAGATAGAGGTTGCTGTTCTCTGGTCTGATCCCTGGAAGTTCAAGCCTTCAGCTTAGTCAGTGTCAGGATGCAGTAGTCAAAGCTGATGGTTTGTTTGGGTTCCAAAAAAATCCAGAAAAGATCACCCCTTTCCTATCACAAAAGGCAATGTGCATCACCAACTGAAGAATGCATCTTAACCCTTTTCTCCAATGGGGAATTCATGTCACCACACCGTGGATCACCATTTTGACTCAGCTCCTAGTGGTGACAACCGGTCTTGTCACCAGTAATGATGTGATCCAGGAAAACTGTCACCTACAGCCTTGTACTGGTTCAACAGATCCTCACAGACTTGTATACAGTGTTCCTCTGAACATTCTTGAGACTCACCAGGCCCAAACTTGGCAATATTCCAGCACAGCCACCATTATTACCAAGGCCTTTATTTGGCTCTGCACACAATTCTCTGGTTCTAATTTCAGGATTCGTGTGGATGAACTGATAATTGCTCTTCATCTTATGGTGTGGCAGCTGCACACAGTCATCCAGAAAAATGGCATGTTTTTCACATCACTGTCATCACTGCTGGAATGCACTACCCCCCACCTCACTGTATTAAAAACCACTGCTTAATATCCATAAATGTTCAGCAAGCTTTAATAAACATCAGTGAGCATGAAGGAATTCAACAACTTTACTTCACCCCACACTTCCATATCAGATGCAGTTTTGTCAGACTGCCCCCTGCTGCCATCATATGACAAGACATAACAGAATATTGGTGGGGAAATTGCAACCTCTACTACAATGCCATCAACAATTGCCTCTAACACAGTGGGCCAACATAATAAAATAGGAGGCATTACTTTCAGAGCAATCTTTGTTTTAATATGTAACTGGGTGGAAAGGGCAAGGTACACAGCACCTACTGTTTTTTAATAAGGACAGTTCATTGTCCATGTTAACATCCATTTACTATCCCTTTCTTCTCTTGTTTATATGATTTTGAGTTTTCAATAGAAAATGTCATTAAGATAATGTATGTTTTTAAGTTTAAGTACCAACTCTGAGAAGTTTACTTTGATAATGAGAATTGTGAACATTCTGCTAGAATAAGCTAGATTTTATCTAGTTTCAAAGATAGCAAAAATCAATTCACAAGGCAAATGGACAGCTGTTAAAACAGGTACACTTAAAAGTTTAAAAGAAAAATAGTACTTATAAACAAGAATAGAAAGACAACTGAAAAATAAACACACTGATAATGAACTTACAGATGCTGTTTGCTGCTGTGTGGCTGCAGCAGCAAATCTTGCCACATGATTTATAATTGGAGAAAAATTGGTTGGCCCATATAACCTCACTTGAGGAAGACAAGCACGATATGCATCAACAATGCCTTGGATTCCTAGAGAATATAAATAGTTTCAATGTACTACTTGCATAATAGAATATTTTGAAGCACTCAATTTTTCTAAAAACTTATCAGTTATCTAAAGTAGGAGTGCAAAGACTTACAGCCAACCATGAAGATAAAAACTAAACTATTCACAAGTAATGGAGGCTTGGTTTCATGTCAAGAATAGAAAGGTCAGATACTATATGTCCAAGTATGCGCAACTAAATTTCAGCAGTTCTCTTTGGCTGGCAATTTGTGGTAATTAGCAATGTGATCAGAGAGCCTATGCTGAACAGAATCTTGCAGCATAGTACTCAAATTAGAAAAATCCACATCAGCAGAGTTTACCTGTACTGTGACTCTAGCTGTTAAAAAAGGTTTCTTCAAATCACTTCAGAAGAGACCAAAATGCTACTTCTGTTAATTAAGATGCAGGTTATAAAATTGTTTCCTGATAATGAGATGACTAATCTCATCTAATTAATGTGAGCAACACGTACCACAGTTCTCTTTTCAAATGTTTTTTTTTCATCCTTTCACATTAGACATTTTATTCTCTATGTCTGATGTTACTTTCTGTCACTTACCATTACAGAATGGGTTTGATGGGTTAAAATTTATAGGGAACTCATGTGACACCTGTTAATACACAAAAATCAGTCAGGAATATACATACAATTCTTTCCTAAAATACATGTTTTTAATTGACTTATGGATTCACATGCTCTATTACCTGATAGGAAGGAGGAATCTGTGCACCAAATCCAAAGACTGGAAACATCTTATCTCTAAAAAGGCAATTTTAAAGAAAATGAAATTATTGTTTTCCTCTAAAAGCTGTCCTACTTCAGTAAGTTTAGCTAATCAGTACTGCCTTTGGTCATTAAAAATGCAGTTAAGAATTAAGAGGCAAAATTGGGTGCAGTTCTCCCTGTAATTGGTTCTATGAACAAAACAAGTTTTTAAACACCAAATTGGAAAAAAAAAAAAATCATACATTTATTTAAATTAATGAGGCTCTTTACATCACAAATATAAAAGCTTTACTTGTTCTGCTGAAAATACAAATTTGCACCTGTGATTATGTCCTTGTGCAGTGACTACATAGTCTTTTTTAGCCCTACATTCAGCTCAAAACTTTCACTGGCACATCTGCTGGCTACAGAAATCTATTCAGACTCTAAACAATGACTTAAAAAAAATTAAAACTTACGTATCATAATCCTGAATGACCATCCCTACGGACCAAACGGCTGTTAGGTATTCATTAACTCCATCAGGGCTTAGGTAGTGAAGGGAGTCAGGAGAGCGTGGATCTCCATTGGAGCCTGTGAAATCTATGCCCACCTGCCAAATGCAGTATTCAAAACAAGCTGCTGTTTGAGGTGAAAATGTGCATCTAATCACAGACAAAGCCAAAGTAAGAACTACAAAAGAATTATAAATGTTACAAAAATCTAACAGGCCCAATACTTAAATGTAAGTTTCTTGGAATCTTAAACACACATAAAACAATACCACCACAAAAATAGTAGAAGCCCTACAACCCTTGGAAGCACTGAAATTACTTCATCTGTCAGGTTTTTTTTGGCTGTGTTTACTTTCAGTTACCATTCACAGCAGCTCTTTAACAGCTGTGAAAATAAGCTGTTTCTTGTCAATTACCCCTTTCTGCTCAGACGTACAACTAGACAGACTCAATGGAAGAACTATTTGTAGACCTCTGACCTCAAGAGGTCATCATCTCTCCACTGATGATGAGGCACTTATGCAGTATTAGTTTCGTTAACTACAGCTTACAAGCCAGATTCCATATGGTGGCTTCTGAATTTTACTTTCATTTAGCAAAGGGTCTTGAAAACCACAATCCTTGGTAAAAGGTAAATCTTTAGTTAGGATGGAGTTGGCAAGCAGAAGAAGCCATTATGGGAGAAAAACAAAACAAAACAAAAACAACCAAAACCTGAATAAAGTCTGAACATCAGAGAACTCTAAATTTGTCCTTGGTTTTCTTCCACACAACTCAGCAAGTCCTTTCTGAAAATAATCACAGGTTTATCTTTATATTGTGAGCAAAGAAAATAATTTTCCCTAAACAAACCAGATAGGACACTGGCAAAAGTGTCTCCTTTGCATTTGGTTTATGCGGCAAGGCGTTGCCAATGGAGGGAAGCTCTGTAAGATCTAAAGGATGCTTCCAGCTGGCTCTCCAGCAGGAGAACAGTGTGAGAAATAGACTGAACTGTCTACAACCCCTTTTCCCAATCATTCCTACACCACTTGGTAGAGGCAGAAGAGTCAGAAACAAAGCTGATTCTGGAAAGAGCATGTGGAAAGAAAGTATTTTTCAGTTTTATTTATATTTATCGCTATCTTACTGCATTTTTAGTTGGCAATAAATTGAATAAACCTTCTCCAAGTCTATTCTGCCCATGATGGTAATCAGTGAATGATCTTATCTTTAGCCTGACCCAGAAGCTTTTCGATCTTATCTTCTCACCCTGTACTTCTAAGTAGGGGAGTGACAGCATGGCTTAGTGACCAGCCAAGATTAATTCAATACACTCCTTCACAGTACAGAACAAAATCTTGTAATAATCAAATGAAGAGCACAGGCAATCCACAATACACTTCAGTTTGTCTCCAAAGTTTTGAAGTTGTTCTATATAGAGGATTTAACTTACTGTGAAATTCAGCTGACACCCACCCATGATGTAATCAAGGAATGTACATTCTACTATGATCTGAAAACAAAAGATAGAAAGTATTTTTTTTTTTTTTTGAAAGGGAGAACAATAAATATTGTTGGAACCACTTCTGAGGTTTCAGATTTCTTATCTTTACTCATACAAATCATTACTTTCACTCTATCAGTACAACTCGCACTGTAGTGAGGATATTTACAGTCAACGCTATCAGCTACACTTTCATTGGAATCAGACTTGTTCCAAAGGTTCTTACAAACAGACAACGCAGCAACTCCGAAAGCACTATCATTTATAAAACATATTAAGACTTAGCAGATTCTAATTATGAAATTGAGTGTTTCAGGAATGGCCTTACAAATTGGTAAGCAACCTTCAAGAGAATACTGAAGGGGATAGAGGTGGGAGACAACCTCAATGGCAGACATTATATAAATCAAAGCCCTTGAACACTTACTATTTCTGCCAATTCTACACATTTTGAAATTTCTTAGTTTGAGAATGAGGTACACTTGGTGAGAGCTGTAATGCGTGAACAATCAAAAACAAAGTAATACCAGAATATATTACTCACCTCACAGTGCTTAACACTCACAATTCCAGAGTTTTTGTAGTTTTTCTTCTTTTGTCTTTTCTTCTCATTGATGCACTCAAATTCAACCTGCACAAATGCCAAAGAAAACAGAAGTACTATAAATATTATTTATGCAACACTTTCAGAAATTCTTCCCTCTAGCACCCATACATTTGTTTTAAAAATGCTTTTTGTTTCACTATCAAAAATAAACACAGCTGGCCCAATATCAGCAAGAAAAATCCTATTATCCTCCTATAAAAAAAAAAAACCAACAGATAACTCTCTTATCAAAAGCTTGCAAGAAAGTTTATTTAGACAGTTGTGTTTTAACTATATGAAGAAACTCAGTATAATTTTCTGAGGATTCTGCTGTCAAAGACACAGCAATTCAGGCAAATCACTACTCCCACAGCAGTGGCAGTTATATAATGAGATATAAGGTATACATTTAAGCTTTCAAAAAACTAAACTAATACTTTAACCACAAGGTGGGATCTGTAGCTAGCTAATACTTTAACCACAAGGTGGGATCTGTAGCTAGCTATGTTAATGGCAATCACTACTGGCACAGTGTAGTGTATTTGGTGCATAAGAAGTCAGAGGAGCTATTTCAGCCATAACATCCGACCTGCTGCCAGAAAGACAAGCTTCACTTCTTTGGTTTAAATTAAACTACATTTAAAAAAAAAAAAAAAAAAAAAAAAAAAAGTCACCTTGCCAATTAATCTCAAGTGAAAAAAGGCACTGGGTACACTAACCAGGTCAGTACCTGAAAATTCTATACGCCTCTTCTTCTTTCCTCCTAGAAAAAAAATCTTCCAATTATAGCCGATACCATAATTGTCTGAACTGAAGAACACACTTGGGAGTATAGATACTCCAATTCCAACACACACTGAAGTATTTTACAGATCTTATCAAATGATTCAGAAGATGTGAGACTAGAAATTAGTTCTTTTAGAAAGAAAAAGTATACTGCATAATATCTGCATTACCTTGTATCTTTACTCCATATTACTGAGACAGTGAAAGTAAAGGAAAAAATATATAGGAAAATATAAGGAAACCAGAATTCTCTGCAAATAACACAGAAAATTAAGAAGCAATAAATGGAAGCCTGTAGTAACTCAAAATGAATTCAGGAACAGATATCAACAAGAAAAGCCTGGCAAGGCTCAAAACAACAATAAAAAAAAAATCCAGAGTCAAGGCTGACTCCTCATCATTAACAGCTCTGAAGAATTTAGTGCAAATACAACACTCAAGATATTAGAAAAGTACAGACAGGCACTCAGTATATCTTATTATTGGCAACGCAGGAGTGATTCTGAAGATTTTCAGAATAAAGGAAAAGATGGTAAAATATTTTGGCAAAATATACGTCAATAGAGCAAACACTTTACTGCTATGGTTACTTCCTGAAGCGAGGTTGTAGTGAGCTGGGGGTCGGCCTCTTCTCTCGTGTCATTAGTGATAGGACCAGAGGGAATGGCTTCAAGCTACGGCAGGGGAGATTCAGGCTGGACATGAGGAAGTATTACTTTTCAGAAAGGGTGGTCAGGCACTGGAATGGACTGCCCAGGGAGGTGGTGGAGTCACCGAGCCTGGGGGTGTTCAAGGAAAGGCTGGACGTTGTGTTGAGGGACATGGTTTAGTGGGAGCTATTGGGAATAGGTGAACGGTTGGACTGGGTGATCTTTTAGGTCTTTTCCAACCTTGGTGATTCTATGATTCTATGATTATATCTTCTTTCATTTTTTGGAATTGAAACTGTTTATTACAAGGTTTGGAACTCATCAGAACACTAAAAGTAAATTCACTTTAAAGGAGAGCTAACATCCAACTGAATTATGCATTACAGTTGTTAAATGTCATACTTTACATAATTTTTTAGAATTATTTTCTTCTTTTGCAGAGGAACTTTTTTTTTTTTAGCCTAGATATTAGGCCCAGAAAAGCGGATTCACAGTGTAAATGTTGAGACAGCTTCAACTACAGCATTGTTCAGCTGTAGCATAATACAACTGAGGTACCAAAAAAAAAAAAAGTGATGTAAATTTTGTTCTGAAATCAGTAGAACAGATCAAACATATACAAGTAGTTTAGACTATGTAAGACTTACAGGTGAGGACCGAGATGCTTCCTTCAGTTTTGACATCGTGGTTTGGAAACTTCCTATGATATCATGAGACCCATCACTATCATAGTCATAGCACTCAACCTAAAATGAAGCATTACCCATTGTTATTAACAGAAGTAAGCCTACAAAAACAATCAACACTGCAATGGTATTTTTACATAAGCCTGAACATACAAAACATTCCTGGAACTCTTACATCATTGACTTTTTCTTGTGTTGCAGTCTTAGGTTTATACAAGCTTTTAATGATCATGGATTTCAACAGGGTAAAAGCCAAACTACCCAGTTGCAGATCCAATCCTCCACCGAAGTGAAGAGTTGAGAATGCTAAACACTGTCAGGTCTCAAGCAAATTTAACATTGAGTATCTAGCTTAAAAGAAAAATTGCTGAATTGTTAGCTCTCAGGAGAGTTTTATTCATACTTAAACAGCACATTAATCTGAAAGATAACTCAATTTGTAAGTATATGAAGGTTCAGCTTTAAATGTAGAAAGGACTTCATTTTGTTCCTAACACTAGAAAAAGTAAAGAGTCTCTATGATCCATGCTTCATGTATCTGAATGTCAGCTAAAAATCACTCCTTGCCTGTATTCAGCATTTAATGGTAAAGATTCAGTATTCAAATAATTCATCTTGCAACACCTCCAATGCAGAAAAAGGAGAAAACACTTTTTATTTTTTTCCTGTTTGAGAATATATTAGTTTAAGTGAACATATTTTTAATCACTGTTACTTTCACCATAATGACTTTTTTGAAATCTAAAACTCCAAACATTCCCCAATTAAGTAAAAATCTATGTAAGTGCACACACTAGTTCCATCCACTTCTGATATTTTACTATAATTTTGCGTGCTAGTTAACTTACTGCAATTAATCAAATTATAGAAAAATAACTTTAAACCAATTAAAATATTAAAATTGAGAGTCCAAGAAGGAGTTATTTTTGAAAATTATTTTGAAAAGATAAACTTCAAAAAAAAAAAAACAAAACAAAACCTTCAAGAATATGATCCTATATATGTAAATAAAACTGCACAGCTTTTTTCATATTTTTCTTTCAACACTGAAAAAGTCTTGCTATATTTGAGAAACAATTCAATTCTATTGCGACTTCATTTGGGAGTTACAATGAAAACCAAACAATGTGAACATACAGGTCTGAATTCCTGAGAGAAATTATCTTTCAGAAAACAAGCAATAATGCCAAAGCACAAAACATGATGTGGAGATTCTAAACTGTGAAAGCATGCCTCAATGTTGCAGTTTGCACTATCCCTATAACATTCTGTATGCACTAATAACTAAAAAACACACACACATGCACTCAACAGCAACTCATATAAGCATCCACAATACCAACAGACAGATGTTCATTGCAAATGTTAGGTGTACTATTTTGAACGCCATAAGTAAGCCAATCAAATAATCAGCCAAGAGCTTTGGCACCTGAAATAGAAAACTGAAGACACTTCTTGAGTCAAAAGTTACAGTACTTGTTCACTGTTAACATTTATTTCATTTTTAAGGAATTAGTTTGTCTTGCTTGATATATTCAATCCATTGAATTCAATTGTCAAAACTTAGTCCAGGCAAGACAGAAACATTTATTTTATTCCATGTATACTCTCTTGAACACATGGTAACATTAAGGAACCATGTGAAAAAACTGTACAAGAATTTTCCCCAGCAGAATTTGGCATGCATGCTCCAAATCAACAGCTCACATTCTCAGCACAGAAAAGCATCGCCGACTACAAACACACTGCAAAGAACACAGCAATAAGTCCAGAAAACAAAGAATCAACTTGGTTTGTGCATTGCTGGGAATACACAAACTAAGCCATTAAATAGATGAAAAGCAACTCATTAGGGAAAAACTGGTACTTTTACTTACTATGACAAATAGCCCATTATGTACGTAACTGTGCGCATACAAAAGTGTTAAAGCATTATTTAATCCTTCAATAATATGATACAATTTTGTTTGCATTTTAATGTTTGAAGTGATAGCTCCTGGTTTTCTAAATTACTGCATACCAGCAGTTGGAATTCAGCCCCCTGTCTGTTTGCAAGTCAGTATCAACTCCAAATAAAATTGATTTCCTCTGGAAACAAGTCTGTGCTTCTGAGGTGAGATTCCAAAAGAATTAATTTAATCAATGTCTTAGTTTTATCAGAGATGTTTATTGAAAAAAAAAAAAAAAAAAACCAACATATTTATAACATACTCAGAAGCAATACAAGGAAACAGCTATTTCAAGGAAAAGGGAAAAAGAAAGAAATGAGAAAAGAAAAATCAAAGCAACAGCAAGGGAAGTACGGTCTCAGGTTCAGAACTTGTGAAACTGTTCATTAGGCTGCTTTATAATTATGTACTTAAACACATACAGGTGCTTGTAACATCCACATCTCTGTGGCTGTTAAGCATTTTCCAGGACTGCCTCAAGCCACAGTACTAATATCAGTCACATGTAGTTCATGTTCTCATTTGCTTTTCCCCAAAGAACAGAAAGTACAGTAGTTTCATTTGTTGTTATTGTTTTGTTTTGTTCTTACCAAATGCTAAAATAACAGGCTCTATGATGTTCACATTAGCTTATAAACAAAGTTTTGGTTGGCTACGTATCTTCAATTCCATCTTTAAACTACGGAAATTCCTGAAGAAAAATACTCAGAAATTAAACATAGTTCACTCAAGGTAAGACTTGAAATGCTGGAGTTAAAGATAGTCCTTGTAAAACTGACTCCACAGATTTTGTTAACCTTCTGACAGAAGGTTCAGTTTCACCTGAGGAGAAAAGCTGCTCAATCTGGAATCTACAAGATGATACACCTGGTCCACATTGGTTATCTCAGCTTGCATATTAAGAAAAAGTGCAATTAATTACATCAGGGAGCACAATAAGAGTTTCATTAGTGTTAGCATTAGTATTGCACCAGTTACAGAGTCACACCATCCATAGCACAGAATAAAGCATAACCTTCACCATGCAACTTCACTGTACAGTATCTTAAGGCCACCAATACTGGCTGATGAAATATTGTAACTTTAAAAATCTAAGTGACAAACTGACTTGGTCATTCCAAAGCCACTTAGGGTTCAGACCATCAAAGACCAGCTATGAGTCTGAAATTGCAAGATGTGAGATTTTACTTTTTTTCTTCCCTCAAGTGTGCCTATACCTAAATGACTTTCAAATTAATTTAAAACAAAAGCTCTAAGACTTCCATTTGTTTTCAAATAAAAAGAAACAGTAAGTAGAACAACACATTTCCCACAAATTCATATATATATTTCTTATACATTACCTTGATGGGCTTATCCATGTCACTGTAGCACAGAGAATTGAGAGAGATTTTAAAGGGCCTCCAAACAGGATTCAAGTTGTTTTTAATAACCTGGCAGAAAAAAAAGCCAGATTAGTATGGTTCTTAAGAGTGAAAAGTAGTCATCCTCAATTGGTCACACCTTCATACAACAAACAAGACTGTTGACTAATGCTGCTGTCAATCACTTCCTGAAATTAAAATCTTAATGTATAGGATATAAATAAATAAAACATTCTTAAAATGCAGTATCATTGTCCAACAGAGATGGGATTTTTTCAACTCTATTTTCTAGACTTCACTGTGACCTACTATCCAACTCAAGTACACTGCAAAATTTTACATTTCTTTATACTTAAATACACAGTGACATTGGGATATTATTTTAACATTTCCCCCCCTTTGTTATACAAGCAACATGCACACAAACACAACATACCAAGAAAAATGTGGAAAATTATTCCATTTCTGAACACAGAAGTGCTCTGGAGATTACTTCTCACCCAGCCAGTGTTTATTACGAAATACTACTTACAGAAATATAAGCAATAACAGAGCTTGAGGACAAAAGGACACCTTGCTGCACACGGTCTCTCAAGCTTAAATTTAATCAAGTGATGTTTAGGAACACCACTGGAAGGTCTTCAGAATTTGTCAACAAAAAACTGTCCAGATTAAAAAAAAAAAAAAAAAAAAAAAAAAACCAACCCTCATAATAAACAACAAATACTTAATATCTTAATTAATACTTAATATTTACATTTCCAGCATTGCTGATATTTAGAGATAGAGATATTTATTTTGAAAATCAACATAGTAAATAATACAAATAAATGAACACGTAAATTAACACAAAAAGATTTTCAAGATCTGTAACATACAGAAATAGTCTTCCAATCAATTGCAGACTGGAACAGCAAATTCTGGATTCGTTATTTAAACTAAAGATGACTGAAATCCTTGTGGAAAATATACCTTTTATGCAGGAGAATGGCCTTGTGAGAGAAACTGGTTTTATAAGCCTCACACAAAAGGACTCATACCTCAACATCTGTCTCACACAAATATGGTCATACTCCTATCAATGTGCACACTACCTAGCTTTTGACTAGGGCCTGAGCTTACATTAGAGTCACTACCATGGAACCTCTCAGTCACTGCCGTGGAACCTCTGCCCCTCCCAGCCAGAAGGCTGCTGCTGCTTACATTTTCCCAAACTCCACATTGTCCTTGACATGCCCTTGCTATGCAAGCATTCAGTATAATTCCTTTCATTAGTAAGCCAGTACAGCTAGGAGATACTGACATGAAAGAACAGCACATTTGCATGTCCAAATTCTACATTTAGAGTAGCACTTAAATGTTTTGAAAAGGAACTATATACAGACAGACTTGTCTTCTAAATTACAGAAAGTTTTTTAAAAAAATAGATGGCATAAACCACAGCCATAGTGAGGTAAACTTTCTGTCCTGTAGAAGAGAAAGTCAGTGGAGCAGATGAGGTGACTTCTAACCAGACCACATGTGAACTACTGGGTCAGTATGACACGCTGCAAATCAAAGAAACTCAACTCTAAGTTGCAAGCAAAATATCCTACCTCTGTTCTGTGAACCATCACCCAGTTTCCATCTGCAGTCTGCTTGTGGAATTCCAGATAAGGATCTGACTTTCCAAAAAAATCCTGTATTTGAAGAATACATAATTATCCCAGAACAGCCTGTGGCATAAACACCATTAAATGCCACTTAAAAAACAGTTAAGATTAAAAAAAAAAAAAGTAAAGCAAATATTCAGGGAACAAACACTTCATATGAAGAAATGTCATTTTGGTTACATTTCCTCTTCTGAAAGACAGAATTTCACTTTAAGATAAAGTTCTGCTATGACTACATACTACACACTCAACAGTTCAAGCAAACGAATACTTTGAGGAATAAGCATTAGGATACATAGGAAGTAAAGCTCTGATCTAATTAAAAAAAATAATAATCATAAAATCAGCCATGACAATTGATACTTTTTCTGTTATTGAAATTACGATAAAATTGTGTACAAACAAACACTTTACAAGCACCAAAACATTTAACAGATTTATACGCTCTAATTGAACTTTCTAATATTTTTAGAGCACTAACTAGTAATCAGTCATAAATATTCAAGTCAATAGATCTAGCAAAACTCCCTTACCTACACAATTAAGCGTAACACCACCCATTCAAATGGAGGAGTGCTGTCCACAAAATATCCCTACAACACACTCATTAAATTTAGAAGTGTTACAATTCATTTGAACATGTGCAGTGAAGTTGCTCTGAAGCTGTCTTCCTTCAATTTCTGTTTTCAGTGTAAGCAAAATCTTAGTTGATATCATCAATTGAGCAAAAAATAAGACTGAATATTTTGTTTTGTCCTTTGACAACATTCTGATTTTACTGCTTTATCAATAAAACAGCAATCACTTAAATACCTTATTGTCCAATTTCCTCGCTTCTACTTCAAATAAGACAACTCTGTTATCCTTCACTTCTTCTGCTGTAATCTAGATAAGCAAAAAGTAATTATTTTGTATCTAGAAACAATAATTTTCTTATTCTGTTCACAATATTCCTAAGATAATTTCATTTTATAAGTCATGCTTGCTCAGAAAGAAACAAGTAAAAAATTGGGGCAGGAGGAGTGACAATTTAGTTTGACATTGGGATCCACTAAAGCAATGACACTACATTGAAGATACTGCCAAACGTGATTATTTGGATGGGTGCAATGAGCCAGAAACTGAGCAACTCTCCCTTTGGATGACAACAAAATAATTGCAGAGAAAAAAAAAATACTATATGACATTATTCATAGCAGTGTAGATGGGATATACTGTGCTCAAGCCTCTACATAAATGCAACAAAACAATATTTAAGGATAAATGCTGAAGAATGTTATTGTCTTACCGTAATACTTCCTTTCCCAGCAGGTCTGCCATTTTTAAGTACTAATGGTTTCGTTAGAGTCTTGCTAGAAACTATCTGCCAAGATAAAATTTGAGTATCAAGCACTGTTAAAGCAATGTTTAATTGCTTTAGACTTAGATTTCCAAATAAATGAAATAAGACAGTGATGTATTTTCATTTTGAGAGCTTTTCCTTTATCGTGAAGATGACAGGCAACGACATTGTATTTATTTCCCGTGGTTTCCTACAGGTAAAATAGGTAATACTTGGTATACTTTAGAAGTCAAAGATACCGATGCAGCCAAACACATACAGAATTTCTGATGAAACTGAAATAAAATGCAATGCAGTAACACGATACACACCTGGATAACAATTTCTTACATTCCATTCTCAAACTGTTCTCAGAGTTTCCACACATACTTTTCAACCATGTCACTTTTCACAAACATCTTCAGTAAACAGATTTATGAAGACAATATAGAACATGCAAACAAATGTCACCTCTCTCTCAACAGTGTTTCTAGATAGCTATTTTACACTTTCCAAGCAACCATTTCTAAGCACATCTATTTGTCGTAAAGGCATTTCTTTAAGAACGAATTATTAATGAACTTAATTTCACAATGCTGGCAGGGAGGGAAATCCCAAGAAGACTCTCCTGAGAAGAAATGCCTTCAAAGGATGCTTTAAGAACATCTTTTAAGATAACGAAGCTGTTCAAGTGCAATAGCACAAACAGCATAAGCTGGCAAGGAAATGAGAGTGAAATCTACTTACAGTTCAAAGTAGAACCAGAATCATTGCCTGTCTTGAGTGAAAAGCAAATTACTAACATTAATGTGGCCTTTGTGAACACTCATATGTTGCTACACACCAGTTTTGTTGTTGTTGTTATTGTTTTACTTCAATGTATAAAAAAAGTAATTTGAGTTTTAGCCTAAGTAAATAAATAGCACTTCTTACTTTGTGCTTATTGATAATCCACTTACTTTCAGAACAACAATCTGGACAGTCGTCATTTTAAAGCAAATTTTGAGGCAGTATATGAAAAGCTTTTGGAGAAAAAAAAAACAAAAACCAAAAAACAGTATAAACTGAACTGAGACTTGAAAAACAATATGGAAACCAGTTTGGTGTTCTTTCCTCCACATACCTGTGAACTTTGTGATAAAGTTAAGGCAGAAGTGCTAAATGATTTGCATTGACTTTTATTTTCTTAGTTTTAAGGGAAATCTGCATACTTACTTGTCCCAGTGTACATTCAAATTCTCCTAGGAAGTCATCATCAGCCAGTTCAATGGTTTTGTTATCAATATCATATACTCCAAATTTAAGTTTCTGAACAAGCTCAAAATAGTAATCAATTAGAAATTTCTTCGAAAATTTAGGGTTCAAGGAATTCTTAATTCTTTCTGTGCGATCAACCTGCAGTTGGAAAGATATCACTTAGCTCAGAATTTCATGAACAAACTACACCTGCGTAACACATTATTAAAGGTTGTCAGAAGTTCCTGTTAGTATAAGGACATGTCTTCCTACAAACCTTTTATCAAATGCAACTAACCACAGTACACAAAATCCACGGCTTTATTATCTGCAATCCTGTTTTCCTTTGCTCCCTGTAATGAGCATCTCTCCTGAACAGAAAGATCAACTTAACAGACTGTCAAATGACTACGTGATTACAGTTTGGGAATACTTTATTTATAAAAGTACTTTTAAACACTCAGAAAAGTCCTGTATGTTTTGGCTAGTGTTCATCGGGTCTATGTATTTATTGGAAACAACAATTAGCATTATGCTCCCATCCAGTTAAGAGGTCCAGCAAGCTAGACCATATTTCTAGCAGATTCAAGAGAACCATCATAGCATACCTCATACCACTGCTGACCACTCGTATTCTGGAGAAGAACACACAGCGGGTCTGACTTGGAACCAACATCCTTATCCAAAAGATTTGTGCAGGCAATAGTCAGCTCCACCTTAGTCACACACTGTGCTGCCATTTCTTAAGCTAGAAAGCAACAATATATACTTATTTTAAAAATGGATTAGAAAGCAAACACAGGGATTGTCACAGTGAATTATTTGACTGATTATTAGAATCATTAGCTTGTCAGGAGTGAGATTCAAGGCTTTAAATGCCATTTCAGAGATTTATGATGTACCAGCATTAGAGTATTACCATCAGATTCTCAGCTTTGCCGCATATGGATAAAACCTCAAAGTCTGCAAATGTGAAACAAGATCGAGTGTCTCAAAATGCTTGAGGAACAAAATGTAAAACAGGGAACATCACAAAGAAGGCACAGTGGCCAGGACTGCTGACAATAAAACTTCACAAACTTCACATTTCATCTGATGAAACCCACACCAATGCCAGCAACTCAGGATGTAGATGTCAACAACGCAATGAATTAGAAAAATAATAATACTATATACTCCCTAATCAAACTTTTTTAACAAAATGCTGAATAAAAAAGCACAGCAGGATTGGGAAAAGAGTTACATGGGGAAGAAGACTAGGTGATTTTTGCCTCAGTAAATCTTAAATGACAACAGTAATTTTAATAATAGGGATGAGCAATTTTGAAGTCCAACTAAAGCCAAGAATTCTTCATGGAATTTCATTTTAAAAAAAAAAAGCAAACAAAAACAGACAATCTGATAGCTTTCTCACATTTCCTCCAAAGTGTCAATTATCTTCTACAGGAACTGCAAAAATATACCAGCAAGTATTTACAAACATTAAGAAACGATGAAGACCAATGTGAAAACAAGCATTTGCATGCCAAACTGGGTCTGAGCAACAGAATATTTTCTATGAGACTCTTAATTTTACTTTTCAGGAATACAGTTGCCTATTTCCAACATCTCCTTTCCTTGGGAGGTGAGGTCTACCTGACTAAAACTTCTACGTCTTTCCACTAGCAACTTGCCTTGGAAATCCCAAAACCTCCTCTGCTCCAGGTTCTCTGTCTTTATGGGAAGACCACAGCCCAGGCACAGCACTCATCTGCATTAACTTATTTTCAAAAGGCATGAGACAAGAAGGAAGGAATAGCATTTGCTTCTCCCTAACAAGTTCACTTGCACCATATACGTTACAGTGCAGTTGAACCTGAAACTGCATTTAACATTTCCTTTCACTGCACTTATATTGCTTCTAATGCAAATAAACTTCTTTTTTTAAAAGCCAAAAAGGGAAATGAAGGTGGAAAAGAGGAACAACGAACTGAAAACAAGAAAAACCACATGTAGAGTTTTCCTGAGGCTTCTTCTATTCCATGAGAGCATAGTTCTTACACAGCTTCTCCATTCCCACCTTGCTACCTTAGAGGTGGACCCTTTAAGAACCACTGAACAACAAAACTAAACACAAAGAAAGGTACTACTCAAACATCCATGCGCACACATTATTTCCAAGAAGAACATCAGATTTACAGAAATCGTCTTGCACCTTGCAAACACCTAAACACAATTCCATCCATTAACTCCCAAAATTTTATCAAGTCCCAGCCACTTTCCTTGGGGAAAAAAGTCAAGCACTAGATTGCAAGCATATAAGCATCTAAAGTTATGTTTCCTAGGCTTAGAAAGCATACCTTTACAAAGTGTTCTGCTTCTTTTTCTACTGTTATTTTCCATTCCTACTGCTTTCCTGGCAGCCAGACAGAGTACATTACCAGTTAGTGGCTTTGCCAGTGCACAGCAGAGCATGACTCCTTGATGGCTGCCTCCAGGAAAACCACGTTGGCTGACAAAATGATGCTCCAACACCACTGATGCTGCCACAGATAGTAGAAAAGCTTTCAGGAAGTGCAGTAGAATTCAAACTTGGACTGATACATAATTCTCAAGTCTTGGGTAATGTTTCCATAATCACTCATAATAGGACAGCACCCAGTTAGCCTAAAAATCTGGTCAACTTTTTCTACTCAGCCTGAGCGCGTATGCCCCAGTTCCAACACCATGAATATATTCTCAAGTGAATACTTAAATTTTGTGAGTTCCACTCCTCTTCCACGCAGCACTGAGTTCCTCCACTAAGTATCTAATATGGGAACAAAATAGATTTAGCAAAAGAGGCACTACACAAAAAGCATCCCTTAATACAGAAAAAAATAAAAAACAACAAAACCTTCAAGAAGACCTTTCTGTCAGATAAGTGCTCTCCCTTTAAAAACTTGATAGAACAGAGACTGGCAATCTGCAGTCTCTTCAGGATGGCAGAAATAAGAACCTGCACAACTGCACTAATAGCTTACTTCTTGAAACACCATTCTACAACACATTAAGGTCTATTAGGCAAGCCAGATGCAAAAATACTCCAGATGCACGACAGGATTACTTGCAGATTTGGGATTCTGGAATAAGTTCACACAGACAGATAATACTGTTTGGGATCCTGCAGAATGAGCTGACAATAAGTTACATAACATGAGGCATATGTATTCAATTAGCTGTTATTATGAAAGAAAACATGTTCCCCATTGGCCATATATAACCCAAACCTCTGCCTTTCTCGATCTATAGGCTGTTTGTCTTGCAGATAGGGTATGCCTGGTAGCACACTGGGATGGGGCCCGGTGACAGGGATGAAATGAAATAGTCCTTTTTTCTGGAATAGATTTTAGGGCTGCAAAAGCATAACAAAATGTCCTGGTTTCAGCTGGGACAGAGATGCATTTTTTCATATTGTCTGCTGTCACAGAATCATAGAATAGCCTGGGTTGAAAAGGACCACAATGATCATCGAGTTTCAACCCCCATGCTATACGCAGGATCACCAATGACTAGAACAGGCTGTCCAGAGCCACATCCAGCCTGGTCTTGAATGCCTTCAGAATGCTATGCTTTGGCTTTTGGAAAAAATAAGGTTGATAACACACCAGTTATTGTTTCAGTTGTTGCTGAGCAGTGCTGTACAGAGCCAAGGATGTTTCAGTTTTCAGCTTCTCATACTGTCCTGCCAATGAGGGGGGCACAGGGAGCTGGGAGGGGACAGAATCAGGACATTTGACCTAATCTGGCCAAAGGGATATGCCACGCCATATGGGAGTCACATTACATGGAAAACTAAGCCAGGGTAGTGAGCAATTGCTTTGAGCCTCACTTGTTTTATAAATACATATATTATCATTACTGTTATTTCTCTCTTCCTTTTTGATCCTAGCAAATAATTTTATCTCAACCTAAGAGTTCTACTTCCTGAACCTCTCCCCTGCCCCCTTCACTCTTTTCTCCCTCATCCCACTGGGAAAAAGGGGAGCAAGCAAAAGGCATTGTAAGGCATTCAGCTATGTGCCAGGTCAAACCACAACACAGGCTCATAAAACCCAGAACATTCTGGATAAGGAAAGACCAAACCAGTAA
Source organism: Lagopus muta (assembly GCF_023343835.1). Classification (NCBI taxonomy): domain Eukaryota; kingdom Metazoa; phylum Chordata; class Aves; order Galliformes; family Phasianidae; genus Lagopus; species Lagopus muta. The sequence continues at coordinate 26,336,956 of NC_064435.1, forward strand.
ATACAGTAGAGCTTACAACATGCAGATTCTGAACTCCAACAATGCAAATTCACATGTCACAAGGGAGATGTTACTCCTGACCTTACAACAGGCATAGGCCAACCAAGAACATGATTAGATCAACTAAATACATTACACGTCTTCTTCCCTGAGCTGCCATAATGAAAGCAAAACTCTAAGTCATAGTCTAGTCTTGTCTTGTAGTTACTGGACTCATCTAATAGAGCACTTAGGAACTGCCAGTCTGCAGCAATCATGTCAACGCTGCAATACCAGAGGAGAGTTCAGACTTGCCCAAATATTGCTTTCATCAAAGAGCAGTGGTATGTTCCTAAAAGCAGGTGCTTCCCAATTCCAATAAGCAGAAATACCTAACTTTAACAAGACAAAAGGACACTCAGTGTGATCCTTCATCGTTGTTGTACATGTAAAAAACACAGAATAAGAACATATTCCCATAAAATGCCACAACTGCTGCAAGAAGCTGACAGTGAGACTATGACAAACGCAGAAACTGCCCATTTTTCTTCTCTTATTACAGTCACAACACAGCTGATAAGACCACGTTGCAATAGCTGATGCAGTAAAAAGCTGAGTAATAAAAGCATATCAAACCAGTAGGCGTCAATCTGAATCATCCAGTAACTATTCTAAGAGTCACACAAAACCCCAAACACAAGTTCCTTCTTTTGGTGTTCACTACTTAATATCCAGGAAGGAACCACATAGTTCTTAATTGAACATATGAGATTGTGCTGATAAAACCATAATGACCACACTGCCCATTTTATTGGAGATTATGCAGAGGAAAAAATAGAAGCTACTTTTCAAGTAATCTGAGGCATATGAGTGAGATATTGTTTGCTCTATGGGCAATGAATCATCTATTTATACAAGCTTCATCAGGCAGTTTAAATATTTATCCACTAGATTGGCAGCATACTGGTGTAACAAGTCAGGCAACCATTAATAGGTAGTTCCTATACATAAAAATCTATCATTAAGTTATTTTTTCCAAATAATATATTTAGAAATCTATTAAAAAAAAAATGCTTTGCAAAAACCAGAAACTATTGCATCTCCTGTTTGCATAATGACTTATAAATGGTCATTTTGAATTACCTTTCTTTTGAGCCTTTTTATCCTGCATGTGCATTCATCCTTCAGGTGTATTTCTACTGGTGAGGGCTCTTCACAGCACCCTCCTCACACAAAAGCTTTTTTTATGAAATTTGGGAGATGTTCAGCTAGTTTACAAAAGGCAGTAAATTAAGAAACACCAATCTCCTGACTTCAAAAAGATACATACATTTTTTTGTTATAAACAAAAAAAATCAAGCAGAGGAAAATCTATTTCTTGCATATATTTGATCAGAATATTTTTATACTTCATGCAAAATAATAACTTATTCAACACAAGCATCTAAAATTATGCATTCTTTATTCGATTTCTAGGTATAGAGCCACTGATGGACTTCAGATAACAAATATTACAAGAAAAACTTGTATCTCACCAAAACTGACTTTATTGTAGAAACAAAGTGTCAGCAATCCCATGTTTTAGATTAACCCTTCTCAGAGTCACATTCAAGGCTAGCATGTTGTGACTGCATTTCATTTAGTAGACATCAATTCTTAAAAATTGATTTATGGTGACCTAGCTCAGCAGTCTGTCTGTTGGCTTCTCAGCAGACAGCTACAGCTTCAGAAGCATTAAAGTGTGAAACGAAAGGAAATTAAACCAAAGAATTGCTCTTCCTGTGTATCAACGTAACAGATTCAAATGCATGTGTTTGAGAAACTTCAGTTCCTCTTAAAATGAGTAACCTGTCCACGACAACATCATTGTAAAGATTATTAATAGGAGGCAACAGCTTTGTTACAGGAAAAAAAAAAAAAAAAAAAAAACACAAAAAACAACAGTCCAATTAAGTAATAAAAAACAACCAGCAAGTCCTTAAAAATTTTAAGAACAATTATGTAGTTGTAGTTGTCTTTTTGGCCCCATTTACTGAATACTTTTCTCTCCCAGTATGATGACAGTGTTTTAAATCAAGTGGAATCCCTGACCTGTAAGCTCTGAGCTGGGCTTTCACCAAAACTGTGCTTTCCGTAACTGCTAAAAGTTCTCTAGGAAAAAACAATAAAAACACCATACAGAGAGATAGGCTGGAGAAGTCTGATATCTCAGCACAAACAATAACACTAGCTTCCAGCTGCTAGCTGGAGAATTATACTTTACTACAGCATGGACATCGTGCAAACCCTCCAATAGTCAAGCAGCAGTTCTCCAGTCAGCTGCCCTTCCATTCTCTTTAATACCAACTATGTGCACTCAGCATTTACTGCTCCTGGGAGGCAATGCACACAGTGGCTCTGAACACACACACATACACACACACACACACACACACACACACACACACACACACAGCAAACGGGCCGATCCCTGGAGCCATTAGGTGAGTGCCCACGCACTGCTCACCTACTGCGTGGGCTTGCTGATAACTCTCCTGGGTGTGACAAAATCCAGGAGTTGCCACTATCACCCAATGAGAACTGATTCATCCAGCTCAAAGGGTGGTGACACACTGGAACAGGTTGCCCAAGGAGGCTGTGGATGCCCCATCCCTGAAGGCATTCAAGGCCAGGCTGGCTCTGGGCAGCCTGGTCTGGTGTTTGGCGACCCTGCGTATAGCAGGGGTTGAAACTAGATGATCATTGTGGTGCTTTTCAACCCAGGCCCATGATTCTATGATTCTAATTGTGCCTTGGATAGAATAGTGAGTCAACACACACACCAGGATCCAGATGCAACATAAGGAAGATCTATAGGAAATAACCCTTCAGTCATAGAAGAAAGTCTGATCCAAACCATCAAGACAATTTCTTTAACAGAAATTCTGACACAGCAAGCCAGACCCAAAACAAAAATCCTTCAGAAATCTTTTGATCATTGAGCAAAGTCACCCAAACACTGGAGAAGCACCACATGGGAAGTAATGTTAAGCACCAAATGAAGAAATTCAATCAAGATTCATTCAACATCAATCAAGGGAACCATATTTTCACCTCCTGTCTAAGTAAGAGTTTCAGTAAGCCACACCACAGTGTCAAGTTAATGTTATTAATGTTAATAATCATAGTCCAGTTGATCCAAGAAGTAACACTGCTAGGTTTACCAGGAATTAGTGCTGACAGATGCTAACTTGGCAATGTATTATTTATGTTGGATGGCATCGTGATTTTCACTGAAAAATGAAAAGCATTCATGAGGAAGGAGACAATCACAGAATCACAGAATCACCCGGGTTGGAAGGGACCTCGAGGATCATGTAGTTCCAACCCCCCTGCCTAGCAGGGCCACCAAACATACACATTCAGATCAGGTTGCCCAGGACCCCGTCCAACCTGGCCTTAAACACGTCCAAGGACGGGGCATCCACAACCTCCCTGGGCAGCCCGTTCCAGGGCCTAACCACTCTCCTTGTAAGTTACCTTTTCATTTTTCACTAAATAACAGGTATTTCTTAAAGGTTACCAAAGCAATGACAGCATTTACCTTACTCTAAATCAGAACAGACACAAAACTCCACCCCAGGTAATAACATTAAGCTGACCCACCCGCAGAGATGAGATTTTAAGAATTAGCCAAATTACCCCACATCTTCCCCCCAGAAATGGATCCTCATCACACCTATACAGTTACAAAGGCTTGCTTCCCTATAGCATTAATTCTGTTACACATAACACACACACACACAGAGGGAAAAAACCTCTGAGTTCTCTCTAACATCAGAACAGAAAAACAAGGACTTCTGTCTGGTTCTTGCTTCTCTGCACATCCTTCTTGCTTACTTTTTCTGCTTCTAATGAGTATCGCTAGCACAGTGTTCTGCCTGCTCTCTGAAACAAATCTCATCTCTCCCGCTATACAGGCAGGTGGATCTATAAGCATGTATAAAATAAAATAACGATACAAAATGTAAGTTAATACTTAAAAACTCAAGTGGAAAGAAACCCCACCTAGGGCTCAGCTTGACTCTAAAAACTGGTGTTAAACACACTCTTTTTGTACGATCGCTGGAATTTCTTTAACCTGAACTTCTAGAGCCATGAAATGCCCAAGGAAACGAATGCAGGGAGCAGTGCTGAAGGACTGTTTTCACACTTTGAATACGTGCTTAAAGAAGAAGCGGAGAGCTCTCGTGTTTTAACGCGATCCTAGCCAATAACACGCAACGGCAAAAAGGAAAAAAACAGACAACACTGTAAGAACAGCAGCTCTGTAGGTGCAACAGATCTTGTTTGTCGTAGTTCAAGGAAAGATGACAACGTTGCCAAGCTCCTCTCCGAAGCCCGGAGGCGCCGACAAAGCAGCCTTAAGAAGAGCCCCGCGGGACTCGTTCTCGCGGAGCTCCCGGAGCTCGGGGCGCGGCGGGGCAGAGCCTCGCCCAGGGCTGCCGCTCGCTGCTGCTCCCGCTGAGCCGCGTCCCAACAGGAAGGCGCGCACCGCGGCCGGCCTGCACGGAGCGGGGTGCCCCGGCCCTACCCCGCCGCAAAGCACTGCCCGGACCGGAGGCGAAGCGAGTCCCAAGACGGGCAGGCTCCAGGCCCCACGCGGGCAGCGCCCGATCTGGCCTCCCGCGGAACAGCCGCCACCGCCTCCCCTGCACTAGAGCCCCTCGCTCACCTGCGGGGCCGGATAGGGGTCGGCGTAGCGCTGCGTGGACCCTCACCCCGCGGCAGCTGTGGCCACGCCCGCACCGAAAGGGGCCGCCTCGCCCTGAGGCACTGAAGAGAGCATGCGCGACTTCTCGCTAAGCGCCGGCCTTGCTCGCTCGCTGGCATCTTCTCCACCCCTGGCGGACGGCTCCAGGCGATGGCCTCTGTCGTGGCGGCGCTGGCGCAGCCCCTTCGCCTCCGCCCCGCCCGCCTGGTGCCGCTCCTTGGGCCGCTCCTGAGGGAGGCGGCGCGGGGCTGGCGGGGGCTCGGCGGGAGCGAGGTACCGGGCGGCGGCGGCGGCTGTGCGGGCCCGCTGTGCTGGGCTGTCCGCAGCGGCGGGAGGCGGTGCAAAGGGTTGTGTCTCTGGAAGTTGGGGTCTTCGTGCTCCTTTGAAACCATAGCAAAAGAAAAGGCTTAATTCGGAGTTACGGTGTTTATTAATGTTCGCCTTGCGATCCCCGGCAGGTGCTTAAAAAAAGCCTTAGGAGGGGGGTCACTCTCGCCACGGGGTCCTTCGTGTTCTGTGAGGCTCTCAGGCTGGTCTCCGGCTCTGCTGTGATTCATGCCAGCTTCAAAGGTAACGCGCGAGGAAGGCAATGCTGTTAGTTTGCCTCTGGTTTTTGTTAGTGCTCTCACGTGGATTATGCACTACACTGCTGAGAGGCGAGACGTTGTTGTTCTTCCTATGAGAAACAAGGAAGAGATACTGTGTAAATAAGAATAAAAGGGAGTGCCTGGTAGACACGCAAAGAAATAAAAGCCTGATTACTTAGGTAAAGTCTAAAACACCTAGCAAGCACTTTGTTGAAAAGTCTGAATTCTCAGCCTCCAGTCATTACGATAACGGTGAGCCCCCGCTCACCGGGGCACCTCAGGAAGCAAAGATAACCCACGAAGTTAGGAAGATGTGCTCTATGGCACGTGGTCCAATGTCCATGTGGACTAAAACATTTGGGAGTCAACATTTAGGGAGAGCAGAGTTAAAATGTTACCCGGAGCGCTCTCATCTAGAGTGAGTTCTGTTTTGGGAGCTTTTTCAGTTGAAAGTGGAGTTGTGTCGTTTGTAATCCTTTATTTATTTATTCCATAATTAAAACCACACTGCTGCAAAACACAGCAGCCATATCACAGCTGCCATGTTCAGCACATAACTTGAAAAAAAACAGAATACTTACACAAGAGAGAAATTTCTGAAGCAGGACTTGATCTTATGTTTTCACTTAGATGTTTGATCACAAACCAAGGACTAATACCAGAGATAAGCGTACCTAAATATCCTAAGAAAATAGGCAGAGCTTTGGACTTGCAAATATCATTTTTTTTTTTCATGTTTTACTGTTGGCAGAACAATAAGCATAGAATTTGTTGGTTGTTTTTTTTCTTTTTCCTATACAGCTACATGCTTCAAAAGAATGATCAACCTGCTTCCATTTGTGTTTTTTTTTTCCTTTCCTAATTCCCTTTGTTCTCATGTTAGAATCCTGTATTATGTATTGTCTATGAAATGTTATTTCATGTACTATATACATATATATATCAGGTTATTACATTAATTCATTTACATATTTATCTTACTGCGTCACTTTGCTGCGGGGAAGTTGGACTCATTGCAGGCAGTTGGATTAGATGACCTTTCATGGTCCCTTCCAACTCAAATGATTCTGTGGTTCCATGATTATATTCAGCTTGTTGTGGAAATAGTGATCCCATGTCTCTGTTGCCAGTTCTAAAATGTTTTGTAGAAAAATGTATTTAAATGTCATAAGTACAGTGGATGCTGAGGGCATAAATAGATGCACTAAAAAGGCAGCTCTGAATTTTTTCAAAATCCTTAAGGATTTCCTCTGGAAGATCTCTGAGCAGCTTTTCGTTTTGGTTTGCTGAGTAAAAGAATGAATCCTACTCAGCCTGCAGTTGTCTTTAGCAAGACTGTGGAACCATATGAAAGCCAAGAATAAAATTGTGTGTGTGTGTGTGTGTGTATATATACACATTTAAAGTGATTAGATTTAAACTCTGCATTTACTAATGAAGGTGTTTCAGCACTCACTACTGCCTTTGCTTTTCTGGTCATATTTTTCATGCTTTTTTTTTTTTAAACTTTCCTGCCTTTTTCACAAAGAAATTGCTTCTGCTGTCTGATGTGTTAAGAAGAACGCTATTAAGTGTTAAATCCATTAAGCACCCTAAGCTCTCTGTGTTACTGAAAGCCATTTCTTAATTCCATATATTTGGCACCGTATCTCCGCCTAGTTGTTCACTGTAAGCAGCTTATCTGAGTCTGCCATGCAGTTGTGTACAAGGCCTATAAAATTCATAACTTGTTCTTTGTGTTTCAGTTAAATTGTCTTGCTCTATAACATTTTGTTTATGCCTTAATATCCTAATTACGTGTAATTTGTTCTTCTGTTTCCACGTTTTTCATCTGGTCTTAAGTGGCAGAAGTTATAGAGCAAGCAGACTACCTGTATGGGAGCGGAGAAACTGAAAAGCTCTATCGGTTGCTGGTTCAGCATAAAAATAGGTACTTGACTGCACTGAATATCTTCATCTTACTTTGACTTCTTTTTTTACTGTGTTTTTCTGTACCAGAGTCCAACTAATATACTTGTTATGGTATGCTGGAGAGCCTTCTTTCAACTTCTTTTTAAGTAGGAAAGTATTCTTGATTTGTTTCCATCCTGGTAGAAAAGTGAATGAAGAAAGGACTTAGTGATAAGATGAGAGGAAGTTCAAGCTGTGTTAGGGGAGGTTCAGTCTGGCTATTAGGGAAAATATCTTAGAGTGGTGAGGTTTTGAAATGGGCTGCCACAGGAGGTGTTTAAGAACTGTGTGGATGTGGTACTTAGGGGCATGGCTAATGGCATGGCTAGGGGCAATATAGGTTGTAGGTGGGTGGTTGGTAGAGGTCTTTTCCAACCTTAATGATTCTGTCTGATTGTTAGCTGAATGCATTTGTGGAAACTGAGGGTTAGCCACAGTTTTTCATTCTTGCAGGGAGATTTTTTCTTTTCTTTGTTTTGTTACTTAGAAAATGCTTTAAAATATACTAGGAAAAAGTCGTAATGTGTCTACACACAACTGCAATGACTAGAGTACCTAGAATTGAGGTATTGAAAACTTTTGGGAGTCATTGTTTCATTTCATGTTCATTGCTGACCAGCTGCTCCTTCTTTTAGTTTTCATTTGTCCCCTGTTAGGATTTGAGTCTGAATGAAAAAGCTCCTTACTTACACTGCCTGAGGATATAACTACGTATAATGTCAGGCTTCTATCTGCTGTTTGTTACCTTTAAGTTCCGTGCAGCCCAAATGCCAGATGATAATGCTGTTGTTGTATCACCCTCTTGAGATACATATTGAAAGACTGATTCGAGACCTTTGCTTGCTTTGTTGCCATTACTACTTACAAATGTTGATGTTTCTGTTCATAACTAGTGAGGATGCAGAGTTGTTATGGCGGCTGGCACGAGCGTCACGAGATTTAGCTCAGCTCAGCATTACTTCTGCAGAAGAGAAAAGACAACTGGCATATGATTCCCTTGAGTATGCAAAAAGGGCACTAGAAAAGAATGAAGCAAATTCTGCAGCACACAAGGTAAGCCAAACAAAATAACGTAACTGAAATCTTGCTCTTTGATTTCTGCCAGTGGAAACCTCAAATAATGTCATCGTTCTGTTTCAGCAAGCTTGTGTGTAATTGAACTTTTCAGTTAAAAAATGTGTGATTCTCGCTATAATTCTCACTTCTAAGTTTTGTTTATATGTTTCTGAGATTAGAGTCCAGACAGGATACAGGAAATGAAAGCTGGTTCAATGTGTGCAGGATCAAACCATTTACAGTTGGTCTCCCCTGACGTAGCCTAAAAAATGCTTCACACACCACCCTTCCAGCATGCTGTATGTGTGTACCAGTAGTTCTGTAGAGTTTTGTTGGAGAGACTTCAGGTCTGGCTTTATTTTGGGCTGCTTCTCTCAGGTAAGTAGGTAACAAAGTATGATCAACGGTGGTAGCATCTTGGATAAGAAGAGGACGTTGATTCCATTATCCATTCAGGCTAGCAGGTTTCTTGGCACTGCTAAAACTGTTCATAACAAATACTTGCTGGGTGGTGGTGGTATCTGTCCTGTTTTTCTGTTTTTTTGTTTGTTTGTTTTTAATGTTAGTAGATATCGTGCTTTATTAAATATTTTAATTTTGTACTTTGAATTACAGTGGTATGCGATTTGTCTCAGTGATGTTGGAGATTATGAAGGAATCAAGGTTAAAATTGGAAATGCTTTTATTATCAAGGAGCACTTTGAGGTAATTTAAATGACTGCCTTGATGTGACTAATACATGGGTTGTGTGCGAGTTAGGAATTATCTTTTGGTGAAAATTTGCAAATGTGAACTCTCCTGGTGTCAGTTTGATTTGAAGGTTATTGTGCTGGTTCAGGGTTCCAAATCAATGAGGGATAAACTTAGCTCCTGCATTAACAAGTCCTTGTGGAAGAGAGTGTTGAGACAACTGAAGTGCTGCTGACATCTCTTAGGCCTATATTAATTCTAGCTGTGCTACTGAGAAAAGGTTGTGTGGCCATCACTGTAACTGTGCATTAGGTACCAGTGAAAGAGAACAGCTGGAAAAGATGAAGAACGATGAAGGTCTGCTGACTAATTTTGTTCCACAAGAAATAAGATCAACAATCTCAGTATGTCGAGTCTTATGTGACACTGACTTGCTAAACATAACTGCTCAGAAGTCTGTCAGTGTCTAAGGGTTTTGGAGATGAGTGGATTCACAGAGCAAACACGGTATCTTTGAAATTCTACACAAGGGTTATTGTGGCTTAATTAATAGTAGGGCAACAAGTCAGTGTGGTTTTTGTTGTTGTATTTTAAGCCAGATGTGTCAAATAAACTTTTTTTTTTAAATAATTAATTTTATTTTCCTCCTGCACTAGAGAGCCTTTGAACTGAATCCGAAAGATGCAACATCAGTTCATCTTATAGGCGTTTGGTAAGTTAACATGTGGCAAAGAAAAATGCTAGAAAATACGCCAGAATACGGCAAAGAGAAGTGCTGGAATAATTCAGTGGAAACCTGTTGAATGGGAAGACTTAGTCATGCCTGTGAAACATCTGGCTGTTAACCCTCACACAGTTCAGAAAGTTGAAAAATAATTGTTCATTTTAGTTCTGTGTTTTACTGTATTAAAATATCAAATACTTATTTGCAGATGTATGTGCATCTCCACAGTGCACGTGAGAGGTTGTGAGCTCTGCTCATTTTGTTCTGACTAGTATGAATGGAGGCAAAATTCAACACTGAATCAATATTGAATTTCACTAATGGCTGACACTTAATACAATCTCTGTTTTGGGAAAAGCAACCAAATATGGTATATGTTCAAAATACTCTATTTTAAAAGTTACATTTAAGTAAATGCAGCTTAGGACTGCATATGCATTAACAAAAACCTTTGAAACTGTGTTTACTGCTTAGTGAAATTTGTACTAAGTGTTACTGTTGCAGTGCAGCAAAGTGCAGGCAAAGGTCTAGAAGTACAGTTTTCTCTGCTAATGGCCACACTTCTGTGGAAGCAGTTCAGTTGAGTGCAGCATCTTTAATTTTTTAGTGGGAGTCTCCAGACAGTGTTTCTGGTTATTTAGATGTGGTACCTTTGGCCTCTGTCAAATGTTTTATAAGGAAGCTCAGACCAATAGATGGACAAAAGACAAGGAGCTGTTGGAGAGGGTCCAGAGGAGGGCCACTGGGATGGTCAGGGGAATGGAGCATCTCCCCTATGAGGACAGGCTGAGGGAGTTGGGCTTGTTCAGCCTGGAGAAAAGAAGGCTGCGGGGTGACCTCATTGCAGCCTTTCAATACCTAAAGGGAGCCTACAAACAGGAGAGGAATCAACTCTTTGAAAGGGTTGATAACTGCAGGATGAGGGGAAATGGTTTTAAGTTGAGGGAGGGGAGATTTAGGTCGGACATCAGGGGGAAGTTCTTTACCCAGAGAGTGGTGAGGCTGCCCAGAGAGGTTGTGGATGCCCCGTCCTTGGAGGTGTTCAAGGCCAGGTTGGATGGGGCCCTGGGCAGCCTGGTTTAGCATTAAACGTGGAGGTTGGTGGCCCTGCATGTGGCAGGGGGGTTGGAGATTCATGATCCTTGAGGTCCCTTCCAACCCCAACCATGTGATTCTGTGACAATAAATACAGCCTAAGTATTAGTAGCATAAATAAATAAATAAATAGAATTCATAGCCACCTTTTCTGTAGCTTTTCTAGGCTGTTGGATGTCAGTGGAAACTAATCTACAGCTCTGAAGTTTTGTGTTAGTTTACAGATCTCAGTTTTTCCATATTTCAGCACTATTTATTCTCACACAACCTAACCACTGCAGCAGCTCAAGTGTTTAGGCAGATATGTATGTTCCCAACTAAATGAGTTTTGCCATGTCAGTTTTGAGATAGAAGGTCTGCTCTGGAAAAGCACTTAAGATGTTGTAGAAAAGATGATGAGAAATATGGGGTCTGCTATTGCTTTTGGCACTGAAATAATCACATATTGTATTGTTAACTATATCCATTACTGAGTCCCAGCGCTGCTTCGTCTGAAGCTGGAATTCAGTAACAGACTATTTTTGAGCCATATTCTGTAGTGTATCCTGGAGTGACCCTGTCTTATTCACGTTTCTGATAAGGCACACCTATTGGCAAAATGTAACTGGGATGGTGTATTCAGTGTCCTGCCCTCTCCTGACCCTCAGGCACTTCCATATTTGCATTCATTAATTGTTCACCTCCTCCCACATGCTCTGCTTCACGCTAATAATATAAATATTCTTACAATCACTGTGTGAGACTAATACAAGAGAGTAGCATTGTTTAATGTGGAATCTGGAATGTTCTGTGTACACGGAATACTTAAATATTTAATTCTTTCATCATCTCTGAAATAGGTAACTGATTACCTTTGTTAATCAGTAGGTAGGAAAACAGGGCAGAATGGCCAAGCCTAGAACACAGCCGTTTGGTTCCTCTCATTATTTTCATTCTTATCAATCACAGTCTGTCAGGCTGCAGACCTGCTTTTGTAGCCAATGTTGGAGTGAGTTGCACTCGTTATTGCAAATATTTTAGAGCAATATGAAATATGCATTAATTGCTAAAATACTACAAGCTGAAAGGCTGTCTGGTGGTTAATAACTGTCTCCAGCTTCATGTACTCAGAACTCCCAGTAGAAGATGCACCAAAACATCTAGCAGCAATTTCAAACTCTTGGAGTTGGTTTGGGCAGTTGTAAGAACTTGTGCTGTGACTGCGGTTGCTGTGGCTCTTGGCAGCAGCTGGTTATGACATCCAATATACGAGCATTGATTCCAAACAGAGGAGTAATGTGAAGGTTATATACAAATGTTTCCTTCTGCTCCAGGTGTTACTCCTTTGCTGAATTGCCATGGTATCAACGAAAGATAGCTGCAATGCTATTTGCAACACCTCCAACTTCCACGTATGAAGAGGTACAGTAGGAAAATGTTTTGTGTTATTATTCACCCCACAAAGCTGTTGATGTATTTTTACTGATTTCCTTGACAGATCTGGCCTCTTAGAAGTTCTTAGAATAGCAAGCAATGCCAATTATTTTCTAAACAAAACTGTTCTGATGGAGTAAATATGGACTTGTGAGTTTGCAGCTATCATTAGTAAAGTGAGAACAAAACAGGAGAGCGAGGTATGTTTAAAAATCCAGTGAGCCTGGAATTTTTTCAACTATGGCTCATAGTACAGTGAAAAATGATTTTGTGAGGTTTCTGCAGCAGAGAGTAGCAAGCTATATGGAACCTCTTTACTATGATGATCTGCAGATAGCTCTATGCTAGTTTAGTGCAGATGATTATAGAATCGTGTTATACCTTGGATTTATCTGATAGGAGTATTAGAGTTCTTCCCTTTATTTTAAATGCAAAAAGCAACAGCTTGATTTATTATTATCCACTAATGAATACCTTTTTCTCATTCACTGGTACCATAACGTCTGTTCTTCAGAGAGGTTGAAGTATTTTTGGTGGTCTTTGCTGTGAAAATTTCTGCTGTCAGACACCCTGAATCTTACTGTGCAGAGGTCTGTGTTCTGGGGTGTCTAACACAGTATGCATCTTATTTGTGTGCACAGATGTAGCGGCTTGAAAACTAGACTGGTCACAGAAAAGCTTCCTGTAGCTGCTGTACTCTTTGTGTTCTGTTAGAACAGTAAAATCCCTGGTGCACAGTCTGTTGTTGTTGTCAGTTGAGTGGGGTGAGGAGTCGCTAGAAAGTAATTGCAGAAGACTGCTTGAAAAACAGAAAGTTATTGAAGAGCTGATTGGAGAAAAAAAAAAAAAAAAGAGAGAGAGAACTTTGTAATGGAATATCAAGCCTTTGAGTTTTGCTGAAAATCACCTTCAGAAGAATACGGTGTCAGCCAGGATTTCTGTAGAACTTTGCCAATCCCAACTTCGAGTTCTGCAGCAGTTAAAGTCACTGAAGAAATAAAATCTTGTCCCATATTCTGTGGGGTGAGCCATGCTGATAAGACTGGTACAGTTCAGTACAAAAACTGCTTTGTAGATACATTGCCTTTGTAAGGTCTGTGGCAGTACTTTCTCTCCAGCTGGTGGCATTAGAAGGAGATAAGAATGGAGTGAAGGTTCTGAGGAGTGGGATGGAAAGCTAGCTGAAAAACGTGTGCACACTTCATAATGGTTTACTCTCTTCAGGTAGGATGATACTGGATGATGATTTGCAGGAATTGGTTCTTCCCAAAGCTGTCGATATTGTCGATATTAATGACAAGATCTTATTTCAGTTATTAAGTTTATACTTGACAGCTAGCTTGGAGGGATTGTAGATGCACTGGAAGGTAGAAATAAAAATGATCTTGACAAGTTGAAGACTGGAAATAGAACATCAGAATTCTTAAGCACAAGTAGAAGGTGCTGTACTTAAACAAGAATGACAGTGGCGGGGAAAGCTGGATAAGTAGTGCTGTTGAGAAGAGGTTCAATCTGACTGTACACCAAATGAGTGTCATGCTGAATTCCTGCAAATGAGATGATGGATGGGACAAACAGATGTCCTTCCTCACCTATGTTGAGCATGTGCAATGATTTGGTTTGACTGCTGTGTTCACCTCAGTGTGCCCGGTATTAAAGACAGCCTTATTTTTTGCAGGCCCTTCGTTACTTCCACATGGCGGAGGAAGGTAATTCTTGTCGTTTTTTCCAGATACGATATTCACTTTTGTTGCAAGTTACATTGTATCTTTAAGAGTGTGCAACTGTAGCAGCACAATACTGTCACTGCAGGGACGCTTGTCACGCTCCCTGGTGGTCTAGTGGTTAGGATTCGGCGCTCTCACCGCCGCGGCCCGGGTTCGATTCCCGGTCAGGGAAAGCTTTATTTTTCAGTCGGCCTCCGCCGCTAGAATGGTGTTCCGGGCAGAGGCCGGCTGCGCGCGATGTCAGCCCGCGGGCCAGGAACGGCGGTGGTTCTTAAGTCAGCGCTTAACGTGCGCAGTGCTGGGCGCCCCTCAGTGTCAGAAACGGCCACGCAGTGGAGAGAGTCCAGCAGGGGGCCGCCGAGATGGCGTAGGAACTCGAGCACAAGGAAAGGCTTGGAGGGGGGGGGAGGGGGTGGTGAGGGTGAGTCTCGCTACTGTAAATACCTGAAGAAGTGCCAAGAGGACGCAACAGAGCCAGGCTGGGCTCTGCTAGCACAGTGCGTGGGCACAAGCTGGTGGGTCTGGTGTCTTCCTTGGAGACTCTCAGAAGCCCACCTGGGCTCAGGTTTGCTTGTAATTGAGCAGGTTTTGGGATGCATGGTGTCCAGGGTGCGTTGGGGGGTCCTTCATACTTTTTCCTGAGGCATCCTGTTCTATTGCAGGGCAAAGAGGCAAGCAAAAGTGGAATTTCTATGTCAACCATTCTTGTTCATTCTTAATGTTCCAGAATCCCCTGTATTCTCAATAGGATGACAGAGACAACACTTTTATATGATTTCAGTTGTCACTGGGATCAGAGTACCTATCCAACTGGCAGCAAAACTGTCCTCATAAAAGAAAGTATGTAACTATTCTTTCCCCAAGAGAGAAGCCCCAAGCAAAACTGACAAGCTGAAAGATAAGGGAAGGAAATGTTCTGTATAGATGTGTCAGTGAAGCCTGAAAGAAAAATTTATTATCTGTCTTTCCCTGTGTGTCAGCTACTGCAGCTGTGGACTGGAATAGCAGACTTCACCTTAAAGCATGCCTCCAAAACACCTTCATATGTTTACCTGTATGTGATGTTATATGTATACAAGAAGAAGTAGAAGAAGAAGTATAGAAGGGCTGCTCTGAATGTAGTGGCTCCTATTTTATTACATTGGCCTACAATGTCAAAGGCAGATGGTGGTAGGGCAGTAGAGGTTGAACCTTCCCACCTATGTTCCGTTTCATTTTGTTGCTGTGTGACAGATGGCTGTAGGGGGGCAGCCTGACAAAGTGGTATCTGACATGGAAGTGTGTAGGATGCAACAGTGTGTCACTGACTGCCTCCATGTGGAAAAAATGGCACCGCTGACATTCATTGATGCTTGCTGAACATTTATGGAGACCAAACAGTGGATGTGAGCACAGTGGTTGCATTTCTGCAGTGGCACAGTGGTCGCTTCTGCTGTTGCAGACTTTTACAAACATGGCATGCACAATCTTGTTCGTTGTTGGAGAAAATGCACAGTTAATCATAGAATTGTAGATGTTGGAAGGGACCTCTGGAGATCATGGAGTCCAGCCTTCCTGCGAAAGCAGGTCCCCTACAGTAGATTACGCAGGAAGAGTGCCCAGACAGGTCTTGAGTATCTCCAGAGAAGGAGACTCCACAACCTCTCTGGGCAGCCTGTTCCTGTGCTCTGTCATCCTCACAGTAGAGAAGTTGTTTCACATGTTTGTATGGAACCTCTTGTGTTGCATTTTGTGCCTGTTGTCCCTTGTCCCATCGCAGGCGCTACTGAAAAGAGCCTGGTCCCATCCATTTGACTCCCACACTTCAGATATTTGTAAACACAGATGAGATCCCCTCTCAGTCTTCTCCAGGATGAGCAGTCTCAGGTCCCTCAGTCTTTCCTCACATGGGAGAAACTCCAGGCCCCTAATCATCTTTGTGGCCTTAAATAATGGTGTTGAAAAATAGTGTTTTGTGGCTGGGAAAGTGCTCTATCAAATAGTGTTATTGTGCCCTGTTGTCGTTTCTGTGGAAATAAATAGGAGGCATTACTTTTGGAGCAGCCCGTATATATTTTTATATTATTTTGTGCAGCTATGATTTTTGCCCGCTGGAATTTGAAATGTTAAGGACAGAGGAATAGTCAATGACTAAAAAAACCTAACAAGTATTGGAGTACATAACCTTAATAGTGCTAAGGGCAGAGCTACAGCTTACTATTGAAGTTCGTGCATACTGCAGTGTGTGTCCTCCAGCTGCAAGAGGGGATGGGAGCAGGCAGCACTGTTGCACTCAGGCTCTGCCTCCTTTATCAAACTACACTTTTTCTACAGCGAGGCATTTACCTACCTACATGTACTTTATTATTGTAATAATGTTAATCTTTTTCTGAAATGAGGATTAGAGGAGTGATGCTGTATCGTGGTTTTGATAGCATGCTGCTCATTATCATGGAATGCTTTTCTCTCCTGTCTCTGTACAGCTGACCCAAGTTTCTACAGCAAAAATTTGCTTTATCTTGGGAAGACATACCTGAAGTTAAACAACAAAAAGATGGCTCTTCTGTGGTTAAGCAAAGCAAAGGATTATCCTGCACACACAGAAGAGGACAAACAGGTAGGAGGCTAAGAACTGAAATGGTAACCAACCTCTGTCACATCATGGAAACAGTGCAGTTACCTCAGAGTAACTTCTAGCTAAGTACCAATATTTCTGCAGCACACCCGGACACCAGAAAATCCTGTCCTGTAAGCCTCTGAATTACAATGGTTAGAGATTCTGTTAATAAAAAACAGCAATGGTTTTCTGGTGTGAACAACTACCCGTCCTTAACTGTTGCTGAGGTTAAGGCAGGCACCTGAGTTAACTACTTCTGAAATGCTGCACAGCTGCTAAACAGAGGTGACACTCTCCCTTCTGTTGGTCACTGTGTAAAACACAACAGTCATTGGTGTCACAAACATAGGAACCTAAAGAATGTAGTCCATTAAGAAGGAAACTGATCTGCTACTGAGAAGCTGGAATTCTTGTTTCTGTGTTTGACAGAGGTAGGGCCAAGTAGGTATTATGAATTTTTTTCACCTCCTACTGCCTGCAGTATTGGGCTTGCAGTGCCTGCACTGCTTGCTATGTGAGGGCCGGAAGCTTTTTATTCTTTAGTACCACTGATCATCAAATTTTACTATTTTTACTCAGAATCCTCAGGCACAGAGAGTCTGGCAAACAGTCTTTCATATCCCCTTAGCTGCTGTCTGCAGTTTTCAAAACTCTAGGTTGGTTGGTTACATCAGGAATAGGGTAACTCAGTACTTTTAGGCTAATAGTAGCGTATCAAGAGTTCATCTACTGCATTCAACCCAACTAAACAATATGTTTAATAAGTCAATTATACTGAGAGGTCTGGTTTAAGAGGTCTATTCCCATCCATGTTTAAAACATTAAGCATCTTTAACTAGGGGAAAGTAACTGACTAGTCTGAAAATAACAAATCTGAAGAACTGTGGTGAAGCTTTGGAGTGTTTGCATGATAATAAGCTTTGCTAGAAAAGTCTGTAACCACAAAGTGTTATTTTGTTATGAGTGTATTTTTATATTTCAGGTACAGAAAGAAGCTTTGGAGTTGCTTAATTCTATATAACAAGAAACAAGATACTGGGAATTCAGTATCTCAGAGTAAGCAGCATAGGAAAAGGAACCTAAATACCATTTTTTTTCTCTTGAAGTTGTTAATAAAATTATAGTCTAAACTTGCTATTTCTTGTTTCAATTAAACTATCTACTGAAAGACCTATATTATTACATCAGTCTCTCTGTTAACTTAGAGGAAAATAAAGGGCTTCGTGTGTTTATACCTATAAATACACAGGAGAAGGGGGTACTGCAATTTCTTACACTTCAGCTGTGAGTAACTAATATAACTTTTAAGGAGAAGAGAGACAGAACCACAGGATAATTATGATTTTTTTTTTTTTCCTAAAGCATTCTCCTGTATTGTGAAACTTCATAAGCATTCTTTCACACTTAAAAGCATACTGTATGTAAAACCAGTTCTGTGAGCCTTCTTGCACCAGTACCTTACTTCTGTGCTTCTGCTGCAGAAAGCAATATGTGCACAAAGAGGAAAATGGTAGATTGCTCAGTAAAGATCACTGAGAGTTTAGGAAAAACCTACTTATTTACCTCCCTGCAGGGAGAAAGGCACACAACCCAGGAACTAGAAAGCAGCTCCTTCAGCATTACATCAGTTTGCTTGTCTGAGCCCAAGCCTTTGCTGTTTGCTCCTCTTTGGACCTCTCTCCCCTCCCACTACAGGTTGACTGAAAGCAAGACAAGTGGGAAAGCAATGGCAGTGCAGGATTACAGGCACTCCCAGGTTAATTTCATACACACACAATTATATGAATTATTAGGTTTGGGGGTTTTGCCTCTTAAGAACCATACCTGTAGTCAGTCCTTGGAAGCCAGTTATGTCCGTATGTCCATGTAGAGAATGCTACAGAGTGGTCGTTGTTTCTTTCTTGCTCACTAACTCTTACCCCTAGGAAAAGGTTGCAGTTATGAGACAGCTAAAGTTAGCAGATCAATAAAGAAACTACATTCTTGTGATGTGCTGTCTTCTTTATTATTATTGTTCTGACAACTTACTCACAGATTCACAAAGTTCAGCAGTTGGTAGTGGGTTACCAAGTCATTCATTAGTGCAAATTCATAAGGTTCAACTGTATGACATTTTAGTCCTCTGAACTGTAGGGTTCACTTCTGTTGCCCTGCTTTTGACTTCTTTCAAGCTTCCTCCACTTCTAACCTGTAAGTCATAATTCTGGTGCTATTACACTCGAGATAACGATGTATTTATGAAAACGGCTTTGCAGAAGATATGTGGTGTAGTATGAAAATCTTTCAAATATTAGTTGTTGAAACTCTTAGTGAAAGTTCATGTAAGATAGTGCTTTCGTTGGGCCAGGTGCAGTACCACTGTTATCAAAGCTACATACAGCTTAGCAGCTCCACAGTAAACTGTGCCATTTTGAATACAAAGCCTCCAGAGAATCCAGTCTGTAGAAAAATAAAGGTTTGGCAGAATTCAGTGAATTCAGATGCTGTATCGGAAAGATACAAGAACAGATATAGCTGTTTTTTCTGCGTGTACACTTTTAACAGTGCAATATGATATGTTACAGAAATGTCTTTAATCTTATTTTAAGAAATCATTGTTATGTGTGTACAAAATTCTGTATAAGTTAAATGTAATGGAATTTACAGTTAATATTAAAGCATAATACAAATGGTAGTTTTAAACATTTTAAAATAAGGAAGCACAGTTTGCTAGAAAGTAGCATTTAACAGAATTCACATGAATAAGGTGTCATAACTTTTTTCAAACATCTTTTCAGTTCAGCAAATGCCCTTAACACCAAAAAAATAATAACAATAAATTTTGAATCACTGATTACTATGCATGTAGGACAAACTTGGCCTACAGAAAAGAATGACAGGTTCTGGACATAATTCAGGTACATCTGAATTTCTACAGCAACTTAAGAGAAATAAGAGTATTTACTACTTCAAAATAGTTTTAACTGTGCAAAGCTTATGTCAATTTAATTTTATTTGGGTTTACTAGATCCAATAACAGAAACTGAACATGAGCATAGAAAGCAGCGAAGTTCACATTACCTTTCGTCTACCCTTATATCTCAGTTTACATTAATAACTATGAAGCTGTGAAAAACACATCACAGGTTGAAAAAAAATAAAAATAAAAAACCTGTAAGACAACAGACCAAGGAGAAAATGTGTAATAGTTTCTCTTTTATTATTATTTTTTCTTTGAAGATTACCTAACATCCTCGTGGTAATAACCCAAGGCAATATGTAAACAAATTTCAATGCTGCTCAAATGAATCAAAATATTCTGTTCAGCTCCTACAACAAGTCAGAACAGTGGCACCAATTCTTTTCAACATTAAATCACATTCATCTTATTGTACATTACTCTTGTGCAAGTAATAAAGGCTTTATTAATGACCTTGGCTACATCAGTGTAGTAAAGAGAGATATATCAGCTATTAATGTATTTTAAAAAATTAAACTGACAGAACATCATATTCTGTCGTCTCAAATACCAGCAGCATCTTTCTACATATTTAGGATACGTTTGGCCTAAGCCTTTAACACCTTTTAGAACAGCCATGCAATAAAACAAACTTGGAGATGTTTCTTAAGAGAGAACACAGAGCAGTTTAAACATTTTTCTAAATAACAAAGCCAAGATAAAGCAAATCCAGGCCCTTTTAAATGGCTGCGACTTTTCATACACTTAAAGCTCTATAAAACTAGAGCTTATTAGTATATATATTTATATTTTTAATATATATTTTAAATAAGACTCTTGTCTGCTTTCAACATTTAGGAGGGATTTTTCTGGTCTTTTGGAAGGGCAATAAATAAAAGTAGAAAAGGCTGAACTGTTTTGCATATCTTTGTGGAAGAACGGAGAACAATTCTACTTTTAGAGTTCCAGAAAGATCACTGTACAGAACAAAAAGCTTATATACAATTAAGTGTGCAATTTTAGTTGGCTGAGCCTTTTAATATGCAAAGTCTCCTTCTGGGCTAGAAGCTGCTTCTACTCTTGACCAAATCCCTCCGTCTCTTCAATGGCAAAGAGCAGCTTCTCTTTCAGTTGTTCGTAGCTTTTATAGGGTGGCAAATCCAAACGATTAAAACTGAGCATGGGGAAAAAAAGCAACAAAAAAAACCTGTTAAGTTTATCTAAATGCCATACAGAACACTACTTGACTTCTATAGTAGAAGTGTAGCAATTAGAAATGAAGAAGTATCAGTTAATGCTCCTTAACATTTCTATGAACAGAAAAAACAAAGTTTTAAATCAATGCATTTAGAAACAAAAGGCTGGTATCACATCAGATTAAGAAACAGATCTTAACAGATCTTAAGACCTTTACTCCTAAGAGGAAATGTTTGCCAAGAAATTTAATTTGATACATCTCCAAATTCCAGCAGCAGCACGAAATGGCCAAAGCCTTATCCTTTCTACACGTGCCTGGAAATAAGTTTTAACTTTTCCTTAAGCTTGGCTCCAAAAAGCCTCTGCCACAACTCTGTTTCATTCTGTGTCTTCCCAAAGTTATCTTCCTGATAGCAGTTTTAAAAGTACAATGAATATTAATGTCACAAGGTTGCAGTAGCAAAATATAAGATTAAGTTCTCAGTACTGGCATGTCAGAGCAATCAAAACTGAAGACAGAAATGATTCAAATTACATTTCTTTTGATTTGGTAAATGCAAGAACCAGAATAGAGAAACCCCAAAAGTTTACAGAAAGTTTACAAGTAACAACTTACCAAGTGTGACTTCTTGGTAACCAAGTTTCCTTACCAACTTTTTCAATGCAGAATTTCTGAGGACCATTACTTCCTAGAAAATAAAATTAAAATAACCGTAATCTGTTCCTTTGAGGTAACACACAGGACATCTGTTGCACATAAAACAATCCAGATAAAGCACTCAGAAATTGTCAGGTGCTACCTGTTACATGAATATGAATACTCTGCTAATAGAAATAAGCTTATTTCCAAGTCATTTATAAAGTTTTTCCATGTGATTTCTCACATAAAAGACCTGCTAGAACCAAGCTGATGTACAAGAAGTTCCTGGCATCCACTCGCAGCCTGGTTCATTTGCAAATGGAACAGTTACAGTCTGAAAGTTTGGGTCATTCTTCACTTACCCATAAGTTCAGCAAATCCACCCAGAGGTAACCGACAAGTGCCAGTGACAAACTGCAGAAGTCGCATGCGAACCTCGTTGTCTGTCTCTTTTACAAACTAGGTACAGAGATTCAAATTTAGTAAAAAAAACTTGGACAAAGCTGGAGAGAACAAAACTTACAAGACTGTTGAAAACACACAATTCCATTTCAAAAGAAACTTTGAGAAAAGCTCATCTGTCTCCATTTCTGTAAAACTGAGGGTGGGGGGGAAAAAGACAGTGATTTCACATTATATGCACTATTGACTGTTACAACATGAAAGCTGGCAACAGCTATCAGCAAAGTATGAGGAGTTTTTATTTCTAAAGCACTAAAACACAATGATCATGAATCTTTCAGTAATGAGCTTAATCAGTTTTTTTTCCTGAGAAATCGTATCCTTGAAATCTTCCATTGCACTGAACACATAGATAAGCTAAAAATAATTGATTTGTATCATTTGTAGAGGAACTTTATCAAAAGCCTATCTAAAATTGTGATTTATCACAAGACAGGAAATGCTTAGCTGGGAGTTTCCTCTTGGGAAATTCATAGCTCCTGAGAGCCTGTTGTTTTGCTTGTCGTTTGATTTTCTGAAAATAATTCTTAGCTAACTCAATTAAAATGTGAGTTATAATTGGTTAGCACTAGACTGCCACAGTTAATATGATGATTATCATAAATAATATGTGGCATTTCTGATGTACTCGACATTATGAACATTTAGAAGGTAGATCACTGCCAACAATAGAAAAAAACTGTACTGTAACACAGTCAGTTAAAAGGACATGATATAAAAATAAGTATTTGTGATTCAGCCATTCAAATTTGATGCAGGTATCTCACTGCCATTTCCCACCCTACACTATGCTCCCTCAAGAACTCCTTTGTTTCTCAGAAAATAAAAAAGAAAGGAATAAGTGAGAGCCTTCATTCAGATGGCATCCCTCCCCTTTATATGCCATTTGTGTTAGAAAACAGAGTAAAATGCCAAAGTTGGAACTTCTACTGATCAATATACCTGCCAGAACCACATGATCTGCTTGCTATTCCTCGTATAATGACGATAAACAGTGTTCCTTTGCCAGTCTGCTAAATCAACTTCTTGCATACCACAGAGCATAACCTACAAAAGACAAGGATACTTGACAATGTACACAGCTACACACAGAAATTAAGAGTTGCTTTAGTATCTTGTATGAGACATGTTAACAAAAACATCAATTCTTGTTCCAAACAAAGGTCTGGCAATTTTTTTCAATCTTATGCCAAAGTCTGTGGAACTCCAAAATTGTTTGTGCTTTTACGTGATCTAAAAGTTTACATATTGGAAACTGAGATTTCTTCCAATTACTAATTCAATAATAAAACATACAGCCTTTCCCATAAAAGGAAGTTCAATGTTAACCAGGATGATACCTGTCACATTAAAATCTTGCCTCATATTCCAAGATGATGACAATTACATTGCTACTACTACTACTACAAGAAAAGATAAAACACACTGCAAAGTTTAAGTTCATAAAATATTCACTATTAGAAGCAATGAAAGCTGAAAATCCTAAAGGCAAAGCCTCCTGAAAAAAAAAAACAAACACAAAAAACTTTCAAAACACTGCTCATTATAAACAGGCAGCCTTGGCAAGTCTCTCAGTAATAAATAAACCTGCTACTTCAAAGCCTTTTGTTCCTGCTTCAAATCAGAACCCTAACAGCACACAGAGATTAGGCTGACTTTTAAGAAAGCTGTGTGTGTAACTGATACTTGTTATTTGCCCTCAGGCTGTGCACTAAGGATCTACAAAATTACTACCAAACCTTGTTGGTTCCTACAGCTTTATGTCCTGAAGTGTAATAATCCCAGAATCCACCACAGATTATGCACATCAAACCAAGCAATCACCACACACCAGAATCAACTCCTGTGCCACCTGTTAAAAGGCCATCCTCATGAGGGAAAACAAATTGATCCATCTGTGATCTCATATTCCAATTCTTTCATAGAAGCTTGCAAAACACAGTCAAAATGGAAGAAAGGTTCTAAAATTCACATCCACTGGACAATGCAAAGCCCAGATTCAATAAAGATACTGTCTTGCGATTTACCCTTACTTGTCTTATTGAATTCTCCATGTCCCACAGGGTATAAAATGTAAGGGGCCACAAGTAATAAATTCAAGCTGCCTATCTATTTATTCATTCTACTTTTGCAAAAGGTAAGAATGTTGAACAGAAAACCTCACCTCCAGCTCTTTTTCATCAAAGTAGTGTAGCCACTGTAGTGGAACAACTTCATTAAAACCATCAAGAAAAGCTTTGGTTTGTTCTCTAACTCCCCGAGAAAATCGCCACTCAGCCATGAGCCTGGGATGGGAAAAAAGAAAAAAAAATAAACATCAATTAGCACTCAATATAAAGAAGTTGAAACGTACATAATTATGTATGTGGCCCAGTGAGGCAACATTCCCTCCTATTTTACTTTCTCACACTGTACGAATCTGCAGCCTACAAAGAAGTTAGCATAGTGATACTATTACAAATCTCCAAGTTCAAACGGCAGTAACAACAGCAGGATGTTATTTACGTTCCCATTCAACAAAAAAGATTTGTTACTATAAATCTTTCATTCAATCTAAATTCAGTAATTATTTCATGATAATGATGGTACTTTAGCACTGTGATTTTATTATGGCAAAATTTGCTTTTGCTTTGAAGTGTATAATTCTAGCATTTCAGTGGACAAAAAGAACGATTTCCACTAATTTTAAAATATAAGCAGCAGTGTTACTGCAGTTTAATAGCTATAACTATGGTTCCCAACAGCTTGCTTCAGCAAGGAGTTGTCATTTTCTGTTCTGAACATCTGACTTATGCTAAGATTCAGAAGGAAGAGGTAACATGTTTTTTTCAAGTTTCAACTAAAATAGTCAAGCCATTTCTGAGTATAAGAAAGTAACAGTAAATATAGGTAGATACTATAGAAACTATTTCACTGCAAAACTAAAGACTACTAATTTAAGGTGTGAACTTTATGTACAGCATGGAACACATGCTTTATCACAGAAAAAGATCTCTGTACATGCTCTTCAGAGATCACTCAAGTTGATCAGAAAGAGGATCAAAACAAAAAACAGTCATAGAGAAGAAGCAGGAAAGAGCAGTACAACAAAACAAAGACAAAAAACAGTTTAAGTCACACCACATTGTGCCACGCTATACACCATCCTCAATTTGAAGTTACCACAGTGACAATTTTGAAATCTTCTGTCAAATACACTTCTTTCCATTATGAGAAATTAATTAAAATAGGTTTGCTCATTTTCAATTTCAGCTGTTCACTCATTACATGTATAATAACAGTAGTAATGATATAAGTCCTCATCGTCTTGGTTTTTTGGGTCTTTTTTTGGGGGGAGGGGGTTGGAAGGGAAGGCAGGAGGTTTTGTGGCATGGGAGAAATGGGAGGAAAGGGAAAATGAGCAAAGAGGAAAAACCACCAAGATGCCACAAGTAATAAATTCAAGCTGCCTATCCATTTATTCATTCTACTTTTGCAAAAGGTAAAAATGCTGAACAGAAAATCTCATCTCCAGCTCTTTTTCATCAGTGTAGCCACTGTAGTGGAACAACTTAGACAGCATTTCAATAACAACAATGCTGAGCCCAAAAATACTAAAGCAACAGTTAAAACATGAAACACTTTCTTTGAAATCTAAGCCTTCCTACCCGATATACTCTTCTTTGTTCTCCTCAGTTACCAAGATATTGGAACCTCCTGATTTCAGCTCATGTGAGGTTACTTTTCCTAAAAGCTCCATATCCACACAGAAGTACATTTCCAAGTTACACTCTTCAATGTTATTATCCCTGAAGGAATGAAAAGAAAGAAAAACACAACAGGTTACAATAAATACTAAAACAGAGAAATTCATAAAAATTCCAAAAGAAAGAAATCTACAAACCTTATCCAAATTAGTGAGTTGTAAAATTCAGTATCGATAGATTCTAGATCCTTAATAGTAAGTTTCTTGCTCAGCATTCGTTTGTAGAAAGGCAAAGAAAAACCGGTGTCAATAAATTTCCCATGAAACAATGCCTGTTGAAACAGAAAAAGAAAGTCTGTTCAGCTTTTACTGAATTACTGCATTGCTGGACTTGTATTCTTTTCTTTTCTCCTTCAAGTGATAAAAAGCAGAAGTAGCAGCTTTGTACTTCAACAAACAAACAAAAACGATGTTACATTAAGTGAGTACTAAGTTTAATTGACAAAATTTATTCAAGTGTACAATAAAAAAAGCATTTCACAAAAGGATATAGCCATTTTATGAGGAAATTGCTATGTTTCCTTCTTATTATGTGGATAGGTATGTATGCCAAGTGTTACTTAATCCTACTTGAGTATGTTTTTTGATCCTACCTGAATACTACTGACCATCTTCACTACGTGCATACATCCTGCAAAATCATCCTTTACACAATGCTACTGCAGCTTGTAAAAACAATTAAAAATGCAATTGATGTTTCTGAAAGAGCTTTCAGAATCACCTTCTTTATGGGAAAAAAAAAAAAAAAGAGAAATTAGACTCTTCCTATCAAAAATCACACTACAAAAATGCCTCACTACATACACACACACGATGTGACCCAGTTAGCAGCACTGAATCACAATATTATGCAAACATCACTGCATGCACATAGTATTAACCTCTATACAGACTCAGTTCTTCTGAAAGCTGATATTTTCACAGTAGTACCTGTATTCTATTAATTTTTCTCACTCTAATCCACTATACATTCTTTACTGAAATACCTCTTAAAAATCAGAATCAGAGAATCACAGAATGGCTTGGGTTGGAAGGGACTCCAAGAATCATGTAGTTCCAACTCTCCTGTAACAGGCATGGTTACCAGCCACCAGCCACTAGATCAAGTACTAGATCAGACTGCCCAGGGCCCCACGTAACCTGGCCTGTTTAAAACCTCCAGGGACGAGGCTTCCACAACCTCTCTGGGCAATCTGTTCTAGCACCTCACCATTATCTCAGTAGAAAACTTCCCCTGACATCTCTCTTCCTTCAGTTTAAAACCATTTCTCCTTGTTCTATCACTGTCCAGAGGTCTCTGTAAAAAGTTGATTTCCCTCATCTTTATAAACTCCCTTTAAATATTAGAAGGCTGCAATGAGGTCTCCTCACAGCCTTCTCTTTTCCAGGCTGAACAAGCCCAGTTCCTTCAGCCTGTCTCCACAGGAGAGGTTCTCCAGCCTCTGGATCACCTCTGTGGCCCTCCTCTGGACCCTCTGCAAAAGCTCCATAACTTTCCTGTGTTGGGGGCTTGGACGCAGTACTCCAGAGGGGTACTATTCTACTCATGAGAGTAGAATAGAGGGGGACAATCACCCCCCTTACCCTGCTGGCTACTTCTCTTTTGATGGAACTCAGCCTTCTGGGTTGCAAATACATTCTAAATCATTCTAAAAATAGGCTGCAGTAAGGCATTTATTGCTTGACTCTCCTTAAAGCTGAAATATTAAGAAAAAGAACCAGCGTAACAGCCCATTTTCTCCAGAAAAAGACAACATTCCATTTGATTGCGCTACATTCTCATTTCTCCTCTCAGGATTACCCTAGCATGCATAAAGACATGAGGCCTTTTTTTGTTTGTTTGCTTTTAAACTAGTCTAGAATTCTCATGGAAGAGTGAACTGGTAGAACTGGACAAAATAAACACTGAGTGCATTATCCAGCCATATGATTTCCTGTTGTTTGTTTTGTATTGTTTTTGTGAAAGTACAGTCTTAAATCATCTCGTTTAATAGCTACGGTAATCTTACAGCAAACATAACAATTGTAGCACGCAGATATCAACTGCCATTTAACAATTTTGGTTTGTTAAGAGTAATGCAAGTAAGAGAGTAACACGGAGTAATACAAGACATATATTTACATTTAACTCCACTGCAGTCAAAAAGGTCAGTGGCTATTTCAATACTTAAAGTCAAGTGAAGTTTTTATGGTCTGAAAGCAGCAAGTCTTCTAGAATTCCGAGACAAGCAGAAGCTGTAACTGCACTTATTACAACCATCTAGAATCCTTAAAATGATTCACATTTAGGTTATTGCTTGAGCTATTTTAAGCCATTAGAAGGTATTCCAGGAAGTAGAGCAGTTAGTGCCATTCAAACCTTGAAATGTACATTAGGCACTATTATACTAGTCTCTCTTTTTCTTAGAGAATTTAAAATGAAAATACCAAACTGTTTCAAGAAAGAATAGTTTGACTTTTAATGACTTTAAATACTTGAATTAAATTCTCATTATAGAAGAGGTAGATTTCTCAATTAAAAAGCATTTATATGATGCCTATGAATAAAAATCACTACAAAAATAAACAGAATTTGACTCTAGCACATAATTTGCTTTACCACATCTTCCTGCTAAATGGCACTGCCGTTTCCTCTATCTCTAGATGAAAGGATATGTTATAGCAAAACTCCACTAGAGATACTAGGTTCAGTGATACGAGGAGAAATGATGTAACATCTCTGTTTAGCTTATAGCTTTAAGAGAAACATAATGGCAGTGATTCAGGATGCTATAAACTCCCCAGCAAGCTTCTGCTTTTCCATGTATGTGACCTCTGAACCTTAATTTAAACACATATTTGGATACAATGTACTTGCAAAACATTTTTAACACATTTTTAACACATTAACATACTGACATGTACCAAGTCTAACTGAGGAACCTTTTTACAAAAATATTAGTCACATTTGTCAGAGCATCAGTATTCAGGCAATAAGACAATTGTTTACATGAAGAACACACACCTAATTGACAAGATTAAAATGTTATTTTGAATTTCATATTCATTTCCATCACCATCCCAAGAAAATGCAGCATTTAAGAAACATAACACTCAGGAAATGTTTCAGGTGGACTTGCTTAAATTAAAACTGTAAAAATAATACCATTCAGAAATAATTGTATAAATACAAGAAACAATAAAACTTTAAAACTCTAACCTACCATGGCAATAAAACGCCCAATGAAACAGAAATATGAAAGATGGTCAGGATTGATTGTTGACGCTGGATTTATCTGTAGGCAATAGTTGCTCTTGCCAGCATATTCAAATAGGCAGTACATAGGGTTCAGTACTTCATGGGAGAGCAAGAAAAACCATTCTCTATGGGAAAAAAAACAACAGGTATACATATAAAAACCATCAAATACACACACACACATCTTTATCACCATTCCCTTTAAGCATCTAATGAAATGGTCAAAATAAATGCAAATTTGGAAAAATAATGTTAACAGTGTTGTATTACAGCCATAGAAAAATATAAAGCTTTATGCACTTTTAAAATATAAAAACTATCAATCCATAAAAACTATAATGCTACAGAGTCACCATTTTCAGCTCTTAGAAATGATTGTTCTCTCCCTGAACACATTCTCATAGCATAGGTTTTAGCTGCCCAGGAGTTACACAGAATCCACCCTCACCATGCCTGCTTTACTGCATATGATTCAAATCTCTATTTAAAAAGTTCTGAACAATCCAAGTAAAATCAAACATCATCTTATTTCCGTTCCCAGTCTGTCAGCAAAACAGACACTGCGTTATAGCAATTTAACAAATTTAACACTGAGTTATAGCATCAGTTAAGCCAACAGGACACAAAGATATGAAATACTTTTTTGTTGAGGCTTAATACATTTCATTCCCTGGTTTCATAGATTCCAACTCAGCTGACCTGAAATTATAATAAGCTGCAGGCTTGGGGTGGAGTGGCTGGAAGGCAGCTTAGAGGAAATGGACCTGGGGGGAATAATTGATGCTTGGCTGAACATGAGCCAGCAGTGTGCCCGGGTGGCCCAAGAAGGCCAATGGCATCCTGGTTTGTATCAGAAACAGTGGTGCCAGTAGGAACAGGGAAGCGATTGTCCCCAAGTACTCGGCTCTGGTGAGGCCGCACCTTGAGTACTGTGTCCAGTTTTGGGCCCCTCACTGACAGAAAGACATTGAGGCCCTGGAGCGGGTTCAAAGAAAGGCAACAAAGCTGGTGAGGGGTCTGGAACACAGGCCATATGAGGAGAGGCTGAAGGAGCTGGGAATGTTCAGCCTGGAGAAGAGGAGGCTCAGGGGAGACCTCATTGCTCTCTGTAACTACCTGAAGGGAGGTTGGAGTGAGCTGGGGGTCGGCCTCTTCTCTCTTGCAACTAGTGATAGAACCAGAGGGAATAGCTTCAAACTGGGTCAGGGGAGATTTAGAGAATGAGAGGTTTGCAGGTGTGTTTCTCCTAACAGTTCAGTGAAATTTAAGTAATGGATCACAACTTGATAAAATATGCTTCTAACTCAAAAGCTATTTAGAAAGAATAACAGAGAAAGGCAGCTAGGATAAAACAGCACTAATTGGGTTCTGTGCATCTTCTAATAAGCACAAGAATGTTGTACACTATTTTATGCAAGTTTTTTACTGAGACAATTATATTAACTCTGTACAGCAGTATCAAATTTAATAAGCTTTTAAATTATATCACAGCCAGACAACAAGAAAAGAAACAAATCAGTCATCAGCAAGAAATTTGTAGAAGCAACATCTTTTTCATGTTAACAGCTAGAACTAGCCACAGGATAAAGAATTCAGATTGGTCCTGCCAAACAAGGTAAAAATCTGGAGGGAACACACACAGAGTTTAGCCAGCTAAAAGACAGGATGATTAATCAGGTGCATTGGCTTTCAATACTTGCGTTAACACAGCACTGCATTAGCAAGTCAGTACGTGAGCACTTATTTAAGAACTCTCAGCTGAATTACAAGGAGATCCTTGCTGTTTCTTACTTCACATCCCATGTCTTGGGCAAGATTTATTACAAAATCTATGGAATTTTACTACTTGCATATTTCTTTTCTTAATTTATTCTGCCATACTTTGTGACTGATATCTTCAAGTTCAATTATTTTTCTTTGGAGTATTTCTGTTTCTCTGGAACAGGTTACTTGAACTCTCCTGGTTCCCAGCTTAAGCCCAGGGTCAACATCATAGGAACACCAAACAAAACAAAACTCATGGAAAATAATAATAATAATAATAACTTCTTCCTGCAGTACTCAAAAAATTTTTTATAATATTGTAATTCAGAAACATAAGCACACACATATCCAAAAAAAGCTCAATGTTCAAAAAAAAGGTTTCCTTACTTACTTACAAATACTGCACATTTTAACAGAGTAAGTTAGCTGGAAACAGAACAAAACCAAAACATAACTCATTTTAAAAGAGAAAAGAAAAAAAAAAACAACAACAACACAAACAAACAAACAAACAAACAAAAAAAACACAGCAAAGAAAATCTCTATCACCTACGACTAGATCTAGTTCTGTGGACCCGCAGTGGTAACTGACATTTTCATCCTACTAGCAGCACCTCAGTCAAGTAACTGGCTGCAGCAGTCAGTGGTTATCCACTATATGGACAATAAAGGAAATGCACTTTACCTGATCTTCTTGTTAAAATTCTTTTGAATCCACTTCATATTCTAGAAAAACTTGTGCTCTAGCTTTTAGGTATTCCTACACAGCCTGCAAAGTCCTCCACCATTACTGCACGCCTGCACTGCTCTCTCCTAGCTCACTGCCATCCTGCTCATATCATCCCCTAACCTGTTATTTGTCTGTTTGATTTTTTCCTTAAAATAGCAAAAATTATGTACTCCACAATCCCTATTTTCAACAAAGCTGAACTTTTTGGGAGAAACTTTCTGAAATAACTCTGTCTAGAGAAATGTATTGGCTCCAAAAAACTAAAATCCAATGTAAGCATCAGTCTTTGTCAATGAACAGAAGTGAGATCATAGTTTTACTAATATAATTTGTACTCATAACAATTGCCAGAGCTGCTAGTTCTACCTCCTTAATACATTAAGGGGAGCTAGAGAACTAACCAAGACAAGACTGTAAAAGCAAGCAGTTACTTTCTGAATAGAATGACATTAGAAATCAAGATTAGAATGCCATAAAAAAAAAGGGGGGGGGGGAAATAACACTTCCAAATAAATTTTATTTTACCTTGCCAATCCACCATAATCCAATCCTTCTTCTCCTCTGAATATAACATATAATCTTCTCCTCAAATCATAGGGTTTTAATGCCATAATCTATGAAACACACAAAATTCAATCTAAATTATAAACAATGTATTTTCAGTGCAATTGCTCCTCCAAATTTAGACTTAATTGTTACAGATATACCATATAGGACAAATGTTTACAAAGATTTGAAAAGCAATTACATCAACTCATAGAACATGCATTCAAGGAACTGAACACAAAAATGCCAACTCAGATTCAAAATCCTTGAGCAACAGATAAGCAAGAGCTTATCTGGAAATTATCACTATACGGTTGCCCTGTTCTTATACTCTTCCAAAGCTATACAATATTTGCCAATCTTAAAGAAAAATTGGCTAAAAAGCTTTTCATCTCACATATTGTAGATTTGGGAGTTTAGACAACTAACTTAAAAACATGATTTCCTCTAATCTAAAGTGAAATATACTTTCACTGATAATATACTTTTAGTTTATAGAGGACCCTACTAAAAGAGGCTTTGATGGAACAAGGGCAGCAAGCATTTTGATAATCACAGAGAAGAAGGAATATACATTGGCTGCAGCCTGAAGCTGAAAAACTTCAGCTTATAAATATAACAAATTTTGCGGTCTTACTTGCTGGAAGGAATCCTCAAACAAAGTCTGTCTGGATACATTGATTTTCACATGGCTTGGCAGTGCATTGGACTGTAATCATAAAGTAATAATGTTACAAGGCATAAAATACATTTATGAAAATTCAAAAAGACTCAAAAACTGAGTAATTACTTAATCAGTACCTGACACAAGTAACGGAAATGAGCAAGTTTCCACCTAAAGCTACGCTCATAGGCAATCTGTGGCCCTTTATTTCTGTAAGGGAATATATTTGAGATACATTAACCACACAGATATCAAACAGAACTTTCAACACCAAACAAAAGCTTGCAGATTTCAAAAATGCACAAAAGATTGCAATCATAAGATACGATCACAAATGGAAATTCTTAATACGTGTCCCAACTTGTTTTTGTATTATTTCCCAAATAAACAAAACGGTTGGTTGGCCAGTCTTCCTTTCCTCACCATTGCTACACCTTTTTGCTGTTGTTGTTAAAGATATTACTCAATTTAGGAGGGTACAGATTCTGAGGATTTCAAACATCTATCAATTTTGTAAAAATTAAAACCCAGATAAAGGAAAGACATCTATTATGTTGTATTCACCGAGAGAAAGATTGCAGTATGATCTTAATCACATCATAATCACCAGGGGTTAACATAGGTAATAAAGGCTTCAACTGTTTGTGGAACCAAGAAGAAATTTATAGTACACCAATCTACAGGTTCTTTGGAGGAAATGGCATTGACACATCAAAGGTAAGCTCCGTAAATGCTACTGTACACAAAAGGCATTAAGACAGACACCATCAGCTGGGTCAACACTTCTGATTAACCTATTTAGAAACAGAAGATCTGCAAGTAAAATTTTGACAAGTATTCAGAACTTGTTTGCTTAGCCATTAATATTATTAGAGCGTGTCTAACTACAAGCAACACATCTTACAATCATTTATCGTTTCCATTAAAACTGTTGATTAGTTATATTGAATTTATGACGTACTAGCTTACCTCACTTCCTTTCTCAATTTACAGTGCAATTACATCTTCGTATTTGAACGGTGCATAGAAACTACTGAACCTTACAGTAGTACGGTGAAGCGTGGCACAGAGAAATTGACAATTAAAGGTTTACAAGAAAACAACATGTTTATAATTTATTGCTCAATTCTAGCTAGAAGCATAGATTGTTTTCTGGTATGCGAAGAACTGCATCACTGAAATGTAACAAATGAAAATGTTAGAAAATACTTTTACACTTCCTCACTTACACAGAAGACTTCCCGGTACGAGGATCATTGAAGGTGGTAGTTCTTGTATTATGATCAACAAAATATCGTACACCTTCTCTAGTGTATCTGATTTCCCAGCCCTCCGGAAGAGGGTCCTCGTTTTGTAAACTGTAGGAAAAAAACAAAGACAGTAATTTTTGCCTCCTGCCCATATCATGACTTTTAAAGTGATAATTAAGCAAGATCTTTTCATTTATACAGTCAATATACACACCTACCCCTGAGTTCGAGGGTCTTCCCATTGCGTTGTCTTTGTGTTATGATTTACAAAATACACCCTATCATTTGAATCCACTCTCCTTTCTAGGGAAAAAGAGAAAACAAACAAACAAACAAACAAACACACACAAACTATACAATAATTGCATTCCAAATTTCTCTAACTGTCATCTCTTGAAGTCAACAGCTAATTAACTTACCCCACCCCGGTGGCAAAGGCCCAAGTGGATCATTCTCTGCTGACAACATCGAAGCCTATTTATAAACAAGAGTACATTCAGTTAGGCCAAATACTAGTCATTATTTTTTCCCATAATATGTTTGAAGTTTACCACTAGCTGTGTAGACTACACCTCTTGGATAGCATGCCATTTTCAGTCTGTTTTGGTGGAAAAACATAATTGTGTGACAATTTATGACTTGTTCTTTTGCCTCCACTGTTTCCAACCCTACATACCATACTTTCCCTTCTTATTGTAAACTTGAGAGAGCCAGTGATTTTAAAAATTGTGCGGTTCACAAAAGTTATATGAAAAGATGTGCACTTCCTGCTTAAGAAAACACTTTGTTATTAATTAAAAATTCAAAGTATGTGTTAAAACACAAAGTCTAATGCCAATTAAAGTATTTTTTCATATCCTCACTAGATGATGTCTTCTCTGCTATTTCAATAGCTATTTTATAGCTATTTCAAATATTTGTCTTTCTTTGTCAGAACACTTGCATTCCATTAAAACATTCAGATGTTTTTCATATAATACAGCAAGGTTAAAGGGGAAAATAATTTTAGAAAAGATTAAAATACTATGAAGAACCACACTAAACTTCTAAAGTAAACTGTAAACTTGCAGAAGTCCTCCAGTAGCTCCCAAGGATACAAAATATGGTATGATTAGAGTTTGAAATATTTTATGAATAGAATACATAAGGCAGAAATGACCCCAGACCACAGGATCTGTGCTCTAATTTATAACTAAAAGCACCCTCTTTAAAACCTTTACAATGGTGAAGTTTGCTTGCCTGGTTATGTTGTTCTTTTCCACAGAATTAAATTTTGATAAGTGGAAACCAATCTACATTTTCCAGAGTATCTTAAGGATCAGCTTACTGCCAGTACTGCTTTAGTTTTAAATAACATTTGCAATACAAAAATTCTCAAGCCCACTAAGAGCTTCCAAACAGCAAATTCACATAAGAAAGGCTACAGTATTTTTTGGTGTTCCCCTGTGATACAGAAGCAGAGCAAGGATCGTAAGAAAATGCAATGCATATACTCAAAATCAAGCTATTAAATACAAAAAGAGAATTACTATCATCTCAGAAGTAAATGAAGTTATTATTTTCTGCTTTTGGAATGTATATAGTCACTATGACCTTGTAACCAGAGATTTCTCTGTAGTATGTGTAAGAACAATAGCACACAGTGGAAAATGCTAACTGCAAAGGAAGTGAATGGTGGAATAATTCAGAGTTCTCTCATCTTTTTAATGTGCCCAATTATTTATACGTGACCAACAAATACTATATTCTTAATTAAACAGTATATTTAAGAAAACAAACCACAATATTTGACCATTTCTAACATATTTATCATTTACTACCTTTATATTATACACAAGACGCAGTTTTTAAATAATGTTAATCTTCCAAAACCCTTTTTTTAAGGCTTCTACCTTGAATGAATATTGAAATTTTTTTTCCCACAAATAATTATTTATTCTGTTTTTTTCCTAATTCATTTGAATATAAATAGTTGACATACGTGATATTTACTAAAAAACAGCAATTTCAGAAATGTATACTGCAACTATGTGCAAGTTACAAGATAAGAAAACAAAGTCTGAAGCAACACTAATCACATTAAATATTTTGAAATACCTAAGTAGCCTTCCTAGACAGAATTAGTCTACACCTGGGTCCAAGTAACAATGGATTTGGCTCAAGTATAAATTATTTTACGCTTACTTCCTTACATGAAGTGTCTAAGTAGCAATATGGTGCTGCTATGTTCCATGAAAAATGGTAACAAAGGAAAAGGACTAGCTACTCTTATGACAACACAACGAAAGAGAATGAAGCTAGAAAGCGATGCATAAAACAACAGCAAGATAATGAAAAACATCAATTCCAGGAGAGTACCACTAGTACTTTCAACAGAAAGAAAAAAAAAAGAAAGAACAAAAACGAGAATAACTGTAAGAATGGTAAGGCTGTGATTATTATTTCCTTCACATAACTTATCTTTGACCACTCAAGACAGCCGAAATTTCAACCTGTTTATTAAAAGGATTAAATTACGGTTTCCCAGAAAATAAACTATGTTACTCAGAAGCTGCTATATAAGCAGAGTTCTGGTGTGTCAGAGGAAGACAAGTCACCTCATTTGACTATAACAGTTTGAGAAGTGTATAGAAGCACCTACCTAAAAGATAAAAATGGAAAGAAAAAAAAACCAACCACTCATACTTTCTAGCATGCATTTCATAGCATTTCAATTTTTCTTCTCAAAAATGTGAGTTCTAAGGATGCAACAGATATGCTACCTAAAAAATAGAGCCATAAAGAGATGTAAAAGGGATGCAAACAGTCCAATTATCTCTTCTCCTCCTTCAAGTATATTCTGTCTGACAAATTCCAATCAGATGATTCTAAGGTCAGAAAGTGAGAAATAAATCTATGGTGTTTAGCGAGAGTTATCATTAAATCAGTAAAGAAACATGATCTAAATAAAAAATACACTGCTCTCTCAGAGAATAAATCTAACTAAAAACCAAATAAATCTCAGATCAGGAGAAGTTAGTTTCCTGAGATGTTTAAGCAACTGATCAAAGTAGTATAAAAACAGAGAAAGTCACTCAGAGAGACTTCTTGGCTTCAGCTGCAATTACCACATTTGCAGTTAAGTCATCTGTACACCTCCTTTTTTATTTTTCAAGGTTCCTCTAAAGATAGCAATGGAAGATTTGCTTTTTTTTTTTTTTTTTTTTTTAAATCAAGAATCAGCTTCTTTTTATTCTTTCGAATAGATATGCAATTCAATATCAACATTTCTCAAATCACCCCTATTTGAATGGCAATTACCATTTTCTCATTAATCCTGCTCTCTAGCAACTTACCAAAATGAGATGATAAAGTCTGTCCCTATGTTTTAAGCAATGTCTAAGCAGCTAACAGTTCTGACAGTATGAACAGATTGGCACAAAGTAATAATGACAGGGCAGGATCTGAGCAAACAGCACTCCAGCTGAGCTGAGAATTCAGTAAAATTTCAGTACTTATTAGAAACAAGTCAACAAATCTAGGAAAAAAAAACACAAATTTCAAGCAGCAAAAAGCAATAGTTTACAATCCCCATATCTCCCTGGACGAACAATTAGCTTCTCATTAGATTCAA
This sequence comes from Lagopus muta, assembly GCF_023343835.1. Taxonomy (NCBI): domain Eukaryota; kingdom Metazoa; phylum Chordata; class Aves; order Galliformes; family Phasianidae; genus Lagopus; species Lagopus muta. The sequence goes on from NC_064435.1 coordinate 26,374,313, forward strand.
ACTCAGAAAGGGAGCACACAGAAGGCAGAAGCAGGAATAGGTAATCTCCAGGAAATAGAGACATCCTTTGAGCATGCAGGGATGAGGTTACGAAAGCCAAAGCCCTAGCAGAATTGACACTAACTAGGGATGTCAATGGCAACAAGACATATATACTTCTTTAACTACATCAGTGACAAAAGGAAGACTATGGAAAATGTGGGCTCACTGCTGAATGAGACAGGAGATCTGGTTGTACAGAACGCATAAAAGGTTGAAGGCATTCTTTGCCTCAGTCTTTACTAGCAAGACTGGTCTCCAGGAATCCGGGGTCCCAGAGACCAGGTAGAAAGTCTGGTCACAAAATTGTAGAGGTTAGAAGGGACCTCTAGAGATCATCTAATCCAAGCCTTGGTGAAGGCTTGAAGATGTACCCTTGGTGGAGGCAGATCAGGTAAGAGACATTCATAAATCCATGGGCCCTGACAAGAGAGTGCTGAGGGAGCTGGCAAATGTCACTTTGAGGCCACTGTTGATAATCTTCAGTCAGTCATGGCAACTGGGAGACTTGCTTGAAGACTGGAGGAAAGCAAATTACTTTCTTCACAAGAGGCATGAAAAAGAAGCCAGGGATCTACAAGCTGGTCGGCATCACTTCAGTCCCTGGGAAGGCAATGGCACAGCTAATTCTGGAAACCACTTCCAGGCATGTGAAGGACAAGAATATTATCAGAAAGACTCTACGTGGATTTACTAAGCAGAAGTCACATTTGACCTGTCTGCTGTGCTTCTATGATGCAATGACTGGCCTGATAGATGAGGAGAGAACAATGGATATTGCCTTCCTCAACTTCAGTAAGTCCTTCCTTTGAAACTGTTTCCCATATGATCCTCATAGACAAGCCACTGAAGTACATTCTGGATGAGAAGACAGACTGAAAACTGGTTAGTCAGACCCAAAAAGAAGCTGTCAGTGGTGTCAAGCCTAGTTGAATCCAGTAACAGACAGAGCACTCTAGGAGTTAACACTGGGTCCAGTATTGTTTTATATCTTCATTAATGACCCAGACAATGAGGTAGAATGCGCCCCTGGTAAATTCACAGATTACATAAAACCAAGAGTGATGGGACTGATACATCAAAGGGTCATGCTGGGGGGCATAGCAGAATGGAGAAAGGTGATGGCAGGAGCCTCGTAAAGTTAAACAGGAATGAGTGCAAAGTCCTGCACCCAAGAAGGAATAAATCCAGACTGGGAGCAACTCAGCTGGAAAGCAGCTATGCAGAAAAGTAACTCAAGGTCACAGTGGACAAGTCTAACAAGAGCCAGCAAATGTCCTTGCTCTAAGATGGCTAAATTTATTCTGGGTGGCAAAGTAGTGCCAGCTGGTCAACAGAGGTAATCACTCCACTCTACTTAGCACTGGGGAGGCCACATGTTGAGATACGCAGCTATTGGAGAGGGTCCAATGAAGAGCCACAAAGATGGCTCTTCCAACCACAATCATTCTATAATTGTGTGGGTTAAATAGACTATGATGCACAGCACAGGACTGAAGAAAATCAGTGGCAATACATATTTCTGCAATTGCTGGTGATATGTCTAATTAGGTAACAAAAAGCTGAGAAGTATTAAACACAAGAATACTGCAACATACTTTATTTCAGACGGGATACTTGAAAGAAGTTTATTAAATTTAGAGGAAATTTAGCCTTCCTAATGCACACAGTCCTAGACCAGAAGTCAAAATGAAGTTGTTTCTCCTTCAAGCATTCCAGCTGTGTTTCATTTGTGAAGTCTCTAGGACTGGATCTTAACATAAGAGAATGAACCCAAGTCTTACAATGAAGTGTTTAGAAAAGTGATACACAAGTGCCATGAAGGAAGACGAAAACAAAACGAAAACAACATAAAAAACTGTTCTGTTTATCCAGTCAGAAATGAAAAAAAAAAAAAGTCTCAATAACTCAATACTAGATTTACAGAATGACTTGAGTTGGAAGGGACATTAAAGATTATCTAGTTCCAACTCCTCAGCTGTAAGCAGAGTTGCCATCCACAAGATAAGGCTACCTAGGGCCCCATTCAATCTGGCCTTGGCTTTGAACATCACCAGGGATCATCCACAGCTTCCCTGAGAAACCTGTTTCAGCACCTCACCATTCTCCAAGTAAAAAAAATTCCTTCTCACATCTAATCTAAATCTCTCCTCTTTTAGTTTAAAACTGTTCTCCCTTGTCCCGTCACTATCTGCCCAGGTAAAAAGTCACTCCCCATTTTTTTTAAGCCCCGTTTAAGTACTGAAAAGCCACAGTGAGGTCTCCGTGGAGCTTTCTCTCCTCCAGGCTAATGTAGTCATTGAAACTGCTCATGATAGTTTTTACCAGTAGATTTAAGTAACCACATGAGAGAAATGGAAAGCCATGTTTGAAGTTGAACCAATTCCCTAAGCTTCAAAATGAGCTCAAAGAAAAAGAATTACCACCTGTACCGATGAGAGACTCCTAATCACTAAAGAAGTTTTGAATGCCACTTAATATATAAAGTGCTCATAATACAGGTTTTACACTCCTTTTCAGTTAAGGGAGTGCTTTACTTTTACCAGTTACTGCTATCGTTAAAAGTCTTAAGTTTCATGCAGTTCACGTGGCTCAAATTAGGGAACCAATTCAAAGGGAAATATAGCTGTATCTCTCTTCTCGTTTCTAAAGTGTATAGAGAATTTACCGAATAGAGGTATCGTTGGTTAAATTGTTGCATAGCTCCCTGCAGTTGATTACGCTGAGACTGCCACTGCTCAAAGTTCCTGACTGATTCCATCGTTGGCCGCTGCCATGTCGTTGTTCTGGTGTTATGGTCCACATAGTAAACTCTTCCACGATCATCAACTCTTCTTTCCCAGCTATCAAGAAACACAAACATTAACAGCTAAACTTTCCAGTAATATTGCATAGCTCATTTTCTCTTTATGCTAAGTTCCTAGATATTATTTGAATGGAGTACTGGAATGATAGGCATAATTTTAATTTCTAAAGTACACAAAAGCACTCTCCAGCTATACTGGCTGGGGAGCAAAGCACACTGGGCAAACATTACATCCTTGTCTCACACTGTCACCCTCAGTTTTAACTGTGTAATTTCTTGTGACAGTGATCAATATTGGCAGGTTTCACAGAAAATCCAATATCGCCTTGGAATCAGAGGTTGGTAATCACTGCACTACACAAGTGATGCCATCTAAATAAAGATGGTAAAATCTTCATTATTTTAACACTGAAGTTTTAAAGGAAGAACAACATAATTCAGCAGCTGTGTTTGAACAAGTGATCAGAATGAAATACGTATACATACACCAATATTCTTATGGAAATTAACACAGTTCTAAGCTAACTGCATGTTAAGATTTCTTAATTTATAATGTATGATACATTTTCAATGAGCTGCTCATTAAAACCAAGACAGTAGGATTTGTTTGTTTGTTTGTTTGTTGTGCATTAGAAGAAAAAGAACATAGCAGCATTATCAACTTTAAATCAAGAAAAGTCTACAGTACCCAGGAGGCAAGGGCTGTGGTCTTTCCCACGTTGTAGTTCGTGTATTGTGATCAACATAATAGGTTCTCCCATGAGGATCCTTTCTTTGCTCCCACCTTCAGGACGAAAAAGACTTTTATGTAAGTCAAGGTGAAAATATTTCCCTAGGGCTCATTTCCCAGTAAGCCAAAAAAAACCATTTTGCTACTGAATGAACACCCTACAAGTCTAAAACAATTCTAAAACATTCTAAAACACTGAAGGCAATGCACACTAAAATGCATATAAGATACATTTACTTCCTGCTTGAACTGGTACCACCATAAAAGCTTCTTTAAGGGATGTGGAATCTAAAATGAACACACACTGATATTCAGAAGTACTTCTAAATTCTATTTGAGGTATCTGAAAATGAAAGTGATTATCTGCCTCAGGTTTGGATGCCTCATTTTAAAAGTTTAGAAACAAATTATTTGCATTTCCAAGCATGTCTCATCCAATAAACAACAGGATCTTTCAGAGTGAATCTCAAATGTGTGCTAGCAGATAACTCTCCCATGTTTCTACTTTCTGTCCTGTGTCTCTACCTGATTTTCCTGGGGATTATTTCTTCAGTTTTGGTTGCAAAGCTCTTACAATGAAGATGGATAAAACATGAGCAATTCAAGATTTGTGCTGCTGAGGACTGTCATGATGCAATATTTATCCTCATTTCCCTTCCCATTATTACATGTTAGACAATGAACTGAAGACCTTACTTGTATTAGATTTATGTTTTTCATATAAACATAATTACTTATCTCCTAAAAATGCAGGCAGAACATCTTACTTGCTATTCATAAAATTTCTACAAATTCTTTTGTAGTTCAAGAGCTTAAATACCACGATTATAAGGTCATAAAAGAGGAGTAGAAGCATGTTAGAGAGTTAATAAGGCTAAATGTAATGGAGATTCAACTAAATTTGTGAGGAAGGAAACACAATCAGGGAACAATGGCAAAGTAATGAATTCAGACGTAGTGTCCAATAGGCCTGAATTCAAGACCCTGCCAATGGGAAAGCATATAACTAAAGAAGAAAAGTGGGGAGGGGAAATAAGAGAAATTCCCTCCTATAAAGGATTTCCTTTGTCAAAATAATTGAAAATTAAGAACCTTGTGACATCTGCTCAACAAAGTATCTGCAGTACTTCTGACTTTCGAGATTCCCATTCTCATGTTTATCTACAGGAATTCAAGTGAAAAGTCACTAATTACTTACTGAACCTGTTTCAGAGAGAGCAGATACAGGAAGATCTGAGACAGATCTCAGAAAGATCAGCCACAATGGCACAATGTATATATTCTTCCAGCAAGTAACTACTTTGGTGTTAAAAAAAGATGCTAAAATAATATTTAGAATACCACAAAAACTTCCACATCTTCAACTAGTTACTGAGGACATCTTTGCACCCAAACAAGAAGTAGATCTCAATATAAATAAATAAATAAATAAAAATTCAGATATCTATTTGATTACATAATATGTTTTGATTTGATGTTTAAGCTCATCTTTGACTTTGCATTTAAGGTTTAAGACTACAGCAGTAGTTTCTGTTTGGGATAACTAAAAGTTTCTAGCTATTCTGAGCACATACACACACTGTATTTTTAATATAATTGGTTACACACCTACACTGCAAGAATCTACTTTCTAGACTATTTTATTCATTTTTGTTTCTTCATATTTTAGTCCCTACTACATACCCACAGTGTAAGAACCAAAGCAGCAATGAATTATGACCCAAGTAAGCTTGAATATATCAAATGAAAATTCTTCATATCCATAATGCCCAAGAATTTCTCTATTATATTACTGTCACAGAAAATAAATGATCAGCTGCTAGTTTCTGGGACATAAGCTACCAGCCAGTTACAGAATAGTACAAACCTCATTTTAGATCATATAACCCCATCTCTGGCAGCCCTTGTAGGGAATTAAACTGTGATTTCTCTGTACACACATTAAGACAAAACACAATAACAGTGTTAAAATCAAGCCCACATACCCTGCTGGTAAAGGTTCTGAGCCAGCACTAACAGTCTGCTGTCTTACAGGCTCTCCTGATGCACTTGAGGCTGAGGAGGATTCCCTTGGTTTTGCTGCATCTGCTGCTGTACTGTTTATGGTATTAGGCTGAGCACAGTCTGTAGTAGTTGAAGCTTCTAGTCCAGCAGACACAACGGATAGCGTAGAAGTGTGGCTTTCAGAACAGCTAGCTGCTTCTTCTGTTGATTGAGGTTCTGCTGTAGTGTTAGTGCAATCTGTAGACATGGGAGCTTCTGAACCTACCATAGCTTCAGAGACAGAAGAATTACCAGTTTCTGGTACAGAGGAAGATGTCTCACCATTAACTGAGAAATGGGAAATTAGAAAATTTGCATATCAGTCTCCAAAGAGTTGAACTTTTTGGTCAGATTTTGGAGTAAACTACATTAAACATATTCCTTTTTTTTGATTCAAAAAAAATTTGCCATAAGTAACACTTTTGCCTAAGATGACAAAAAGTCACAGCGCAACAGCTTCAGTTAAAGCTGTAATTAAAACTTACAGTCTGCAAGCCATTCTCTATACTTCCATGTGAAGGTTATTTCTTAGTTTCTGCATACCTTGCTCAATACAACATTTACCTTATTCCTTAGATTAGCAAAAAGTAAACACTTCCCAAGAAACAGTACTGCCTTACTTGAGAACTTGCACCAACTTCAAAAAAATATCTTGATTAGCATGGCAGGAAAGAAAAGTATTGTGAGCCAATTAACTACACAAAATGCAGAAATAAAGAGGCAGCTCTTACAGATTTTTTTTTTTTTTTTTTTTTTACCCTTTTAGGAGTTGAGATACAAAATTCTACAATAAAGCAAATATCATCTTGTGTATCACATTAAAAAGTCACCCCAGCATTCCTAACAAGATCAATATGTGCTAAAAAATTGCATTTTGCTAACTGTTGTGAGCTAACTCTGATAGACAGCTAAGCACCACACAGCCACTCACTCACTTCCACCCACAGCGTGACTAGGGAAGAGAAAACAAAAAGTAAAAGCAAGAAAACTTGTGTGCCAAGATAAAAAAAAAACATTTAGTACAAAAAGAATTAGAAGATGACAAAAACAGTGAAATAAAATAAGTGGATGTGAAGGCAATCATTCACCACCTCCCATGGATAGAATGACAGCAATCCAGTTCCCATGCAGAAAGATGACTAACCACCCCAAACTTTCTCCTCTCCCTTTTTATTGCTGAGCAAGACATTGTATGACAAAGAACATCTCTTTGGTTGGTTCAGGTTATCTGCCTGGATGCTTCCACTCCCAACCTCTCCAGCACTCCCAATCTGTTCATCAGCTAAGAAGAGGCTGAATGAGAAACACATAAGGACTTCATGTTGTGAAGAAACACTTCAGCAGCATTTAAAGCACAACTGTGATATCAGCATGATTTTGCTCATAAATCTGAAATACAGCATCATACAAACTACTATGAAGAAAATTAACTCCATCCCAGCAGATCCAGTCTACTAATGCAACTGATACAGACTAAAAATTTAAGAAAATTATAGTAGAATCAAAGTAAATTTTTTAATTCATGCAAGCATAATCTCACAGAAGGTTTAAAGCAGACAGATTTGGGAGGAAAAACGGGCTAAGGCGGCTTTAGTATTCTCAAGACCATTTGGCTGGCAATTCATCAATACCAGTCATAGCCATGGAATTGCTTGAGTTGGAAAGCACCCTTAAAGGACACCCAGTCCAACTCCCCTGCAATAAACAGGGACACCTACAGCTAGGTTGCTCAGAACCCCATCCAGCCTGACTTTTAGTGTCTCCAGGGATGGGGCACATCTTTAGTGAACTGTTCCTGTGCCTCACCACCCTTACTGCAAAAATCATTTTCCTTATACCCAATCTACATCTCCACTCTTTTAGTTTGAAACCATTCCCCACTGTCCTGTCACAACACACCCTGCTATAGTCTGTCTTCTTCATCTGCAGATCTTAGCAGAATAGTATCTCAGCATAAGATCTTGCCTCAAACCAGTGAAATCAGGTACAGTAGTCAATATGACCCCATTAAAAGTCAAGGACATTGCATGAAGTAGTGAAATATCATTCACAGCTTTCATTTTCTGAATCCCTAGTCAACACCAACCAGTGACAATTATATTTAAGCTTGCCAGTTTATACTTCTTTTAGAGTTCTAAATCTTTTTCTTCAAGATAAAATACCATATGCAACACACACTTCAAGTTGTTTTCTAACTGACAGCACATTATAAGCTTCCAATTCTAAGAACTGAGGCCAAAATACTAAGATTTCTCTACACTCGTAATCTTATTGATAGAAATGTGCAAAATTTAACTCTAGCCTAGTGCCTACAAAATGGTGTTTCATCATTTTAAAGAGTTCATTTCTTTTAATCCTGTACAGTACTCTTACAAATAAAAAAAAAATCAAGACTGCTTACTACTTGCAATAGCTGTAATGTCAACATTTGCCGGCTTTCTCAGAAAGCAAAAACAGACACTGGCAAATTGTAAGTCTCATCTTCCTTTTAAAAACACATGCACAAATTAAAAAAAAAAAAAAAAAAAAAAAAAAACACCACAATTAAGCAGTAATCACTAATATATTCAAAATAGCAAGTCAGTTTCTTTAAGGAATTATCACTAGGCCACATATATTTGCTTACAATGCATACTGACAAGCATGATTGTAGAAGCAGTAGGAGGTGTGTAAGGTCTGTAAAAGGCACTGATTCATGAACACAGCTATTCCAGGCTAATATATCACTACTTCCAGCTCACATAAAACAGATTAACTACAACAAGATATATCAAGAATTCATAATATTTAAACAACATATAAAGCATGAGATTAAAAAAAAATCATTAGTACAGACAATCTGATCAGTTTTCTTTAAATGTCTGCTTTAGCTACAGTAACAACTTTATCAAAATAGAAAAAAGCCAGCTTAACTTTCAACTTTCATTTAAAAAAGTAATTTCAACTCATCCACATAAAACAATCAATGGAATGACAGAATGAAGTTAGGATCAGAATAACTGACAAATCATCAGCTCTTTTAGTAAGCTGATCTCCAAAACAGATACGTAAAACATGTTGCCAAGGGAGGTTGTGGATGCCCCATCCCTGGATGCATTCGAGGCCAGGCTGGATGTGGCTCTGGGCAGCCTGGTCTGGTGGTTGGTGACCCTGCACATAGCAGGGGGGTTGAAACTACATGATCATTGTGGTCCCTTTCAACCCAGGCAATTCTGTGATTCTACGATGATTCTATGATACACTAGCTGATTACCTCACCAATTAGATTTAAAACAGCAGTTCCAGCAACATCATAAAAAATTACAATTCTGCTAAGGAAAGAGGAAAAAAAAAAAGAAACCATATGATCAACAAATGCTGAAGACTCATTTTATGTTTTTCCTAAAAATAAAAATGCCTCCACTAACCAATACAGTAGTTTAAAACTGTCTCAATGCAAGTTCAGTGATGATTTCATCAATATTACTGTTTGAACAAATCAATTACTACTGCAATTACTCTATCCAAATTCCAATTTAAAACAGATCTCTTAGCAATTGAAGAAAAAGAGAACAGTGCTTAAATAATACATATGCCCTTTGGCCTTCAACTGAAAAGAGAGAGGAATCAAATTCAAGTTGTCTAAAAAGAGATACAGTTCACAGAGACCTAATTTAATTACTACCATTTAAAGTTTATCATTGTTTCTGCCATCTTGCCACCATTCTGATATTTTCCACTCTATTAAAGGAAGCTTAACTGTCTCTGTTCTCCTGTTTCTTAACAGCTTGTGTATTTCTATTTAGGAGTATCTTTTTCCTCTGCTGTCACTGCAATCTCACTCAATCAGCTGAGGCAAGTGCTTTAAAAATATAGTCATGATCAGATACAAAGCTTTGCCTGAAGAACAAAAATAAATACCTGCTTTTCAATTCCTTTACTGTACCATATGCTTCCCCTAATTAGGATAAGTACCAAAGTTTTTGTGTTTAAGAGAAGTGTGAAATTTGCTATTTTGCCAATATCTGTTTTAAAACAGCATAGCTTTTCAAAAAACAGAAACCAAAATGTGTCTACATTTTAACTCTAGGCACAGCAGTTCCTAACAGCACTAAGCAGCAGATTTATCCTATAGCAAAAGAAGCCTAACTGGAGTTATTCAAATGAATTATATGAAAGAAATCTCAGTCTTTCCCCCAACAATCAGTTATGTTGTTTGGTAATCTGGGACAGAGAAGGAAGTTCTGGATATTTTACTTCTTACTTCATCCAATATGAGAATTCACAGGCAAGTATGACAGTTAGTACACTTAATAATGGATCTACTACAGAAAAAATAATGGAGTGGAAATACAAGATTATAAATTAAAGCCCAGAGACACTCCTTTCAATATTTCTTGAAATATAATTTTAAAAAGTGCAGAAAAAGTGATTCAGTTTCAGATTAATTTCGATTAGACAAAAAGCTTTAACACAAACGTTCTTATAATTCTCCCATTCCTACCAGTGCTGTTGACAAGCTCAGTTCCGAGTGGTTTTGGTACAGGTGTATTTTTGGGTCTGGCTGCAACATGTATGGGAGATGGTGAGTTGTTTCCATTAACAGCTTCGATACAGAATGCATTCTGTACCACAGAGTCTGAAGGTACTTGATTGTCATTCCCATTAGAAACATCACAAGCAGACCTTGGTAAAAATAAAAATAAAAAACCATCAGCTTATATTAGTACAAACACATTTAATAGTTATGCACAGAACTGAAATCCTACACTATAGCATACAAAAGAAATACACAAAGAACATAAGTAAATTCACAATAGTTTATACATTTGCAGCCTAGATAGCAGTCAAGTGCAAGACAAAAACAATTACAGAACAAGGCATAAATCCTGAAGAACTTCAGAACACTTAGAAAAGATTTCCCATTTCCACTGTGGCTTTACTTTATGAGATATTAGAGAGTTGAGTGGGAGCAACTGATGCATACATCTTCCAAAAATGCCTTAGGGACCATCCCAAAGCACCACCTATGAGTATAACTCTTTCTCTCACTGCATGAGGAACAAAGAAAATAATCACATGCACAAGGATAAATGCAGTCCTGTCACTCAAATGTATAGTGACTGTACACTTATTCACACTAACTTTTAAGTAAAAAACTTAAATTGTTTGCATTGACTGCAAGACAACTGGCAGACCATTGATATGAATACTGGCCTGCTCAACTCACTGGTGGTTGAGAAGTCAAAGAGCCTCCTATCTCCCTATATGCAGTCCATGAGCTGGTAAAAAGATGGTGGCTTCAAAGTCTTTTTCTTACCATGTTAGGTTGAAGCTGGCAAACTCTTTGGCTCAGCATTCTGAATACTACCTCCTAAACAGCACAAGTCTGTTCAACAACTTCCTGATCTCAACCTTATAAAAGGAACTGGGTGAGAAGGAAGTCATTTAGGCTTTTTTCTTTTTCCTTCCGTTCAGATACTACATTGCAAAAAGTTGGTAGACATGAACAGAAACTGCTCGTAAGACACCAGAAAAGAAAACAAATGAACAAAGTATACAAAACCATCCTGTGCCACTCTCATCTGCAGGATTTCATAAAAAATTCAAGCCGTTTGAAATCTATTTTCAGAGGGCTACACATTAAAAAGGTAGTCATGCACTAATGGAAAGCAGGTTTTAACAGGAGAGGAAAACCAGAATTGTAAATTTAATTATTGCCAAGCTGAATTATGTCATTGTTAAACAAACTATATTTCTAAAACCTATGGTAAAATAATTAAGAGTTTGATAGATAAGATTTTTGGGTCTGGCTGCAACATGTGTAGGAGATGGTGAGTTGTTTCCATTAACAGCTTCGATGCAGAATGCATTCTGTACTTTAGAAACAAAAAAAATGTCAACTGATAAAAACTGATATACTTTACATACAGTCTAAAACACAAAAATAAATTCCAACCTTGATGCACTTCTTGCCGAAGCATCTCTGTTTTCATGCACAGCCTCTCCATTTTGCTGAACTTCTACTGAACGGTAAAAACAAACAACAAAAAAGAAATCAATACAAATACTCTACTAAATCTGTGTGAAGTATTCATCAAAATATTGACTGAATTGTTTCAACTTACTGGTTGCTGGTGAACTGAGATTTGTAAGAGATTCTTGTTCAACAACCAAACCATCTAACACGACTGTCAGTTCGCCTGTTTGCACCATGCCACTCTTGTTTTCCAAAGATAATTTCAACTGTTCTTTCACCTTTTCCACTATATATGAAGTTGGGATGGGTAGGGGAAGAGAAGGAGAGAAGGAATAAAGGAAAGATTAAATCCTAAGCAATATTGAAAAAACACTGCCAACAAAAAAAGACACATTTGCACAAAAAATATATCTGTGCAAAATGTCACACCCAATGACTTGAATAACATAGAAATCACTAAGGATCTATGAAACTCAGACCAGCTGTGCATAAATGCATAGTTTAATGTAAAAATAAATAGCTTATTTATACAGTATGCTTCAGGTATACGAAAGGATCCATATAATTTCAGTACTGCATTGTAAATGACTCCCCAGGTTTATTACTTCCACTAAGCCCTTTTGAAATCATGCACTACTTACATAACACAAGAAGGCTTAAAGTTAAACAACTTGTGAATGACACATTCAAATACTATATGTGACAAATCACAGGGAACCTTATTCTACAACCTAAGTTTATGCTTATTTCTCATAGGTGGTGGTAGGTATGCTTATTTCGCATAGGAAGGTGGTAACACCTTCCAAAAGTAATTCTAAGACACAGTAGAGAAGCACATCACTTTGAGGAAAGAATAAATACAAAAACTGCACAGTCTTTCCTTTTTGTTTTTTCTATTTTTTTATTTTTTTAACTTTAGTAAGTGCATTTTCATAGACTACAACTCCCAGGATTAAACAGCAACAGAAAATATCTCAAGTAACCAAAAATTAAATGAGAAAATATTTTCACCAAAAAACCTTGTTTTGAGTTTAAAAAAAAAAAAAAACAAAAACACATTAATGAGGCAGTAGAATAATTCAATATAACTGATAAGAAATGCACAGATGTATAGACAGAGACACATAATCCAGAGTTTAAACATGCTGTGGATGTTGCATAACTCTCTCTAAATGAACCATTACTAGTTCAGCATTTAAAACTACATGTCAGACAACTAAACAAAGTAAGCTCTGAGTTCACATTAATCAGGTTAAAATGGTTAAGGCCTTTTAGTATTTGTGGTCTCAGATTAAAGGATTATTTTTTCAAGATGTAACAGCCTGTATCCCTCAATCTGATAGAATTTCAAGCCAAAGTTAAAGCTCACTGTGTAACTTGTACATCCATGCGCTAAGCCAGCACTTCCATATGTTTTCTGTTCTTAACATCAGAAATGAATAGGAAACATAAGAACAGAGAATGCTAGCATCAGTTATTGCCACAAATGCCCAAGACGTTACTGAGATCCTAAGAGTCATTTTGAAAAGAAGACTGAACTCTATACTGTCAGGCAGCAAATCTTAGTAAACACCCACTGTGACTCTACAGATGGATTTCACAGTACTGTAAACTGCTGGAGTAAGCACAAAGCTGCCAAATCTACTACAGAATTATTGGTCTAGAGAGAAAGGAGGGGGAGGAGAAACTAGCCTACCACAGAGCTGTTAAACTAGCATACTCATAAACTGCAACGGTGATTTGTTCACTCTCTGTTACTTTAAAAGGTCACCTTCCAAAATCAGACCAATGGTTTTACTCCAACTGAGCCTGCAAAAAAGCTGGGAGGGGTGTGGGCAGCAATACAAGGCTAGTGGCATTGAGTAGGAGAAAGTAACAGCACTAATTCTGAAATTTCTGCATTTAGACTTCCCCTTCATATCTTCAGTAAAGAGCCTTTCAACTGCTGCATTTCAATCAATAACTGAGTGACCAGATTAATCTTTCACTGAATTACTCAGTAATTCAGTGTGTGCTGGACTGTTGACACACCAAAATCAGAAGCAGAGCAGGTAAATTAACTTTGGTGCAACGTACAGCTAACACAGCCAACCATATCCTGAAAGAATCTGCCAAGTTGTTGGGTGCACAAATCCTGGATCTCCAGTAATAAAATCTTAACTTTTTTTTTTTTTTTTTTTGCTATTATTATTACAATACAGTTTCTGATATAGGCAAAACATAAAATTTCACACATGAAAAACATACAGGAAAAACATACAGGAAGTTTTACAATTACTTTTCATCCTGACATTTCAGGATTATTTTTATAGCATTAGACTTTGTTATTTATTTATTTTTTTTTAAAAAAGCAGATTTTCTGCTTAACTACAGAATCCCATGCAGAATCTTCATCGTACTGCTGAAGAAATTCCACTGGATTTTGGATTCTGTTTCAATTTTCTCAAAGAATCAGAAAAATGAAGCATTTGTGAAACTATCTTTTCTTCCACCTCTCTAAACTGAGCTTTCAAGTTGGTGTATCAAACTTGTGCAAAATACTGGTTTAGCTGGAATTCTACTGCCACTCTGGAGTGGAATTTAAAGTGTGGATTCACCATCTTCTTGTATTCACAAAAAAAGTTTAAAAAGCAAAATAAAGAAGACCTGTTTTAATTCTATTAAAGACAACAAATGTTAGAAGTAACAGAATGCCACAATCACTCATGTTCTCAAAAGAAGTTCTCAATTGATTCTTGTATCAGTGGTTTCTACTGCTCTCTGGACAGTTAAGTTATGAGAGAAAAATATTTATTCAAAGAAGAAAAACAATGTAAAAAAATGCATTAGATTTTTTCTTGTTTTCTTTTAAAAACAAGATTAAAACAGATCTTCTAGCAAATTACATACTAGTTTGCCACAAAACATTTTATTTAATTACTACTGCTTTTACTTAGTAGTGACTTGGACCGTGGTATTTGCTTCAAAATTATACATCTCATTATTACGTTTCAATTGTTCTCAACAGCACAGTTAGACATGTCCAGGAGAGACAAGTAAAGACATCAACTGAAAATCAGTTGTAATTACACATATAGTTAGTAGTTTGTTTGCCAGTTTTGATATAAAGATTAGTTATAACAATTCTACTTAAAATATCCTTCAGGATAACTTACATTTTCTATTGTGTATTTCCAAAGCTTGTTTCAAGTCTACAGTGGCTCTTCCTAATAAAGCATCTGCTTTTAAAGTGTGATGGCTCCACACTCTAAATTCCAGCGTAGTCTGTGGAGTCACATTCCTGCATATAAAATACATTTTTAAATATATATATATACAGATTTAAACGTATTCATTTTTCTAACTTGGAGTGTTTGACCTTAATTCATTTTCTCATATTTATTGTATTTCTTGATACTAATTACGTGGAAAAAAGTTTTCATAATGTGAAGGGCAATTTTTAATTAATAAAGCACTGTAAACACTGCAATATCTATACTTGAGATCAAGCTTAAAGAACATTACTAGAAGTAGCATAAGGAATTTGGGGAGTATCAGAATAACCTAAACTAAGCTCAACTCTCAGTTATATAACAGCATATCTCATTTCTGAAATATATATTTTCCTTATTCCTCACTATTCTAGAATTCTAAATACATTCTAACACAATTTCAAGTGAATAAAAAGATGGTAAGTAAAAGTAGTTTGTCTGTCACTGGGAAGAAAAACACCATGTATTAGAAAAAGAAACGAAAATACAACCAATCAGCTACTTGCAAACAGGAACCCACACCACAGCTGTCAGCTTGCCATGAAAGTGCTGATAAAACATTACTTATGAATCCACAAATATATATAAAAACCATAATGCACAAAAATCAGAGGGGAAAAAAATCCAATAGTGAAATTATAGTGGAAACAGAAGGGAAGCCCCAATTACAGTAATATTATTACAAACTTTAGCAATGATCTCCCTCCTGCTCAAGAAGGAAAGTTAAGAACCTATGTTAGGTCCTGGAAAGTAAGTCTCATAGAACAGTTTCCATTACAACAAGAGTGCTCCTGGCTGTGAAAAACAGAGCAGAATCCCTGTACTGCAAGAAGTCCAAGGTCACATACCTGCCAGCACTACAAAAGTGAAGGTATATCAGCATTGCTAAAAATAATGCTAAAAACTGTCCCTAAGCCTCATCATTAGAGCTAACTCTATAGGCACTTTAACACATTACACAGCATGGATCATTTTTGCAGAAATTTATAAGGAAGTATATTTTTGTGTTTTGAATAGGCTGGCTTCTAATGGAAATCTTATTACAAGATCAGATTTAAAAATAAAATAAAATACACACAGAATACATTGCTGGTGCTCTTGCAGATCCCCCCCCCCCCCCCCCCCCCCCCTTCAGGTCAGGGGAATTTGGTAAATTGGAGAGTTCACTTATCCCAAGGAAGACTGGTCAACTGAATCAATAACACCATTCCAACAGACTTAGGAAAAGTGGACCAGAATACCTTATCTGTAAGTAACACATCCTAGGTAATATTGATGATGGAACGTCTGTCTGGCTGTACTATGTACAAATTACTTCACTTCTAACAAGCCACCAAATCCTGCAAAATCAAGCCTGTCTCCACAACAGCAGCTCTGTTCTCTGTGGTAGCTCAGTACTTGTGCTAGTTATAACTCCTGGAAATCATTGTTAGGTCCAAGACTATACCATTCAGTTTTGCAATACTGCAGAGGGTTAAATAAGCTCTGCTAAACCTAAAACACCAAGAAGATTGACACAGGAACCACCCTACCTGGTTCGCCACAGATCTGCAGTTACCAAATAATAGTGTTATCAAGTAAACGATTCCCCAAAACTAGGTATGCAGTGCCACTCCCCATTCTCCAGAACCAAACTAGGTTCTTATAACTAACAAAGCTGGCTATCGCACACAGATAGGTCAGATACCATAATGTGTACAGCACTCAGTGCCTTTTGAAAGTAGCTGTGATGTTACCAGACCCAGTGTTGTTCATGCAATAATGCTTTCTAGCCAATTACACTGTGCAAGATTTGCCAGTTCTTCACAGAGTGGTATTCAGGTATTCCTGCACCTATAGTACAGTAAACCAAATTAAGCCATTATCACATTAAGCAACTTGAGTATTAGGAAAAGTTACACAGCCACTTTATAGCAACTTGTTTTGTAATCACATCCCCTCATTAGGAAGTTTAAAGGAAATGTGACCTTCCTCGTAGCCTGCTCAACAAGTTGTGGATTCCTTCCTTTCAAAGTTGAGAATGACATAATTATAACTACTAAGATCTTCTAGAGGAGAATTTTAAACACGAGACGTCCACAGTGCAAATAAGTATTAAGGGCATACTGTGGACAGCAACTGTACACAGAACACTCTCCTCCAAAAAAAAAAAGTATAAATACACACACACACGCATACATACACATATATATTATTCTCATAACATCATAAACACTGAGAAAGAATTTTCATTAAACATCACCTTATGTCTGCACATAGTCAGCAAAAGCCAGAAAAAGTCATGTAGGTAGCCAAGTTCAATAAATATTTGCCTACAATGGCAGGCCAATGAATAGTACCAAATAATCAAAATAAAAGTAAAGAAATAAATCTACTTACACTGTCAGCTGTTCATCCCACTTTGGATTTGAAGAACTACTTGATTTTGCTGTTTTCTTGATTTCTCCATCTGCAGTTAATTCAGTGTAGAAAGTTGTTCCAAACCAATTCTTTTTCCGTTTCAGTTTGGCACTAGAAACTAATAAAATGCATTGCTTTTATCTTCAGCACCACACTTAGTGAAAACGAGAAAAAGTACCGTACTAGAAAAAGCGTACGGAACAGAGCACAGCAATGCTGTTCCTCATCCACTCCTACTTCTGCTGAACAGAAAGAGGTCAATCCCAGAATGGTACCTTTCATTTTCAAGAACTACTTTGTCAGGTAGTTCAAACAAAGCATAGTAAGTTCTCTTCACTGTGTAATGGCAGGATGGGTAAGACAGCACAACAATTATTTTATTAAAAAAAAAAAGAAAATCATACAGTCTATTAGATTTTCTCACAATTCTTTCTCATCCAACTATTCTCTTGAACAGAAGCTTCATTATTTCAAATTATGCATATTTACAAAGGTACATGCAATTTAAGCCTATTTCAAAATTTCACTGCTACAAATGTTTCACTGCTATGTATGTTTCACTGCAAAACCTCAATGCAGAGCTTCATCTCTTCACCTGTACCACCTGTGTGATTAACTTCTGGTTTAACACATCACAGAAAGTAAGAAATCAGCTCTCAAATTTCCCCTATTTAAAGAATTTTGCAGATGAACTTCAGGCTTCAGCTAAATCTTCAACAATTAGAAACTGCAACTGACCAAAAAAGTTCAATTTTTTTTTTTATTCTCCAAATCTCTGGTGAGATCCTCAGTGTTCCTGAATACAAATCTATTCTTTTGTTTCCTCACCCAGCTGACAATGTTACTGTAACAACCAACAGCAGCCTAGCTGCCAACATTTCAAATGGTACTTCAGGCACCTGCTCCAGAAAAGATGGTTGGACTCACAGCAGTATGTACCTGCTGGCTACGCTTTCTTTCTTAAGCCTCCCATATATCTCTGAGATTGCTTTCCGATAGAGAATTAACCCTTCAGAAAACCAAGCCAAAAAATCAGACAGGTTTCTGTCCATTTCAGTCTTTGAACCAGATCTCCTGAAGTCAGAGAAGTTTCAGTGCCAGGAAAACACAAGAGTACTTATAGAGCAAAACAGAACGGGACATCAGAATGATAATTTCTGCATATGTGTCCTGAAGTTACAGGCTGTTTATTTAACTCAGTTTCTTACAGTTGTTCATACACCATTCATATACTACGCTATCAGTTATAGTTGATTCTGACAATCCATCATTCTATCTTTATACACAGTTTATTAGTTTTCCCACAAAGGATTCCTCATTTAATTTAACAAAATATCCACTTTGGGACAGCGCAACAATGCATTTTTTCCTCAGATAACCCAGTCACCTTTCTACAACCCACAATGATGCATCTTTCTTTGGATGTAACTTTTTTAACGACATAGCATCTCACTGACTTTTTTCCCAAGTTTTGCTCATGATAGACTTAAATGCATTCCCGATCATATATTTTTTTCTTACTTCAGGGTTCCCAGATTCTTTCTGGATCCCTGGAAAAGTTCAGATTATGTATTATCAGTGGTAAAATAACATAATATATACATGCATACATATGTATATAAAGGCTTTTTATTGAATGGCCAGCAGATTTTGCAATCCCTTCCAGTTTTCCCACAGATTTTCCACAACACTGCATGCATTTTTACTTGCAGTTCCCCATAATTGCCAATATTTCTTGTATAATTTCAGTAATAGGTGTTTCTCTGTACAGATTATATGGCATTAATTACTTCTTCTCTAGCACAATTCCTGTCACTACTGCTGTATTGCATCTCCATGCTTTTCTCATTTGAAGTGATCATTAAACTGTCATCCACCTCATTTCAACATTTCTACCTAGCTTCAATTCATTTATGTATGTTACAGCTATGCTCTTAACTGTAACCTTCCAGTGAATTAAAATGCCGATTATACTGATCTATTTTTCAGATTTGCTTCAGCTTTCTTTTTTTAGAATATTTCCCCCTAAAAACCAGTGACACAAATTATCACTACTTGCCTGTCACTTGCATCTGTAACCTTCCATTACGGTTGTTACTTGTATCAGTTCTTGGTGAGGCTGTGGCCATGTCAGAAGTTTAGGCTTTAGCCTAAATTAAAAAAAAAAAAAAAAAAAAAAAAAAAAAAAAAAAAGAAAGAAAGAAAGAAAAAAGGAGACAGTTTATTAAAACATGCAATTAATTAGCAAGACACCAAGCATCACTTTGGCATGACAACTCAATTTTTCATAATACTAGTTAACAAAAAAAAAAACAAAAAAGCTGCAAAATTTGTCACGCTTTGCCTTTGATTATGCAGAGGCACTTCAGTAATGTTTACATTTACCAATTTACCAAGCTTAGAACAACTGTTAAAGCAAAGAAAAAACATACAGCAGCAGTATCAATATTCCTGTCTCTGAAAGTATGCTTATAATCCAGATGAGCTAAGCACCAACAAATTTAAGGAAACAACATCTGAAATCTATACATGCTTGAAAAACCAAGCTGTCCTAGCAGCAACATAAGCAATTTAGACAATTTGAAATCTATTCCTAGGCCTGCCATCAGCTTTTTCAACCACTGATGCCCACCTTCCTCACCTATCAAAGCAGCAAGAAGTTAGCAAGGACCACCCTATGCCACCATTCATCAACTAGCACACCGTGGCTCTGATGTGAGTTGGGGCACCCCCAGCACTTGAAGGGCATACCTTCAAGTGCTTGAAAGGCAGCACCAAAACTAGAAATATTATTTAACAGACAATTCTATTTGTGTCATAAAATAGACTGTCTGGATGAATGCCCTGTGTTTGCCTCTGAACATCAACTGCTAACAACAGTAATATGGAACAGTGCCATGCAAACCTATCTGACTGTACATGTGTCAGTGAAAAAAGTGTTGAACACGCACCCCTGGTATGCACACTTCTATAAAATTATATGAATGCACTAATAAAATATTTTGTATATAATAAAACACACAAAAACATAAATTGAAAAGGACAAAAGAAAGAAGAAATAAAGAGTATTGTTATTTTTTATTTATTAGTGATACAATAAAAAACTTCCATTGAAAATACAATTATTTCTCAGGGAGAGCAATGTGATAAAATACGTTTATGTGGTGGTTGTTTTTTTTTGTTTGTTTGTTTTTTTAATGTTGGTTTATCACTTTATAAAACAGTCACTTGAAGGCCTGGTTATAAACTCAGTGTAACTTCAATACTTGTCTTTAACGTTCGTCATATCTGGAGAAGAAAAATCATAAAGATGCATATACCCAAATGGAAGAACACCATTGGCTGCACTTACTATGTCATAATAATCATTTTTCATTCCCACTCATGAAACATGTTTCATGGTATATGGCTGGTCAGTTTATATCTTCCTTGGTGGCAAAAATCAGTTCTTGAAAATCAAACCAAAGTTGTTTCATTTTTCTGTTTTTGGCAAGTGGGTCAAAAACCCACTGAAAATCTTCATTTGAAAAACTTAAAATAGGTTATGAAATTGCTTCCAGTTTTAAATGTAAGAGCTTTTATGGGTGACATGTTTGCATCATTTCTGGCAACAAAATCACGAACATTTCAAAACATCTACTTTCCAAACATTCCATAGTCCAAACTTCTTTCACAAAGCAGCTACTTCCTCGCCATTAAAGAATTACCTCTACCTGGAAGGGTCACACAACCTTTTGTTGTTGTTTTTATGCATCTGCTAAAGTAGACAACCACTTCTCATAACAGAAAAGTTGAACAGATGCCTAATCATTGTTTAACAACTCTTGCCATGAGATAATCAGCAAACCTCTGCATCATACAAAAGATCTTCATGGTCACTCCTTGTGTCACTGCAAACACTGTAAAGACTTTGCTGTTAAGAGTTTCCTTTCATATTATTAACTGTGTCAGTCACATCCTTCAGCACTTCATGTGAACTTCTGACTCCAAACTCCTTTCTACAATATCCTGATGCAGCAAATGAATTTCACATTTAATTTCTACAACCTTACCTAGTTGAAAAAAAACAATATCTGACAATGTAGACACTCTACCAGTGACTACATTTGCACATTATTTCTATTAAAAAAAAAAAAAAAAAAAAAAAAAAAGTTTCTATTAGATAAGTAATTTACTGATAAGAATATATCTTTTCTGGTATATCTTTCCTTTAGTGGCTTAGTTCCTTTTACGTTTTGTTACAGAAATAGAATCTAGCAAATACAATAAATTGAGATGTTAGAAACATCTGTATGTTCATTATATGTACATCAACCCTATAACAAATCTCACACATGGTGCAATTTGTTCCAGTACTTTTTTTTCCCCTCAAATCTTCAGTAATATTTCCTATGGATTTTTTAACAGCAATTGCTGACAGAAGAACATATTTTGGTTTGTTGCCATGTTGTTTCCCATGCATTATTTCATACATTTTTACCACAGCAGAAAGAACAAGTGTCTTCCTGATGTACATAGCTTTTATCTTTTGCTATTATCTAAGAGTCTCAGAAGAGGCATCTACAGATTTAAATTTAGTGAAAAATTCTACAGTACTGGATTGTTTATCACATGACTTTAAATAATGCAGAGAAAAGTGTAGCTGTTGACCTTCACATTTCAGATGCACAGTTTTTAAATGCCTTGCTGGTCATGACAGTGCTTCATATTATTAGCTAAAATCTTCCTACATTAGCTAATATCTTAAGGTACAATATACATTTCAGATGAGATTAATTATTAATGATTGTGAAGATACATCCATATTTCAAACAGCCTCCTTGATAATGTTGATTTTTCTTTTGCTTACTTCTCATTAGATCTGATCAGGCTGCCATTATTTTTACTTCATAATTTGGTCAACAAAAATCTCATGCTAGGAGCAGGAGAAGCATCTGCTCTGCCATGTTCTTGTTGTTTACTTGTACTCACATTATCAGTATTATCTTAAATCCGTGGTGTCTTTGGATCCATCTATTCAATCCTCCTTTTCAACTAACCAGGTACAAATGGAACTGCAATACTTGGAAAGTGAATGAAGAAGTGCAAGTGACACTGTGAACCCCATAGTGTTGCAGAACACTCCCTTATCTCTGGATCCCTAACAATGCTACTAGAAGCAGGACCACATGACGTTCCCAGTGTCAATACATATATTAAACATTACTGATGCTTAATTTCACTCACACAACGCCCTCTCCCACTCCCCATCTATAATCACAAAACGGTCAAGGCTGGCAAGGACCTCTGCAGCTATCTGGTACAACCCCTGCCCAAACAGAGTACCCAGAGAAGGGTGCTCAGGAACCTACAGCTCAGGCTCACATCCAAGCAGCTTCTGAACATCTCCAAGGAAGACTCCACGGATTCTGGACAACCTGTATCAGTGCTCCAGCACCCATATAGCACAGCAGTGCTGCTTGGTATTTAGAGGGAGCTTTCTGTCCTCCAGTTTGTGCCCACTGCCTCCTGTCCTGGCAATGGACACCACTGAAAAGAGCCTGGCTCCATCCTCACTGCATTCTCCCTTCGGGCATTTGTATACATTGATGAGATCCCTTAGTCTCTTCTTCTCTAGGTTGAACAGTTCCATATTTTTCAGCCTTTCCTCATAAGAGAAGTGCTCCAGTCACTTACACATCTTCATGGCATTGCATTACACTGTCTCAAATACGTCCTTATGTCCTTAGTACTGACAGCTCAGAACTGGACAGTTTGCTTAACTATTCCCAGATTTCATCTTCTTCCAGCAAGGTCACATTCTTCTATGCTCCAGCATATGGACCTGGAATTCCTGACCTCTCCTTAGCATTGTATTCCCTTCATTTTAGATAAAATATACATACAAGCTGTAGAATTTTCTTTCCATGTTTCAACGGATCATCTTGCAAACTTCACTTTAGAGATCACTGATATGGAAGTCAATTACAGTGCAACATGTGCAATCAATTCTGTGGCAACGTAATTCAAACTCTTCTCAAGAAATCAATGTCTGCACTCTAGTCCTAATCATAAACGTAAACATTAGGTATTTTTTTGTAACTGATCAAATTAGCATCATTTTTACAGGTTTTTTCCTTGTTGCTATGGTTTTTTGAGGTACTAGTTGCTGTTTTATGCTTTTTAAAAATGTTTGCATTTTAATTCTACTCCTACGGCGCGCAAATCAAGATAAATAAATGAAAACAACAAAAGAAAAATGTGTCAAAGTCCTCATTCAGACATGGTACACTGTTCATTGTCTAACCTACTCAGGTTTCAAGTGCTGATTTATCTGCAAGGCATACAGCCTGCTCTAACCTGAATTACTGGCTCTGCCTGCTCCTAAGCTACAAACTGAATTTGGCATACATGTGTTACCCACATCCTTGTAACACTGAAGTGAGGATTCTCTACACAGTTTTTTATCTTTCCCCATGAGGGAAATACAATTATAATGGCTGGGAAGAAATGATTACAATGCAAGGAAGATACCAACAGAGCAAGGAGATAAAACAAAGTGAGGCTTGCTTTGGCTGTGGGACTGCATGTTTCCATGACACACACACACACACGCACACAAAAACCCACAAAACATGACAATGCTTTAGACAGCTATTCGTTACTCTAATCCATTACTCTAATCAGTAACTATCCAAGTTCACCTTTGAACAAATCAGCCCTGATCCAGGTGGTTCTTTCTTATGGATAAAGAAAGAGCCCACTCGCATCATGTTTGTAATTTTCACTGAAGATCCAAAGAAACAAATAAATGAAGGCACTCCGTTGACTGATGCATGCAGAGTAAAAACAGTTGGACAGGACTTTCTTTGAGGTAAACAAAGCCTTCAGGAAGAAAAGTTGGCCAAGTTATATCATACAAGATGAAGATTCTTATCTAGAGATTTGAAATAGAGACACCCATTACTCTCTGAAGGCTTTTCGGGATATAGGACAAATGCTGCTGCATGAGCAAAGAAGAGAAGTACCAACAAAAGCTTATTCCACCAGGAAGTGTCCTTTAACAGGAAAATTATTATGTTGAAGTAGTCACAGAAATATATATTTAAAAAAAAAAAAAAAAAAAAAAACAATCTAACATGTAAGCATTTCAAGTAGTGATAAAAATAGTAGTAGTGATATTATGTAAGATACTGGGGATAGACTGCCTTCTACAAGGGCAGGACGTGTAAAGCATTACTGGGAGAATAAAGACAGAGCAGTCTAACAATAATTAAGACTGAAAGTAAAAGATGAAGAAAACAAAAATAAAGGTTACTGAATTAAAAGAAAACTGTTTACAAAAAAAACAAAAACAAAACCTCAAGCTTCTCAGAGGGCAGTGATGCAGCAAAGAGAACAAGCATAAACACACACTAGATGAAACTAAGCAGGGACAGGAAAGAAGTCACATAGCAGAGGGACTAACAAATTTGCAGTAGGATGTGATTATACCACCACATTTTTAACTTATTTGAAGTGAAAGTTTTCTTGAACTTAGAAAAATTCAAATTAGAAATAATCTAAATGTAAACTAAACAAGTCGCCCAATCTTGATGAAGGAGGGGAGGAGACAGAGATTTTAGGAAGTCACTGAAGCGATAACAGTGATCCAGAGGTGTAAGAAATCTACACAATCAGAGATGGCAAAAGGAAAACACCAGAATTTTCTTATCTTATTTGCCAGAAAACCTACATGGGAAAGAAAAATAGCTGCTGAAGATGAACAGAAAAATGCTTTAAAAAATATATTCACAAAAGTGCAAGACTTAACAACCAGTGGACAAGGTGTCCTATGGGCAGCATTTACTGCTAAACTCAGCTCCCAAATTATAGAATCATAGAATCATAAGGTTGGAAACGACCTATAAGATCATCAACTGTCTTCTCATTACCATTGCTACCACAAGCACTAAACCATATCTCGTAGCTCCTCATCCAGACACCTCTTGAACACTGCCAGGGATGGCGACTCCACCACCTCCCTGGGCAGCCATTCCAGTGCCTGACTACTTGTTGTGATTTTTACTCAAAACAAATGCCTAGTTTGGCTACTGAATCTATTGATTAAGGCTTAAAATCATCACTGTTATTTCTAGATATTACATGGCTCTTTGAAGAGTCATGGGAAAATAATAGTGCTGACATTAGTTACTCTTACTTGTTAAAAAGTGTAAACAAGGCCATGTTATTTTTTATTATAAAATCCTACAGATTAGAAACTTTAAGAAGTTTTTAATCAGAATGATTAACAAACTACCCAACTGCAGGATTATCAATAGCTATCAGAATACAACCATGATCCATTTAAATCTGCAAACTATCACAGTATTAAAAACACCAATTTGTTCTCTACTCTTCAGCCATTTCCCTTGTGTTCTCCTGTCTCTACATATACAAACTCTTATCTTCAGGATTGGACAGCGTTGCAGGCACAGCCTCATTCCTCCTGTAGAAAGAGGTACCAAAAGCAGGACGAGAAATGTGAATATTTTTTATTTTCCCCAACCCCTGGAGCTGTCTCTTTTGTAATAAAAGCTACCACATCCTCCACCTGTCACGCTGTACTGCAGGCTCCACCATGGACAAGAACATCACTTCTTCCCAC
This sequence comes from Lagopus muta, assembly GCF_023343835.1. Lineage (NCBI taxonomy): Eukaryota > Metazoa > Chordata > Aves > Galliformes > Phasianidae > Lagopus > Lagopus muta. Next base: position 26,400,167 of record NC_064435.1, read on the forward strand.
ATTGCACACTCTTGAAGATTAAAGGAGTGCACGTGGATCACACTAAATGGAGATTCTGATCCCTACAGCCTCCTGAAATCACCACTCACCTAAAAAACTTTTATCTTCACAGTATCAAAAGTGCCTGTACTGTAACAGCACACAATAAAAACACCTGTTTTCAGTTTCAGGTGGTGGCAAAATCAGGAGTAGAATCTGGGGAAGGGAGAAGAGGAGCAGGGAGAGTAGGAGGGGGGAATGATGACTCCTCTCCAATAACACTAAAAATCTACAGTTAGAAGCAAGATTTTTGTTGTAAAAATAAAAATGAACAAAATCGAGAAAAGAACGAAAACAATTCTCATGTCAAATGCAAAAAAATTTCTTAACTTCCTTCCATTCAGATTTCAAAAAGAATTGAAAATAGAATTTCTATTCAATGCAAATCCGATTCGAAAATTTATTTCACCATTTATCAACAATAATAATGGCGATAATCGCCAATTTCAAGAGTATCATTAAATTTAAGTGAACACTTTTAACACCAAGACCCCTTAAGTTTGCATATATTCTCACTATGTCTCTACTAAAGCTACAGTATTCTTCTCAATTACTTATAGCAAATTGAACGCATTTCTTTCTGATTAAAAAAAAAAAAAAGCAACAACTTCACAGACGTAGCTGTATTCCTTTCAGAAAAACAGTAATTATGTATCATTGAAGGAAAGTAAAAATTAAACATTTCCTTTTCACGTTGGTAAAATTGCACCTCAGAAACTGATTACACACAAATAGAGATCAAAGGAGGACTTTCTCCTTGCAAGAAAGATTCAACTTTTAAACTACTCTGAAAATACTGCTCACAGATTCCACCTTCTGATAAATTTCTATGATCCTTCCTGTACCCAATATATTTAAGGGCATCTCTGAGCAATAAACGTAAACATGTTAAAGTGTTTCTACAAACATGGCAAATATCTCAAAAGAACTATCATTTACCGGATCCTAAACGTGCTATTTCCAAGCTGTACTCAGCACACATAAATCTCTCACCTTGGCTGACTAATCAAAGACTGCACAGCGAAATATCTTGGACTAATCATTACCTCTGATCTCTCAGTCCTCATGCCTAGTGCAGCCCACAAGACAGTTTCTGAAACAACTCGTGACAAAGTTCTGCCCATGTGGAGCCTGCTCCTCTGCATATCTGGAATCACACATTCAACAGTTAGTTTTATGGCATATTTTAGACTTCCCTCCCCCTTGCTTGCCTAGTCATGTTTCACAACCTAGAAATCACTTCTCGTTTTTCCTCCACCATACATGCCACTTTTCCCCATAAACACCATGACTCCTATTCCACAGATAGTATTTTCACTCTCAAGTCTCTCTCTAGTGCATTCCTAACTAAATTCACAACTGTTCTTTAATATTCAACTCCCAAGTTTGACATTTTTGTTTCAGATCTGGAGAATGGTCTGCATAACACACAAAAACATGTTAGCCTTTATTAAACAGAGCAGAACAGCCAATAAAAGATTATCCCAACATCTCTTGTCCTACCTACAGCCAACACCAAAATAGTCTAAGTACTGGCACTCCCTAAATGCATAGCTTTGGTCATAAACTAAAATTGTGACATTACTTGCACCTAGGGAAATACAGAGTTTTAAAGTCCAAGTTTTACTTCCCTGAGCTCCACAAGCATGCTTGCTACTCCACAAGCATGCTTGCTACTCTAAGTCATAATGGAAAGATTATGCTTATCAGTAAGGGATATCTTCCATAAATGCTAACAGGCCATCTGAGAACTATTAATTTTCTGCTTGCTGTTTGTGACAAAATTCATTTGTTGTTCTTCACTTCTTAAAAACTTAAAAAATCCTTTTCCATTTAATAAGCCTCTGAATTGTCAAGATCTAGTACAGGCTAATTAAAAGGTCAGCAATTCCATTCCCATTTCTGACCAAATATATATGGCAAGTAAGGACAGACTAGAGATACAGGCTAGAGACAGATGACAAGACAAAGTAATAACTTTTATTAACTAATACTATATTTGTATACGTGAGGGGGAAAAACTGACCTCCAGTGAACAGAAGCTTCAGCTAGAAACTATATCCAAGGATATCTTCAGTCAAAATACTTAATAATAAGTCTTGATTCCTTTCAATAGGGTGCCTGATTTTAAGATATGCACACATTGTTTTATAATCCTCCTTTTCACATATAACTAATTAATTTTATTAACTTTAATTAACTCCTACTTGGCATACACAAGGAAAGCAAGGTCCAAATTACACAAACAGCTCTAACCTTTGCTTTCTAATCCAACTTCTTCACTTTGAAAGGCTTACATTCTGCCAATTTAACTCAACAGATCTGTTCTAGAACATTGAAATGTTGCACATTCTTCACAGAATATGTTAAATTCCTTGTCTTTTGATGTTCTGCTTTGGTCCCAGTACAAATTACCAATTCCCAATCACAGTACTTTTCCATCTGCTTAAGTTCAATCACATACTATTTTTACTGTGCATTATTTTTTCACTGTTTTCACCTTTACTACCTTCAACTTCCACCCTATGAATAATTTTGTCTTCGAGTTTTCCACCTAAACTATCTAGTAGGTTTTTTTGTTTTGTTTGGGAGGAGAGGGAATATTTTAATAATCTATCACAGAAGCACATGAGAAAACTGTACATTAAAAAATAAACAATATTTAAGATTGGAATCTTAACATCACTCTAAACACGTAACATGCACATTCTCCATCAGTTTTTATGACTATGGCAGTCCAAACTTCTGTGACAATATGCACTGAAGTGATTGTTAAATTTATGAGTCCATGCGAAGATGATTGTAGCTGCAGATCTGGGACACAACTGAAAGTAGAAAAAAAAAAAAAAAAAAAAAAAAAAAAAAAAAAAAAAAAAAAAGAAACGCACAAGACCATTGAATAGAGATTTTTAACAATTAACTTGGAAACTTGTAAGATGCAGTGAGCAGCATTAAGTGGTTCTTTTCTATTAAGTAGCACTTGCAAAAGCATTTTAATAAGTACTAGCCGTAGCTTGAGTCAGCGTTTAAACAGTAGGCAAAGTAGGCAACAAAATCAGATTTCCAGTGACCATTTAAAATAACACTGCTAAGAGTACTGGCTCGAATTCTCAGCACACAGGGAAAGCACACCATCACAGTACTTTTAGAACAATACTGTAATACGGCACTCATCCCTTGCTGAGCAACATATTCTGTTCTGTGGCACTTGAACTTTAAACTTCAGTCAAACAAATACTGACAGACATGCAGACCTACACTTAAAAAAAAAAAAAAGGATACCAGTTGCTAAAATGGAAAACAAACAACTTTCAAGTGTTTAACACAATACTCAGAAACTTACAAAGACAAGACTCTTGCAGATGCCTTTACTACAAACTTTTACTTTTTAATGGCTTCTCTGATTCCTTGGGTATCGCTGAATTTTGAGCATATGTAGATAAAAATTAAAAAACAAGAACCCAAGACCATTACTGTTTAAGAAGTTAACACAGTAAATGCAGCAGTATTCTATCAGACTTGTAGACGTTAACTATACAAACGTATCAATCCAGGGAACAAGGCAGAACAATTGTTTCAAAACATCTGTAACTGTAGGATACATTCTATTCTAATACTGAACACCGGACTCTTTTAAGTCCACTAAGGGTGATCCTAGCACTAAACATTCACTCATAAACCATACATTCACTATATGTCCTGTTTGCACCAAGCCCGAGCCCAGAGTGTACTACTGGGGAGATGCCACCAGCTTCCTTACAACTGATGCTCCAACATTAGTAGAATTTCAGCTTTGGCAGTCTGCTGCTCAGAGTCCATAAAGCCTTGACAGCAGGACAAGGCAGCAGTTCTTGGCAGCTAAAGGCTTCTCCAAAGATGCTCCAACATTTCAAATAAATTGCAAATATTTTTTTATTAAGTTCCAAGTTACCAGCATTACAGCATATCTACACAGATCTGAACTGTAAAGCAAACTACCACTCCTCTTCAAACATCAGGTTAGATAAAAGCATGGAGAGCAAGCTACGCCTAAAAATATTGCATCTTCGGTAATTTTCCACATACGTTCACTGACCACTGCTTTAGATTGCTCCTGCAGGGGGCTTAAAATTAGATGGTCTTTAACGTCTCTTCCAACTCAAACCATTCTATGATTCTATGCTGGAACTATGCATTAACTGCAATACATTGCCAGCCTCATATTCAGGTCTAAGAAAAAAATTCAGTACAGAGGTTTACAAAACCTGCTTTTGAGAATGTTATGCAAGAGGTCTAAACAAATCACAGACTGTGATTCCACTGCACATGTCTGCCTGTTCTGTTTTGTCTTATACTTAGACTAGCAGCTCTCTGGCAGAAACCTTTTTTAGCCTGGTTTCCCAAGCAAACATCACATGTATGACTCATACTGTCCAATCACTTCTTCCCACTCTTCCTTTCACCTCCATCCCTCTAAATGCATCTGTTCACCACCAGATCCAGTTAAATTAAACTGCAAAGTAATGCCCTCTGATACACCTGGTTTCCAGGAGCTTCAAGAAAATCAACAGCCAGGCAGAGGAAAAAGAATTTCCTGTGCTTGCTGAGCAAAGGACTGCAGCACCAACTGAAGTTATCGGCATTGCCTGACTCAAAGGCCATCACAGACACAAGTTTACTCAATCTAAGCTGGATATTTTTACAAGTAAAAAGGTCTAGAACAGCAGAGGGAGAAAACAACCGAGGACGTAAAAAATTGTATGAAACCCACTTTCACTGTACACAGAACAACTTATTTGATCAGATACTTAGGGCACACTGTGCTTGTGAATCACAATCACGATAATGCCATGACAAAAAACATCACAGTGCCTCCTCTGTGTATTAGTTAGGCCCACATGCACAGAGGTGAGACAACTAGAGTAAACAGCTTCCATGTTGTTTGAATAGAACAGAAGTTACAACACATGTCAAGAAATCAGAGAAGAGTATTTTTACCCTCATTTTAATGTTCAAATGAATGGCCCCCACAACTGTCAGAGCACCACATACATAACAGACTGCTTATTAGGTGTCCCTGCCTATAGCAGGGGGGCTGGAACTAAATGATCCTAAAAGTGCCTTCCAACCCAAACCATTCTATGCTTCGATGATACAATTCTCCAGGTTGCCCTCCACTACGGAGAATCCTTATGGTGGAAATAAGTTACTGTATATCAGACTTGCATCAACAGAAAAGTAAAGTAATATATTAGAATACAGCCCTAAAATATTAGTCATGTTTAGAACTGGCAAAACGAAAACTTGCCCACAGTTAAACATAGGCACTCCAATATATAATCTAGCTCTGTGTATTACAGCAATACGGAAAATGGAGAAGTACAGGCTTCAGAGTAGGCAGGCAGCCTGACACATACCAAGAGTGCCAGGATAGCTTACAAAATCCACTCACTACAATTCCTGCCTATCACCACGACCTTATTAGTCACAATAACCGTGACTAGTGTAAACATGTCTATTGCAGTCACAGTAGAACTTACAAAAAAATTCCAAAGGAACATAAAATAACACTGATCAAGAGCTTTTTGTTGCTCTGTTGTGCCCTCATCATTTCTTTCCCCTTGCTTTTGTCAGGTCATAAAGAAACCATGATTAAGCAATACCCGGTACAAGAAATGCATTAATGTTGTCTCACAAAACAGATATTTCCCAGTTTCCCCTTTGTTTTGCTAAGTCAATGAAAGACAATCAGTCAATATTCAGAGAAGAGGAGAAGAGAATCAGCCTCAAGTTTAAAGGTTGAAATGGTAGACAGGATCTCTGCACATCTTTTGCCAATAAGAGTTTGATGTGCTGCACCTCTCCTCAGTAACTACACCTCAAAAAATAGCTCCAAAAGGTGTAAGTAGAATTCACTCCAAGTTCCCACTCTTTTCTCCAGTATGCTTTTTATAACATGCTATGCAAACATCTTTTCAGCTATCCATCTCAACATGTCCCAATTCCCAGCACATATCCCACTAGTCTTACCTATTACAGCCTCATATCTCTAAGCTAACCACTGTCCCCTAGTCTTTCAGAAGCCATGCAGTCTTTAAAGTGCTGGAGGATTCAACACAACCCTTAGTAAGGTGCTCAGGTAACAAAAACTCTTAGTTATTAAAGCAGAGCTGCCTGCTTCTGCTAATTATTTTCCAGGGTGATTCTGACATAACCCAATTCCAAAATTTAACTGCTTTAAGAGCACCTGTCATCACACTAAAGCTACAAGTTTGAGAGCATGAAATTGACTCATACAAGGCCTACCAGAAGATCCCAAAGCTTGAATTCTTAAGGGTAAGTAGTGAACCACATCAATACATTCGACATCAAATTTAATTCAAAGCTACAAAAGAATCAGTGGACTATGTGAAAACAACTTCAATTTTGTAGCAAAATTGTTACAAATATTCATTTATACTTCAACAGAGAAAACGGAGCACAGAAGAATGCAAAAACACTCTCATAAGCAGAAGTACCCTTCCTGATACAAAGCAGAAAACTACGTTATAAAACCTGCAAACATTACTAGCTAACGCTGGTGGACACCACTGCCTTGAAAACTTCCATTTAGTGACTACAAACACTGCAAGGCAAAGGTCATCCAACTAAAGGAAGTCAATTTCCAAATCATTCCTACCATTCATGTTCATTTTAGGGGAACTTCTGAAGAGAGATATGAGAGGCAGTGGAGTGACAAGGGAAAAGCTTTGAAGCTCCTCTTTTCCAGATAACCTAAACTTTCATAGCATGGTCAACACAACCTTTTTGCTGCGAATCTTCTCAATTCATAAATGCAGATAATTAAAGTACTAAGTGATTTTCTGAGAAGCTGAGGGCTCTTTGTAATAGAATTTGCACATTAACTGCTCCTTTTTCACAAACCTGTATTTCCTTAATCAGTATAGCAATTTCTGCTCTCTCAGAAAAACACGAACTTAAAGATTTTCCTAAGGACATTCTCCTATGACCAGCCCTGATCCCAGAGTCATACTCCCAGTTAGATCCCTTGAAAGAGACATCAAGCCAAGCAATCAATCATGAATCATAGAATGGCCTAGATTGAAAAGGACCACAATGATCACCGAGTTTCAATCCCCCTGCTATGTGCAGGGTCACAACCACCAGACTAGGCTGCCCAGAGCCACATCCAGCCTGGCCTTGAATGCCTCCAGGGATGGGGCATCCACAACCTTCTTGGGCAGCCTGTTCCAGTGCTTTACCACACTCTGTGTGAAAAACTTCTGCTTAACACCTAACCATAAAGAGCCATTCCCCCTCCTGTTTATATGCTCCCTTCAAGAACTGGAAGGCCACAATGAGGTCTTTCTGGAGCCTTCTCTTTTCCCAGCTGAACAAGCCCAGTTCCCTCAATCTTTCCTCACAGGAGAGGTGCTCCAGCCCCCTGATCATCTTAGTGGCCCTCCTCCGGGCCCGCTCCAAGAGCTCCACGTCCTTCCTGTACTGGGGGCCCCAGACCTGGACGCAGTACTGCAGATGGGGCCTCACAAGAGCTGAGAAGAGGGGAACAATCACCTCCCTCTCCCTGCTGGCCACCCTTTTTTTAAACGCAACCCAGAACCCAGAACAGTTGACCTTCCAGGCTGCAAACACACACTGCTGGCTCATGTCCAGCTTCTCATGCACCAGGACCTCCAAGTCCTTTTCTGCAGGGCTACTGTCAAGGAGATCTTCCCCCAGTCTTTATAAACACGTGGGATTGCCCTGACCCAAGTGCAGCACCCTGCACTTGGCCTTACTGAACCTCATTAGGTTCATATGGGCCCACTTCTCCAGCCTGTTCAGGTTCCTCTGGATGGCTTCCCAAGTCAAAAAAAAAACTTTACAGACATAAATTTCTAATTGTAAATATACGGTGTAAAGCTTCAAAGACAGCAATATATTGCCCTGAGCTACCTCACAATAGACTAAAATGTGCACAAGGTATTTCATAATACCACACAGACTTTACATCTACAGTAACAAGTTGCACACCTAAGCTACAAGTTTTTTGAAGAACAGCTGTTCTGTTTTGAAACTAGTGCTTATCACTGCTGTTTCATGTGGCCTTTTTCTGGTTGTTTTGTTTTTTTCTAAAAAGTACCGGAAAAGGAACTAATCAACCACACCATTGTTTGTATCAGCCATGATGCATTATCTTTCTTCCAGCCTGAAGAACATTAAGAATCCTCAGTCATTCCACTCAGTCTTCATCCATAGTAGTGAGTCATTATTGTTGCCCCCTTGTACTTTCTCAGTTCTACTATATATTATTTGAGAAAAGGCTATGCATCAGAAATGATCAAAAAAATACACAAAACATTAATTTGAGATGTTGTACGGATGTTGCACCGGTTGCACAGATAGTTACCTGTTTTACTCTCTATTCTATTCCTATACTTTCTATATCAAACTTCAGAAAATCAGCTGTTTAAGCTGGGAGAAGTGGTGTCAATCAACATCTGAAAAAAATATTCTTACCTTCTGAGAGGAAAGTGCTTGAAACATAATTTTCAAGTACATAGAAAAATAGGCCCAAACAGTATGCCTTTGTACATAAGATTTATTTCCTCTGATTTTGCTTTCTTATCGCCTTTCAAGGTTTGAAACTGAAGCAAGCTATAGATAATAGATTTACTGAACATAGGCAAGTACACCAAAATCTTCTGACAGCAGGCTGACCCAGGCAGTTGGAAAAAAAAAAAAAAAAAAAAAAAGACTGTAGTGGGCAGTCTAGAATAACAGGCAGCCTAAAATAACTTCCTCATAGGAAGTATTTAGACATAATTAGTTAATGTCCTGGACTTAATGCCTATCATCTTTTTATTGAAACAACTATTATTTAGCAACAGATACTCTCCGTGATTATATAACAATCATTTCTATATTTAAATATCTTTATAGATGATCTAGGTGAGAGAATTCAGTGCACCCTCAGTAAGTTTGCAAATGACACTAAGTTAAGGAGGTAGCGTTCAGCTGTCTGAAGGTAGCAAGGCCACTCAGAGGGATCTGGACAGCCTGGATTGCCAGGCAAAGGCCAATGGGATGAAGTTGAACGATACCGGGTGCCAGGTACTGCAGTTTGGTCACAACAACCCCATGCAATGCTACATTCTTTGGGCAGAGTGGCAGGAAAACTGCAAAGAGGAAAAGGATGTGGGGGTGTTTGTCAATACTTGGCTGAACATGGGTCAGCAGCACGCCCAGGAGCCAGAAAGGTCACTGACACCCAGCCTACATCAGAAATGGAGCAGGCAGCAGCACTACGGAGGTGATCAACCCCTGTGGTGAGGTCACACCTCAAGTACTGCAATCAGTTTTGGGCACCTCACTACAAGAAAGAAATTAAGGCCCTGGAGAACGTCTAGTGAAGCTGTGAAAAGTCTGGAACATGAGTCCTTTGAGGAGCAGCTGAAGGAACTGAGATTGTTTGGTCTGGAGAAGAGAAGGCTCAGGGGAGACCTTAAAGCTCTCAACTACAACCTGAAAGGACGTTGTGGCAAGGTGGGTGTTGGCCTCTTCTCCAAGGTAACTAATGACAACAGGGAATGGCCTCAAGTTGCATCCAGGGATTTTCAGGTTGACTATTAGGAAAAATTTCTTCCTAAAAAAAGTGGTGAGTATTGAAACATGCTGCTCAGGGAAGTTGGTGGAGTCACCATGCTTGGAAGTGTTCAAGAAATGTGTAGATGCAGTACTTAGGGACAGGTTTAGTGGGCAATATAGGTGGAAGGTGAACTGTTACATTAGATGACCTTAGAGGCTCTTTCCAACCTTAATGACTCCGTGATTTTGAATCATACATCAGTCAACCCAAATGTATCTTCTAACAATTACTTCCTGATAGACAACCCTACTCAAATTCTCAATACAAATAACCAAGAAGCACAACAGACCACCTGTGACAAGATTTAAAGCAAGAAGGTCCCCAAATAATACCAAGGCCAACCACCATACTACAGTAATATTTAGCAGTTTCTAAATAAGCTTACAAAACCAATATAAAAATAGCATGCAAGCTAATGTATGTCATATTCCTAACACTTTCCAACACTTGCATTCTAGTTCATTCCTAATCAGATGTTTTGATACAATAATCTATAACCATGTCAGGCTTTTATTACTAAATATTCTATTTACACTCCATTTTAATGAATATTCCCACCTACTCCTTCCAGCACATGCTGGGTCTCCTATGCTAACACAAAAGTGCTGATAATCATTAAGCTAGCCCATTATGACCTTCTGAAGTTCCCACTTTCATTATTCAAAAAATAATCTCAACACTTTCAGATTTTGCCAGTTAACTTTTAAAATCCCTTTCCCTAAGAGAAGAATATAAGTTACCATACTCTAAACAGGCTTTCTGCCACACTACAATCTAAGCCCCCAGCTAGGTTTCCATACCATAGTGTTTACAAAAGGCAGTTTCACTCACCATTTCATGGCAAACCAGTTTTGGCAGCAACTTCTTACAAGGCAGGCAGATAGGGATATTTTTATTTATTACTTTTTATTTGTAAACGACAAGCAAATTACATTGACCTTCTACCAGATTTTCAAGACTTAATTTTTTTGTATCCTTGTAACTTGCATCTAGAAGTCAAAAAACACACTTTATCCAATCTATTTAGACAGAAAGCTTTCCAGAACCCTTAATAATGCAGTGCTCATTTTTTGACAAGATACTGTAAGACAGCAACTGAAAGTGAGAAGGAAAAAAAAAAGAAAAAGGGAGGGGTGGAAGAAAGGGAGTATAAAGAGAACTGAAATTTAAGGAAAAGCAGCTCCCACACTTCTATCCTGAGGGGAAAAGGGAAACGTGGCAATCCTGTTGCTCTTCATTTTAGCTTTCCTCTTATGTTTTACTTTTTGACTGTTATGCTTATGCACAGATACTTTAATGTCAACGTGCACAGTAAAGAACACAAAAGTTAATTCATTATACCAGTCAGTAAAAACAAGGTCAGTAAAAATAGTAAAAAAAAAAAGAAAAACCAAGCACTGTGTTTCAAAACTGGACGTGTGTTCTTTCTTCAGCTCTGATGCCTGAGTGTATTGTGCAATTTCACAGATTAGTAACACTGTACTTCCTGTTTGCTTTCCACTGTTTTAAAACTATAGCTTATTTGTTTGATTCATACAGAAGTATCACTGACTACATTAAATGTATATACAGCCCAAGCTCTCTCATATGTTTCAGCCAAGTATAAGAGAAATAAAGGAAAGGTTTCATCTGCTTGTTGTTGTTTGTTTTAAAGGACTGCACTGCTAATCTGCTGCTCCATTAAAATGTTTTCAGTAAAAAAAAAAAAAAAATCTTGGTTAAAAGCCCCAGAAGCTAGAAACGTGTGCAAAATACACTTTCATCATTCTCCTCTGTATCACAGAAGCACAGACAAGAGCTCTCTCATGCCTACTTCAGGTTACAAAGTGATGAAGCTTGAAAGTGTAAAAAGAAATAAAACAAACAAATGGAGCAAAATATTATTGTTAACTCTGAATTTCTAACAGAAAAAAAAAAAAAAAAACAGAACAATTTTGTACTTCATTCTCACTTGAAAACATCAGCTATGAGTGTTTCTTTGTACGCTGTGCCATTTATATCTAAGATGGATCAAGAAAATGTGCTAGTCTTGTTAGGCACAGAATATTACATTTAGAGGACTCATTCAAAATTGCTTTCAGGCAATGAAAAATTCTTTGCTTTAGACTTCAGAGGATGAATTTTTACTAGAGAAGAAAAAACTTACTAGCAAATAGTTGCATAACTGCAAGTTAATGTCCCTGACAGCGAGGATGTCAAAAGGTCTTCAGGTCTTCTATGAACTGGTTAAGTATGTTCAGACTCTAGTCACTTGAAGTAGAACTATGGGGAGTTGTACTAGATGACCTTTAAAAGGTCCCTTTCAACTCTAAGGATTCTATGATTCAATGAACACTAACATCTTTAACATATTCCAGTAATAAGATAAATGATAAAAAATGCAAAACAAAAATCAGAAGCCCAAGCAGACAATCTGCTTTGTTAAACAAAATTAATTCCAACTTCTACTAAAGACTTTATTCTAGTCAAAAGCCCTTATAAAACAACACTTCAGTATGGGAGAGATGCAGACCTGTTGGAGCACACCCACAGGAGGGCCACAAAAATAATTCACAGAATGGAATATCACTCCTATAAGAACAGGCTGAAAGAGCTGGGGCTGCTTAGCCTGGAGAAGAGAAGGTTCTGAGGAGCAGCCATTCAGTATCTAAAGCTGTAAGAAAGAAGGGGACAGACTCCTTAGCAGGGTGTGCTGTGACAAGGCATGGGGAAATGGTTTCAAAGTAAAGTAGGCAGATTTAGATTTGATATAATGAGGAAGGTGTTTTTACAGTAAGAGTGGTGGGGCACTGCCACAGGTTGCCCAGAGAGATGGTGTGCGTCCCATCCCTGGAGACATTCAAGATCAGGCTGGAAGGGCTGGGTGTCCCTGTTCATCGCAGGGGAGTTGGACTAAATGATCTTTAACAGACTCTTCAAATTCAAATGATTCTATGATAATGTTAAATTATCAAACTTTACATTACATGAGAAACTTACATAACCCTCAAAATTGACTAAGGAGCAAGGGAATGAGCACGGTGGCTTGTCTGCCACCTATCTATTGTTACAGAACCACAGCAGTATGTGCTCACGCAAATCTACAATCAGAAATTACTTCACACCACATTCCACTTGTCTAGTAGCTACCAAGACCTACACATAACACAAGGACTTCCCTGAAATGTTAAAAGGAAGGAAAAAAGAAACAAAACAAAACCACCACAACACACTCCCAGTGTATGACTGTGACATCACTTCAACCATTCTGACAGTTCATAACTTCCCTGGAGTCCATAGCATTCATCTGTAAGCAGCATTAGGAAAGCAAGAAAGAAAGAGCTCAACTCTGTCCTGGTTACACTATTAAGTCCTCAAAAACAGTAAAATCACACATCAAAAAGCAGTAATTAGAACTTTCCACTTAGAGAAAATGAATAAAAACAAAGGAAAAAAAAAAAAAAAAACCCTTTCCCTTAAAAGCTACTGTAGTAAATTTTAAGGAAAAACAAACAAACAAGAAAAACTATGTTGGTGTTCTGTATGAAAAAAAAAAAAAAAAAAAAGAAAAAAAAAGGTACATCACTCAAAAGATCTGCTCTACATGCTAAAAGGGCTGTTCTGAAAGCCCTTAGAATGCTTCTCCTGGATCACTTCAATTCCTGATGATTGGGAAAAGGAGATTTCCCCTTCAGCCAAACCATGACCCTTTGAGAAAACAGAAGTAAGATCTCTGAAATGTGCAATGGTCCTCACGTATGATTTTTTTGGGTCATTACCTGAGAAGATCAACAGATTATCCTAAATCTGAACTAACACTTACAGATAAAGAAAAAAGCCTACAGATGCAAAGAAACAAACTTTTAAAGGCAGTGTTGGATAAAACCAGTCCCTGTTCTTTATATTTGTACACAGACCAAAACAATTAAAGAACGTCACTGGCTGCAGTTTAACTCAGAATTCAAAGGAAGTTTGGCAGTTCTAGTTTACAAGACTCATAATGACAGCAAAAACGACATGATTTGCTTAATCTGACACTACCACAGAAACCGCAGAACAACACTGCCACCCTGCCCCCAATTTACAAACTTTTATTCCGGAAGGCACACTGGAGCAGCTTATCTACTGACTTAAGAGTCTTAAGCAATTTGTTAAGAGCTCAGAAGACACTTTTTAATTGAGGTGCAGAAGTAGGTAAGCAGAGTACTAACCTAGCTCAAAAGATAATGACATATTTATCCCTTCTCTTCAGTCTTTATAAAGAAAGAAAATATTTTTACCCTAACTGAAAGTAACTTCCAAGAGTCACTTAAGCACAACTTGAAGGAAGGCATGATACACACACAGGTGCCCGCATTCATCCATCACTCAATTCATTCCCCCTCCGAGCCACTTCAAGTTTTGCATTTTAGCAAGTGGACACACGTATTTTTTGTTAGTCCTTTGGTTTTAAGCTAACAGTTTTGTTTAAGTGAATAAACAGTATGCCATATTTATTAATTGGAAATTGTTAAGTCATTAGTTGTCTTTTTTTTTTTTCTTAAATTTCCAATCTAGTGTTTTAACAGTGTAAGGATTCCGAAGCATGAAAAAGCTGAATGCAATACCAACTTCCTGTGATAGATACTGGTTTTTGGGAACAAAGAAGAGTCAGGTGGAAAAAGAAGAATCTCCTTTCCTAGGTACATTCTTCTCAGATAAAAATAAATAAATAAAAAACAGGGAAATGCATAGCAATTTCAACTTACCAAAGTTCTCAATTTCACGTGAAATGGAAAAGGTCGAGCAACAGAACTAGCTAACATTTCTCTTCCTTCCAAGGAATTAGGCAATTAAATTGGCTCTGAACTCTGTGAGTACTCCCAAGATTTAAGAAGCACCTTCAGATAGGTGATTATTTTAACTTTATTGACAATCCTTAAACAAGAACATATAAACTCACAATGTTTTGTTCACTGATGTTCAACAACAAATGTAAATCATCTTTCCAACAAAATGAATTTACACTCTTTCAGTAGCAAGCTGTTCCATGCTGACAGATTAAACGTGTCCCAGGTACATAAAATTGCTTTCATGTTTTCAGGCATTATTATGTATTTAAGGGAATTATCCTACAGTATCACTGAAAAAATAATGGTAAGCTATTTGAGCTACATGCATTTACAAAAATCACATCTTTATTCTTAAGAACTAAAACACACATCAAAGTGATAAAAGGATTCTAAGCAGTTTTACAAGCATCATCAGCTGGAAACATTTCCAGTTGCCCCATCTGAAAGCGCCTCAAGTTTTCAGATAAGCTATGCTTTTACAACTGCTAAATGTTTCTCAAATGGAAGAAAAATCCTCAGATATTTTCTACTGAAATTTCTTAACTTTTACTCAATTAAAATAATTATTCAGTGTGAACCTCTACCAACATGGCAAACCATACAAAATGCAGCGGACACATAAAAAAAGCAGCCCAAGTTAATGAAGAATTATCACAGTCAATCACTAATCACTTTAAAAAAAGAAAGATTAAACTAAATTAAGGGGAGACACTACCATGGCAGTATTGTCTTTCAAGCATACATTTATAAATAACCCAGCCATCTGGGGTTAGTGACAGTAATAAAATTGGCTTACTAGACAGTAAACTTGCACAACCTGGACAGAATTTTCAATATGACAGAGGTCCCATGTGAAAACACAGCTGACATACGAAAAGCACTTTTTGTTTCATGCAAACACTGGAGAGCTCCCCTTAAAAATCAGATGGCATTCAGTCCTTTTTTCTCTGATGTACAGTTTAAACAACACGCAGATCTGGAAGCAGAGGTAGAACACCCTGCTTTAACTTGGCTGAGAACTGGTCCTGTTCCAAATGTAAGACTCCTACCCCCCTCCCAAAAAACAAACAAACAAACAAACAAAAACAACAGGTAAACAAGCAGTGACACCAAGTTGTAACATCTCATGCCACAACACGAAGAAAGATAAGTGGCACAAACAGGTCCTCTGAGGCCTGACGCTCACACAGCCCGCTCAGCTGAACGCACACGCGGAGGCCCCAGCCGTGCTCACAGCCAAAGCCGAGCGGTGACCTCTCCCGGCGCGCACGCAGGAAGGTGACAGCGGCTCGCTGTGAGGGGCAGTGCTCCTCCAGCTCCTCGCCCTCCTCCTCAGTCCCACCCCACTAAGGTGAAACCGGCCGTTACACCACCTTCCCCCCACTCCTCTCTTCCATCCCAGACGGGCGCTGACAGCGGCGGGGCTCAGCCCTCGGACAGAAGGAACGCGGTGCCCGGCTGACAGCGGCATCCCGCTCCCTCCGCCGACAGGCCGGGCTGGGGGGCTCTCCACAGACACTGCCAGCACCGAGGGGAAAGCGGGAGCCGCCGTGCCCCTCCGCCGCCCTGCAGCAGGGCGCGGGGCTACGACGGGTTAACGCCGGAAAGCCGGAGCGAGCGCTCGGCGCGGCGCCCTTCGCCATTTTACCCCCACGCCCATCGCCCTCCTCCCGCCGCGCCGTGACAGGGCAGCCCCCAGCCCCCGCTTCCCCGCTGCGGACGCGGAGAAACAGGAAAGCTGCGGCCGTTCTCCTCCTCAGACCGGCCCAGACCGCACGGCGGAACGGCTGCGGCACCGTTTCGTTCCGTACCGTGGCTCGCAGCCTCCCAGCTGCTGCCCTCGCCTCCTCCACGCACCTTTTTCTCCTTCTCCTTTCTCTCCCGCCGGCTGCTCACCCCTCCGCGCCGCGCTCCGCCGCGCAGGATGATGCCATCTCACCGCGGCATCGGAGGATCGCGCACGGCACCCCCTGCGCGCACCCGCCGGCCGGACAGCCCCGTGTGCGCGCCCCGGGCCCGGGAGCAGGAACTCGTGGAGCCTCCTCCGCCGCCCGGGCCCAGCCGGAGCCAAGCAGTGCGCAGCGGCAGTGGGAGGGAGAAAGGAGAGGCTGAAGCGAGGCTCTTCCAAGGGGACAGGGCTTATTGTGAGCGCCTGCCCCGGGCTGAACCAAGTCGGGCGCTGCGGCGGGGAGAGAGCCGGGCGCGCTGAATCAGCCGCTCCGCGCGGGGAGGAGGAGCCGCGCTCCAGCACGGAGGTGGTGTCCGTGCGCGGCGTGCGCTGGCCGGATAAGGGTGACTGTGGTTAAATCGCCTGCCCCGAGAGGGCTCCGGGAGGTGCGGGGCCGGCGCACCCATCAGCTCTGCGAGCGATAAAACGGAGGCGGCTGCTTCCGGGACCTGCCCGGCTGGGCTCCTTCCCTTCACGTCCCAACTCGGGAGCAAGCTCGGAGGGGAAGGTAGCTGACAGGAGCACCAGGGCGGTGCGAGTTCCCCTTCCTGCACGGCACCTCGGACTCTGCGCTGGGCTGGGCGTGAGGCTGCTCACGGGGGCCTGCGCTGCCCCCGTGCATGAGGCTGAGGGGCCGCTTAGCTTCTTCACACCATATAGCATACAGCGTGCTGCTAGCGTGGTGATAACACAGGCTGCGGGGTGTAAACAAGGCCTCTGAGGATCTGTCACAACGCCCAGCGCTGCTGTTAATTGCATAGAACAAAAGCTTGCAGTGTGAGACCCTGAAGTGACTGCCAGCAGTTTTGTTGTTTCTGAGAAACAACATGAGTGCCAATAGCCTGATTTGGACGCGTGGATTCCTTCAGGAAACAAAAGGGAAGCAAGCAGATAGAAGTTCTACTTTCCAAACTAATCATTCTTTATGCAGGATTTGTAGGAGAAGCACAAAGTTTGGGAAAGATGATGTTCTGTCAAGTTAAAGAAATATCTTAGACTGGGCTTCTCAAACGGAGCGTCCCACTCAGCTCTGCCTGGTGCAGCCTCATCTCAAGCGCTGGGTGCAGGTATGGGCACCACAATATCGGAGCTATTAGGCAGCCAAAGGAGGGCTGTAGGGCTGTGGAGATGGGGAAGGATCTGAGGGCAAGGTGTATGAAGAGCAGTTGGGGTACCTGTGTGTGCTCAGCACAGAGCAGAGGAGCTGAGGGGAGGAATGATGGTGGCTGCAGCTCCTCACAGGGAGTGGAGGGGCAGCGCTGAGCTCTGCTCTGTGTGACAGCGACAGGAGATGGGCGGGTGGGGATTGGGGACAGGTTCTGCACCAGAGTGTTGAGACCTTAGAGTAGGCACCCAAAATCAGCAGTCATGGCTGTAAGCTTCCAGAGTTCAAGAGCATGTGGACAGAGCTCTCGAAGGAGTTGGATTCAATGATCTTAGGGGGTCCCTTTCAACTCAGGATAACCTATGATTCTGTGATCTTCTTTTCACTGATACAACTCCCTGGAAACTGAAATATTTTGAGTTTTTGCACACCGCAATTGTAACATGTTGGAAATATCCGAATAATTTATCAGGACGGTGTCTCTGATAACGCAGATTTTATTCGCAGTTGCAAAGGTGGGCCTCCTGCAAGCAGGACAGCACCCAGAAAACTGTTACATCTTTTTATGTCCTGTTGCCCGACACTTATCTCATTCTCCCCTAGTTCCTCATTGGCTGAGTACTTTAGGTTCACAGTCTTCTCGATGCTTCACTAAACATACAAACACTGGAGAAACATAAGTCTTCACTGGCTAAGCATAAACCTCCAATTAATTAATTAGCTTCTGACCCTTCCTCCACCCTTGGTCATTGTTTCTGGATATCTGCTTGTCCTCCCTTGCATAGAGATAAGCTCGGAAGGAGGACAGAGGGGAGTATCTTGATGCCTGCCTGTCACATCCCAACCTTCCCAGAGAGTGAGACAGTCCGGCCTTGTGTAGAGGCCCTAGCTTCTTTGATGTTTGTTAAATCTGTTTTTCTTTTGCTGGGAGTTTCTTATCCTAACAGAGCAACCCTACAGTATGTTTTCTAACCCCTAACACTATACCCACATTGTTTGGAACATTTAACAACTATTGCAGTTTTGCAAGAAAGAATTAATCACATAATTCAGCAACTGCATTTCTAAAACATGCTGCTAACATATACAGTATTTCTACTTTTTAGATCAACTATATCTAAGGATAAGTTATAGAATGCAAATACGTTATGTTCTACTTCTTCAAGCCAATTGCCCTTTTTAATATCTAATGCAGAAACAACATTCCATTCCCACAATTCCCCCTTCCCCCCCCCCCCCCCTTTTTTTTTTTTTTTTTTTTTTTTTGTATAATGTTGATTTCTGCAATTCTTTTCTAGGGTACAACCTGAAAGCTATCTTCTTCTTCCTCACTTTCTTCATTCTTCCTCACTTTCTTCATTCTCCATTTCTTCTAATACCATCATTTTATATGAGTATGGCGGTGGCTCTATTCTTGTTTGCTTCAGTAGTGCTGTCTCGATTAATCGTTGTACCAGTCCCCTCACTCAGGGGATAATACAGCAAACTGTGGCCATCAGGACTCCTACTACAATCAAAGATGTAAATATGGGCACAATCATCCCCATCCATTTGCCAGACCAGGACTCCAACCATCCAGTAATAGAAGTATCTATTCCTGAATTTTCTGCCAATTCATCAGCAAGAGTGGTAAGCCCTTGCAATGCTTTAGTCATTGTACCATCCGGGGCTGTATTATTGGGGATGAAGGGTGGTGCCCAGCATTACACGTATACCCCCTTTTTCAGCTAGTATCATATCTAGAGCAATCCTGTTTTCCCAGGCCATCCTACTTGTAGCATCCAGTTGTTCCGCAATTCCCTTTTTTGTCTCCTTTGTGTAGTTTATAAATCTCTGTTGATTGTAATAGATGTAGTTAATCCAATCTATGTTTTTGTTGACTGTCACCCACCAGAACAGTAACTTGAACCCTGCAGCAATTTGGTTTCTCACCATGAATTCGTCAGGGACACCTCTAGGCACTCCAATTGAATCTATATATATTGCATAATCAAATGAGACCCCGAAGCCCCTTTTATTCCTTCTGGGTGTGTGTGACATCCCCCTTTCGAATGCCAGGGTGAATGATATAGCTAGTTGAACAAGCACACAGATACCTCCCCAATTAGATGGGAGAGTGGACCATAAGATCTTCCCACAATACCACCAGAGATCCGCTCTAGAGATTCCCAATCTCTGATAGTTCCCTGCTGAATCTTCTGCAACATTCAAAGTCTCACTGCATAGAGAGAAATTCCCTATATGCCTGGTAGCTCTTAAACCCTGCCTTGAGAGGCAGGCTGTATGATTACCTATGGCTGTGGAGAATCTGGCTACTGGATCTTTTCCACGTATGTCTATTCCAAGGCCAAAAGTGATGTTAACAAGACTGTCAGCCTTGTTAATTGTTATTGCCACTGGATTACATTATAAGGCTTGGCAGTCTGGTTGGGCAACCCCTTTAAACATACTAATCCTATCTTTCAATGTATGTGCCCACGAGGCATCAAATATCCCAGGTGTGTATGTCCAGCCTTGGTAGGTAGTTGTCCACCATACATTATTCCACCCTTTACAAGGGGATCCTCTATTCATACCTAGTTCAGGACATAAGTATTTATTTTCATTACTCAATTGTCGTTGAGTACTTAGGCTCCCACAGGCTATCAAATGACAGGCATCGAATGTGGCAGTCTGAGGCATTTCTTTCCTCGTCACATTCATCCACATCTTAACAGGGTACCCTCCCGATCCCCTCTGTAGGTCATCCTTTTTCCAAGTAATCAGTTGACTAAAACATTCCTTGAAGTGGATTATTATCAGGACCAAAACTACTAATTGGTCCCTACCCATCATCATTGTCAAATCCTAAATCTCTGAATAGTCACTATAGTGAAGAATAGGATATACCCTGCTACAAAACACACACACAAAAAAAGGAAATTCCCTTTGAGTACCTTAATTCTATACAGATTAAAAAACTCCCCACTAATACTATTGAGGAGAAAATACGGATTAGCTTATGATAACTTTTACAATTTCTTTCTGATTTTCATCTTTAGAGGATCTTCCATGGCAACAGCTTCTCACGCTTCAAGGTTAGTAGAAGATTTTACCCGAATGTAGTGAGTCCAACCTTCTTGGCCGTCCTGACAGCTGTTTCAGTTGGTAGAAGTACTTGAAATGGCCCTTCCCAGTCAACTGCAGCTTTGTCTCTTCCCAGATCTTGATCAGGACCCAGTCCCCAGCCTGATGGATGAATCGGAAATTCCAGAGGCTAACTGTGTTTGTGCTAACAGTCCTTGGATCCTAAGGGACAATAATGAGGAAGACAATCTGAGTATATAGTTTTTGATCTTTGGTTACAAACTGCGGTATCTCATTTTTCTTTCCTAAATATGGTAACCCAAAAAACATTTCATGTAGAGAAACCCCCACATCTTTTCTTAGTGCTGCCCAGATTTGGAGAAGTACCAGAGGTAAGCACTTGGTCCAGGGGAGTTGAGTCTCTAGGACCAACTTATTCAGGTGTTTCTTTATTGTCTGATTCATTCCTTCTAATAAGTCCTGCCAGTGTAACAGTTTTGAAGAACCTGGCATGTACAAGGATTTATGTATTCCCACTTGTTTTCTCAGCCTATATTTAATTATCCCAAAAGGTAAGCTTTCTCTTGTTGGTAGCTCCTACTACTGTTACAAAATCATCTACAGGTGGTGAAAGGCACCCGTATCCACCAGAAAATAAACCTTTTTATCTTGCTCCCCTAGCTGCAATTTAACCAGTGAATCTGCTAGGGTAAACTTCCCAGATTCCCATTCAACTTTTGCAATTAGAGACGGTTCCCTCCTGCTCAGCTTGGTACACATTCTCTGCCAATTTCATTTCCCTGCAGTTTGCATTCTGCTTTTGATCCACTGAGGGCAGAACTCTCCTTGAGCCCTTCCAGGTCCTGCTCTAGTGAAGCAGCTAATATTCTTCCCAATTTTCTTTTTCGTAACGATCCCTGTTTCTATATATTCTCCAAGCCCCCACAGGGCCCAACTTTTCTTCTGTATTCCTTTCCCATTCTTGCACAGCTGCCTATCTAATCACGCCTCTTTCTTCTCTAGTAAGCAGCACATTCATGATAAACATCATTTTCATCCATGACTAGAAATCAGGCTCTATAAATTCATGTAATTGTTCTGCTACTCTTATAGGATCCTCAATTAAGGGATTCATTTCCTTCTTGAAATTCCTAACATTTCTGCTAGTAAAAAGGGGGAGTCATCAGCATACCCTATCTCCCCTTGGGGGGACTAAGGGGGAACTCCCCTAGGAGGATGTATTGAAGTATCTGTAAGATTAGTATTAGAGAAAGGAAAATTCTCTAGATCACATCTGCATCATTCCAATTCCCTCAGTAATTAAGAATAAGCACTCTCTCAAGGACCCTGCACGGGATCAGCAGCATGGCCACTCCCTGCCTCTGCAGAGACTGCTGCTGCTTACATTGCTTCAGAACTTTAAGGGCGGGAAGTTATGTAAGGGATCCCATTTATGATCTTTTTGCTTCTCTCCTTTCTCCTTTGAACTTCGACTCTTTTTTGTGAGGGACTGTCTTACTTTTTGCACCCATTTAGCAGCATAAGCCAAGTCCATTTCAGATAAAGGAGTCTTACTGTTTACATACAAATTCAAAGTCTGACAAACCCAATCTGTCAGACCCACATTTTGGTCAAAATGTTTTTCCACATAGTGGCTCTCTAGGCTATGTCTGTACACAATATTCAAACATCTTTTTCCTGTTCTTGTCCCTAGCTTTGGGATTATGTTTTCAGTTCTGAAGCTTATTTGCCAAGGGACTATCTCTAGGCACAATTTCGGAGACCCTTTTCCCCTGTTCTTGGGAGCTCCTATTACGCGTCCCTCCAGAATGCTGCCATGAACTACCCACTCACAGGTTACCACACCCTGATTCTCGGATTTTTGAGCCCAATCCCTCTGGAGTACTACGCCCTGATCTCTCAGATTAATAGGGGTGTACTGCTGACACTTTGTCAAGTGCACAGGGTACCGTATACTAACAGCTCCCTCTCGAGACTCTTCCTTTCATCACCACCACGGTTGCTTCATCCGTCTCTGGCCATGCACCTCACGGGACAAGAGAACTGCAAAGCAGAACTCCATTCTCACTTCATACTGAAGTGTGTCTCAGTCACACACACTCAAGAGTCTCAACCGACCCGCAAGCCAAGAATTAAATTCCCTTACCTTGGTCCGTGCACGAAGTTACTGGGTTGCAAAGGCCAACACCCGTGCCTACCTGCCTGTTGGCTTTCACATACATACAGGAGCCCGTCCTTTATGCAACAGTCTTGATTTCCTATCAGCTGTTCCAAGGAGTCACCTCAGCACCCAGACAGGAGCACTAAAATCAGTGGGATACACCTATCCTGTCCAGGGCAGCGGGGGAGACCCCAAGAGGCAATGATGATCTTAGACGAGCACCCAAATTGTTGGAAATATCCAAATAATTTATCAGGACGTTATCTCTGATAAAGCAGATTTTATTCGCAATTGCAATGGCGGGCCTCCTGCAAGCAGGACAGCACCCAGAAAACTGTTACATCTTTTTATGTCCTGTTGCGCGATGCTTATTCTCCCCTAGTTCCTCATTGGCTGAGTACTTTAGGTTCACAGTCTTCTCGACGCTTCACTAAACATACAAACACTGGAGAAACATAAGTCTTCACTGGCTAAGCGTAAACCTCCAATTAATTAATTAGCTTCTGACCCTTCCTCCACCCTTGGTCATTGTTTCTGGATATCTGCTTGTCCTCCCTTGCATAGAGATAAGCTCGGAAGGAGGACAGAGGGGAGTATCTTGATGCCTGCCTGTCACATCCCAACCTTCCCAGAGAGTGAGACAGTCCGGCCTTGTGTAGAGGCCCTAGCTTCTTTGATGTTTGTTAAATCTGTTTTTCTTTTGCTGGGAGTTTCTTATCCTAACAGAGCAACCCTACAGTATGTTTTCTAATCCCTAACACTATACCCACATTGTTTGGAACATTTAACAACTATTGCAGTTTTGCAAGAAAGAATCAATCATGTAATTCTTCATTCTACTTCTTCAAACCAGTTGCCCTTTTTAATATCTAATGCAGAAACAACATTCCATTCCCACAAACAGGAGGATCAATCTGCAGACTGACAAGGTTCATCATGAGCAAAGTTTTGAGGTTTTCAGATGTACCGAATTCAATAAATACTTTTTTATGCTTTATGTTCATGAACTAAAGATTACATTCAAGGAAAACTACAGTCTTGCATCTGTTCTGGGCCTCAAATTAGGTACTAATTTTCTCAAACAAACAAGGATTTTTTATAATCCTTGAGAGTCTGCTAGTAAGTTCCACCTATCTTTCCCACTTATTTTTTTTTTAATCTGACGTAGAGCAGTTTAATTGAAACCTAGAGTAAAAATGCCAGTACACTTAGGTAGCAATAATTTTAATGGGTAAAAAAAATATACCAAGGAACTTTTCATTGGATGCAGCATTGCATTCTCAGTAGCGCAGGAGAAGTGGAGGAAACAGCACCATTTGTATCCCTTTGTGTACATATGCTACTAATTTCTCCGCTTTTGTGATTCTCCTCTTCCTAGGCTTTGCTTGTTGGTCATGTTAATAACCTGATGCTGACATGAGCATTATTATTTCAAAATAGTCTACATGTATAAAAACACATAGTGCTTCCTTCTTGCTTTATGAAGTATGTAAAATGTGTGGTGGCTTGAGACAATACTCTGTACACAAGCTGTGGTCTTCTCTGGCTTGCTTCCTCATTGTTTCAAAAGAAGCCTTGCCGTACATTTGTCTTGCCCTGCACAACAGTGACATTCCAAGAATTATTCTCTCTTAAAAAGTCATTTGATACCCTTACAAAAACAAAATGTCACAAATTCGTTAATGTTACAATTTTGGCTTTAAATGTCTTATAAAACCTCAAGATTCTTCACCTTTGTGAATTTTTCCAATTTTAGGATTAATAGGTAATAAAATATATGCATAATGTTCGTAATATATATATGGAAAAGTCACTAAAAAAATTTAAATTATGCTTAAGAGCTATGCTTGTTAAGAATCACAGAAAGTATAAACACAGCTTTCTTCATTTTGCACATAATGACCTTATTTTTTTCTACTGTGCTACGGCCAGTAAAGATATACAGTGCTGAAGGCCTGGGAAGAATGAATACTGCTTCAATTGCTTTTGCGCCTTAAAGCTCTGTTCTTTAAGGGTTAGAATACATAAGCCTTATCAAAACATAAATCAACCAAAGTTTGACCTTTACAAATAAGTCTGCATGAAGATTTATTTAAAATACAATATAGAAGTCATTTGTACACAGTATTCTTGATAGTCATTTATGCGTCCATTAAAAGTATTATTACTGTGTCTCTTTGGGTGTATTTCTGCTTTTTATTTTCCTTGCAAACTCAGGATGGTTATGGAAAAGTCAGATTCATAATTGATATCTACAGAATAGACTCCAACATACACTGATTTTATTCTTAAATGTTTTTAGATATTTTCTGACATGGTTGAACAATTGGTATATTTAATAGGCGTGGATTTGGGTTTTTTTTTTCCCAAAATCTAGGTTATAGAAGATGAGTGTCCACTGCTTGGAGTTGTCTTGTCTTTTCCATGAACTTAAGAAGTTTGGGATCCAGACAGTCGTTAGTGTATCAGCTGAAATCTGTGGTGAGCTGGATCAGAGGGAAATGACTGGGATATACCCAATACATAAATGTCTGAAATCAACATGAAGTACGGAAGTTACTGTAAGGACAGAAGCAGAGGGAAATGTAGCAGCAGGGATTGCCAGACTTATAATGTCATTGTGAGTAGAGAACTTGGGACCTAGGGAATCAGTGTTTTGTGCCCTCCTCAATTTCAGAAACCCAAACCAACTACAAGACCTGCTCTTGTGCATTTTTTTTTTTTTGCAGCTTCACAAAGGCACACTGAGTAGTGCAAGACTACAGCTAGGGAACTTAGTTGGAACAGCTGGAAAGTTTTAGGTTTTGGTCCTTCTTCCCAACAGTATTCAGACATAACCAATGGCTTTTCAATGCACAATATTGGCTCCTGTTCCAGAACAATAAACACTCCCTGTAACAACTGAATGTCTGCACTGTTGGCACACTGTCAGAGTCTCCTCATATTGCTCTTTCTGATTCCATGGTTGTTACAGTCTGAAAGTAGACTGCGTGTTATTATCCAAACGCAGGATATTTTTATATATATATTTATGTAAAATGTATCTTAAACATACGAAAATATTTTATTTATATGGCAAATAAGGGACAGGGTTTTCTTCCAATTGTAGAATATATTTTTCGACACTATGCTGGAAGTAGAATCCTATGCTAATCTGCATATTTTAAAAGTTTCTAGTTTTAGAATACTTAGGGGTATTGGGTACAGTACCTTCCAGTTATCTACTCTTTCGTATCTCCTCCCATCTCTCTGAAGTATGCATATATTGCTTCATATTTGAGCTATGAAATACATGTTCTACTGTTATATACACGATACCTGATACAGTAACACTCTATCTAGTCTGTAATCCCTGATTCCTAGCAAGAATTTGCTGATTGATTGCGTAGAAATGATTCAGTTTTTGAAGCAGCTTTGCAGAGAAATTAAAAAATGACAAATTGCAAAGACCTGATTCCAGTTCATAAAAATCAATAAAACTGTTTGGCTCTTAGACAATATTAATTTCTTTACCTAGAAATTTAGAAATAAAATGAGAATCTTTCTCCTGTGTCTGACCAAAATAAGTTAATCCATAAGTTGTACTTGCAGAGGATGAATGAAGGACTCAGTGGGGCAAAAAAACATTGATTTTCATCTACAGTTCCATAAAGTGTAGGTTCCCTTATGTACAAGCATCTTCTGATCTTTTGAGAGTACATTTCAATACCATGATGTTTTCTTTTTTTCAGATCTGTTATTCATCCTTGAGGCACTGGGGAACTAACAATACATTTATTACTTTCTTCATGTAAGCATAGAGTTTTGTGTGCCAAATCCCAAAAATCAATGAAAACAACTTGTGAAAGTGTTCTTTCTGATGGGCTATCTCTTTGCATCGTAGAACATAAGACTTTGTGAAAATAAATTATTTACAAACCAGTACATCTCATCTCCCACTGTAAGGAATCTACCCATTTGCTTTTTTAAAAATCTGTTACTGCAAAGTCTAAACTTTGAAAAACAAATTTTACATGAACGTGTTTGAGATGCAGACAAACCATATAGTATCTTTTTATCAAGTGCTATTTTCACGCTGGTAATGGTGTGAAATTTCCTAATATGAATTCACTTCTCTTAAAATTGTAGCAGAAAAATTTTGATCCTCTGTTTGATGTCCTTGCCTCATGCAGGATTGCTGTTCTGAAGAGTGTCTGCATTTCTAGCTTAGAAGCAAGGCTGAGATTGGGTGATGTTGGGAGCAGATAATTAGTAAGTTGGGTGTTGCTCAAATGTCTGATAGGTCAGGTAATGGTGAATGAGGGACTCTCCCTATAGTTTATGGAAGGAAGTGGTATACAACAGAAGAGTGAGAATGTGTAACAGGCCAGTGTGGAGCTGTAGGAAGGAAGGAAATAGTACTGTCCAGAAGGCATGAGAAGGCATTTAAGTAAAGGGACAGGAATAGTTTGTTTCATTATATTCATATTTCAGTAGCTAGAATTTGTGTTTGTTCCTTTTATCCCCAGTAAACGGACAATGAATTTTGGAAAAATAAATTCAGAGTATGGAAAATAATGTCAGTGTCGCTCTCTGTGTGTCAACGGTTTATGGGCTGGTCCGGCCCAGTTCCGTGACCAGCAGGGCGGAGGGATCTGCGGATCCGCGCCTCTGGGAAAGGGGAAGCAGGGGACCCCAAAATACTTGAAAACAACAGCACTGATCTGAGGTGAAACAAATGATTTTACTAAATATAGTATTAGTAAAATACAATGAGAGAGAGAGAGAGAGAGAGTCTGTTTGAATTGTATAGACCTCACCACAATGCTGGGGTGAGAAGTGCAGTCCAGTTGAGTGACTGAAGTACAGACGGCGAAGCGCAGGCGGCGAAGCGCAGGCGGCGAAGCGCAGATAGCGAAGCGCAGACAGCGAAGAGCAGGCGAAGAAGAAGGATCAGGTGACCTTGCTTGGAGTTATATCCCCTTGCTGACCGCAAAGTCTCCTGGGGAAAAGTAGTTCTTCTCCGACGGACGAACATTCGGCAGATATCAAACCCCACCCCCAATGCATTACATGATGTTATGGTGTGGAATACTGATGACCAAAAATCATAAAACCATGACACTGTGGAAGCAAGATCAATGTTGAGTGCATGTGTATTCACTGACCAAATTCCTCTACGCCTTCATAATAACTTTAATTCAGTAGCCAACTTCAGATTATCTTGGCTGCGGTTGGACTTGATGATCCTCAAGGTCCTTTCCAACCTGAGTAATTCTATGATTGTATGATTCTATGATTCAAAGACTAATTCCTACAAACTTGGAGAAAATAGATGGCAGACAATAGTAGAAACCTTCTGAAAATGTCTTTTGGAAAGTCTACAGAAAAAAAGGAAAAGCTGCATAATTGAATTGCACATTATTAACCACTGAAGAACAGGGAGCAGAGAAATAAATGTTAAACAGGAAGGCATCAAGAATAAAAATTTGGATAATTTTTGAGTCTTCATTTTATATTTGTCTGTAATAGAAAGCCATTGTGACTACTTTGGCACAATAAGCACAAGATGATCTCTCAGATTGTTTTTTTTGGGGGGTGGGTGGGTGCTTTTTTCTTTTCTTTCCCCAGAGGTTAAGTGATCCTTCAGTTAAAGAGACTGAGAAATATAGTGTGCTGAGAATCACAGTCACAAAATCAAGCTTCTGTTTGTTGTAAAAAAGCTGTATGTGCTTTTTCCTTTATTGAGCTCTTTAAGTAGCAGAAGCAAAAATTCTCAGGTGAGCATAATTTGTGTTTGTCTACTATGATTGCATTACCTAAGTGAACCATCAGTTTGAGCTGCAAGTTTCCTGATCCTTTCCTGAGGACTAATCAGAAAAACTAAGAAATCCAAACCTTCAGCTCTGGTATTTTCTGAGACTTAACCATGTATTTTGTTCTCTAAACATTACAGTGATTTTTACACATGTTCATGGTTCTTTCAGAGCTGAATTCTCTCTCTTCTTTTGATATAAAACTTGCATGTTGCATTTCTGTACAGAACTCTTCTTAAGACTTTCTTTTCTTCTAAGGAAAACCTCAGTTTTCTCCAGACCTGCCTCTCTGACCTTTCTTGGATTCTTAACTTCAAATCCTTTTTTCCTCAGGTACTCCTTTTGCTTCTGAAAATCATCCCTTCTTTTCCTGAACTGGAGATAAGACTTAGCCCAACATACAATACACACATCAGTAAATAAAATACACTTTGGTTCCAGTGTGTTCCAATATGACAGCTTTGATATTTTGGTGTGGTTTTGTTACTGCCACTTGTTTGTTTTATCAAGTGCTTGCAGTGCAGTACTGTTATTTTTCTTTATATGTAATTCCAATGTTTAAGGTATGTGCATTTTAATTTTAAGGCAATACACACCCATGGTAGAACATAGTAATCTTGGTGGACAGTTCCTCCCATGACTATTTAAACTGCTAATAAAAATAGACCAGAGGATGTTTAACTTAGGAATTTCTATACCCCTTGAAGCTTTCCTATTATTTTCAGTTTTCCTGCAGCTACAAGATATTGTCCCCAGATTGTAATTAAAGGTTCACTAGCAATTTGTGCATGTTTCATATTTTAAAATGAGATCTAAAATTTATATTCATGTATACTTAATTTGCTATTTAAAATCTTTTTAGACTCAAAGGGAATAAGAATATTTATGAATGGTTATTTTTAACACTTATGACTTATACAGGAGTGTTTCAACCATTTAAATATTAATATGGAAAAACACTTGCATATTTACTGTAGAAATCAATGTACTGTTGCTCTTTAAAAGCATTTAAAATGAATTTTAGTTTTACTTTCACATTCTGCATATTCAGTTAAAATGTAGAATTTTTTAGCACAGATCTGACGTGGACAAAAGACTCATTTGAAATAGAGGCGTTCTTCACTGTTTTTATCTTTTGCATTCACCTGGATGACACCAGTGGCTTTGGAAGGACAGTCTGTTTTATGATCACTAAAATATTGTCAGTGTCAAAAGTAAAATGGAAAAAGGCTTTAAACTGGAAGAGTGTGCATTTAGGCTAGATATCAGGAAGAAAGTTTTTATTGTGAGGGTGGTGAGACACTGGAACAAGGCTGTGGATGCCCCCTCCCTGGAAGCATTCAAGGCCAGGCTGGATGGGGCTGTGAGCAACCTGGTCTGAAGGGAGGTGTCCCTGCCTTTAGCAGGTGGTTGGGACTAGATGATCTTAAATGTCCCTTCCAACCCAAACCACCCTATGATTCTGTGATTCAGTGAATTCCAAGTACTGTTTCCTGCTGTACTCTCAGATAGAATCATAGAATCATAGAATCACTAAGGTTGGAAAAGACCTAAAAGATCATCCAGTCCAACCGTTCACCTATTCCCAATAGCTCCCACTAAACCATGTCCCTCAACACAACGTCCAGCCTTTCCTTGAACACCCCCAGGGTCGGTGATTCCACCACCTCCCTGGGCAGTCCATTCCAGTGCCTGACCACCCTTTCTGAAAAGTAATACTTCCTAATGTCCAGCCTGAATCTCCCCTGCTGTAGCTTGAAATATTTTTGATATTTTTGATGATGTGGCCAAAAGTGAGTTCCCAGTGAAAGCCCATGAATTTTTGTTTAGAAAATCCAAATTAATCCATAGATCTTTCTCTGTGTGATGCAAGATTTTGTAGGCAAGACTTTCTTCAGAATTTTCAAGAGTATAGATTCCTATATCCTAAAGTATTTGGAGAACATACGGGAGATAACCTCAGATAGATTTGTTTTATTGTGTATTTGAAGGACATTTTAAGAAGAACTGCTTGAATTAATAAACTGGTGTGAGATACTTTGTACAGAAAGACTGCTTTATGAATACAGGTTCAGGGTTGGTTTTTATTTCAGAAAACAGTACTACCCACCACTATCTTACCTTCATGGGCTGATTAGTAGGAGAAAAACTGACACAAAGTTGAAAAGAGAAAAGTGGGAGAAGATGGATCATCTGGAATAACAGAAATCTGTAAGCTTTCTGTCCATACACAGTATTATTATTGTAGGCAGTGAAACATGAAACGTAGCTGGTGCACAGTTCTTTTAAAGATTTTTTTTCCAAATTACATGTAATTTGTTAACTTTTACTTGCAATAATGAGTTTCCAAACTGTCAGTTAATCAACACTTTATTTGAAAGTGGTTCAACATTCTATCTGCGTGTAATAATATTACAAAATTGGTTAGGAAGGCCAATGTCCCCATGGTACAGGTTTTCTTATGAGTGAAATGAAAAATTATGTCTGGGGGGAGAGGGTTAACTTGTATTTCTCAAACGTAAAAGTCTTGTTTTTTCCTCTTCTTCCCAGGATGTATCACATTAACTTTGATAATGAACATGCTAGTCCACATGTTTTCAGAGAAATCACAGACCAAGTTCGTTGATTTGTTTTGGGGTACAGGATTATTTTCTTATCTATTTTATGAAAATAGTCTGGAAAAAAAGAAAAGAAATAATGAAAGTGTAACTCAATGAAACAAAAAAGATAAAATATTCATGTATCAATCAAGTGAGAACTCATCTAATTTTGGACAGTACAGTTTTTTAATAGCTACTTGCCTTGAACGTGAATGATTTTAAACACTTAGGAAGGTTAAAGGCCAGCCACAGTTTGAAAGGGAAACGGAAAGAGCAGAAGGAAGTGGAGATAGTTAAGCATAAGTAATATCCTTCTAAGGCAGAGATGATCCAGACTTATTCTGAAATAGTTTGCTCATAGCAAACAACAGCTTGGGCTTTCTGCAAAGCTGTAGAAATCTCTTCTTGTTCAATTACATTAGCATTTTGGTATAACTGAACCAGATTTCTTTCCTAAGACACTGTACACGGTAGTGGTCTACACACTAGGAATTGCTTTTTTCAAGAGCTGTGTTTGCTGCACTGCCAGTGGTCAAATAGTTAGCATAAACCTTGGAAAATAGTGGTAAGGTGTGGTTATTGCATCTTTGCTCTAGATTACTTTGTAATGGAGATGAGAGGGCATTATGTTTTATAAAACAAAGCTTGAAAATATACAGATTTAGCGTAAAAGTTAAAAATTGTGTATGTGTTAAAAGATTCTACTTTCACTATTATTTTTAATATACTGAAATACCTGAAAATAAATAATTGATAACAATACTGAGATGTAAGCAACTTTTTATTGTTATGACCGACATAACTAAGAATGCTAGATAAGCTCTAATCAGGAGAATAAAACCAAGATATCTTTTTGAAAGTTTTGTAATCATTAGTTAGAGCAATTGACTACTTGTCCCAAGATTATCAGTTATTAAAATCTCTTCTAGTCTTCAACATTGTCAGTTTTTCAATTATTTAAGGGCTGTTTCTTGCACTGCTGGCCTGGAAGGCCTTTGTGAGTTTAATATCTTTTTTTCTGCATGGTTTAATGCAAAATGTGTCATTTTAAATTCCTTTGTTGTTGTTGTTGCTGTTGTGCTGGATTTTTTTTTTATATATATATCTTTGCTGTTCACATATTTGTCAAATTTCACTTAGACAGTAAGCACAAGAAATATAAAAATAAATAAATTAAATTCATTGGTTTTGAATGGGAGTAAGACACATGATGGAAGCAGCTTATTAATTTTATGTAGCTTGCAGCTTGGAAGAAAGCAGGAAGGAGATTATTAATTAATTATTAATTAATGTATTAATATGGCAAAAAGCAATCCTAGCTGTTATTATTGGTAATAATAACTCATATCTTTATATAGGCTACTAAATACATGTGTGTAGGAAGTGGCCATTCTTTACCATTGTCTTCAGAAGACAAAAAGCATTTCAGATTTTGTTCTGCAGCTTAAGTTTGATCTTGACAAGGGGTTTTCTTTCCACAGAACAAGGTTTTCTTCTGCTGACCAATAGTTTGGCTATTATCTAGTCTTCTTTCTGAGATAGGATCCCTTCATTGGTGAATGGTTTTTTTTTTTATATTAATGTTGTAATAGCTTGCCTGACAGTGGAGAGTGGGTGGATATTAATGTATAAATGGGCACCATGAATGTATAAAAACATACATGTCCATTTCAAGTACTTATAACTTCCATTAAGTTGGTGGATTTCATCGGTAACAGAGAACTGATAGACTATTTTCCGAAATTTTGGCATGTTATGCTTACATTCATAAGTCACTGTGTTACAGAAAGAGAAGCCATTGAGCTGAGAGTGAGCATCATTTTTCTTAGCCAAGGAGAAACTGCTCCCAACATATCTAGATAAAATATAGCTTCATCTGCCCTACATTTAATCTTTTAAAAATCAATCTATTGCAGATAGTATTAGCTTTGTAAATGTTAGCAAATACTTTCTAAATATAGCCTCCCCCCCCCCTTCAGGTGCAGACATGGTACTTAAAATAAATACAATGCTGTCTTCAGACAAAATTTTTGTAGAGTTGGACATTCTGTATTGACTTCAGAATACCAAGAGATTATGTTATTTTATTTTCTTAGGCTTATGGCAGCTTTTGATATCAGTCTGTATATTTCTGATTCCTGGTTTTGTAAAGACAGACTGGCTCTTTTTCTTTCACTAGAACTCAGTCATTGTCCCCATTTTGTCTGCTGTCTGGCTTTGCCAAAATATGTCAACTATTTCTCTTTTTGTGACTTCAAGTAGCATCTGAATAACAATTAGACTTTGTTTTCCATCAAGCTTCACTAGGTGATAGAACTCTTTTGGGATACTTACATTTCCAAATGGTTTTCTTGATCTTTCTTTACATTTATCTTGTGTACTCTGTAAGTGCCCATACTGATATGTTTTGAGAGAGTTTTTAATAATCGTCATTCTCAGTAATGAGCCTGGTGCTGTGCCCAAAACTGATCTGAATTGTTGCACTTCAGAAGATGTGTACTAATTGGAAAGAGTCCAGAGCAAATCAGCAGATTTTATCAGGCATCCAGAAAATGTGGTCTACAAAAAAAGGTTGCATTTAGATTCCTTAGCACAATCAAATGACAGTCTTTTTTAGGGCATGATAATTTGACCAACTCATGATGGAGGGGGGAGTAAGAAACAGAACATTATTGGTAAGATTATCTGGGAAATAAATCTTTTTAAAAGAGTCTTCTGATGGAAATGCTGGGCTAGGCCGTGAGAAATGTGTGTTCAGTTTTCGTTTCTTTTGCCAAGGCAGCCTTGGGAAATCACTTTGTTCTTTGATCCGCTAGCACAAACGTGTTAATATTTTTCCACTCCATGTTGTTTATAGGGCTTAAACCAATTAGGACTTTGGCACTGAAAACAGAACTCTAGCATGCTTGAAGCTTTTGATTCTAAAATTGCTTCAAGCAAACCTTGTTCAGCCTCTGATTCTTCAAAATGTCTGAATTCACCTGTGATTTGATTCCAAGGCTTTCTAGTTTGCTGGTTTTCTGTCTGCCTGTTGCTCAGAATTGTCTCAGTTGGAACAAGTTAGTGACTAGGTCTTGCTTAAACTCAGTAGCAGGAACTGATGCAACACCAAGTTGCTTCTTGTCATTCCGAAGAAATCCAGAGGCCTAAAATCTGTTGGCTGCAGGGCTTGTTTTCATCTGAGTTCCAGTGTCTCAGTCCTGCAAGTTCATGTCTTAAAATTATGCTGGTTAGAATATTTCATTAGCCTGGATTGTTCAGCAGCCAGCCAAAACTATTTCAGCTGTTTTACTGTTGAATACAAAGAAGGGTTCTGGCAGCAGAGACCAAGACCAAGGTCTTCTCCCTGTGGAGGACTTTAATTGATAAGTTAATGCAGTTGTTGGCATCTATACCTTGGAGAAGCCTCTAGATTCTGATTAGCTATAGATACCTTTTACAGCACTGAATTTCCCACTTTTGCTTCTGCAAAATGTAGATGTGCGCTACACTTAGCATTTGCTTTTGATCAGCAATATCTGTCTCTTTACTTAGTGTACAAGATCCATTTTGAGTCGCTTGAGCAGTCCAGACAGTGCATGGGAGGAAAAAACATCTTAATGTTACCACATCCAGTGAGGTGGCCGTGTTCCTGGCAGTCTTCCAGTATTTAGTCCATTGATTGATTGAGTATTCTGATAGTGGGCGAGGGGCCTCACTATCTTGATTAAGAGCTACAGATATTGAAGTTCAAATTAAAATGTATCTACATACTGTAAGTAAAATCAAGGAGCAGAACACTCCTTGTAAGAGCTCCTATATTTTGTTATCACTTCATTATAATGCAGGTGAATAATGTTTTGTAAGTATGTTTTGTCTGTAGCATTTCAGAGGCTCATTACTGATAGGCAGCTGTGCTCTTGTTTTTATTTTCAAAGAAAACAAAGCCTAGAATTAAAAAATATTGTAATACTTTAAATCTGCTAGAAAAGCAGAGAGCTTGGTCTATCGGCATCTGAAATGGTACATTCCACATATTGTCCAGCTCAACATGTAAACAAAAGCAACATCTTGCTAAAACTGAACCTAACCACTAGTATGGCAGCAGTGGTTCTGACTATGCCTGCGTGGCTTTGCACAACTCAATCTAGTGGAACGCATCCTTGCTCACAGCAGAGGGGTTGGAGACAGATGAAGACAGACAGTTGGTCCCTTCCAACCCCCCAAACTGTTACATGTTTTGGTTATTGTCTCTGCTTTAAAATCCTTCTCCCACTTTCCCAGTGTGTGTAGCTATGGTTACAAATAACTGCAGTAACTTCTCCAGCACTGGAAATCTTACTTAAAACTGTTGTGTTATAAGACTGCATCTGTTTATTTTGCACAGAAAAATAGTAAAATGGTGTTCTATTACTCTGAGCTGGCATTTGCAAAATTTGTTATTTTTCATAATATGGGAATCAAGAATTGTCCTGCTTCCAAGCAACAATAGAAACATCAGATGAGCTTAATTTGCCTAGTGAGCTGTTTTGTTTTGTCTCCTGCAGGGGTAAGTTGTGTCTGATACCATTCATTGGGTGGTATTTAAGAACAATATGGATATTCCTATTTTCCTTTGGAACTGGAAGTCCAGGATGGCTACAAAGAGGATTCTGATATTAATCCTCAATGCAGTTGCTTGAGTAAGATAGCGCCTATTATTTGTTTGTTTCTTCTTCAAAGCAGTATGTGGTCTACTCAGACAATTTCAGTCCATAATGGCCACTAGTAAACTACACTTACCTTACACTTACATAACACCTGCAGTTGGCTTTGTACTGTTCTTATAAAACAGAAGTTTAAATATCCCAAGTCTGAAAATGTATGTGACATTCGTAAAATTGTTCAACTGGATATGGAGTACAGCAGCTTGCTTCACACTTAATTCACATGAGAAAAAACTGTCTAGTTTTTTTATTTCCTGTTTATTATCATGTTTTCCTGCTAGGTCTCGAATCCAGTTCAGGGTTGTAGAGTTCACGCTACTCTGAGCTGTTGAGTAAATAGCTGTAATGTTTCAGTAACTTAACTGTTTCCAGAGTTATTTCCAAGGAACCCAAAGCTTAAGGACAAGACTGAGCAGCTAGATGGAATGTTTGTTCAAGGTATGGCCCACACCTTTTGAAGACTTTTGCAATAAGACATTTGATTTGCTGAGAGACACTTAGATAAAAGAATATTTAGAGCACATGTAATTAGATTGAATAGGTCTGAGTGGAAAGGCAGGCATTTTGATCAATGTCTTAATACTTTTGGCAAGAATTTGTTTAAATACAAAACTGCCTTGTTCTTGGTAAGAAAAAGGTTCAGAGAGATTTAAATTAACTGTAACTGTAACTGCTTCTTACCTGCTGTGATTCTATAGCACAGAGTGATCTAAAAACAATGGAAGGAAAAATCTACACTGATATGAATACTTTTAGGCTGATAACCACTGTTTCAGAGTTGTGGAAGTTGCTCTTTGTAAGAAGCAGTGTTAAAGTTCGCACACTGAAATGATAGATTCTGTGTAAGAATGATAAAAATTTACTCAGTGCCTGGTCTGATGTCTGCAGTTGTATCTCACGTGTCTCAAAGAGGAAAACAAATCCTAGCCCAGGAACTGGCAGGGCTTTTTGAGAGGGCCCTAAACTAGGTGTGAATGGGAATGGGATAAAGCCAGGCCATCTAGAGATGAGCCTGAGGGAACAATTTTGGGGTCAGGGGAGAAACGAATATCTCCTCTGAAGTGTATCTACACCAATACATGCAGAATAGGCAACACACAAGAGCAGTGGAAGCCATCATGCACCAGACAAGCTTACTTAAATAGGGTGGGATCACTCTCATGACTGAAGTGCTGCAGTGGATGGCAATAAGCTTTTCAGACGGGGTAAGCAAGGAAGGAGGGGTGGTGGCATGTCTGTCTGTGCTAGAGAGTGTTTTAGTGTTGAGCTCAGGGCTTGTAATAATAAGGTTGAGTCTCTTTGGATAAGGATCAGGGGAAGGCTGACAGGGATGATATCCTGGGGATCTGTCGTAGACCACTTAACCATGATGAAGAGATGGACAAGGCATTCTATGAGCAGCTGGTAGAAGTTGTGCAATCACCAGCCCTTGTTCTCATGGAGGATTTCAGCTTTCTCTATATATGGTGAAAATACAATACAGCACAGAAGAACCAGTATAGGAGGCTTCTAGAATGTGTGGAATATAACCTTCTGATGCAGCTGGTTAGAGAGACACGCCTCAAGTGCTGCGTTCAGTTTTGGGCTCCTCACTACCAGAAAGAGATTGAGGCCCTGGAGCACATCCAGAGAAGGGCAGTGAAGATGAAGGATCTTTTGAGGAATGGCTGAGGGAACTGGGAAAGGAGAAAATGAGCCTCAGGGGAAACCTTATCACTCTTGACAACAGCCTGAAAGGAGGCTGCTGTGAGGTGGGAGCTGGCCTCTTCTCCTGGCTATCTAATTGTAGGACAAGAGGGAATGGTCTCAAAGTTGCATCGGGGGTGTTCAGGTTGGCTGTTAGGAAAAATTTCTTCTCAGGAGGAGGAGTGAGATATTGGAACAGACTGCTCAGGAAAGTGGTGAGGTCTCCATCGCTAGTGATGTTCAAGAAATGATTAGATGTTGTACTGAGGGACATAGTGAGCAAAATTGGTAGTAGGTGGACAGTTGGACTAGATGATCTTAGAGGTCTTTTCTGATCTTGGTGACTCTATGATTCTATAAATGAAGCTTTGATAAGTAAGCTATGACATGACTTTATGCAGTTGCATTTACTAGCATACTTTACTGCAATAGCATCCACTGTTTGGTTTCCATGCGCTTATGTTAATCAAAATGAGGAGGCTTCATGTGTTTGCCTCCCAATATAATAATTTGAATGGATCTTTTTTATTAGTCAGACACTCCAACTTCTGATACCTTAAAGAGCTCTTAAAGTAGATCATGAAGATCAGAGAGTGAAGTCTGTGATAATAGTGATGGCAGAACTTCTAAGCTTCTGCCAACCCGGAGTGTTATTGAAATGTTCTCAAAGAAGTTGGTATTATCAGCCATCAATAAACTTACATGTCAGGTTTCTAAGAAAATGTTATCATTGTCAATCAGTACTTTGCAACCTGCTGGTTAAGTACTTCTCATGGCAGTTCTTCCTTGCATCCTGGCTGTTGCAGTTGGACACTGTGGGCAGTTCTAAGAACAGATGCAGGTTTTTTTCATATATGTATTTTTTCCATAAACAGCTCACAGATACAGATACAACAGCAACATGCTCACTCCAGAGGTTCTAACTCTGCTCCCGCTGAATACTGACATTGGGAATGTTGCCTTTTTTTTTTTTCCATTGGTGGACTATGAATTACATCAGCTTTCATTGTACTTTTATTGTACTTCTAAAAATAATTTATTGAATTTTTAAGCAAGAAAATAGTATAACATACTATTTAGGGTAATTTTGAGTCTGTTACAGGTTTTCATACATCTATAAAAGTCATAATGTTTGCTATAAATAAGCTTAATCTGTTTTGTTTTGGCTCCATTGGTTTCTACATGTTTGTAACAGTATTGGTATTCCATGAAGCAGATAAAGGATAAATACCCTTTAGTTTTGTAAAAGCTAAATGATTCAATTCTATGTACAAGATATGTGTATATTAAATGAGGCATTTTTTTCAAAACTCCATTACAATCTGCTTGACTGGAGGGAAGCTTTTTAAGAGAATAATTTTAACTGAGTTTTCGTAATTTTTTACCTAGGGCAGAGTTTGTGTGGCTTCCTTGTCTGCTTCACCCAGAGAAAAGACAGCTTTTGTCCCCAGACTCTGCCATCCTCAAGCTTGCTTGGCTTTTGGTTTGTTTGTTGTTTTGGTTTTGTGTTTGTTTTTTTGTGTTTTTTTTTAGTTTGGTTTTGTTGTTGGTTATTTTTCGTTTTTTGTTTTTTGTTAATGCATTTTGAGGTTGTAAGCCCTGCTCATGTAGGACTCAACTGAATTCTATGGCTATATTGCTATAGGCATAAACAATTTTCATGAGTTTAGATCTGGCCTGTAACTATTTGAGTGCTCTCTTTTGCCTTTTGTGCTCTAAAGTATTAAGAGAATGCAGTCCCAAAGAAGTGGTAATTTAATAAATTTAGTTTGAAATGCATAAACTTTGCTTTGTTTGATTTTAATGAATTTTATTCAAAATCTTTTGAATGCATTCCATTGCAACATTTTTAAATTTCCTTTACAGTGATTGACCGAGTCTTGGCTCCCACACTTTCTAGTTGGTGTGAGTCTCAACAGAAAATGTTGATGTGCATTTGTGTGCGTAAGTGTACATACACATACAGATGTTTCAGAGAACAACACTGCACAAAATGAATAAAAATTGTAGTACATACTTTTAAAATAATCCTAACAAGATGAGAACATTTAAGTTTCATAATTTGTAAAACAAGAAAGTATGGCCATAATTTTATCCAAGGCCTTCCATTGCTTCCTGCTGCTTTTCAAGCTCAATCTGAGTTGCTGATACACACATGTTAGAAGTAACAAGTTAGAACACATAGAAAACTCATGTTGCTTTGTATGGTATATTTCTTGACTGCACTGTGCCACTGCTGGACATCAGTGTTAAGATAAAGCAAAGCAAGATCTCAGGAAGATTGGTAGTGACAGCAGATTCTGGTGACAACAGATTCGACCATCCCCAGGGTGAGAGCCACACTTGGGTATAAAAGCAATATTGAACAGATATTTTGGGATGATTACTTTTTCACAAGACTGTACTTGAAAATTCTTGTCAAGATTTTTGCCTCAGGCCTTTCTCTTCCAAAAGGCTCAAAACTTTAAAGTTTCATTTTAGCAGATAATTTACACTATAAAAATGGCACATGTCAATAGTCTTGTGACAAATTAATTGCAGTTATCTGTTGCAAAATGACAGATAAATTCACTTTTTTTTCTTTTTTATTCTTTGTATGCCTGCAGAAGCCCAGAGCTAATGGGAGGAAAGGACGTTTATTTCCTGGCTGGCGCACAAAAATGGGATTGTCAGTGAATAAGTTCGATGTCTGAGATGTTTGCATTAACACTGACAGATAGTCAAATGTTTCTCTGTGTGTGTCCTCAATATGAAAGCTTTTATCTGGAATCTTTGGGAGATTTGTCTTGCCTTTTGACTTGTTTTTCTTTTTGTCAGTCAGAAGATATCTCAATATATTTAATAAGTTTCTGTGTTTGAGATCAGTTTCTATGTCATATAAACTGTTGAATGCCTTATATGTGCTACTGCTATTTTTTTCCTGAGATTCTTATTGCACCATACATCCACCAGTTGTCCAGCACGTCGCTGGACTTTGTCTTATCGCTTGTGTAAACCTTTATATTAATTTTCATGTTAGCAGCTTTATAGTTCCAATGCAAGTATAATTGATGGCCAGCTATCCTTCTGTTCATGTACTTTGGAGCTGCTGTTTTGGTCGTAAGTAGAATAGTTGAAAAGTTAAATATACTCTGTAACTTAGGCATACTTATTAAAAACGGAATGCATCACATTGTCAAGTATGAAAGAAAATGAAGTTGCACAATATTAGCTTTAATATACATAAATATACATAGGACAAATAAGGTATTGGATTATTTTTAAAGTTATGCTGGAACTGATCGAAATAGAATAAGAGTCTCTACAATTGTCAACTGACTATTGGTCCAGATCGAGTCTTAAGACCATATTCTGATATCATTTATCCTATAAACCTTCTGTTTCTAGCATGGACACAAATGATCATCTCTGCAGAAAAGCAGGATTGTTCAGGGGAAGTGCTTCAAACACTGCAGTCCTATCCATGTACAATGTTGCTCACATCTGTTTGTGAGCAGATGGCAAGACTTCAAGCCTGAGCTACAGCAGACGATGAGAATGAAAGATTCATAAAGATCAGAGCTGAGCAGAAGATTGATCCTGGTTCTGTTTTTCATCTGCCACTGAAAATCTAGGCAGAGGAGTATAGTCATGATAATCTTATTGAACAAACTTGCCTGGAATGGCTTAGCCATTTCAGAGCGTGAACGCAACATCCTGTTGAGAATTCCATGGAAGAACAAGAAAGATAGCTCATTGCCTCATGTTCTGCTATTCAACAAATTGAGAGATCATTAGTAAGTTAATGATGCTTGCAATAGTGATTCTGTGATTTCCCCTAC
Source organism: Lagopus muta (assembly GCF_023343835.1). Classification (NCBI taxonomy): domain Eukaryota; kingdom Metazoa; phylum Chordata; class Aves; order Galliformes; family Phasianidae; genus Lagopus; species Lagopus muta. Next base: position 26,441,533 of record NC_064435.1, read on the forward strand.
AGGTATTGTCAGAGATTATCTATGATCATATATATTTTTGTAGGTGATATACTTATATATACTAGTACGGAGACTGATTTGTTAGAAAGAGCAATTTAAATTGTACTCTCTGCAGAAAAACCTGAATTTATTAGGACTTGTATGTTTGACATCCCAGTTCCCATTTTAGTCTGTTGATTCTGTTGCTTCTTCTTAAATGAAATGTAACTGTTGCCTAGTACATCTCTCCTTAGCAAGTACCTAGAAAGTTGGTATGAAAAAGATCCAGTCAATGCTGATGCTGTCTTTTCCATAGTCTGAAGAACTACTGTCATCAACATAATCGTGTAAGCTGCAACTCCTTCTTTCTTTCTGAGCTGACAGTATACACAGACCGTAGCAATAGCAGCTGCATATCTTCCCTGGCACAGAATGACTTAGGGTGGAGAACAGATTCTTTCCCCTTCAAATCACTTCATAAAATTCTTGGCAGAAAGCCAGATGATTTGTTCTGTTCAAGTAAGGAGGTTTGAATTATCAGCACAGGAAAAGTATTCTTACAACTGTGCTGAAGTGCATGAATTTGGTTTCTGAATCCTGGATCTGTTGATTGTTATGTTCTGCTCATAACCATTTTTAAATGCAATTAGTAAGCCATATGGAAAAATGAACATTTTAGGCAGTGTAGCTCCCTTGCTGTCTTTATTGTAGTAGTTTGCATTGTAGATGGGGACTGGAAAGTGTTGGTCAGAAATTGGAGTGGGAAATAACATATTAAGAAATGCAAGGTAGTAGAAGCAGTGCAAGAGAATCACACAAATCAGCTTTTTTTTTACTTTTTTTTTTCCTTCTGTATTACTATGTTTACTAAATAAAGAAGCCTACATACAGAAATAAGATTTGTATTATTTCTTTCTAATCAATTCTTCCAAATTCTTGATGAACTAAAGGAAACTTTCTCTGAAAATAGTTTTTAAAGTAATAGTGTAAGATTCTCCGTGCTTTGTGATAGAGCAATAAAAAACTTTCCTAGTTCTCCATTAAATCAGTATGGGATGTCCTGGGCTGTAACCTATGGTTACAATTACAGTTTAAGAAGTGTAGCTTCAACTATTAAAAAGGTGATCTTTTTCTAGTTTTTAAATGTGTGTGCATGTGTATGTTTATAAGAGGGAGAGATACTTCCCTGTTCTCAAATCTGCAATGCCTGAATGCCATAATTCTGAGGCGTTGACATCATATATATTTATATTTCTGTTTACTCAGCAAGAAATGGACTTCATTTCTGCATCATATTACATTCTCAGTTGAAGACTGAGATGTGCTGTTGTGTAGCCTGAAGCTAAAGAGTCATGCAGATAATTGAGGTGAGGGCTGTTTCAAAGACAAGAGGGTGAACTTCTTGAATGAGTATGAAGTATGAATATGAAGGCAGAATGTTGATGTGGCTTTCAAATTCCTTAATTTTTCTTCTGCAGAATTAATCTTGCTCTTCAACAATCAGGCTTCAACTGTTCTCTCTATTTTTAGATACTGATCTTAGCCAGTTCCTCAAATAGCTCAGAGCTGATGTTGTTTGTGCCTGATGTAAAACCGATACAGACTTGGCTGATATTTTCATTCATGTTTCATAATCTGCCCTGGTGCTCACACGAAGACGGTGTCTTAGGTGTGGTGGGAGGAGGTAACTGAGTTGTTATGAAGTAGATCAGACACCCAGTGCTTGACACAGTGCACCTAATGTGATCCATGAAGGAGAAAATGAAGATATGCTTGTGGCATCCCAATTGTTTATTTAGATTTAACTTCAGCAACAGGTCACAGTTACAAAGGTTCAGGAAGTTTGCTCTTGAGATTCCTTGGGGGGAATCTCAGAGTAGCCCTAAAGTTTATCCCGTTGGTGTGGTACATTCTTCATGGAATCTTGTGTGCCATGAAGAAGACCAAATGTGTGAGGTAGAAATAGTGTTCTGTCTTTTGAAAACTTTGTTAAGCCAAAGTTAAGCTTTACAAACTTCTTTGGCATAAGAATTACTTCTATAGCAGAGAAAGGACATGCATGCAAGACCTTGCAGAGAGTTTTTATTGATTTGTTAAATTAAAATGGTCACAGTGGGGAACAAACCTATCAACAAAAACTATGAAAGAGCCCATTAACATTTCCTCACACTTATATCTCTAATTATATTACTTTTTTGTCATGTTGTTATGTAGAAGGAAGATTAGCATTACGGTTAAAATCGTAATAGTTAAATTTTAAAATATGATTTTTCTTCTTTTATTTGAACAAGTACTTCTTTTCAGGCACTGCAGCATTATAAATTCTCAGATTTAGAAAATTGGAATGTAGTTGTTAATTTTGGTTCTGTGTCTTTGAGAAATGCATTCGGCAATCCATACAATATTTCTGCATTCTTGCTCCTTTAACTTTATATAGGCGTAAAATACTCCAAAATGAAACTGATTGTTGAATGCAAGCACATTCAGCTTTGTCTGTGGAAAAGATTAAATAAGCATTACGATAAAATATTAAAGAAGGCAAGTGTGATTTTTAGATGGTAGTTTTCATCATCAAAATTTCTGTGTAACTTTGCAATCACAACTGTTCATAGGAAACTCCTAAGTGGAAAAATAATTGACACATCATCTCTGGATTAGTTTTGGTAACAGACTACAGCAGCATTGCAGGTAAATAAAAGGCTATGATGAAATAACTTATTCAATAGACTATTTAAAGGACATTTCATTAAGCAGTTTATATGAGATGGGCTTTGGATAGGCTATCAGAACTGACAGTTCTATAACTATTCTTCAAAAGAATGTCCTGGGATTTATTATATTTGAAAAGTTAAATTCTTCTATTTTATTTCATTGGAAAGTTGACAGCCATAGCAATTCTGTGTTTTTGAATACAAAGCAGAATGATGCAGTAAGGTAGAATCAAAAGCATAGTACGTCATTATTGCTTTAAATGTTATTCCACGGGGGTAACTTACACTTTAATACAATATGATTAGAACCTCTTACCTCATGTTCAAAAAATGCATCTTCAAGTGTCTTTTCTCCACTGTCATTCCCTACACCTTCAAACACAGCCTTGTATTCCTAGAAACATAAACATCCGCCCAATGGAAACAAGATACTTTTGTATTCTGTGCAATTCATTGATTTATTAATTAAACTACATTAAGTTATCTTTCCTTATAGAACTTGGGTATAGATTGAAATTTTTTATAAATCAAAACTTAAAATTATATAGTCACCAAAATCAAAACGGTGTCTTGCTTTTCTTGCTGTCATTTACTATTACTTAAGGTAGTTTCTTCAAGGTACTAAAAGAGACTGTTTGCAGAATGACACATGACCTTTCAGTCCTTTGGATAGAGAGCACTAAACTTCTTGTACAAATAGTAACCATCCAAGCCAGATTTGTAAATGGAGCCAAACCCTGAACTCTGATCCTCCCACAGCTGATCATTTTATTTCCAGTAGTCAGATGGATTTAACTCATCTTCATTAATGTTGTACCAAAATCCACCAATTTGACATGTAATGCTGTAATATTCTGCACGGATATGTTTGACTTTGCTTCAGATGTGTTACCTTTCTGTGTGATTTTCTTCTCCCTGTGTTTGTTTTGTTTTTCCTACAAAGCAACAGTGCAACATAGATCTATGTCAAGGTTTCCCAAATTCAGCTAAATATCTCACCATCACATGAATAGATGCTTTTTATCACAGAGACATGGTGACACATTTCTAACACACACTATGATCATGCACAGGAACAGATATAGAAAAAGCTGTAGATTGAACATAATTTTGTTTTGTGTGCCTACCTTGAGGTAACTTAATCAGAGCACCACACTTAATTCATAAAGCGCTTCATATTGGGTCGTCTTTAATAACAGCCCTAGCTTAATCAATATTAACTAACTCCATCTAATTTGATTCAATCAGCAATTTAGAGATTTTAGAAACACATTTTATTTTTACAGTACCCTAGAAATAAATCAGGTTGCAGTCACGACTGACAAGAATTGTTTGATCTACTTATTTTAAAACGACTTAAGCTTTTGCTCCAATATCTTGGGGCAGCAACTCTGAAGTGAACCTCTGTTTGAGGAGAGTTAAGAATCAAGAACAGCTTTGTTTATTAGGATATGATGTGATAGCATTTAACGCTGTAAGAAGAACTTTGTATTGCACTAGGATAGCAACTTACCCTGTGTAATCATATCAAATGCCTATGTGAAATTTCATTACAATTTTGTTGATGTGAAAAGATGTTAAGTTTTTGTATATTCGTTCTTTGTTTCAGAAAATTAGATTACTTACTGCGTAGTAATCTGCAACACACTTCACTTGCTCGTAGTCATCTGCATTGGCCAACAGATGTAAGCCTTCTGGATAGAGTTTTCCACAGGTTGGATATAGCTTCTCTCTGTCTTCTTTACTCAGCTCAGTGCCAAATGAATTAATAGTGATGATAAAGGCACGTCTATCTGCTTCAAACTTAATGTGTAAAACAAAGAATAATGTGTTGCTAGAGATGCCATTGCAAAATAAAGGAGGGTATTTTTTCTATTGAGCAAAACTATGGAAACTTAAGAAAGAAAATTGTTTATTAGAAACATCTTATTTTACAAATTGGAAATTCTAGCTTGCAAATAGTTGTTAAATTTTAACTAGAAAATCAAACAGTGTTTTGCAAACACAGCTTTTATTCTGTGAATTTTGTTCTGAAAATATCAACATTGCTATTTCCTCCTTCCCCTACTTACATGACAAGATGCTGGCAATGAAAAATCTTCCTACAGATCCTTTGGAATTTTGAAATAATATTCTTAGAAATAATAATATTGCACATAAGGATCAATAATCAACTGTACTGTTCTGGAATAACTCAGAGTGCTGTTGAGAGTAAAAGTTGAATGGAAATTTTGGGAATTTCTGGAATTTCTGGATGCACATATTTAAAACAATAATTTAATTCAGTGAAGGGGGCTGTTTACTTGGTAAGTTAAAGTTTTCAAGTGTTTCAAGTAACAGTTAATCTTTAATGCAGAGAAACAAGAGCTATATTCCTTCTATCAGGGTTAGAAGTATCTAATCTATAGTTCTCTAGTATCTGTATTTTCCCTGCAGCAGACTGAAAGCCATTCTAATGCTTAGGTCTTGGGTTCTTCTTTTGTATAACCAAAATATGACCTGCCATAACTTTAATTCATACAACATGAATTAAAAATATGGGAAATTAAATTTATCTTTCTCAATTCTGTCTGATTAAAATCTGTTCTTCTGTCGAGATCTAAACAGGCTATGATTTTCTCTTTTTTCTTTATCTTCTAAGAACATTGATTACACATGATACACTTCTGAGTGAAAATAAGCATTCAGAGATTTTAGGCAGCTTGCAACATTTCTTAAGCTGTGAACTTTTGAACTCTTTTGAGCAGAAAAGTACACTTTTCTGTTGAATACAATTGACACATGCCATTGCAACACTGTTCTAAAAATTTAGCAGTTAAGCACATATTCCTAGTTCCTACTCCTGTGTACTGGAACATATTGTAACAGGGACCCAACTGCCCTCTGGCACTGACTTCAGAATAAGGAAAATGAATAAACAATACAGAAATAACGAGAAGAAAAGAAGTGTGCTTGAAAAGTTTTCTAGCTAATGAATAACTGGGCCAAATTTGACTTTCCTTATTAATATGAACAGGAATATCAGCCCTACTCAAGCTGTTTTGTGGAAGGATGAATGCTTTTCTTTTTTAACCTATCAAAGCCACATAGAATTTAGCTGTTAGATTTGTAATGTTTTGTTGGAAAACATTCTCCTGTGCAACTACAAATAATGCTACTGGGCTTGGGTCATAGTCCTGGTGGTTTCCAACTTGAGGAAATTTGCAGGATCAATCTAGACCTTTCAATTTAGCTAATTATTGGCACATGGAATTCTTCATAGTGAATAATGCCATGAGGCAGTTATTCAGTGACTTTAGTGACTTTAGACTTTAGTTTCATTGCTGCAAGTAAAGATAGGGTTACAGGATGACCATTTGCAAATTGCTTCATTTCCCTATGGAGAACTGAGACTGTATGTCTGCTATCTGAGAATGTGTGGTGTCTTTCCAACATGCCTAACACTAGCTACAGTGCAGTCTCACAGTTTATTGTGAGATGCAGGGCTAAACAAGCAGTGCATGTTGCCCAAAGAAAAGAGATCACCAGTGTTTTAGTGTGAATGGTTAGTACCATGACTGATGGTCAAGAAGCTGAGGAATTAAATACAGCTACCTCATTTTCACAGGGTCAGAATAATAACATGTATTATCTTGAGTAATTAAACTTTGACGTTTTCTAAACTGAACAGCTTGCCTTCAGATTACTAAAATGTGATAAAAAGGAAATCTAGAGAAATTTTATCCTGCTGGCTGATTGATATTACATAGGAATTTGAGAGAAGCTTATCGCAGACTAAACTGTTACCACTGGTATATGGAGAGTTTAACAATATGCTTAACCTGTTTTCCATCAATAATCTTACCTCAACGTGAATGTCTAGCTAAAAATGAATTCAATGTAAAATGTGAATACACTGGGATGTGTCTTTAACTCTGCCAACCACTCTCTTAATTTTTATTTTTCAGAAAAGGAATAGTTGCAACATTTAATTTCTGATCAGTTTAACTTAATTAAGGATATTTTCTTTAGAACATATCCAAAAACATTATGAATGGTTAAATAAAATATGAGATTGCATTCTCACATCAGCACATTATTTCTTAAGAAATAATTTAGACTCATTTTTCCTTCAGAAATGAGCTCCCAGATTATCTTTTTCCCATCATGCAAAATTTTTGTGTGAAATTGTAAGATCTCAATGAATTTTGTTCAGTCACTTTCCAGAGTATAAGTTTTGCTGATCCAGAAATATAGAACTCCTGTACAGGAATCACAGAATCACAGAATTTTAGGGATTAGAAGGGACCTCTGGAGGTCATCTAGTGTAACCTCCCTGCTAAAGCAGGTTCCCTACAGTAGATCAGCCAGGAAAGTGTCTAGGCAGGTTCTGAATGTCTCCAGTGGACACTTCACAAACTCTCTGGGCTGCTTGTGGTAGTGTTCTGCCAATCTGAAACATTGCAAACAGTTATGATAAAACATGGGGGAAAAATTAAGCTGAATGCTGAGAACTTCATGTTAGGAATTTATTCATCTTCTTTTTTTCTACAATAACAAGATAAGACAATAGCATTTCCTATGCTGCAGGTATGCTTTGGGGAACAGGAGGTTGGGAATGCTGTATGTCAAGGAAAAAATTAAACTTTTCTGAATTGAGTTAAAAATAAATCCTGGAATTTTCTGCATGACAGTAGATCCAAAGGTCACTCAACTCTAACTTCAACCATTAATTTTCATGAAAGAGTAAACAAAAATGATGGCACCATTAAATATAAAGATAATTAATTAATAAATATACATTAATGCTGGAATGTAGGTACACCGTGTTAAGTTTTGAGCTAGGAAATGTAAGTGCTCCTTTAGTTTTAGTATTTCTACATTATACAGAAAAATGGTAAGGGGCAATACTCGGGGCTGGTGAAATGAATTTGTTCTGCTCTCTGTTGTAGAAGAATAACAACTGAGGCTCCCTCCTCCCTGGACTAGTTTCTCTAGTCAAGATGTGAAAGTCATTTTAGAATAAAGAGTACATCTAGGATATATCATAGCAAAACAGTTATTATTCCAACATTTGACAAATAGCTTTGCAGATGGAGAAAAAAGGAGCAAGAAAAGCAAAGTGAATTAATTATGAAAGCACTGTGGAGTACTTCAATGCACATAGAGTTAATTTTATTCTTACCTCAAGAATAGGTTTCATTATTTCTGCTGTAGTACCTCCTTGTTTTTCGCAAAACTTGTAGAATGCCTCAAGATAAGACTACATAACAGGAGCAGAGAAATATTTTAAATGCAACTTAAGACCTAGACCACGTAGTCACAAATCTCATTTTTAAATTCTTCTGTTAACTTTCGTAATTCTTCCTGTTAATTTAAATTTGAGTATGTGCTTGATTTGCTGGATTTAATATTTAAATTAAATTATTTTATTCTTACTACATGTTTAAATGTTTTTAAAAGATGTTTTCAGACAAACATTACGCTTTCTTTGCTCTCTAAATAATGTTCTTTAGCTCCATTGAATTTCTACTGCATAATAAGCAGATGGCCAAACGAAACTGCATTTATACTGTGGAGGAAGGGATTTGGGTATATGCCATGGCTGTTGGGCCAGCACTATGAGAATACACAAATTAATCCCTACCGCTCTACGCTTCAAAACCCTGGATTAGAACAGAACAGTGTATAAAGCTTATGTAATACCAATCTGTATAGCCCTCAGGTCTATTAAGGATTCAGTCCTTTGCACCCACTTCAGTATACCTGAGCAGGAAGGACCTGAAGTATCGCATAGAGTTGTTCCTTCTGTCTCCCTTTCCTCCAAAATACCATCTTAGGAAACAGTTTGTCATCAAAGTATGTTTGTCACACAATCTCATGCAGAGAAACTGTCAGTATCGATGCAATTAAGTGATTTTTAAGTAGAGACATCTCAGGGGGATCTGCTGCTTGGAATTTTGTGTTAGGTTGTGTATAGTGCTCCCTGACAATATAGCTGAAATATAATTGATTGCATTGATAGCTGAAGCAGAGGAGAAAGGATATGTTAATAATTTAAAAGTGTTTGCATAGTGATCCCCTGATACTTAGAAAAGGAAAAAAAAAAAGTTAGATTTAATAAGTGTGAATGTATGGTCATCCACACAGTAAATGTGAATCAAATCTGTACATAAACAAACAGAAGAAGTGCCTAATTTATTAACAACTGATCTTGTCATGAATTGAAGGAGCAGACTATTTGAGAATGAAACATTGTATTGGGAATTCTGAAATATCAGTCGTAAGAAAAACAATAGTATTTTTTCTTTCCCCGCTTAATTTCAATCAGATCACTGTAAGATCACTTCCTGCAATCCGAGGCATCCACTGTGAAAGACAAAAATGAAATCAGAGAGAATGTGCTGGGTGGAACCACTAACAGAATGAAATATATATAGCCCTTAAAGAGACAAGCATGAGATTACTGACCTGTGTGCTAATATTTGGAAAGTACCTTGAAATCACAAGGCACGAATTAGATGCACATCCTTACAGCAGTATGTTGTAACAAGTCTAAATATAATTTAAAAAATGAATGAAAATTTTAAAAAATGCACTCTAGACTCAAATCGATTACACATTTTCAGATCACATCTACTGTTTATAAATAAACATAAATGCTAGCCAAAAGGCTGCCTAGGATCAGGTAGGAGATAACAGTTCTGTGGCATTTGGAGGATAAATGCATAAACAAATGCATCCGGATACTCATCTGACATCTAGAGCATTTTCATTAATGAGATATTAAATTAGAATTTTGAAGCAGACCCAACTTTTGAAATCTCTCCAAACACTGGAGTAGATATCAGAGGAGCTAGAATCGATTCCCAGACTTGCCATTAGCCAGGTGACCTTAGGCAGCTTGCTTCATCTCACCATGCTTCAATTTCCACATCCATAAAACAGGGTTAATGATACTGACCTCCTTTTGTAAGATGCTTTTAAAATGCTGAATATTATTATTATGTTGCAAGAACTTGCCTTGTACAGTTTGTTGCGCATTATTTCAACGTTCATTTCATCCAGGTCATTTTCAGACAAGCAGTCTTGAAAGAAAGCAGCTAAAAGAAGAGTTTATTACATTGCAGTATAAATGTATGTGCTGATAATATGCAACTCTTGTCCACTGCCATTTACCAGTGTGTGAGCAAAAGTATTACATTTCTGTTGTATAAGAAAGAGGAAGAGAAATCCTCTTCATTTTCTCCTTATCCCCTTATTCCCTCCTCTCTAATGACAATCTGTTGCAAAGGGAATCAATGCAGCAGCCAGAGTCCACATCTCCCAAGATCATCAGATGGGAAATGTTAATGAAAGCCCTAATCTTCTCTGAAGTAGATGGTTTTGTCATTAGGGAGATTTTCTAGTGGGGATGTGAAAGATAACTTTTAACCTAAATCTTGCAGGTATTCTGCATTTGTTAAGGTGAGTCCTCTTTCCTAGTTTACCTCTTCCTTCAGTATGTTTGTCAGAGACAAGAGCAACAGGATGCAACTAGAAAGGAATGCAGTCTTTGACCTTGACTATGCACAGATCCAAGTCCTCTGCTAGAACTGTGTCAAGAGCTAGCTTTTGAACTGGCAGGCAGGGGATGCAGTTCATTTGTGTGGCTGGGCCTCTTAAAAATAGTATATTCATAACTGGCAAAGGTATGCCGATGCTTCAGACACTGGCAACAAGACTGTGCTCAGGGAGAGCATGTGAGTCTGGCCAAGTTTTGAGGTCTCCCTTTTTCATTGTGAAAACATACTTAAGAAAGGGGAGAAAAATATTGGACTGAGTGTGGAGAAGGGATCAAAGAGTGAGAAACTGCAGTGAACACCAGGGTCAGAAGAGGAGAAGGATTTGCCCTATTTCATAGAATCATAGAATCTCAGAATGGCTTAGGTTGGAAGGGACCTTAAACATGATCCATCTAGTTCCAATCTCCTGCCACAGCAGAGTTACCATCCAACAGATCAGGCTGCACAGGGCCTCATCAAACCTGGCCTTGAACACCTCCAGGGACAGGGCATCTATAGCTTCTCTGGGCAGCCTGTGCCGGTGCCTCACATCCATGTCTCTGAAGCAGATATTCTCTAACCCTTATGGAGAGTGTGCACTGGAGCAGATGCCCCTAACAGCAGCTGTAGCCTGTGAAAAGCCCATCTGGGAGCCAAAGATGTGTGAGAAAGAAGAAGCTACAGAAAAAGCACCATGTATTGACCATCACCCCCGCCCGTGTTTTTCACTGCCTTGTTGGAGGGACTGGACTAATCTGGAGAAAAGGGAAAGGTCTGGGGCTAGGGAGTGGGAAAGGAGGAAGAAAGGTGATTTTCATAAGTGTTTAAATGTCTGTATATTTTTTGTTTCTTTCTAATGCTCAAATCAGGAGTTAAACCTACATAAATGGCAATATATTAGTTTTCAGAGAGTTGATCCATTTTGTGTACAACAGTAATATTTTTCATTTTCTTCCCCCATCCCATTGGAGGTAGTGAGAGAACAAGCAGCTGGGTGGGAGTCTGGCTGTTACCTGAGGCCAACCCAGCATCCCACCACACCTGGTTGGGCAACAGGACACAAAACCACATACAGTACTCAAGATGAGGGTATGCAGTTCTTTCCTCTATGGTCAAATCCATTCAGATCCATCTTATCTGTATCCTTCCCAACAGCAGCTGCTGCTGCACTTCGAGTAAAATTTCAGCCCAATTTCTGAATGCAATGTTCCAAACCATTGCTCTGCTCTGCCTTTAGATTTACTCCTTCAGGATGGGATTGTCTCTGTGCTTTAATAATGCCCAAATCCTCAGGAGAGAGATTTTAGATTCTAACACAACATCTAATATTTATTAGTAGCTGTCTGTTCCTTGCTCCTTAGTGAGGGATAGGCAAGATTTCATCTTACGTGTTTTAATTATAGATGCAGGTGTTGAAATAAAAATCTAGATGCTGTAAATCAGCAGCTGTACTTGCGTATAAAGTATATCCATTACTCTTCTTGAGTAGCATGTTTTCCTTGTGTCTATTTCCCAAGGTTGATATAGAAGTTGTTAATAAATGTTGCCAGAAAATGTCTTGCACACCCACCCGAAGAACTTGATCCTGTTTATTAGCCAATTATTTATTATACATTTCTTGCTACCAAAACACAGCTCATCCAATGGAAAACGCATTAATTGATCTCAGCTGTTCTTAAGAATACAAAATTAGGAGTTTCAAGAAGCAAATAAGAAATAATTTAGTATTCCTACCTAATGGTGTGTCAACCAAAATTGCATTGAACAGCTCAGTGGGGTTTGAGGCAATGCTGACTGCTTCCATTTGCTCAAAACTTCCCAGTGGATGACACTTGGGAACAAGTTCAGCTATGGGTCGCTGGTGTAATGTGCCAGTTATTAGAAGAATTACATTGTCAATCATGTAGCTGTATCTGTATTTGAAAGAAAAAATAAAATAAATGAACCTTAGCTTCATAATGAATTTTGTGTTGAAAAAATGTAAAAGCCAAATTTTTCAAAATTAGTGAAGACACTGAAGACAGAAATGACCATAGTATTTGCAGGTTTGTACCTTCACTTGTTATCACCATCTCATTTGTCAAAATCTGAAGTTTTTAAATAGCAAACTGTCTGACCCAGTTTTAATTTTAAACCATGTGATTGGTTTGCAAAAGATGTTTTTTGTTTTTTTTTTTTTAAAAAAAAGGAAACAGAAACATGAATATAACAAGCATAGCAGCTGTGAAATGTAGATTTGATACAATAAGTGACAACACATGGTATCAAAACATAAACCACCCGTCTAAGCAGTTTCTCTACTTTGGGATTTTGTTATAGAGAGAATCTGTATAGAGTGCACAAGAATCTAGGCACTAAAACTGCAGAATCCAGGTAGCTGGACCAATCTTTCTTCTCTCCCAGCTTTAAAAAGAGAAAACTGTGTAGAGGTTATTACAATTTTCTTCTTTATTGCTAAAAATTTTCAGTAGAAGTTTTCTATGAATTTCTTACTAGTGTTACTGTCAGAGACTGTTAAGAGTTTTGTCAGCAACTCAGAAATGGAAATTCGAAAGCCATTCCCTTGGGACAATTGTAACAAGGATACTGCTCTTCAGCTTGCGTGATTAGTTCAGAACGCAGCTAGAGACACACAGAGAGACTAACATGATGCTACACAAAGTCTGTGGTGGAACTCAAGGATCTGTGATACGTAGTTCACCAGAGTTCAATGGTTTTGCTACATATCTTGAACTGCTGTCTCCATCATCATCACAAATTGCTGTGGGCAGAGTGTATGTACATGTGTACATATGCATGTTAATCAATATGAGGAAAAAGCTGTCATTTTCACTTTCATTTCTCTGAAGCAAAACCTAAATATTGTATGGGCAGAGGTCATAGCTGTCCCAGGGCTGTCTTTAGTATCCTGTTGGCATAATAGCTGGAAAAGGATTAGTTACATTTGTACATAAGCAACAAAAAAAGAGTGATGATAGTTTATTTTAGTGTTATGATAAAGTAAGCTGAACATTTTAGTGATCTTGTCAGAAGATCAAGGGGAGTAAACAGTTAAGTAAAATATCCTGGTGATATCTCACTAATCCTTGTTGTTACGCTGTTATAAAGCAGAACCCCATTCTTTCCTTAATGTTAAGTCATTTATTTAAAAGTTTTGTCTGTTTATAACTGCAGGGAGATCAGAACTTTCTCTTCATTTGGCTTCAAACAGCCCTTGTGCTTTTAAACTTGGATTTAAGAACCTTGCTGTATGCAGCAAGTTGTTATTTCAGTGTTCAAATGGTATAAGAAGAATGGTAGGTATAAGGTGTGTTCTTTCTTCCTTTAAATGAATTCTAGAACTTAGCGTATGCCTAGGAATTAAATTGCTGTGCTGGAAATTGTTAGTCTTTCATTAATCACCCTCACAAAATTAAATTTTGCAATGTTAATTTCTGAATTAAAAGGCATTTGAAAATAACAATAGTTTTTCTCAGTCTCAACCACTACTCCAGACCCCATACACAGTAAAGAGTCTGCTGCTTTTGTGTCCTTTAAAATTAGCATACTTATTTTCAGAACATGCATTAGCAAATACAGTATGTAAATATTACTGTATCAAAGTAATTTCACTGTTTTGCAATTTAATGCAAGTTCCAGGAAAGATGTGTTTACATTGTTTTAACCTGAAGCTGTGTTTTTGCTTTGGATGTATAATTTAAGCAATGTGGTAACATTACTTACGTGATAAAATTCAGAAAAGTAGTGAGTGGTTCAAAAGCATGGTTTCTGAAGTAATGAAATTCCGTGAGCAGCTTCGTTTTCAGTTTATCATCAATGGTGGAAATAGTGAGAGGACCAGACTCATTAGCCAGGAAGTTGCCATAGTCTGTTGTCTGTAGATGTAACTTCAGATCTGGAATTAGATTCAAAGAAGAATAAACTCTCACTACATTGTTACAAACCAAATAACTTTTAACATGTTCATTTGTAAGATTCTATTTTCATATGAAGGGTCTTTTCATGTGCTATTGCCTTCTACTTGTAAGACTCGTTGCCACAAGAAAGTTGACACCTTTTTGGAAATCTTACTAGTAAATTTAATTAACACGAGGCACAGTGTTAATTACTGCTTTCTCTAGCTCCTTCCCAGTTAGCTTTGTTCATTGTTTTGATTTTAAAGATTTTTTCAGGATGCCTCTATTGCATCATTATAATGTGTCTTTGGTTTGTCCCTCCTATGGACTGTTAAATAACATTGGGAATCATCCTGTGGCTTAAGATCTTCAGTTTTCTTGTGAATCATTGAAATCCTGTGTAAGACTAAAATTTCATGTCATCAAACTGCCTGAAGAAGAGAGAAAACATTTTTCCTGACTTAGGCTCATCTCCAATGAGTTCTGCTGAAAGTGCTTGAAAGGGCACAATTGTACTCCCTTAGCTGTTCTGTTCTGGCTTTGTCTGATCTATGGTAGCTGTTAATAGATCCTAAGAAACTGTTCCAAAACCTTGGGGTATCATGACATATTCTGCCAGGGCTCTCAACCCTGGTAACTGGGAAAAAAAGAAAGAAAGAAAGAAAGAAGAAGAAAGAAAGAAAAGAAAGAAGAAAGAAAGAAAGAAAGAGAAGAAAGAAAGAAAGAAAGAGAGAAGAAGAAAGAAAGAAAGAAAGAAAGAAAGAAAGAAAGAAAGAAAGAAAGAAAGAAGAAGAAAGAAAGAAAGAAAAGAAAGAAAGAAAGAAGAAGAAAGAAAGAAAGAAAGAAAGAAAAGAAAGAAGAAAGAAAGAAGAAGAAAGAAAGAAAGAAAGAAAGAAAGAAGAAGAAAGAAAGGAAGAAGGAAGGAAGGAAGGAAGGAAGGAAGGAAGGAAGAAGGAGGAAGGAAGGAAGGAGGAGGAAGGAAGGAAGGAAGGAAGGAAGGAAGGAAGGAAGGAAGGAAGGAAGGAAGGAAGGAAGGAAGGAAGGAAGGAAGGAAGGAAGGAAGGAAGGAAGGAAGGAAGGAAGGAAGGAAGGAAGGAAGAAAGAAAGAAAGAAAGAAAGAAAAGAAAGAAAGAAAGAAAGAAAGAAAGAAAGAAAGAAAGAAAGAAAGAAAGAAAGAAAGAAAGAAAGAAAGAAAGAAAGAAAGAAAGAAAGAAAGAAAGAAAGAAAGAAAGAAAGAAAGAATGAAAAAGTTGATTAGGCAACAAGGTTGACAGATTTTATAATAGCAAAAAAAAAAAAAAAAAAAAAAAAAAAGTCATTTGATAAATTTCCTGTGGTAGCTATTTTCCACAATGAAAGATATGAATCAGTTCTTAGTGTTCAAAGTGGGTTAGCACTTCCTTTTAGAAAAGGCCCTACTATATTGTGTAATTATGTTCAAATGTTATATTAAAACTACCATGAATTATAGATTGGGATAATATTATGATTAATGATTAATATTAAGATTTAGAATTAATGGTTTTAGGGAAATGAACAGCAACACTCACAATGGCTGAATGAAAAGCGTCTATAAATATGAAGTCAGTAAGGTGTGTGTTTATTTGTATAGTAACTACTCTCCCCTAGTTCTCATGTATACTTTGTTAGCATGCAGTGAGGTTGCTTACACTGAGACTTCATGCAAAAAATGTTAGTATACTGCAAATTCTGTTTCCTAAGAATAGCACTAAGCCTATGATAGATCACCCTTAGAACTTTGTATGTGGGTTCTGCTGCCACCTCAGCTCATTCCAGTGACTACAACAACACACTGTTTTGATAGGACAGTTGTGCTCTGTTAGTACTCTGGAACTATTAGCATTTCTCTAGATCTTCCTGCAAGAGACAGAGGTCATGTCACCACTGTAAGATAATTTCAGTACAGGCTTCCATCCACAATTAAGCAGAAATTTCAGAATGTATGTCAAAAGGGAACTGATACTCAGAGAGAGGCTAGTTCAAGTTGAGTGTGGTTAGGATAGAAAAGTCATGCAAGAAGTTGAACCAAGCATTAGTCTGAGCTCTTGGAATCGAGCACACAGAGTCTTGTGTGACTCCTAACTGTGACAGCCAGCTGCCATCATGTCTCAGTTATGCTGTTATTTCAGCCGCTGCATGCTGGTGTTTTAGCGTGGCAACTCATTAACTCATTGCTTCATCGGGGTGGGAGCAAAGCCGGACTGCTTATCCTTCTGTGACTTAGTGCACATTCTAGAAAGAAGCATTCATTCTGTCACACGAGAAGTCAAGGAAAGAATAAAGCACTGGATTTAAAACCTCCTGTGTTCTACTTCAAAGAGTGTCAGCAGCATTTCCTTTTGAAACAGATGGTGCCATAGGGCCAAGCTAGCAGTGTGCCATGTTGCAGAGCTTCCAGACAGAGTTGAAACTGAAAAGGCAGCTCCATGGAAACAATACCGATTCAAACAAGCCCAGAAGAATATCTAAGTTAAGATGAAGGCCTCTTCACCTCTCTGTGTGCCCATGAATTGAGAGGGCACAGTGATATCAAAGCCACTCTACTTTATCCCTCTCACTGTTGTACTTTCCCCGTGATTATCAAGCAGATGTGAAGATCTAACCTCTGTTTTTCTCTTGTGGTTCTCCTGTACTGGCATTACGGTTTCTTCTCTAGAGATATAAAAACCACTTTGAATTAAAAGATCATTTTTATTCTATTTATGGCTTACTTGGGGTGGTTTTGATTCTATTTCTGCTTGTTGGTTTCAGAATATTTATAATATTTTAATCTTAGGCCGGTTTTTGTGGTCTGGTGCAATGCCACAGAATACAAAGCAGTGTAAGCTTATTACCTCTCAATGTGAATTCATGAATTGAAGGCACTCTAGGTACACTTAAGATACAGTACTACAGAACTAATGCATATGCTGGACCTTTTAATTGAAAAGAAGATCTGATGCACATACACTGTATGTATTGTATAACAGGGATTGTATAACAGGAGGAGGAATGGCTGTTTATGAGGGTGGATAGTGATAGGAAAGGGGGAATTATTTTTAACTGAGACAGGGGAGATTTAGATTAGATACTAGGAGGAAGTTTTTCACACATAGGGTGAAACACACTGGAACAGGTTGCCCAAGGAGGTTGTGGATGCCCCATCCCAGAGGCATTCAAGGCCAGGCAGGATGTGGCTCTGGGCAGCCTGGTCTGCTGGTTGGTGACCCTGCACATAGCAAGGGTATTGAAACTAGATGATCATTATGGTCCTTTTCAACCCAGGCCATTCTATGATTCTGTGATAACTAATGGGAGCCTGCTGTCTGGCTAACAGAAGTAGAAAATGCTATAATAAAGATAGAGATGTTCTGTAGCTGAATGGAAAAAAAAAACCTGATAAGCAGTTACAAAAGATGCCCTTCTAGGTAGGTTGATGAAGGCTGCTCTTTCTGTTGCTAAAATACTTTTGCATTCTAAAACTGAATAAATATTAGAAAAAAGAAAGTTAAAAAATAAAGAAGTCACTGTTCTTTCTAAGTCTTAATGAGAAAATGATATTACCTCTCTGTTGTGATCAGCCCTTAAAGGACTTTGAACACATAATATTGAAGGTTCATATATTGCAGAAATGTTATAAAACTACTTGCTGTTTGTAAACATCTTTCCTGTAAAATGACTTAAAATAGTTTTCCTTGTCTGTTGAACAGGAACAATAATTCTGTGGGAATGGAATAGGAAAATATTATTTTCTAGTATGCTTTTAATAATATTTTAAATTTTCTATGTTTTATCTTATTGAAAAAGTCAGGATCTTTTTTTCTTCGTAGAGCCTTTGGTGACATCTTCTCCTGAGCTCCTCCGAAGAGAAAATGAAGCCTGTTTCTTTATAGAAGTTTGAAGTTCTATTAGCTTTTCTGTGGAGCACGTGTAAATTCACAGGACATAGCCTCTTGATTTAACAGTTAAATACAGTATCAAGATTATCTGTAGAGTCTTTAATTTCCATAGAAATTAAAGAAATAGAAATTGGCTGGTTTTGTCTCCCTTTTGTCTTGAAGGAACCTTTAAAGGCTACGTAGTCCAACTCCCCTGCAAAGAACAGGAACACCCACAGCTAGTCAAGGTGCTCAGAGCCTGGTCCAGCGCAGCCTTGAGTGTCTCCAGGGACGAGGCATTCTCCACCTCTCTGGGCAACCTGTTCCAGTGCTTCACTAGGCTTATCTTTAAAATGCGTGGATGGGAAGGGAAGGGATGGGAAGGGAATGGAAGGGAATACATTTCAGTTATCAGAGTAAATGTATTGTGTTTGTCCAAACTGCTGTTCTATGAAATGGAGAGTTAATGCAGCACTCCAACTTATCAGCTGAAAAGGGCTCATGCACTTGGTCAGCTGACAAGTCTCTGGATCCTACTGACTGCACTGAGAATCTCTTCTTTAACTGTGACTGTGAGGAATTTTATCCAGCTAACAGCTAATTACCCACACGTATCTATTTAAATGTAGTTGTTTTAATCTGGAAGAGTAATGGTTTGCAACCTTCTAGGTTTATATTTTAATAGTTTAAACAGCCTCAAAACTCTGTTGTATGTGTGAGTCAACAGGCTCTGCACTTCTCATTTCCTCAACTATATCACTGCTCAGACAATGCAGCTCTAAACAGAATGAGCTTATTAATTCTGCTGCCCCTTTTTCAAATGAATCTAGTATCTCTGTATCGTAGATATGATTTCAGTGTACAATTGTAGATATTCTTTGAAGTCAAGGAAAGAAACTTCATGTTCCTTTAGAAAACTGATTTTTTTGTTGTTGCATTTTTCCCTGCTAAGTGTCTAGGGGTATGTCATTTGATTCTTGCACAAGTCTGTCTTCATCAGGCTGAGACCAGTCTTGGCCATAGAAAGCTGTTTTGGAAACTACTGTGTGTTCTTTTTATTACTGTGACAAAGTCACCTTGGGAAAAAAAAAAAAAAAAAAAAAAAAAAAAAAAGCTTTTTCTTTTCTTTCTTTAAGCTTGATAATGTTTTCTACCTCTGTGACATCTAGTTTCCTCTTCTGAGTAAGTAGAACATCCCCCACTGTCCTAGAACTCATGAAGTAATAAAGTACTAAAATTATATCTTTCATAGAGAAATTCAGCATGAGCTTTTAATAAGATTTTGCAAACTATTTATCCATCTGAAATAATACCAAACTTCTATACTTGCACAGTTCTGTACAGTTGTTAAAAGTTGTGAGATTACCAATGCCCATAGGAAATCTATGGATGAGATTTCCAAGCTTATCAGTAATCTAGAACCCCCCATCATCTGCATTGCTTTGCAAATCACAGTCTATACAAGCCTGTACAATAATTTCAACTGAAATCTGTTAGCTTAAACTTGACAGCAGTTCTTAAAAGGAAATCAGGGTTATGTCTGCATTTTAAGATTAGGCTCCCAACATTTCCATTCTTCAACGGTCCAAGGAACAGTATTTCTTCCTAAATGAAAGAAGCCAGCAGACTTACCTTCTAATGTCTCACACTGTGCTAAATTGACATAGTCTGCACTAGTCAAGATCCCGGCTTTGAACCCTCGGACCAGACCTTCCAAGTAGCCATGGTCCACATTGAAGTAAAACTCTGAGTATCCAGGCATGGAGAAAAGGAGATTCAATCTCTCTGCTGGGTTCTTAATGTTACTGTGTATTTGCCACCAACTGTTTTCCTCCTCTTTGAAAGGAGTGACAAATAGTCATTGCTTTCCTGCCAGCCTATGATTGTGTTTTACCAACTAGTTTCTTCCTGTTTCTCGCTCTTATTTTATATAGTTCCAGTATAGTTGATGCTTACACAACAGCCACCAAGTAAATCCAGCTCCCTCCTACTAGAGCCAGAAAATTAGTCTGTTATTGAAGAAAGAGAAGCCAAAAATGGAATATAAGATTTAAACTCTGATTGCAAAAATGCTGCGTACTGATTGGAAAATAAAAAGTGTTTTAAAACTTTGACAATATTTTCATGTATTTTTAAATGCATTTCAACCAGGAAATGATCTATGAATATCTGTTGAAACAAAAACAATCCCACTCTTAAGCAGTCGACTGCAGAACAGGAAAAAAAGTATCTCATAACCTGTTCCAGGCTCACATAGTTTTTGAGTGTCTGCGTATGCCTTTAAAAAACAATCTGCCTAACTAAAAAACAGTTTGCCAAACTTTTCTTCTGCCCGTTGCTGTCATAAATATGTATGCAAACTATAAGATTCTTCTAATAATTACAGTGAATGTTACACCATGTCCCCAGTGCTATCCAAGGAAAAGAACTTCGAAGGGTTTGACATTCATAAGCCTTTAAAGTAGATGTCCAAAACTTACCTCAAAAGAATTGTTCGTTGAAGATCAAACCAAATACTCTGGTTATTATCCACCCAGATGTGAAAATAACTCATATTTTTTCCTCTTACAAAATAAATACCATAAAAATAGGAATCTTCATTTCACTAATTCAAATTAATTCCTTGTTTTGATTAAAAATTAAAGTTAAAACTCTGCAAAATCTATCAGTGAATTTTATACATTTTATACTGAACTGTTAAGTCTTTCAGATTTATGTGCCCGGGGGCTGACTCTTCAAAGTGCCTATGCTTCTGTAATCAACACAGAAAGTCTTTTGTGTTTGTCTGTTTGTTTTTCTTCCCTAAATTCATTATCACATGAAACATATGTCTGCAAGCTTTTCTGGAAGGGAAGATGTCACAGCGCACTGGGCGATCCTTTTCTGTGCAGTCAGCTGGGGCTCAGGAACTGCAGTGTGGTTGAAAGGTCAGCACCAGAGCTACAGCAGCAGCCTGCCATCTGCATCTCAACACCGAGGCTCAGCTTTCAGTGCTTTAAAGTGTTTGATGTATGGTGCCGGCTGGAGACACGTGGCTTGGCTTTTCTGTTGATCTCTTGTTCTGAAATGTGGCTGCAGGAAGAGCTGACTGCCTCTAAGACTTCTGCCCCTAACCTGAGAGCTGAGTGATGACAACCTGGTACTCACCAGGCGACTCCTGTCCATACCGCCTTGCTCCTGTCTGTGGCAAGGCTCTGCTTGCCACACAAGGAGACATGAGATGCCTGTGTGTTTGCTATCCAAGCAGCCACTGTAGTAGGAAGGTCACCAGCTATCTGGCTTCTTGGCCAGGAGACCCCAGTGGGCTCCAAGAAGCTCCAAGGCACTAGGCTGGGCTGGCAGAGCTGAGCAGGTTGTGCTTGTAGCTGGTGGGTTGGATTAAAATTGACTCCAGATTAAAAGGTTAATTTCACATCCATAACCAGTTGCAGGAGAAGCAATGACAGTATTTTAGACATTTAAAAACTCACGCGTTTGGATATGCGAGTATAATTATCAGAGAGTTCAAGTGGTATACAGATTTGCTTCTTGAAAACTGGTAAGTCAGTTTGAAGCACTGTAGAGATAGCACAGCAAAAGATGAATAAGGAAGATGGGGTGCCCCATCTCCAAACAAGTAATCTGGACTTGTATACCCCAAGTCTGCATGCTCACCCTGTTCAGATTTCTGATGCACAGGATGCCAGAACCTGACAGAAGTTCGCTAATAATGTTTCAAAATGGGATGTTCTTCAAGATATGCTGTCTCTGTTAGTGTTTCCTTACTGCCATGTGAAGATTTCCACATTTACCTTCAGCATTTACCTGCAACCTGCTTTTTTTTTTTTTCTGTCATCATCATTGTTCTAGCTTTTTCCACTCAACAGAGTGGAAAAGTCTCTGTTACTAATTTTTTTTCCAGTGAGAATAAATGAGGGAAAATAAAAATGCAAGGGACTCACTGTTGTGTACACTATCGGCAATGTTTGTTTTTACCCTCCACATCTCTAAAAGTGTGCATTAGCTAAACAAGAAGCGCCTCACGGCAGCTGAACCTGCCCTCCCCAGCTGCAATCGCCACTACTGGGCGATGGAGCACATCCAAGCTGGTGGCAACCCAAGGCTGTGCTGCTGAGGAACTGCCAGATCTCCAGGCAGCAGCCAGTGCAGAAATGGCTTTGCAACACATCCTAAATTTAGTAAGGTTCGGGGTCATGTAAATACTGACTGGCAGGTGCAAATACCACTGATGGAGATTGTCCAGTGAGAAAGTGCTACTGCGAGATCCAAAAATACCGCTTTCGGGACCATCTCGTGAAGTGTTATCACTCAGCAAACTTGTTTCACGAAATCTCTGTATTTTTGAAAGATTTAAGGAAGCAGGCTAAACTATTGAGCCATTTTATCTGTTAGAGAAAGGTCACCTCATCTGTTGGATAAGGTGTCAGAGGATATAATCTGAATAGGCTATATTCAGCGGCATCAGGAAGTGCTTGGGTCTCTGATTTTTTTACAAGTAAAGTTGTGGAGGAAAGGAGACATCTTCAGCCACAATATTTAGAAACAGTGCATACAATGCATATAATTAGGGATTTGACTGATTTTTTGTATAAAATATACAAAAGAGCCTAATTACATTACCTAATGATGTAATTTCTTATGAGTGGCTGGTACTGTATGATTTCTTTGACATTTTGGAATGGGTAAGTTTTTATTCAAAAAATTATAGTTTTTTAGATTAAGGAAGCTAATTAGACAGAGCTATGGATTAGTCTTAACAAACTGCCATGCAGGAAAATACAATACTCTCACCTGATAACTTTGTGGAGTACAAAGGTTGAGATATTTTTAAAAGAATTTCCCAGCAGTGAGCTAAGCAAATACTGATAGCATGTTTGTGAGCAGAAGTTAATTCAGGTTAAAGCAGAATTAGCAACACAGTACCATTCAGATCTAATAGTGCACATTAACCTCTGGCGCTGAAAGTTTTTGAGAAACCGAGCGACAAAATGCGTATATCGTTTAACCACAAGAGGTCATCATGAGACCGCTGCGAACCACCTCCAGTTCCTTCACCTCTACTGAAGGAAACGAACTTGGAAGGGAGTACACAAAAAGTTCTGGGCTTTTTGAGTGTGTTTTCAACTTATCTAAAGGTAAAAAATGACAAACGCATACAATGATTACTTACTCAGGAGAACTGAACAAAGTTTGGCCTTTTTTTTTAATGCATTTTTTTGCTACATCCTGAGATTTTCTCTGAGCTTCCTCCTTTTCTGTTTTTAGCAGTGCTGGTGGCTCCCAGCCACGAGGTTAATGCTGGTGAACAAATGACAAAGAGTCAGCAGAAGAGTGAGTAAAGGAATGCTCACAGAATGTAGAGCGTAAATCACATGAATTCAGTTACTCTTTTTTTCTACATGAGAAGTACTCAAAGGCCCTACTTTAGTTATTGTGGACTCTCATTTAGAAATAGATTTTGTGGCTTTAGTCAGGCAGATCCCTGCTTAAATTGTGGTTTTGCTTACCCAGAAACAAAGTCACTGAAGTTTTGACTGCGCAATTGCTTACACACATAATAAGGCGCCCGTTTCACTGCTATCAGTGTAGAGAGCTGATTCTTTGTGTGAGATAAAGGGATGTCTTCATCTGTGTGTGACTCTTTTTGTGTGCATGTGGGAGATTTTTGACTTAA
The DNA here is from genome assembly GCF_023343835.1 of Lagopus muta. Lineage (NCBI taxonomy): Eukaryota > Metazoa > Chordata > Aves > Galliformes > Phasianidae > Lagopus > Lagopus muta. Next base: position 26,465,194 of record NC_064435.1, read on the forward strand.
CACTCTCTAATTCCTATCCAGTCAGTAGAAAAGTGGTTTTAAAGAAATAACCTGCAGTCCACCCTCCTTCTTTCAGCTGTGCTGCCAGAAAAGGCAAATTCTATTTATTTGTTTGTTTATTTCTTTTTTTATTTATATCAGCAAGGTAAAAATTGTTAGGGGTGGTACATTAGGCAGATTAAAAGTGTTTTCATTTTCTGATGTAGCTCAATAGTGTACAAATGGATTTAGAAACTTTTGGAATGCAGTATGTCCTAATGCTCTGGATTTTTTAACATATATATTATTGGCACTGAAAGCCAAACACATCAACGCTCCTTAAACTTAAATGTTGGGATAAACTTAAATGTTGCAATGTCTGTTGTACATTTCTGATCAAACAACGTGACCCATTCCTAAAAATCCTTCCAGACTACGATCTACTGAAATCCCTCTTTTCTGAAACAAAAGCAGGACAATTTTGATTGCAAGATATAGACTGAGATTCCGCCCTTCTGAGATACTGGATACCCACAGCTTTTGTACGATGGATATCAAACACACCCTATGCACCTGAGTTCTCTAAGTAGCCAGAAATGTACTCCCATGGGCAGCAGAAGTGTAGCTCAGCTGTGGCTCCTTAAGGTCTCATCTGTTGCTGCCCTGTGGGCTCCTCCATGGCTGCATGTGGAGATCTGCTCCACCTGGTACAAGTGGGCTGCAGGAAGTCAGCCTGCTCTGTCATGGGCCTCTCCTGGACTGCAGTGAGCTCCTGCTCTGGAGCTGGAGCACCTTCTGCCCTCCTTCTGCACTGACAGCTCTGTTTCTCACACATTTCTCACTGCTCTCTCCCAGCTGCTGTTGTTGCAGCAGTTTTTCCCTTTCCAAAATCTGCACTCCCAGAGCACGCCCAGCATTTCATCATGGCTCTGCTCTGGCAGCAACCAGTCCCATCTGGAGCAGCTGGACCTGGCTCTGATCTGACATGGGCAGTGGCTTCTCACAGATACCAACCCTGCACTCCCCACTCCTCCCCCCCTTCCCACTACCAAAACCTTGCTATCTGAACACAGTACACTGCAGATACTTAAAACATATGAGAATTGTGAATGATGATAGGCTATACTGGAACAGACACAATTCAGCTGCCATTCTGAGTTGTTTTTTAAAGCAAGATCTTGCAGACAGCTAAGCTTTTATATATGGGAGGCCGTATTCCTATGTCAACAACAGATCTGTACCCAGCAGGCACAGCCAGTGTTAATACTCCCAGCTAATGTATGCTGCCTTTGCTGAGAGCCTTCACAGCAACTATGCACCCCCAACTTTCCTATCTTGACTAACTTTTGAATTTACATGAAACACATCTTTTACTCCCATGCTTTGTTAGAAGCGTTATTTTGATATTGAGTTCACAAACATAGCTCACTGATACCTTCCCCTGCCATGCCTTCAAAAATTAATCTTGCAGCTTTGTAGGTCAGCAAGCCTCCTGGTTTTTGGTCTTTGCTCAGGGAATTACATGCCAGCGTAATAAGGATTTTATTAGGGAGTTAAAGTGGTAATTCTATGGAGAGAAGCCAGGAGAAAATTATTATCAGTAGCTGAAAAACTATGGAAAAGAAGATTTGAGAGAATTAACAAAGCTCTGGAATGTTTTCAGAAGTGAGGCTGAAATTTTACAAAACTTATGCACTCAGTTATCAAATTGGGCTAGTTTGGTGTGAATAATTTGTACTTTTCAGCACTGACACACACAACAGCCTTCTGCCTAGGGTGCAAGTTCTGCATAATTCTAGCGGGGATACCAAGAACTCACATCCTTGCTTTAAGGCCCCTAAGCCTTTCTCTACACAGTGTCAGATCCTTTTTTCTTTATCTTAATCTATGGTCCTCTTCCTGACAAGTTTTTCTGCAGATGAGCACCCTTTCTCTTTTCATTAAATGTTGCAAAATTCACATTCAGCAGGAAGGATCTTCAGGTTCTATCAGGTATCAGGAAGTTTTTATCCTTGGTGTATCCTGAAAGCAAAATAAAGACGACAAAACTCTTAAATAAAAAGTAAGCACAACTCAATTTGAAGTGCAAAGGATCCATCACATCCCCACAGTCACAGTTCTCTGCTGCCCAGCTCCCCCCACTCTAAGAACTGCAGCTTGAAAATTTCCTCAGCTCCAGAACAGTTTTTGACACCGATCCAAATTCTCAGCACTGAGTTTGCTGATAGTCTGTTTGGACATTAATATCCCTTTCTCATTTTCAACTTTAGATGGCCTGAAGATGTAGATACCTGTGAAATGTAGACTTTTGCTACCATAGCATCAAGTTTATGATAAATATCAGAAGAATCCGTTACTTCTTGCTCTTTAAACATAGCAGCTAAGCACTCCAGTGCAACTGGCATGGCTGACTGTGCTTCTGCTGCAGTGTGGATCATAACAGAAGTTCGCTATCTGTCTTTTTATGGCAGATAATTGCAAACAGTAAGAAGACAAAAATGGAATTGGATACATAGAATTTACTGTATTTTGAGAAGGCAGTTCCATGAAGGATAGAGTTGCAAAATGTTAACTTCAGATATAATTAAAATGCATTTATATACTATGTAAATAATAACAATAATAATACTCAGGTAAAGTAGAAGGCAATACTGCCAAAAATAAAGTTTAAACATTGAGCATATGGATAATTACTTCTGGTGACATAATTGCATGGTGTTTCTGAACTCTACTAGTTTTGATATAAGGTATTTACTAAATGCAGAAGAATGTTCTTACTATGATTTGTTATTTTCCCTCTGCTAGCTGCCAACACCACCTATCTAATTTATTATTCTTGAAAATGGGTTCTGGAAAGCAGAAAAACACAGATTTTAATGTGTGTTGGATCTGATTATGACTTGAGAGAAAAGCAGCAAGTGTGAAACCTTAAACATTCAGATTCAGAATGAAAGAGAATAAAATTAGAATAATTAAAGCACTCCTATTGACTGTCTTTGTATTATGCTGTCACTTTCAAGTTGGTTTCTAATCTGCTGGATAGTAACATGTTCTTAGCTACATTAAATCCTTGTTAAATAATAATTAATTTGGAAAGAGCTTCTGCATATTCAACGTATTGGAAGGAGACCCCTCATTATTTCTTCTTTCATTTAATCTAGGTTGTTGCATCTGTTCTCACAGCATTCTATGTTATTTTCTGTTGTACAAACATTATGTTTAAATGTATGATGCGTCATGTGGAAATAATAATGGACACAAAAGTGAAAAGAGCCTCTTCATGAAGACTAACAGGCTGTGATTTAACATGTGAAATCTGCCCCTGAAAAAAACAACCACCACCAAAAATAAACATTCCTATCCATAAACAGGACATATTAGTGTCCAAAACAATCTTTATATATCTATATCTATATCTATATCTATATCTATATCTATATCTATATCTATATCTATATCTATATCTATATCTATATCTATATCTATATAATGTTTTCACTACTCTGTTCAATGTAGAGCAAACAACACAAAAATGAATTTGAAAATCAACCAGCTCTGGAGCTATTGTGTGCATTTCCTGACCTGACTACAAATAGAACAACCAGGGAAGATAAAAACTGCTCTTCTGAGGGCATGGTATTCTGGTATTTTTAGCTTTGTTGACTTTCCCACTGCTTTATGAGTGAAGATGATGTGGATGTGTACTGCTGTCATTGAAAAGCACAAAGAAAAATGAATATGAGGAAGTGGCCACTGACCAGGATGGCTGTTATTGAAAACTGTGAGAAAAGCTTGAATTGGGATCAAAAAGGCAGGATAGCAAAGGATAGATGCGTTATTAAAATTTCAGGCAGAGTAAGATAGAAAGAAAACATAGATTAAAAGTAGAGATCAGAGAAGATTTTGTTGCAAGAGTGAACAGCTGGGGAAGGAATGGGCACTGTGATGACTTTGGTCATACAGAAGGAAGAACATCTACATGCCACTTCATGTGCATCTTAATTACTGCTCCACTTTCCATTTACTATTTCTATGTGATAGGGTCGTGAATAAATTTAAACCCCTGATGTACTGCGAATTCGCACTGCTGTTTTAACACAGGGACAAATAACTCGGGAGCGAGCCGGATTTGATTTGGCTGATCGAATCCCAGAGCTGAAACACGGACGTTGCTGAGCTTGAGTGAAGCCCGATGTGTTACAAATCTGTCACTAGATGGAGCCAGATATCCTTCTGAAATGCCTGCCGGCCAGCGCAGAGAGCGGTATGTCTCTCGAACGCACGGGCATTTAGAGACAAATCACGATGTACTGTAAATAGGACGCTCAAACTTGGACATTTATTTTTTTCATATTTTGTTTGTTCCGTTTTGCAAACTCGGCTATCTCTTAAGAATTCTTCAAATGTAAAATTATTATTTTATTTCTTTTATATCCTTATGATGAGGAAATAACAAGGTAAGATAAAACAGTTAAAAATAAGGATGAGAAGTAGTATAGAAAACAGTTCAGCTAACAATTTGGCATTTCTATATTTTTAATTTAGTACATGCAACAAGGAATAAAAAGACATTCCAGCTGCTTTGCAGCATGGCCTCTTGACTAATTCCAATTCCCCAAAACGCCAATTCAAATAAATGTTTAGGTTATTGTTTCTCTATGTCTTGTGCAAAAAATATCAAAGTGGGTTACCTTAAAAGACAGTGATATTTACATTAAAAATGTATGAAAATTCTTGCAATCTCAGATTGGAAGACTTTTAACTCTCACGATGTTTCATTTGAGAAATGTCTACAGTAAGGTTTAGAATGAGTCAGAATGCAGCATTTGCAGTAAAGAAATCCTTTTCTTGATTCTTAGGTCAGCAGTTATTTTTTATCAAACATAATGAATCTGTTTCCTGCAGGGCTGTATTTTCAGAATAATGATAGCAATATTATTTTACAAGAAAATCTCAAAGTGATAGTTGTTAATTTTTATGCAGTGCTCAAAGGCTTTCTATAACCTTCCTGGGCACTGAGGTGAGACTGATAGGCCTGTAGCTACCAGGATTATCTTTCCAGCCCTTTTAAGAGAGTGGTGAGGTGCTGGAACAGGCTGCCCAGAGAGGCTGTGGATGCCCCATCCCTGGAGGTGTTCAAGGCCACATTGGATGGGGCCCTGGGCAGCCTGGTCTAGCATTAGATATGGAGGCTGGTGGCCCTGCCTGTGGCAGTGGGCTTGGAGCTTGATGATCCTTGAGGTCCCTTCCAACCCGAGCCATTCTATGATTCTGTGATTTACAGAGATCCACGGGACAGGAGGGAGTGAAAACCGAAACATTTTAATTCCCCATTAGTTATGAAGTTGGAATCTGACTTAAAAGTACTAATTACTGTGACTGCAAACATCATGCACATTTCCAGATATATTGAAAAAAATGCCCACAAGTTTTCGTGTCAAGCCTTCTTGATTCCGGACCTAGCTTGATAGAAAACATGGTATGATGAATTACCAAGATTTTCCTTCTCTTATGGGCAGGAGGAATGCCAGGAAACAGATATGAAATTTGACTTCAAGTAGAAGGTGATGCTATCACAGTAGTAATTGCAACAAACATGAATGAAAATCTTAAAATACCTCAAGAGGGAAGGTTGTGATCCACAAGATGAATAAACAGCACATTTATGTTTGAATGAATAGAAGCGGATTCACAGGCTTTGACTTTAAGCTTTATAATGACATGAAAGGGTTTTATGCAAACGGTCAAAGAAGACAGGTAAATCACTTGGTCAAAAATAATGCCATGAAATGCCTACTCAATTCCCTGATCTCTATGTGTTCTATATATAATCTTCAGCAAATTATATTTACATTTTCTTGCCTTTGGTGTTACGGACAAAAGCCAAACAGAATGAAGGTTCAAGCTGGTACTGCACATTTAGTCTTTTAATTCCTATTGTTACCTTTGTGCACAAATGATTAGATATGGAAAGAACTCCAATTACAGAGAAGATAATTCGCCAGAAAAAAAAAAAAAAAAAATAGGCTGGGCTTCTTATAGTAAAAATTAATTTATACTTCTCTACATTTTCCATTCCAGGTAAGTCTACTGAGTTAGAGTTCCTAGAGAAAGCAGTATGAAACTAGTGCAACCAAGAGGTGCTGCTGAAGAGCAGCTGGGTTTTGTCTTCAGATAAATTCATAGAAAAGATGGAAAATTTTGTCATAATTTATGAAATGTTGTATTAGTTAGGTGTATTTATTTTGCTACCAGTTATTTGACCCAAGGGATTTAGCTGGACTATGACCCAGCTAAAGGGAATTTCCAGGTATTATTCACAGAATGATACTTCCCAATGACTTGAAATAATTATGATTACAAAACAAGACATCATACCAGAAATTACCATGATTAGTTTTCGAATGATTGAGATTATTGGCATATCATAGGCATATATATGCCTATATATATAGGCATATCATTTAAAATTGCATCTTTTAATGAGGTGTATACGTATTTGCATAGACTAGGAAACAGCAAGTTTAGTTATTGTCAGATCTCTGTGACTTTAATTGAAACTCTGGCCTTGCAAAGTTTCCTTTCCTTGCCTGTTCTCCCCATGACTGTCTGGTCCAGTCTCTTAAACTGAAAATATGTCACCAGTGAAGAGCTCAGAGGCTTCAATTCCACCACATACAAAACATGCTGAACTGACAGGAACCATTCCATAACACTCTAGCTTGAGCAGTATCAGAAAAATATCTGAAATAGGTTCATGGTTCCAAATTTACTAGTTCATCATATTTCACCATTACATCAAATCTGCAGAATGTTAATGAGGTGCTCAAAAACTGTCAGACAGAATTTCAAATAAATCTGTACCAACCTAATATCCCTCACACATGCCATTCCTTCCTTTGGAAATACAATGATTTGTCTTAGATAGAAATAAATATTCGAAGAAAAAAATTTAAATTTGGGTATCCATTTTTGGCTCAGCTGGTGCAGTACTTTCTCTTTACTCCAGAAACAACAAGATTGCATCACTACATTTTCACAAAATCCCCTTCTGTAATAGCACAGCAGAGCTGGAAGGACCCTGAAGAAATCATCAGGTAACCTTATGGCTTCTGACAGATGTCTGTCTGTTTTCTTCTTGAAAACATCATGAGTACTTTACTGCAGTGTTCTAATATTCACGCTGTTAGAAAGTTTGTCTTAATGTCTTACTGCTGTTTGAATTTATTATTTGATTGTCTTACTTACAGTGGACATGTAGAATAAAAGTTAGGCTTATTCTTATATAGTTATTGATATTTTATTATAATTATTGCTTTTTATACTTTTGATCTTTCTTTTTGCTCTCCTTTGGATTCTTTTCTGTTGATTCACTTCCTTTTACACCATGGTAGAACTTAAATTCTTTGCCCATGTCTGTGCTAGGATGGCATAAGACGTGATTAAGTGTCCAAGTACTCCAAAGTGAAGTTCTGGATGTTACAAACAGAAAACTTCTAATAAGACTGTTTTTTTCTTTTATATCTACTACACATTCTTTGTTGTCTGAAGTGTTTGGAGAATATTCAAGCTCCAGAAAATATCTAACATTCATTACAAACATTCAGAATATAAGTTATTATCTCTGATTATCCATTCCAAAGATCATGTAGACATAAACAAGCTAGTCTATCTACCAAATACTTCCAGAAAAGCAAAAGTAGCATGAGCGTTAGCTGCACCAAAATTTCATGCCATTCAAGCTATTTTGGTTTTAGTACTTCAACTGAGTAATTGTTCAGCTCCTTTGTGACATGTTGTAGACATGCTTTAATATCATATCCCAAACAACAATAAGCTAAGCAGATATCCAGCTACTCAGGAGGGGACTCCACAACTGACTTTGCAAAATTTTAGTGTAATTTGGAGGTCAGAGATTGCAGTGACTAGATTCAATTTTAATCAGAGGTGAGAAACTTGTGGAATACTGTACAAACATTTTTCTAATCCTGCATGAGTGTTATGATTTTTTTCATCACGAAACAATGATTACTTCATCCTCCACAACAAATGATGTCTATTTCAAGTGAATTTCATTGAGAATCTTAAATCTTCTCCCTGCTAAATTTGAATTGTTATTTTGGGGTATCTATTCTGTCATTTAGACACGCAGCAGCTGATATTTTAGTGTGCTTTCTGAAGTTTCACTGAGATGGATAAGTCCTATATTTGCTACATTATAATATAATATAATATAATATAATATAATATAATATAATATAATATAATATAATATAATATAATATAATGTAATATAATATAATGTAATGTAATGTAATGTAATGTAATGTAATATAATGTAATGTAATATAATGTAATGTAATGTAATGTAATATAGTATAATATAATATAATAATGTAATATACATAATAATAAAATAAGAAAGGAATGGCAAGAATGCACAGTTTTATTGCCTCAGTTGGCTGTAACTACCAAAGCTGTTATATAATTTTTGTTCTGACATAAAACTTTTGTAGTGAAGCATCTTTTTCCAAACATGTTACGGAAATCCTATGGCTTGTTTTAACTTCCTTCATAACTATCTTTTGCAGTTAACTTGGCACATAAATTTGGCTTAATTATCTCAAGAAGAAAAAAAAATCTATTTCTTGCTGTGAACCCTATTGTTTAATGATAGAGATCATGGAGTATAAATGTATGCAGACAGAAATTACTTCAGTGCTAAGGGGAAAATGATAATACTCATGTTTTCAAAATTAAAAAGGAGCATTAGATAATTCTTTTGTCACAGTGCCACAGTAAAGTATGCAGCTATTAACAATTCTTTTTTAAAGAGAGAGAAAATGTTTTGCAGAAAGCTAAAGCCTTTGATGAGGTCACATGGGAACAAGTAGTGTATTAAGCATATATTAACCTGTAACCAATTGCTTATTTTACCACATCCCTGAAGATAGGCATTACCAACTTAAGTAATTTCCATTAAACAATAATTTGGAAAGCAACGAAAGGTCTGAGGATTGTAGTATTAATTTTTTCTGGCTCTGACTGTTTAGGCAGATGTTTCTGGGTTAATAATGCTATTCATGGAAAATTCAGTGCTACAGTAGCTGCTAAAATGAAACTGCCTCATAGTTTTAACTGGAAATATTTGCAAAAAAAGCTGAACAAGTCCTTTTCCCATGTGTTATATAATTTTGATGGTTTGGAATTAATATATGTGAGAATATCATTAATTGTTCTCATTATTGAAAGTTTTCTCAAAAGCTTCCTACAGACTTCTGAGACTTTGACATGTATCTGCAGAGCAATTACATATATAACGAAGAACAAAAAAATCAAGCCTAAACCCTAAGTTAAAGATGGTTTCTTTGGTATGATTTTCTAAGTTCAAATTTTGTTGCTTACACAAAGCACATTTTCATCTCTAGAGAATGCAGGAAGCCTTTTAGTAAGATCTTAGATTTGTAGAATATGAAATTATGTGGGTTGAAACGGACCACGGAAGAAAAGAGTGGAAATAAAGATTTGAGGACTGAACAGAACTCTGAGGGCTGTCCTGCTGCCCCAAGATAAGCTTCATACCTCGATGGGATCAGTATGGGCATTTTTATATGTTGTGAAATGCAATAAATAGTTTGTGTATTTCCATGAGGCAGATTCAGATAGATCTGGGCTCCATTGATACACAGACTCATAGGATCGTTTGGGTTGGGAAAGTCCTCTAAGGTCATCAAGTCCAACCACTAACCTAGCGCAGCTAGGTCTACCACTAAATCATGTCCCTAAGTGCCACATCTACATGTCTTGAAGTACCTCCAGGGAGCAACAGTGTGCACATGGCATTGCCAGGTTTGTTTTGGGTAAGAACAAGATCTTGTTGGTGGAAAGGTCTTTTTTAAAAACATATTTTTATTCAAAAAGGAGTGTTAGTCTTGCTGGGAGTACTAGGGGGGTGGCCTCTTGCAGAGCTGGGGAGCACTCTGGGCGCTGCCAGCCCTCCTCTTCTTGGGGCACTGGAGCTGCCCAGAGCAGCACAGGAGGATCATCTCTGCCAGGGTGGTGGTCACACTTATTTTGATGCATCTGGCTTTCTGGTCTGCAAGTGCACATTGCCAGCTTGATTTTCTAATCCCATGTCTGGGTGACCTTAATGAAATTGATGGGTAAATTATATCAAACTTGGAAGAACTGAGAGCACACAGGGGGACAAATTGTCAGTCAGAGAGCTCTCAAGTTTGGAGGAATAGGATGTCAGGAACTTTGCGAAACTCAACAAAGAAAAATGCAATGCAATGCTGTTCATCCTCTAGGGGTGGAGTAACTCAGTTCAACAGTGGAACAGTTTTTCACACAGAGAGGATGGTGAAGCACTGGAACAGGCTGCCCAAGGAGGTTGTGGATGCTGCATTCCTAGATGCATTCCAGGCCAGGCTGGATGTGGCTCAGGGCAGCCTGGTCTGGTGGTTGGAATACACAACAATTTACACTAAGTGAAATTCTGACTAGATATAATTTAAGAAAAAATTCTAACTGTAGCCAAAAGTGCTGAAAAATAAATGAGATCCTGACTTCATCTACAGTTAGAGAACTGACTAAATTAACCCAATATGAGGTGGAAAATAAAGAATCAGAGATGAAACTTGTTATGCAACTGTTTTTACACTTTTGAAAACACATTCGGTGCAGTAGACCAAAGGGTGATAGAAACCCCTGGGACAATCAGTAATTGCCTTAGATATGGAGAAAGTCAAAGAGATTGGCCTGGGGCTGTATGACTAGCAAGGTCATTAGCAGCTTATGTTGACAATCTAATTTAGGAAGCAATAAACAGTTAAGGCAATAGCCCCTAGCATGTAGGGAGAGAAGGAAACACCAGGAATTGATGACCAGACATGTAAAAGGCAGAGCTTGATACAGAATAGTTGTAAGCAAGTGCCAAGGAAAGCCAGAACTTCGTGGATTGAGGGGTCACAGTGAGTGCCCTGTTCCCTCAGGCTTATGGTGCAGATCTGTACTGATTGGCCAAGAGCTGATCTGCAAGTGTGTGATGTGAATGCTTGTAGAAAGCTTGTGCTTTTTTGGAACAGAAATCATTGAATAAAGGGGTCCAGGAAAGCTGGTCACTCCTCAAGAAGGAAGTCTTAAAGGCACGGGACCAGGCTGTCCCCCTGTGTCATAAGATGACAAAGATGGCAAAAGTCCAGCTTGAAATCAGTTTGGTAACTCTTTTACTCCACTACACTAAAAGAGAGAGAGTTTACCCACTAGGGTAACAAAGTTCAAAATACATTTTTTTAACAAATACATTAACAGTAAGGCTAAAGGGAATCTATCCTCTACTGCATTGAGCAGGGAATGTGACTAGCACTAAAGATACAGAAAAGGCTGAGATTCTCAATGCCTTCTTCACATCTGTCTTTAAAAGTCAGAACAATTATCTTTGGAGTATACTCCCCCCTCAATTGGAAGTATGGGACATATGGGATAGGGAGCAGAATAAACCCCACAGGATTCAAGTGGAAACTGTTAGAGACCTATTACTCCACCTGAACTTTCACAAGTCCATGGAACCAAATAGGATCCACCTGAGGGTGCTGAGGGAACTGGTGGAGGTGATTACCAAGCTACTTTTCATCATCTATCTGCATTCCTGGCCAATTGGATAGCTTCCAGAGGATTGGAAGCTTGCCAAAGTGATTCCCATCTAAAAGAAGGGTCATAAGGAGGATTAGGAGAACTACAATCCTGTCAACATGATCTCTTTGCCAGAAAAGGCTATAGAGGGAGATTGCACAGCATGTGTTGGACAACCAAGAGATCAGACCCAGCCAGCATGGGTCCTGTTTATGAAAGGTCGTGTTGACCACATTATCTCCTTCTATGATTGAGTGACCCACCTGGTGGGTGAGGGAAAGGCTGTTGATATAGTCTACCTAGACTTCAACACACCCTTTGACACTGTCTCCCACTGTATTCTCCTGGACAAGTTGGCAGCCCAACTGTCTGGAGGTCTGTGCCCAGAGTGGAGGTGAATGGAGTTAAATCCAGCTGGTGACAAGTTACAAATGGTGGTGACCAGTTACAAGTGGTATTCTCCAGGAGTTGATATGGGGCCTGTCCTGTTCAATGTATTTGTTGATGATCTGGATGGAGGCACTGAGTTCATCCTCAGTAAGTCTGCAGATGACACCAAGTTGGCTGGAAGGTTGTTCTGCCTACAAAGGCCCTACAGAGCAATCTGGGCAGGCTGGATCACTGGGCTGAGGCCAATGGGATAAAGTCCAGTAAGACCAAATGCCAGGTCCTGCACTTTGGCCACAACAACCCCAGGTAATGCTACATTTCACATTTGTCAGGCTTAGTGCTTATATACAATTGACTCATGCTCAGTGAATGGAGCAAAATCTGGGCATGAGATGGGGAGTGGAAACAGGTTTATGAATAGCTATTCTTGTAGGATTTCTGATGATGCTACGGCACCAAATGCTGTAGTTTGAAGAATCTGGCTATTCCTAACAATATAAATCCTCTTCTTTTCTGTTCAGACAAAATTTCCAGATGGAAATGCAGAATTTGGACAACGACCTTGGATGAAGACTTGTACATCTGTAATAAAATATTTGAAGTTCATTATTTAGGACCACAGAAATGATTTAAGGAATGGAATGCCTCTTCTATAAGGACAGGGTAAAAGAGCTGGGACTGTTCAGCTTGGAGAAGAGAAGGCTGGGAGGTGACCGAATAATGCATTTCAGTATCTATAGGCACAACAAGAGGGAAGACTCTTTAGCAGGGTCTGTGGTGATAGGACAAGGGCAAATGGTTTCAAATTAAAAAAAGGTAGATAGATGTTGCACAGAAGGAAAAGGTCTTTTACTTGAAATTAGTGAGGCACTAAAATAGATTGCCCAGAGAATGATGGAATCCCTGTACTTGGAGACATACAAGGCCAGGCTGGGCCAGGCTCTGAGCAACTTAATCTAGCTGTAGGTGTCCCTGTTCATTATAGGAAAGCTAGACTATATGACCTTTTAAGGCCCCTTTCAGCTCTAAGGATTCTATGATCCTATGACTGCAGACCAATCTGATCAGTATTAGACACAATTTTACTCTGTCATCTACAGTGACTTCCCCAGAGGAAGAAGCTCTAAAGCAATGATATAATTTTAACAGTGATGTAGTTAATTTTTGTGATTTTTATTTCACCTAAACTGGTTACCATGCTTTACACTTTATTTTAGAATACAACACATAACTCTCCTTATTTTACCTGCATGTAATAATGATTGATTGACAGTAAGCATCTGGCAAGAAGAGAGCTAGGAAAGTAAAAATAGGTAATTTCTGTCCTGTTTTGGTATAGGTGATCAGAAAATAAGGGAAGAAATAAAAACTAGAAAATTGGAGCAATATAGATAATATTCTTTCCTTGTTAGATCAATCCCTCTGTATATGAGGAGATCACAAAACTCTTTAGGAGGTGATCTTGCATGAATGATAATGAAAGGATGTGAAAGATTATCTGTTCAGGACAGAACTGAACTCAACAGTAACCTTACATTCTTTTAGTGTTATAGTTTCTTTGGTCCCATGAAGCTATGAGTGACGGTTTGCCACATTGCATATCTTGGACTGATATTTTGGAACGATAACATACAGGAAAAAAAGTCATATAACAGTATCTGGCATAAAAACGTTTCTGAGTAGTCTGTGAATTTCTAACCTCATTATAAATTGTTACACAGCTGTATTCTAATTGACTTAGAGCTCAGAACATCTGTCACCTTTAATCTACTCTTTCTATGTCCTGGGCAAATCACTTTCTGCTTTGAAGTATTCACTAAAAGAAGTGAAGAAAGCTTGTGTGACATCTTGATGAGGAAAGTGAGTTTAAGGAAAATTTAAGGTGATTTATATCTAATGAGTTTTGAAATGAATGAAGCTTCTTTTTTATGAAAGAAGCCAAAGACCTGGGATGACAAAACATCACAACTGGTAAAAGAAATGTAAAGATTTCATAGAAAAACAGTTTGTATTTGTGGGGTAGATTGTACAGCAGGCATGCATTTTAGAGGGAAATGACAGTGCATTTGAAGTTTCTTAATTTCAAATATTAATTCTAACTTGTACTTTCCTATTATTTAATGTATTCTTCCTCTTTTCTTTCTTTCACATTCCTATGGACTTTTTATATCTGTCAGTTAATTCATTACAAATGTTAGCCTCCCACATTATCCTCCCCTACAGTTTAGGTTAAGATAGAGTTTATTTTGCATAAAAGATGCCATTCGGTGTCTATGTTTTCCAAAATCCCAGAAGATAACTTTGCTTCCTCTATCGGTGATTTACAAGGACAGGAACAACTACAGCTCTGGAATTCAAAAGGGAAGTGGCTGGCTAGAAAGCAAGAATTACCTTAAACTCTATGCGCATTAATATTTAGCAAAGCAAAATACTGTATGTGGAAGCTTCCAAATAAGCAATCTGAATCAACATTAAAGATTTTAACTTCAGTCTATTTTAAAAAGTCTCTATTGTTCAGTGAGTTGCTTTACAGCAAAATCACCAATTGCTAGTCCTAATTAAATCCAAGCACTGAAACACTGCTGCCTGTGAGATAAAAGTGTCTTGTTATTAGAAAATCTACCCACTGTGAATGATTTGATTTTATGCTCCTGAAACCATCTTAAATTACGTTGTTCATAAGAAAGTGACAGCAGACAGAGGGTTATTATTTGGACAAGCCTCTATGAATGAAAATTCAATGGCCAGACTCATTTGTCTGCCTAAAGATGCAGTTATATTTTAGGTTCACTTGATTTTGGTAAGTTTGATGATTATGCAGGAAGACAGCCTGAGCTGCTGCTTGCCTGGTGTAGGGAGATCCGGCTTCCATCTCCCTCAGCTAGTTAGTGCCTAACAGAAAAAAATGCTAAATGCTGCTGAACAATGGCAATTCAGGGCTTCCTTGTAGAGAAACCTTGAATCAGTCTTCACAAAGTTTTAATGGAAATGTCTTATGTCTGACCAGTATTCAACTGCTACTCAGGCTGCTGGCATGGACCTGATTTTGATTCCTGCAACTTCCTTTTCTACTGTGGCAAGGAAACCCTTTGAAAAAACTTAGGGGAAGTGCTTCCAAAAAGAGTTAGGTAGGCTGTACATGGAGAAGCAAA
Source organism: Lagopus muta (assembly GCF_023343835.1). Lineage (NCBI taxonomy): Eukaryota > Metazoa > Chordata > Aves > Galliformes > Phasianidae > Lagopus > Lagopus muta. The sequence goes on from NC_064435.1 coordinate 26,480,349, forward strand.
CAGTTCTGATTATGAAAAACACGGCCCTGCAAATTCATTGGATTGAGAAAACATAGCTGTGTAGACACCAGCTCCTCATGCTGCACTGGAGATTATCAAGAAGCATACTAACTGCAAACAACCATTTATATAAAGCACTTATCGTGGAGTATGAAGTTTTGAGCAATTGTTACAGATAGAAACTGATAATTGGAGACTAGTTCTCTCCAGATCAACAGAATGCGTTGACTGAGATATGCTGGCCCTGTTGGGATGCCATTTGTCTTTTGAACGAAAAGAAAAAAAATACCACGTGCTCCTTTCGAACACTTGGATGAAAGTGATAATTATGACTCATACATTATGTGGCAGTGTATAGTTCAGCATGAATAGTATGTATAGAAAAGCAATAACATTTGGTTTTCTGAGATGCACTGAATCAGTTAAATGGCTAGAGATGGTTATAATTAACAATTCAGCCTGGACATCTCTAAACAGCAGATGACTTCTTCTGGCCTGCTAGATTGCTTCAAAAGGGCAGATTGCTGCCAGAACCAGAACAGTGGAAAATGGATGCTAGCAGTGTTAGGTTACTGCTGAAAGCAGTAGTTGATGGCACTGACAATTTGCCATCATCCTGGCTTTGTCTTAAAACACCATGGGTGACAGTGCAGTAATATTTTGCAAATATGAAATAAGAATATTCCACTGAAGGAGCAATGTTCTTCTTGACTAATTCTGTTAGCGGATTTATGTTGTCTGATGTTATGCTACTGCATATTAAAAATTGCATTGTGGTGGTTCTTCAGTATCTGGGATAGTCCCAGATACTGGAGGAACACAACATTATAATTCCTATATTCCATATATTTTCTTTCAACAAGAACACTGAGTATTTTGGACTTCTGTATTTCTGTGTATTAAACATTACATCATCATTTGTCTTATTCCTAGAAAAGAAGCCTACAAACCAATCATAAGTAGTTTCAAACAGAAAAGAAGACTGTTTATTCTTGATGTGGCCTAATTTAAGAAGTTTCATCAAAATTCCTTCATTCATCTCCACTGGCTCTTCAAAGCAAATCCTAATTGGAATGTACGTGACATTCATCACACAGTGATGCAGATGCAGTATCTGGGTCTCTGGAACATGTGACTCCTGTGAACATGGTACGGGTCAGTTGCCATTTAATTTCTGTTCCACTAATAATCATAAAGAATGCCATAGGGGCTTTTAGCTGGCAGTAACAACAGTGGCTTTTGAAACACCACTCTCAAATCTGAATGAAAGTGTCAGATAATTGTATTTAGCTATGTCAAATCTTGGCTTGGGTTTCCTGTGTTTTCACAGTGGCATTCCTCCATGCTTCCAGCAACATGGCAATTTCTATAGAGAGTGTTTGTGTGTGTAGGCAGGCAGCTCCCTGACAACACTTCTCTTTTGTCCCGCAGTACAAAGCAGGATATATTATTCTGTCGAATACAAAGGACTAATTCTACTAAATCAGCTTGTGTGCTCATTAGTGGGCAGCAGTTTGCAAAATTTAATTAGCAAAGATTCACAATCACGTTGTTAAATTTTAAGACTTATTAGTTTTCTTTATTGCATAAGCCATTTTACATAATCAGAATAACTGTTACAGATGCCTGTATACATAGAGCATGTCTTTTGTTGTGATGACTTTCTTGTGCAGGACAGGATGTTGGTAGAACTTGCTGGTAATTTTTCAAAATCATTTCTTTGCATGTAAATTCTCAAGAGTTGAATTCACCATTCACTGAGATTCTTTTTACAAGCACAATGCAAACAACATATACACAGAAATGTTCCTTACACATTTTAACCCGTTATCATTATTTAAGATTATGATTAGCTGATATTAAGAACTAGCTCATTACAAATGTGTGAGGATAAAACACCTAGTAATGAAATACTTCTGGTATCTGTAGAGCAGCTAGTGCATTGATAGACTATTTCAGACTCATGATATACCAACCCTATTACTGGCTGGTATTTCCAAATACTGGTGTACACACTGAATCCTAAAAAAGTGACATCAGAAGTGAGATAAAGGCTACTAAGCATGCTTCTAGGCAGCATACCAGAGGTCCTAGCTCTGTACAAAATAAAGTGCTTTAAATATTTTTAATATTTGAAAAAATCCTGCTTGCAAGTGCTTAGAAACTGCACATGAGCTTGGAATAGGTAAGACATAGCATCAGTTTGAGGTAGAGAAATTTTAAACATAGACATACTTGCAGTACATCTAGAGGTTTTTTTAATGTATGAAAACTACAGAGTTTTCAGTGTTCTCACACTTTGTACATCCCATTTTGGAAACACCTGGGCTACTTGAATCAGAAATGGACCTCATAAATAGATTTCTGACTAGAAGCTCAGAAGCACCACAGAGTAGGAGCTCCTCAACAAAACCTTTGCACTATTTTCCTGCCTAAGCATTGTTTTCTCTCAATGTCTGGCTCTGCAAAGTGAGATCTATGGATATTGAATATGGATATTGAATCATTTTGAATATATCCTGTTATCTGTTAGCCTTTTTTATTTATCATTTAATCCTCTATATTAATTCTTATCTTCTAAAATGCTTTTCTATTAGGGTAGCTACACACTTGCCTGACTATGAAGTTCAAAGCACAAACAGCGTTTTCACTCAAATGTGGCCTCACAAAGACGTGCAGAAGCACACTGAAGTCTGCACCTGGATATCATCAATACCCAAATGTACATGGAAGCCGAGATCCAGATTGTTTTCTGGACGGTGGTAGAGAGTAAAAATAATATTACCAAAATTCTTTTATCTCCTACATCATATCTGCATAAGTATGATAAATGTTCTTCATCACAGAATAAGCTTTAGGGCACATTCTTGCTACCACTGTCAAACAATTTGGCATAGTCCCAGCTCCTGTTTCTTGATAATGATATTACTGCTCTGAACATTATTGGTTATTTTTTTTCCTTTATGGAAGCACTACCAGAACATAAAAATTTTCCTCAGCAAACATTCTCTTTTAATAATTTCATATTAAATATAAGGCATTGTCAATGTCAATTTGTTAATAGGAAGTGCGTATTTTTTGCTGTTACAAAAAGAAAAATAGCTGTTTTAGTTGGTTTTGTGTGTGTGTGTGTGGATTTTTTTTGTTTTGTTTTTAGGGTTTTGTTGTGATTTATTTTTATCTTTTGTTTTGTTTGTTTGTTTCCTCTAAGGGTTATTCTTTGTTTTCCTAATATATTTTTACATTTTCAATATTATTATATTAAAATTGTATTTCATATTAAGAGATTACATGTGCATATATATTCTGTTTACTTCTTTTTCAAGTCAAGGACAACAATTAAACAAGAATTAAAAGTGGAATAAAATAAAGTCTCTACTGAAAATACTTAAAATACTTAAAAGCCCCAGCTCTTCCTCTGCTATGAGGACAGGCTGAGAGAGTTGGGGCTCTTCAGCCTGGAGAAGAGAAGGCTGTGAGTGACCTTATAGCAGCCTTCCAGTATCTGAAGGGGGCCTACAGGAAAGCTGGAGAGGGACTTTTATAAGGGCAGATAGTGACAGGATGAGTGGTAACGGCTTTAATCTGGAAGAGTGTAGATTTAGACTAGATATTAGGAAGAAATTCTTTACTGAGAGGATGGTGAGACATTGGAACAGGTTGCCCAGCTAGGCTGTGGATGCCCCTTCCCTGGAAGCATTCAAGGCCGGGCTGGATGGGGCTGTGAGCAACCTGGTATAGAGAGAGATGTCCCTGCTTATAGCAGGGGGTTGGAACTTGGTGATCCTAGTTATTTGTCCCTTCCAACCCAAACCATTCTACGATTCTATGAGTCTATGACTATGCTTTAATAATTTTCTTTTGAATGTGGGTTAGAAGAGCAACTGACAACATGAGTGAGGTGTCAAAGGACAGCATTTAAACTCTTTCTCATTTCTTCGGTTCAGATCCAAACTGACTATGTAAGTCATTTTGTACAAGTGAGGTTTGTCCGCATTTCATGTTATTAAATGAGGATTCCTTTCCTCTGCCTGCCTCTTAGCCAGCTTAGAAACTTAGCTTATAGCTCTTGGTGCAAAGTTAGCACAAAGATTTGATGCTGTGAAAAGAATAGCAGGATGGTCTCAGGGAGTACTTTCATTAAAAAAATCATTTTCTGTGTTAAAAATACAAAATATGTGGGGAGGGAAGACAAAGATTAAGAACTTGCAAGTCTGAACCTCCTCTGTTAGAGAAGTACAGCCAAGTGTTCATAGTTCACTGTGTACAGTACCTCATCTCTGTATCCTTTTCAATGGATGCGAAATTCCCAACTGAGATCCACTGTTCATAAACTTCGAAGTACTTCTAGTTTGGAGGACCTGGCTGTTAAAATGTTACATCATGGAGAAAAATTCATGAAAATTGTATTCCCTCAGCTCTAAGTCTTACTGAGCCAAGAAGAAAGCCTACAGAGGAAGACATAAAATAGGGGTAAATACCCACAAATCCTCCTCCACAGGTGATTTACTGAAAAGGCACCCAGCCTGTGCTCCTGTTTGTAAAAAGTTGTACAGACAGCACTGCTGGGAGTGGTGGAAAGCAGCTCGTGCCTGGAAGGGATTGAAACCAGCTCTCATGAGCATGACTCACTGCTTCTCATTGTTCACACTCAAGTAAAATGCTCTTGCTTTGCTTGGGTATTGTTTTGCATCCACCCACTCCACTCGAAGTACAAATGACTGTATAAAAGGTTATTCCTATAAGTTTGTGTATAGACTATTTCACAAGCTGTGTGCTTGTGAAAAAGTCTTGAAACATAATTAAAAGTATGTCCTTATATTTTTAAACTGTAGGTATGCTGAAAAATAACTCTCTATCCAGGGTTTTTTCTTGTTAAGAAATAATTCATCTGAGCCGAAGTTTTAATTCAGACCACTGTCTTTGACTAGCAGTACACCATTTCACTGAGAGTGAGAGCTACCGTTATAATGACATTAAGATGAAATAATAAAAGGCTTGGAGAAAAATATGTGAGCATCAGTCATGATGGCAGTAGGTGGGATGAGCTAAACTGCAGAACATGCAGGATGCGAAGTTCTGTCCATGCTACTGCTGTGTAACTGCAGTGGTGGCGTTGGTGGCATGGGTGGTTTTCTTAGTTTTGTGATTTTTATACTGCTCTTATTTCTCTGGCAATGGGAAAAGGCATCAACCAGGTTTCATGCTTTTCCGGTACTATATTTGTACCACACCTATAGAACAGTGTCTTGCATGTACCTTGTTGTTTTGACTTAGTTGCAAGTTCATGAACAAATACAGGGAAACACTGGACTTTAGTACAAGGTGATCAAATACCTGAATTCTGCCTTTGCTAGAAACAGTGGCTGCTCAGGTCAGTCACAGTAACCCTCTTGTGCAGTAAAATTCTCTCGCACTGTATTTGGATTTTGAATCAATAACTGCCCTGTAGCCAAGGTTACAATGACGCATCACCAAAGCTGGGGGAGAAACAGCAGCAGAGCTGAAGTTGGTTAGAAAGTGGATAGATTTGTGGCTCATTGGCTACCATAAGATATAATCAACAACATGATGATTATTTTCTTGGATATATGTCTATAAAGTGAAATAGGGATGAAAATATGGTGTTGTAGATGCAGATATATATAGGAAAGGACTGTTTTTTCCTTTCAGATTTTCTTTTTAATTTCTTTCTGCTTGTATTTGCTTCCTGCAATTCTCATCTTCTGTTTCACGTCCCTTCTTCCTTGCCAATTCACAAGACTACCTTAGATTTTACTGCTTTCAATGTTCTGTAGTTGAACCTCTCAACATTGCATTCTCTGATGCTTTTTTTTGGCAACAGAAACAAGAGCTGCTGTTCTGATTACCCTCTAGCTCTTGGTAGTGCCACAACAATTTTGGTTGCCAGAGTTCCAGAGTGGACCCCCAAGTATTTCTGATTCTCTCCCACTCTTGCATCCAAGAGAGCCAGTGGTAGCATTCTTGTTGAAACAATTTATCAGCCTTAAATGCTTGCAAATATTCTACTTGCATTTCTTCCTCCTCAGGAGAAAGAGATGGAAGTTTTTCTGTGACCACTGAGATATGCTTTCCACAGAATTAATTTCATATGGAGGTGAAAATATCTGCGCTGCTTTTCAGATTGGGATATTTAAAACAGCTCTCAGTAACTTTTCAATGTGACGTTTCTATTCAGTACTTACATTTTTTGGAAAGCAGAAGCAGATTTCTCTGGGGGTAGTGTGTTATGTGTTAGAAGAGCTTGGAAGAAGGTTTTTTTTTTTTTTCTAAAAAAGAGGAACATGTGGTGCAAAACTATTCAACAGCTTTTTAGAAACATGATGAAGATAGTTTTGCCTCTTCTTTTCCTTCAGAGTTATTGGAAGAACATCTTATTTTCTATGAAATAACTTCTACAGTAATTTCATGCTGCCTGGACATAATTTACAGTATTTCCTATATTGTTGTGCTGTCTTAAAGATACAAGTATTTGATATGTGAGTGTATAACAGTTGTCACTATACACTCTCAGTAATTTTTACAGGTCAGTGAGGTTCTATTTCACTTAGAACATGTTTTTCACCTGATTCTTGGAGAGTGCGGGGGGAAGGATAATGCAAAAACACCAGTGCATTGGATGCCTCCATATTGCATGAGGGAGAAATAAGTAATACGTGTCTTTGGGCTCGACTTAATAGAGACTGTCACCCAAAAAAATTGCCAAATGTAGACAGTAGAAACAACCAGCCTTCAATTATATCTGAATGTTGGATCTATCTTCAGCTGTAGCAATTTCTGCCTGACTTCTTTTGGCAGATGTCAGTAGTGATACTAACAATGATTATCTCCTGTTTATTTATTTATTCATTCATTCATTCATTCATTTATTCATTCATTCATTCGTTTGTTTGTTTGTTTGTTTGTTTATTTCTCATTTTCTATAGCTGTTGAAATGTAGAGAGACCCTGCACCCAAGATGCTGTAGAAGCAGCAGGGTTTTTTTGTTTTTTTTTTTGGGGGGGGGGGAGGGGGGGGGGAAGGTTTGTTCTCTTTTTTTATTTTATTTTCTTCATTTTACCAAAGACTCACAAAAGCATGTGTCTGTATCCAAACCAGAAAGAGCTCTTCATTATCTCCATAATCATGAAAGGCTGCAGGATTCAAGTAATCTGTAAAGGCTTTATGACACCAGGAGACAAATGCATCTGACTGTGGCAGTGCGGCTGATGTTGCTTCCGTTTATTTCCAGATGATCTTTTTTAGAAATTCTAATTCATAGTTGCCCCAAGTTTTCAAAGCCACCACTGTCATGGGATATGCTGTCCATATCTGTTAGTAGGTAACATACGAAGGTGCATTTTGGAGCAGACCATATCTTTTTTGTGAATGAATTTCTCTCTGCTATTTTCCCCTTTGAACAGAAGGGAATATCTAGCTTTTCATAGATTAATTTTAATTTTATACAAGAGTGACATTTAGACAGGTAGAGATTAAGTACGGTATTCTACAAGATAAAGCAACAAATTTATTTGTTTTGTCTGCTGTGACATAGATGTTCCCAGATCTGGAATTGTGTGACTCCAAGACAACCCACTCAGCAGTGTGGAAAGCACATCCTTCCCCAACCACTGAGGAAGGGGATCTCTAAAAAAAAAAAGAAAAAGAAAAAGGGAATTCAGCTTTTCCTTGATATTTCTAAGGGCTTCCTTGCAAATCTCTCCCAGTGGTCAAGACAATAATGACCTATTTCCTACTGCCATCAGCAAATTAGGAAATTTTGTTCAGAGACCTATTGAGATAAGTAATTTGATGCTTCATTGATGGTGTTATTCATATCACAAATCCAGTGACATCTAATTTTTATCAATTAAAATCTTTCTTTTCTTTTGTCACAAAGAACACACAAACCAGTCAGCTGAGCTGATTCAAGTTTTAATTCCTTGAACCAAGGAAAAATACCTCCAATTTTAAGATTGACTTGTATACATGAAAATTTAAGGGCTTTTTGCGTGTGTTTTTTTGTGATTTTTTTCTTCCCATGTCATAAAAGTGAATTACGTTCAATATCTTTTTCAACCTAGGTTATTGAGAGGAATGCTGAGTAAATAAAAATGTATGAGGAAACAAGGTAGTGGTGATGAGGAAATTATCACAGTTCATCTTGTCAAGAGGTCATACACTGAATTTCGTACGCAATGTCTTCTCTGAAAGTAATGATTTCTATGGTATTATGTTGGCCCACAGTGTCACAGGCAGATGTTGGTGGTATTGCAGCAGAGGGTGAACCTTCCCACCAATATCCTGTTACATTTTGTTGCCATGTAAAGGATGGCAACAGAAGAGACAGTCTGACAATGGGAAAGCACGGATAAAGCAAAGATGTGTCACTGAATTCCTCCATGCAGAAAACACGGCAGCCAGTGACATTCATCAACACTTACTGAATGTTTATGAAGACCAAACAATGGATGTGAGCACACTGAGGGATTTCCGCTGTGGTGACAGCAATGTGGAAGACAAGCCATGTTCTGGATGGCCATGAACAGCTGTCACAGCACAAAATGAAGATGTCTTGATAATCTCATCTGTGCAAATCAGCTAAGGGTGGTGAACGTGTTGAAAAATAGTGTCTTGTAGCTGAGAATTTGCTCTATCAAATAGTGCTATTCTGCTCTGTATATGTTGTTTGCATGGAAATAAATAGGAGACATTACTTTTAGAGAGATCTGCATGTATCATAAGACGCTCAGAAATAGCTATCAGAGAAAAGAAAGGTGCTGTACCTCTGTATTTTGAATATAGCCATCACGTAACCTTCAGAAGTTTTCTCTCACAGGAGTTATCTCTCTGTGCTGTTCCATTCAGTTATAAGTGTAATTATTTTAAACTAGACAAATTATTTTCTGTACTGTTGTCTTCTCATATGGAAGTTCTCATATGGAAGTGTGTAAATACTGACATTCAACTACAAAGCAGAAAATGACTGAGCACCCCCTTCTGTTGCAAAATGGTTCATAATCAGGTTCACTTCAACCACTGTGGGAACAGGAAACTCAGCTGGCTGACAGAGATGTCTCAAGTCCCTCTGTTATGACAAGAAGCATTTGTCACATCATACACAGTATATGCAGCTTTATCTTTTACAGGATGTGAACTCTAGATTAAATTCAGTTGGGATGCGCAAAACCGTCAGATCTAATATGAAGAACATCATTATTTTAGCTTTGATTTGGCATATTTTCAAGAAAATTCACAGCATGTGAAGTATATAAAAATGCATAAAAGTGAAGTATATAAATAGCATATGGTGGGTTACAGGAAAAAAAAAGTTTATTTTTTTGGAACCACATACCCCACATATTCAAATCTGTAGATTTTTATTATGTGGGCCATTCCATGCTCTTGTAAAGTATACATACGCACTTGAAAGAAAAGTAATTCAATGTTTTTGAACATCACCAAATTTTGGAACAAGATTGATAATTCTCTTCATATATGAGCCAAAATTTCTCATTGTTATTCTATGCAGTCGGCCCTCTTCAGACACCCATGATAAACATGCTAGCAATTAGTTGTCAGCCATATCTCTGTTTATTGAGACTTAATATATGTGTAATATATGTGTAATAACTGACAAAACACAAGTAGATTTGGTAGATGAAAGTCTGATTCAAGAGCTCCATATTTAACTCGGAATCTTCGCTCCTTCATTAGACTCTTCAGTGATGCTGTACCCAGAAACCTTTCTTCTGTTTCTTATTTTGCATTCCCCACCTCTCATTATTATCCTCAGGAACTGGAAAGTCCTCCAGCTTTCAAAACACTAGGAAATCTAGTTATAACTGGAGTGGTTCAGTGTGCTGCCACCTCCATTTCACAAAACCTGCATGCAATAAATCTATTTTAGGAGATGCCAGTTCCTAATGGAATAAGAAGGAAAAGATGGGGTTTTGTTTTGGTTTGATTTGTTTTGTTTTTGTTTTGTTTTGTTTTGTTTTGTTTTGTTTTCTCCCAGATTTAGGATGACAGTACACTAACAGGAATAGAAGAAAAAAACAGCTACATCTAGGTTACAATGTGAGTGAATTGGGATGGCCATATCAGGAATAACTCATCTGAAGAAAGGGAATACAAGCCAGGGCTTTTCTGTCTCATACAAAACATTGTGTAAAAATTGAGTTCAAGAACAAAAAGAACAGGGAAGTAGATATAGAAACCAGCTTTACAGCAATGATTTTAGTGTCTTTGACCACTAACTAATATTCAACTGTGCTGCTAAGAAGTGCATGTAGAATTATTTACAGAGTGCCAAGTCCAAAAAAGTAACATGATGGATGACATGTTGATACACACACACACACACATAGGTATTCAGCAATATGCAAACACGTATGTAGATAACAAACAGAGCTAACTGTATACACGAGTAACTGTTAAAACCATAAGCATGATCTGTTTAGTGATGCATTCTATGAAAGGTCAGTGCTTTTGAAATGACTTTCTATAAGTGGAAATTTCTCTGCTGCTTCAAATGAAAACCCATGAATCTGATATAGCACAAAAAATTAAGGGAGAATGTGCTGCTTTTTCCTATCAACTTCCTAATCTTTTCTGTTGTAGCCTGAAAAGGACTGTACCAGAACCACTTGTGCTCTTAAGACTGCACTATGTTGCCATCACCCAGCATGAGATACTCACTGCAAAGCCACTAGATGGCAATTTTCAGCCACTTTACTTGGCTACTTCTCAGTGCAGAAATGGTGTATGAAAAATACATTGATTAGTGAAAAGAAGTGCTCACGTATCAATGAAAATATTTTACAAAGTTTTTTTTCTTTTTTTTGTGGAAAAATCTTTTGCACTTAACTTTCAAATTGGACCCATCATGGAATGCTGAGGTCTGAAAACAGGACTTTTTATCCTCAAATGAAAAATTCCCCTCAGTTTCTACACAAGTGGAAATGCAAAAAGCCTCCTAAAGTGCATATACAGAACTAAATATCATTTTCTTTTCACTTTGTTAAACAGATTGCATCATCATTTATACCTTACCAGTGTTATTCTTTTTGCTGTATGACAGTTTTTCCATACAAGAAATCTGCTGATGATTTACAACCAACGCTCTCAGCTGGAAAAATCACTTTGAAGTACAGAATAGCAAAGCAAGTATTTCTGCACTGTAAACAATTATAGTGATATGTTCTTAGGCATTTGAAAACAGTTTAATGCAATGTATTTTCAGAGGGAAAGGTACATTTTGTTCCTAATTCTAATTAGAACTGTGTGCACGAGATGTTGAATCTATAACAATCTCCTCTGTGGAAAAGTGTTGGGGGCTGTTAAATGTCAATTTTTATTTTTAGAAAGTCAGGAATACTATGTTTTCACATTGATTCAAATGTTCAAAGTTGGAGTCCTGTAACAAATAGATTCTCTTTTATGTTGTTTGTTAAAAAAAAAAAAAAGAGCTAATTATAATATATTCCTAGTGAAGCTAATATTAAGGAGCACTGGTTTCAAAATCCTTGTCATTATAGTTTCATCAATATTCTCTATTACATGCAGGTTACTTAGATAATTTCCTAATAATATGCTGCCAAGTACCCATTGCTTCCATGTAGCCCACTAGAAGCATTCTGTAAGATGCAGTATTTTGTAAAGGTTAAACCCAAGATGAAGTTAAACAGACTCAGTGTTCACCCCATTTCTTCCAAGTTCATCCTGCTTCCACAGGATATCTTCACTACAGGACATCCGGCTCTGTGTGGAAAACTAACTTTGTATTTAAGAATGATGATTTTTCATCTCAGAGAGTTGGGATTTCCTGAATGAAAGCACCAAAACCATTGAGAAAGGTACCACTCCATCCTTCCTACAGAGTAAAATTGGTATTGTAACATCGTGACTTCCCTATGACTCAAGAACCAATAGCTAAATATGACTCCCATCCTTTTATCGTAATGCTTGAAGGGAAGTAATGTGACCCCTCAAGCAGGGACCACGGACCAGATGTTGGAAGTATTGACTTCTCTGTGCTGTCAGTCTCTTGCAGGGTTAATAGGACTTCACAGGATATTTTTGGGAATCAGGTTCTATATTAAAATTGCTTCAAGAAGGAAAGAACACAAATCTGCAATAGGTTAGGAAATGCTTCATAGACCTTACTGGAAAGTATGAGTGAGTTAAGTATGGTGACTTCAGCCTGATACTGCAGTACCTATGCTAGATTCTAATCAGTGGTTCTGGGTACCTGTATGAGTTCTGCAGCTGTAGTTATACTCCTTAGTGAGTGCCATGTAAAATTGTCACTGAGATATTATGAGGTAACCTCCCAGTTGGAATACAGCAAATAATTTCCATTAGCATCTGAACCCACAAAGTCACTCCGTTTCAGTTTGCCTTTGTTATTTCACTCGCTTCAGTATATTTTAACAAATAGAGCATTTATCACTGAATTTTCTTTCTTTTTAATTTCATTTCATCAACCTCTTATTCCTTAGGTAAAATTGAGATCTTGGAATGAATCATAGAATTACAAAATGGTTTGGGTTAGAAGGGACCTTTAAGATCATCTATTTCCAAGCCCTGCTATAGGCAGGGACACCTCCCTCCAGACCAGGCTCTTCAAAGCCCCACCCAGCCTTGCCTTGAACGCTTGCAGGGAGAGGGATCCACAACATCACTGGGCAACCTGTTCCAGTGTCAAGATAACTGAATTTTTATGAATAGTATGATGTAAAATCTTAAAGAACAAGCATTCTTCACAGAAAGAACACAGCACCTGTAAGCTGCTTCTAGTTCTGAAGGAAGACGTGAAGCACATTCAGGGGATGAATCTAGAAATAAAAATTTTAATTCTGATGGGCTTTAAAGAGCAGAGCTACTGTATTATTGTACCTCTTAGCTTTACCATCTCTATCTGCCAACAAACTCGTCGAGGTTCTGCTGTTCTTTATTTTTTTTCTTCCCCACTCATCCCGTTCTTCCCTTCTTAAACTTTTCCTGTTCTCTACAGATATCAGTATCTTTTCTTTCAGAATGTCTACATCACTAATATAATCCAGAATGAAACTCACTGCTATTTTTTTTTCGATCTGTGCTACACTGGAAATTGTCATTTTTCCCTGAGTACCTATTTGTGGTTGTTTTGTTTTGTTTTTTTTTTTTTTTCATTTCCAGTTACATGAGTTGGCTAAAAAGAACCTTTCTCCCTTCAAACCATGCTTTGCTAATTTAGCTATTCCAATCTGTTGCCTCCTAATGGAGTAAGAGCTACTAATGAAAATGGCAGTGCAATCCTTAGCGTGCCAGTCTGTGTTACCACCACACCTTACCACATTTTGCTGCAAGGTATTTAAGGAGAGCTAACTTTGAGAAAAGTTGTTTCCATGTAGAATTTCAGTTAAAACAGTAAAAATATGTGACTTGGTGTTGATTGGATGACACATCTTCTGGTTTATTAGATGTGGCCAAATCTAATATAGAAATACTAATTCCTCCCTCCTCCCCCCCCCCCCCCCAGTTAAATTTGAGCTCATATATGTTAGTTAGTAATTTTTATCCTAGATTCAGGTCTCACCGTCATCTATTAATTCTAGACGAAACCTAGGTTAAGTTCAGTCTTCTTGAAGTGAATATTAATATGGATCTGTGGCTTTGAGGAATTTTGATTTGGTCTCAGGAATAATGAGTATAAAATGGGACATAGTTCTTTCTGCTACATGGAAAGACCTTGGAAAGAACAACAGTGAGATGTGAAACCACCTGGCAATCACTGTACTCCTTTGCACTTTGACAGGAGAGGGGCTGTCTGTCTTCATCAGTTCCTCTGCCTGTGTTAGTGCACAGCTGCCCTGTCCTGCCATCCATCCCAGCCTTTCCTCATCCCCCTCAGAGCTGCAGGGTGTGTAAGAAACACAGAATCATAGAATAACTTGAGTAGGAAGGAATCAATAAGGATCACTGAGTCCAGTTCTTAGTTCTGCACAGGAGTACACAAAAATCAGATGGTATGTCTGAAAATGTCAGAAGACTTCTTAAACTCCAATAGCAAAGGGCAGTGACCACTGCCCTAGTGAGCCTGTTCCAGTGCCCAAGCATGCTCTGGTGAAGAATCTTTTCCTGATATCCAATCTGAATTAAGGATGTCATCTCTCAGTGAAAATACGTAAGTTTGTAGAATCATACAAATATTCTGCATTTACCTGTGTTTCAGGTTTTCTCTCATACCTGAGAAAATATCTCCTGTCCATTCTTTGTATGTCAGATAAGAGAAACTTGTCCTAAGCTTGTTGGACATCTTTCATTGAACTCATCAGAGCATTTGCAGAGAGGGAGGAGGGCAAAGGCAGATATGTAAATGTGTAAGTAAGACTTGTCACAAGAAGTGTGTTCTAACTGCCAGCCTTTGCCAAAGTTAACAGTCGTGAAACAGGGTGTGTAAACTTTTATGGGAGCTGTGTCTTTTCCGCTCTTACTGCACCACTCTCCCACATTTTTAGCACACATGGGCCTAAAGCATGGATTTTACAGCAAGAACTGAGACTCTCCCATTGCACTCATCTTCTGTGAGCAACGAGCTGTGGGTTCAAATATTTACAGACTTCTATGAATAAAATATGCATATGCCAGAAGAGTTTCTCTTTTTTTTTCCATTACTAAAATCAGTCAGCAGTCAGCTAATGGACATATATGAACCAACTGTATCATGCTTGACGTGAGGACATTTTTAATGAAATTTTCTTTCATGGAAATATTTTTAATCCTCTCTAATGATTTGCCAATAGGAAGCCTAAACTCAGAAATTACTCTATTCTGATCTACTGTGCACTCCTTCCTTCCTTTCTCCCTCCCTTTCTCCCTCTGATTCTTTTGACTGATCTTTATTTTTAACAACAGAACCCAATATTGAGCTGTACCACCTTCTGCTTTTTCATAAGTACAACAAAAATTGTCAGTGGGATTTAAGCTCTGGATGTACAGCAGGTTTTCAGCATCATTCATACCTGTCTGCCAACTAAATATATAAAGTTGTCTAAAATGTGGCAAAATTCTGTTTAATATCCTCTAGACTGCAATTTTCAAGACGATATCTTCTACAATAGAGGTGAAGCATGGAAGACAATCTCAATTTTAATATTCCAAGGCTACTGGTGAGTATTAATGTTCTCAGTGACAAAATTAATGCTTACTGAACACAAACTACAGAAACAGTTGAAGATTTCTTCAAAGACTTCATGTCTTAGACTGATATCCACTTCTCCCAGTGAAACTACATGTGCATCGATTGAACTGATTTAAACTAACTGTAATGACTCTTGCACTATTGCAATCTTCAAGGCAGATAATTTCATGGGATGCTGTTGAGAATGATGTAGGCTAGGTATTGTTCAAAGGATTTAGTGTTAAAAATTAGCGTTTACAGCGCTCTGCTCTATGATGAGGGGTCACTATAGGCATATTGTGGCCAGAAGGCATGAACATACTATTTAACTAGTATCTATATCTAATAACCCCATAGATTAGAGCATAATTATTTTAAATGAGAAAAAAAAAAAAAAGAGTAATCACTGCTATGAGATCATTTGGTATGCTCGCATTAGGCTGAAAGAAGAAAGGAAAAAAAAGGGTGCATGGAATCTCATTGTATGTATTTGTTCTCTGGCACTACTGGGTTGGCTGGGCACTGCTGCCTGCTTTCAGGAGAAGTCATGCCAGGGAACCAGGGAGCAAGCACAGCTCTGGCCAGCTCTGCTGCTAGGGCAGCACACAAGTAACAAGGCTCTTGAATTATGAATTAAGGAAACAAAGCCAGTGTTTCAAGTGTCTTTCAGGCTGTACCTGCAAGAATACACATGGTTAATAGTAAGCATGTATTGCCTGTTAATATTTTCTTTAAAATCTTGTGGATAGGTTACAGCCACCGTTAAGAAGATCTGTGTGAGTTTGTTGCTGTAATCCCTAGGCCTAAAGCAAGTCTTTCTGAGAGCTATCTTACGTGTTTGCTGTTTAAATGATGACAGTTTTTACTAATTACAACAAAACAAAATTAATATTCCATTAGGGAAAAAAACCACACAGCTTAGACAAGGGATAGGAAGGTTAGAAGGTGACCCACTCTTGCAGTAATGTTGTCAAACTAGCTGTGTTTGTTTTTCCTAAGTTATCATTTGTATTTGGGCTTGTGTTTTAACCCAAACCCTTGTTCTGACTGGCTTTTCACTCCTTATCATTTACTCTCAAGTCTCCTCCCTTCCCTGGCTGACACTGGTTGGTTCAGTTCTCTCGAAGGCTGGAGTGTTTACACTTGAAATTACTTTGCTTACTAATCATATCCAAAGTGCATGCAATTTAGTGCAAAGAGTGATAGAGCAAGGAATTAGTAAATTAATTCAGACTCTTGCAATGTCCAGTCTGGAGAAAAGGAGCCTAAGTAACCTCATTGCTCTCTGCAGCCTTATGAGGAGGAGAAGCATAGAAAGAGGTGCCAGGCTCTGCTTCTGGGAGAAAATGGTAGGAGATGTGGGAACAGCACAGAAGTATGCCAGGGGAGGTTCAGACTGGACATTAGGTAAAATTTTCAGTGTGGATGGTCAAACCTTGGAATAGGCTTCCTAGACATGTGGTTGATGCCCCAAGGTTGTAAGTGTTCAAGCCACTTGGACAATGGTTAACATGCATTTACTTCTGTTAACCCTGAAGGGGTCAGGCAATTGGAGTAGATGATCTTTGTAGGTCCCTTCCAATTGAACTATTCCAGTCTAGTCTAGCCTAAATTAATATCTTACCCTACTATAACTCTGTAGAATATTGAAATTTGCAGCTTAATGAGACAAGGATGCAACCATAGCAAAGACTATTAAATTATTCTAGAAAGTATTCTCCTGGCAAAAAGTGTTATTTTGCTTATTGAAACTTATTGAAGACAGACTTCTTAGAGAAGACCTGCTGGAATCTCACTGAAGATCACTAAACTCAGAGTGAAAATACAAAGCCACCTTTGGAAATGACAAAGAAAATGCATCAGTTGTGGCTGGATGTGCTAATTTCTATTTTGCTAAACCCTGAAAATGTATATTCCATGATCCAGCTTCCTTCTTTTGGAAGTTAGGCAACAGGGAAAGCCATGCCTGAGTCCTGAAGTGCTAGTTTCTAGGCAGTATAGCCAAAAGCATCTTAGATGTAGATTTTTAATGATAAAGAGGATCGAGCTCTTTTCATGATGAAAATGAAAATTCACGATGAATCAGAGAAGCAGATTTTGATCATTGAGAAGTGGCAACCTTCACAAGCCATAAATCTGTCCCCTTCTTTCCTGTAGATCCCCTATAGATATTGAAATGCCACTATCAGGTCACCTCACAGCCTTCTATTCTCCAGGCTGAAGAGCCCCATCTCTCTCAGTTTGTTCTCGTAGGGAAGGTGTTCCATCCCTGGATCATTTTTGTGGCTCTCCTCTGGAGGCAGGATCATCCCCCTTGACCTGCTGGCCAAACTTATTGTGATGCAAGCCAGGATACAGTTG
Organism: Lagopus muta; assembly: GCF_023343835.1. Lineage (NCBI taxonomy): Eukaryota > Metazoa > Chordata > Aves > Galliformes > Phasianidae > Lagopus > Lagopus muta. The sequence continues at coordinate 26,497,876 of NC_064435.1, forward strand.
GCTTTCTGAGCTGCAAAAGCACATTGCCAGCTCATGTCCAGCTTCTCATCCACCAGTACCCCCAAATCCTTTTCAGCAGGGCTGTGCTCAGTCCCCCAGCTTGTACTGGTAGTGAGGGTTGCCTCAACCCAGGTACAAAATCTTATGTATTTGGATTTGTTGAACCTCATGAAGTTCACCTGGGCCCACTGCTCACGCTAAGTCCCTCCGAATGGCATTTCATCCCTCTGATGTGTCACAGCTTGTCATCAGCAAACTTGCTGAGAGTGCACTCGACCCCACTGCCAGTGTCACTGATGAAGGTATTAAAGAGTATAAATTCTAGTACTGACCCCTGGTGAATACCACTCATCACTGATCTCCATCCAGACACCAAGCCATTGACCTCCACTCTCTGAACTCTCCTGCAGCCAGCTCTTTGTCCATTGAACAGTCCATGCATCAAATCCATATCTTTCCAATTTGGAGAGAAGAATGTTGTGGGGTACTACATCAAAGGCCTTACTGAAGTTCAGATAGTGTAAAAGAGGTCAAAGAGGTTCTATGGAGATCCCCCTCCTCCAGTCTTGAGAGGCAAGTGAATGAAAGACCACTGAATAGTCATCACAAATCTTTTCTAATACCAAAGGGAGTCCAGACTTCATCTCTGATTTTCTGATTCTCTGGGGCAAAATATAGCAAATTAAGATTCAGTTGCATTTAAGAATTTTACACTTTGCAAAAAAAAATTGCATTAATAAATGTTGCAAATGCAAGTGCGAACCTGAGGGAGTGTAACACTGATGCTTCCTTTTGGAGCTCCTTTTCCTAACTGAAGACTTTGGGATTGCAAATGGGATCCAAAAGAAAGGAAGATTGAGTTTTAAAGAAAAGAAGTAAAAAGTGATGGGACAGACACATCATCCTGTGTTGCTTATAATGCATTAACACAGATATTTGAACAGTAATGGGATCCTTGCTTAGTAGTGTTCTTGATGAAAATCTGACAGGATATAAAGCTATCAAAGTTGAGCTCTTTTAAAGATCACAGTTCAGTGAGCAACATAAACGTTTCCATAAAACAAAGCACATGAAACCCTCTATGCTGGTGTTTTGTACATGATATACTTCAAATAGCCTCTGCAGAAATAATGGGTTATTGTAACATTTATTCACATCTAGTTGCTGTACAATATTGTAGCTAAGGTGAAATGTGAATATTTATTTGAGGAGAGAAATTCTAACATCAGGTTTGTCATGTCACCTGATTCAGAGTCTCATTAAAAGAAAATCTGTCTGATGAAAGGTTCATCTCCCACACTTAGATAATGAGAATACATATGTTTGTCCTGACAGCAAACTGAATACCTGAGTATGGGAAGCACATGAATACTGGCACAGCATTGCTTTTGCTTAGGCGTGTGAAAATACAAACTAAAAATACATGATTTCCAGAACTTCTAGAACAAAGTAGATGTTTGAATTCAGAGCACAATGTAGTACATGCAGATTGTAATTAATTAGCAAATATTTAAAGGCTCAAATATCTCCTATGTGTATTTTTCTGGTATATGGCTAAACAATACAATGTAGGTTAATATATGTAATAAAAACTGTTGTCTGTTTATGACACATGAGAAGCCGCTTAAGCAACTTCAACAGCTGGGGTCGAGACTCACTGCTGTAGGGATTTTATCAAGGTCAAAAAGAGATAATCAGTTCACAACCTGGATTTTAAAAGGGCATTTGGCCAAAATGGTGTTTGATGCTTTGTGACTTTCAAACATATAGAACAGAATGTGGTGAATAATTAGGTGAGAATGGTTGAACAGATGTAGGTGCGAAGGTCAACCATGTGTGCAGATGTTCAGGTCGGAGAGCACTGTCAGTTTTAGGAGGAGCCTGAGGATCAACAGAGGACATAAATAAGCACTACAGTACAGATGTGGTTGGAAGCATTTTGTGCTTTCTTGGAATACAAAAAGTACTGTACCTATTCTGTAATTAATTTACTTTTGTACTACTGCTATAGTTTTGTTTGGCTTTGGATAAAAGCACTACCTCAAAGCTACCTGCTGTGATAAGTGTAATCCTTTCTTTGTCTGTGTGCAAAGATCAAATGGTAGCCAGAAAGGAATAACCCATGTCTGAATAGAAGGTAATATTAGAAGGAGGGTGGAGAAACAAAAGATCTTTTAATGATCTGCACAATTCTTTTCAAGCAGTTTTGTTGCATTATTATTTGATTCCATGTTCAATTTAAAATCCAGAGTCATGCAGGTGCCTTTTGATTGCATACACTCAGAGTGGGCAGTAATGCCCTTATATTTTTGTCATCACTTCAACAAATGTTTCAACATCAAAAATAGTTAATTATCTTCTTACACCATATCTTCAGTTACAATTCATTGCTTCACACTCCAAAATGGATTATTTTAATATTGTTTTATCAAAGGAAAATACAAGTATAATATGCAGAAAAGTCACTCAATTGCTAGCAGACTCCAAACTTTCTGGTAATACTCCTGAAGGTCTGAGAAGAAAAGATTAGATCAAAAGGGCTGCAAGACCAAATTTCCCCTTGCCCCTTTCTGTAGACTGAGCTAATCTCTACAGGTCAAGGTTCAGCACAGGGGTACAGCAGGAAGGAGCTGGTGCTGGAGTGATAAGCAGGCAGTCAGTCTCGTAGCTTTGAACACACTAAGAAATGTGTGGCCAGTAATTGCAAGCATATAGCTAAAGAAAAGAGAAATTGTACATACTCTCTTCAACACAAATAATGAAAACCAGAATCAAAAGAGATTTTCCTGCTCTTCTTCCCCAGACAGTTTTTCTTCTGCATGGTTGTTTTTTTTTATTTTTTTAATGCACCTAGAACAACTAGCCATTTATGATGCTTTTGCTACTGTAGACAAAGCTCAGCTCCGGTGGAAATGGTTCAGCAAATTACATTTTTCAATGAAAAGCAGAGCATGCTTTTTACTGAAAGATATTCAACAGCAATACCAATATTAATAGAGATTATTGCTTAAATATTAATAAAGATAAAACATTTAAAAAAGAATTTTAAGTGCAGGTCACCAAGCCAGAGAACGTCTGTAGCTCAAGGAAGATAGCTAGCCCATACAATTCTGGGTATTGTCAGTTAAAGTAAAACATACCTAAGTGGAAAGTACATAATAGATTTTACAATTTATACTCAAATATATATTCAGCTGCAATATTCTCCATTAAAATGAGATCTTAAATCTCATAAAAATCCATACAGTGTGAACATGAGCTTTCATTTAGAAAGCAATGGCTGCTGCAATGTGATATATTTAAAACATTACAGGAGTTCAGGTAGTGTGCACTGATTTTATCTAACCAACAACCTTGCCTGCTGCCTTCCTGCCCTCCTCAACCTCCTTAAGCTCTTAAAGGTACCTGAGCAATTCTGGAACAGTGACAAGGCTGAAGCAGGGGACACTGCAAAGTGACATGAAGGACCAAATGCACAATCCCTGGTCACACAGGGAGAGAGACAAGGGCCTTTATAACTAGAAAAAGAACGCAATGAATTACAATCTTGTCCTTGCTGCCTTTTGAATTCCTTGCAAAAACATGAGAATATGTCAGAAAGATTGTGTGATGTTTTAATATGAGGAGAAAAATCTGGAATAAAGAAGTCAATCTCCATCTAAGAAGTGTAGATGTGACATTTGAGTGAAGTTTTAATGAATAAGATAAACAGGAATAAGGTGGAGACAAAAAGATGATTAAGACTGTGTCCCCTTCAGAGAGGAGGTGGAAATGGCAGAAGATTTCAGGCAGTTGATGAATATGTCATGAAAGCTAAGGGAAGACTTAATGCCATAAACCCACCTTTGTTACTGTAGCTGTCATATTGCTATGGATGATGTTGAGCTCTGGTCCTGTGGAAGAAGCATTTTTGTAGTTTTGATCAGAGTAGTTTTGATGGACTGCTGAAAGACAGATTTCTTCTTTTGCAAAGGAACACAGCTACTCTTCAAAACACAGTGATGGAAGAAATACCCACTAATCACACTCAAGCTCTGCTGTAAATCCAAAAAACATAATGTGCTTATGCTTTCGGTTCACAGATGTTCAAAGAGCAATTCTCAATTTTCCACGAATGCAGGAGCCTGAAGTTAATTTTCACTCCTTCAGTTCTACACAGGCAAAGCCCCACTTCCCCACCATGACCTTAGTCAAGTTCTGTTATCATACAGCTACTATTTGCCAGGGAGCTAACTCATTTCTAACACCTTTTATTTATGCCCAGTCCAGAACAAACAGTACTGGCAGGTCAGAATAGAAGTCTCGTAAAGCAGTACCAAGATTCGACTGACACTGTTGGATGTTGGATATGTTGCAATAGCAATCATACGAAAAAATAGAACAGAAATTTGCAAAAAGAGGTCTGTGTCTTGTGGACAGCCATTGCTTTTGGAGGATTAGATTTGTATAAAGCAAATGGCAGATTAGATATGGACTTGTACCTTTAGGATAGTTCAGTGGACCTATTAACTATAGGATAAGACTAAGGATAGTTGTGACTTAGATGGAAGAGGCAATGATCAGATCTCAGTTGTTCTGAGCCAGGGTTTGAGAACAGAGACAGACACGGGGTGAGTTGAGGGTCTAGTTACAAGCATAAACAGCAAGAGAACAAGCATGCATCTCAAAGTCAAGACATCATGTTTGCTGCCTTGTGTGTTCTCCTGTCTCACTCCACCTTGCTGAATTATAATACTGATCTTAGAACTCACCAGCAATCTCTCATTCAGTATGATGTTTCAGAAGTCTGATGAATTTATTTTGTTACTACAGAAGAGCTGTGACAATTTTCACATTATACTTTATAGACTTGAAACTAGTCTTGGAGAGGAACATCTGTAAACAATTTAGGATGATCCTTGTCATTAACTGCAAAGTGATTTATGTCTTTGAGTTTTACCTGTAATCTGAGTGCTAAATTAGGATAAGATCTTCTGGAAAGTGTATTATATGCTTCTCTTTTTTTAGTTAGTGTAGTTCACTGAATAATTTTAAAAGGCAAAGAGCTCAGAAATTATGGAAGGATAACTTGGTTGTTACTTTTCCATATTTTGCCATTCTTGAAAACAAAACAAAACAAAACAAAACAAAACAAAACAAAACAAAACAAAACAAGCTTAATTTGGTGCAAATTTATTGCACAGTATTAATTTTCCATCCTTATCTTTTTTCTCTGATCAGGCTTCCATATTTTCACCACTGCTACACACTTCCTATATTACAATGGATTACTCTGAAGCTCTGTACCTCACCTCTCTGCCACTTACAGTTGTTTTGAAAATCTTGTAGAATAACAAATTCTCCAAAATAAAGAGAGGTTAAGAGGGTTTTCTGAAATGCCACTCAGCTGCCTGTAATTTCTTATACATTTCCTAAAAACCACGGTGGGGACAAGTATGTGGAATCATGTTTTTTAAATATCAACATGATTTCAATCAGTGGACAATGAATAAAAATCAAATTATATTCCTAATAGTTGAAAGGAGAGAAAATATAACGGGAAATAAAGGCGTAGAAGATAACAGAAAAACTGAAAGGAATTATCATTATCATTTGTTATTTCTAGATGCTAAGCGCTCTTTCTACTCAGAATCTCTAGAGTTACCTTAGACATCATGATTTCTGTGGCTAAGGTATCTGCATACCTACAGAACTTGTCTCTACATATTTTCTGGTGAAGAAACATCTGCCGACTGATGAAATATTTGTTTCCTTGAAAAAACAGGTACTACTTGGTACTTGTATGACTAGGGAGTCAGTCATACATCCAAGCTGTGATGCAGTTGCTCTGTCAGCAAACAGTAAATTACACTGGCACATATGATTCTGTAATATTATCTCCCAGAAGAATTTCTGAGGTCTTAGGGCATATGAGTTGCTGGATGAGCTGGGGGAGCCGTGTATGCCAACAGGAATACCAATAGGGAGGACTTACTTTGCAGAATGTCAGCTTCAGCAGTTATCTACTCCTGGGGCTATTCTTTCAACTGCAAAATTCAGTGGTCTAAAAGTCAGACCACTAAGGCATCGGTGACTGATCTGTGGCACCCTCTGTCTGTACCTCACAGTTTCTGTATTCTGTGCTTTTTCAAAGCTGAAGGCTAATACAGCTGGCCAACTACTGTTAGTGAGCCAAAGTTTATCTAAGATTTTCATCCTTTTCTTACACTGAAAGTCTTCAACAGGTTTCAGGAAAGTTGTACCAACTGTAGTGCTTAGACAACTTTGCCAGTATCACAACCTGAGAAACAGTGAACTATGTATATTTGTCAGTGTCTCATTGTCAGAAGTTTTATCAATGTGTTCATTTTTTTCCATACATTTTTGTAGGCCTTCACACACACACACACAAAAAAAAAAACAGATACAAAATGATCTTCAGTGGCACTAAGTCTGTAAATGTCTATATGGTGATTAACCATAAGAAAGACTTCAGTCATTTGACTTTGACTATGTGTGTTCTTCTTCATGATCAGGACTGAAAACCTGAAAGCCTAAACAAAGAACATATATCAAAAGAGGGACATGAAGGGTATGAAGTAAGGAACCATGAGAACCACCCACTAAGGCAGGCAGTCCCTCTTCTGGCTTCAGTGATTCAGTGTTTGAAATTTAAGTGACTTGGATATTGCCTCAAGAAAATTTTCCCTTGGATGGATTCCTCAAGTCTGAGGTGCAGTGCAGATGGCAAAGCAGCTGTGCTTTCTGGAGACCTCATTTATATTTTCTGATGGCTTGGACAGCTGTCATACAGAAAATATATCAGAAAACACTAGGACAGTGCAAACTGTTTCTTTTATAGAGTAAACCATTGCACGAATGTAGTAAAAATGTGATGATATCCAAGGTAAGAAGTTAATAGGTTTGGGAGTCACAAAACAGAATGAAAGAAGGAAGTTGAATAAAACAATAAAATTGGCAGGTTTTGTTTAGTGAGTAGCTGTCTCGGTGTTCTACCAAAGCTGTTATTTCTGTCTCTCCGCAGATTTAGGTGACAAACACCATATATAATTTATGCCACCCTGACTAGACTTCAGGGGAGGCCCTGCACTGATTCATGTCTAGGAAGTTTTATGAGAGATTAAGTTTTATGAGAGGGTCTATTTTTATTTCCTGATAAGGCATAAAAAAACTGATGTGCTTGTCAGTGCTGTAGAGGTGATAGAGCAATAACATAAATTGACATGGTTGTTACGGGTTTTTGTTTGTTTCTTTGCTTTACCAAAATGTATGTCTTGAAGAATGTGTATGCCTTGCATGAAAATATCACAGTTAATGGAAACTTAATAGGAAATGCTCCCACCAAAGACTGGCTGTATCCATTAATTGAACCTAAAGGAGTCTGTGCAGTTTTAAAACTCAAAAAAACTCTCAATTTTGAAGCTGCACTCAAGTTGCAGCTGAATCCTTCCTCAGGGTGAATCATCATGAACTGAGCAGCTGGAAGGTTCCTCGAGAGAGTGCATCAGCTGTGCTAAAATGAAAATAAAATATTCCTTCTCTGTCTGCACCAACACCGGTTCAACCCATATTCTGTGGTATACAGTGCTATGGATAAAGCCTGTGTCTCAAAATGTGGAGTACCTATCAGAACAGAATGATGCAGACAAAATCACCAAAACACATGGAAGGAGGGGGAGTATGAGCAGGTGAACAACCTGTGTTGTTGATCCTGCTGTACTGTAGAGCAACAGTACAGGAGATTTTATGGAGGTAAAGCACAAAGCCAGTGTTGGACTTGAGCTATTCAGTGGCTATTAGCGATGTCAAAATCCTTGCTTTCTTATTTTCAGGCAATAGGAAAATTTGTGGAGTCACGATGAACCTCAATAAAGCTTTGATATGATCTGCTTTACAACTGAGCTTGAATGTTAATATCTCATGGCCTCACTCAAGAGGTCTTTGATTCCAGTGCTTGTTCTAGCAAGCATTCAATATGCAAATTCTGTAAATTATGTGAAAAATGTAAATTATGTATAATGTGTAAAATATGTAAAACGAACAATGTTTTTGTTGGAGGAAGGGCTCGTCATCAAGATTTCCTTGCCAATTCAATTGATCTGATCATTAAGAACCATTCTCTTTCAGGGTCAAAATAATTCAATTCAAACCATGACAGCTGCAGACTGGAAGCTTAACTTCCATTTCCTCCAGCAGGCTTGAGGTTGCCAAGCTCACCCCCGTGTGGCTTGGTTCAGCTATAAGATAGAAAGGACTGGAGGCCTTAAGCCACGGTCAGATAGAGCTGACTACTCTTCCTCCAGAGGGCAAAAGTGCTTTTTAGCCCTCCTGCTTTATGTGTCAGAATCAGAAGAAAGGTACGTGTACAGCCAGTTGAGTGCACCTGGTCCATCAGCCTGTGTCTCTGTTACATGCAACCTGCCCAGCTGCACTCATAAGAGCTCTGCTACAAGCACATCGCCAGGACAGTCAGATTGAATTCCACAGCATGCCTCAAGACCTGTGGTTCCTTTTAATTCCCCATCAACCTCACAGTACCTGTTTCAAATACAAGATGAAAATATAACTTCAGAGGTCTGCCATTAATAGTTTTTTTTCACAATACTTTATACAGGACACTGGATTCTTTCTAGATTTTCAAGTATGCAAAACCTCTGACTACAGGCATGCTAGTTCTCTCCGTGCCTTTCATGAAAGAGACAAATACAGTGTGAGGGCTTGTATTCTTCTATGAATACTCAGAGCTGTGTTTACAAAAATGAGCAGTAGAGCAGAAGAATAATTTGACAGATTAAAAGACATCATACACTGTAAGAATTATTATTTTTTTAAGAATAAACAATGTGATTAGTTGGAAAGAGAATTATGTGTTATTTGATTTGGTGATGAAGAACAGAAAGATATTATTAGCTCTTTGAGGCAGAATTATCAGAGAGAGAAATGAAAATGAAGAACAAAAGATTAGAGTCACATCTTTATCCTAAAATCCCTTACAGTTTTTTCCATAAACAAATGTTGTACAAGTGTTGTACAAGATTTATAAAAATAAATGAAGTTTAATTAAGAGAATGCATTAATTAGGTTGTCTAAAAAGTGTCCAGTTAGTTAGCTCAGTTAGCAGCTCAGTTAGCAATATTAAAATTTTATGAACAAACATATGTGCGTTCAACTTTATTTGGCCATGCAAAGAGTGAAGAAATTGCCAATTAATGGAGTAATATATCCAAGGGGAAAATAAATTGTGAAGCATAGAATGAAGCAACAGTTGATAGAAGATCAAGTGAAAATTACTTTTCAATTATCTTCTGTATGAATTCAAAGTAGTATGTTTTTCAATTGTAGAACCAGCTGTAATTCATAACATGTTTCTTCAAGCTTTAAGAATGATGGCTTGGATGACATTTATTTAATAATTGTTGTTTAGCATTTGTCTGTCACACAGTAAATGGCAAGTTAATTCTTTTACCCTCTAAGTACAAAGGACAACCTGGAGCAATGTCCAGAGCCCTTGTGTGTTTGGTTTGTTTTTCATTTTGTCATGCAGTCTAACAAAAAAAGCTTAAAAAAAAAAGAAAAAAGGCAAAAGAGAAAAAGCTTTATTTTGACAGTTCTTATCTGGGGACAAATGCATTCCCAAGGAAACAGATGTTTCTTTTCACTTCTTTGGGATGCTAAATGGAGGTGACTATGCAACCCGCTCAATTTGTTTGGGTTAAAGGCCAGCAGCAGGCAACTGTCTTCCCCTTTAGTCCCTGCTGCAAGGGGAAAGGAATGGACGATGCAAGGAAAGAAGCACCAGAACACACATGCAGTATGGCACCACACAGTGCTCTCAGCTCAAACAACAGAGCTGCAGGCACTGCTTGGTTGAGAGGGTAAAACCCAGGATTCTATTGTTCAGCAGCTAAATGTAACTTCTTCCTTAGCATCGTTAGTGTATTCTTCATATCATTTGCATAGACACTGTTAACACTGCAGAAGTGACTATACTAAAATATGGTCTGGTTCTGTTTTTTTCTGCAAGCAATAAGTACTGGAAACCTTGGAGGAAATACTTCAGGAAAGCTCTAAGAGGAACAGCAATAGCCACTTCAATCTCCCTTTAACTAGCATGGCATGGCTTCATCACTCCTTAATGAAGATGTAAAGAAAGAAAAAGCCACTGATTTTTATCCTCTAATTGAATAGATTATCTTTTCTAATTTAATAGAGTGGTCTCGTTAGCTACCAAAATGCCTAACGCTTTAGAGTTTGCTGGCTTTCATGTCTTTTTTCGTTTGTTTTAACCTAGTTATCATAAGCAGACATGAAATTTAACACCCCCTCATTAAAATAAATGTAATGTTGTGACATAAACTGACAGAAGCAAGTCCTAAGACTGTGTTCTCCTCAACCTCCTCTCAATACTGCCAAGATAAAATATAAAACACAAATTTCCACTCACAGTATTTAGAAGCAGCAGGGTTAACACAAAAAGAGATCTAATACTCTTATTATCCTATTTTTAACCTGGAACTCCATGGATGACTAGCACATTGCTTCAGGATACCTATAGGGACAGCAATGATTGTGACAGGGGTGGCAGAGTGGTTCCCTTCATTCCATCGGGACTCTGGCAGAGGTGGCATTTTAAAATGGAAGCAAATCAACCTGACAACAAAAAGACACCAAAACAAGAAGGAAAGCAGAAATAAATTTACTTATGAATTTCTAATCTTTTCAGTTACACTTTACCTTGGTGATATTATTACATGGCTCTTTAATGCACTTAAAATGTACTATACCTTTACTAGTCAAATGAAAAACTTTGCAAGATTTTATTTTCTGGTGTCTCATTCCATTGTTCCTCCCTTTACAAGATAAATGCACAAATGAATAGTGGAAATAAATTATTATTCTTTGACAAGAAGCCTTGTTAAACATCCATAAACACTGTTTCCAAAAGAATGCTCAATCTCAAGCATGTAACTGAAGGGGAAAAAAAATTACATTTATGTAGAGATTATTATTATTGCTCTAATATTTACCTATGACATTTCACCAGTAAATTGGATTGGAATATTTTCCAAAGTAAGGTAACATTCCAGTTTTATTTGATGTGTAAACATACTGACATAAAATATATCCACTTACATTCTCAGAAAGTTTCACACCTTAGAGTTTGGCTCAACTTGTGTGAAATAAGTTGTACAGAAATCTGTGGCTTTAAAATATAGTGCATATGTGGAGTTTAGTGGTAAATGGGCATATCACACATGTTAGTGATTAGAAAAAGAAAGGAAGGACAGGTTGTAACATTTTTGGCTCAAAAGTAAATCTATATCTGCATAAGCAGCAAACAGGAGGAAAAAAACTAGGCATTTTAGTAAGGGCTTTGTAGTTTATTTTTCTCATAGAGAAAATTACAGTATGTCATTGTATAGAGAAGGTGTGCCTGGGAGGATTTAGGATGGGATATCCAGCAAAACTGTGGTTGTATTGTAAAAAACTTCTTGCCTCAACTTTGCAGATCTTCATCATAACTTTAAAGCCTTATAAAAATACAATAAATGAAATCAAGACTTTGCATTGGCTGCCAGAACAGGCAATTAAATCCCTAAAAAATGCTTGCTGCAGCAGCTTTCCTCAAACTCATCCAGCTTGAAGACATTGCTAAAGAGTGATGATGTTTCACATTCATTTAAGAAGACCAGTTTATAATGCACATAATTACACCACAGACATAAATGGTTTGAAATTTGCCAGGTTCAGTTCATTCCAGATGACATCAAATCTTAACTTTTGCTCTTTTTTCTTGAAATGTTCAATATTTCATGGATTTGTAGTGGGAGTCTGAGTAGTTTGACTTGCCCTGCCTGGTGCAGGAATTCAGTGCAGAGCTACAAGCCATGTAGGAATAAGCTTCACACATTTTGATGTACTCAGAACTCTTCATTCAGCTCCAGTTTAGAAAGCTTAATCAGATCCTGGATGACAAGAAGCTATACTTCTCAAAAGTTAAAACTCATGTGTGTCCACCACTCACTTGTCTTGGCCATTCCTACCCAAATGTCCTTGGCTATCGCAGGCTAGAGGAGATAGTATGCTATACTGCATTTTCAGCTAGACACTGAAGATTCATGGAGTGGGGACTAAAAGAAAACTATGGCTCAATAATGTTAACTTTGTTTAAGAAGAGAGTAGGAGGTGGATGCTCTGATTTCATGTCCTCTTTCCTTGTATTGCTGTTTTGTTGTAATGCATTGGCATGAGTAGGACAAGGAGTAATGGTTGGAATGGTTTTAAACCAAAAGAGGAGAGATTTATATTAGATATTAGGATAAAACTTTTCCCTTTGAGGATGGTAAGGCACTGGAACAGGTTGCCTAGAGAAGCTGTGGATGCCCCATCCCTTGAGGTCTCAAGGCAAGGTTGGATTGAGCCCTGTGCAGCCTGAACTAGTGACTGACTACCCTGCCCATAGCAGGGGAGCTGGAACTAGATGAAGGTTCTTTCCAGCCTAAGCCACTCTATGATTCTATGACTTTGCAAGATGATATCCTACACTTCAGTCCCAAGGAATCTGGTTATTCATCTAAACTCTGTCTCTACTCACAAATTCATTTCCACAGTTCTGTTTGTCATATTAAAACAATGGGCTGGTTGTTCTATATCGCTGAACAAATACAAGGTAGCTGTGGCACAACTGGAGTGGCCCCTAACTAGAGGAGGAAGCCAAGAGTCAACACTGCAGCAGGACTTTCCCAGAGGGAGCAGAAAAGGTGCAGACACATGGAGCCAAACCCCTCAAACTTCTTCCTCCTGCACTATGTGTAGGGAAGCTGTATGCTATGATATGTTAATGATTCTTCACTAGAAATACAAATGAAGTAAATACATAAACCATGGAGTATTTGAAGTTTGGCTTTTAGTGATTTTTTCTTTTAATGTTCACACATCTATATGCTTGTATCTGTCAGATGGAACCCCGAGAGGTCCTGAGGAAAGTTGCTCTAAGATTCTTAATGCTAAACAGTGGCCAGAAACTCCACAATCTACTTTGAGTGCACTTGTGCCTGTGCAGTCCCAACCCAAATTCCACATCAGACACGTTCAGTTTGGAAAATCTTTCTGTGTCTCATCTGCACTTTCTGCACTGAGCAGGATAGAAATTCAGATCCTACAGAAGTTTTCTTGACAAACTTCACACAAAGCTTTAACTCAGACCTGCAAATATTTAGGAAAAGAAACAAAACAACAACCTCACTCTGTGCTACATTTGTTGAAGGACATTGTTCATCTCTTACTGACTAGAGCTTGATTTAAACCTGATTAATGAACTAAATACACATTTTGCATTAATCAGCAGCTTCTGACAATACATGCCTTCATGTTAAAATTTCTAATTTTAAACAAGGATAAATTCTCCATGGTGAATTTTCAAGACTTTCAAAACTTTTCACTTCGAAGTGAAAAGTCAATTTAGACATGTTTTGTAAGGAGTAGACAGAATAGCAGTTCTCATGAACTAAACTAACCGCATTTTTTCAATCGTAAGATAAAATATAAATTTGAACGACAGACAGCGGCTCACATTAATTCTAAGAAATACAGAATCATGGAATTGCTGAGGTGGGAAGGGACCTCTGGAGGCCATCTGGACCAACCTCCTGCTCAAGCAGGGCCACCCAGAGCAGTTTGTCCAGGACCATCTTCAGGAGGCATAAGGAATGTCCACACCTGAAGCCTGAGCAGCCATGCACATAACCTCTATATGACTTTTGCTTCCAGCAGCCTGAATAAGGTGCACTGCTCACTGAACCCCACAGCAGTAATTAATCTCACAGACTGCCACTCCTTTCCTTCAAAGCACAGATTACCCTAAGCAACTTTCTTCAGCATCAGCAACTGCTTGTGAGCAATTCAGTTTGCAGTGAGCCTTCCTTCCTCCCTTGTTTTCTCCCTTTCTTCCACCCTTCCTTTCTCCCTTTTTCCCTTCCTCCTTTCTTTTCCTCCTTTCTTCCTTCCTCCCCCCCTCACTTGCCCTCTTTTTCTCTGACAGATCTGCACGAGGTGTGAAGCAGCCCTCACTACTTTGAGAGTAAAGAGGCTGACAGGAAGAGTAGCGATGCCTTTGTGTGAAGATGGCTTTAATCTCAGCTGTGTCTTAGCTTGCAAAACTGTAGGATTTTTTTATTTTTTTTTTTTTAAAGGAAAGGTTGCCTGCCAGCTGACACTGATATTTTTGTATATAACACATGCTAGAAACTAGGTCTTTCTTTCTACAGATTTTCTCAATTTTTAAGAAAAGTTAGTAAGTCTGTCAGTCCTGGAACAAGTAATTAAAAGGAACTGTGTGGGTTGATATGGCCTGTGAAATGTGTTGATTAGCAATATCGTGAATTCTGTCTGGAGCAGGGGCAGCAACATGGCCCAACCTTGACACAGCAGGATAGCAGGCAGAGAGTTCAGTCACCTGCCATTTCAGCCCTAAGTATAGATGGTGAGATTTTAATCATTACTGCTAATTATGGCTCTACTGGGCTTTGAAATTTGATTATCAATCTATGATAAGTGGTATGAGCAGGCCACATCTTCTTTTGTGAGTCACTACAGAACTATCAGTTGTGAGCAACTTTCTTCTTCTCAGCTACTGACCTGAGAAGTTCAAAGCAAAGCCCCAGAGCAAAAGGGAGATAAGTCCTATGATCCCCTACTCAACCCAGTCTTTGATATGGCTTTCAAACTCTCATTGCCACTGCACTTTCTCATCAGGACTAATTGGCTACTTATTCAAGAGCAGACCAGCCAATAGTGCCAACACTCAGTCCTGATTTAGGTCAGCAGAGAAAAAAGACTTTTATGAATATAAATACTTTAAGTTCCATGATGATCTTAAAATAACTGTGAAGGCCAGAGAAAGAAGTGCAGAGATCCTGAAAGAGAGGATCAGAAGTCTTCAGTTCTTTGAAAGTGTATCTGACTTGCTCTGAGAAAAGTTGCATACTGGTACAGGTTGATTTGTTTAGAGCAGAACTTCTCAGCCTCTTTAGCGCCTTCCGTCTCATCAAGTGCTATGTCAAGGAGAGCAGTATTGTGTGATGATCATAGAATCACAGAAGGGCCTGGGTTGAAAAGGACCACAATGATCATGTAGTTCCAACCCCCCTGCTATGTGCAGGGTCACCAACCACCAGACCAGGCTGCCCAGAGCCACATCCAGCCTGGCCTTGAATGCCTCCAGGAATGGGGCATCCACAACCTCCTTGGGCAACCTGTTCCAGTGCGTCACCACCCTCTGTGTGTAAATTGATAACCAAATGGAGGATTTTTACTCTGAATCTGTTTTCCTTATGATTCCAAATTCTTTGTGTTGCGTTTCCCATGCAACCTTGTCAGTGTGAATAACTTGTTATATAGGAAAACTTTATTTGTTACAAGGAAGTTGTCTTCTGAAGAGCCAAAATATGGAGAATAGACAAGTACAGTTGTCAGTTTACTACTCATGGGATTTCTGTGGATTCTTGTCTGAAACCTTTCCTCATTCTCTTATATTTTACGGGTCAGACTCCTGAGAATTAAACAAATAAGCTGCAAGTGAGGAAATAATCACTAATAGCAAGTAGATACTCAGTGATTCTTGCCAAGAACAGTTCTGTAATTCAGCTGCTGCTGTACTGGCAACAGTAAATAATGTCAATCTTAGTTTACTGGAACGCGATTATAGGCCGAAATCGTGCAAGAACATGTTGTGAAAATAACAGCTGGCAGATGCTGAGTACTCTCCCATGAAACGTAATCCAGGAGTATATGAACATCAAGAAGAAAGGTCTACAGAAAGCCAAGTGTAAGCACTGAAGTCCAACTTGTCTCCTGAGAGCTAAGAGACTGTATTAGAAATTTGCTGAGCAGAGGAGCTGAAAGAGATGGGAAAAGAAAAGCCTAGTGCGAGCTGGTGGAGGATTCTGCTGTTTAGAATGCACCAAACAGTATAAGAAAACACAAAGAAATTCAGTGTTGACTCCTTGATTTACCCTGGAAATGGCACAAATGGAATAACAAAGTCCTGAGTTTTCCAGAACTCCTGGACTATAGGAGCTAATGCTGAGCTGATAAACACTGTCCCTTTGGACAAATATGCTAAGGAGAATCACAGAAGCAAAAAATGCCTTGGGTTAGAAGGGTCGTTCATCTAGTTCTGACCCCCTGCTGTGGGAAGGGTTGCTGCCTACCAGATCAGGCAACCCAGGGCCCCATCCAACCTGGTCTTGAACACCTCCAGGGATGGGGCATCCACAGCTTCTCTGAGCAGCCTGTGCCAGTGCCTCAGTGCCCTCTGAGTGAAGAATTTCTTCTTAATATCAAATATAAATTTCCCCTCTCTTAGTTTAAAACCATTCCCCCTTTTCCTGTCACTATCTGCCCATGTAAAAAGTCTATCTCCCTCCTGTCACCCACACCATAATCAAAAGCACTGTCACAAGGTACTGTGGCTCAGGGATGAGCAAGTTGCTGCAGTGGTAGATACCAGTGCAGGATGGGTTGATGTGACAGCACATACAAGTTACAAAGGCACTGCTATGGATATTAGTGGAATATTCTTTGTTTCCTGGACATTACTGTCATTATCTCACCAAAATCAGGTTTAATTTTTGCTCTTATTTGGCTTTTTCTATAAGTTTTTAAAATGAAAATGTTCAGCACTGCAACTTAATGTATATAGCAAAGCTTTGATTCCAGCATTCACACGTATTTGCAAGTTTAGGCACTGAAATAAATAATTAACATACTTACATTAACATATAAGCTTGTGTTAAAAGAAGAATGTAGGTGCCTAGTAGTAAACTAAGAATCTATATTAAACACATATCAATTTATGTGTTTATGAAAATGGGACATAATTAAAATACATTCTGAATACTTTGTGCTTTTGTTTGTTTGAGGAATTGATTTCTTTAATACATTGTCATCTCTCTGAGGTTTTACTGCAGTACTTACATTAAGTATCTGATATCTCTGTTATTTCTGGAAAATGTAATTGATGACATGGAAATTCTATATTACTAGCTGCCTTTAAAGTTATCTCCCTTTCCCCTCAATCTGCCTCTTCCCCTCTTCCCCCAGAAAAGAAGGAAAAATAATGTAAACCACAACTAAAAATCCAGTTTTGTCAACTGAAATTGCAAATCTGGTATAACACACCCAACACTTTTAGCTTGTTTTGGAAAGAAATGCATCTATGTAGAATCAATGCAGTTATCTGTCTCTAGAGGTAAGCAATAGATAGCAAGTTTTATTTTAGGCAAATACAGAAAAATAAAGGAGAAGCTCATGACTTTAAGACTATAAATGAGGGCTTGACAGTGCTCATAGGAGAAACAGCTTAAAACCCTTTGCCCTTATATGCCTTATGAATGACTGCATTCCTACAGACTGATCAGTGGTGTCTCATATTATGATAGATGATCAATATAAGATAGATTTTTCCTGTGTCATCTGAGATGCCTTAGAGCATTTGAAATATCTATGTGGGTTTGATAGGTGTGTCACACAACCTTCAGAAGGCATATGCCTTTTCAGAACAGCAGTTGGAGAGCAGGTGAGAAACCCTAGTGATCGTTATGGTAAAGATCTTCAGGCAACTGTGACTCATGGTTTCCTTATTGACAGTGTTGTATATTTTAACATGCAGCCACTTCTGAACAGAGTTTGAAATCTAAAGATGTCAACTCTATCGTCTCTGATAGTTTTTCTCTTTGGATACAGTAAAGCCCAATGTCCTTTGGATCAGCTTTTCAATGTCATCACACTGAATTCAAGCAGACTGGAGTGAACACCTCTGCAGGTGCTGAGGGCTGCTCCGCCTGGACTGACTTTTACAAGTGTGACAGGGCTCCAAGGCTGCTCCCTGGCAGAACAGGTGCTGTGCTATCTGAGTTGTTTTAACTGCTGTAAAAGCATTCATATGAAAGTGTAAACACAACGAAAATCCATATTCTAGTTTACCTACTGGAAACACAACAAAAATCCATATTCTAGTTTACCTACTGGTTAACTTGTTCACAGGCCATGTTAGGGACCACTTACCTACTGTTTGATCATCTCCCAGACATAAAATTTTCTCTACTCTGAGAGTAATGTTAGCCAGATTGCTATAACATTTGTAGTAATTTTGCTAGAATAGAGGCTTCCAAAATGTTCACCCTAAGTGCAGATAACACAGTGCATCTAGCATATAGAAAATATAAGATAAAAACCATTAAGGCCAAATAAAATATTTGCAGTGGCTGCTTTGGCAATCGTTTGCTCCTTTACTTATAAGGAAAAAATAAGAATGGCAGAAGATGAGTTTTAGATGAGTCACTTTGTCCTATCCTACATGACATCCAAAATTTGTAATTGTACATTTCACCAATAAGTGCTGTCCTTTTTGGGATATGAGGTCGCCAGAGCAAGATCATAATTTTCCAGCTATTTTTTGCTATTCACAGCAGGGCCCATATAGTATCTTGTAGGTTATTCGGGAATATTCAGTCATATTCCTCATAATCACTTGGTTAAACTTATTTGAGATTGTCTAAAGTGATCTGGAACATGCACAAAGTGCCTACAGCCAAAACTGGTACTATGTCTTCCATCAAAGAAATGAAGTAATAGCGAGGGGAAAGCAAGTATTGCCTGCAGTCTGCATACTTACTTACAAAATAATTACCTCCCTTCAACCTTAACCAATAAGAGGCAGAGATTTCAGCATATAACAAGCACATTCAAATAAATATTCATGTTTAAAAAGTACTCCTATACTTAACTGTATCAGCATTCTCAGTCTGTAAAACACCACTAAATATTTTGAAAATATTTTGAAATGCATTGAAACATGTCAGTACTCAAGAGTTTCACTGCTAACAATACTTATTCAATACTTAAATTTATCCAGGCTTTGCTGACTTGGTTAGCAAATGTCCATTTCCATAAATAAAGAGAATATAAGATTATTATAGGAGACAATTATGATAAATAATTTCCAACACTAACAGGTCACTTAGAAATTTGTGTTTGATGGTTAAAATTAGTGGCAAAAAGTAGTAATTTTTCAGTGTATCACTAATAACGGTCACTAGTTAGCCATGCAAGCTCTAGTTGGACCAGCAATATATGGTAGACCTCCACTTGGAAGATGTGAGTCTTACAGATGTGCTGTCTGCCCATGCATTTTTCCCATGCATTTGAGAAACCTATTCCCAAGGTAAATACTGCTGACACTCCAAGTAACCTTAATAATTTCTAGAGACTGTGTGTAGGAAACAGAATTACATTTCCTTTAAAATAAACACACGGATATTTGTCTTGCCATTATGCAACTAAATAATTACTGTCTTATACTCATGAAAAAGACAAGGTTTCCTTATTTTGAAATATTTCTTTGTAACTATGAACAGCTCAAATGAGTAATCAGGAAATATATATTATGCTAGCTAAAAGTGTATTTTCAGCCACACAAAGGCATACATCTTTCTTGTGCAAATAAAAATTAAGTGTAACATTTTCTATAGTCAATGCAAAATGAGAAAAGACCTTCTGAATGATTTGCATTGTGGTTCTAGCGGGTCTGTGGATGACACTTATGTCACCTCTCTAATCCTATATACAAAATGAAGACAGAATTATCCTTTGAGATATATTAGTGTATCAGAACTAGGCACTGCAGCTACTATATAAGTTAAGAAACTCGTATTTTATTTCCAAACATGTCTAAGGGGTATGCTATGATCTGTATTGAGGTCTTAAGTGCTCTTTGGCCATTGTTTGTCTGGATGCTAGCCCAGTTCAACAGGAATTGTATTTGAGCTAAATGTGTATTTGATAATTTGAGTAATTCAGAAGGAAGCCCAGATGGCCAAATGCTGTCCATATTTATTTCTGAAGGAGTATGTGGACTGAGGATAGATTAGGAGCAGTGACAGATGTATAAGTAAGTCATTCTTTGGCATGAACTACCTTAATCATAATTTATTTCCCAGACATTTTTTTCTTGTTCTTTCCTTCTTGTCTGAAGTTCTGTGGAACTGAAATGTAATGCGTAGAGAGATGATCTATGATTATGACATTCCAGAACCAATCAGACATAAAAAAGATCAGCAATGTCTTCAACTGCCTTAAGTCTACAAGTGTCACCAGCTTAAAGGAATCAAACTGTTGTTTTAATACTTTGGATGTTTATTCAAACCAGAAGTACTGATACTGTTTGCTAGTGTTTGTTATTGAGGAATGATGTCATATTAACTCTAGTCGTCTGTAATATTTACATCACGTAAATTGAGCTCAATGCTCCCTTTGGCTCAATGCTTTTTATGTAATTATCTTTATTATACTCCTATTAGTAGGGAAGGGTTATTGTCAGGCAGCAATATCCAAGTTTATAAGAATAATGTATGTAGAAACCAAGATATTGAAAGCATATTTAATTCCACTAAGGCTCACCTTCTGGCTATGGAAAGTTTCCTTCTTTTCCTTTTTTTTTTTTTTTTTTTTTTTTTTAAATCCTGTTCATCAAATGAAGTATTGTAATAATAGAGACCACAGGAAATTCTTATTTTTTTTCCCCTAATATAAGGCTTTATGTGGTTATTCTGAATGAAACCAACTATTTAAAAACATTTCAAATTATATCTTTTCCTTTCCAAGAAAGGAGAAAGTAAACTTTTTTTTGTGTCTATATGGAATAAATTATTAAATGCGGCCCTAAATAAGCTGCTAGAATTAAAGGTAGTGTTTGAGAATAAAGAGATTGTTCACAGTTGGTAGTCATAATGTTTGGTCTCAGTTGTTAAGGGAAAACTAATATTTTAGTCAGTGGGTTGAATGACTTTTTTGCCTTTATGGGGTATAAATTCGTAGAAGTTACAGCAATTTCTATAGAGGAAGAATGGCAAAATAATTTGGTGCAATCTGTCATTAGGATTTGAAACTGTCCTTTAAACACCTCTTGTTGATTACTAAAACTATTCCTGTACTGATTGCTTCATGTGTTTGAAGAATTAAATCTTATTTGGAAGAACCAATGTAATTTATTATCTATTTTCTAAGGATTGTTGGTCATGATTTAATTTGACAGTAATCCACATCATAATAAGATTTTACTGTAAGATTGATAAGATACTATTGAGCCCACTCAATATGATGGTTCCTTAAGTTAAATGCCAGGAAATCTCTTCTGGAAAAATTATCGTATTGCAACCTAGCCCTATTGTTACCAGTTCTATTAATTATAGAGTGTCTTAGATTTTAATAGCTCATTACAGATAAATAAAAATCCATATAAATTGTAAAGGAGATTCTAGTTCTGCTATTGCATTTACTGAAAATATTTTGGTAGAATAACACAATAATAACCCAATGGTTTATGTATTACTATAGCATACTAAGTCAATCTTCTCTTTTCAGAAGAAAAGATTTGTAGGTAAAGGAGAGTTAACTCTGCAGACCTTAAAATGTGGGTTCTTGATGTGCTTTTTTTTTTTTTTTTTTATAGTTTCCTACTTCTGATTTTGCCACTCTGTGATTTTCCCATTTCAGGACATTTAGAATTCAGAAACTTCTCCCCTACTGACAGCACAGTGATCATGGATTGTATTATCTACAATTTTCCTTTCTAAGTAGCAGCCTCTGATATCTTTATACATTCTGATGTAAGTATTTTCATTAGTTTTATTCCTAGAATGTAGAGATTACAAGAGCAAACAATCAGTTTCCATTTCATTCTCTCAATGCAATTTCCCTGTATGATTTCCCTGCAGTCATGTTGATTTTGATTGTGATAGAGGAGGCTGGTAATGAGAGCCTTATGAAGTATCAGTTATTCCAAAGGACCTGGTAGACAGGTCCTTTGGAAGACCTCAGATACTCTGAAGTATGTTATGATAAATATCATTTTGGTGATTTTAATGAGAAATCACCCAGACTTTACTTTCTTTTGTGCTTGAGATTGAAGAGGAATTCTAGATTGTCTCCAGCAATAATTGAAGTAGGATGCCTACAGGCATCCCAAAAAAGTCTTTGTAAAATCTGAAAACAATCACTTCTTTCAGTATTGTCCCATATCAAAGCTTACATTTGATCAGTAGTCTTTGTAGACAGAAAGAAGAAATAGGGAATTGTTCACACAGGCCCATGACTTAGACAACCTACTTTGTAAAATCAATGCATGTTTTTGTTTGACTCAGACTCTTTTCTGATTCACTAATGTACTGTAAATTTTGCTTGGATTTCAGAGACAAATGCAAACTATACCATTGAGCCTATAATCAGATTAGTAAAGCCTGACTCTTACACAAAGATGGAATCCCATATACTTTAATTAAATTCTGAATGTATCCTACTTTCAAATATAGTAGAATAAATGCCAGACTGACCATACTTTGAAATGCAAATAACAGATAAACAATCTAAATCTGGAATTGCGTGTCTCACAAGAAATGCTATCCTTCAATTCAAAGAGCCTAACTATGCTTTTAGGCACTGGTTTCCTCTAATTGTTTGAGATCAAGTGTTGGAGGCCTCCATGCTGTCTCAGTGAGCAACCAGCCCCGTTTGTGTATGTTGGGTGTCTGTCTGCCTGACTGCTAGCCAGGAAGTTAATGTTGACTGCTCTTGAAGTGAAAATTCGCAGTGCACAGAACTCCTAGGACACCAGTGACACTTTAAAATACCTCCTATATTTACAGCTCCTCAGATGGTGGCAAACTGGGGAAGGATAAAATACATCAGAGAAATAACATTTGAACAGTAATTATCCTTTAACTGTACTGTGAAAAAAACTTAGATGTTTTTGTTTGGTTTGCTTTGTTGTCTTTTTTTTTTTTTTTAATGGAATTAAGGTACTAGCAGACTGCACTAGAACTATCACTGGAGACAGTCAGAGCTCCCATAGTTTAAAACTGCGTGTAGTTACTCAGAAATACAAGAAAAAACATCGGAACATACTTGGTGGACTGTGGAACTTTTCTTTTGCAGGCTTTTCAGGGATGTTGCAAATGTTGCCGAGTTTTGGTACTTCTTTTTGTAATTTTTAATAAAACCAGATATAATGTGGTTACTTACCTGAAAAAGAAAGTTAAGACAATGTGAAACCTGAATGAATGTGGATTTGGAATACCATTTACAAATTCCATGTGAATTAGAATATGGCTACTATATGAAAGTGATGTTGTTTTTCAAATGAGAGATTAGTCAATTTCTGAATCAAAAAGCTTTTCCTAATCTACACAAAAAATATCAGCATGGAAGATATGTTCTTTGTCTCAATGCCTATGGAGAGAGACAGACTAAACTGCCCTTTAAGGGTGCCTGTCTCTCTTTGAAGATTATAGAGAGATTCCTGATGACCAGTTAAGACTAGATGTTTATTTTCTACATGGCTAAGTTGGGCAAGTTTAATTTTAAAATGCTACTTTATGGAGAAATGTAGATGAAGATACTGTAGGGACTGAAAATACTGTTGTCATCATTCATGTCTGACCCTGTAAGAACAGGAAATCCTTGAATTATGCCCTGAGCTACCACATATCTTTCAAAATCTATTATGCTATTTTAAAATAGCATGGAAATGCTATCACATTGTTTCTTTGTGTTTGGTTGCTTCACTTTTGATTTCGTTTGTGATCTGAGTCTCCTGTTAGAGTCGCAACTTAGCACCAGCTTCCAGTATTATGGGCTTGCATTCAACTTTAAATTGAAGGGTTCATGATTACCAGATATACTCCCCTATGAAAATGGTCACAGATTTATCACTGCATTTTATCCCCAGTCCTTCGTGGTTTGTAGTGGGAACCTGAGGCTTCCTAAATGCATTCAAAGTAAGAGTCTGACTGATGGAGCTCTGAAATGGTAGGTATTCTACTACTTCAGAAGTCTCCCTTCTCTTCATTTCATGCATATGCAACTATGTGGGCCAAGATCCTCTTCTAAAAAAGAGACCTCATCACAGAGGTCAATGTGCAAGGGTTTTATTATTCCACATTCATACACCAGCTTCATCTCTAGTCCAGCACAGCTCATGTGCATTTTCCTTAAAGAGTAATCTACTGGAGTCTTCTATTTACAAAACGGCACGCAGAGAAGACTCTGTGAGAGGTCTTTGTATGTGAGAAAAGTGGTATTTGATGTGCTGCAGTATATTTCAGCATATTTCAAACACTTATTGTACAGATCCTAGAAACTTAGACTCTAAGAGGACTTATGTGTGGGTGTGTAACTCTTTTATAAATAATAGCCTTCTCTAATAAGAGTGAATGCATCAAAGGGGTATACTTTCTGTATCCTTTTCTCAAGGAGAACTCTCTATACGAGAACAATGAATTTCTTTTATCAAGGTAAAGAATCTATCTTCAAATACTAAATTCATGATTTACAGGTTTTTTTGTAATTCTAATTATTTTAGAACAGAGCTTGATCATGACAAAAAACAAAACAAAACAAAACAAAAACAAAAAACAAAAACAAAAAAACAAACAAACAAGTAACGAATCTAAATAGAAGTCTGGAGATATTTAAAACCAGGTCTTCATTTCTTGGTATAACATAGATACATCTACTGTGATAAATTAAGTATGAATTTGATTGTTCTTTAGTACTGGCACAGAACAGATATAGCCACATTCATAGACAACATCTTGTCAACCAAGAGTTGGCTTATACACATACATGAACTACGGCCAGAATTACTTTTGGTGGCTACAAACTGGTCATCTGAAGCATGCCAGGATCATGGGATCATGAAATAATGGAATCATGGAATCATAGAATCAAAGAGTCATAACATTTTTTTTGTAGGAAGGGACCCTAAAGATCATCTAATTCCATCACCCTGCCATGGGTGGAGTTGCCACCCATCAGGCTGCCCAGGATCCCATCCAAGCTTACTCTGAATGCCTCCAGGGATTGGGCATCCACAGCTTCTCTGGGGAATTGTTCCCATGTCTCACCACCATCTTCAGTAAATAATTTCTTCCTGGTATCTACCTTCCTAATCTAAATCTACCCTCTGAGTTTAAAACCATTGTTTCATGTCCTGTCGCTAAACTCTCTGATAGAGTTCTTCTGCAGCCTTCTTCTAGAATCCCATTAATTTTGAAATCTGCTTAAAGTTCTCCCCAGAGTCTTCTTTTCTCTAGACTAAATAATGCCTACTCTTTACAGCCTTTCCTCATGGAAAAGGTGCTCCAGCCCTATTATTAGATGCTGTATACAAAACCAAGTACCCAGAATCATTCCTCCCCAGTGCTTAACCTTCTACAGGCATAGCTAAAGAATGTTAAAAATTTGATTTACCTACTGATTTGAATACCCTATTTGTGATTATTTAAACAGTTCTATCTTCCTCTCTTTCCTTCTACATAGTGTTTACATTCCTGTGATCAACTTGGTCTCACTGCTACACAGTAAGCCCCAAATTCAGGAGAAACTTTTGAAAATGGTGAAGATATTATCCAATATTGTACATAAAATGGCCAAAACTCTTTCTATCACTTTAGAGTCAGAAAGTTTTAAATAATAGGTATCACAAGTTTCTTTGTTTTCAGCTCCAGCTGGCTTCCTAAAAATCATTCCTGTTATACCAAGGTAAACACAAATAAGTAATAGCTAGTTCCCCTCAGGAACTAGTCACCACAATGTCTGTATCACCAGCAATGAAGTGTAACTTAATGGAAAGTGAAAGACAAATATTTTAAAAAAATTTTTTTTTTTTTTAAAGAAGAAAAAAAGTACTCCGGGGGTAAATATAAAATGAATTACTAAGCAATAATCTTGTAAGATCTCGGGGGACAGTATAATGCTAAGCAGCAAGCAGTATGGATGTTAAAACGTATCAGACTGTTCCTCGAATTGAAATTGAGCCAACAGTATTATGTTTTTTTTTAAGGCAAACAAACAACAAAGGTTAATTTTAGCTCTTAGTTAATTAATAAGTGTTGTGTGTTCTATCTGGGGGAAAAAAATGAACTCAGAATGACATTGGCGAGGCCCAGTTCCTAACTTCAAAATCATATAGGCTTTTATCTACCTCACTGTGAAAGTGTGTGAGGGGAATAAATTGGAAAGAAAGTTATGAATTTATAAAACATAAAGAAAATTGGAAAACATGCTTGCTTAGCTTAGGAAATAAAAAGTATACAGTGGGAATGTTCTCGCATGTGTATAAAGAGCTGAATATACAATGGCTGGAATCAGTGGTTCCAAACGTTAACTATGGAATAATTGAATAAAATAATTTCATATTTGGATATTTTAAAATAATAATAAGATTTTTAAATATAAGAACTTTGAAGTGCTGGAACTGGAATCTTAATAAAGCTTTAAAGAACAGCTGAGACAAACATCTGTCTGGGATGATTTAAGCACGTTTGATTTGGCATCCAAGGAGTGGCACCACCTTAATGAGCTCTCAGGCTACTTCTGCACTGCTGTACTAAATAAGAGGCCAATACCCAACTCCAAGGCAAATTATCACCAAGTGATGATGTTTGTCTTCTCTTGGACTAGCCCCTTCTCTAATCTGTCTTGGAGAGAGCTAGTTGATGCAATGCAGGGAGAGCCTGGGAGTAACAAAAAAATAGAAGGAAATTCAACTTTTTGATGCTCAGCTGTCCTCCTAACAATACAAATGGAGTCTTCAGAACCTGTATGTAGCCTGAAATATCTGTGTGGATTTTTTCTTAGTCAGTGGACCATATTGTGTACTCATAAAAGGGAATTGTTATTCAACTAATAAAGATATGTAAAGATAGAACGTATTTTCTGTTAAATTGTTTTTTTGAAGACTAGAAATTTGTTGCATTTTTTAATTACTACACTATTAATATTATGTCACCTCTTGAATTTAACTTAATGAATAGAGTTGGTGGAAAACTATGCAGAAAATTACTTTCCTCATCTGCAGTTCTCTGCTTCCCTGTCATTCCACTTAATTTCCAGTGTGTTTCCACTTTAGTGTATTTCACTTCTGGACAGTCACTGAGTAGCAGAAACATCTCATCAGAAAATAAATCAGTGCAAACTGCTTTGTGCTGTCAGAACTAAGATAGAATTCAATCAATAGCTAACTCAAAGAACTACAGATATCTGGTAAAAATATATCAGCACATATAGACAGAGAAATCACTATACATTAGCTAAGAGCAGTCTGCCTTCTGAAAGTTGTTTGAGAGGATATTTAAACAGTATATTGCACAGCCATTAGAGATGACTTTCTAGGGAATTGCACAAAGAAGGTAAAAACAAGGAAGCAATGTTCTTTCTAAGAACAGGTTTGACTGCTAATTTGGTCTCATAAACTTTGCTCCTACTTCCAGTTATGTAAAAAGAAAAAAAAATAGTAATGAAAATTTGCAAATACTGGATCATCCTAAATGTTATTTTTAAATGTAATTACACAACTCAAAGTTTAAATACACGCGCCTTCCCAATCTGTGCAGTTACTGAATATGAAATTGTACACCCTGCTTACGTGTAAAATTGCTGAGTCCCCATTGAAGTAATCACTCAAATGACACGTGTTTGAAATGAATGAATATTTGTGTGAGAACTATTTATGTGGGAGGGCAGCCAGGTTCTTCACACAATACTTCAGATGTGCTTCCTTGACCATTGTTTCTACTTCTTTATGGTGTCCTTCTGTTGTAATTGATGCATTGCAGTTGACCATTATAGAAATGAAAACATCCCACATAGTGATCATGCCATCAGTCAGTTATGCTGTTACAGACACCGCTTTGTTTCCTTACCACCACCCACGTGTCAGAGAACTGCTCTGGTTAGGCCTGCTGAGTAGAATTCATTACACTAGTTTTGGATTTCTACTTGAATTATTTTGATGGCTCTGTTCATTTTGTCATATGTAGAAGCATGAAATGACTGAGGTACAAAATGTTTCTCACAGTTCCTTCTCTGTTCTCTACTAAATAAGCCTAGCCAATTCGATTGCATTTCGTCTGGTGCAGTAGTCCCCTGGATGGCCTATGGAGTGAAAAAAGGCATGGGCACATAGGTAAACAATGGAACTAGAACAAACCTATTATCTTGGTTCAGTAATAATGTTAGCAGCAACTTAATTTTAATCTATTAGACTTTATGCACGATTAGTTTTATTTATCTATTTGCAGCCAACAAAAATGTGACAAAACAGCATGTTATGTGCTCTGAGTAGCCAGATAGAAATGTGATTATGTGTTTAGGTCTGATCTAGACTAAATCTATACTGGCAGGTGGTCTGCTAATTCACAAATCTAATATTAATGAATGTAGAAGTAAGGTTGCAGAGTTCATGACTACCTGCCTTCTTCTTTATTGGCTATTCCCTGAAATGTGGGGGTTAGCCTGATTGGATTACCAGTTAATGTAAGCAGGTGACTTTGGAAGAATCAGTTCATTAACTGTTAAGCATGCATTCCAGTCACATAATTAGAGTGTTAAGGAGAACAGCATGTGAGCTTGCTTGTTAAATAATAACTGTATTTACTCTCAAGTTTAATGCCAGTTTATTTTTTCATTGAAGTTGTTAATTGGCATGCTGTGATGGTGTATTTTGTTTCATAGACAAATTGTCAACTATTAATAGGAAATGAAAATACATTCAAGACAACAGAATTACTGAATATAGAATTCCGATGGCTGGTAAAAGTTTGACTACTTCTAGACATTATTTTGCTTTCTTAAATTAGTTTGATTGACATTTTTTGAAATCAGTTGTGATCAAAGCAAATAAATAGCCCTGGTGAGATCACATCTGGAGCCCTTTGTCCAGTTTTGGGCTCCTCACTACAAGAGAAACATGGAATGGAGACAAACTGATGAAGGGCTACAAAGAAGATCAGGGTATGGATCATCTCTCTTAGAAGAAAAGACTGAGAGAGCTGGGTCTGTTCAGCCTGGAGAAGAAAAGGTTCAGGGAGAATTTTATCAGTGTTCCTCTGGGCTGTTTTAAGGCCGGTAGCATTCAGGGTAAAGGAAAAAAATCTGACAGGAATCTCAAGTTTTGAAGTGAATTTCTTGCAGGCATGCAAGTAATGTTTCTTTTTGGACAAGGATGAACTTTACCAACTCTGACCGTGAGAACTGCCCTCCTGCCTTTCTGCCTGTTTGGAGCCAGCATGGACATAACCTTCCAACTCCGAATTCTTTCCGTCTTTGCAGTGCTCATGGATAAATTTTTTTTGCACAAAGGAAAAACAACAGACTACAAAAGAGAGCAGAAGACATATGGCAAACATGAAGATGGGAGCTTCACTGAAAAAACAACAACAACAACAATTAGTTTGGTTTTTATATTGCTCTTGTCATGAAAAGACTGCTCAGAATTACAAGGCTGACCTAGTTTAGAGTTTGACATTCTTGTTAAATGCTCCAGGGCAGGTACATTTTTTAAGCAAGATGCTTTTATTCTGCCATGGTCCATCTATAATGTACTGGCTGCCAGTACTAATATTTCTTTTAAAGAAGATGGATCATATGTAGCATTAGAACAGAAAATGGTAAGAAAATGTCTGCAGGGTTAAGGTACAGGAGTTGCATACCCACTCTACAAAAGTAGTGCACGTTCTTAATGTTGCAATATTTGAATGCTTACAGGTATAACTTTTATATACCAACAGCCTTCTATTTATTTGGAGTAATTGAAATTAGCTAAAAAAGAAATTGAAGAGCTTTTACAAATAAATGTCTTTAGAAAACATTGATTTCCAGCTAACTCCATTAAAATCAAAGTTGATAAAACTCAGTGTGAATTTCAGCAATAGTTTTTACTATTTGGGTTTAAACATAAAGTAATACTTGCTTGCAATTCAATTATTTGTGTACTGAAAGTGCATTTTAAAAGACAGATCATTTGCCCTTATCTATATCATCCTCATTAGCAAAGGCCTAGTATTTTTAATAAACAGCTGTATGTCTAGTGAACTCCATCTATTTGTTTCATTTTGTTTCTTTGGAAGATAATAGAATATATGGGAGTAACTCTGGGGAAACATAGATTGGGTAATATTAAACCAAGTTTTGTTCTGTTTTTAATTTACTTGTATGTTTGCATAGTTTTTGACTGAAGAGGAAGCTGAAATATCATACTATGCTAAATGAGATAAAACTCAGTTTAATTGAGAAGAACTTTGCGTTGTGCAAAGCACTGTGAGAACTGAATCAGACCTTCTTGGACACTTCACTTAAATCCCATGATCTGTTGGATTGGACTTGTTGCATGGTGCTGATGAATTGAGCTCTAGCTAAAGGGTAAAGATTTCACTACACTATTTCTTTACACAGTTTTGTTAGGGCTGTAATACACGTTTTTGTGTAAAGGAAAGGAGGGAAAAGCATAGAAGGTAGAGGTTACAGTTTGTTCATGTTATGAAGTAAACAAAAAAGGCATGACATTTCAGATATAAGGTCTTGTTCTGACCTTGAGAACTCAAATACTGTCATCTTACTCTGTACTTTTGAAAACAATTTCAGCAAGGGTTCATTTGTTTCACACTTCTGATCTTATTTTAAGTGTAAATATTTAGCTCATAATTTTGATGACTGATTTCATAAATCTGTGTCTACAGTATGTTCCCAATAGGTTATTGCTCCATGTCACACCCAGGCAGAGCTGAGATACATCCTGGTAAGCAGAGTGTGCTCTGAGGAACCATGTCACACTGCCCTACATGTTTCTTCCCCCTGAGGAGGTCACAACGCTCTATCAGAAGTTTTAAAAGCCTATCAGAAACTAAATTTGAGTAGTTCTGGTAGACAGACCCTGTGTTACATGAAGAAAAATGGCATTGCATAAAGCAGAAGGACATAGTGCACCAGCATTCACGTGCTTAGTACTGTGCAGAGTATTTTCACTGTATTAGCCATCTTTTGGCTCTTCCTTTTTTTCTGCATTGGTTTACAAAATCCTATTCTCTCTCTGCATTCTCCCTTCAGAGCTGCTGGTTGCTGAGCAAGTACAAATTTCCCATGTTAAGCTCTTGCTATTACTTGAAACTGGTAGAATAAACAGAGAGAAGTGAAAAGCAATTTTGAATAAGATTTGAGTTTTCATATCCAATTTTTCTATTGACCTGTGCTATCCATATAAGAAAAGGCACTAACTGAAGCCAATGTAGAAAGCTGAGCTGATTAAATGGTATGATATCTGGTTCTGTCAAAGTAGATTATTTCAAACTAGAACACCAAAACCCATTTCAGAGCTCTGTAGACCTTCCCCATTATCTCTGTAATTCCCGCTGGTGATAATCAAAATTATTGTTCCTTTTGCAAGGCACTTAATACCAATTTGATTACCATTCACTTCATTTAGCCCTTGCCATCTGTTTTATTTTATGGTTCTCTCATAGCCATTTGAGATAATGTCTCAAATATTGTTTGTACAGCATCAATTTTGATATACATGTGTAGTAATATTTTATGTACACGTATATTTTTAATGCAAAATATATTAATATGCAATTAAATTCTAAGGGAATATACTAGAGATCATAAATGTTAGAACCAGACAGAAAGGAAAGAAAAAAACAGCCAGATTTCAGCTGTATGGACAGTTTAGAAAGTTGAACCCATCCACCTAAAAATTTAGTTCCCAGTAGAATACAAGTGTTACGAAAATCCTGTTTAGCTATAAAGAAAATCGTGAATTTAAAAGTAGAAATGTGTAAGACAATATCTTGGAAAGAAAAAATTGTAAATAATTTCTAGCTTTAACAGTGCTGGGATCGATGAATTGACAAGTTACTGCATCTGGTAATGCTAAGCATTGATATTCACTTACATGCTCATTATAATACTATGACAGTCATGACTTTGGGTGGAAATCTCTATCCATCTAGTTCAAATGATTGCTGCAGAAGTTCAGCATTCTGTTACAGATTTCCAAGCAGATGATTTAATAGAGAGATGATATAGAGGTGAAAGTAGCACACTTTAAGGATGGATATAGAGTGGAGATGAAGAAAATGTGAGCGCTGAATTGAACTTGTAATTGAAGCTTTTCCACAAAGGCCTCAGCTGTAGAAAGGAGGCAATAGAAAAAATATTTGCAGTAGGAGCAACAAACTTTGAATACCTTAAAGTTTCTACAGTAGAAATAATGTTGATTAAAAGCCTTATTGTTCAATGTATTGCCTTGAAGTCAATGCTGAAATCTGCAAATAAAGTAAGCTCAAAAGCTCAGAGACGGAGTTAGTTAACTAAGTGTCAGCTTATTATTGAGCTCTAGGATACTTAATCCTCAAGAGTTCTGTTGCTTTCTAGTGAGCCTCCTCAATACCAGACCAGTATTTACAAAATACAAAATTATCTTAGTGCTTCATTGAGCTCAGCAAATTTTTTTACAAATCCAACAGTGCATGAAGAAAAAAATATCCAAATCACAGCTTTATGAAATGCCTGAGAAAATTCTTAATGGAAAAACATTACTACTCTGAAGAGCAAGCTCTATTATAAGAGAAGAAAAAAAGAGCAAATACATTACTTGTATGCCTGACATGACATTACAGGACGTTCTTCAGAGCGAACAAAAGGCAAACTGCAAAAATAAGCAGTCATTTGTGCCATTGGTTTACATCAAGAGGTATTACTGCTCTACCTCCTGTAGAAACATGCTTGAAAGACCCATGGGGTCCACGTTGCTCTCTATAGTTAGGTCTGTTCTGTTGGTTTTTTTTTAAATTTTCCTTTCTATTTAGGTGCTGCTTCCACTGGCTCAGACCCAGACCAGAGTGGGCTTACTCTCCTCTCCCACATATGAGTAAAAACTGTGAAATTAGTTCTTTCCTCCTGGGAAGTGTAATCATCAGAGCACAAAACGTTGCCATTATGGGACAATGCAAAGCTCTGTAGCTCACAGTACAAATATTTCAATAATGAAAATACCCATTGTTTGGCTTCAATTCCAAAAGCTGATGCAATATGTAATCCCATTGAACCTATCTGATTCTAGGAGCAGAGTTCATAAGCCATGCTTCATAAAAAATTTTGTTCCTGTAAAATGAGTTCTGCCAACAAGCACATGTAGCCTCATCTTCACAGGTACCAACCTTTGTCTCAACAAATCTCTGCACCTCCTACTTATTTCTCATAATTCCCAAACAAACTATCACTGAACTGGCTTCTGCTCCCACCCAAGCCTGAACCAAATGACCTTTCCTTCCCAGTTATTCCAAGTAGTGACTTGTTGAGCTTCCTTCATTAGTGCTCTGATATTATCTGAGGAATGAGGAAAGAGACATCATTGCTTTTGAAAATGGCTTACCACATAATTAAAAATAAGCAAATTTGCCAGGTTTTCTAATGATGGTTATTTCAAAGCTGTTTCATACTCCCTACAACACAACAGAGAGTGTCTTTGTGAAGTGCTCGTGATGTGCATGACCCTCATGCTGAAGTGCACGACTGTGGTCATTCTAAGGTGGTGTGTTGTTTGGACCTCAGAGAAGACTCTGGGGAGTCATTTTCCATCACATGTCACTGACATGTATCCAGGTATTTGGGAAGGAAGCTATTGTTCTCATTCTTCTACTGCCCTAAGAGAGAATAAATTCCCTAAAAAATTAAAGATATCAGAGTTAAGCAACAAAAGAAGTTTCTGGGTCTGTGATCAGGAGGATGGGCTGCTCTCAGGATATAATACAGAATATATTCCTTTCTAATGCTGAACTTTGGAAATGAACAGCGGCAAACTGTTTGCAAATATGCTGGATATCGAATGCTGCAAAACTGGTGTTAGAGTGTCAGCTTTAGTGCATTGGCCACATTCCAGTCCGGATAATTACATGCTGTATACTCAAAAAACCCTGCAGTTTCACTTGCACATGATTTTCACTCTTCCTATCATGAAATGTGCTACAGAACTGCTGTGAGTTCATTAATAATAGACTACATCAAGAGCAGGTAATCCTCCATTCTGTCATACTGTTTGCAAATTCTTTCAGAGCAATGTAGGTGTATATAAAATGAACAGCCAGGCACAGTTAGACCCTGGTATTAATGAACTATTTCAGACTTTAAACAAGATTACTGTGGCTCCTTATTCTTTTCAGAAGGTCACTAATTTTACTCATGATCTGAAGTCCCATTTTAATCCTGTTTAGAGGTTTTGTGTTTTTTTTTTTAATGTTTGTGGAATTTACCAATGTAACTTCAGGAGTTTTTCATTTGTTCTGTCATGTATTCTGAGAATTAGAGAACAAGAAGTTCAATTTGAGACTAAAGCATCTATTCATTCATATTTATGATATCCAGTAGGAATCTAAATGTTCATAATAGCCAATGACAACACATTCATTATAATACTTCATTTTTCAGTCAACCATCTATCAATTGTTGACCTCTTGGTGCTTTCATGATTGCTTTCTGGTTGTAATGGTTTGGCTGTTCATTGCATAGATATAACAGGCTGTGTGGACAATGCAGAACTTCCACTGACAAGCCCATGTGTCTCTCCTCTGTCCAGAAAGCATTCAGTTAAGTTCTGCCACCACTATCAACACCTCTGTTGGTACACTGTTTGGTTTGATATATATGCATGAAGAATTGAAAAATGAGAGTAGAAGTTAGAAAAGTTGGAAGTAAATTGAAGAAAAGTGAAAAGTAGGAAGGAAATACAGAAATGGTGGTGAGGATGATTATTATTCTAGATACTACAAATGTGAAGTAGGAATGGGGACAGCACAAGCAGAGTATGGTAGGAAGAGGACTGTTACATAAAAAGCAAGCCATGCTGATCTAGGACATGATATAAGGAGATCATTTCTCTGTTAAAGTCATCCTTTCTGCATGTACTCATTATGTCAGTGAGTTTTTCAACCCTGGAGGCCAGCAAGAACAGCGATTCTACTAACTCCCCACTTCTGCCTCTGCCAGTGGAAATGATTCTGCCCTTTATATTGTCTTATGTTTTGGATGGTGCCAAATCTCACATTTTTCCTTTTCACTGGTGATTTCTACAAACTACAATCTGACTGAATCTGGTAGAATAATTTTGTCTCAAGGTGAGAAAAATTATTTACATATTTATATATTTTATGCAGGTTTTTAACATAAAATGAGGTTAGGGCTAAATAACTCTCCTGTATTGATAGGCTTGCAATGTTCCTTTTCCATTAAACATCAGTTGCAAGAGGGGTTAATTATGTGTTTAACCAAATGAAGACAAGTTCCTCTTGAGAAAAGCTTAGGGTTATAGAATCAATTTATTGTACTGATTAGTGTCTGCTGACTTGTTAGAGGAAAGCCTGGGATTTATGATGCTCTGTGTTCATCAGATTCTGAGCATATATTAAAGTTTGTATCACTGAAAGTCCATTCAGAATACAACACAACATATCTGACTCAGAGACAAACTCAGATTTCTGTTTGATTTCTTCCTAAGAGAGCTGTCTACTACTATAGGTTCCCAAGTGGAGTAGTCAAAAATCAAAATTGCTAATTGGTCTCTGGCCTCCAAGGGGAGGGCATGTGACTCCCTGGAGGATGATTGGCATCTGATGTGGTTAGAGCTTTGGTTGTTCTCTTTTATCCTGGAAATTGAAAATAAAGGGGGAAGGCATATGTTCAAATGCTGGATTTTCATAAGTAAAACTACAATTGTCCAAACTCCGTCTTTGCATGTCAGTCTGGACTCAGATGTAGTCTGGAATGGGTCTGAAGTCAGCAGCTCAGATCAATTTTTTGTGTAGAATAGAGGCTAATCTGTAGCAGAAATTCTGAGACATTGCCTGTTGTTTTTAGAGAACTATGGCAGTCAGAAGGTAAATATTTTGTTTCTGTGACCAAAACCACATGTGTCTGAATCGGGAGTATTACAGGCTACTGAGATTACTATACTTCTTCTCATGAACTGGGTGAGTTACAGGATGTTTGAAAACACAACCAAGGAACCAACCAAGACTTTCCAAAGGGTAGCTTTTTGCTCCTCGTTGCCCTATTTCACCCTCTGTAAACTGTTTTTGAACTACATTATCATTTACTTCTGCAAATGGAAGACATAGGGAGATAAAGCTATTGCTTGGCTTCTTACCACTATTAGGTAAGTACATGTGAAAACTTAGGTGACTTTCTCTAAGAAGCATCATCTCTGTACCATTAGAAATAACAACTAAAAGTGTGAAGAAAGTCAGTTATTTGTGTTAGAAGCTATTGCTGTCCTCTCCCCATGATCTGTTCGATGGAAAATCTGCTGCCTATTAAAGTTTTCCAGCTAATACTTCTGGCTTTGGTTCAGCAAAGCCATTTAAGTTAAATTCTGCCCTGCGAGTTTTCACAACTGCCTGTGATTCACAGACCTTATGGGTGAGCACTGAAGCCAGAACAAGTCTAGCAGCACACATTCTGAGTACATTCGCCATCTTGTCAGATTTGACTTCAGCAAAACCAGAATTTGTGAACATTCACTCCACTGCTTTAGATCTGAGTACCAATTTAACCTTCCTGATCTGAAAAATTTTGAAATCACTGTGGCAGCCACATTTCCACCACAGTCTACAGAGGAACAGACATCTCTAAATGTCAGGACTATTTCCTTCCTTGTAAGAATACCCTGTATCGGTATTGTTATAGCTGTCATACCTCTCAGAACAAAATGTGTTTCAGTTGAAAATATATCCACTTGTACCTGTAAAGGAAAATGACAGCAGTTTCCTTAATGGAAATAGTGGTAGTCATGGCCTAAGGAGTAGTAGCAAGCATGAGTCTCAGCAGATAATAATTATAAAGGAAAAGAAAAACAAAACCAGTAACAACAAAAAACTGAACTAAAGCTCAGTTAAACAAACAAACAAACAAACAAAAACACAGGACAAAATTTTGTGCAAACTTCTAGTCTGCAGAGATGCCAATTAGCAGTGTTTTCCAGCAGCCAAGGCAATGCATATATGTGAGTTATCTTCTGTTCCTCTGAGGTGCACATTTACCAGGGAAAGCTTCCTCTTTGCTTTATCATCTTGACGATGGAGTTTACATTTCTTAGGCTCAAATTTACACTCATCCAGAAGTCAACCCATACCATACCATACCATCCCTTTCCCTTTCCAGTGACTCACCCTTTGGTGAGCTGCACAACACCGATTTTGTATTGCCTCTACATGTACAAACCTGCACTTTATTATTAAAGTGGAGGATGCTGCAGATCCTCGTGGTAAATATCCATCCCAGTGTAATCTGGGCTAGCAGAGAACAGTTTTCTGGCTGCAGTGGTAATACTGTGACTATTTCAGTTACTCCTAGCAATTGTCTGGATCTCCAGATATGAATCCCAAATTCAAATTCCATTGAAAACAATTGAAACATTTGTAATTTTTAAGGACAGATTGGTTCTCATACAAGTCAGGAACTCCTGAAATTTTTGGGGAAAAAAAAAGAGGAAAAAAAAAAGACAGGAAAGAATTTAGGTACTGTTATTGCACTTCGCACAAACACTACCGTAGTGAAAAATTCTGTATGTTGAGATGATTTAGACCATCTTTGTTGTTTGCTTTGAGAAATAACAATGCATCTTCATCCATTTCTAACTTCTGGTAGCATCTTGGTGAAGTTCTTTCATAGCATTGATAGAACTGTAAGTATATTTCCTTCTCTTTGGCTCATGATGGGCGTGTCCTCTGGATAGAAGAGAAATTATGTCTGGGCCAACAACACAGATAAAGCACACCATGCCCAGCCACATGATAGATGTTTAGCCAGATGTAATTTTTCTAGACAGAAACTGATCTTTATTCATAAGCAAAAATAAGTACACCAGTCCTGTAATTTAAAAAAAAAAAAAAAAAAAAAGAGCAAAAAAAAGCGCAAAAAAAATGATGGCAGAGCAAAGGGTAGTCAAGAATTGTAAACTGTGTGAGACTAAAGATCCAATTATAGCAGTATAGAGACCAGAAAGTAAGGTTAACCTTAATTATAGACACTTCTTGAAAACAAGTTATTTTTCTTGGCTTTTTTTTTTCTAAATTAGAATGTAGTGTATTTTATATTTATGTTTATCACTATCACAATCAAGATTTACCACCTTAAAAGACAGTTTTGATACTTAAACCTCTCTTTACTTAAAAAGTTAAATAAAGCTATATGACTAAGATGATGAAAAGAAATCTCCTATTGGACTTCCAAAAACTAAGAATTTTTTACAGTTCATGCCATCTAAGAAAATGTTTCTCTTTGCTAAACAACTCCAAACATCTCTGTAGCCCCCATCAGGTCATAGGTCTTTGTCTGCTCAATACAAAATATTTTGGAGGGTTTTTTTGCATATATAATTGATACACCAGATTTTTATTCAAGATGAAGTTAATATTTATTCTGCTGCTGCTACATATAAATCAACTGCTTCAACTGAAAAAAAATAAAAAGCATAGTAAAAGATGTAGAACTCTAATCGTGCAAAAAAAGAAACTGATCTAGCTGAGTTAAAAACTCATGAAAGGATTTCATACCCCGAACAGTTCCTCAAAGAGTGAAATGCCAATAGGTAGACTTACCTTTCCCAACATGTTTAGAGCAACATTTCTTAAGTTTTGTCGTTCCAATGTCTTTGCCTTTTAACTGCCTTCCTGGAAAATAAGTCACATTTTTAGTTAGAAGCGTAGAGGATGATTGAGTCTGGCATATATATATATCATGAGACTGGGCCCTCTGACAAACAGAAATATTTAATTTAGTGCTTTAAAAGAGCAAACAGTCTAGTTAATGTTAGTATTTTTGACTTTTTACATTCCTACTGAAATGAAAGCAGCTATGAATTTAATCTGCATGAGCACTGTATTTCTTTATGGACAAAAGATTGTAGCTAACTGCATGTTAGTAGGTAAAAGTAGATCTGTGTTTTTAAAACCACACTTGAGGCAAGTGTATGTATGTAAACATATGTACATATGTATGTATGTACATAAAGTGTATGTATATAAACACTTTACATGCTCAACTTTGAAAACTGAATATCTGTCATAAATATCTGCTTCCTAGATGTGCTCAACCTCAAATTCGATACGTGTAGGGAAAAAAAAAACAACACATACTAAAAACTACACATATACTTAGTGATGACTTAAACCTCCTGCCTTGATTCAGTCCCTCTAATTTTAGATGCCTTGCAAAAAGCTGAGTGCAGATTCCAGCTGGCCCAGGCTGTCTGGTCAGCACAGGCTGGATGCTCTTATTCATCTAGCATGACATGACCTCTTCAAATTTAATAGCAAGACTGCAGTACTTCTTCTCTGTATTTAAAAACAAGGTACAAGTATCCTAACTGTCAAAATTGCTGGGAATTTTGGTGTTGACTTAGATGATGTTAGAATATACCCCTCTCAGGTCACTCCAGAGCTTTCTCTTCTCAACCTGTCCTCTTAGGGAAGGTGTTCCATACCTTGGATCATTTTTGAGGACCTTCTCTGGATGTGCTCCAGCAGATCCACATCTCATGTACCGAGGACTCCACATCTGGCCACAGTACTCCAGTTGAGGTCTCACCAGCACAGAGTAGAGGAGCAGAATCACCTCTCTCACTCAGCTGGCCTTGCTTCTTTTGGTACAGCCCAGGGTACAATTGGTTTTCTGGGCTGCAAGGGCACATTGCTGGCTCATGTCCAGCTCACCATCCCACCATTACCCCCAAGTCCTTTTCAGCAGGACTGCATTCTATCTTTTCATCTCCCAAGTTGTACTTGACAGTGGGATTTCCACAACCCAGGTGCAATACTTTGCATTTGGAGTTTTTCAACCTCATGAGGTTCACCTCTGCTCACTACTTGAGCCTGTCTAGATTCCTCCGGATGGCATCCCATCTCTTTGGAGTGTCGATTGCACCCTACAGCTTAGTGTCATCAGCAAACTTGGTGTCATCAGCTGAGGGGGCAACCAATCCCTCTGTCAGTGTCATTGATGAGGATGTTAAAGAGCACTGGTCACATTACTGAGCCAGTACGGTTGATTAATGCATGTTCTAAATAACTTCTTGGATTTATTTTAGATTTATCACAGACTCACAGTATGCACTTCACACACACTATAGCACTGTATGATAACAATCTATTGCTGTATTTTTAAACAGTTAGCATTTTCCTGCATGAGTACTGTACAGTCAAACAGTAGACTCTGTAGATGCCTCATATGATTATATACATCTTACGCAGCGATTTACAAATGAACTGTCCATGCTTTGAATTTTGAAGTATAAAAATACTGCTGTTTAGAGAAATCCAAATATTTTACACATTTGTGACCTTTAATTTTATTTTATTTTATTGTTTCATTGCAAAGACAGCAAAAATGAAACTTGTTATTTCACTGATTATATATCTAAAATAAATGAAACTAATTCTTAGTATAAATCAGAATTTCATTAATAAAATGATGCTGGAAATTGATTTCTAAAGACTTTTCTAACAAAATAAACAGAATTGTGAACTAGCAAATCCTGTCCTGTCCTGGATCTATGAAAGCAGTTTGCTTTTTGCTTCTTATCATTTCATTTGGATTACTCTTCCCACAAAGAAAATCTAGTTCACTGCTTGTAGTATAAATATGAAGTGGCAAACTAGTTAAAGTTGATGAAGAAGTGTGAACATTTTGTCATGGTCTACCCACTCATATTCAACATCATTTGAAGATTTGTAAATTCTCTTTTGCTAGGAGTGCTTCTTGTCTATTGCTTTGTGTTTACCCTGCAAGGCAGAGAATAATCTCAGGAATGGTAGATTAATGTGCAGTAGGGTTTTTTAAATTTACATTTCTACTTCTCTACATTACAGAAATGATATTACCAGCATAATGATGATCGCAGAATCACAGAATTGCAGGAGTTGGAAGGGACCTCAAGAAATCCAAGCCCCTTGCTAAAGCGTTTACCCTACTATAGGTCACACAGGTAGGCGCGTCCAGATGAATCTTGAATATCTCCATAGAAGAAGACTCCATGACCTCTCTGGACAACCTGTTCCAGTGTTCCATCACCCTTACCATAAAGAAATTCTTCTGCATGTTAGTACTGAACCTCCTACGTTCAAGTTTTAGGCCATTACTCCTTCTTCTACTACTACACACCACTGAGAAGAGCCTGGCCTCATCTATTTGCCTCCCACCTCCCTACAGATATTTATAAATATTTATCAGATCCCCTCTCAATCTTCTTTTTCTCAGGCTGACCAGACCCAGGTTACTCAGCCTTTCCTCATGCAGGAGATTCTCCAGGCCCTTAATCATCTCTGTAGTCCTCCACTGGACTCCTTCTAGGAGATCCCTCTCTTTTTTGAACTAAGGAGCCCAGAGGTGGACATGGTATTCTAAATGTGGTCTTACCTCTCAACCTGTTGACCACACTCTTTTAATGAGCAAAAGTTAAAATTAAGTTTACAGTTTCCATACTCTTTCTTCTTTCCATGTTGCATATGGAAGCACATACCATGTCTTAGTTCAGATTCTCCTTCTTTTTCTACTCCTGATTTTGGAAGGTTCTTAAAGTTTTTTTGAATATAGATATCTGTAAAGTTGAGTGTGTCTCCACAGATAGACGTGTCAATTTAATAAATGTAATAGAAGCTAGGAAAAATCATGGTGCAGAAAATCACTTTTACATTTAGCATCAGTTTTCCATGGGAAGTTATGGAATTTACAGTCATTATTCAGATGCATGCACAAAATACAAAAGAGG
Organism: Lagopus muta; assembly: GCF_023343835.1. Lineage (NCBI taxonomy): Eukaryota > Metazoa > Chordata > Aves > Galliformes > Phasianidae > Lagopus > Lagopus muta. The sequence goes on from NC_064435.1 coordinate 26,539,529, forward strand.
AAATGGTTGTTTCTACAGCTTAGTATTTCTCAAGCTCGTGATTTTCTATCTGCACATCATATGATACAAGGCTGATCTTACTGCTCAGCTTATTGAAAACTTGTTCTCAATTCGTCCATAAAAATGAGGTCTGGAGTGAGATGTAAATTCATATAGTAAAAAAAATCATTGGAATACATTATTCTGAAATCTCCAATACTCCCAACTGTACATTTTTGTGTAATTCTCAGTTTTCATCTGCATTCCTCCTGTTAATGGAGTTCAGCCTACCACACACAGCTTTAAAAAAGCTCCTAAAAATACCAATGATTCTTCCTGATTTACAGGAACTTTTCATTAACTTGAGTAATTAGTGGAGCATAATCAGAGTTGCTACCAGTGACTGTGACATCACCTCGTAGCCCAGAAATTTTTCTGATGGGACAGGTGTAATTATGCAAAAATGCAAAACTGCTAGTATTCACATAGAGAGAAGCATTTAGAAATTCAACAGGTACTTTTGAGTGCTGTAAGAATCTCTGCCAGATTTTGATTGCTTAAGAAAATAAAGTTCAAAGCCACAGAAAACAATATGGCTCTATTGTTAAATTCACTTCTCATTTGTTGTCCATATCAGCAGTTCTTCAGTCTGTCATCTCTGAAATGTCACCTATATTGTGCTTTGCCAAAACTGTGTCATAATCATGTCTTCACTTCTTCTCAGGTCTCTTTCTGTAGCCTCATCATTTGTTAATTTAATGAATTCATTTATTTGAGTTGACAACATAGATTCCAGCCTCAGCCTACTAGTGGTTTCTCTGAATCACAAAACGGCATAAAGCATGAATGTCACTAGCTGTCCACATACCAATCAGTTCACTGAAATCAGACATATTCCAAATTCAGAAGTATGCTGCTTACCTCATCATTTCCTAAAAATAAGTTATGTCCTCAATCAATCATTATATCGGTTTCCTTTCACCTTTTCCTGATTTAGTTTCCGTCTTAGAAGTCAAATCAGCCTGAGGAACCACTTCAATCTCACTGTTTCTCAGCCAAAAGAGCATTGTGCTAGCACAGATCTTTCTATTCAGCCCTGCTCCTTGCAATAACTAAGAGCCAGCGTTGCCTAGTTTTTAAGCTTTACCACTAAGATCATAGGCTGCCTATCTGACAGGCAGGTTTCTATGCCTTTTTTTTTTTTTTTTCCTGGAGTAGCATTTATGCTATTCCAGAAACAGGGAACAGTCTCATCTCTCATCCAGCAAGATCATGGAGCAGATCCTCCTGGAATCTATGCTAAGTCATACAGAGAACAAACAGGTTATTGGTGACAGTCAGCACAGCTTCATGAAGGGAAAATCATGCCTGACAAATTTATTAGGGATTACAGCCCTGGTGGAAAAGGGAAGAGAAACTGATGCCATTTACGTGGATTTCACAAAGCATTTGATACTGTCCTGCACAAGATGCTTGTCTCTAAATTGGAGAGATGTGAATTTGACAGGTGGATCACTCTGTGGATATGGAATTGGTCAAAGAACTGCAGTCAACAGCTCAATGCACAAGACTAGCAACTAGTGTTGTCCCTCAAGAGTCAGTATTGGGATTGCTACTGTTTAATATATTTGTTGGTGACATGAATTGTGGAATTGAGTGCACCCTTGGTGAGTCTGCAGTTGACACCAAGCTGCATAGTGCTGTCAATTATGCTGAAGGGAGGGATATCATACTGAGGGACCTCTTCAGTCTTGAGAGAGACCCATGCAAACTTCTTGAGGTTCTACAAGGCCAAGAACAAGGCTCCTGCATATGGAGCAGAAATACTGGCTAAGTGACAAGGGCACTGAAAGCTGCCCTGCTGAAAAGGACTTGGAGGAATCGGCAGATGAAAAACTGGATACAAGGAGGGATATGAAGGTGATCAAAGTGCTGGAGAACCTCTGCTACAAAGATGGGCTGAGATATCTGGGGTTGTCTAGCCTAGAAGAGAAGGCTCTGAGCAGACCATATAGCAGCCTTCCAGTACGTAAAGAGGGTCTTTATCCAAAGGGTAGCAAAAGGGCTTGGAATAGCCAGTTTAGTTTTTAAACTAAAACAGAGTAGATTTGCATTAGATATAAGGAAGAAATTCTCTACTTTGAGGCTGCTGAAACACTGAAACAAGTTGCCCAGAGAATGTGGATGCTCCATCCCTGGAAGTGTTCAAGTCCAGCAGTCAACTCACCACCACCATGCTAGTTAACCATGTTCCTCAGTGCCACACATACAAATTCCTTGAACAACTCCAGGGATGGCGACTTTAGGTATTGTAAACTGCTTTTAACTTATTCACATAAAAAGATATTAAAACTGTCATAAATTTGTTATTTGTCTGCAAGATTGAATATGGCATTTGCAGTTTCAAGGCAACCCTTCCATTTGCATGCAGTACACATTATGGAAAATAAAAAACCCATGTTATGCAAAGCTGACTTGGATGTGTTATATATATCTACCTCCAAGTGCAATTGTCGAAATATACCATCAAACTCAGAATTCTATGAGAAAAGATCATACACTTTATTTGCAAATGCAGCGTACCAAAACATTTCTGATTTCTTGGATATGCATAAGAGGATCCTTATGTTGTGGAAGTGTGAACAGATGAAAGGGCAATGAAAGTAATTGTCCAAAAATCTTTCCCAAACTGCATTACCATACCAACAGTAGTATTGATGTAGTCACAGGCTGGGCAGTTTTACAGAGCCTACCTGAGGACAGAGTTCCTTCCTTCATAGCTTGTTATAAAGGAAAAACCACAGGAAACTTCTTCACTTGCAGCCTCCTACTTTCTTCCATTGTGGGCTGGCAAATTCAGATATTCAAATTCAAATCCCTCATAAATTTCAAATGAGATTTCCAAATCTATTGCATTTTTTTTTCTGGTCTGTTTTGTTCTTCAGATAGAACACTTTCCTACTCTGCTTCTGGAATACCCAGTAATAAACATGCAGAGAAATATAGAGGATTTAATACAGAAATAATTCTCAATGGATGTTAACAGACAGAACCTGGATAAATACAGATTTATTCTCAGATAACTCATTAACCAGTGTTTGATCTAGTTTGCAAAACATTTACTTTCTCCACCAAGGATTTATTGATGTGGGTAGAAGTAAATGCATTTGCCCGTCAACAGAAAATAGGACCTGAACAGGCTTGTCCTTTATCAGATTTTTTTCTGAATACTTGCAAAACACAAGAGATTTATAATTAATTCTCCTTATCTGTTTGAGCATGCAAAATTAAAGGCATATTTTGACAACCATGGTGTTTTGTATCTCAGATCATGAATATTCCCAATGTAGACACTAGAATTTCTTGCAGAGTATACTGTTAAGTGTTCATACATGTTTACTAGTGTGAACTTTCTGAGTTTAAATCCATTAAATTCATCTTTCATTGTTTTTTTTTTTTTCCTTAGCAGAACACTTCCGTTCAAAAAACATGTAAATGATGCAAACAGGCAACAGATGCCACTTGATGGGATGCACCTTTCTAAGGGTGGAAAAGTATTTTTACGCAGAACTTAGCAGATCTTTAAACAGGTTTAAACTAGACTCAGAGAGGGAGAGGGACAAATCAGGCTCCAAAAATGAGATGCCAAAATTTGAGTAACTCAGTGCTTGTGAGATTCTTCAGTCTACTTGACAAAGTGCTGGGTACAGTGAAGCACATTTGTAATGTTTCTTCATCATTGCACACAGCATGAGGAACAAGCAAGATGAGTTAGAAACCTTGGCTCAATCCCAGAGTTAAAGCTCATGAGAAGAGCCCTGTGACTGTGTGTCACAATAGATGTTTCTGGGCTCTATAACATGGACAGGAAGGGCAGGCAATGTTGGGAAATGCTTTCTGTGACAGCGGGAAGTTGTACGGAAGGAAGCTTGAGGTTGGCAGTGATACAGTTGAGTGCCTCTTGATAAGGATTAAGGTATGAGCAAATAAAGTGAATGTCGTGGCAGGAGTTAACTATAGGCCACTCAGCCAGGATGACAGCAGTGAACTGTTCTTTAAGCAACTAAGCGATACCTCCAGATCAGCCACCCTTGTACTTATGGGTTATTTCAGCTTGCAAGACATTAACTGGGAATACCACACAGCTAATACAGATCCAGAAGATTCATAAAACACCTTGATGATAACTTCTTGGTACTTGCTAAGGTATCAAACTAGAAAAGGTGCTGTCTTAGATTTATTGCATATAAACAGGTGGGTGAAATGCCAATTGGAGGCTGACTTGGCCATAGTTGTATGAAGTAGTTGAGTTTAAAATCTTTGGAAATTTCAGATTAAAACTACTACCAAAACTTCAGCTCCGGATGTGGGGAAAACAGACTTCAGGCTCCTCAGGGAAACTAGGCAAGATACCCTGAGCAACTGCTTTTGAAAGCATTGGCTGGTACCACCTCTTAAGAGTACAGGAATAGACAATTCCAAAAAGTAAGAAGACATGCAGCTGGAATGGAAGTTTGGTTTGAATGAGCAGGAATCTTTCTAGAGTCTAATCAGAAAAAGAAAGCGTATGGCCAGAGGAAGTGAGGTTGGACAACATGGAAGGACTACAGAGATAATGTTTGCCATTCTTAGGGAGAAAATTCATAAAATCAAAGCTCAATTATAGTTGAATATAGCTAGTATTGTGAGGGACAACAAAAAGGGCTTTTTAAAATATATTAGCAGCAAAAGGTGGACTAGAGATAATATTGATCCATTACTTGATGAGGATGATCAGCTCTCTCATAAGGACACAGATGAAGCAGAGATGTTTAATGCCTTCTTCACCTCTGTCTTCAACACAGATGTGCTGGAGGATCGTGATTGCAGTAACAATAAACTCTTGACACCAAATTAGTAAGGGATTTGCTGTTCCTTCCGGATGCATGTAAGGGTCCTGAATAGATTCATCCCAAGGTACTCAAAGAACTAGCTAATGTCGTCAAGAGACCTCTCTCAATTATTTTTCAATGGTCTTGGGAATCTGGAGGGGTCCCAGTTGACTGGAAACTGACAGATGATATCCCAGTTTTCAAGAAGGGCAAGAAAGAAGACTCCAGCAATTACAGGCTGTTTTAGTCTCACTTCAGTGCCTTAGCAAAATTATGGAAAAGATTTTACTGGGAGTTATTGAAAAGCATCAGAATGACAATGCAGTCATTGATCACAGCCAAATCAAGCTCGTGAGAAGAAAATCCTGTTTAATGAATTTAATCTCTTTTATGACAAGTTTACCTACCTAACTGACCAAGAGAATCCAGCTGCTATAATCTTGTTGGGTTTCAGCTAAGCTTTCAGTATTGTTTATCCTTCTGAACAAAATGTCCAGCATACCACTAGGCAAAAGCATAATGCAATGGACTGACAGGTCAGGTTCAAAGTGCAATAGTAAATGGGGTTACATCAGGCTGATGGCCAGTTACTATCAGGGTTCCGCAGGACTCCATTTTAGGGCCAATGTTATTTCATCTTTTTTATAAATTACTTGGATTCAGAACTTGAAGGTATACTAAGTAAGTTTGTGGGTGACACTAAAATGGTTAATTCCCTCCAAGGTATAGAGGCCTTGCAGAGAGCTCTGGACAGATTGGAGGGCAAAGCAATCACTTCACTGAATGAAGTTTAGAAAGAGCAAATGCTCAATTCTGCACCTGCGACAAGACAACCCTAGATAGACATCCAGACTTGGTGATGAGAGTCTGGAGAACAGCACTGTAGAAGGAATCTGGGTATTATGGTCAATGTCAAGTTGAATCTGAGTTAACAGTGTGCTTTGGCTGGCTATGAAGATCATGAATGGTCTAGAGTGCAAGACATATAAGGACTGACTGAAATCCCTTGCTTTGTCCAGCTCAGAGCAGAAGAGGCTGAAGAAAGGCCTTGTGGCACCTTACAGCTCCTCACAGGGAGCAGAGGGCAGGTTCTGTGTTAGAATTTTACATGATACAAATAGGCATAGTACTTTTACATACCAATACTATAGTAATGTATATTCTTATGGATTAGTGTATGTACATGCAAAGTCATGCATAAATAACCAACATTTTTTAAAAATCATTTGTAATTAACATATAGAAAAGAATCATTCAATAGAACAAAGTGAGGGCAAAAATGTTAGGGGAAAAAAAATACATCTTTAAATAAATTAGAAGTAATTCATTTTCAATCATCATACAAATGCTAGTTTTATTTTACTTCTCTTGTCAAGGCTTTGTCATTTCCATTCTTATGTCTACGTGTAAATTAATGAACCTTGCAAGTCTCACAGCTGCTACAAACCAATGTTGCTACAACAAAAACCTAGCAAGTAACTCAGAAGAATTCCCCAGTGTTTTACCTTCACACGAACAGTACATCAGCTTTGAAGAGCAGCTGCTTACAGAGAAGGTACCTGGCAACATCCACCAATATAGAAAGATTTAAGAAGGAACACTGAAGAATGCAGAAATTCTATAGGCATTTTAATTTCCCAAGGTAAAATTTCAACCCTGCATCTGAAAAGATTATTCTTATATAAGGAATAATGGTGTTTTTAACATCTTGAAGTTTTTGAGAGGATCTGAGTTAAATCAGTAAGTAAAAGCATGTATTTTGGTGCTAACTTAAGCAAGACGCCACTGTGCGATCACCCACTCCATTTCCTACCACATCCTGAGAAGTTCTTGATCTAAGTATTGCTTAGCTGGTGAGATCTGACTTAAGGTATCACATAAAGCTACTTTGGGGCTATATATTGAGAACAAATGCTGAATTATTTTCTTACTCTGGACAAAGTAATCTATCCAGAGGGGAAAAAAAGAGAAACAAATATTTATTCTTCCTAATCTCTTCTGGTTTAGAGTAGAACTTTTAGTCTGTTATCAGAACATTTCTTCAGGAAAACATTCTCTGAATTTTTTTTGAGAGCTTTTGAGAGCAAAACCCCATTGTCTATTGGGACTAGTCACCCAGTGGGAGACAGAAGTCACTGTAACTGAATTAATATGAAAAGATTCTTTTAAAAATCAATCAGATGGAAACAACTGTGGAAGGAATCTTCTGTCTACATCATTGTGACATGAATCAGCTTTTGAGCTCTGGAAAATGTAGAGCACTTCCACTGCCTGATAGTTATTTTATATTTCTCAGCTGCCCATTGAAGGCAGAAACATACACTTGTACTCTCCTTGCAAATGTTATGTAAAATTTCTAGATGGGGAAATCAAGCTTATATGATAAGCTATGTGCAGGAGTGGAAGATGGGGTAATATGTGTGCACTCCGATGTGTGTGTCTGTACATTTTTTTTCCAAACAAACTGGCCAATGTCATCAAAATATGAGCAGAGTAGCTGCTCTCTTTAAAAAAAAAATGTGTATATACCCTTAATGTTTCAGGAAAAGCAAAGAGATTTCTAATGGAGAATGTAGCTATTCCTGTAGGAAAGAGAAGTTGATTGAGAAGTTGTTATTCATAGTGGGCATCCAGGGCAAAATGTGATTCAGAGACAGCTCACAAGAACTGACTACGATTTATGAAAAATGCACACAGTGAGAGAATAAGGAAATTAAGATGGTACAGCTTTTCAATGTGAAGGGTCACTGTGACCAATGACTAGTGTTGTTGTTCAACTCATGTGATTTTAGCAATCTAAAAACAGGCCTACATTGCAAATGTCTAAATTTTCTCTACTGTTAACAGTGGGAAAGAATTGTGCAATGGCCTCTTTCTCCAGTCCTATTATATGTGTCTAAGATTGACCAAATGAACTGTGTATGTTTCTTCACACACTGGAAAAGGAACCTAGTCGAGTAATTTAAATTAGAAGTCAAACTTTTAAAGAATAAAGATTGGGAGAGAGTGGATGAATTCCATACTTGGTGTTTAGAGAAGGGTATTTCTCATCTTTGATCACTGTTTCACCTTAACATGGCAACATTCACTGGCCTCAGAAGCTAAAAAATAGTGCAGTGCAGTGCAATGCCGTTGTTTAAGTTAAAACCAGGGAAAGACTCATGAACCTCATGGCAAGTTTTCCATTACCTAGAAAAGCCAGTATACTTTTTCTGAAAGGTATGTTTTATTTCAGTTGGAAGCCTTAGTTCAGTTTCAAGTTATTTGACTCAGGGAGGAAATTATGATGTAGAATCTATTGCTACATAGTACAAGCTAGTCAACTGGACTATATGGCATTTTGGGCAAACCATTAGTTATTACTGTGATTATTTCTAAAGAAATAGCAACACATGTAGTCTGAACCTACATATTTTGAAAAGAATTTTCTCGGATTTATCAGTCTCAATATGGTAGAACCATAGTTTGAAATGGTAGGTCAACATTTTCCCTTTCATGACATCATAATCATAATTCATCTAGTTTGAAGACTGCTACTATTTACACAGTTATTCCTGCTACTCCCCTCTTCAGAAATAAGAACTCCAGTATTGACAAACCATATCAAGTAGCAAAACACAAGAAATGCCCTCAAATCCCTGTCTCGCATGTGTAATATGTTGAGGGTGGGAAAGATATTGAGCAATGACTGCAAGGCCAAATCTGGAAGGACAAAAAACAAACAAACAAACAAACAAAATTGCTGTTTGGATTTAGATATTATCAAAATTTGTTTTGTAGACTAAGGTGGCAAAACATATGCTTATGTATCCAGACAGAGCGTTAGCTCATTCAGTAGCAGCTCTGTAACAGTTGTTCTATATAAGAAATATTACATATTTTGCTTCTACTAATTTCTCAATGACAGTCAAGTAGAGAAATTGAGAAATAAAAAAGTATTGCATTAACACATGTGCAGCCATCTCAGGATCCCCCTTTAAAGTGGTTGAACTACAATACAGATGGTTTAGACAGCTGTTAGAAATTAGTAAGGAAAAATGCACAGTAATTTAAAGTACAGATATTCCTGCAAAGACAGCTAATGTTCGTATATTACATAATGGCTCACATTAGATATGACTCATACAAACCAGGATTTATGTAGCTTCTCCATTAAAGGTTTTTTTTGCACTGACTGTAAAATTCTGTCTTTATTTGAAGGTAGATTTTCACTAAGCTATCAAATATTTTAGGCAATTATTTCCTTTTGATTTTACTGATTTTTACCCTTCATCCTTAGCAGAAATTAAAATATATTTCTTTGTTTAATTCCTACTGATCCTTTCTCTTAGATTTATATCCATTATTAAGGCATTGCTTCAGAATGCTGCTGGCCTTGGGAAGCTTCATTTTCATTGTAGGCTTATGAAAACCCTAAGAATATGAATGAAATTCTCTTTAGAGTTCCCTTTCTTACTCATTTCTGTATAAAATACAGCTTTTATTTATGAAGCAGTAGTAGTCACAAAGAGCTATTTTACCTTCACATTCAAGCAGCAGAATGCTGAAAGGTGTGGAGTTGGCAAATATTGCATGAGTCACTATCACGCTCCTAAGTAACAATAGATTAACCTTAAGGAAACGACATTACAGAGAATAGTGAAAATCAACTAGAACAATAGAAGGGAAAGAAGGAGAGGGGGAACAGAAAATCTTCTGAAACAGAGAACACTCTCAGCCCCCCTTCCAATTTGGTTATGTTTGTTTGGAGGACTGTGCAAGTGATGAACTTGCCATGTGAACCTAACATGAAAAATGTACAAAACCCAATTTAAGTGTACTGAAGTACACATCTCAAAATTTGTCACATCTTTGAGTGCCACTTCAGAATCGAAATACAGGTCTGATCAAACCTCCCTGCTCCATAACCAACCCAAAGATTTGACAACTTTTCTAATTTCAGAGTGAGAGTGGGGAGAGAGGGTTCTGGTTGGATTAGAGAAACAAGATGTTCTCTCTAAAAAATTACCATCCACTAGAAATGTGTTGTAAAAAACAGGTAGATGTGCAGCTGTTCTCCATGCAGGACTTGCCTTATCATTGTTTCTCCTGGATGGCCTGTAGTTCCAAAAGAGCCTGCAGGACCTGCCCAGGTGTTGGAGGTAAGTTTCACGAGATTGTGAGAGGCTGCAAATATTGATTCAGAGGGAGACTATATACTATGATTTTCTTGCTAAATACTGAAAGGTGTTGCCTTTGCTCATATAATCAAGTAATTTTTTTGAGCACTATGTACTTTCCTTCTCCTCACTAACATCCTGGTACCTCTGGAGGAGGAGGTGTAGAAAGCTGCAGTGATATGATAATACCTGTTGTGTTCTCTATGGGCTGAGACATGAAAGGGAACTCCTTAGATTTTCTGTCTCCAAAGTCCCCTAGAGCAGCTCAGCTCAATTCTACCCTGTTGAAATTGTACCAGTTACAATGAAAAATGAAATCTGTTTAATTTCAGTCTCAATAGCATTAATGCAAATGACCACATTTGCTATTTAAAATATGGCTGGAGGTTATATGCCTGGTATTGATGCATGACTTTTCACAAGGTTTGCAAGGTCTGGAACCTTCTGAGGACAGGATCTTATTCAGATTTTGATGAAAGTTGCACCTTCTGATCATGCAAATGACAGTTAAGATTCACACTTGCGTGTGGCTGATGTATAGCTTTTCAAGTCTGGAAAGAACCATTAGATTTTGTAGTGGAATAATATCTTTCTCAGAATCATAGAATCATAGAATGGCTTTGGTTGGAAGGCACCTCAAAGATCATAAGGTTCCAACCTCCTTCCTTGAATAGTCCTTGAATAGTCCTTGAATAGTGTTGCCAACTATCAAAACGGGCACTAGATCAAATCATTCCAGGGCCTCACTCTACTTGGCCTGGAATACAAGATTGGATGGATTATTTACAGACTTCTTTTCCTAGCAGAAAGTACTCTGAACTCTATTACTACTTGACGGAAGTGACTACTACCTTTCAGAAAGACATTAAGTCTTGAAGTAGGTGGTATAGTTTCTCTTGCTTTTCAGCAAGAAATACTCTACATGCTGCATATTTCTTTAGTAGTGGACACACATGAATCTTTCTAACCAAAAAGCTGGCAGAAGTTTAGAGTAACAAAATGCAAAAAAACAAATTTAATAGTAAAAATAAGGCGGTATCACAACAGCAATTCCAATCAGCTTTAGGAGATTTACCTTGCTTTTCACAATGGCTGGGCTTGGCTGTTCAAATGGAAGGAAATGTCAGCTCAGTTCTACAGATAGGTACTAACTATCATGACTTTTATACCTTAAAATCAGCAGTTGGACTAAAATAGGACTGAGAGTAAGATATTCTCATTTTATGTGACATTCTGTTAATATGTTTTGCTCAACCTATTCTTTTGTGTACTTTTCTGTTTGCAGAGTGAGCAATAATAATTCACTCCCCTTTGAGACAAATGGTGAGGAAAGGAGAGCATACATCTGAGAGCAGGAAAGCTGAACTGAAAACCTGTGGGGACGTGGAAGATTCCAAAAGACACTTTCACCATGTAGGTTAATTGTTCTAATTAATCTTAAGTTTCCTTTGTAAAATGTAAAAAGGGGATCTACCCTTCCCTTCATAGGAAACAGCTGTTCCTTATATTAGCCCAAAGAAAAACATAATTTAAGTACTGTTCCAAAAATGAAACTAATTTCATTTTTTCACACCTCCACCTCTGACAGCAAGTAATGTAATGATTTTTCTATAAAGCTGGATGAATTAAGGTAGTTCAATGTTTGTGATAAAAATATAAGGATGCACACATATACATACAGAGTCTCTCCAGATAGCTTACAAACCATGTTAGGAAACAACAGCATAATCAAAAAACATTCTGGGTACCAAGATTACATACTTGAAGACAGTGAATCATTTTATAAAGAGGGCAAACTTTACCTAGCCTCATAGCCTTCAGACAACTCCACTACCTTAGGTTACTGAAACAAAAGTCATTGCTATGGAAAATTAAAAATGCTCACACGTTTTATCTCCAGTATAAATGAATAAAATCTTGGACTATGGTCTATGTGAGTATGTAGACAAATGCTTTTTTTAGCAACATGTACATCCCTGCTGGTGATTACAGTAGTTTTCATTGACCTAAGTGCTTTACTGTACTGAAGTCAAAGGTAATCACTGCTTTCCTTATTCCCTGTGTGACCACTAATTGTGTTACAAGCCAGTTACTCACAAAGTCTCATATTTCTGTGAAAACTGGTCATAATGTGACAAATATTACAATGATTTTTGTAATAAAATTACATTTAAGTGACAGCAATCTGACAATGCAACAGATTTTATGTGCAAAAGAATTCCACTGCTGAGCACATAGTAAAGCAACTCTAAAATCAGTTTTCTGAAGTTCACATTGGTAGATGTCATAGTGAAAGTATAATAAAAATAAATATTTGATTCACTTTTCACTGAGTATTATTGTAAAAGTTGAGCTGCATCAAATTTAACAGAGCCAGTTCTTAAATCAGTTTTGAAATCTTGCTGCCATGGAAAAAAAAAAAAAAGGAAGACACTTTCTCTAGGAACTTTCTCATTCTGCACAGCAGAGATTTGATAGCTAAACAGAAGATAAAAGGTAAAAAAAATCCTCTCTCCATCTCAAATGTTGAGCTAGGATATTAGGATATTATTAATATCTAGGATATTTCTGCCATTCACTGACATTGACCCTCATCTACATTATGCACGTGTGCACCTTATGTACTTAAGACGCTCTGTTGAAAACAGAGGAGGACAAGCATAGAAGCAGTGAATTCCTATATGATTGGTACTGAAAGCTTGCAAAATTTTGTAGTAACAAAATAATTACAGCTTGAAAAGCTTTCCCAAGGTACAGTTTCAGAATTGACATTCAGAACTATTATTAAATCTTGAACTTGTGTAATACTTTCCCAATTTCAAATTTATAATTAAAGTGAGATGATTTTATGAACATTATAATTTCATTTTTACACAAAAATGATTGTTTGCCTGTAAAATGAGCAATAGAGAAGTTTATCCAAAACCTAAACAACACCACCTTGAGCAAAGACCGTTTAGAAGGGGCTGACAAGTGTTTGTACTATTTACATTTTCTCTGGAGACTTCTTGACCTTAAATTAAATGTCAGCAGTGAATTTGAACCTTTCTAAAAGTTTTGAATTTTTCCGCCTGATTGATTCTGAAATGCCCAAATAGTTTTAAAATCAACTGCAAAAGCACATTAACTGGAGTTACACAACAGTGTAGAGTCATTATGGCTCATAAAGTATTTTTCCAAACACTCATTTGGATGCAATCTTGTGTTTGTGTGGTCAAGTACATTGATGTGGGGCAATTGGGGTCACTGTACCTATGATCTCTTATGGATCAGTGAACTCCTAGTGACTACTATATATACCATCTGTGAACTGTAAGTAGAACATTAAGTTTTATGACAGTGAAAAAAAAAATCTGATAGAGGGAATGAAGTGCCATTGTTTCTGTGGAAATGTATTGTATCATTCCAGAGAGAGTCTGACACTACTAGCAAATAGAAATTCAGTTCAATACCTCAGAGGAGTTACTATCCCTTATGATCTTGGAAAATATCTATCTTTTGACTTATAAATGATCTGAAAAAAATTCCATCAACAGCTTTACAAGGAAATACAGTGCAGTCAGCGTGCTGGGGTCTTTAATGAAATGCTGGATGATGACAAAGTTGAACACTGTCATTGTCAACTACATTGGTATTGAACAGAGAGAAGGCAGCTGAGATGAGGACCCTGCAACCCTGCAACTTTATCTGTGCAACCTAGGCAAACAGACTCCCTACCTGTGTACCCAAGGCAGACCAAGGAGCTCTTCTAAATAGGATCAGCATCAGGAACTTAGTTTACACAGCTTGCATCACCCTCTCGGAGACTCTTTCTGCTGCTTACAGTGCTTAAGGAGACCTTCTGGTTAACTTATTTTGTTAAATTAAGTATCCTTTCAACATCAGTACCACTCTCCTGAGACAAACACTCTTCCATCTATTTCCCTACACTGCAATTTAAGAGCAGCTTTCAAGTTGGTTTGCAGATTGCTAATCCAAACTTTGGTTTAGTCTGCCTTTTCCCTACAGTAAGTACTGGTAATTATTTACATCACAGAATCACAGAATCACAGAATGGCCAGGGTTGGAAGGGACCTCAAGGATCATGAATTTCCAACCCCCCTGCCACATGCAGGGCCACCAACCTCCACGTTTAATGCTAAAACAGGCTGCCCAGGGCCCCATCCAACCTGGCCTTGAACACCTCCAAGGACGTTTACATTTACATGATGGAAAGCACTGTTTCTAAGTGGCTAGCTTTAATTGGACTAGTTTATAAATAAACTGTCTCATTCCCTCTCCTAAGTGTGTCCCCACATTTACTATTTATTTTTCAATTAATAAATAAATAGAAATAATATTCTGATTTGGGATCAAAAGCAATTATTGCTTCAACAAAGCGCATTGTCAATTGTAATTCTGTGGTAGTTCATGTGAGCATAAATAATGCACAGGATTGGGAAGAGCTATAAGGATTGCACTAGAAAATCAGCATCACATAAAATGGAATATAAATTAATTTAGATATCAGACAAGGTAGGTTTTTGTGAAACAATAACAATGGTAAAAATATAGCAGATATTGATGCTTGACAGCTCTTACCTAATCTTGTGAGCACACTGGGTACAGTAGAAACATCCTTGAAAAGCTATGGCCGTTCATCCAAGACCTTAAAAAGATTCCTTCAGTATTAAAACAGTCCCTAAATGGCATGTAAGTAGATACAGAGGCAGTCATGGAAATCAAGAGACCTTAGAAGTCTAGGTATAAGAGAGGAAACAAACATCAAAGCTGGATAGGTTGAAATAGTCACAGTCATACTAGTGACCAAAAATAAGATGTACAACAAATCTCACATCTCAGAAATGGAGCTGTCATGGCTATATTTATAATAATTACCATTGTAATAACTCAAAACCAGTTTGTTTTTGAATTTTTGACTGGATGTTGACATCTACATGCAGCAATGGATTCTTATCATAAGAAATCAGATTAGGCATTGTTGGTGCAGAGACAGTAGAGGAAATAACTTGGAATGCAGTTATATAAATGGCTCATCAGGTAGCAACTTACACACAAAGGCAAACAAGCTTGGAGGCAAAGACAACAGAATCTTTGTCATACTCCTTGTTGAACTTGCTGAAGACAAACACTGTGTACATCAACTTCTGAGATTTAGGAAAACATCTAGGTCTTCTTGGAAACAAATGAATCCTGCAGATTTCTGTGATTTCCGGGTGGCTATTGTTAGAGCTCTATCTGATTTCATTTGGGAAGTGACTCCTCTACCTAACTGATGATATCAGCTCTCAGAGGGGGCTTTTACTTCCTCTCTGTAGTGCACTGGCCTTCATCTCTGCTTTGTTGCTGATGCTCACTGTCTCCAGTATTTCTTTAATGACTGATGAACTGAATTAGCTATGCCATAGTTTTGGAGACCCTTAAAGACTTTTATAAAGTACCTAAATTAATATGCAGTGAAGCCAAAATAGTTTACTGGCCATTTCAGAAGTTTTTTTGAATGTTTAGCCTCTGCATGTTCACATCAGATTGTAACATCTTTCCACACTTCTTGGAAAAAACAGGCAAGATGATATGAGATGTTACTTCCCTGCTATCATTTATTTTACTTGTCACATTTACCATTTTATGAAAAGAGATCAGAACCTGTATCTTTCAAGAAACTGCAAAGGTAAACAGCCAGCCATAGATCATTATCTAGGAACGTGACAAAATGGATCCATGCTTGCATTTGCTTTCAGAAACTTTGTTTATTTTCATGTACTTAGTTACACATTCCAGTTATCCCCAGTTTCTGTACCTGCATATTGTTAAACAAGAACCATGATGTTGTTAAGTATGTTTTATATTGCTCAGCACTAGCTCCTCTCAGAATACCAAAGTTAGAAGCAATTTGTTGAAAGGAGCACAGTTTCTCATTAGCTGAGGTCTTAAAAGAAGCACACCTGGAATCAGTTCCTTCTTTATCAAAATTCCACTTGTGAAATTGTCTTAGAAGTATGCTACTGCTGCAAAACTGAATGCTTCTTTTCCTACTGTGATTTTAGTTGTGCCAGTAATTAGCTGCCATGATAGCAGGCAAGGAGGTAATCTTGTCTGTAGCCCAACTTGTGACCGTCTACAGTTTCTTGTTTCTTTTTCTGTTGGAGAGGTCCAATACAAAGGCAGTTACAAACATTTGTGTGGAACTTTCCTTTGCCATGGATTTTGCTTAGATAGACACCAAGCAGGAAAAAGAGTGGCTATGAAGATCTTCCATCTCTATTGTTAATGTCAACGTGATCACTCTTTTAATGTGAATCAGTGGCCCATGATAAGGCACAAGAAGTACATTTCCACTTTCAAATAGAGACCTTCTGATCAAATGCAAATCTCTTCGAGCTACTTGGAAGTGTAGAATTCAACAGGGCTAGATTTTAATTTTGTATGTGAGGACCTGTAATCTCACTTTCCGATCAACTTGGTGAGCTTTCTTGTCAGTTCAGCCTTTTGGCTCATCCCAG
The DNA here is from genome assembly GCF_023343835.1 of Lagopus muta. NCBI lineage: Eukaryota > Metazoa > Chordata > Aves > Galliformes > Phasianidae > Lagopus > Lagopus muta. The sequence continues at coordinate 26,556,041 of NC_064435.1, forward strand.
TTCTAGGTTGTTTCTATTTCAGGCTTGAAATAATCATACCCTGCATTTGCGATGTACATCTAATTTATGGAGTAATGCTCAAAAGAATGTTACAGAATAGTGATTTTCAGCCTACTCTCTGGAAATCCCTGAGTTCTGTGAACTGTCTTTTAGACGGTCTTTAAGAAGCAAGAAAAGCAAGTTTCCATTTCCATATGGACGCTTCTGATAGCGACACCGTCGTGGAGATCCTTATCTCTGTCAGAAAGATGTAGAAATTCACTAATAAATAAAATGTAATGGCAGAAGCTGCTAAAATATGGCCCCTGCTAGGAATCAATCAGGTTTTCTGTCCCAATAAATTAACTCCAAGGGGAAAAATAAGGGTTCTTAAATCACTTTTTGGATGATGTAAAACAGGTATTATATGTCTCAGAATATGCTGGTATCATGGTCCACACTTACAAAATATCACAAATCAAATACATGTGAATCATTACTACTTATGATTTTTGCCATTTTGTCGTGATCATCATCAGTGTTCTTATTCCTGCATCATTTTGGAACTGCATAATACTCACTTGCTTAATACTCACCACTCAGTATTTAACATTTGCCAGAAACCTTTATGCTTATAACAGTGACAGTTTATTCCGAGTAAGGAAAGGAGCACCAACCATCATACTGCTTTGGTAAATGAGGGGGAATAGGGAAAAGAAAAACACATCTGATATTATGCTATGAAATCAGTGATATCAAAAGAGGTGCCAGCTGCTCAAAGTAGAATGATTTCTCCAAAAGTGTGTCACTGTTGTATTTTTAAATACTTATTTTTCAATAATGTAAGCAGCAATCAAACTGAGAAGAATGTCCTGAGTTACTATATTTTTTATTCCCTTCCTCTTGAAAATAAACTGTTTCTAGAAATGATGTCTGGATTTAGGATTGAATTAGGATATCTGGATTGAATCAAAAGGATTTCTTTTTGCTCCTGTCTTAACTGAAATATGCATTTCTGTCTGTGAAATTCATCAATTAAAAAAAAAATCTGAACATATTCTGTGGCAAAAGCTCTAAAAATAATCAAGAATCTAGTAACTCAGAAAAACAAACAAACAAAAAAACTAAGCAACTCTGGAGAATTAAAGAAGAAAGATAAGAGAGGTTGTGTTCAAGTGTGGAGAGGGTCAGATGGGTCTCTGACGCCAACATGAGGATGTTTCCCATAAAGTAGAAAAGCTTCTTCTATGACTTTGCAATAAAGGTGGCAGATCTCGTTTCCATGGCTCATTAACTCTGCAGCACAGCAGAACTGTTAGGTCTGAGAAGATCAAATAGATCCAGGCATGGGTCAAAGGCTTAGAGACACAAAGCACATGGGAAAGGAAGCAGGAGATGGAAGAGGCAGGGGGTCGGTGTTTACTTTGCTAAGAGACTGAAAACACAGTATAAACCACTGAGATTATTATTCTATTTTATGTAAGGGAATGTTTGTTTAGATGAAGATTAAATTAAGAAATTTTGTCTATGGGAACAAGGTCTTGTGCTGCAATATTATGCCCTGTGGAGGACTGTTTCTCTGTCACAATACTGGAGGTCTGAAAAAAGTAACAGGAAGGACAGTTACATAAATATTGTATTTTTAATTCAGTTTAAAAATTTCATGTGGTCATGTGCTTCCAATCCCTCATTCAAAAAATCTCAGTCAGGTAGCTGTGAACACATTATTTTCTGATTTTAAGATCCCCTGCTGCTTCTTCAAAGCTGAAATTGTTTAAAGAAGCATTTGTGAGCTCCACTGAGCTGCTTGGAAAAGCACCCAGAATGAGGAGTGCCTCGGGCTTTATCACCGCTTTCCATGCACAGCTTCTCCATTTACAGAGAAAAAACCTTTTTCTGCAAGTGCAGAAACCACTGACGGCATCTAATGAGGATCAAGGGACAAATTAGTTCTTTCCCATGTATTTTCTCAATGCTGGTAGAAAAGACTGTTTCATTTGTGGTTTTTATTAAGAACACATAAATATGTATTTTTAGAATAGCTACTTTCTGCTTTCTTCTGACCCATTCCACTGTTTAGGCAAACATGTGTATCCACTCCATCATTCTGGACAGAATATTGGAGAAGGTCATGCATCTGTCATGTCTTAATCTGAGCACCAATTACTTCAGTCAATAAAGAAAGAAAGAAAGAAATATCAAAAAAATACATTTTTATTAAATTTCTTTAATTTGTATATCATGCTGTTAAGTGAAGGCCTGCAATTTCTTTGCTATAAGGTGCATTAACTGAGTACAGCTATAGAGAGAAGGCACTTTGAGATCATTTCTGATATTTTAATGGTGATCTGCGGTTTTCTTTTTTCTCTTTTAAATACTAGCAAAGTAAGGCAGGACTGAGCATGAGTCATAAAAGGGAAAGCAGAGTGCAAGCCATGTTTTCAAAAGCAATTCTTGATGATAAATGCTTTGGGTTCTGATTACTGTTTACTGTCTTTCAGGACTCAAAATGGAGCATCCCTAAATCGCTGTAGCTGCCACATTTCTGGATACTGTTTCCTGCTTTATCTGCATTACCAAGAGAAATTACACAGGATAAGACCCAGAATGAAACCCTAGCCCTCTGGCCCAGGCAGGGTGTTTCCAGGAGTCAGCAGAAAGCTCATTATTTGCCCTTGCAGCAGTGAATGAAGAGAGCTGACACTGCAAGAACCATACAGGCCAAAAGATTAATTCTGATGAATTTGTGCATGTTGAGAGTTGTACACAATCCTTCTGAATCCCATGTTATCCTTTAGGCACACAACTCTAGTTAAACACCCTTTCACAGCTCAAAGGAGGCCTTTTAAGACACAGCTGGGCCGAGTCCCTGAACTTACACTCCAGTTGAATTTGATGCTTCTAATCTGGACATTGGTTCCCTGTCTTTTCCAGTACTCAAAATGATGCATATCTTGGCACAGCCCACTTTATCACTTACAGCATGTTACAGAGAAAGGAGTGAGCTGTGTCCTACCTGCTCTGCCTTCAAGCACATCTGTACCAAGCAGGGTGCTGGGGCTGTTACTTAAAGTATTCATACATGAACACAAAGTCTAGCTGATTGTGCATATTAATGTGTAATGTGTTCAGGTGTCTCACGCAAAGTATTTATTATAATTTATTGTGCTTTTTCTGATCTTTTATGAAACATCTTAACAACTTGGGCTGCTAACATCTGAGAGAAACACTTCTTGTCAGACATCTTGGCATTTCTGTCTTGTAATTTTCTTCTTTTCCATTGCTAAAAACAATTACAAAAAGTAGTTTTGCTTCTGAATAGTGCATGCTGTTTATATTTGAAACCATGATCCCTGGCTTTTGACTGAGGTCTGTAAAGATCATAATCCTGCTTTATTAATGCTGATCCTTGGAGTACAGACTCTAACTCTTGTTATTGCTGTTGCAAAAGCCAATTAGATTACATGAGCCTCCAACAGCAATTGCAGAATGAGCAGTAGAAGCTGCTAAACTGCTGGAAATCAAGTACTTTACCTTGCTATACATAATTATGCTGTTGTGATATTTTATATGTGTTATATTTCTGAATTTTTAGGACCAATATTTTATAATTGCATTCAAATTTGTCTTGACATACTTAGAAAATGCAAACTGTTGAATTGTCCGTACAAGACTTAAAGCTCACCTTGTATAGCTTGGGATACCTCTGGCATCAGGCTTTCTGCAAGCATGTTCATCCCAAGGAAGGTGCTCTTGTGCTCAGCTTGAGCACCTCAAGCCCAGGTCTTATAAGCCTGTTGGCTGGTCTAAGAGTCCACCTTGATGACCTGTAAGCAGTAATATCTCTGTTTATATTTAACGCTGTGAATTTTTGGATGATACACTGTGATTCTCAGTGCATCCCAAGCAAGAACTGCTGCATGTACTGGTGCACAGCAGAACAAACCAGTCAGGTTTGAGTCTTGTAGGAAAGTTCAGTAATACACAGCCAGACACATTCCTGACTTTCAAAGGTTTTGTCATCTCTATCTCTTCCTGCCAGAAACAAACCAGTTCATGGATCTGTGGGGTACACTGCTCCAATCTGCTACTGGATGATTTAGGGAGCCCTTAGGCTGATATTTCAATGCCTTTGATCACATTTTACTTGTAGCACGAATATCTCGCTGTGCAGAACACCCTCTCTTGGCCTCTCTCCTGGAGATTTTCTGTTCTGTTCATTGCTGTATTCTGTAATGCAGTCTGAAAAGAAATGACTCATTTGTAGTGTTGGGTAATAAGCTATTGAAGAAAAATAAAAGAAAAAATTGATTGCATTTTTGATAGTCAGAAAATACACAAATTAAAATACTGTACAATGTTACATGAGTTCAACAAGCTAGTTGGATCTGTATCTAAAATATGAATCCAATGAAATATAAATTTTAAAACTCTGAATTAGAATCTTTTATTTCACAGAGTCATTTGTTTGCTTTGGTAACAACAGTAAATGGTGTGGATCATCACTTTCCAGGATTTCATTCCACAGAGTACTTACCATTATTGGCAAGTGTACGGGCAGCAGTTTTCCTCCTTCCTACCAGTGTTCTGTTCTTCTGTGGGGATGCCCTATAGGCCCATTATCTGCTGTCACCATTTGCACGTGAATTGGAGCTAATCACTTACACCAGTGACTGGCAAACTTGTTTGTTTGCTAAAATACATTTTTGGCACTGTTCCACCACTGTACTTAAAAGACTTCCAGGAAGAGAATACCTTTGAGGCAGTATCTCCAGTGTGGAGGTTTTCTGCTGAGGCAGGAGATCCCAAGCAGCAAAGATCAAGCACTAACTAGATATCTGAGAGCACTTCCCTGCGTGCATAGCCAGCTCAGTGCTCAGCCAGCAGCTGATGCTGCCAGTACAACGCGTAGCTCTGCACAATGGTGTGTGACCTGATAGCCTGGGGTGACCCTACATCCCCAGACCTGAGGAAGGATGCAGATTCTCTGTGAATGCCATGCTACCTCAGATCCAGAGGGCATCCACAAATATCTCCAGTAAAATATGGGAGAGCAAAACTGCAGCTGAACTCACAGTGATAGCTTACAAAGGATGCCTTTGGATATCCACTAAGCTTGAGTGCAAAAACACAGGTGAAAGAAATCGCTTTGTCCTTGGCAATGTCAAGTATGCTTTTGATATATTAAAAAAAAAAAAAAAAATCACAGCATAAAAAAATGAGCTCTCTAAAACACTGAACCTTCAAAACTTTCCTTTTATCTTTCATTTCTGAAGTCCTGAGACAAGCTGTTCAATCCTCTAGAAATATTGCTGCTGAATCTCTGTGAAGTGTGTGATGGCTGCGCATGGAGACAGAACATTGATTCAGGAAATATTAATACATCTTCCAAAAAACAAGGCTATAGGACTTTAAAAAACGTAGACTTTGTTTGTTTGTTTGTTTCATATAGACAGGCAAGGGCATGATTAACATAACATGCTGACATGGATGCTTTATCTCAACCAAAGACTGTGCTCTGTCATGTTAAAACTGGCACAAATGAATGTGCCAGTTTTTAATTACAGCTTTACTTGCTCCTGGGTTTTGTATTTGATACAAGAGATCTGGCATTGTGTTTGTTTTTTTATAATTATTTCTAGGATATAATTTCATGTCTAGTACGTTAGAGCAGAACCCGTGTGAGGTCACTGCTACCCACTCAACACCTCACCTTGAGAACTGTGTACAGTTCTGGGTACCACAGTCTTAGAAGGACATAAAATGATTAGAAAGTGTCCAAAGGAGGACAATGAAGATGGTGGAAGGTTTAGAAGGCAAGACACATGAGGACTGCCTGAAATCCATTGGTTTGTGCAGCCCAGAGCAGAGGAGCTGAGGGGAGGCCTGATGGCGGCTGCAGCTCCTCATGGGGAGCGGAGGGGCAGCGCTGAGCTCTGCTCTGTGTGATGGAGACAGGGCCTGAGAAGAAGAAAGGTTTCGTACAAAACTAATATGAGTATCTGGCTAATTGGCTCAGCAACATTTGCTGCTTAGATGAAGGAAATATAAAAGCCATGTGGAAATAGTAAGCCTGACATTTTTCCTCATGATAAGGTTACCCCTGATTTTTATAAGAATGTACAAAACCCTGCATATTTCGGGTCATTGGTACTGCACATTCCTACATGCTGAATTAGCAGTAACCAAAGCGATAACCTCCTCTGCCACAAAAGACTGAAGCTTCAGAGCTGTTAGTTTGAGTTTGTTCCACTCATGAAGAGTCACGCTGTTTATCTCTGCTGTTTTTGTATTCAAGAAGTTGTACCACAGGAGCTGGAATTGACCTTATTTTGTCCACTACCTGATATCAGACTATGTCGAGTGTTATAAAAGATAAATTATGGGAAGGTTTCTGTCCTATTGGCCTATAAATAAAATGTGTGTTAGGGCAGGATAATTTTTTTGCCACGGTGTGGTAAAATTATATAAACCAGCCCCAGTACACCCTGTTATCATATATGTGCAGTTACACAGAGGCAGCTGAATGCATCAGGAAGCACAGATGAGCAATAGTCTTGCATAAAATGTGAAGTCTGTGAAATAAGATATCAAAGATATTGTATATTTCTACAGTACACGGTAACTACAGTTTATACACACACAGGTATATACATGCACACATTCCACTCAGAGGTTCAAATCAGATAATTTCCTCTGACAGAATCATTAAATACAGTATCTTAAATACCTCCATAATTTTATTTTCTCCTGACATTTTCAAAAACAATGCTTTTTAACTTAATTCTGATGTAAAAATAGTTGCAAATTCAGAACACTCTTAGCAGATCTTTCCCTGATCTTGTACATAAGTTATTTTGTTATTTTGGACTGGATTCACTTATACAGCAGCATAATGGAGGAAGGACGCTTCTACACTTATGCATTATATGTAACACACATTTTGTTACAACAAAATAATTCTGATCTAATCTGCTACACCAGTGCCTGCAAAGGAATATTCTTTAACATGCATACAGCAATAATAATGCAGCTAACGAAATTAATAACATTTTTCAATTATACAACAATTAGAGAAGCCCTGACCTTGAGCCTACTGAGCAGCATGTTTGAAGTTAGTATGTAAGTGATCTCCTTAGGGCTGCCTGAACGTTAAATTGTATTGGCTTTCTCCCAGCCAAGAATCTTCTGCAAGGAATTGAAGGTTTCTATTAATGGGAAAGGATACAAGGAAATTGGTCATTTCCTATTGAATGTTATTCGAGTGCTTGCCAAACCAAATGCACTGACCAAAAGAAGGAATAAACACATAGGAGAACACCCGCTGTTCAGTCATTGATCCTGCAGAGTGGATAATATGCAGTTATCTAATGTACCACCTCGTGTGCTCAGAGCTAAGAACTCATTCACATAAAGTAATTTATTTGGTTACAGAAAATGTTTGTAGAACTAGCAAATTGCTCCCTCTTTCTCTTCTCTCTCTTTTTTTTTTCTCTGTTCAATACTTCCAGCACTGCCCTTTGTGCACAGATAAGTGCTACTTGACTTGAAAAGCAAAGAAATGCCATCTCACAGCTGCCTGTACTCAGGCAATTTGCCATTAAACGAAGCGTGCCAAGCAAAGGTTTCAGCAAAAGGCAGTAGTAACTTGTTGCAATGAGAGTGCAAAATGTGTACAAGCCCTGAAAAACATCATTATATTCAGTACTAAAATTAGGGTAAAGGTACTACGTACACCTTTGCTTAAAGGTACACAAGATGTCATGCAATTTGGAGTAAAAACTTTGAATAGTCAATTTCAAAAAATTTGTAATGAGTTAAACCTGCATAACAATTACTCAGCCACAGGCCTTGAAGGAATTTTTAGTAGGCATATCCTTTCCTCTAGTTACCAGGATTTAATTATTAAACCTGAGTTTCATTAACATGACAATTCCAATCACTTCTACTGTGCCTCTAAGTGCAGTAGCAAAATTTGTTACCAGAATACAAAAATCTGATACCATAATAAGAGCTAACAGCAAACATAGGAGAATAAAACATCGATTTTTTACAAGAAAAAAATGCAGTTTTAAAGAGATGGGACAGAATCAGACTTTACTGATGGCAGTTAACAAAAGCCGCATTGGATTTATGCAACTAAATCTTGCCTTTACCATAACCTGTAACCAAAAATGTGTACACGATTGCCTTTTTAACACTGAAAATTGTAATGCTAACCTGGGAATAACAAAGTATCCCACCAAAGTTATATTTTCTTTTTTTTTTTTTTTTAATAAACATTAAGGTATCTAGTTAAGAGGATACCCTTCCCTCAGACAATGCACAGTCTCTAAGTATTTGTCTGTCCCCAAAAAAATCCTACAGTATCAATCAGCATAGAAGATTCATTTCTGTTAAATAGTATATTCTTTAAAAGTTCTGTAACAGTAAATCCTTTCCCAAAACATTGGAGTTTTTGGTAATGCTATATACACATAATTTTGCTCAGGGACATGATTTCGCAGAGCGTTGTTACTTAGGGTAGCACGGTTGGGTCATGGTTGGACTCAGTGACCTCTAAGGTCTTTTCCAACTTGAGAGATTCTATGATTTTTCTCAGTAACCAAACACTGAACTTATCCCACTTGATTCTTCCAACTGTAGATCTTTCAGTGTCAGGAGGTATTTTTTAATAAGTGGTTGAGCTATACAATAGTATGTACAGTATTGTTTCTAATGAAAGTAATGCTTTCACCTGCCAGGCTGCAGGCTTTATGAAAACCATTAAGAAACATAAAATGTCACCTTTATTCTTTTTTTCACTGATACTTCATAAAATACCCCACTTCTAATATCTAAAGTAATTTTAAGCAGTGAAACATTCAAAAAGCTTTGGAAATTCTGTCTGTCTCACTTGAAAGCATAGTATTATGTTCTGTCATGTATTGTAATACTCTGTTGCAGTCCTTAACATAAAAATTAGACTTTAAGTTTTCCCATTCAGCTGTAAGTTTCACTTATTTCAGTGTATGTGTTCTGAACAACATGTTTTAATGCAAATCTAGATTCATCAACTTTTCTAATAGTTTCTAACTGTCCTGCTATTTTAAGTAAGCAAAGGGTTCATGAGCATAAACACTTAATAATTAACATGAAATAAAAGCATAACCACATAATTATTTTTCTTGCATTCATTATCCATCAAAAAAAATTGATTATCCTATTAATTTTATTATTCAGCTGATAAGAAAGGTCACAAACACCAGGCACAAGTGAGAGAGGTATACACAGACATACCAGTTTCTATTTGCCCTTGCAGTTAAAACTTTGCTCCACAAATACCCCATCAGAAACAGTCCACCAGCAATGAATGTTGCTGGCTAACAGACTGTCACTTGTGGGGGACAGGCAATGATAGATTTGAGCTGTTCTTCACTGTGAGTCCCAGGTGTCCTTTGGAAATGATGTGGCTGTGCGTGAATTCACCATGTGGTCACGTATGTTGAAGCAGCAGAGAGGAGATCATTCCAGAAGGATTTTGACTCCACAAGGAGAGCCAGCTTCATCCCATGTTTCCTACAGGTCTTGTGTTCCTCACAAACTGTTTTTCCTCTTGCCGTTTTGTGTGTGTGTATTTGGTTGACATAAATCTAAGTCTTCTGAGGCAGACTGTTCTCTGTCTGTGTGAAGTGCCTGCCATGATATAAGCTACTCATTACTTGGGTTGCTAGTCGTGGAAGAAGCAATAAGAGCAGCAATTTGTTTCTGGACACATAGCATTGACTGATACAGAGAACATCCTGCACCATCTGCATGTATACTGAGAAAGATGCAGCAGCTGCAATATATTTTTTACTGCTTAAGTAGGACTCATGCTCCCTGTTGATATTCTGCTCTGATATTAGGGACTTTCATTAGCATTCAGGTCTTCTGCTTGTAGAGAAAGCAGAAGGAATAGACGTGCTTCTTCTCTTTTTTTTCTTTTTTTTTTTCCTGTTAACGTGCAGAAGTTGGGTTTTCATTTACGTATTTTGCATGGCAGAAGAGATAAGAACCAGCAGATAAAGTCCAAAACGTCAGTGCAATGAGGTTCAACATGTCATCCATTTGAGTAAGGGACTTATCAATAACAGGGAGGAGTAAGAGTAAAGGACACAGCTGGCTTACCAGATAATGTTCTTAATCTTATAGAACCTATTGAAATACATAGCAAATATACTGAGAATTATTTATCTCTCATACTTGTGTGTACTGAGTTTTTTATTGGACGGAGAGGGGAAAATAACACAGGTCCAGAATCAGTGCTGTTCTTCTCTTAGGACAGTTACAAAAATGAGGAGGTTAGAAAGGCTCAGCTATGGCTGACCTCTGTCCGTCAGGAGTTGTTCTCATTGCAGGGCAGTCATAATGGCATTTGCCTATCTTTCTGATTGCAGAGACTACTCCATTTCCTGTGACAATAATCTTCTGGAACAGGGCAGAAAGAGACAAACCTCAAAAAGATGCTGTCATCCTATCCCTTTCCTTTCTACCTTGCACTGACTTCTCTCTGGGGAGTATACAGATCACAGCTGTGCTCCTGAGAATAGTTGTGCTAGAAAGCAGGAAGTTTCTTGCTCCCATTCGCTTCACTGGTTATTATTCACTTGGCCTGACCCTCAATGTACACTACCTCACAAGTACAATTTCATCAGGGAGGAATTCAGTTTTCTGTTGCTGCAGGACTCCAAAATATTCCAAAGCAACATTGTGGAATATGTGCATGCTCAAATGCAGGCTTAGTAGTAACAGACTCCTATCTAATAGTCAAATCAGAATCAATAGCAGCATTGTCTTAGTGAGAACAGGATTAAGAGAGGAATGCTGAGTTGGTGCTAGAATTTTTAATTAAGTAGTTCACTTGTTGTTTTGAATTTATGGGTACATTTATGTATGTAAAATGTATTTGTGTATTGATATTTGTGGCTGTGTATTTGAGATAAGAATGAATACTTAAAAAGGTAAAACTTCACTTTGCACAGCAACTGTATTTTAGGTCAACTGACCATGTGCTTATCAAGGGTAAGTGGGCTTGCGTATTTGCATGTCATAATAGTACCTGTTATGGTAGTGACTGAAAGATTAGAAATATATCAGAAAGGTTTACAACATGAAATTAGTCATGCGTTAACAATTGTCTAAAGAGTTACACCAAAAAGAAGCACGCATTACTCATAAGATTTTAGTTCCTCTCTCAAAATCTTCTACGTGTCCCCTGTGCACCTTTTGCAAATACCACAGAATTATCTAAACTTCAAAAAAAAGAATCATAATTGCAAGCAAGACTGAAAAAAAAAAAAAAAAAAAAAAAAAGAAATCTGTCACAGACTTTTCCTTTTAGTGACTTCTGGATCCTTTTTCCAATCAAGTTGACATTTCAATTTTAAGTAGCACTTTGTTCAAAATCACCAAGGTATGAAATTGTTGTCTCACAAAGAACAAAAATAGCTTAGTACGTAGACACAAAAAAGAAACAAGAGTTTCTGTTATAATAATGACTTTCATATTATTTGGATGCTGATCTTTCTCAGACTTCTTTCTTAAATAGATTCTCAGAAAACTATCATGCTGATCCATTAGCAGAAACTGTTAACAGCTCTTACACCTTCATCCCAGTTTAGGATTTACATAGCAATTGTCAGTGCCATTCTATCATGTGTGGTTAATTAAAGTTTAGCATTTCAGCACTAATAAGGTTTTGTTGGGAATACTGTATGGAGTTTGGGATTCCCCAGTACAGCAGACATATGGACAGACTGCAAACAGTTCAACAGATATGCACTAAGGATAGGGGACTGGTGAAAATGCATACAAGGAGAAATGAAGATATATGAATTTGTTTGCAGTGGAAAAGAGAAGGGTAAGGGGAGATCTAAATGTCTTGAACTATTAGTGGCAAATTATAGAAAAGATAATCAAATTTTTCTCAGAGTTACAAAAGAAAGGAGGAGAGGTAGGGTTCTCAGGCCACAGCAAGGAAAATTATGATTTAATGCAAGAAAATAAATTCCTCAGAGTGTTGTGAGGCACTGAAACACATGACTGTGGATTATAACCAGACACAACTCTAAACCACCTGATCTAACTTCAGATTTAGTCCCACTTAGAGCAAGAGGTTGCCTTCAATGACTTCCAGAGCTCTTTGCCAACCTGAATAATCCTTTGATTCTAATTAGCTATGTGGGTGAAACTCTCTCTACAGCTTCCTACAGACACCACAACAGACTTTCAGTATCTTTTAAATTTTGTTGGCAATAATGACTTTTCAAGGTCATGTATGGTAGAGTATCTTTCTTTACCTTAACCTAGCCCAGAAAGCATTCAAAACAGGGCCTACATCTCCACAGTTTTCCATCAGATAGCAACTAAATTACTCATGCCATATCTCTGTCAAACAAAGCCACTGGAGGTGTAATGCTGTGTCAACTAGAAATCTGATCCAGACCTAGTACAAGAAAAGAATTAAAAATAGTTCTTGCTCTCCAAGTCCTAGCATGTGACTCACATAGTGAATGCTTTTGCCTTTAGCTTACATAACACCATCTGTACAACTTTTCAATGGCTTTGGAAACATCTTTCAGCCTTACTTTAAGCACACAAACTTACATATACACGTGTATACACACATATCTGCATATATTTGCATTTACATGTATGTACATACATGAAACGCATAGAGATATAGTGTAAGAATAAATTCTGTGTTGCTAAGCTTTAAAGAACATTTAAAAATGGCAAGCTTAATTCTGTCTTATTTTACATGAACAAAACTCTCTTCATCCAGGAAATTATGAAGAAATTTCATTGCCTTTATGAAGACAATTCATAGGCTCAGAAATATAGGTTGGAAGAGGCATCTGGAGGTTACCTAGCCCAATCACCCATGGAAAGGACTGCTGCTAGCCCTAGATTAGGTTGGCTGTGGTTTTTCCTAGACAAGTCCCAAACATCGCCAAGGAGGGGAACCACAGACTTCATGGGCAGCCTCTACCAGAACTGTACCAGCCTCTCAGAAAAAAAAGTTTCCTCAAGTCCAGTCTCAAAATTCTTAAGGCTCAACTTAAGGTTGTTGTCCCTTGTTCTTGATAAGAAAATACTTCCTACATTGCTAAAATATTGCCTATTTTGCTAATGGAGAAAAAAAAAAAAAGATCCAATGTTGTTTCCAGACCTATATTCCTGAAAGTCTACACAAATATCTCATCATAGTGTTCTGGTAGTAATAATGAACTTTATCAGTGATTACCTAATGTCTTCTCATTGCACAAGCCAAATGTGGGCCCTGGCCTTGCATATCACTCTTTCTGTTAGTGTGAGAATATGCAAAACCTTAGTCTGTGTGTAAAAACTGCATGTGAAATATATCCTGTATATGAGCAAGCTTAGTTACATTGCTCTACCCTTGAAAGATGTTTAATTTACCCCTACAATGAATTCACTGTCTTCCCATCACTGACTAAGCTTTGGGCATTTTTGTGATCTGAACAGTATGAATCCTTAGCCTCATTAATTTCATTATTAGACCTACTGGTTTTATGCATTTAAAATCCCCAAGTGCGTGCCAAATGGCAGCTTTCAAGGAGTCTGTGCAGCTTTCCACCATTGCAGAACTAAAAGTCTGTCTGATCTTCCAGGGAAGCCTGCTATTTTTTCTTTCATTGTGATCTGTGCAGCACAGTAGTTATTCAGAAGTATTTATTCAAGACAATCAAAAATGAAAATCTGCTCTTTAGAAATGCTATGTCTTCTTCTTAGTTGAACTGTCTACAGTTTCTGTCTGTTTTTTCTTCATGAGAGAGATACTGATATCTTCCCTGTCCTTTTTCAGGGAATGAAGCTAATGTTTGGTACGTTACACTTTTTCCATACACATACACTTTGAATCAGCAGATTATTTTTTTATTTTGCTTGCATTTTTTAAGTTTACTAAAGCACATAACTGCTGATTCTCAATTTCTTGCCTACATTTCAGCGAAACAATCTAATTATCATTTCCTAATGTCAGCCTACGCTGGAATGTAGAGTAACAGTCATAGCTAATGAAAGATAAAGATATAAGACAACAGTCATATCTCCAGAACCTGTTTAGGTTATGTAACTTTCAAACTAATGCTCTAAAACATGCATGTGCTGTCGTGACACTAGCTCCTCTTGGATGGCATCAGGGCCAAGGGACAAAAATGCCTCCTGTAGCTCCAGGCACACAGAAGTGCCACATGGGATGCTGAGCTGCCTCACTACACTCTATACAGCTAGACAGCCTGCAGCTCACTGCTGAGAAAACCTTTCTCCTTCTTCTACCACCTCTTTCCACATCAGAGAGCAAGGTCTGGATCCAGTTCAGCAGAGAAATTAGTATACACTCAGTCAGTATTCAGTGGGGAGAAAAATTATTTTACCTAAATGCAAAGACAATCTAACCCTTGGTGTTTTGTGTAAAACTGGCTTCTATTCAGATTTATTCATAGCTGCTGGGTTGTTTCCCTGCTTGGTAGGATATGAGTGGGAAGGACAGGAATACTTCATTTCCTTTTTAAAAATGTGGTATCTCAATCTTAAAGGGTAGCCGTCAGCAGCAATGCTGCCAAAATCCAACCCACTTCCACAAAATCCATGAGTCTCGGGCATCCTGCAAAAGGCTAAGCAGAGATGAAGGGGACAGAAAGGGTCAGGCTATGAAAAGTCTCAGGTATAATTAGTGTGATCTCTGGAAAGTTTAGCAGAAACCTCACTGAGGATTGCACAAAACTGGGAAGGCTCCTGCAGCAAGAACTGCTGTATTAGGTACAGTAGATGGCTTTGACACAGGAAAGCTGCAGTGGAGAAAGACAGCTTCAGTTTCCTTTGGTCTGGACCTGAGAACCTGTGATTACTGCCTGCATGTGTTCTGGAGGAAAAAAAAAAAAAAAAAAAGATGACAAGAAAGAAAAGAAAGAAAGAAAAAACAAAAAACAAAACAAAACAAAACAAAACAAAAAAAAAAAAACATCATAAACACTTGGATGTTAGTGAAATTCCACTTTTCTCCAGTATGGGGAAAAAAGTCTTCAGCTGAAGAAACATATATCATTTTCCATCACCAGTAATGAAAGAGTCGATGAATTTCCAGCCCTTAAGAGTGTGACTGATTGCCTAGCACAGATAACAGGTGCTGATTCTCTTTTTCCCTGAGCCAGAGTTTGAGATCAGAAAAAGCCCAGAAGGAGCTGCAAGCCACTAATCTTGCCCCAAAATGAAATGAAGAAGTCACTTGAGATTTTGGATGAATTTCCAGCTGCACCAATTCAGTTGGATATTGCATTTGTTCAAGCAAAGAAATATCTAACACTACTCCAAAATTTGTGAACACTTATGACATTGAAGTGAACTTCCAAGTCTGGCTGTTTTGCTGGCTGGTAACAAAATCTTAAAGGATGAGAAATACTCATGTACTGAATGCAAGAATGGTGACTTATATCTTGTGCTGTGAAGCTATTGGAAAATAGTCCTCAGTTATGCAGCTTGCCTTTAGTTTGTCAACAAAACACAGATATGGATCTTGGCAAGAGGCTGCTGTGACTGGATCCTGTTTTCTGGGTTCTGTTACTGCAGACAGTACAACAAATGGTGCAGTTCAGGCTATTACTAGAAAAGAAAGATTAAAAGGCTTTACTTTTTTTTACTAAATTCCAGTAATAAAATTAAGTGAATTTTTGTAATAGGAATTCCAAATTAAGACAAATCATTACTGAATAATGCAATGAATAATGAATGGTGACCCTGCACACAGCAGGGGGGTTGAAACTAGATGATCATTGTGGTCCTTTTCAATCTATGATTCTATGATACTATGAGTAGAGTCATAGATTATTAGGTGGAATAAATAATACAGACTGGAACAACAATGACAGAAACAACTTTCCCAGGAATTATTCTCAGCTGGGATTACACTAACATACAAAAGGTTGTGCTACAGTGCTGACCAGCCAAGAAAGGTGTCCAGGATACTTTAATAGCAAATCTTGCCATGTTGCTAAAGATGCCCCTGAAATATTCTTTTTTTAGCCATGAGACTGGCTCATCAGTTGGTGATGAAATATTTTAAACATTAGTTTCAGCTCAATTTAAAAAGTTCCTAAGACTCTTCTGAGATCTCAGTTTTGCTTTGGTTAGGTGAGCTATGTGTACTAATTATTCTAATTTTAATATAGCCCAACTCATTAAAACATTGACATTGCATTTACCCAGTTAGCAAGTTCTGACTCCTTGTAGACTGAACAAATCATACGTAGTTCAATACCACAGTTAACTCTCCATCTGCACAGCCGCCAGAAGAGCACAGAAGTCCCTTGGTAGGCACCACTAACCTGTTCTGCAGGTACCTGTGTTTCACTTCTGCTGTCTATGAGTCTTACTCCTGCATAGCTAAGTCAGCAACAGCACTTCAGCAATACAGACTTAAACCAAAATATCTACCAGGGCAAATGAGGATCAACTTTCATATTAGTGTACTTCGAATGGAGAATTCAGCTTGTTGGGCTGTAATGTTATCTGCTGGTATTCTCAGTCTGATTTCCTGAAGAGTGTCCATAATGAAGAAAATATGGCTAGAAAACTCATTTTGCATTAGAACTATGTAGGCTTCATGCCACTGGGATTGTTATCACTACAAAACTTTGAGGCAACTCCCAGCAGCTTTGATGAGCGATCCAACACGTACCCAGAGGAAATGAAACTTTTTTGATGGGTGGTTCTTTTACTCAGAGCCTTCATCTTAATCTTCAAAGTCTTTAATTAGTCCAATCTCAATGCCATAAAAAGCAACCCTCACCTCTCTTCAAGAATTTTATTTATAACAGCTCTGCTCCTTAGAAGTACCAAACCCACTTGACCTTAAGCATATAACATGTGAAAGCAGGAAAGAAAATTTTCTCATCTCCTTTCACATAGCTCTCTAGCAGAAAGAAACAGAAATGGCCACAAACGTGTCCACCTGAGACCAAGACGTCAAATGCATTTTTGCAATTGGTTACATACAGAAGAACAAAAACAGTGGTAGAAAACACACAGGAAATGTGTGTGGGGAGGTGGAAATAGAAAGTGTTAGTAGAGAAAGGGAGGGCTGGGGGAAGAGGGTCAGAACTGCTGTGAAAGAAAACCATCAGTCTGACATGTACTACTGAGTGCTCCCACGGCCACTGAGAAAACCCTAACAATTAGGAAGAAATTGCAGAAAGTGGAAGAAGCTTGGAGAAAAAAACACAGTAGGTTAATGAGGAAAAGATCACAAATAATAGGACTTGGACCTTAACCCAAAGCGTGGACCCCACAGCCTCTTATAATATTTATTCAAAGGTGTTTGAATACTGGGTGGTGACAGTAACATAAGAGTGCAGAACAAAAAAAAAAAATCAGCAGCATGAAAAATGACTATTCAGAATGCTTCTTCTAACCAGAGGTGAAAGGTCATACTTTCTGTACCTAAGCTCTTTCTAATTTTTTAAGTCATTAAAAATAAAGCCAAATAATCCATAGTTGACATAGATAGGTGTCAAGTTCAGGCGCTGCATGCAGAAACTGAGAAACCAGGTAGCTATTTGAATATGCAGTTTTCATGTTATACACTTTTGCCTATCTCTGTGCACTCAGCGTGTTCACATATTTTTTAGGCTGCCAAAATACGTCATGGGTCAGGTACAGACTGTCAAAGGCAAGACCTTTCAATTTGTAGAACATGAAATGGAAAAGAAGGGCTGCAAAAGTCAACATTTAGGAAACACTTGAGGAAGAGAATACAATGACAGATACTGGATACTTACAGTTCTCTTGCTTTATGCATGAGCAGTGATACCAACATCACTGCTATAAGAATATTATTTGTACAGCTAGTATGGTAAGGCCAAATTATTTGTACCCTGATTTTTTATTCTTTATTTTTTACAAATTTCCAGTGTTGAAGCACAGACTATGCTGAAAATTCCTCATTTTTTAAAATGTTATTTCACTTTTCTGTCTTCTTATGGCTTAAATGTCTTTCACCTGTATCAGCCTACACACTAATCACTTTTGTCTGGCAGGTGTGTAAGTACATCTCTTGTGTCACTGGATAAAATGCTAATGTCACTGCATTATCTACTTGAAATAAGAAACCAAGAGAAGACTTGAGAAAAAGATCCTACTTCTAGGAAGGGAAAAAAACAAACTCTGTATTATTTAAAATGAAACCTAGTGTAAGATAATAATCCCACACTGGGCTGTTGACAGAGCCCACCCTGCAGCAGGGAAGGTGCACAGGTGCAGGGTTCTTCCTTCCCTCTGCTCTGCACATGATGCTGGCTTTGCTTTTTGAACAGGAGAGGTGCTTTTTTTCCAAGAAGTGTTGCTCCAGTAGCCCAACACCCAGCTCTCCAGATAGATCATTTAAATGTGGTTTGTTGTTTTTTTTCCTCAACCAAAACCTGAGTGTATGTTCACTGTTTTCTGCTCTGTATTTTCATTGGTTTCTGCACAATTTTTAGCAGGTTTTCTGAAAACTGCATTTCTGAATGCTTGCTTTGCTTGCTACATGGCGTTCTAGGCCTTGTACTCTGGGCAAGCCCAGCTGATTTCTTTATTCCAGTCAGAGAATGATCACATCAAGAGGAAGTGACAATTTGATTTCATTTCTAAACACTGGACAAGGTAAAGTAATATGGAGGTGTTTTTTTCTAAATTTGAAGCTTTCTTGACAAAATGCACAAGTATAAAGACTGGACTGCTGCATGCTATTCAGATTTTGACAGGCAACATAACATCATGCTTTGGACAGAAAATCAGTACTTACATTTCTTACTGTTCTAAAAGTATCCTGTTTACCACTACAGTGATAACATATTTAGCATTTGGAAAATTAGCCTAATACCTAACATTGTAATAAAATTCAGTTTTATTCCCATATTTTGTTCTTTGCTGTTCAAACAGTTGAAAGACACCACACTTCATAGCTTAAAAACACCTATTTATGTTTCTCTGGTAAAGGAGAGTATTTCATACAAGAACTAAATCTAAAAGCTTTTCAATTAGTGTTTTTTAGCTTAGAACAAAACAGAGTACAAAAAATACGTGGAGTGAAACCTTAGCCCCACTGAATTCCGTGGCAAAATCCCCACTGACTTCACAAAGCCAAGACCTCACCCAGCAGTCACAGAATGAAGACTGCTGACACTGCAATACTGTTAAAGATGGACAAAAGATAAAAAATCTCAATGTTCAAAATACGGTCAAGTTTACAAGATTCAGCTGAACTCAGAACTGAGATCTAGCAAGTGATTTAAGTCAGCAGAGGAAAATGATAGCTGTGATAGAATTTAAGTGTGCTAGGAACAATCAAAATATAGCTTCTTTTTCACCAAAATGCCAGGCTCTCCCTGTAATTTAATGCATCAAAAACACTCCATAGCCTTCACAGGCTATAAATGTTCAGGGATGACCTTCTAGCCTGGTCAACTGTAAAGCAATCTTCTGAAATACTTACCATGACATAAGAATAGCCACAATTGGAATGAGAGGGTACTGATGGGAAAAGAATGGGACAAAGCCAGTCTGCACATCCTGGCATAAAGCTGCAGAGAAGGACAGAGTTCATTTTGGATGCTCGCGGTGAATATTTATGTGCTTGCTTCCATAATGCTGCAGTAATATCCCAGACATAATAGGAAAATATCTGTCCCATGTGCCTTCAAAAATGCTATAACAGATGAAAGAAGAAATAGATTCTTTTGATGAAAAGGACTCATAGTATGTAGCATAAAGAATAGGGAAGCATGCAAATCCATCCGAGCAGTAAGTATGTTTTACAATCCCAGCTAATATGAATGACAAAGGCTTATTGACTTCAGTATTGTGGCCTGCAATCTTGAATAAGTATTTCATTGTTTTCTTGAGGGAATTGGATGGCATCTGGAGCAGCAGCACTTCCCTCTCAGCTCTGTGGACCACTGACTTTTTACAGCCTTTGACAGTGAGATGCACTTTTGGACAGTACAGATAAATGTTCTGCAGAAGATAATTGTCTTAAATTAAAAGTGGCATCCCAATAAAAATAAGTATTGTACAAAAATGGCAGTATGTTTATTTTTTTATTATTATTATTTATGGCTTTAATATCATAACAAAATTACTGGACTTATGCATTTCTAGGGAGAATATTAAGAAATAAGATGCAAAAATGAATTGATGGCGTAAGTTGATGGATTTTCTATAAATATACTACAAAAAGAAGGAAAGTAGGTTTCTCTAGAACTGTTCAGAACAGAAATTACACTCAAGTTTCAAAAGGATTTTCAATTACCTGCAAGTGTAACATTGTATGCCAGTGAGGGCATGCTTGCTGAGGTCTGATCCTCATGGAAATTAATTATACATCTATTAACTCTAAGCACACAGCTGATTGCAATGCAGACACAGTTAAAATTAAACCTCTACCTTGCTGTTTGGCTGAAATAGGGCCTAAGGTGAACTAAATCTTCAGCAGGGTTTGCCATATTCCTGGGCTTGCTCTAGGAGTCAGCGTGCAGCCAGGAGCCAGCAAGGGCAGTAGCTCAGGTTGCAACCTTGTCTGACATTCAGGTTCCCACAAAGGCAGCAAGGTCTTTCGGGACAGAGGAACAGACAGCCAGAGTACCAACATGAGGGAAAAGGCTAGACAGTGTCCACAAGCAGTTGTTTGAGAGCTGGGGACAGTGGGAATTGGATGGATTTGCACAGTGAGCAAGAAAGAGCATAGAGAATTATTTAGAGTACCGGAATCACTTTGCAATTAAGGAAAGTCTGAATTCTTCAAAACCTTAATATGAGCAAGCACTTATGCCAAACTCATTTCACACTGAATAATAATGCTAGCACAACTTACATTCTTTACATGTATGTAACATCATATAACTGATATGTACATAGCATCAGAAACAGGTTTCTGTTCTCACTGCTGTCTTCTTGTTGCTTAAACTTGTGCACTGGAAACACAACAATCAGCATTGGTCTGAAGCAAATTAAAAGCAATCTGCAGTAATTCTCTCACCAAAGCCTTTTGTCTGAAGATTTTGGAAAGATACAGAGCTCATTAGGTTTCTCAGGCCATTTGCATTTCTGAAGTTCCAAAAATTAAACCAGAAAAGAAGAAATATTCTCCTGCCAGAGCACAGATCAGAGATGCTGCCTGCAGCAAAGAAATATTCAGTAGATTCATGAATGGTCATGAAGAGGGAGGGGCAAACATGCTACAGTTTCCCCAGAGTAACTGATTAATCCTCCGGGGAAGCAACGCCTCAGTAATCTTTGGTGTGTGAGTCAGCACTATGTGTGGGAGAACTGTTCACTTTTTTACAGTACATGATTTGAATTGGGCAATTTGCAAAAAAAAAAAAAAAAAAAAAAAAATAATAATAATAATAATTGTCAGATTTAGAAGTGCAAACTTGCAAACTTCTGTAGAACTTTTGTAAGCTTTCCATCAGCAATCAGTGGCCCTTTTGCAGTGCTTTCCATCAGCATTAATGGCCCTTTTGCAGTAAGCTGGAGACTTAAACAGATGCACATACTGTAAACATTCTGCTACTCTGAGAGTGAGCAAAGAAAATATAATTTGCTGGCCTTCTCTGTACTGATGCAGCAGGAAAAAAAAGAGTTTTCAGTCTTTATTTCAATCTACTTCATTTCCAGAGTTTTCTTCAAATGTATGTTATAAACATTATCTCTGAGAGCACTTTTGTGTTAAAGAGAAAAGGAGCACAAATGTGAGAGCCCCTCCAATCCCTCACCTTCTTTGGTGCTCTGAGAGAGCACAGCCATGGGTCATTGGGCCTTAGTTGCCCAACAGGGTGTTTTACCTACAGAGAGCATGTCCTTTCTCATAAAAATGAAGGTAAAATAGATTACCTGAACATAAAATAAGTAACTGATAGATAATTTGTGGCATGTTTCAATGTTAAGCTCCCACCTTCTGAATCCAAAACTGCTACTCTTTCTGTCTGCCACTTTACTTCTTGTCGTCATTTACACAACTCATTTAAGTAAAACACTTGACACTTACATGCCTTCACACTACATAGATAAGCTTGCACTCTCTTTCCATTTTTTTTTTTAAATTAAAATCAATTTTAAAAATTGACTTTATTGTAATCTGCAAAACTGTGGATGTCTTTTGGATTCTATGAAGGAATAACTGGCAAAACCCAAGGATCCAGTAGAAGTAGTGACTAATAAAATTTTTTCAAGAGTTTTTCTTTATAGCTTTATACAAGCTTTTGCTTCTTTCCACGCTATGTTTGCATGATTTAACATGTTCCATAGGGAATACAGCATTCACAGGCCAAGTATTGGTATTACTAAGAATGAAGCTTGCAAAGACACTGATTGTCATAATGCTATTTAAATAGCATTGGATTTCCTATATGATTACAGTTCTTGGCTAATAACATTTTGGAAAATTGCACTCTGGTAAAAATGAAAAATTTGCTGCAAATTAGTGTCCTCACCTGCAATCAGAAGTTTCCTATAGGAAATTCTGAAATGGAACAACAACTGTTAAGTGAGCTATTACTGTTAATTTTAAAAATTTTCCCCTACTTTTCCTCTGTATCTATCCAGAAAGTGAAACAGAAAGGTTTTTTTTATTATTTCATCATTGGGCATCTTATGGTATGAAGCTATGGGTCCAGAATTTCTTTTAGGGTAAAACAAGTAGAAAATTGAAATGAATGAATTTACTTTATTCTGGAGTGGCCAACTTTGCAGACACCATTCTTAAGGAAATGCACTGTAGACACTGCTACCATCTAATTTTTTGTTCAATTCTTAATAAATAAGATATTACTTCATTTACCAGACTGGCATCTTACTGTGATGCTCCTTTTACATGTCAGGACAGAGCATTGCAATGGGAACTGTACCTGCAAGCCTATGTACTGTATGGCAGAAAAAAAAATGTTGCAAAACTACAAAGAGCCAAGATGTAAGGCTTGCAGCATTCATATTCAGAAGAATGTCAACTCAGCAGATGAGCAGTGTTGTCCTAGCTGGACTGCCCTTTTCTCATATCTCTTTTATACCTCCCAGGGTTATATCCAAGCTCCACTGACTTAAGTTTGCATAAGGATCTCTAAGAGATCTATCTCTACCACCCCCTCCAATTTACTTCTTTCTAGAATACCAGGAAGTATCAAATAATCACACAAAAGTTTTTCTAAGATCTGGTCATTAGTGGAAAGCTAAGCTGTCTCTCCACTCAGATCTGGGAGAAAACTGAGAAGACAAAAAAATGATGATCTATAGCCAGGCTGGACCAAGTGCTCACCTGAGGATGGGCCACAGCCAGTAGAGGAGCTTGTGTGTCATTACGACAAGTCAGAATGAGAGTACTGTGCACCCAGCTCGCCACCAGGCTTTGAAGACCTTGTCTAGACATCAGCCTGCCAGTACCCACTGTCCTCTCTGAGGTCAAGCCACCATCTCAGCCAAGGCCTTGAAGTGTCCTGCATGGACTCTCCTGGACAGACTGGAATATCTAAACTGCTGGTGACTGGGGAAGTAGCGAAGAGTGGAAGGGAAAGCAAGGTGTGCATACACTCAAAATGCCAGTTATGGACAGATGAAGGTGGTTTGTATCCAACCACTTCATTCTTTCTCACTTGCTGGTTCCTGTGCTGAGCCATTTTACTGCATGGCCGGTGGCAGGTGGAATTATATGGATTAGTATGCTGAGGGGGGTTGAAGGAAGGGAGCAGGAGACCATGGAAGGTCAAGAGCAGATGGAACTGAAATGACCAGTAGTGAACAGTGGTACAGTGAACCCAGCCTCTACTATGCTACGTGGAATTTATACAAGAAGAATATTTGTCTTATGGAGGATTTTGTACAGTCAGTGATAGACAGACAGTGTTGGGATTGAATCTTGATGTATTATCCAGCACTGAACAGGAAGTTCACTGTCCATTTGCTGCCTTAGAGACAAGGCCAAGTGCCTATCAGCCTCTTTCCAGACCATGTAGCTCCCCTTGTTGCGAGCACCAGAGCAGGAAAGAACCAGCCTGCTGCTGGATGAGACCCAGCAAAGTCACTCCAGTGTTCTCCCAGGCCAACCACTGAGTATGTCAACAGCTGTAGGGTCTCTCTGAAGATAAGAGATGGGGGGAAGGAGGAGGAGCCCAGACTGTGTTCAAAAAGAGTTAGTGAGAAAAGGAGGAGATATGACATGCAAAGAGGCAAATCCTCATGAACAGCAGCTTACATCATTTGAAAAAAGCTTTCTTTTTCAGCTTTTCTTTTACATCCTGTATCATGTTTAGCAGCAGCTGATTTTTCTTTAATTATTTTTAGTTCTGATAAACTAAAGATGAGTCAGACAGTGTTCAGCTCCATGTGTTATGCAGAGCTGCAACAGAGGACAGCCTGTTTTTCACACAACAGCTACAAATTTCCAAAGCTTTATCCTCCAAAAGGTTTACTTTTAATTCTGTGTTTTCCTTGCCATGAAATCACTACAGCAGCAGACTATATTGCAGTGGGTTAAATTAAGATGATGTTTTATCAATTGGAGACATGTATATAGATTCATAAAGCAAAATTACACCAGAAGATAAATCCCATTCTTAAAGTCAACTGTCCATTATTAGATGTGCAGCACGTGTGAGCTAGGGAAGACCTGCTAAACCATACTAAAGTTTCTTACAAGACTTTTGAGAGTGAGAAGATGTTTGTGGATGACTTGTAACTGAATAACAGGTTTAATTTTAAAAGATGTTACATTCACTGATTAGCTGTAGAATGACTTCATAAACACCATGATATCGTTATTAATAATGCTTGGGTACATGACTGTGTAGGCTCCTAGACAAGAATTTCTGTACTAAACTTTTAATTTCTTAAGGCTCCTCCTATTTGTAGATAGATATTAATTATTGCATCAACAGCAAAATGGCTAAGGAGGCACAAAGATGCACAAGC
The DNA here is from genome assembly GCF_023343835.1 of Lagopus muta. Lineage (NCBI taxonomy): Eukaryota > Metazoa > Chordata > Aves > Galliformes > Phasianidae > Lagopus > Lagopus muta. The sequence goes on from NC_064435.1 coordinate 26,580,998, forward strand.
ATAGTCAACAGGGAGCTTTTTTTTCAGAGTGTTTTTAATTACTTTGTTCACATCTCTCTGCTTCTGTTTTCCCCCTGCCAGAAAATGTAGTGATTCAGGCGATTTTCCAGCTATACAGTTTCAGTCTTCATCTTCGTTTACACAGCTTATTTAGATTGACATAGAGCCATTCTCAACCTGTTATTTTGTTTTCTAAAAACAAACAAACAAACAAACAAACAAACAAAAAACAACTTGGAATTTATTAAATTTCTTCTGTGGTTTTTAATAATACAATTCTTCAATTGAGAAAAGTGGGAGAATGTAGAATATAATGATCTATAAAATATCAACTTTTCAACAACTGAATATCTGCTGTAATAGAGAAAGAAAGATGAAGAAGAAGAAATATTATTTACACTTTAAAGGAATGTGAACTTCATTCTCTTTATCCTTATTCATGTTACCTAACATATAGTTCTTTATGAGAACTCCAGCACCGATGTTTGAAGACTACTAGCTCTCATAATGTAACATATATTCTGCTACTGATTTTTTCAGTTCATGGTCTGAATTCATAGCCAGTAGATATTCTTCCATACATTGCGAATATTATCGGAGATGGAATAGAATACTTCTTAATCTGAAAATATAAATAGTGCAGCACTCTCAGACAATAATGTATTCTTGTTTTAAATGCATTAAATGTTTTTAAACATGTTGATTTTACTGGTTATACTGTGTTCTCTTTGTAAATCAGAGTGTATGCAGGTTTGTGGTGACTAATTCTAGAATCACACTTTAGCTATTTCTGAAACTTTCCAATAAGTGAAGGCCTAAACTTTTTTTCTCTAACAAGCTTCCATTTGAGAAGTTGAAAAATGCTCTAATGCAAAATTCTATATAAGAACAATTTCCTTAAATTTACCCAAAGCAAGAGGGCAAAATTTGATGCCTCTCATATCAATTAGTTAATTTTTCTTTATGCATTTATAAGTTCCAATATCCAAGTATTCATTCAGCTTTAATAAAGGTTTTGTGATCATACAGTTTACCCTTTGGCTTTCATAAGTCAAAGCATTATTTTATGCTCAGTAATCTCCGTCACAGTGGGGAGCTCTGCTCTTAAAACAAGAGTAACAAGTCTGTTCTAGAAAGAAAAAATTAAGGACATGTATTCATCTATTCTGCATGCTTACAGTGGTTTCTGTTTTTTTCCTTAAACTACAATGTTGAATGGTTAATGATTTAATTCACTGGTTAGCCAACAAACAATATAACAAGATTTTGATGTTTTCCTTTAGATATAGGATTAAAAAAAAAAAAAAAACTAAGCAAAACAAACAAACAAACAAAAAAAGAGATGCAGATCACTGAGTAAAAATTATGGCATTACAAATAAGCAGGAAAATCTTACTCTGGGTTGCATTCACAAGAGCTGAAACGTGTATGTGGTAAATACCCCTTCTACTTGATGTCAGTAGGGCAGGAAATACTTTGCTCCATTCTGTTGCTATAAATTATTATTGTAAAGAAGATGATTACAAATCTTTCTTCAGTACCATTAGGTAAGAACAAGCACAAATTAAGTTAAATTTCACCAAGTGTGAGCTCACTGAGTACAAGAGAAGGGTCTGTTCAGTTGTTAAGGTGCTGACGGTGTTGTCCTGTAAGATCTGTGAAGTGTACTACATTAGAAATATTTAAGAACGGTGTAGACAAATGGTCTGTCTAGACCACTTACAATCCTAAATTCAAAGAACTGGTCCAAATGGTCTTCTGAGGTCTTCTCAGAGTGTACTCTTGTTACACTTGTTGTGTAAACTCCTTTCTCGCTGTACAAACTTCATGTTTATTATAACATGCATGTAGAGGAATTCAATGAGCTTCCTGGAGTTCAAATAATCTCACCACTGCAGTTCTGGGGGCAAATATTTAGTGCTTCTCTGTACTTGTATATACTCAGTCAGTAGCTAAGCTGTCTGTAGACAACTTACAGATTTGTGTGTAAATCATAAAGATGAAAGGTGTGACTAACAATCTTCTCACTGACCTAACCTCCTGGAAAAATGGACCTCTTGGAAATGCTGTGGTTACAAAGAGAAGACTGATGTGGAAACCAAGATCTTTCACTGTCTCAGGTCTGTGTTGCAATAAAGTCAAAGTAATCAGTAACTTCCAGCCCTTATGTCCAATCCAAATGTTCTCTCTTGCCTCTCTGCTGACTGCTCCTACTGCTACAACCAGCAGCTTTCCGCTGTCAGATATCCCATTTCTTCCTTTGGCAGTAGAATCAAAGCAATGTGCTATTTTCAGAGTTTCTCCTGTAATACAATCATGACACAGAGTGCAAAACTGGTAGGCAAGCTCCTCAAGGCATTTGGAGAAAGGTTCTTGGAAGTGTCAGTGTTTCTTTAGATGTGTTACTCTGATAAATTCCGAGTGGTGCCCATAGGCCCTTTGGGTCAGGCTGCCTCCCACTGCATGGAAGGGGCAGCCCACACGTCTGCCCTGCCGCAAAGCACGTCTTACAGTGGCGGTGCAGTTGATGACAGCTTGAAATGATCTATGATAATTCTATAGATGAGTGATATCTCGGATCTTCATCCTTACTGTGTGCACTCCCAGGTACACCACTGCAATGCTGATGCAGAAGTTATGGTCAGCAGCTATGCTCTTCTCTCTGAATAGGAATTTAAGACACTCAATCTGGAAAATACACAGTAAATCAACTGGGACTCTGCTACATTAGTCATCAAAATATAATATTTCATTCTGCCATATTTTAGAGTTGTCTGAATTCACAGTTGCTCCTGTATTCAGTAGCTGAGTCCCTGAAGTTTTACCCTTGAGCATGCTGGAAATGCATTTCTTTTCAACAATACCCAATTCTCAGGAACCTATTTCTAGAATCATAGAATCACTGAATAGCTTGGGTTGGAAGGGACTTCAAGGATCACCAAGTTCCAACCCTCCCCTTTCAAGCAGGGCTGCCAATCTCCACATTTAATACTAGACCAGGCTGCCCAGGGCCCCATGCAACCAGGTCCAGGGACAGGGCATCCACAACCTCTTTGGGCAGCCTGTTCCAATGCTTATAACTCCTGCAAAATTTTCACATGAAATCCTCTCTGTCTCTCTTACTCAATTTACAAATTCAGTGCACACCTACTAGGTAAGGCCTTGCATAAAAAATATAGAGGCAGGCAGCAGTTGCAGCACCTCAGACCTCTACTGACCTTTGACAGCCTGAGCACTCACTGAAGGAGGAACAAAGCCCAGAACAAATTTACTAAGACAGTATCTTACAATAGCATGGAGGGGAGTTCTCTTAATTTCTACTTTTCAGGGAATCATTAAACTTTCACTAGGTCAGAGGCAGGAAAGAAGATGAGATTAACTCTGGGTGGCTAAGGCTCTTGGGTAAGAAAAGAAAGCCTTGCTTTTCCCATGAAGCAGAATGCTCCTTTTCAAAAATTTAAATTTTGAGTTGAAGGAGAGAGTGGAAAAGGATTCTTCTCCCTGATGACAATCATAAGAAAGCAGTGAATTACAGTGGTGTTTTCTTCTTGTCTTTTTTTCTAGGGCCCAATGAATGTTTAATAAGTCTGGAAGGATGAATACAGCTTCTGCAAGATACACTGAGAAAACTGTCTCTTTTCCATCACAGGATACCATCTGATCTAGTGGTCTGAGAGTGGAAAGTGTAGGTTCAAGCACCTACCCGTACATAGAACCAGAATGATTTGATTCTAGTTGCACTTTTTTGCATAAATATACATCCAGCTATGGAAGAGAGACTCTGCTGAGACTTTTCTACTTGAGAAGGACTGGCAGAGGAGTCTAACACCCAGGGGAAGTTAGGTGGCTGCAGATCCATGTGGCAGTAAGGGATTCCCCTCAGTCTAGAGGGATTACATAAATCTCATTATTTTCAGTTGGCTAATGTGTGACAACTGATACACTTCCTGGCCTTGCAGGAATCCTATGCCTATTGCCTACATCTTTGCATTCATTGTATATTGGAAGCTGTGCATGCAACCAGCCATGTATTTCAGGGCTGAGGTATCCTAATAGTTGAGTTCTTTAATAATAAGACAAATCTTTGTGAACCTGATTCTGGATTTTACATTTTCAATCTTCACTGTAGATAGCTGCATTTCAGGAAGGAAAGCCAGAAGAAATGTTGCTATTTTATGTTGTTGCTAAAATGTCAAGGCTTCTGGATGTCTTCCAGAGGTGATTGTTAGTTTAGTGGGTCAGTTGCCAAGAAAACCCTGCTGCTAGTATATACAGGTTTTACACTTGTGATTCATATTATCATTATTTCAGTGTATACAGCAGTCATGAGATATTACGTCCAGACTTACACTGCCCTTCAGGTAATGCGAATCCAGGCAGCTGAGATCTTGAATGGGAGCTGTTATTTGTAATCTAGCCAAATCAGACTTCAGCTCAATGTAACTGAATAACAGGTCTGGAGCTATTAAAGTAGGTGGGTTTAGGGTTATGTGTAGAAGATTTCTCTCAAAAGCACCAGAATTACGTGGCCACAAATGGGGTCAAGTCCATATTTATATAATAAAGCATATTTTCCAGCTATAACTCTGAGTATTCAGACAAAGATAGACACTGTTGGTATTTATTCAGCTTTTTAGAGGAAGAGGAAACAAGCAGGTCCTTGTCAAAAATGAAAAAAAAAAAATATTGAAAGGAAAATAGTTGTTTAAATAGAAGATTTTCTTTCATTTAGAAAATGATCTTGAAAAAAGTGTTTCAGCAATTCAGAACTATCTGAAACAGTGATTCAAAATGTTGTATCAAAAAGAAGAGTATTATCCTTAATAACTCTTCCACTATACCACTTCTGGCTCAGAGTTTGAGAAACAGCCACCACCAGCAGGGTGAATTATCTGTGCTGTGTACAGCCCTGTTTGGCATCCTGCAAACAGCCATCTCCTGGGACTGTGTTCCAGTTTGCACATTTATCCCTACTGGAAGCCTTAGCCAAAATAAGAAACACCATGTCTGCAATGTGCATTTACTCTGCTGCCTGACAAAGTAAGAGTAGATGAATACAAAAATATTTGGGGGCAGGATGTTTGGGGAATGAGGATATCTGAAGAAAAATCTTCAAAGCTTTCTGAAGGCTGGTAAAGAATGCCTTGCAGAAGTGTGGTCAGCAGGGGAATCTTTGTGGAAACTTGCTAGAGTTGCTGGAAACACAGAAGGTTTTACATATTTGGAGTCAAAGGTTAAATCAGAACTGAACACAAGCTAGCAGAGGTTATTCCTCAGTTCTCATTTCAGTAGTTTACTCACTTTTCAGATATGCCAAATAAGAATGTTTATTCACTATCTTCCATGTGTTTGCAGAGTTAGATAACTTTCATTGTTTTTGTTTTTTTTTCTTAAGGGTTTTGGATTTACCCCATAATTAGAAACTGACATTCTAGGAAATGTGTAGCATGAAATTAGCTATCAACAAAAGCAAGAGAACTGCTGTGGAACAAAAAGTACTTTTTCTAAGAAACTGTTGAGCAGTGTGTGGCTAAATCTGCAGAGGCACTGAATGCTGCATTTTCCATTGATGTCAGCTTTTAGGACATTACTTATAAACTGCAAACTCTCTGAAGTATTGCAGAGTAGTAGTGAGTGGGCAGGTTTAAAATAGGTTAAGAAATTAATGACATAGCAGTGCATTGCAAGAAAGGATGCTGTTTTTAATGTCTTATTACTTTGTTATGTACTCAGAGTCACAATACAAAGCACAATGAGTGTTTTTGCAGTGTTTATAGGCAAAATGTTCGGCTACATCAATCCTACAACTCAGAATTATGTTAATTGTTATGATAGCCAGGTAATTTTGAGATACTTTTTCCATTTAAAAGTCCTAATACATGGATAATCAGTGAGAGCATATCTGATCTCTGTTGTGTGCCTGAGGTTGCCTGAAATAGAAATGGAATTACATTAATTCTGTCACTTCCAAAGGCGCCTTGATGAAGTAGCTTGTTCTTTGCTTGACAAGCCTTTCCCTGTATTATTTTCTAAAACAGAATACATTGGACTTTGAACTGCCAACTCTATCTAAAATTATATGAAATCTATGTTGCCTGGAACCAGTTCTTTCATTAAGTGAAAATCACTTTGAAATGCTCTGGGTGTCCTTGATTTTTTAAAATATGCATTTGCTTCCCTCATTCAGTGATTATTGATTGCAACTACATTGAGGAAAACATGCAAAAAGATGAAAAGTGTTAATAATGAATGCCTCACAAGGAAAGACTTTCAGAGGAACTTTAATCAAAAGAATCCAAGTCAGTTTCCATTTAATACCAATAAATTGCTGACTTGCTTAGATATTCCAGCTTGTGACTCATTGTGAAAGATAGTGTTGGACCTGAGCTATCTTTCTGTTTCACCTAGCACAGGACTAGCTGAGAACTAAAGCCGTAGGTTTCAGAGAACTGTCAGCTATGAAAAGTCTAAACAATCTATGGAATGTTTAAAAACAAAATAAAATAAAATGGAGCACAAAAATGATCCAGATGTTTCACTTTTTATTTTTTTCATTTTCTTAAAAAAAGAAAATTCCCTTATTTTCTGCTCCAAATAAAATTTAATGCAGAAAATCTACTCATTTTTCAGCTAGTTATAGATTACCAAAAGTATGATTACTCATTTTTATGTCCTAATTGTCATTTTCTTTCATTCTGTATGAAGCTGAAATGTTTAGATTCCAAAATAAGGATTCTGGATCAGCCAGGATGAGTTAATCTTATGGAAATATACAAATAGGTGCTTACTATGTGATATGTCCTTACTTGTTCTTTGGGCTTGCTGAGTTATGTCATGCCCCGTGGAAAAGCAAGCACAAAACCTTCCCTTCCTCCACTTCATAGGAGACTCCAGGAAGTTGGTTGAGATGTGCACAAAGGGTTTGGGCAATTTAGGTCAAATTCAGGGATGAGGTAAGAAGTTTTGTAATGTATGCATTTCTTTGTAGCTGTAAATTACACAGGATGACTAGATCCTTTGATTTTATGGTAGTCACTGTTCTGAATAAAATTCAGCTACTTCATGGAAGACTCAAGAAAAGTAGCCACAGCCTCCTGGTCTCTTGCCTCCATGAAGGGATGTATATGTACTGGTTAAGTCTTTGAAAGAAAAAGCATTCCATTTATCTAGAAAGTCTCTGGATTTACATTAGAGCATAAGGAAGAAGAGGCTACTAGTGTGCATCTGCATGTGTGAGTATCTCTCTAGTCCACCTCTCCATAAGGACAACTCTTCTAAAGTCTCACATTCTTGAAAATGCATGGGTTTAATAAACCTTCAGCATCTTCATCTGCAAAAACAGAAAGTAACTCTGTCTGTTTTGTGTTACTAAGAGGAATCCCCCATGTCATTCTCCACCCAGATTCAAACTTCCAGGATTCTTGGTCCTACAAGATACAGACTGTGATATAACTTTTATTACAATGCAATATCATCAAAACACTTGATGTCTGTGTAATGTAAAGGAGGAAGGAGGAAGAATGCCCTCAAGAAGAGATATATACAGTGAATACTGCATGAAGATGAGGGCACAGTGTTGTCATTCCGGTGAGAGAATCATCTTGGGGTGCTATGTGGATGTCAGGAAAAAAAATTGTCATTTTAAAAATCTCCTTTACAATGGAAATCCTTTTCAATTTCTACTGCAAAAGAAATAATTTATCTCTGCTAAGGCTTGTTGAAAAGTTGTTGCCATGAAACTGTGCAGGCCGAGAAGAAAAATATATTTGTGGCTTGGCTTAGTTTACAGAGCTATGCAAGGAAGAAGAATGTATGAGCCATGCTTTTGTTCCTCTGCACTGCCAGTGTGTTTCAGAGATTTCAGTCCACATCTGAAAGGGACTTCTTGGAAATGTTAACTAAGTCCTGCTGAAAAGGACCAAGTAAGTGGTAGACTCTTGACTGCAACTGTCCCCATTTCCCTAGTTTCAGGCTAAGTAACTACTACCATACATTCCCAGGAACAGGCCTAGAGAAAAGCTCTCTTCACAAGCAATTCTCCTAAGTGTATGTGCATCTCTCAGGGATACTATGCCCCTTCCCCCATATCAGAATGTGAACTTTCTTTAACCCAGACCTTCCTATTCACAAAAGCGCCTCTTTGACCTGAACTGTAAAGCAGTTGACCTTTCTACTTCCATATCCTTCATTCACATGCAGTTCTTCCAAGATATCTATGTGACACAGGCCATCTTCATCAGTGAATGCAAAAAACAGTTGGTGTTAACAACTTAATGATAATTCCTGTGTTGTAAAAGCCCTCAACACCTAAAGTGTATTTTAGAATGTATGAAATATGACATTGTTGTTAGCTGATGTTAGTTGATTGAGCGTGTAGGGAACTGGGAAGGCAGGCTGTGGTCAGGTAATACTTTTTGGGGTGAAGATTCACACAGGACTGTGACAAATTGTTCTCCTAAAGAAGGAAGATTAAGCATTGGAAAAAAAAAAAAAAAAAAAAAAAAAAAAAAAAAAAGTGAAACATAACTCTCCCTCTCTACTTTTGCACTATAAAACTTGTCCCTAGGTACAATAAAATGCAAGAAACAGTATTTACTTCCTTTCAGTCTCCCCAAATGGAAAACTACCCACAGTCACAGTACGAGAGTGTCTTCAGAGCAAAAGCTACATCTTGCAGTTTATTTGGTGTCAAGTTTAATGTCCCTTCAACACTGTCTGCTGCTTTTAGAAAGTCTTTACTCAAGGGCTTTTTTCTTCCACTTCTTAGATCCCTTAGACAAACATTTACTTCTGCTAGGAAGTGAATCTAAAAACGGATATTTTATGAGTACTTTAACTTACTTTATACAGATGTAAATAACAATGTCACAAAATAAAGGAAGAAACTACATGAATACCTTTCATTTTGAGTAATGCCAAACGCTGCTGCTAGATGCCATGCAGCTTGCACACTCCCTACAGTACAGCCCACAACTCATTTACACTAGAGAAAGAATTATGGCATAAAGCAGGCCAGCAAATAGTGCTAGTTCTCCATTTGGTAACTGGTGTACAGTGCCATTATATGTTAATAGGATCTGCTAAGACTTGTTTCCTTCATCTGATATTACCTTTTTTTTTTCTCTGTTTTGCTTTTGTAGAGGGCAAAAGATCTTAGTGGATTGGCTGCTTGCATTTGTTCTGCCAGGCTCTGCTTGCTCCCATGGCATTGTTATAAATCTCATTAAACAGTCAAGGTCAAACCAGCAACTGAGATCTGTATTTGGCTCTCTGCACATAGCTAAATAAATGAAGATTTTGATAAATATCTTACATCCTAAAAGAGAAGTAGATTTCTTTGTTCTTATAGATGGTTCTAAACTAGCTGCGATTTTTAAGGAAACAGGCAACCCATAAAATATATTGACCGGTAACAGTCTTGAATTCTATTGCTGCATGAGTACAATACCAGCAGATGTTCACTTCATGACAAAGTTTTTGTTCATATGCTATGTGGTTCCTGATTCATGAAGCAATCTTAATCTAAAAGTATTTCTCTTTGTCTGGAGAGGCAAGATTTTCCCCTCCATTTTCTGTGCAAGCTTTTGCATGGCTGGACATCAACGCCTGTTAACATTCACATCATTAATCCTGCAAAGTGAGACAAACCTTGTTAGAATAAAATCCCTCAGAAGGCATATCCACAATTGTGGCATCCCCTTTCTTTTTTGTCCTTAAAGGTCTCAAAAGAGAGCAATCACACATCTGGGAAATTCCTTGCCCTAAGGGAATTCTCAGATAGCAGAGATGATGTGTCAAAATCATCTCTCTGCCACTTGGCCACAGATTTTCTCTCTGGCTAAGAGCCACTGTGGCCATGCCTGAGCGATTGCTCCTGGAGTCTTGCCATGCATTGAGGTCTCCAGTCATCATGTTTCCCAGAGGGACTGTGGATGACTGTCACTGGGTGACAAAGCCTGGAGCTGTTCGGGACTGTTATTTAGATGTTGAAACAACCACAGGCAAATGAAGTATAGTGTCATCTTTTTCTTTGGTTTTGTTTTTTCCTTTCCTTTGTCTTCCCTAGAAAACTGTCGAGCCTCACAGATCAGAGAAATATCAATGAGTTTTGACCATGTCAACATGCAGGACTTGAGATTAGTTCGGTTTCTATTGTGTGATTCGTTCTGAAACAGACTTGTCTGCCTTCTGCCATCTGTTCTGGCTGATAGTCAGTGGCAAGGGATGGTTCATACTGTGTGTGAGGAGTTCAGGTAGAATCAGACAGGACAAAATCCTCCAGAATGCAAATAACTTCCCCTTCACCCTCTCTGTTCCACAAAGACAACGGCTGTAGTGGGTCTGCTCATTGATAGATTACCTCAGGATAGAAGGTACAGCTGTCTTTAGGATGCAAATGTTCTAAATTCCAGAACAAGACAGAAGACGTTAACTTGACAGAATCTGATGCTAACTTTCACATAGAAACTGTCTAAAGTAAATAATAGGCTTTCTAAGTTGAATAAAAATTGTAACTAGAACTCCAAACTGAGAGTTGAGGGTCCCCAAAAGTGTAACTCATAATATAAATAAGACAGATGACAAAATATTTCAAGCATATTTATATGAACACCCAAAATATTAGGAATTTAGAAAACAAACAGAATGAGCAACATTAGGAAAACAGGCAATTATTTAATGCCTTTTCTGTTTGTTTACACTGAAATCTGTGGTGTTGTTCCTTTCATTTTATAATGACTCCATTTCCAGCAGTAGGCATTTTGTGCTGATTTATTTAAGGCTTGCAATATACTGAGCTACTGTAGTAAGGACAGACAAAGATTGGTTCCTTTTTGTCCTAAGTGAAAAAAAAAAAAGAAAGACAAAAAAAAAGATGGCGTTGACAGTAGGTAGGTATCCAGTAATTGTCAGTTCTGGTAAATAAATATAATGCTGTAAGTGTTATTCTCTTTAAAACTGCAGTAGAGGCTTTGTTTCATTCTGAACATAAGCAGAAGCTATCCTTAAAACACTACAGTTCTTTCTCACTCCTGTGGCTGGCAGAAGTTTTCTTTTCCAGCGAACCATGGAGTTAGTGTCTCAGTTCCTATTCTGGCACATCCCATATTAGCTTCAGAAAATGCTCTAAAGTCCATCTGACAAAACCAAAAATATTAGTGTAATTAGACTAACAAATATATTCAGAAGATTTCTGTGGATAAGTATATCTCAATAAATTCACTATAAGCCATTGAGTGATACTTTTGTTTATAGCTGGAACAAAATGGCTCCAGGCGTTTTATATTCATTCTTTTTGCTCATAGTCAGAATATCCAGTTAGTATGAAACATCTAAAGGATAAGTCCTTTTCTTGCTCAGAAAACAGATGGAAGCACTGTGACCATTAAGTAGTTGATACCTGGACTGATTAAAGGAAAGCATACATTTAGGCTCTGAGTAATGGCTTATGTTTGTCAGTTTTACTTCCAAAAATCCCACACCAACAACACCAGAGGAAAAAAATAATCTGTAAATGAAGTTTACTATACTACTGTTATTTGTTACTGTAAATTGAGCCTGGAGATATTGATAGTCAGGTCTTAACCTGAAGGCTATGGTTTCTAGAGCTTTAAGTTCTAGCTATTATTCTCACCACTGCCCCATGTGAATGATAAACAGAGAGAAACACAGACAAATACAGGCTGACCAACACTGTATTACTTTGTTTGTTTTCTTGATAACTTTTTTGAAGCAAATCCTTCACAGCATACCTGAGATTTTTGACAATTTTTGCAGTGACACATTTCTGAAAATTGCCACTCAACTCCAGGACTCAGAGGCTGAGTGAAATGAAATTATTTTTCAGACTCCCTGGAGTGTAGGTTGAAAAAAAAAACAAAAAAAACCACCCCAAAACCAAAAAAAAAAACCAACAACTTGGTCGTGCAAAAGGGAGGCTGAATCACATGCAGCATCAGGCAGCCTGTAACAGACCTTCAGAAATGAGAGACGTCGTGTACCATTTGCCAAGCAGCAGGGAAAGTGCGAAGATGACTGGAATGATTCAAAGCCCTTTTCAAAGTCCTCACATGCCTCATCATGTTCAGTTTTGCAGAGAGTAATTTCCTCCCACCACAGCTCTTTGCTACATTCAAATGAAACTTGAAAATTGCTGTTAAGTTAGGGTAGAACTAGTAGGAGATGCTAGTCCTAAGTTTGGTAAGCTTCACTGGCCATCAATTCTGAATAAGCTTCTGGGGAAAAGGGTTTATTAAGGAAGAGATTTTGTGTTCATCTCAAGAAAGCAGGAGTTAACTCCTCTCTGTGCTCATTCAGGGTGAGGACACAAGTCTACGTAATCTAATGGATTCCTGAGTTAGAATATCAATCCTTGTCCCACTTCAGAAACTGTCACCACAAATTGAATTAATGTTGAATAAGATTATGGAAATTAGCCTACAGTGATTAAGAAGAACCTGCAAAACAATAAGATGAGAAAAATATGTTGTCCATTGCCTATTTAGACCTGTTTTATCTATTTTGATTGGATTTAAGTGAGCAATTTTCAGCAACAGCTACAAGAGTCCATTGCTCATTACCAAATCCAGACAGCAGTCACTCCATCCCACACATGTCTAGAAGATAAGAACAGACAGTATGGAGAAATAAGTGCTTACTTTCAGTGATAGATCACTTATTTTGTTATCAGCTTAGCATGCTAGCAATGTAATACTATTTGGTTTTGAAACAGATTTCCTATCAAAGCCAATGGAGAACTCTTAAAAGCATGAAGCCTTTTGTAGTCTTATTATTGATTTCTGGGACAAATACTATCAAGTACTGAGGAACTGTAGAAAGTTAATCTCCTTCGTTTTTTAGAACCCCAGTATTGTTTTATCTTCACAGCCAGCAAGAATAATCTCAAAGCAGATTCCTGTCAGTTACCTTGAGAAAGTAATGCAGTCATTACCATCTTTTTCCTTGGTTGGTTCCTTTGTACCCAGTGAGCTAAATTCAAGCTTTTATTGTATAACTGACGCATTTTAACATTTTTATTTGTCTCTGTATAGTGCATGTTATTTTTTTATTGCTTTCAGTATGATGATGAAACAATGGGCTAGCCCATAGAAAACCAAAGATGTGGAACACTGAATTGAAAGAAAAAAAATGTCAAGATGCTCTGTAATATTCTTGCAAGCTTATAAATTCCAGTTCTTCTTCAGCATAGTTTTATAGATGAACAAGTGAAATATTTTAGTATAAGAAAGTATTTGGATTGACATTGCCAAAGAATCCCACCTAAAACAACACACTGTTTGAATGGACTAAGTTTTCACTGGGAGTTGTGAATCCCTTGAAACAAAAATCTTGAGTTTTACCAAGAGGAATAATTAACATGTACAACACTCCATCTTTTATGAAAAACAAACAAACAAAAAGCACATGAACTGTGAGAAAGCCTTGCTGGTGCATGGTCACACTTGGTGGTGTCCATAGCATATGCCACTTTCCAGAGGTCATGGCTGCTTCAGCTCTAGGGTTAGCCTTTCCTTGCTGGAATTAATCACAAACCTGACTGTCATCTTCCACAGTAGCTGATTATGTGACATACAACAGACCAAATGTTTCCTGTGTTTACACCATCTGGACTGCATTTGTCTTGTGGCTATTTCCATCAGTGAACTTTTCAAAAGTATTTTTCTATCCAAAAACACTATGAATAAAAACTCAGGTAAAACTATTCCTGTAGCCCAGTTCTAATGTTGGGAATGGATTTAACTGTCACCTCCACAGAAAATAAATTTGAACTAGCTGTTTTTTCTTTCAGACACTGTGGATTTAGGAAGAGTCTTAATTAGGTGGTCTGGATATAAAATTCATGTATGACCAGGGGTAGGTGGAAAAAGACTGACAAAATGTTGACAGATATCTGTGACAGCACAGCTCCTACCAGGACATCAGCGGGAGTCAGAGCAGGCACAAAGCTACAGTCATAAGATGAGCTCAGTCATAAGATGTGTGCATTTCTCACCTCCTGTCTTAAAGCCCTAAGTCATGGAGCACTACAAATGGCTCTCTGTGAAGGAAATTTGTGGCACTGCTGCAGTTTATGGTCATGAGAAACAGCCCAGATTCTATGTGCAAAATAATCCCACAGAACTCGCAACTGAGGGAAGGACTACATAAAGGATCCTTGATGGAGATTTGGGAAGAAGGTAGACAAACCGTACTTTGGCCATAGCATTTTATTTGGTGAAATTCCATTGCATCAAATCTCCGCTGTGTTCCAGGTTTTGTTGTTAAATCTATTTTTATTAATCTGAAAAATGAAATTATCACAAAGCCCAGGAGTAATCTCTTTGGTGTCTCACGTACACATTCCATACTTCCAGTTTTACTGAGAGAAAAAAATACTTTCTTGTCCAGAGTGCTCTCTTTCCTAGCTTTATCCTGCAGTGATTAATTACAGTTGAATTTCAGTCCCTTGGAACCAAGGATTTATAATAGAAATGCTGCAGAGTGTGCTACTTTTGACAACTCTGCATATCCAGCCTGGGCTTGTTGTCGCAGGTTTTGCTTACGTCTTAAAATGCCATGCAAGAACTGAAGCTGTTACGGATATTTTCAACCTTTCAAGACTGCGCAGATCTTGAGTCATAGTCTTCTCAAGGCTGGTGGTGTACACCGAACAGGCAGGAGGGAAGCTCTGTGCTGGCAAGCTGGCTGTGTGAGCGGAGGCTGCGTGAGCACTGCTACTGCCTGGCTCCAACCCAGGTTCTCGTCACTGTTTCAAAGGGCTGAGAGCCCTCATTCTCTCAGGCACCTCTCCATTGCTCTCGCAATCAGTGTCTCATTTCTGACTCCTGCAATGTCAGAATAGTCTCATAGTTAATGTGTGACCCACAGGTTTTACTTCTGATTGTATAGTGCATGTCTTTGAAAATCACTTTTATACCTGTGTTTGCTTTTATTTCCTCCATTGTTAGAGGCAGATAATAAGTTAGCTATTACAAATGCTTTGACATTTTCCACACTGCTGTCCACTCTAAAGAAACTTGGTTACGTGGAAAAACAGCAAAACAGACGGGGGCATCAGTGCCCAAACCTTGATACAAGAGCAAGTTGCCATCCCCAGGCTGCTTTTCTCTAGGTTGCTTCTTCATAATGCTGGGAGTAACTTGTTGCACACACTACCACTGCTGTTTCACAGCATTCAGGTTATCCCAGACACAGTGTTCCTGGGATAGGAAACATGAAATGGGACTCCATAATGAGAGCACGTGGTAGGACTGGATCCCTACCACGAGAAGGAGATAAGCAGTAGTAGGCTGTGGGAGCTGGGCAAGTGAAGTTGCTGTGTGAGACCTGAAGGTGAGTGCAGAGGGAGAAAGGGTGTTGAGAAAGGCCTGAGAAGTATGAGTGACAGTTGCCTGCCTCACAAACAATTCTCTTCCCCGCTGGAATCTTGGCATACCCTCAGCTTCAAATGTGTCTCAGCAACTTTTCCTGCAAAATCAAAAGGGTGACAGGGTCTGATACTTTGATGGGGTCACTGCTGGTTGTTTATGTCCTTTTCTTTCCCCTTAATGATATTTTGCAATGCTACCGACAGTCACAAATTATTTCCAACTTAAAAGCATCTCCTGAAAGGAAGCTGTATTTTCCCCTGTCTTAGGAGAAAAGAAAACACTGTTGGGATTTAAAAAAAAAGAAAAAAGAAAAAAAAGAAATCTCCTAAATCTCTGTGCTTGATTAGATTTCTTTCTTTGTATTTACTTGCACATTGTAAGTATTCTTTAATTGGGGTGTTCAGAACAATGTAGGTCGAAATCATATTATTTGTTGGCAGGTATTACTGGGAACACATACTAATGATTCAGAGGGGCATAAAAATTTGTCTACAGTGCTCTGCAGAAATAACTTTTCATCAGTTTTCCTTCTTCTCTCATTATTTTCTAGGCTCAGCTTACACGGTAGCATAAGTTTTAACAAAGTACCAGATTTTCTTACTTGGCAGAACAGGAAGACAATGGGTTTTGAAACTGAATGAAAGAAGTGTAGTAACTTCTTCAAATACTCATAATTAGCCAGGTCACAAGACATGCATACAGCAGGTACCTATTTCTGTCAAAGCCCCGTTCCCTTAAACTTATGTTCTTAAAGTTATTCCTGAATCATTCATTAAATGCAGATTAGACTTGCTGTCTTACCTAATCAAGATTGCAGGCTGTGAATTTCTTAAGAATCTAGTATCATTAGCTCCTCAGTCATTGAAAGGCAATATCTAGGAGAGATGACTCTCTGTGATGGAACTGTTTGTTACTTGGTTCCCCATCCTTCTTGGGCAATTAGCTTCATTTGAGTCCTTGGAACATCCTTTGATAAAGCTTTTTTTTCTTTTTTTTTTTTCTTCTTTTTTTTCTCCTAAAGGAAATAGTGTGGCTTCTGAAATGCAGGGGTTTTTTTGCTATAGGAGACATATGACCCAGTTTTAGATATTTCCCTGTCTAATATTAGTGGTGAACACTTCAGAAGGTCCTGTTTTAATCGAAGTACAAAGGACTGAAGATAAAGCAACTACTAACTAAATACAAAACATATTTTTCTTCTCTTGTGTGGATAATTCATTTTCCAGTGATAAGTTGTTTACTGGTTTCTTATTTCTTGTTTCACCTGATGTAGGGAGCTTGCTTTGGCAGGGGGCTTGGACTCGATGTCTGCAGGTCCCTTCCAACCCCTACATTCTGTGATTCTGTGATTTCATATTCTTTCTAAAACAAATGATCTCAGGATGACAAAAATAAATACTTTTCCAAAGATTTATGTTACTGAAAGTATAATACACAGAATGAAAAAGGGCTTTTCTTTCTCATGAATTGGGCCTGATATTTATCATATAGACATATACACTGTGGTAGATAGACACGAGGTCCAACAAAAAATCATCCATTATGTTGTTATTATATACAGAGTTGCAATTAACAAACATAAATATTCCTCAGAATGAAAATGAACTCGGTGTTCTATAAGCTTAGAATTTTTTTGTTTGTTGCTTTTCTTTCTGAAAGACAAATATTTTTCACAGTTTCTCTGCCTTAAACCTAGCTGCTTAGTGCTTGGAAAACCCTCTGAGAAATAAAAAATGGATTTTCATGTGGGAATGATCTGACATTTCCATTTACCAGGGGACTTGACAAGGATTAGATAACTAGATGGAAATAGAGCTTTATTCAACATAAATCAAGAGCTGGATCCTGCACATCACTTAGGAACGTGAACAGCCCACTGTCCCAGCTCACTCCTGTCAGACAGAAGCCATCTCTGGATCAATGAATGGAGAGATTTCATCTACACTAGTTTTACCACATTACCTGTTAGACTGTGAGTTTGGAAGATATTTGCAAGCCTAAGCTCTTGTATGGAGGTTGAGGCCACGCAGATGTCATCTGATAACCATATCTTCATTGGTAACCTATTAACTCTACAGGGAACTGGCAGCCTTGAAAAGCAGGAGCACCCCTCATGGCTTTCTTGTTCTTTAGCCACTACTGTAGCTGTAAAGTTTAAGCAAGCACCTGGAGTTCAAGCCATGAAAACAGCTCTCCATGCATCTGCTATGGCAATGGGAGCAATGCAGTGCTCATTTCATGTTCATGTCTTTAGGGAGCACTCTGTGAACCTATAGTTCCTAAAGGCGATTCCTACATCCTACCGCCTTCCAACTGCTCTTCAGAATAATTTTGTAGCCTGAAATCCAAAGGAAAAAAACATCCAAACATTCAGGTATTCAATCTTCTAACTCTACTCCTCAGGTCTTTCTCATGCAGTGAGTGTGACAAGACAACGTAGTTCTGATTAATGGATGGAATTATTTGTCACTGATAAATCACATCAGTGGTTTCAGCTTTTCTATATTTCTTCTTCTATGTGTTCTTTATCCCTTGATAAAGTGATGAGTTCTTCTCCAGAGACAGAGAACACTAGGATATGCAGAGCAGAACATGATGCGTGGGAAGTCACTCCAGGAACATTTTGCTCATTCCAGGATTCCTGCATTTTATAAGTTTTATCATTCACTGAAAGTTTTTATATGTCTCTAAAATTATTTTAAATGTCTTGGTTTCTAAATGCTGTCTGGATATGGTTTTTATTACTAGTCAGAGTATTTAGGAGAGTCTGGAGTCTGGTGCACTTCTACAGAGAGTAGGAGGAAAAGATGTTTACCACCCTCATTTATCTGCAAAATGCTGTCCTTTCAAATCTCTCCCAAAAACACATCCTGAGTAAGGATGATTTTTCTTTCAAGTTTCAATTTTCATTTTTTTTTACTGTAAAATGTTGTTCCTGATTTCTTTAGTATTTGTTTTCCTTCTATGAGCATGTTTACCAATGGATCTAAACCAACAAAAGATATGATGAGTGCAAGTATTTAGATGTCTTTCAATTTTAATTTGGATTCAAAGAATGCATTTCTTAGGAGAGGCATTTGAAATTTATATCATTCTTTATTGTGCCTTTTTGAAAGAATACAATAAAGTGGTGAAGAGATGCATCATCCAAATTGCATCATGCATACCATCCCATTAAATTGTCTTATGTTCTTTCTGTATCAAGTTCAAGCCACTTTGTTCAGGACTAATTTAGGGAGATGAAAGAGGATGTTCTTTCCCAACTTTGCGTAACCACAAAAGTATTTTGATACTACACAGTTTTGTAAAAACAGGGTCTTAGGCTATCCTTGCTACTTCGCTTTGGTAAGGACACTCCACTGCCACAGTCCTTCCCTGCTGGGGAAGGACAGCCCACCAGCCTCTATTTTCCTCCACATTTGGGGTGGCACATGAGCAGCAAAGAGGAGCCTTGACTAGTCTAGTGTCCCACTTCTTCCACTGGTGTGCCCTACAGGTAGATTCTTCCCACATTACTCTCAGCTAACCTTTTGGAATTGACCTTTAGCTGGTTATGGTGTGTAAGAAGCATTCAAGAGAGGATCTATCTGTGCTTTCTGCTAAAGCTGCCAGCCTTGGCATCTCTATCACGCCTTTCAGAGCCACCTTTCATGCTACCTATTTCCATCATCATTGTCCCTGTTGGTACCAAGTCCCACACAAATTATTTTTAATTTGATTCTGGGACTTCACTGAGATAATGTGGCTGGTATCGTGCAGCAAATTTTCCATGTCCTTGAACAACGGCTGAAGTTGCAAGACTCATTAAAACCTGCCCTTCAAGGAAAATATTAATATCCACCTGTTTCTTACACACTGCCTGCATGCCTTTCTTTGTTTTAGGGTGTGAGTTCAAAAGGGAAGAGACCACTTCTTGTCATACATATACACAATGCCCACACAGTGCAACACTATGAAAATAGTGCTCGTATACTGCCTTTTTCAAAATACCCTAAGGATATATTTGTATTGTTTAATACGCTGCAGCACAATGGTGGTCTTGCTGATTTAAATTGACTCTCTTCTGGAATTAGGAGTAACACTGCTACACCATGTTAGCACTGAGCTCTGCTTGAGCAAACCAAAGTGGCATCAAAGCAGCATGGACGCCCTTCAACACATTACCATTATACTGAAAGAAGGAGGTAGTTAAAAATAGATTAAAAATATATCAAACACACAGCGTAAGCAACTGCCACCAGGTTCTGCCTGTGCAAGATGCTGTGTTTTGGAAGAGGGAAGTGGCTGATCTTAGAGGGTCCACGGGAATTCTTCAAGAATGCAACTGCCTGTACTTTACATCACTGCTTGTTTCTGTGATATTAGACTTGGCACAGCTGTTGCTTACAGGGTTTTTCTTTGGGTTAGGGTTAGAAAATCCTAAAGCTGTCATTTTGTGAGTGATACTCTTCTATAAACTGTTTGGACTTCTATAAATATTGCAGACTCCATGCAGGGCATTATTATCTAATCTCCCAGGGAATGTCTCTAATCACAGTCTACCCGCCCATGTCAATCTAGGACAAATCCAACCCTTAGAAATAGCAGTGGAGAAATCATAAAATGTTCTAACACATGGGGTTGGCAGACAAGTGCGAGACAAGATCACAAACTGTGCAAAATGAACAGTTTGCAACGGAACATGCTTCCCTCTTTCCTCCATCAAAGAGGTATCTTATGGCTTCAAATCAACACATGAACCTTTTTTTTTTTTCCTTTTTTCTTCTAAGTAAATTTCCCTTTAATCAGAGCTATCTGCCTTACAGTAACACAATTAGCTACATGGGACAAAATATCAGCTTCTGGTCTATGATGTAAGTAGTCTCCTTTTCATTATACATACATGAACAATTTCCCAGTTTTAATAGGTCTGATTGTTATGTTTGAATGGTTGTTAAGTCTGCTGTGAAACAGCTCCAAAGCCTAATTATAACTTCTTTATATAAGTCAATAATAAGGGAAAATAAAGGTCAGGAAGAGCTGGATGGTGCCCGTCACACTTATCTTCTTCAACTCATCATTCTGGAAATGGATAATGAATGCTAGGGAAATAACTTTCTTCATCTCTGAGTCAGCCTTAGCATATATGTCTTCCTTGAAAACACCACCCATTGAGCTAGAGTCCAAATGCAAAGTCTGAACTTGTAAGCAGCCCACACATTGTCTTATGTTGGAGAAGATTTTTGAGAGGATTTTGGGGAAGATCTCAAAGATTATCCACTTTAAAACAAAAGAGAAATGAAAAGTGTTCCCTGGTGGACCACACAGGTGTCTTACAAACACCAGCTTGCATTGCTTAGTTCAACACAGGAGTACTTCATATTCAGCAAACATACAGAATTGCCAATGTTCCAGGTAAATAAGCTCATGAAAACAAGATGATAAATATATAGCTGATTTTGGTTGTTTTTGCCATTGCTTATTACTTAGGGAGCAACCTTGAAGCATGACAAATTTGATTAGAACAAATGGGAAAACATGGAAGCACATTTTCAAAACGATTTGGTTGCCTTCATGCAAATCAGACTCTCTTTCTACCCTCACTTTCCTTCAAAAAACACTCTTAGTATTCCTACCCTGGCGAGCTGATTTTTGGTATAATACAAAGGTATCACATGACAGACATGACTGACAAACACAATCCACTACGATGATAGATAGTTACAGAAATTGAGTTGTCCATTCTTTCACTCAAGACATGCCTATTTTCTTGCAGATCACTTTAGAAAACAACTACAGAGGTCTCATTCTTTGTGCATGATTCACCACATTGGCCTAGAGAAGCTACCTTACAAGCCTTGTAAGAAGCAGGCTTTTTTGCAGCAGTAACTCCCTATAACAGTACCCATCTTGAACTCGGTCAGTTGTGTAATGTGACTGAGTTGTTCCACAGGCATCTGTGTACACATGCCCATGACCTTACAGTCTCTTCTGCTCCACATCACTTCAGGTTAATTTCTTATGAGTCCTAGAGGAAGGCCCACTCCAGAAGGATTTTGAAGAAAATCATGGTTATTGCTGTTATTGCTTTGCTGTATGTATTGGAAAAAAAAAACAAAAACACCTTCTGGGGAATTCCAACCCATATCAGAGAGAATGTAACACAGTGAACTGTTACTGTATGGAGACAAGGATTACCGATTCTCACTTAAACATTAAGTCAGAAGCAGATAACACCATATCATTTAGGAGGTATCCAAGCATTGATACTGGAATTCCAACTGGGACAGGAATACTTGGATGCATAGCATTATAATAGCTAAGAGTGTGGGTGGATGCTGAGCCGCAGTCTATTTACCTATACCACATCTGACTAAAGCTGTTATTGCATAAATATCAGGGCAAGCCGCACAGTACCGCGCAGTACTGCTTCTCATGACAATCCAATGGTACAACGACTGTTGTATGGCTTAATGCTCTCTCTCACTGACCTGAAGAGACACTATACAAGCATTCCTGGGCTGTAAATTCATGCTGTGGGTTATTTTAGGTAGCTTGTTCAGTTACTCTAAATGTAGATGCTCATTCTCTCCCTTGGCTGGGATGACCTGACCTCCACAAGTGGCCACACAGTAGAGCTGTCTATGTTTCCAACAACAAAAACCTATTATGTCTAATGATGTGCTTCTCCATGCTACAACTTGAATTTCGACACTTCTGAGCAGCTGACTGTACTCCTTGAAGTCCATTCCAGATGGACTCAGTGAGGTTGATCTCTTTCCTTCTGCAGGTGCTGACCATATGCTTAGAACACACCTATGTTACTGGACCACATACTAAACATTATCAGAGAATAATGATGAGAATCACTTTTTCCTCAGTTGCTCAGCATAAGCAATAGGGACCTCTTCCCGATGGATTTTTAGACCTATTGTCTCCAGGATACAGTCCTGGACACAAAGTCGAGAAGAGCCTTCCTTAATTTTGCCTTTGGTAAGCCAGCATGTACCATGGACCATGGAATCTTCATGGACCATAGGAAGAGAGCAAAAATTGGAGTGGATGAAAAAATGCAAAAATACGTAACATCCTAACATAGTGGTCTCTGTCAAAAATGGAAGAAAGGGCTGATTCAAGTTAAAGTCTCATTTTTGGGGTATGGAATATGATTTTTTTTTTTAAATTGCAGCAGTAGTTAGAACTTCATGGACACTTCCAGTTTTTACCCTAGCCTTTAGGCAGAAGTTCACACTGTTTGTCACTGACCAGCCTGGTGAGAACACCACCTTTCAGAACGTCCTATTACCTAATAGCTAGGATGTCACAGTTGCCAAGGCATGGTGTTCTCACATTTTAATTTTGAGAATGCCATAACATGCAGTCGTTATGCAGCAAGCAGGGTTGCCACCTTTGAAAGCAAGTTCTAACACACATGCAAAATTCTAGGAATAAAGATAATGTTTGTGACAGCAAACAAGCACTTTGCTGCAGTTTCAGTGGACTTTCTGAAACAACTGGGTCATAAGCCTCAAAGTCTCCATCCGTAGAGATGGAGACTGCTCAAGCAGTGGTTGGACCAGATGGCCTCCAGATGCTCCTTTCAACCTCCGCCACCCTGTGATTCTGTGAGATGTTTCCTGCCAGCTTAAAGCTTCAGAAGCTTTAAACCAGAATGTGTTGGATCTGTAATTCTAATTTTTAGAGGTGTAACATCCCCTGCAATTTTGAAGCCTGCAAATATGGTACTCAGAACTGTGAGCAACAGTCAGAAAGGTCAATCAACACAAAAAGCCCTGAATTATTCAACACAGTTGTAGGAAGAGAGTACCGCCAGAGTACTCCATTCAGAAAAGCTGAAATTGGAACAAATGACATATGGTGAAGGAAGGTCATCCTTTGGTTTTCTTCTTTTTGTTTGCTTTGCAGTTTTGTTTGGTTGTTTGTTTTTGAGTTGCATTTCATAGAGGAAATTTACTAGAATGTTCTGAAGATCTGTGGATAGATCACAGGTGTTTTGGGATCTAGCCTACCCAGCTGACATTTTATAAATTACAGCGATCCCTGATGCAGTAGGAAGCTCATCAATGCATTGTCTTAAAACCTAGTAAGAGAATCCAAACAGATGAGAAATGTGAAAATGGCTTTCCTCCCAGCACCAAAGAGCCTGGGAAGGAGAGACCCCGTAAGTATTGCTTGGATCCTGTGTGTAGAACAGATTTATATTTAGGTATCTATTATGAATGTGCTCATGACAAACAAGAAATCAGACAGTAGTGTTACAGAATCCTCTGCTCTACAATTTTTCTGTTGAAAACTCTTCTATTGAAATTATTCATATGATACGGTGCAGTGAGGCTAAACATCAAACTCTGGGGACACAGTCTTGAAAGGATTTGTTCTTGTTGGAGAAACAGATTGCATAAGTGTTCTGCATAAAGATAAGGCACTTTGTTTTGGGGCTGTCACATAAGGGCAACGTTAACGCAACCAGTTTGGGAGAAGCTTGTTCAACAGAATGAATGTTGTTCAGAATTCTTGCAAGGGGATCTTTTATTATGCAATTAACTTCAGTGACAATTTGCAAGGATCGCTCAGAACCAATTCTTTCTTCTGCAGTCTAGCAGAGAGCAACTTAAGGATTTTCTTCTAATACATTGTATCATTTTGCATTTACTTGCTCCTTATATGCTGTTTATTAATAATGCTTAGTATGTAATGATGTGAACAGAGTAGCAACTACTTCCCTGAATTAAACAACAACTTGGAAGCAAAAATATAAGTATAGATTTATTAGAGAAGTTATCTAAAATACAATTTTATTTCCCCCTTAAATTAGAGCATATATTATTTCAGTGAAAAGATACTTTGTACTCTGTGGTAACAATTTTAAAAGATAATACTTAATTTAGGACATTTTTAATTAAAAAAATCCAACACACTACCATGAAGACATAATCAAGGTTGTTGACAGTATGGGTAAAAATGTAAAATGGTCTTCAAAATATTTACATGTCAGTTTCTTAACATCTAAGACTAATTCTCAGTATTCAATTTTACTTTTCCTTCTCAATATACTTTTTTTTTTTTCCTATACTATACCTATATTTTGTATTCCTGTGCTTTTGACAAAGCTTCAAGTTATCATTAGTTATATGTACTATCACACCAGTGGATGAGGTTTCTTAGAATGGCTTATTTTGCTATCACCATGTGCTCTCCCAAACAGCCAATATATTGTTTGTCACACCAAAATGTCAGTCACAGCAAGTCATCAAAATGCACACAGCCCCGCCTCAGCTCCAAACATTAAGAACCCCTTCCTGTTTGGCCAAGAGCCTTTCACATTTAATTAGCTGGCATTTTAGATATAGAATGAAAGAGAGAGCGAATATGGGAGACAAGATGTTGCCAGGACACACATGGCAAAGGTTTGAATTGTGCTTAGCAAAAAGGGTTCCTCACAAACACAGCAGTTTCTATCACTCGCATCGCTGAGGTTACTGGAAGGAAGCTCTGACTTCCCTGCTCTTCAGAGGCTGGCATGGGCGCCAGTTGTCCACCATGCGGCACACCGGCTCATTCTCAGCACTGAAGCAAAGGCCACGGAGTTTGCACATCTGTGGGAAAAGGCACAACCATCCTCAAATGCATACTCACTGCAACAGGACCATCTGAATTACACATCATCACCCCAAACCACAAGGCTCAACGAAACCTTTCACCAACATCAGATCTAGAGAAACATCTACGCAAGGTTCTAGTATGGGCGCCGTACTAAAAATTAAATAAAAGGGATTTTAGAGTTTGAAGGGTAAACTAAAACCCTTCAGGACTAGTTTATATTTATAGGTTCGTGATTTATTTGTATCTTCTGAGCATGCAGTTGCAAACCTCAGGATAGAATCTTGCTTCTTTATAATTTCATTAATGGATGGTGCAGAAACCTTGGGCCAGGACTGATTTAGTCTGAATGAACTCCTTCTCACTAGGAAGGTTCCATCCTCCTCAAGCTGCACAACACAAAATGGGACTCTTCTTAGATAAATGACTTCTGGAATCTGCAAGTTTTCTCTCTTCCGAACAAGGCAGTTAGGATTGTTACAGTTATGCATGGGAGTTCCCAGTCTATTCTGTGATGAACAGTCCTTATAACATGAGGTCTGCATATTCTGGAAATGCTCTAAGATCTCAAAAATAAACAAACCAGCCACAGATTTACAGTATACTACTGCAGATACAGAATGAATGCTCTTCTGATTTGTGATAAACCTGCTATTTTCAGGGCAAGTGCACACAGATAGATGACTTGTGCATGTGCAGCAAACAAGCTGATGCTCGCAGTACATGCTAGCATTTTTCTACACATGCAAGTAGTCTTTTCATGCATTCTATTTTTTTTTTTCTTTATAAAAAAAACCAACACAGCAGCTCCAACTTGATTAAATTTTTAAACTCTTCACATTGCTTGGACTTCGTCCAAATGGAGGACGATCTTTCATTTTACATCAACCTCCAATTCCACATAAAGAAGAAGAGCTTGCCAGAAAAAAGCAACCACTTCAGATTCATATTTCTATGCAACATTAGCAATTTCAAGGATCACTTGGAAGACTGAATCAAAGCAATCAATACGATTGGCACTATCTCAGAGAGCTACCTGCTCAGAGCTGACAGTGATGGGTTCTTTCAGAACATGCCAGATCACACATTCATTCAGTGGTGGAGTGGTCAGGGAGCCAGGGTATGTCCAATAGTCTCTGCATGCAGGCAGCAGTCCAGTAGGGTCAAAGTTTGTGAAAGAAGCTTGTTTCCCCTGCAATAAAGAAAGTAGGCAGACTATTGTTAAGGAAGTGAAACATACAACCACTGGGCTTGTCACACTGAAGTCATCCACAGAAGCTCTGTATTTGGAGGAAGGGAGAAACTGAGTTGGGCATAAACGGTTAGTACCGCTTATGGTACAGGCATTATGTACATTCAGCACTATATTCTTTATTTTTTAGGACAGTTAAGACGTTTCAGCATTTCAAATGTTGAATTTATGGGTTTTTCCTTTACAGATATGACTTGATCTTGCCTGAAGGAACAGCAAGATTTCAGATGCAGTGTACACTGGGAATACAGAAACTGAGAGACCTGTTGTCCAATGAAGTAAATGGCAACATCCATTTATGTCAAATGGAGACTGATGACAAAGGTGACAGGGAAATCTCGTTCTTTATCTTTTCCATCCATGGATCTTGTTGGCAAAGGCCTTTACCCTCTATTGTGGTACTTAATTACTAAATAAATCTCTGGTTTCCAATTACTCAGCACATTAAGATTCCATATATGCTTTATACGGTATTTAAAATACAGAAGGCCAACTTTTTCCCCAGTTTTTAACCTGATCAAACTTCTTATCTGGAAGATGATTCTTACCTTACAGGTTTCAATGCAGCTGAAAGACAAATAGATGTAGTCATCTAGATACAAATTACCTGCCCTCTAACCTAACTTACTTTGAACATCCTTGGCTTTAATGATTACAGAAGCACTTGTGCTGATTGTATGGTTTTACTCTCATACACAGAGTGAACATGAAAGTAGTAAAGAATCTACTTTCTAGACCAAACGGTTTCGTCTGGTGGCATTCAACACAGAATATTACCTTGGTTTGAATGGAGTTCAGAGCATCAACAACTTTCTGTATTTCAGGTTTGGCATTCCCTACCTGTAACACAAACAGCATGAAAAGA
Source organism: Lagopus muta (assembly GCF_023343835.1). NCBI lineage: Eukaryota > Metazoa > Chordata > Aves > Galliformes > Phasianidae > Lagopus > Lagopus muta. The sequence continues at coordinate 26,608,104 of NC_064435.1, forward strand.
ACTTAATGGAGCAGTTTTGTGACACCTTAGTTTTCTGTTAGAATTCTCAAGGACACATTTTGTAGCACATTTTCATAGCACCAGTTCATTACATAACAGGAATATTAAACAGAACTGACTGCAACTGTCTCTCTAAAAATCAAACCAGTTGACAGCACAAATAGGTCAGCTGAGGACACTGGTCAGAACAAAATTGTTATTTCAATTTACAGCATATGGATTTATTTTTGGATTTGAGCTGCTATTTCTTCATAGAAGCCACCCTCCTAATAGGAGACCAGGACAGAGTATACACAGTTGGAATACAATCATCTTTTTCAAGAGCTGTGAAGACAATTTGGCTGATATGAAATGCTCTGGACATTTAACAATAGCAGGGGAATTAAAATAGTTGTTAATTAGGCTGGTCTTACTACAGATTCATATATATATGACTTAGTCAGTAATGCAGATCATTTCACTGTCCAAGTCACAGCAGTGCTACTATGACAGAGGCAAGCGTGCTGCTGTAGGGTCATCACAGTGACAGATGACAGCCATACTCTACTATAAGTGTACAGTTTTTGTATGTACAGAAAATCAAGAACCTGGAGCATCATCTGATTTGTTCTGGGTTTATGGGGTAAAAAATAACACTGCTTCATCCTGTGTTTTGGGCTCCTTGCACATAGTGGAACACAGTGAACATACTATACTAACACAAATAATATAAAGAAGTTCAACTAACCTTCATCAAGATGCCTACCACAGCCAAACCATCAGGATGCTTCACAGCTTCAGCAAATTTGCCATATTTTACATTCCAGTGAACAATATGAAGCTAGGAACAAGAAAACATGGAGGACTGTGAAAATTATATTCCATCCATAATATTTTACAAATGAGGATGCAGGGAAGTAATTTATTAAACATTAAGAGCAGATGGTGTTTTACTGCTGAGATTTAAAACTTTTGTGTACAGTTAAGAATTTGTTACATTATTCATTAACTCTGAAGTTTCATTTATGCAAAGAGATTTCTGTCATGCATTTTATTTTGCTTCTGACTCTTGGTCCCAGATGAATTTTAGATGCAAACTGGGCTGCATCTTCCTGCTTTCAGTGTGGTAAAACTCCTCTTATCTTTACAATGAGTTTTGCCTACACAAAGCCCGCAGGATTTTGACACAGTACTTCTAATATAGCCAGGTATTCACAAGTTTTTAATCAACACAAATACATGGTCCTACAGCGTAACAACAGAGAAGACATTAAATACAGTTCTGACCTCCACTCTAAACAAAAGCAGAAAACAACAACAAAAATCCAGAAAAAAAAAAAAAAACACACCAATGAAGCCCTTTCAGGGAAAGCCTTTGAAAAAGATATCACAAGAGTATCAAGGCCACTTCAGCAAGGATGCTCCTTTATTTCTTATTTCAATGTTATTTAGTTCATATGGCTGATTCCCAATATCTGCAACTCACACTGAAAAGTAATTATGGTATTGTCAACAGATGTGAGGCAATGGCAGGATTTTTTCTGGATTTGTCTAAAGTAAATCCTATCTCATGGAAAAGCAAAGCTGATAAATTTGTGGGCCCATTCAAACTGCAACCACATTCAGTCAATGCCTGCATTAATGGAAAGGTTAAAAAGGTATTTCACAGCAGTCATTCGTTTCTAATCTCTGTATTACCTTTGGAGACCTTACTGCTCTCTTCAAATACCCGAAAGGTGATTGCAGTGAGAGTGGGGTTGGGTTAATCTTTTCTCACTGGTGACAGGTGGGTGACAGGATTAGGGGAAATGGCCTCAAGATGTGCCAGGGTAAGTTTAGGTTGGATATCAGGAAAAACTTCTTTAAAGAAATGGTGGTTAAGCACTGGAATAGGCTCCCCAGGGAGGTGGTTGAGTCCCCATCCCTGGATGTGTTTAAAAATCGTTTGGATGTTGTTCTCAGGGACATGATTCAGCAGAGGGTTGTTAGTTAGGGTAGTATGGTAAGGTTGTGGTTGGACTAGATGATCTTTAAGGTCTTTTCCAACCTGAGCAAGTCTATGATTCTATGATTTGCAAAGGGCTGATCCTAATGTGGCACTGCACCAAAATCTTCTATGGTAATCCCCACAGTCTCTTGCCACTTGAAGGTTTGTAGAGCTATTGCTATCACAGTGGAAGGTGGAAAAAAAAAATAATATCAAAGTACTCATTAGACACACAAGACTGGAAAGGCAAAGCACATCCTACCTCAGCATCATACTTCACGCCATCCACAGTGTGCTCAGAGCCCTGGCCCTCACAGGATCCCCAGTGAATGTGAAACTGCACCAACCTGTAGATTCCATCCAGTGCTCCTCCTTGCAGCACTGCAAAGCAAAGAGCTTCCATTAGCACCTGCCGGAACATTTGCTATCAAGTCTCACTTCAGACTGGAATATCCACTCAAGTCTCCCAAGTGAATTAATTTATTGCTCTGCATGCTGTCATGCTACTCCAGATTGTCTTCAATGGTACACTGCTGCAAAAAGCCCAAGTCAGTACTGAACATATAAAACCGTAAGTGAATTTACAGTGAATGTCATCAGCAATTAAGCATGCTATTATCACAGGTGACGAGGGAAGAGTTAAGGATGTAACTTTTCTGTCACCAAGTAAATAAAAAAGTTCAAGAAAAAGACTAGGCCTGCATAAGGTTACTCTGAGAAAGTACACCTATAGACCAAATCATATTTTACTTAGTATCGTACTCTATCTCCTCATTTTGTGCAGTTTATCCATTAAGGCAAATCCCGTAGTGAATTTGATCAAGTAAAACACTTTTGACTCCAAATTAAACACAAACATTTGGCTGCGGACAGATGCTAGCTGGGCACAGCACAAGGCATTGCAAAGATCCAGCTCTGCTTATCCCAGTTTTTTCTCTCCAGTAATGAGTATAAGAAAATGGTGGTGAGAACAGCAATGCTGCAGAAGCCTTTTTTTTTTTTTTTTTTTTTTTTTTTTTTAAAGTTTGGTTTGGACATGAGGCATTAACTTACGCTTCCCACTACCTGACATTATCCCTGTGATGTGACTGATTTAAGAGGAGAGCCCAGTCACACATTCAATTACAAAGGAGTAAGCTCCCCCTACTCTGCTTGTTAGCTTTAACTTTGTACTTATTCTGTGACCAATCACCATTACAACATGCAGGATCAAGCCCAATTACTGAGAGATGCTGAAGGCACAGACTATCTCCTCCAGCACAGCATAAAGCATGGAACAATATATCAGTGGAACTATATATCTAAGTTACTAAGGCAAGGTTTTACACAGATTTGTATTTTTTCTAAGTGTCTCAAATTCACTGTTAAATCCTTGAGGTGCTAATATTTAAAAATCAGAAATATTTTTAAAATATCATTTGAAATGCTATAATCTTACAGATCTATTTCTGTGTATAGGTGCATAATATATATATATATAAAGTGACAGAAGAGTGTTGACATGAGGTGTTAGACATACATCGGCTCTGTGCACGTGCCACAAACAAAATGATTCTGTGGAGTGAAGAAGATGCTTGCCTCTTGGTCCGCAGTAAGTCTCAACATGGAACTATCACATGTGCAGGTTTGAAAATATAAACCAAACGCAAAATGGAAAAGGTAACTGTTCAGATTTCTTCTGATTATACCAAAAGCATGGACAAACATAGCTGCGGATACTTGGAAATGGAAGAACTCAAAGAGGTGAGCATTTGACTAAACAACTGGAATACATGAAATTTAGATGAAAGATGTATGAAACACATTAGTTTCCACTTGTGTGCATTACACATGCAGAATTTGGTTCAGTAGACAAACAGCGTTTGCCCAGAGCTCCTTCTCTGGCAAATAATTTTAGAAGTCTGCCAACACATACTTCTGTTTGAAAAATGTGAATATATGTTCCACTATAGTCTTACCAATTTCACTCTACGTTGCCATCAGAGCAAGGCTTACCCTGCCTATTGCCAAACTGTGTGATACGAAGAGGAATGGCTGTTTGAAATAATTGAATAGGCACTTATTTTACTCTACTCCTCTATTTCTACATGTTCTAACTGCCAAGGAGCACAACTGTTTCAAGCACAGTACTACAAATTGGAATGAGTTTTTTTCAGAATGGTTGTTGCAAATGTGCGCTAGCTCCATTTTAAAATGTAATTAGGTGCTACATCTTTACTGATGCAAAATCATTTAATCCACACAATAACATGTTTCATTTAAAAACGATGCCATGGAGTTTCAGTTCCTTTGGCTAATGGACTTGCTGCTTGTTGCAGATACAAATGGACCATGGTCTCACCATTCCCGAACTTCAGAAGCACTAGCATAGCACAGGTTAATCTGCCATTATTAATCAATGGAAAGCATGCTGAAGAACAGAACCATGCAATATTCTCAAATCCATTTGCAGTGTTATTTCTACACAAAGTTTACTAAAGTTTACTTCATAAAACTCAAAAGATGCACAAAATCTCTTTGCAGTTTTTGCTTACTTTTCTCACTCTGTGGTTCTCAAATCCAGCACTAGCTTATTTTGTCTCACAGCAGAGCATTCAAAGAAAGTAATAATTAGATTAGTGTGAATGAATACAAATTCAACAGTCTTAGTTACACATCAGGCCTTCTTGTTCTAGCCTCCATTAAGCAGTTATTTTTCCTTAATATTTTCCAGACTTTCCAAAGAAGTAAAATTTAAAACATAAACGTGAAGATACTGGAACTTCTTTTCTTCAGTATAAAAGTTTTTTTGTTTGTTTGTTTTAAACCATGAGTATGGCTTTTGTAAAGCAAAAACTCCTGGAGCATCAGAGCAACATTTCCACTAGGAACTTCCCCACCCCATCCATGTGACAGAAACATCAGTTCAGGCCCCACTGAAAACAGAAGCCCAGCTCTTTTCTTTTTTTGAGGGATGGGAAAATTCTGATCCATATTTGATCACCTCAGAATTAACTCTCTTACTTTTGAGTTCAGTATTACTCTAACTCAGGAGATACAGATGTAGCTCCATCCCTTTTCATTATATAGCATAGCTTCAGATGAGAGTGAAGATAGCACTGGGCTGCTTGGAAAACACATGATTTTCTCATAGATTCTTCACTCTCAATCGACATCAAAAACTGGCCTCCACAGACATGTAGAAATCCAAGAGGTAGCAACTTGGAAATGCAGATTTTCTTCTATTTGACAGTCATTTGAAATATTGCAGTGAGACAGATTTGGAGCCATTTTGCTTAGATTAAGAAACTGTGACTGTTCTCAACCTTCTACCACTTACTGAACAAGTTACACTACTAATATCCAGCAATTATACTGCACTGCTGTTACATGACCTCAGAACATTTTCTAAATTAGGTGAAAATAAGTACTAGCAGAGCTAATTCAGAAAATAACCACACAAACGGTTCTATTAATGTCTATGGGATTTCTGGGATAAAGAAGGTGAACTATCTTTGTCTCCATTATGTGCTCATGGGATATTTGGAAATGCACAGAAACCCAGGACAGCTGCTCATTCAGGCCATGCAACCTCACTGCTGTTTCCAGAGGCAATCACTGGGCAGTTACTTTTCCCATGCAGAACAGGACAGCTTTACAGGAAGTTCTGTGGACTACTTCATATTTTTCTTCAGGAAGTGGCAGCAGCCACTAAGTGAGCGAAATTAGGCAGGAATAACATAGTTCCCTGCATAAGGATGTAACAGGGCAGGAGACTAATAAATCTCACTGCAGCAATAAACTTGTCAAAGAAGTAATCAAAATGGCTGAACTATAAGGTTGCTTCCTGAGACAGAATGAATTTCTTCCTGTTATACAGATCAGTGTGATAAGAAAACACTACTCTTAAAGCTCATGATTCTGAGACAAAGCTGAATGAAAAAATGTCCTTTGAATGGAAATCACTGACAGCAAAACTCCTTCCAGGAGATGAAACAATGGGCCCACTGCAGCACAATGGATGTCAAGAGCTCGAAGTACAAAAAGTAGTTCTAACTAAGATACCGCCAAGCTAAAATGTAACAGGACAGTTCAGCATACAGCTTTGAGCACAGCTCAAAGCACAGATTGCTTTGGCATAAAAAAAAAGCCATGATTTTGTCTACCTCCAGTAGACATGTGCATGCATTTAGCATTATAGATATGTGCACGTAATGTACATATTGTGCAACTATTCGTAATGTTAATGTTGTATAGGCATTTGTGTATGCACAGATATCTATATGCTAGAAAACAGGCCCTGCAGAGATAAAGCAGAAAAACATCTCAAGCACCATGTACTATTAATGGCATGAAAAGGCTCTTATGAGTATGCTCAGGGATTAGCCTTGTGTTCTTATGCAAGAATGGACTTCCCAACCGGCAGTCTGAAGGGTTCAGTTGAGGTGAGCTGTCACTTCTGTGAAACATGGAGTATAGAATATTACATTTTGCGAGATGTTTCCTTCTTTATGTTATCTCTTTCAAACATTCCTCCTAGGACACTATATCATGACAAGCAGGAGAGTAAGACAGGACGCAAGCATATGATATAGAGATCACACTTGCAGAAAACATCTGTAATGAGCTTCACCACAAGAACCTACGTAATTGGTATCTCATAAGAAAAAAAAGCCCTGCTGTGACCTTGCTAGGGGGCTAGCCTGATAAGGTAGCAAGGATGTTCCAGAGAGATAGGCCAGAATTAAACAAGTGCCAAACTGCACCACATCTGCGCATACGTGTGTATCAGCAGCTGCTCAGTGATTTCAATTCAGCCCTGCTGAACTACTTGGCACAGACTGGGCAGCAGCCAGACAAGGCTCTGACCTGCTTAACCATCCTAAGTCATTCAGGTTCACGTCTTTCCTTGTCAGCCCTTCAGGTCATTTGTTTGTTGGAATCATGCAGACATCTAAGTGGGAATGCTGTATGCATGTAAATGTCAGCATACCTGTACAGACAAAAACATCCACTAGCCACTAAGAGTAAATTAAGGGGAAGTGGCAAGAGAAGTGGCTATTTAAAAGAACAAAATACACTATAAACTATTTATAGATGCAGCTGGGGAGTATTAAACACTTGAAAATTTGGCATTACATTATGAACACTTTGTCCATGTGATATACTGTCCCTAGTACAAGAAAGGCACTATTCATTTCACATGGTGAAACCCATTGCTCTGAGGATTAGAAGTTTTTTTTTTTTTTTTTTTTATGTATAAGGCACTATAGGGAATCCCTGATCAGCATTCAGTCTTCACCTTTCAACCCACATAATTTGACAATGACTTCCAAAGCACTGAGTTGGAACCATTAAGATTCTCTTAAGAGTAACAATTGGCTTCATTTCTGACAGGTGTAACTATAACACTAACCTCAGAGGTTGCTTACAGTACTGGAAATTATGCATTGGACATGGTGCTCATACAACTGAGATATAAGGAAGGTGTGCAAAGTGAAGGAAGGTGCGAATGTGGCCTCTAGGCACTCAACACTCAGCACCCTTTCACTTATGAAGGTAAGTGATCAAATTGGTTGGGAAGAATAGTCAAGGTGCCATCTAGCACTATGAAAAATTTATTTTTAAGATGTAATGCAGCCAAGTGGTTCTTAACTCAGCTGGTAACAGTTAACTAGAGTTTCTCTTGGTTTTGTACTAAAATATGCCTCTAGAGAGAGAATCTGGAAGAGCAGAAGGAAGTCAGCAGGATTCTTACATGCACAAGCCATGACAAGTTTCTGCCTAGAAGTCGCGCATATAAATAAATAAACAGAAAGAGATAAATGAAGTAAGCTGGTTAAAGTCAGGAAGGGCACTTTTGAGCTCTGTAAAGAAATGAAGGCCTGAATTAAGCAGAACTGATCTCAAGCCCTATCATTTTCCTTCCTACTGCCTTGAAGCACTACACTCAAACCACCATCTTGCTTAGACTTTGCAGCTTCTACTGATACCAGCTGAACAACAAAGTTACTCAGTGATCACACACGCTCTGGGACCTCTGACTTTCAGGTCAGGCAGAGCACAGAAATACTTGTGACATATAAGCAGGTGTCTGAACACAGTCCCCTTGAGCCATAAGTAATCAGTTCCATACAGACGGGTTATGACACTGCATAGCCCATACTGTACTGCAGAGCTTCAAGCTGTGACTGTATACCAATAACCTCCAACATTATTCTGGTGTAGCTAATGTTACATGCACAGAGCTGGGAAGCCTAAAAATAGATGCCTGGCAGCGACTTTGTGTAAAAGCTTTGCCTTAAAGGCAGCAGATCTGCACATTTCTTCCTCAGTTTACCTGCTGGGTAAAAGAGAACAACGGCACAATTTCCAGTGTAACCCACTGCCAACCACACACTGCTAACGCAACAACTACTGCATTACTGTTGGCAACAAATACAATAAAATAGATCAGTCTGTTTACAGAGTCAGAATTCAAGACAGTTGAAGGATCTTCGTTAATATTTCCCATTGCAGAATTGAGTGATCAGTTATGACTGCTGAAAGTCTCCCAAGGAATGCTAGTCCCACAGTCAACAAAATACTTTCATCTCACAGGTCTCCTCATAATTGTAAAGTTCCATCATGACTGAACTTCTATAAAAATGTCAAATTTACTTGAGAGCCTGTGTTGGACTTCAGTATCTCCAGCACAGCAGCAAGGAAAGAAGAGGAAACGAGACTCATTCGCATGCAGAAGTGACTAGTATATTTAGTGAGGTCTTTAGAGGTTTACACCAGAGCTACTATTCACTTCTGGCAGGTTTTACAGCTAAAATATCTTTATTTGTTATGAAATAATTAATAGATGACTTTGACAAACGTGATCAGAGAACACAGAATACAGTGCTCACTGGTACGAGCACTTCCCATTTGAATGTCAAGTTGTAGGTCAACTCCAAAAAGTTTTCCACAGAACTTAAAATGAAAATAAAGTGTATATTACAAAATTGTCTTTCATGCTTTTGAGGCTTACTTGAGCACAGTCACTTCCTGTGGTTTTAGAGCTTTGAGAAGTTGGCAGTTGTTTCCAACTTTTGAAGTGTATGACAATACACGTTTCCTTATGGCAGACTACAGTATGATTATGAAGGTATCCTGAATGAGCTACACAGCTCTCAGTTGCTACAAAACTCCTAGAATAAGGTGCACTATAATAGGTCAGGGGTTATTAGCACCAATGGCTTGACACATGCCCCAATAGACAACGGAGGATAAACCTAAAGCTGTATTTCTATTCCTAGTGACACTTATACCGTATAGAGGTTTTGCTTTTATTTCAGGTTATAACAATTTAAACACAAATGTGTATAAATACTTGCACTTTCACACTTGCTACAAGACAGCAGACATAAGAATTCAAAAAACTAGAACAGAAGAAGAGAAACTAAGGAACAATTCATTATTTGTTTTCTATATGTTTGAGAAAACATTCCAAAAAAGGGAAAGAAAACAAGATAGAATACAATAATTTATCTAAGAGAAAGTAATGGAATTTCAGCAAATAAAAGCATTTAGAAAGAGGCAATTCCAAGCTGCCAACTTCCATGCATCCGTTCTACCAGCTAGCAACTGTGAAACAGAAAGGGAACAGACTTCAGGAACCAACTGCAGCTTTAGAAGGGGAATACCACAGCTGTCACATAACCCAAGAAATTGTAAGGCTGTGCTAGGAGAACTGAAATAGAAGGTTTGCATGTAATTGCTTAGGAATAGGTTTTTTTCTTTTTTTAAGCATGCTTAGTAACATCTATATTAACAAAAAAAAGTAGAGCAAAGTCAAGTACTAAAGTGATCACAATAATTTTAACAGCATTGTAAGGGAAAATTGCATAGGTCATTGGGATGGTTAATTAGAAACTAAGCCAAGTGCTACATCTATAGAGCTTCACCTATTAGCAAAAAGATCTTTTAAAAGGACAGAAAAGAAAAATTACCTCTTCTGAATGGGATATTAAGAAATGCTATTTTTTACCCTTTAAATTCCAAGTTTTTCCACCGATATAGGCAGGAGCTCCTGTGCACACATATAACAAATAGACAAAAAAAACTAAGATTTGGGGACAATCCTGCCCATAGCAGGGGGTTGAAGCCAGGTAATTGTCCAACCCAGGCCATTCTGTGAAAGTATTCTATATCAAAATTTATTTTAATATTCAGTATCCTTCTGAATTGAAATAAGTAACTGCTTTCAGAGACCTCTATCCAAACACATCTTAGCTTTCTGACCTATCTTCACTCTGCACTTTTTATTACAATAACTAATTCTGCACACCTTAAGAGCAGAAGTCATAAAATATTCCAAACCGCTGCATCATTCATTATGTGCCTGAATATTCTTAATGAATGGATCTACACCTTTGTGTGCTATTACTCATGTGTTGAAGATTATTCACAAATAATGATCTTATTGCTTCATTTTACGCCTACTGACACAGATAATTCCTTACTGCAATGGGACAGCTCACGGAAACAAGCACTGCAGCCTGGGAGGAATATTCACAGGACTTTATCCCCATATTTTCTGTAACACATAATAGAACGTCATGTAATCTCTCCTTGTGACTGCTGTCTAACCAGGAATTGGAGAGATCATTATACTGTTAGTCTCAAAATTCAGGAACAGGAATGAATCAAGCACAGACAAGTCAAAGACAGCTTTATTTTCCGCAAAGAAAGTAGGTTACTCAGTTAGCTGCATACAAATGAAGCCACTATGAGTGCTGCCAGGTAGATTTTGGGCACTAATTTTCAATAGGAAGCGTGATATTGAAGGATCTGCCCTTACATGGATTCACAGAGAGCTGTTTAGTGCTTTTTTTTCCTGAACACTCATCAGTTTGTGATTCACTGACAGAACCACTGAGAGCATTCCCACTTGCATCTTCTGCCCTCCCACTCTGAGAGCAGTGTCACTGCCTATCTGTCACAAGAACCCCACCACAGATGTTCTGGTTCTGCACTGACTTCTCAGAAAGAGCATTCTTCCTATAGGTGTTTCTTTTTATTCTTTTATGTTACTGCCATTTTTCCCTCCCATGTTGTCAGATACAAACTAGTTTTTTCAGTCCTCCCCAACTTACGCACACAGAGTAACCTCACAGTAGCTGTGTTATGCTGTGAGGACCCAGAGCTTCTTCCTTTGGCTCAGTGAGAGCCGACTCAGACAGACCTGGTGAATGAAAATGCAATCCCTTCCTTGTGCTTTTACTTATGGGACTTATTCCTCCTAACATTGCTGAAACATACACACTTCAACTCTGGCTCCTCAGTGCTTCAGAGTAATAAACACTAAGAACTCAGAAGACCTTTTTCCCTGCTTTTTTTTTTTTTTTTTCCTCCTTTTTTAAGCTATACAGATATGAATACAGAAGTTCAGAATAAATTACACATAGGCTTACGTGTACCCATGCAGCTGTGAACCACTTAGCTGACCCGCTAGCACTATTCAGCATAAAGATCACAACTGAAATACAGATTCTCAGTGCAGTGTTGTCTAACATACCTTTGTATAATACTATCTACAAAAAAAAAAAATTCTTTTTTTGGGTGGGCATGATTTGTTTCCAGCACCATTCCCTAAGTGACAGTGCTAAGGAAATGCTCAGCGAAACAGGGCACTTGCTCACACAAGTTAAATCAGACAGTGTCTTGAGAAGGCAGTGACTTACAGTGAGTCTGGTTTTGCTCTCCAAATTAAAAATAGAGACACACTCACTGCAGCAAGGTGATTTCTGCAAACCCAGCCAAGGGAAAAACTACAACTAAGGACAACCTGCAGAACCCTCCTCACAGCCGTGCCTTAGATTCCCTTTGCCCACCAATGGAGCCATTCCTTCCAGAAGGGTTACTGTGGGGTTTGCAAGACACAGTGCTGAACCTCACTGCACAGCACAGTGAGCTGCGGGACATGGTGGGCCAGCTGCCTGCCTGCAAAACTTGTGGGAATGAACTGGATATATGTTGTCTGTATCTAGAAAGCCTTCAAGTCAAGAAACATCAGGGATTTCTGTTTAAGTTACAGAAGAACAAAGAGGTATTTCCTAATCATTCCTCTGCTTCTGAACTAACCTGGGAGCATACTGGCTTCAGAAATATGAAATAATATTTTGGTAACCAAAGAAACTATTTCCAAACTATTTCTGCTCCATGTTGATAACTGCAATCCTCTGTTATTCTACAGCCCATTTCCTCCAGCGGTGCCTTTTGCCTCCTCATTAACCATTTGTCGGGTAGCTTATGATGAGCTACACCTAGAGCTGTTCTTATAATCCACCTTTTTTTGTTCTTCCCCTTTCCCATTCAAGCATATACTCAAATCCTCCCCAATTAACTGCAAAGGAAAAGTTCACTTCTACAGAGTTCAGAGTAAGGCAGAACAGGCAGCCAGAGCACTCTTCTAAGAGAAGTCCAGTTTTCCAAAATATATGTATTTTTAATATTAAAAAAAGAAATCCTGCAGCTTCAGTTGATGCTTAGCATTAAAAGCAGCGTTAGCGACAGCATCGCACTCTGCCCTTACGCACACACGGATGCGCTCACCTGACTTGTCAGAGGAGTCGTCGAACTCTACGTTGAAGGAGTGCCCGTTGTTGACGATGGCTTTGGCCGTGCCGGCATCGTAGCTGAAGCTGAGGGGCTTCAGCGCTGGGTCGTAGCGGGCGGCCTTGCTGCTGATGTCGATGGGCGACTGGCGCTCCCCATTGGCGATGGGAAAGTGCTCGTGCCAGTGCGCGGGTCCTGCAAGAGAACGCGGGGCGGCTCAGGGCTCGGGGGTCAGAGGTACCGCTCTGCGGAGCACGACGTCCCCGCGGCACCTGTACGGCCGTTAGGAAAACCCGTTGGGGGATCAAGGCGGGGACAGTTCCCGACATGAGGGGAACGCGGCCGGGTTCCACCGGGGCACCCTCTGCCCCATCCCCGCGTGTCGGAACGCAGAGGATGCTCGGCGGGCCGCTCAGGCGCAGGTGGCATCTCAAGGTTACAGCGGCAAAACCGTAGCGCCTCCGAGCTCAGGGAACGGCAGAACCGCGGCGCTGCTTCCCGGGGCGGCCGGCAAGCAAAGGCGTCCCGCCGTGCCCCACACTCACCGTTGTGGCTGTCGTACCCCCAGTGATGGGACATGGTGCACCCACCCGGCTCCGTCGGCTATCTCAACGCCGTGGCCTCGGCGGGCTCTCAGGGGCTTTTATAGGCTCCCGCGAACTCCATGCCCTTCTCCGCGGCCGGAGGAAGGGGTGGGGAGCGCGGGCGGGGGCGGAGGGAGACTTCGCTCGGGGGCGGAGAGAGAGAAGTCCGCTTATAACCCGCGATCCTCCCGCCGCCGAGCCGCGCCGGGCCCGGCCGGGCACCAAAGGGTTCACAGCGCCCCCGGCAGGGGTGAGAGGCGGCCGTGTCCCGCACCGCATCGCGCCCGCACCGCGTCGGGCCGGTATCGCGCGGGCTCCTGCCCGTGCCGCGCCGCGCGGTGCTGCGACCTTGGGCCGGGGCAGCGGCGGCGGAGCGGGGCGCGTGTGTGCGAGCGCGTCCGGGGGCGAGCGGGATGCGCGGGCGGCGTGCCGCTGCTGCGCCCTACTGGGGGCCGCGGGAACGGCTCCGTGCGCGGGGCACGGCACGGCCGGGCCGGGCCGGCGGAGCGCGGAGGGCGTGGGATCGTTCCCCGTGGGTGCCGCTTTTGGAAGGGATTAGCAAGGGATTTGGAGGCGCGGATCAAACCGCTTAGATGGGGGGGTTGGAGGGTGTTTAAGAAGGAAGACGACGCTCCTGGTTCTTACTTCAGAGCGAGATTTCGCGATCGCTCTCAGAGAAGAAGGCAAGTAGAGCCGTGCTCACGTTCGCTCACCTTGTAGGAAATGCGCGCTTATTGCGAGAGCAGTTGAATCACCACCCCCCGTGGCTGGACGTGGGAAGAGAACTGAGCAGTACATATTTCAGATGTTTTCATATTGCCCAACACCGACCCGTTTTACGGGAGCTCAGGAAAGCGCAAACCTGAGAGCTTCGTACAAAGCGCTGAGCACAGCAGCCCTGCGCCGAGTCCCGCTGCTGCTGTGCCGCTGGGGCTGCTGTGCCCTCGCGTACTCAATCACACCCAGCGGGACTGCGGGCTGTCCTTTGTGAACGCTCCTCTGTGTCCGCGCTGAGCAATTTATTATTTTGATACGGAAATGACATTGGCAGTGCTGCGGTATTTTATCCCATTTTCTCATTAAGACAGTTTATCCAAATATGTTTCGGTATTTCCTTGTGATTCAGCCCCGGGGTCCGAACTCTGCTGGCCATTGTGAGTCTGAGATAGCACCACCGGAACGATCCCATCATTTACATTCAGCGTTGTAAGCTGTGCGTCATTTGTTGTTTTTTTTTTTTTTTGTGAAGAGGGGAAAAAAGTCCACTGGTACAATGTAGTTATTGTTGCTAATACCAAAAGGAACCAGCTGGGAAATTCCGTATAAAAACTGATGGCATTTCTCCGACTTTTTTGAGTATAGGCAGAAAATATTTAAAGCGTATTCCTGATGAACACAGCGTGTGTTCACTCACATTTGCATGCCTTTATTCAAGAGGATTTAGCAACTGCAAGACGGAAATGTGGAGGCAAAGCTGTATGCACAGAAGTTATTAAGAAGTGTGTGTGACATGGAATAGCAAATGGAAATGCACATTAGAAGTGTACTGGCAATGCCTTGTTTGCTCATTACAAATCCTTTCTGGCAAGCGTGTTGGCAATCGCCCATAATCACACATAGAAAATCCTATGCAGGTAAGTGTCTTTGAAGAATAAAATAGAAAATATTTATGCTGTGGGAAGGAATAAGATTTCTGTACATTTCAGAGAGCCTCCTTCTATTTAATCTTGTTATAAAAAAATCATTTCAGCCCAATTCCTCTGCTCTCTTTATGTCAGGTCTCCACTGACGTCAGAGGCAGCACCACATAAAGAACAAGGAGAGGATGAAGCACGACAGAGTGTTTGGCATGGCAGGCTTCCTTAGAGTGCTGCTCGGGGTGCTTACAGGGGAAGTGGAGCCAGCAGCACTACCAAAGGGCTGGGGTTTTAATTACATTAATCTTTGTCACACTGCTCCTATGGTATGTGATGCATGCTAAGCACACATAAACATCCATCCACAAATTCAAAGCCTGTAGTTCTTAAAATCAAGTCACATGCTGTTCAGCGTGGTACTTGCAGGCTTATGTCCATACCAAGAAGCTGCTAGTGTGGGCCTGGCACTGACTGGGGCTCAAGGATGGCAGCCTCCTTCTTTTCTATCTCCTGCCTATATCAGGCTCCATTCTGTGACTCAAGCTTCATGGCAGAGCACATGAATGAACCACAGAATGGCTTAGGTTGGAAGGAAACTTAAAGACAGTCTAGTTCCAACCCCCCTGGCATGGGCAGGGTGTCCACCCACTGGATTGAGCTACCCAGGATCCCATCCAACCTGGCCTTGAACTAGGGATGGTTCTCTGGGCAGCTTGTGCCCATGCTTCACCATTCTGAGTAAAGAATTTTATCTAACCTAAGTTTCCCCTCTTTTTGTTTTAAAACCATTCTCCCTTGTCCTATCGCTATCAGACCATGTAAAAAGTCAGTCCCTCCCCTGCTTATAAGCTCAAGTACTAGAAGGCTGTAACAGGGTTTCCCCAGAGCCTTCTCCATGCTTCTAGTGAAGGAGTTGGGTGCTGGTAACTGCGTAACTGAGATAACACTGTAGAAGCTGCTTACCAGGGACAAGAAGTGAGGTGTATTAGCGACAGCAGAAGAACATTATGTGCATGAACATAAATCTGTAGAAGCTCAAGCATCTCGGATAAATGTCCAGTATGATGCATAAGCTTGCTCCTCTGCCACAGTGCTGCTGAAATCTGTAGAACGATACATACCCGAGAGGCCTTCTTGCACATATAGAATGTGTAGGAGCAGTTCCTAAAGCAAATGTTCACAAATCCCATGGCAATAGAAGCATTATAAATACATTTCAAGCAATACAAACACAGGGAACAGATTAGATAATTAATGTACCCTTTTGATTACTCACGACTCTGACATTAACGCTGTGAGTAGAAAAGATGCCATTGTCATCCAGTCTCCCATTTCTGTACTGTTGCCAACAATTACTGTGTTCATTTTTTCTCATTTGGAGCGATCCCCACACATTCTGAAGGTGTTTAGAAACTAATAAAAACATTTTTCTTCATCTCTCTTATGTTTCTCAGAGTTAGATCATACTTAAATGTGGTAAACAAACAAATCTACGGATTTCATAGTACTTCTGAATCATACCCCTAAGTGCAAATAGAAGCTGCGCTGATGGCTTCAGTAAATGCAAACTGTTCACTGAGGTACTTCTAAACTGTTCGAGACACTCATCCTTGGCCAAACAACAACACAAAGCTTATGCTTCGCTTTGGCCCCATTTGATCTCATACATCCCAGCACAGTGGTTGACTAAGCACCAGAAGGAACGCATCCTGTTTGTCCACGATTATTATTATTTTGGAATCACTGAAATCACTGAAAATGTCAGTATAGATGAAAAAATGGCACAAGCTCTTCCTCTGCAAAGCTTTTTTTTTCCTCTGCTTTACTCAGTTGCCAACTTCTGCGAGCATCCTAGCTCCAGGAGTAGTCACGAAAAACATGCATCAGCCTCCAGGGTGGTTTCAGCAGAAGTGCTCACAGTGATCACCACAGTACTTGTAGTCTTTTTTGTTGTTGTTGTTTTCTTTTCGACAATTTTGTCTCTGCTCCTGTAGAACCATGCAGCATTGTGATTCATGCCAGCTGTTCTGTGAAACTTAAATTACAGAATTTAATATTTTGTCCTACGCTAAGGTCAGGTAGAGGGAGATCTTTCTTGTATTAAAAAAAAAATAATAATAATCCTGTACTAGTAATTTTTCATGAGATGATAATGTAAGTATCAACATTGCAAGTCTCATGTCATATCAGTGCAGTAGAAAAGGACTGCCTGCCTCTGCCAACTTCTGGTTATTACTGATACAGTCAGCTGTGAATACACATTTAAGGAAACAAGTATACCAAAATGAACAACCTTGAGTACATAAATAACCTCAGTTTCCAGACTAAAGCTATGCCACGATTCAGTGAAATTACACCTACTGAGTAAAGCCCTATACAGTGTAAATATAATCACAGAATCACACAGAATCACAAGGTTGGAAACGACCTGCAAGATCATCCAGTCCAACCACCCTCCCATTCCTATCAGTGCCTATATAATGTCATCAAAGGCATTTCATTATTGGTTTTGGTTTTGACTGGAACATTTAGCTAGGTTGCTCTGAAAGTAAAGCTTTCTATTTATTTCCATGGAAACAAAGTGCACAATAACAGTGTTTGATAGACCAAAGTCTCAGCTACAAAACACTATTTTTCAACATAGTCATCACCATTAGCTGTGCATTTTCACCAGCAATGAACAAAAACCTGCATGCCATGCTCATGAAAATCTGCATGAGCTGAGGTAACCCACTGTCACTGTCGACACTGCTGAAATGCCTCAATGTGGTCATATCCATTTTTTGGTCTCCATAAATGTTCAGCAAGCATCAATGAAGACCAGTGCGTGTAATTTTTTCTGTTTGGAGGAATTCAGTCCCACACCTTTGCTTTACATTCACTTCCATGTCAAACACCATTTTGTCAAACTTCCCCTATGCTGCCATCTGTCACACAGCAAAAAAAAAAAAATGTAATGGAATATTGGTGGGAAGGTTCAAGTCCTACTGCCATTCCAACATCTGCCTCTGGGGTTGTGGGCAAACATAAAATAGGAGGCATTATTTTCAGAGCAGTCGTCATATTTGTGTACACACCTTCCCATTCCAGGCTGGTGTACAGGCTCACCAACTGAACTCCTTGATATTTTGAGCTGTCTCACAATGTGGCCTATACCTGTCTAGTCCTTACAGCTCCAGGTGTTATTTCCTTGTTTATTGTTACTTCCTCTTTACACGTGGATGTGTCAGTACTCATCATCCTGACTTTTTGCCTACATATCTTCTTGTACGTATGCTCTATTAATCTCGCAAACTGCTTTCTTGTGATTTCTCCCATTAAAACTGCACCAGATGGTGAACTCGTAGCAGCTCTCACTGTAAGTCCTTGATACAGAATGTACATAAAAGTATTGCAAGGATACGGCAGCAGAAACTTACCAGCATGACTCAGTACAGCACCACACAAGCAAAGCAGTTAAAAATGGCTTATAAACTAATAAAAGCCGCTGAGTTCCAGCTGTTCCATAAGCAAGTCACTTCCTATTCCTCTGAGGACAAAATCTTGGCAAGAAACACCAACAGTTTTTGGAAGACAGGGGAGACAACATACATGAGGTCAAGGGCAGCAGGCTAGAGATTTCTCTTTTAATAAGTTCCCAGCAACCAAAGGTCTTGTTTTTGCTTCTGAGATCCTCAGAGTACTCTTGGCCCAACACAGAGCTCCCACCTTCAGAAGGCTGTGCAGAACTCAGCTTCTGAGGCAGAAGAGATTTTGGAAATTCTATCTCCAAGTTATTCTCTATGACCAACCTGCAGAGATGATAATGTACCCAACACCACGGCCTGCTGAGATTCTTGCAGACTAGAAGAACCTCTCTGTATCAATGCAAGAGAAGGACATAGCAGATGCAGTGAGAATCCCAGTGGGAATCCCAGACTTGCAAAGCTTTTCTCTGGCCCCAGAATAATTTTCACAGAAGGTCAAGTGTCTTAGCAGTACTACCTGCTGGATCATATTCTGCATATGAGTCTTCTTTTCTCTCAAGATTTTAAAGACTGCTTGCATTCCTAACCTGTGACATAATAAATAATGACTGTCCTGCATGTGAGCAAAATCAGATGCTTCCTGGTACAATTATCACAACGCAGCAGCAGAATTTATAGGGTGAGCAGGCCCTATACAGGACTGTGAGTTAGAAGTTGTGTGGTTATATCAGGAAAACCTATTATGTGAAAATAAAGAAACATTTTTGAGGTAAAAAGTGGCTTTCAGCATGCACTTACGACAAAGTGTTATCTCCAAATTCCCAATTCAATATTTTCTACTTCAGAATAAATCTATTCCTGTCACCAAATTCTGAATTGCATATATTACCTGGAATCAGGCAAATATGCTCACCCTGAATAGAGTGAAGATCAGAACATAAATGTAATGGAAGATTTAGGCAGAAACAATAAACAAGGGCTGCTCTGAAAATAATGCTTCCTATTTTATTATGTGAAGACACTGCAAAGTCGTATTTAACTAAATGCCTCTGTAAAGGGACATTCTAAGATTTATTTTTTATTAGATCTTATGCTAAGCTCTTCATTTTAACACAGTAGTGTTACTTCTCAAGGTAAGAGGTGCAAACAAAGAAGGTGATCTGCTCCTGCTGTACTCCCTGGAAGAACTGTCTACCCTACGTGTAAAAGTTATGTCATCAAAGTGCTCGTGGACTGGAAAAAAACAATACTGGACATGCAAAGGGACCATGACAGCTGTGTACAGAGCAGTAAACAAGGAGAGGTTGCAGAGGAGCTTTGTGAGTTGCCACAGGATAGAAGTTGGGTTTGAAAGCCATTTTTTCACTGTGCAGAAAAGACTTGCATTCTGCACAGTGATGGATGGTGCCTGAACAGCTATAAAAGCACTGTGCAAAAATTCCAAGTGCCAAGGTAACAAATATTGTGTTGATTTTGTTACTTTCTCTTGGTAAAGTTCCATATCCAAGAGAGCAGGAAATTGTAGAGAAAAATCTCTTATTACCAACTGAGCTTCATCCAGCTTTGTCTAAAAGCTGTGGACAACTCTTCATATGAATCTGTGATTTTTGTCATTGATGGGTGTAAACTAGAGTGATGAATATAAGCCTTAGCCTTCGACCCAAAATTTATAGCTGAGGCCTCTAATTCTAGTGAAAAATTGCAAGCTGGACTGGGTGATCCTAGCAGCTATGTGAGTATGTCACTGAATTGGATGTGGTTTCAAAGTGCTAATGAAACCTGCCAGTGTCTGCAAGTACTTCATAAATCAGTGAAATAGCAGCATGATACATACCCCTTTTTATTGCATGGGTAAATAATTAAGCTCCGTGTTGAGGAAATATTTGATGGCTTGTTTAAATTTCTATCTAGGACTAACATAGTATGTAGTAAGGTTCTGATAAATCTATTTTGCTATATATTTCTCTGTCAGGGTGCCTCTAAAAAACAGCTTTTGTATTCCAAATAAATTCAGTGAAAGATAGGGCAAAGGACCTTCAGATTTTTAAGCATTTTGTATCAGAATGGATTGTTATAGCAAATAAAACTCAAGCCTCTATCTCAGAGCTAATCTTTCTGTCCCTATACTCTTTTCTTCCTAAATAACATACCAACATTATTACCCTATTTCTGTCAGCATTGTGTTATATGCCACAGTCAGCAATATGGACACAGCCTTCAGAAAGAATGCTGAATTCTTTCTTTTCTTGTATTTGTGTGCTGATTTTTGGATCTTAAAGGTTGCACAAACTATCAGGAAATATACCCATCATCATAGTCTGGCTTTGTTTACATTTCCTCTCAGACAATTCATCTTCCTCTCTCTTCATTCTAGAAATATACGAGACACACACATACAACCACAACTGCACAAACACAATTTCTTAGGTTGATAGTATGATAGTAATGTTTTTTTCGTTGTTGTTGTTTTTAAACTTAGTTTTCAGCAGGAGAGAGGTACAGAGAGAGATACAATCAGTTCAGCAATAATCAATAGTGACCCTACTCATGAACAATTAATATAACATCACCTGCTTCACTTTTTAGTTCTTTTTTTTTTTTTTTTTTTTTCCTGCAGAATACTTCACTATATTTAAATTGAAACTTTGGGTTTTGCCTGTGAAATATTGATGATTTAAAAATAAATTATATCCACTGGAGTTGTAAAAGGAAAGCTCATTATGGGTACTATGTACGCTTTGTCTTTAATCAGCCAAGGTGCTCTCTCAAACAGCTACAGTCAGGAGTACAAAAGCTTTTAAATAGCTTAGTAAAGAAGCTGCAACCCATCTCACACAGTTCAAATCAGTTCCCCTTTTTCAGCAGCATGTGCAATCAAAGCAGACTGTAAGTCCAGACTTGTAGGTCAGCCAAACTCTTTTTAGTACAGGCTGTGAAAATGTAAAGCAAAGGTGATTTTCTGAATTTTGACCCAGAATGAACTCTGCAGATTCAGGCTAAGGTGATGTGAATAATGAAAGTAGCTTAGAGCTGGCTGAACTAGTTTTTCAGTTATTTCTTTAACAGCTGCTAAAGTTACTGAAAAAAAAATTAGTCCCCATGAGCGGACAACATCACTGATTAAACAAATTACACTTAAAGACTCATGTTGAAATATATATTGTCTGCAACCCACTCTATTCGCTAGTCTACAGCCAGAGGAAGCTTCTGCTTGTAGGCAGAACACAAGGACATGCTCTTTGTGAATGCATACAAAGCAGAGGTTTTGAATATATATTATTGCCCTGGTGAGGCCACATCTAGAGTACTTTGCCCAGTTCTGGGCCCCCCAGCTCAAGGAAGACATGGAACTACTCGAGAGTCCAGCAGAGGGGTATAAAAATGATAAGGAGCCTGGAGCACAACTTTTACAAGGAATGGCTGAAACCCAGGACTCTTCAGCTTGGAGAAGAGAAGACTGAGAGAGGATCTTATCAGTGCTTGTAAATATATCAAGGGTGGATCTAAAGTGAATGGGCCTGGGCTCTTCTCAGTGGTGCCAAGTGACAGGAAAGGTGCAAAGGGCACAAACTTAAACACAAGAAGTTCCATCTATGCATGAGAAAGAACACTGAGGATGACACAGCACTGAAATAGACTGCACAGAGAGTCCGTGGAGTCTCTTTTCTAGAGATATTCAAGACCCACCTGGATGCTTTCCTGTGCAACCTGATGTAGGGAATCTGCTTTAGTAGGGGGTTGGGCTCTCTGATCTCCAGAGGCCCCATCCAACTCCTACAGTTCTGTGATTCTGTGATCTAAACTAATCAAAACTGAAATTTATAATCATATTTGAATTTTTCTAGTTCATTACATTTTTATTTATCACATCTCACAAAACAGACTTTCCAGTTCAGAAGTCAAAGTTCAGTAATGTAGCTGCTATCTTTGTAATTCATTCTTTTTTTCATTATATTTCTCTCTCATGCACATCTGAGCATTCCTATTCAGTACGCATTAGCATCTCTCAATCTTCTTAAGGATTCTGATCGGATTAGTATTCTCCCAGGACTGATACACTATGCCGACCTGTTTTGTAAATACAACCCATTTTAAAAGCCTTTCAGAATGTACAAATAACTGTACATTGTTATTATAGATAACAACAACCATAAATAATTAGTAATTACTACCTACTTGATATCAAAACATCACATAAACTACTTTTGCCCTTAAATTCTGAGTATATTTCTATATTGGACTGGCATCAGGATATAAACTCCCATCACTTGTTTTAAGAATATTTTTCAAGGAATGGAACTGAAACTCAATTCAGAACATAGTAATTAAGTGCACCTCATTGTCTGAGTTCAGAGAAGAAATAGTCCTGATTCTCTGAAGGAAAACAGTGATTTCTAGGAAATAATTACCAGCACAGAGAACATTAGTATCTTCATCTCCTTGGTCTTTTTGCTTACAAAAGCTAGTTTCTGCATTTCGTTCCATATAAAGCACATCAGTTTTGGTAATAGTGATTTTGTTTGTCACTAATTCCTTGGGAAACAGGCATGGTTAACCAGCTAAACTATGTATGGGGCTTCAGCAGAATGTGCACCTGACATATTTTTGAGTAAGCCCGATTTTAACATGCAAATTGTTGGTTTTGAAAACAGCTAAATAACCATATAATAAGTTCACAGCAAAGAAGACACTTTGCACAACGGTGTATTGACCCAGAAAACGGTTCTGTGATAGTGTTGCATAAGCCATTAGAGCTCTTTCAGTGGCAGTGATGTCATGCAATTGCCAGTGCAGGAGACAAGTCTTGCAGAATTACACGCAGAGAGAAGGTTGTTAATGTGAGGATAAAGATGTACATGCATAATAAGCAACTCAGAATACAGGATCTGGTAATAAAATTAATAAAAAGACAACAGCACTGGTTTATAACTTCTCAGATAACCTAGTACTATGACGTAGCACAACAGAGCAATGTTCCACAATGAGAAAGAATGAAGAATTGCTTGCCTTCTTATAAAATATCACATGTTGTGCCTGCTGAACTCATGCTGTGGCCAAAACCAAGCATTATAGCAGGCAATTATTGCTACCATTTGAAATTTCTGCATACAGAGGAGAAAATTTTGAAGCAACGTCCCAGAATGAAAAGTAATATGAAAGGGCACATTGACATCGCTGCATTGAATAAAACTGGCTGGTGAGGCTGACCATGCCCATTCACAAATACACTTTATTTGAAGAAAGTGCTTAGATGAAGATTGTCATTTAGTGTGGGAGTGGTTTTACAGTATGAAATGGAAGCATTTTAGTTGATATGGTGGCAGTAAAAAGGAAGGTCAGTTTCTTCTTGAAAAGGAAAGGAACACACCTCAGCCTGAGCTGTCTTGGTCAAGCTTACCTGCTGAAAGAATGAATTAAAGTCAATTTGTCAACAAATACAGACCAAGTTGCAGGATATGGAAGATTTCTGTGGTAGTAAGACAGTATCACCGCATTCATAAATATTTACTTTAAGAAATCAAAAAGCAATTTTCAAGCAAACAATCAAGCAATTTCCATAGCGTGTTACTATGCAGAGGCAAGAAAAGGAAGAAATAAAACCTAGACTTTCACATGAGCTCACTAAAACCTCTGATGCAGTCAGAAATTGAGACCGAAGATTCTTAGAAAGTGTTTTTCCAACAGCAGCTGTTAATTTCTAAGAATCTCCATTAGATGCAAGGCGAAGTAGAGGTCAGTCCAGATTTTTCCAACACTTTATTGCAATGAATATAAAAAAAGATGCATTTTAGAGCATGTTCTGCTTGCCCTGCTTAGAACATCAGACACGATGACCTCTAATCTCCAAAATAGGACCTCAGATTCAATTCAAAATGCAGAAGTGCATTTTTTTTTTAAATAGTTTTGTAGGATGGATTAAAATAAATTGTTCATGCTAGTAATTCACTCACTGATGGACATTTCTGAGTGACATTTAAGGCTTCTTGCTTTGGAAGTACTCTGAACAAATCACTAACATTATTTCTTGAAAAGTTCTGAACAAGTGTGTACTGTCTGCATCCAACAAAAGAACTGAATTTTAACTCAGTAATGAGTTTGCTTACATGACAAGCACCTTGTATGTCTGTGTCACTAGAGATACTATAGATAGTCTCCTGCAAAAGGAAGAAAGTTGATTTCTGTCAAATTGTCATAGTGAGTATGTTGTCCACACAGGATCAAGTTCTCTTCTAGATTAAAGATATATCAAACGCTTCTACCTTCCTCTGTGTTGAACAGGGATAAAATCTGGCTTTTGAACAGGACAGACATCTTTTCACAGACCGACATAGGATAGTTTATGAGGTGATACAAGCTAATCTGTGATGAAGCAGCATTTTCATCAAGCCTTTACTTGTAGTAGTTCTGCGATGAAGGCAGAACATATTTAGATGTTTAAAGGAACAAGCAGCTCTTGTTAGGGAAAGTAAGAATGTGAAAAGATGGCATTCAACTGTTAAGAAAGGGCTCCAAGTATTGTATGATCAATAGTCCAAAATATTACTTGACTGTGGCCATGAATTGTACCAGATCCTCTGAAAAGCTGAGGGAGGGAAGAATTCTGGTGGTGATTGATAGTGATGTCAGCTTCTCCTTGTGGACAAGGTTAAGCTGTGGGAGCTGTGTGCACAAAATGCGCTGGTGTGACTCCAGATTCTTCTTCCCACAGCTGAAGGCTGCTCACCAGACCTTATGCTTGCACAGGCTTATTGCCAATCAGAGACACACCCCTCCAGCATGGAAGCTGCACCATAATTGCTTGCAGGTCACAAGAAATTTACATGCTAAAATATGGCTACCTCTGCCTTGAAGACACACATGGCTAGGTGTTGTTAACATCAGTTCATGTGGATTATTTGCTGCACAGGAAGTAATGGAGACTAGGATGATGTACAAACCCCTCTGAGCAGGAGCAGCTTGCATGTGGACAGGAAAGCAAGACAAAGGACTGATCGACAGCGTCAGCAGAAACAGCAGCAAACACAAGGGCTCTGAACACCACTGCAAATTGTGCAATACAAGACGTTGATTGCATATAGACCTGCAGTCATTTGTCTGCTCACTGACCTTGAAAACACACCCTCTCTGCTTCATGTCTATTCTTTACAAGTGATGTACACTGACAACAGGCTGACATTTCACCACAGGAAGGGTTCTGGGGAAAAGGTTACCCAGAATTCATTGTGGACAGTTAAACTATTGCAGACCCAAAAACCAACTGCCAAACTGAAAGTCACTTTGGAGAGTAATTATAGGGTGCTTCAGTAACCAATGGTTATTTTGTCAAGTTATATAACTTGTCCAGTTAGATTAAGATGCCAGTGGCACAATCAGACCTGCATAAATAGTGAAGTGTCTTTATCATTACATTTAGAATAATCTGTAATTGTGCTCAACAAAGAAATGTAATCAGAACCCATGCATTTTTTTAATATGTCCATTATATAATATGTTCTATATTATTGGCAAAACTAAAAACTATAAAAAACGTTTTAAAACTACCTCTAAACATTTTATCAGAATAAACCTAAATTTAAATGAAACTTAATTCAACATTCTCTGAACTGTCTGCTTCGAGGTATCTTCTGTGGGGACAGGACAAGGGGAAACGGCCATAAACTGGAGCATAGAAAGTTCCACAACAATTTGTGAAGGAATTTCTTCACAGCGAGGGTAACGGAGCACTGGCACAGGCTGCCCAGGAGGGCTGTGGATTCTCCTTCTCTGAGGATACTCAAGACCTACCTGGATGCCTATCTGTGCAGCCTGCTGTAGCGGGCCTGCTTTGCAGGGGGTTGGACTCGATGATCTCTGGAGATGCCTTCCAGCCCCTTCAGTTCTGTGGTTCTTTGATTTTCGTGTATTATCTGCATAGTTTTTGCCAATAAGCTCCTTCAGATGATAAAAAACTGAATTTTCTCTGAAAGCAACATGTATCAGCCTTAAAGCCCTCCCACTTCTGAGTCTGATTCCAATTTATGCTAGAAAAACGTAGTGGGTGTGGATAGTTCAGAATTAGATAAATGTGATAATTGTATTTTGGTCGTCTTTTTAAAATTTT
This sequence comes from Lagopus muta, assembly GCF_023343835.1. Classification (NCBI taxonomy): domain Eukaryota; kingdom Metazoa; phylum Chordata; class Aves; order Galliformes; family Phasianidae; genus Lagopus; species Lagopus muta. The sequence continues at coordinate 26,634,425 of NC_064435.1, forward strand.
AGTCATTGAATCTTGTAGTCACTGAAAAGTAGATTTTATTCAGTGGCTTGTGTGCAAGCATTTCACATAAGTTTGTGCCTGGCAGACATGGCAGACTTAGAAAAGTGAGCAAAACTACCCTTAACAGTCTTAGGTTTGGTCAAAATTGCGTTAAGTCTCAGGAAAAGAATTTGTATCATCAAATCTACCTGCTCTACAGGTTGCACGTTAGTATTTCATGCCAGCATAAAACCCACATAAATGTAATGTTGCATTTATCTATATTATGTTCCAGGAAGAGTTCTGAGAATGGCAACGGTATACGACTGCAACAGCCTCATTAAACATATATATATACATATATATATATATATATATGTATATATATATATATATATATATAACATATATATATATATACATATATTTCCTTAGTATATATTTCCTTAATATATATTTCCTTCAAAAAGACAGGAAAGAGAAAATAGGTTACCCTTTAGTGTTAATAAAATGCTAAACAAACCTGACTGCATGGGACTTGGCTCTGAAACAAACTAAATATTTTGTCTGGTTACAAGGCATGTAATAGCTTCTGGATGAGGTATCAATCTGAGACATCTTCTGCTTTATGCTAATATTTACACAGGGGATGAACAGGGTTTTTAGCTTACGTGTCCTTAACATAAAAGTCAGTATGAATAATATAAGAGAACAGACACACAATGTCACAAGTATTACCTTTTCTCTTAACTGTCTCTTCTTTCACTTCACAGCATTCATAAACTACCAGGTCCAGCGTAGCACACGCTGGTGGCAGCATGTCATGTTTACCATGAACATAGACCTTCACTTCAATACTTATAACTGGCAGTTACTCCATACATGTTGTTCTTCCCTCATAATATCCAAATTTCTTTTGAAGCATCACTATCTGTTTTCTGGTCCGTATCTCGACTCAAATCTTTCTGAACTCTTGATGTGTTTTATCCTCATTTCAGAATCTAGAATCTAGTAGACATGGCTCAAATAATGACTTTTGTTTTTCCAGCTTCTCCACTGCATTTGTTAACTCGCTTTCTTAATGCTTCTAATTTCTCTCTGAGCAGCCTGGTCTAGTGGTTGGCGACCCTGCTTATGGCAGGGGGATTGAAACTAAATGATCATTATGGTCCTTTTCAATCCAGGCCGTTCTATGATTCTGTGATTCTCTCCCACTTTTCCTTACACTCTTCTTCTCCTGTGGATAATTCATCCAAATCATCCAGACATTCTGTCTCTGCTTTTCTGTAGTTTATCTTACTCTGTTGTGGGATGTGATTTGATGAATTTCTGATAATATCAGTTCATACCTTATTTTTCAAGCATTAGCATGCCTTTTGATCTTTTGGGCTGTTTTCCAGAGAAGCCTGTTAGAACTAAATATGGATTTCTATCTCATTTCTCCCTTACACTTTCTGCAGTGCATATGAAGCTTTTCAATCTGGTGGCAGAACATCTAAACTCTTCAATAAAAGACTTGTCTGACTGCAAGCATTTTTCCTGTTAAGTGACAGGTATACTCCACTCCCTCACTTAAGAATTTAGTCTTTATCTGTCTACGGTGATAACAACCTGAGTTAGCAGGCTTATCTTTAAGAATAATATGATCTGAATTTACAAAACAATCTTATGAGAATATATGAGTTAGAAGTTAAACCTGCCTTTTACCTGCACGTTTGTCAGGCTAAATGTGACAGTGAGGAGTAACCAGGCTGAGGCTGAGCTGTCCATGACAGCCAACAGTTTGCATTTCTGTGTCCTCTAGAAACACTCCTTTCCTCCTGCTCCTATTTTCTGAAAATTGTACAGCCATAATGAAGTGGTAGTTAATCTCCACTTTCACCAAATAGTTTAATCATTAATATTAATTATAATCATTAAATTCTTCCAAACATCTAATATAATTTTCTCCTTTTAGTTTAAAGCCATGCCCCTTGTCCTATCACTATCAGACCCTGTAAAAAGTTGGTCTCCCTCCTCCCTATAAGTTTCCTTCAAGTACTGGAAGGCCACAGTGACATCTCCACAGAGTCTTTTCTTCTCCATACTAAACAAGAGAGATCCTCCAGCCCTCTGATCATCTTTGTGGTCCTCCTCTGGAGCTGCTCCAACTGCTCCATATCCGTCTTCTACTGAGTGCCTGGGGCCAGGATGCAGTACTCCAAATGGGGCCTCATGACAGCTGAGTAGAGGAGAATAATCCCCTCCCTCTCCCTGCTGGTCACCATTTTTCTGATGCAGCCCAGAGCACTGTTGGCCTTTCAGACTGCAAGATCACACTGCTGGTTCAGGCCAGCTTTTCATCCATCAGGTCCCCTAAGTCCTCTTCAGGGCTGCTCCAAGTGACTTCTCCTCCCACAAAATACGCATTTCTGTGCCTGAACCAAAGTGCAAAATCTTGCTCTTGGCCTTGTTGAACCTCATTAGGTTGAAATGGGTTTGCTTTTTGAGTCTGTCCACATCCCTCTGGATGGCATACCTGTTTTACTGCATCAACTGTATTACTCAGCTTGGTGTCATCAACAAACTTGCTGAGAGTACACTCAATTCCACTGTCTATGCCATTGATGAGCAGGGTCAAGTTTCCTGCTTTCACAAATGCTGCCTGTTACTTCTATACAATTTTTATTTTTTTTATTTTTTTTTTTAATACAAAAAGGGATGAGAGCATTGTTAATAGCCATTTTCACAAGGGTTCTTGTTTCCCATATAGTATGCTTATCTTCGTCTAAGAGAAGACAAGGAAATACCTTCCTATGCTTGCTTTCTCTTCCTTACCCTGCTCATCCTCCCTAAACTACATGCTTTTCTAGCAAATAGTGAAATAAATTTCAGCACCCAAGCTCTTCCCACTTTATAATACCACTGTTGCAGTTTTACATGGATAAGCAGTTTGCAGGTAAAGGCAATCATTTTCTAAAACTGATGAGAGCCAGCAGGTGCAGCTGCTTAATTACACTTTGCTGTAAAACCACAGACCATGACAGGTAGGTCTGTTTAACTGTTGCAGTTTTCAGTCCTGCAGTTATCAGGCATCATAGTCTGGGGCTGAATGGAAAATGTCTGGCAGTACAGTGTCAGAAAAAGCAAGATAGTATTGTTAAAGAACTAAATAGCAACAGTCAGTGTGCTCCTTCTTGGCACGCTTTTATGCAGTTCAGGTCCTAAAGTTTGCAGGTTTCATTTTCTGTTCTGTCTTTTTTTGCAGGTCCAGACATCACGGCTTTTCAGCACTACAGCCATTCCAGACCACACAGATATTACAGGTGCCCAAATGCACCTGCAGGGTTGCTGGGTAACCAGAAATTCCAGGCATTTGGGGAAGGGAGGTGCAAACAACAAAACAGTGAGCTCATGTGCTCAAGCCCCTGCTGCACTACACAAGGTGTGCTAAACATCTTACTGGGGTTGAAAAAGGAAGTACTCTGCAGACAGGCAGCAAATGACTGCTATTACATAACTCTACTAGGCAAGCTGCTAGCAAGCCTTTGTTTTCTTTGTTGAATCTCATTTTCATGAACCTAGGGTAAATTGTTTCACTTTTGAAATTCCTAGCACGTTCTGGTCTGCTTGTATTATTTTCCTGACTGCTCTTGTTATATTTATTTGCTTAATGTCTTATCCTGTCTTGTTCACAAATAAATAAATACTTATGAATTAGGAGCTTCATGAAAATTTAAGGAAATATCAGTTCGTTAGAATAAAAATTTATAGATACCTCCATGATATTGAGTCTGTAAGAGAATTTAACAGATATTGACTGTAGCAAGAAAAAAAAAAAGCCACAAATAACACTAAACAATATGCAGTTACAAAAAAAAAAAAAAAAAAAAAAAGAGCACTTTCACTGTAAGATTGGAAAGACATACTTAGCCACAGTTGCAGCAACTCCATTTTCTAGGCTTCCTATATAATTTTAAAACTGAACAACATACAGATAAAACAATGCACCGGCTGTCCATTGTCAGTACAAACATGTTTGCGTTGAGTCACTCAGACTTTAGAGGCACCTTGTGATGACAACTTTTACACTGCTTATCTCTGTTTCTTGACCTTTGGTAAGTGTTAATACTTCAGACTATCCCGGGTGCACTCTTGGAAGCTATTGGTGTACAGATCTCATCAGATCAGATTCCCTAAAAGTGACAGTGCAGTTTCTCTTCTTGTAGACATGGAAAGGAAAAATAGCGATACTGAGGCACAGTGTCACAGATTAAGGGGAGACAAGAAAGACGCTGTATTGTTTATGAAATTGCCCATTAGAAATCGTGCTATGTAGACATGGTCATTAAATGCAACATTACAAAAAGTGGACTCTGTTTCATGGTACATTAATGTTTGCTCTCGTTAATAGAAAAACAAACAAACAAACAAAAAAACAGTGATTTGAACAGCCCTAGGCTGCAGTCTAGCTCTTTGCTTTTCTTTCTGCCTGCCTGAGACTCACAAAATGAAAGAACAGTTAAGCATTTCTCCATTGACTGTGTAAAGGTAAGATGAGGACAGCCTCCCTAATCACCCTGTTGATGGCCTCCACTAACAAAGTGGAGGGACACTCTACCTCCTTCTTTATTAGGGGCATTCCTTAGTTAAGATAAAATTTAAATCAATCTGTATTATGCAAAATTGGTGCTGAGTAAGAAGCATCCCTGAGGTTATAGAAAATATGAGCTATCAAGTATAGAAATAAATTGTTCCTCCACTATTTTGGGATTCATCTTGATTCTCTTTTCCCCTTTAAACTGCTAAAAAGAAGATTTGGATAAATTTGACAGATGCAACTGCATCTTGTTTACCAGCTGAAACACAGCTGAAAATGTCATACCTGCCACACGCCTCTAGAAGCCTCACTGTGCAAGACACAGAGCATTATTTACAGAACCACAGAAACTCCATGGTGTTTTGTACCTTTGACCTTTGCTAGAAAAGACTAGATAGCCTTTCTACAGGTTAAGGCTTTACATTTTAATCCCTTTCATCAAACAATGGAGAGTCTTACTCCTGCCTTCAACAGGGTTTATAAGATTCCTTTCACAATGCAGATTTAATTATTCGGACACAGTACACATACCACCATGTACAGAGATAATGAGTGAGCATCTAAAGGGCTACAGCTGAATGCATGTTCATTCATGCTGACCCAAAAAGACCCTTCAAAAATGGAGACTGAAACCACAGAGTATCAGAAGCCACATCAAATTCATTTGTCTGTGTGCTGGCTGTTGTGCAAATGTGGATATAAAAGTAGCTTATCTTCATTTTCTGTTACAGTGGGTCTTCTGATTGTATGGACTTGTATCAACCACAAAATCTCAACAATGATGAGAATTTCTCTGAAAGGTAAAAGGCCTATATTTTTGTGATTAAATCCAACTTGCATACAGAGTGTGAAGGAAAGATTATAGCAGACACGAACACATGGCAGCAGCCCGCACCCATCCCCTGCAATTCTTTCCTCAGCGAGTTGAAATCCCTGTTAATCCGCTCCCTGCTTTCAGCTCAGAACCAAATTTCTATCATGCTATGCACCGTAACTCTCATAAGGCTCCGGGCTCGGTGTGGCAGGAGCTCGCCCTGCTCCCCACACAGGGCCGTAGCGAGGCAGCAGGGTCCGCACCGCGGGCTGAGATGCAGCTCTTGCTGCTTGCTCAGCTCTGTGCGATGGCATTGCGCAGCTCAGCATCAGGTAACCCGTGTTACGTAACGGAATCTGATAACAGCGCAAAATATGAAGCGTGCTTGCACACGTACCTACTGATCCACGCCTTCACGTCTGCACATGTATTAACATACAGTATGATAACAGAAAGTCGGTGCTGTTCTCGGACTATCAAGAGCCATACCACGGCTCACCCGACCGCCCTCACCACTCTCACCCCCCGAGCAGCCCGCCCCGCCGCGGCCCGGGCAGAGGCGGTGCCAGCGGCCGCTGTGATGGCACGCAGCGGCTGTTGGGTCACTGCTGCCACCTGGCGCTCAGCAGCGGCCTGCAGCCCGAGCGGTGCCCGCCCAGGGTCCGGCTGGAGGGGTGACGCCGGCTTGTGGATGCGGTGTGACAGCAACAGCCTCGTGGCAACTCTTTGTGAGGGAACTGCGGGCTTCCCAGCTGCCCGTAATTTATAGATCTGTTTTGGGCTAAATCTGTAGCAAACTCCCCCTCTGAGGGATCACAGAATCACAGAGTTGGAAGGGACCTCAAGGATCAATAAGCTCCAACCCCCCTGCCACATGCAGGGCTGCCAACCTCCCCATTTCATACCAGCCCAGGCTACCCAGGACCCCATCCAACTTGGCCTTGAACACCTCCAGGGATGGACGGGGCATCCACAATCTCCCCTCCCTCAACTTAAAACCATTTCCCCTTGTCCTGCAGTTATCTACCCTTTCAAAGAGTTGATTCCCCTCCTGTTTGTAGGCTCCCTTTAGACACTGAAAGGCTGCAATGAGGTCACCCCGCAGCCTTGTTTTTCTCCTTGCTGAACAAGCCCAGCTCCATCAGCCTGTCTTTGTAGGAGAGGTGCTCCAGCTCCCTGATCATCTCTGTGGCCCTCCTCTGGACCCTCTCCAACCAAGGCCTGCATTTATCAAACAACAAACAAGTAGTAACAATTCTACTTAAACAAATAGAAAAAAAATTGCAACAATACCTTCAAAAATAAGATTTTATCAGAACGCCATATCTGTGGGGCACTGCTGTTTTAGGCCAGAGATAGGGGCTGTTCATCCAATAAATGTATTTGCATTTGTTGCAATAACTCTTTTTCAAAATCACTCCTTCAAAGCAGGATGTTCACGTACGCATCCTGTTCGTCCACACTGTAGATCTGTATGTCAGTCCTGGGAGATTACAGTTCTGGAATGTGCACTGCTGACCTCTGGTGTCACAGGTGACACAGAATCACAGAATTGGAGGGGTTGGAAGGGACCTCTGGGGGTCACTGTGTCCAACCCCCTGCTAAAGCAGGCCCCTACAGTTACAGAGTTACACAGGAAAGCATCCAGGCCGGGTCTTGAATATCTCCAGAGGAGACCACAGCCTCTCTGTGCAGCCTGTTCCTATACTCCAGTCTGTTATATTCAAGGACTCAGTGCAAGAAACACTGTTTTACCACGGAAACAAAGGCACAATGTGCAAAAGCAGAGTTCAGCATCTCACTGCAGATGTTGTGTTCCAGTGAACGGTCTCTTTCAAAGCCATACCTGAAAATCTATGTGTGTGATTCAAGGTCTGCCATTATGTATGTGCATAAGCTGATGACAGTTGGTGAGAATAAATTAACATGCATCGCTAGTCAAAATAAAAATAAAAACAACAACAAAAAACATCATATAACTGAAAATGAGTAGCAATTATTTTCCAATTCTTTCAGATCATTTACTAATCACTGACAAAGACTAATGGAATTTATATACAAGATGAAATTTCGTGATGAAAAATGGCCAGAGACTCTAAAGGCAGTCATACTGTAGATAATGAAAGAGCTGCCATGAAACACTGCACTCATCCCATGACAGTGCGCTGGGAAAATTTCTTCTTCAACTGATCTGTACAACAAAAAGACTGTGCTTTTTATATGGACATTAAACTCTGAAAAATACATAATCTTTGATGACAAAATGTGTTTCTCTGCATTTCTCCGTATGCTGAATGCTGCTGGTAATGTACATTTTTAATCACCTCTGCTATATTACTACCTTAAACTACTTTCTTCAGTTTCATCAACTATAAGCAACTGGCTTTGTACGTCTAAGCCCCATTACAACTGTCTGCTGTGATTTTTGTCATCTCTCATTCATCATTTAACACTAGCTCCTACATGCTATGATGTTGTGGTATCGATCTGCATCACTTTCACACACTAAAGTCTCAGTCTCCTATATTTAGTCCTTGCATAGGAGTTCCCTGGAAATACCTGCAAACTGGTTTCACAGCTTTTTTTTCTTTTTGTTCCCTTTATAAACTTCCACTTTGTTATGGTGCATAAAAAGAAGTTGGCAGTGATTAAACAACCAATGTGCCGAGTTTCTTGTTTTTTGAGGGTAACCGTAAAAATCTTTCACATCCTTTTTTGTTGTTGTTTCCCCACTTGAACTTAGCCAGCGAAAAAGCCTGTGAATCCTTCACATCACATAGAAAGCTCATGCAGCCAGCTTTTACATGTGCATCTGTCTTTTTCACAGCAATTGTATCTGACTCAGTAGACCAATTCCATCTATCTAAAAATTCATGGCTTGTATTAGAGGAGAATAATTATTAGTCCCACAGATAATAGGCAAAAAAAAGTACCACAATGTGAGATCAACCTTTCTGAGGTAATAAAGAACATCAATCTCTTAGAGAACATCTGTGGATGACCCAGTTAGAGCTCACACTTTAGAAACGGAAGATAAACCTTGAAAAGCACATCCATAGAAATTAAGCTTCCTTGACTATACAAGGCAGTTAACTACTACTTTTAGAGATCTTCTTTGAAAATGAAAGGGTGCTTTCTCCAGTTCTTGCTTCAAGAATTGAATCTAGAAGGATGGTGGTACAAGAGTCTAGAGAATGTATGAGAGAGTCTGCAGAACTTTCTTAGCTATTATGTTCATTAGACATTAGTTAACAGCAGAAAAAAAAAAGGGGAGAAAGAAAAAAAAAAAAGCAAACAGCTACCAAACACAAACAACATCATTGCTCACATACAAAAAGGGTTAAGTCAGAATTATTTACCAAGTCCTTCACTTCAGTGGTGAGTAGAGACTATGATAATACAGTGCAGAACATATATCCGATGTTACTGACAACAGCATTAAAGCAAACTTGTAATTCAATCAAGCCTTCAATCACGTACAAACAGCTATCACATATTTCATTTTTACAGAAAAGTATAAAATTACCTAGCTGGTATGATGGAAGCCACAGGCAGCATTTTGCATCTCTCTCTTAGGACTCATATTTCATATTTTTAAAGCCCAATTTTTAGTGAGCCTGTCTGTGCCTACCGTTGGCCACCAGTGCCACACACAGTGATGGAAGTGCAACACACAGCCTGCAGATTGACTGCAGTGATACTGCTGAAGTGTTTGACCATGGCCGGTGTGAAGGAAACAATTAAATCCAAAATAAATGTGGTGGTGCCACCCACACATAGTAAATATCCATCAAAAAGGTCATTTTACACACTGCATCAGACCGAGTTCCAGCTGAGATTAAAAACATGCTGCAGATTGGACCAGTGAGTCAGACCTTATCTATCGTATTCTAAATGAATTTTATACTAAAATGAACATATAAAGGTGGGCAAGATGACAGCATATTGACATTTTTGTCCCTGAAGGCAACAGTGACTCAGTAATGACTGCTTTCCTCTGAGCCACGGAGAAATCTGTAGCTGATAACTATGCAATGCAGATAGCTGAGTCAGAAATGACTCTGAACAGACCTGTGTTTTGGAGACAGAAGCTAATGTGATTGCACCTGCCTGCAAAGAAAAAATTCTGAATATCAAATAATTTCAGTAAGAAGAATAAGGTATGGAGAAAACCTTTCCAGACAGCTCTACATTCAAATGAGCTATTTGAATACTGATATCTAAACACAGCTTGTGCAATAGCTTTACTTTAAAGATTATAAAGATTAATAACTTTACCCTAAAGATTATGTTTCACATCATATTTGCACTCTAATGATACCACTGTAATCTATTTTTCATGAAAAACAAACAAACATACCTGTATGGTTTACTAATGTGAGCCAGGATTTTTAAGAAATGCTTACCCTGATTTGTACAATATTAATTATTATAAGCCCATAAGTTTATATACACGTATATATATATGATAGTACAAATGGATATAAAAGATCTTTTAATTAAAAAAAACAAATGGAAGTTCACATTCCCACAGTGCAAGAGTAAGTGTTGGGCACTTACATGGACAAATACTATCTGAACAGACAAATGCTACAACTTCAACAGTTTCAGTATTCTCGCAATGGCAGTGGAGAGGCAGAGTGCTCCTTATGAGTTACCTATAATACAACTTTGTCTTAAGTACTCTTCATTTTCCTGAAGGACATTAATTATACCAAGGCTGAAGCTATGTATCAGAATTCCTCAATGTATGGTAGAAATTTGCACAAACTAAAAGAGGTTCTTCAGTTGCACAGTTGCCCCAGTGAACAAGGTAGACGTCACCCAAAAGCAATGCTTTGATTAGAATTGAGGTGACCTCCAGAAGTAGTCGTGTAGCATTTTACCTAATAAATAGAGCATCCAGTCGAGGGCTGTGGGTTGGACAGGTCTGGTTTAGTGGTAGACTTGGCAGCACTATGTTAACAGTTTGACTTGATGACCTTAGAGGTCTCTTCCAACCCAAATGATCCAAATCATTGCGTAGCTTAAGTTGGAAAGGACGTCAAAGGTCATCAAGTTCCAAGCTCCTTCCAGAGGCAGGGCCACCAACCTCCAGATCTGGTGCTAGACCGGGTTGCCCATGGTCCCACCCAGCCTGGCCTTGAACACCTCCAGGGATGGGGCATCCACAGCCTTTCTGGGGAGCCTGTTCCAGCACCTCACCACTCTCTGTGAAGAACTTACCCCTGATATCCAGTCTTAACTTTCTGTCCTTGAGCTTAAAACCATTCCCCCTTGTCCTATTGGTATCTACCCTCCTGTTGATTCCCCTCCTTTTTATAATCTCCTTCGAAATACCAGAAGCCTGCAGTGAAGTCTCCTCACAACGTTCTCTTCTCCAGGCTGAACAAGCCCAGCTCCCACAGCCTCTCTTCATAGGGGAAGTACTCCAGCCCACTGATCATCTTCATGGCCCTCCTCTCCAACAGCTTTCCTGTACTGGGGCCCCTGAGCAACAGACTATGACATCAGCAGGCAATAGACTGCCTTCACTGCTTGTATTGGGGCACCAGTAGAGCCTGGCTGTCTGGCTCAAACCTGGATCCTGCTGAGCATTTCTGAGAGGCTTGGAGGTTGAGTGAGGCTTTAGCTGTGCTGTGCTGTGCTGTGCCTGTGGCTGCTTGCAGCCGTTCTCAGTGCTCATCCCCACAGCATCACTTGCGTTTCCCTGGCCCTGCCTAGTAGGGAAGGCCACAAAGAGCAGAAATGAGCAGTGCAGGAACATGTCCCTGGGGTGGCCATGGGAGCCTTATGCTGTGCTGGTGGGAAGCAAGAAGTGGGCCAGCCATGGAGCTGAAAGGGCTTCTTTGTGAGGGATTGGGGGTGTTGGCTCAATACAGGAAAACAGGAGAGGTTGAAAACTTACCAAAATGTAGAGCAGCTGTTGAAACAAAGCGACTAATGGAAGTAGGGGTAGGCTGCAAAAAACATTCTTTTCTGCCTTATTTTTTTCATGAGGGCCACATGTGGCAACCTGGGCCAAAGTTTAGCCATGGCACACATATAGGGTTAGGGAAAGGTTCAGAGTTAGGATAAAGGCTAAGTCTAAAATTCCTATTGGACTGAAGTTGCTTAAAGGATGCCAATAGAAGCTGTAACATGTAAAAAGATTTATTTATTTATTTATTTCCACTACTTTTGAACTACTTGTCCATTTTCTTCTAAGCTAGTCTAGACTCAAGGCTAAGCCAAGGTCAAGATTTAAGGCCAGGTCAGGCTCAAGTCTGGGAAAGAGACATAGCATAGATTTGCCACTGGTATGAAGCTGAAAAGGAGCTGCCTGAAAAGGTGTAGGCTGCAAAAGGCCCTCAGCCCTGGTCTTAGCCTCTACTGAACTTTACACAGAGCTTCCCCAGCCCCTTTGCAGCTTTGCTCCAGTGGCAAATCTACCATTTGTGCTTCTCTCAGCCCTAAGCCATGTTCCTCGTACAGCCTACTGCTCTATCGGCTAGGTGATGCATCAGGGCGGACATGCCCTGGGCTCTGCTATGAAATCTCCTGAGGTTTCCAGCCTCTTGTCTCTGGCTCAGAGCTACCGCCAGCGCCACTTTAATGGGTGACACACAGTTAAATAATGTAGCCGTCACTAGAGGGCGGAACAGTCCGCAGGAATTCAATGGCAAAGCCCTAGGAAGGAATGGTTAGAAAATCTCTGGTAAATCCATTACCACAAAAAAATTAGGAACGCTCAGCTGGACTTACTTTCCACGATACACCTCAGAAATGCAGACCCTTTTTAGAAGGCTGGACATATTTCTGAATCGAGGAGCCAACAGAGATTCCTCTCACGGTTGGTTGACTGCCACAGAACACAAGGATCCTGGTTTTTGGCACTTTCTGAATACAACTGCTGACTATTTCCTTGCCACATGTAAGTCACAGCTCCAGCTGCTTGCACATTTCTGCCTCTCCTTTGAAAACAAGGTTGGAGAACCAGAGCATCCTCTTGTCTTCAACCAGCTCTCCAGAGGCCTGGGTAAGCAATTCAACAAATCTGTGATAAGAAGCCAAGCCTTATATCAGGGAAAATCTTTTCCCAGGCCCATGAAAATTTGCCCACAGCTGCCCACATTAAAGCCCAGGTCATATAACTCACTATGGGCAGATACCTTATCTGTACCTCCTTCCCATGCTTAGCATGCTGTGAGACTGAGCTGAGGGGCTCAGTCATGGGATTGCCATGTCACTTTGCAGTCTGTGCCTGCCATGATGCCAAGCATTGCGCTACATTGCACTCCTTCCCTATGGAGATATGGCACTCAAACTACTGCCTATGTACCTACCTACCCCTGCCATTAGATCTTCTATTAGTTTCAAGGCCTGGAATACCATGACAGTACTTGTAGTACAGATCCAAATCCTTTGATCAAATATTTATTTTGCAAGGGATGGAGGGATGTCTCCTTCATTTTCAAAAACAGTTGAACTATGTGAGACCCAGGGGACTTAACCCTTCACTTCCAGTCCTCATCCTCATTCCCTGTGCATATCAGAAGCTGTCTTTCCTATTGTACCTGCAGCATCACTGGGCTGTGAACCAGGGGGAGTTTGCCCCACAGCAAGTATGCATGTGAGTGTGTTTAAGAGACCAGCATCTTAACACAATGAGAGGGAATTCATTGTGTCATCTCGGACTTCACAGACAAGTAAAACTGAAACAAAGACAAAAACTGGCTCAAAATGTTTCTGAATAGCAGTGTGCAATATGTATAGAGTAGCACCCAAGCACTACTCAGATGCTGCGGGTCAAACACTGGGCATTTGGTAGCAAGGAGAGTTAATCTAATCTGACAGCAACTGGACTGTGAAGGAATTCCTATTTGTCTCCTTTGCTTTCCTGGGAGGTCAATGTTCAGTCAAAATCATACATCTAGCTTTGCTCTATAGCTAGTAATGAAAGGCATCTGAGAAGGGGTGGGTTTATCCCACATATATGTAGCACATCTTTTAGGGCTAGCCCCACTCCTCTGGAGGCAAATATCTTTCTGCTGCAGCACTCTTTGTGTAAAACGAGGTTTCTAGTGCAGATAATACTGTTCCAGTTCTTCTGCTTTATGTTCTGTGGCTTTCTGAAATCCTTTCATAATTTTTAGGAAGGGAAAAAGCAGAATCAAACTGCTGATAGTGATATATCATTGTACTGGGCACACTATAAGGTGTACAAGAAAAAAGCCTCTGCGGCTGCAGTGCAGTCAATGCAAGACTATTTCTTCTGTTCCTTTCTAAAGTGTGGAGGGTGGACTTCAAATAAAAGCAGTCTAACCTCTTAAATTTTGTAGTTTACAGTGAGAACAATGACCAGATCTCATCTCTGACACAGGCTCCAAAATACTCATGGAAACTTTAAAAAGATGTCCTCATGTACTCAGCTGCTCTGAAAAAAAGTGCATAAGGACCATATGAGCACTGTGCAGATGGAAATCCAGTCCCACAGAGCTTACTGGAAATTATATGACATCCCACTTCTCATTAAGGATCTAAAATTGGATATTAAGACATAAAGCCAAATCCCATGCAGGCCAGTCCATATAAAACCAAATTGAGTACTCAGCATCCACCTGAAAAATGCACTCCATATTCCTGGAAAAAACACAGACTATTTTGCACTCATTACCATTGGAGAACAATCTTGTTCTGTCACCATGTAATATTAAATTCATTTAGTGTATAATCCTGAAGTTGCAGCCTGATGACTGACACATTTCTCCAGCTTTCCAAAAGGGGAGTTCTAGACAGTTACCTAGACTCCATTTCCATTTGATGGTCACAATCTCTGTTAAGCAGACACCTATATCTGGTGCTAACATATTTTCCTAATGAAGAGCTGAAGGGAGTCATCAAACTCTAGCTCTGTGTTATGGTACATACCTGTTTGAAATGAAGAACACATCAAAATCTTGAAACTGCAAACACTTTCTGTTCTTTAGCAGAGAGCAGACCAGGGTGCTGGTGTAGGGCTCTCTATACTGATGCTACCCATGCTGCAGCATGAGCAGCAAGAGCAACCCATGCTGAAAAATGTGGCAGGGAAAATTTGGGGACCAGCTGCAGGTGCTTCTCCTCAGACTGACCAGTTACTGAGTCCACCTGATGCATTGGGCAGTATGGATTTCCAAGGAGCTCAGAGCCCTCAGACTGCTTGGTCACTTTTTCTGGCTATGGCTTCAATCCCTAAACAAAGACTTTCAGCATCAGCTCCCCCCAAAACTCTCTTCTTACTTGAAACACTTGACACCGCAGCTGGCTTTGTATTCAAAACCAGCAGCATTACTTCAGGCTGCAGCTCTACAGGGCTTACTTCTTAACTCAATTCTCCTCTTATTAATTCAGTCATTACTTTGAAGTAACTCCATGCCATGACACTGGACTTACTTAGGGCTTTTTCAGTATTGGGAAAAGCTGACCCATGGACCCTACAAAAGAAATGACTGTCTGAAATTTAATGAAATACAAGCTAGAAGAGGTTTTAGAAGATGTCTATTGGGGCTTGGAATCAGAGACAGTGATTGGGAAGAAAGATAACTTTGATCTTGTATTCTTAGCATTTGTAATTAAGTCTTTAAACAGCAAGAAGTTTCTGTCCTTCATCTCCTGATCCTAGATCACCTCACATATTTAATGAAGACGGGTCCAGAAGCTTTTCTGCAAACACATTGTATAGGCAATGAGAAACACCACTGTTGTGAGCACTGGATTGTCCCAGGTGTTACAGAGTTGGAGAGGGAGCATCTGAAGCAGCATCAGTTCTGCCACCCCATCTTGCTGCCAGGCAGACGGGTGTTAAATGCTATCTAAGCGCTCACCAACATGAACAGCAATGCCAAGTCCGTCATTAATAAGAAATTAGCAATGTTGCAAGGGTCTTTGCTACTGCTTCTAAGATTGATTCAGCAGTTCTCTCCCAGTGTAGCTGAAGGCATTGCTTGTAGCAAAGTCCCTTGCAACAGTAACACTTGCCGCCACCTCCAAACATTGATCAACAATCCTGTTTGGGACCTTCAGCTCTCCATGGGATCATTACCCTATGCCAAAATTGTGAGATTTTTTCCCACGTTTCATCAAACACTCTGACCAGTTGTTTGCACAACACGCTACTTAATAATACCCCAGTGGGAGCTGCTAATAAGTGAGTTCTCAGAGCAGCAGAGGCAGCACTGGGATAAACCCCATAGTTATTATACCTCTCTGTGTTAGAAAAGGAGAGCAGATCCCACTTGCACAGCTCTCCTTCCAGCCTGCTCAGAGAGCTGAGCCTGCCCTACTTCTCTGTGTTTCCTGAGAAGCTTTGTCTCTAGCAGGCAATCTATTACTGCAACACATTTTCTCCTCTATTTTCTAATCCCGCTGCACCGTATCTCTGATGACAGTCCAAAGGAATTAATCCTGTAACTTTAATGTTATAATTATCTGAGTTTGAACTTCCCTTCTTCCTTTTCGCTGTCCAAATCTTCCTGTCTCCGGACGAAGAGTCTATAAAGTAGTACAAGGGAAAACAGATGCAGCTGTTGTTTAATAAGTCATTGTATCTGTGAAAAGATATCAGAGCTATATATTAAATTATTCAGAAATTTCAATGAGAATACCTATGTTCTTTAATATTTATGTTTGTGTTTCCATATATATGTGTATTATTTTTTAATTGTGATCCATGTGACCTACATGAAGCAGGAAGACAAATGTGACCACACCAATGTGGTAATTCTGCTGGCAACAACATCTCTCATTGCTATGTTGATAAATGTCTGAGACAAAATTTATGTCTGGGGTTTGTTATGCCATGCACTATGTAAATCACTAAGAAAAAAAAAGAGTGAATTATGACTAACCATTTGTTTGATCTCATTCTCCTGCATCTGGTGATCAAATAAATGTATTTCTGCATAGGGGAAAAAAAGAAAAAAAAAAAAAGAAAAAAAAGAAAAAAAAAGAAAAAAAAAAAGCTAAATATATTATGAGAAGTTATAACGAACAAACTGACATTCAGGCTTTTAATTTCTGTGGTGCACATTAAAAATCAAAGCATGACTTTTCTCATTTCATGCAGCAGATCCAATCTATTTAAACCTATACTTTAAATCATAGAATCATAGAATCATAGAATCATAGAATCACCAAGGTTGGAAAAGACCTAAAAGATCATCCAGTCCAACCGTTCACCTATTCCCAGTAGCTCCCACAATGCATACACATAAAAGTGGTAATATACAGCCTTCATAGATCATTGTATGAACAATCACATTATTGAGGAGCTATACTCAGCAGTTTTAGAATGGTTCTGTGGGACACTCTTTAGTGCACAGTCCTTAATATAAAGCAGAAATTATTACCAAATACCACACATTTCATCACTGGCCATGAAATATTTGTTTCCTAGCTGCTTCTTGCTGTAGCATACCTTGCAAAGTTGCATACCTTGCCCCCTGCATTGCATACTGAAGAAGATGTGAAGGCTGCCTTGTTGGCATGGTTATTCTTTGAAACCCAGCTTCTGGAGGACTCCCACAGTCAGGCAGTGGTGGCCTCAGAGCAGCTCAGGCACTTGTTAGCCTAGCTGTCTATTGGGCTTGTTTGTACTGTAGTTGGTTATACTCAGTGGGGATGAGGATACTGCAGTGGGTTTGAGGACAGACAATTCTCAGGTGGAAACATTCATTCATTCTAAAGCTGAAATTCTGTGGCCAACAGACCCTCATCTCTGTTTCACTCGTTGCAGCTGTAAAAGTATCTGCAGAGACTAGAAAATCTGAGACAAGGACTTCTCTTATCTGAAGCTCCGTTGCCTGCATGATAGCATATCCCTGTTCATGACAGCAATTCTTATGTAGTGTGAAAATCCAAGCAATGCATACAGCACCATACATTTGTTGTCCCTAGAGTTACTGCAAGCCTTGTCCTCTGTATCTTTTTATTCTCACTGGTGAACTTCTGCATCCCTTCTTCTGGTTTATTCCTAGTAAAGCTGGACATACATGCAAGTCCATAACATCTTTAAGCACATGCATTTAGATTCTCCGCCTTATTTTCAGAAATCTTAAGCATCATTCATAGCAAAGGAGATATAAAAGTAGCACAGAAAGAGAGTTAACCATTTGTAGGTACCTAGTATTACAGAAACTATCTAATCTCATGTCATCAGATTTTGCTTAGGGATCCCTTATCTGAAAAGCTCACCTTCTTGAAGCAGTACTGATTGGTTTTCTCTGATTCTGCACCCATCAGCATTTTTTAAAAGAAAGGAACACTAACAGGAATACAAGTAAAATTAACAGTATGGAGCAGAAATGTATCAGAATAATATGGGGTGTAAAGATCTAGAACTAAGCAAAAACTAGCTGGAGCATGATGGTGTGCAATTCATAACAGTAGAACTGAAAGTACTCAGGAGTCCTGAGGCACTTCTGGATGTTCCTCAACTCCATACTTTCTCTACAGCCGGTGTCCATTGATGAGTCTCTTGGGGGTGCTTTGCTAGAGAAGCAAAGGATGAAAACTGAGCAAAACATTTCCTCAGTACACATTTCATAAAATATTTAACATACACTCAATAAAACCCAGAAATGTCTAAAGACGTCGAGAAAGAAAAGTTAGGTAGTGCATCACTGATCCCTAGCTTTTCTGTGAATATGATGTTGCATTTCATTTATTACATCCTTTGGAAACAAAAGCACACAAGCCTGGTGCACAGTGCATACTTTCTCTTTCCTTAGGTGATTATTGCCACACTGTTTGTGCTCTGACTTTGATGGTATGCTTGCTGAAACTGAAGACTCTCATCAGGAATGAAACTTTGTCTTGATCTGTCTGCACAAATGTGCTCTGGCAAAATCTGATCAGAGTAATGCAGGAATGAAAGTTTGATCTAAGCAGTTTGTTTTTGTCAGCTCTACAGTCACTCAGTACGAAATGCCACAGATTGATGGCTTTCCTCCCCCAACACAAAGCTTGAGTGTGAAAGATATGCAGTCATTTGGGGAAAGCTCAAAGACAGAAAACAAGGGATGCAAAGAACTGGGATAAAACTTCAAGGCTAAGAATGTATGTAAAACTGTCACTTCATAAACGTCAGCATCAAGTGATTTCACAGGGTAAGCCTAAGATCACAATGATTCTAACTGAGATCAACTGAAAAGGAACCTTTTCCACATTTAAGAAATGATCTTAAATCCTAAGTCTAGCTATGCAAATTTCCAGTGTCCATGTTTTCTCTCAGAAAGAGCACATCTAGAGAAGTCTTGCAGCCTGGACTGGCAGCTAACACAACACCTAAAACTTCATCAGCACACAAATGAACATATAACCTAAGCTCACAGCATTGTCATATTCTTCTTCAAGGAGAATCCACATTGTAAGCACTTTTTTTTTTTCTTTTTCCCCCAGCAAACATAAAAAAAAGTGCACAATAAAATAATCTTTGAATGCAGGTTTTGTAGGTGTGCTTTAAAAGGATTGTTGGGACACTGTGCATACATGAGACCTTGTAGTTATCCAGCCAGAGGGAGCTGAGATTTAAAACTTGCCAGCAAAGGTTTATATGCACTAACTAAGTCCTGGGTGATTCTTTATCCTCCAAGAAGTTAAGCTGCTGGCTTCTTGAGGAAAAAAAAAAGTAGTCAGAGGGATCTGAAAGGAAATACATGAAAGGTTCTGAAAGGCTCTGTAGGAAATGCATCCTGGTCTGGCAGGAGAGAACAAGACACAGTGAGACATCCAAGTGTCTGAGATGAAACCCATCTGTATCATCTCATAAATCTGCCAGAGTAAACAAAGAAATATATGTAAGCTATGTGGCTTTTATATAGAGCAAATATACACTTAATCTGCCAGTGAATCACCTTTTTCACACAAAGATCATCAGTGATCCCTAGCAGAACAGCTGCTCAGTCACATTCGGCTCTGGCCTCAGAAAACTCCCACACCAATGTCATGAGTAAAAAGCTATAAAAGAGCTGTTCTGCCAGGTTGGAGGGTCAAATAGCAGCCTGTAAATGTTTGTTATAGAGGAGAGTGTGACTACAGATATTCATCCTTCTCTCTTAATGGCCTCATGAAGAAGTAAAGATCAAGCAAATTTTTCATGAGAGACTAGAAGGTCGTCACAAGAAATGAAAAATTCCCATCACAGTTTATTTTTCATTTTGTTCGAGTGTGAGTCTCAGCTTCGAAATTGCCTTGGTTTTATTATTTTTCTCATGAAAAAACATATATTAGAAAATGTCAGCTCCTGAAACACTGATCTAGAAAGACCTGTTGATTATCAGCCTCTTCTGAAGAGTTTCACTCTTTTCATCTCCTCAAAACGAGAGTGATTTAAAAATCCCAGTACCAAAGAAGAAAAAGTTCTGTTTCAAACAAGAATCGCTAACTAAAACAAGCTCACTTTTTGTTATATGCCATGAAGTGCATTATCTCATGTTCTCTCTTCAGCTCTTACCTACAGAATTTACATTACTACAACTGAATACATAAATTTTAGAAAAACAGTAATTTAACAGTAATTTACAGAAAGAGTGTCTTCCCTTCTAAGAGTCAGAAACTTCTCTGAGATCTTGACATTTTATTTGGGCTTACATATTTCTTTGTTCTTTACAACAGTCATTTTGATCTTTAAGAACAGATAAAGGTTTTGTTTGCCAAAACAAAAAGTGCATGTGCATATTCACCTGTGCATACTGACCCGACAGTCCCTCCTGGACACGTTTGAATCTATTGGCCAAATCTAAGTAAGAAAGAATGTCTTCAGTTTTTCATTTCTCTGTTGCATGAAGCATCAAGAATATGAGGAGACTATACTTCCTCCCTCCAGAGAAACGTCTACAACCTTTCCTGCAAAACATGCAGGACTCTAAATAAGGCTGCATCTCCAGGCACAGCAGTGACAGTTTCAAAGCTTCAGTGGTTTTGCTCTACAGTCACTCATTTCCAATACAGGTAAGAACAATCCTGAACTGAGAATTCTCAAGCATTACAGCAGCTTCCAAGGATTGTCTGTAGTGGATTTTACCCTGATTCTTGGCAGTGAGCTATTCACAAACTATGTAACAGTGTTATCTTTCATCTGAGACGTGCAGAAAAGTTTTCAGTACCAAAGCAGTAAGGAAGTAAGTAATGGTTGATTACCATAGAACATCACTGACAGAGGTTTTGTTTCTGTAATTCAACAGGTAAAATAAAGATATGACACTTCTATGTGAAGATAACTGTATTTTTTTTTAGAGTCTCTCTGCAAGTAGCAGAAGTGCTATGGATCCACCATTCCTCTGCTCAAAGGGAGGAGATAGAAGAGGGTGGATCATTTGTTTTATGTCCTTAGTCTATGGCCTAGTTTACTAGCTGTATTTGCATTGTATTCACATTGTTAGTATTCCTTTCCTCACAATTCTGATACTTCTAATCGAATGCACATTTTGAAAGTAAGTACACTAATGTTCTTGGAAAGCCCCAAAACTGTTCTCATCATTCACTGTGAACTGCAACAACCATGAGACCTCTCTACCAGGTACCATAATCTTCAGAATACTGCTCAAAGCAGAGAACCCTGGGACCTGAACTTTCAAAGCATTTCCACTTGCTTGCTGACATGGTTCCATAGATTTCTGTTCTCATTCTCCTCACCTCACTTTTGTAGACAATCATGAAGTCAGACAATACTGAGCCCCACTACTGAAGAGCAGAACAAATACATTGGTATTAAGAGAAGTAAACTTAAAAGTTAAAAAGAAACCATAATGCCTTTTTGCATAAACTTTTTCCCACAGGAATACAAGGCAAGACCACAGGTCTAATTACCCATCTACTGGAAAGAAGGCTCTTCGTCTCATCATTAAGTACCTGTGAATGTTAATGCTGCCCTGTGCTTCCATGTGGGATCATTACATCTCTGTCTTGCTGCAGCACATAAAGAGTAAAAGCCACAGCCATCTATCTTCTTGAAGAAGTTGATTTCCACTTACCAATGTGCTACACGTCTGGTTTTCAAGAGACAGAATTTGACCACTCCCTAGTTTTAGAAGTTCTTCTTACTTTCTCCAACCATAGTGAATTTTACTTTTAGATAAGTCCACACATCTTACTGTGATCATCTCCCCTATCTGTTTGCTGCCTGCCCAGTTTTCTCCAACTCTTCCTGAGATCTACAACATTCATCTTTTTCTTTCAAGCATGACCAATATGAAAAAACATCTGCTTCTCCCTCTTAGCCTGATCAAACACTATTTAGCTTCTTTAAAATTAACACTGCAATTTGTAGGCTGGAGAACAGAAAAGGCAACTGCCTCAGTGATCTCAGAAATAATCAAATCTATTCCATTTTGATGGACTTTTATTCTTTTTCTCCCATCCTGCAGAATATTTGCAGTTCTTGGAAAAGGAAGGACAGGGAGCTGTTTCCTCAGCTACTTTATTCTGGAAGACTGCTAGATGTGGCAGGTTTTGTAAAAGCAACAGTAATTTAAGTAGAAGGATGCTATCTTCTCCTGTGAGTCTGACACTAATTGTGTTTTCAGTCAAAATACTATCTCACATTAAAATATAAAATAATAAATATAGTTTATTTACATAGCAAGCATTTCTGATATCTGTTTTTTATTATTGTTATACATTAAAATATAGAGACAAGCATTAGGCTTTAAAAGCACAGAGACGTTGGTCTACAGGAAAAAGGCTTTGAGACAGTGGGATCAAACATCATGCAAAACAAGCCAGATTTCAGCATGTTCTATTGGAGGCATGATATGTTATCTAATGATCATAGTTAGAGATTAGCACGTGTCCTTCTGGAAAGATGGATTTCTCCAGCTGCCAGATTGAAAAACTCAGGCCTAGAGAGATGATACTAATGTAAAACTGCCCATGAAAAGAACAGAATGCTCATGTCAATCAGTTCTTGTGATCCCAAATATTCATCATAGGATGCTGCATAACAAGGTCACAAAAAAATGCATGACAGCCCAATTCTAGCTGTAAAGATTGTGTCATAGAAAACCTCCAATTTTTTCCATAATCAAAACTGAACCCTAAAAAAGTGTTGAGGAGTGATATTGCACTCATAAAATGGGTTCCCACATGCTTATCTTTGAAGTGGCTGAAAACAAGGCATTTTCCCTGAACACCTGAAGAAGGAATGTAAATTGAGAGATTTCAGAGGGAATATGAACTTATTACTTTCCATGGAGGGAGTATTAGTAATACTCAGGCCAATGAGACTAAGGGAGCAGACTTGACACCATACACACTGCAATACAAAAACTCAACTGCTACTTCAAAAGCAGCACAGACTGCAGAGCAACACTGTGATTTGTCCATAGGCCCAAAATATAAGAAATGGTCCCACTGTGCACAGTGTGCCCCTTGCAAAAAGTCTATCCATGCACTCTGCAGAACAACTCAAGGAGACCCGGGCAGCTGGAAAACAGAATGCAGAAAGGGGAACTGCCCACAAAATCAGTCTACACAAATTCATGATCAGGCTGCTGCCACAAGTTAGCACCATCATTCCTAAGAAATCCTATCAAGAGAATAAGATTTTAATTTGAATATCTCAGATTTTTATCAGAAATAATTTAAGCACAAGTCATAATAATAATAATAAAAAAAGAATAAACAGGCTTCAACAGAGAATTAATCTTCATCTCTTCTTCGTATCTTGCTATCTTTTCTTACTCTCTCTTTCAAAGGTAATACTAATATTTGCCTGGTCTTCATGTTATATTGAGTACCTTGAAAGTGAATAAGGAGGCCAAGTACTAGCCATAAAGAAACCAAAGTGTGAAAACACAAAGCAAGCAGAAGAACACACAGATCAGTTGTGTTGCTTATACTGCCCATATCCCAATTTGCTCCACTTCACCCTATTCCTTCATGGTTGTTTCTGCAGAGGAAAACAATGTTACAGAGCTTCTGGTTTAAAAGCCATGCTGATGAACAAAAACTTTTCATATTTCACACATCTGAAGTAGTGACATGAGTACTGAATTTCTGTTTTGCAGCACTGCTTAACTTCTTTTTGAAAACACAACAGATACATTACTGTGGATTCCTTCCCTACAAGGAGAAATTTGAACTCTTTACAACAAAATCTGAAACTTGAACAAAATAATTCAGAATTTTTCTCATGGTCTTTCCAGCCAAGCACATTGTGTTTGACAAACTGTCTTATTTAACATAAAAGAATGGGTCCTCAAGTCTGCCCCTTATCATTTCGATTACTCCAGTGAAATGTCCAAGGAATAAATTTGGACATAGAATAAATCTCATTTAAACAAATGTAGTCCAAACCTAACAAAAATGTGATTAGTTTGAATTCTTCAAATATACATACCACTTGAATGATTTCATCTCTTCATCCTCATTAAAATCTATGTCCATTTAAATAGAAAATTTAAATAGAAAATAGATCAATATGTGTATCTTCTTCTTGCCTGCCTCAGAGATTTCCATAATGTGAGACTGCTGGTTGTTTCCTGCCTAGCTGCATATAGTTATCATAAGGATACCTTCTCAGACCAGCAGGATGTTGGGGCTACATCAGAGGCTCCCAACAAGCAACATGAGAATTCACTTCTCACACGCTTGTCAAGGGCATCTTTTAGTCTGATCTTTAGGCATGACGATGGTGATTCATCTTCATTGTTGATAAGCATAATTACTTCTGGTGCAATTAAAAAAGTTACAGTTCTTTCCATATACACCTTCTTATTCAATAGTGCCAGTAACCTGGATGCACGTACATCTGTCTTTAAATTTTCAAGCTTCAGGAAGACTCACAGCAGTAAAGAACTAGGCTCAGATACCTATTTCTGATATCTATTATCTGATAACTATTTTGATGCAGAGGATGAACAGTGACTTAGAGAAGAGGCTGTCAATGAGCTATACAACATGGCTGAATGTCTCATGTCTGCATTTCTGCTTTAGAAAGAGGGATTACTTTTTAGCACTGAAATACCACATATGTCTTAGCCATAGAAAATAAAGCATAACTCCTTGTTTTCCATTCCATACAGATGAAAATTCTTTTCCCCTTAAAGGGCTTTTTTTTTTTTTCAGCTAAAAAACAAGGATCCAGGGCTTTCTGCTCTCATTGCACTTAGCACTACTACCCCCACAGAGGAAATATGCACATAGAAGTGAGATGTGTGGGATGTTATGACTACCATGACCCATGTTCTTGAATTCATTCATATCAGTGATTAATTTTTCTTATAGTTACAGAAAGCTGCAAGCTAAAGGCATAGAAGGGCATTTGTAAAATAACAATGAACATGGCCAGAAGGCAGGAAACACATTCTGAATGCTGACTCACATTTCCTCCCTTACTGCCTTCAAAGCTCTTCTACTTACAGTTAACAGCTCAATCTACAACACCAGTGCCCTTGCCACCCCCATTCTTAAACTTTTTCTTCTACTCCTACATTTCTAATTTGTTTCTGACTCTTGCAGAGCCACTGTGTTCTTGATTCATCCATTACCTCAGACAGTCCCTTAGGCACTGCAAGAGACTCCACAAAAAGACTGCTGGAGTAAATCTGAAACAGAGTGAAAACAGTCCTGGGCCTAATTTAGATGACATTTTACTGATTATGAATAAATATACTATGGAACCACCTTCATGAGTCAAATTGCACTTTTTTTTAGAGGTTACTTAGTCTGCAAGTTCAAAAGAGCATCCTTCAAAGGATGAGGCTGATCTTAGCTTCACTTACAGAACCCAAATAGCTCCTTCACAAAATGTGACCGGGAAACCATCTCACAATTTAAAAAACCCTGACATTCTATGCCCCAATTTTTCATCATCATTAATTTCAAGAAAGATATAGCCCACTCAAAGCCCCACTATATACAACTTAGTTGTCTTCATAAAATAACCTATCTTCCAGGGTATATATTACAGAACTGACCAGAGAAAAAGTAGTAGAAAGATATTCATACATTCATTGTTTTCTCATATTTGCATGCATGAGGAAATTGCCATTTTCACCATTTTCAAAGGTAGGAGACACTGGGTATTCCATCAAAACCCTGTCCTGCAAAGTCAACAATGTTATGCAACTTGTATTCTTGTTCAGAATACAATCATTTCTTAGATATAGACTACTTACTGTTTCTGTTTTAGATATTTACTTAAGATTTGAGATAAATAAACCTTAGTGAATTAAACCTGCCTAAGAAGAAAGCACAATTGAACAGCACATCCTTATCTCTACAGCTAACACTGTGTTGGGTACTGGTGGTCAAACAAGAAGCTATGCTTTGAGGTTTCCTGGAATGACCTAGCTAGGAAGAAAATACATTTAATCAAGCATTTTAAAAATAAATACTTTTTTTTTTTCAAACATAAGAACCACCATAGGCTTTCTGATTGTAATTCTGAGTAATTAGAATTATACGTAAGATAACCTATGTCAAAATCAGAACTGTATACGTGCATCATAGAAACTATTAACTCATCTGAATCCTTTCACAATATGGCTGCAAATGAGAATAAAAAGCATGAACTCTACATGGAACATATGGAAATTTCGCAGCCAACACACTGCCTATTTGAAGGAAGAATGCAAGGTAAGGAGACAGTCCAGAAGCACATCCCCTGTCACATGAGTAAGCTCAGCAACACCCTCCTGTCCTAGAAAAGAGTAACTATGAATTCACTCATGGCACAGACACTACAGCACTTTGTATTTTCACAGCTGAATCTAAATTACCATTCAGAGTAATGGTTTTAAATACAGATTGAACTTCTCCAGCATAAAATCAACTTGTGAGGAAGTTGATTCATATGATGTTACAAAAATGCCAGTGCCAGAAAAAAAAACAATCTCACTGGAAGAATTGATGTGGATCTCTCAGCCACAAACCATGTTTAAGATGTTATTTCCTCGCAGTCATATAAAATATTTTCAGTATTCTGGAAGTTCAAGTAAAATCTGAAAATCCATCCATCATCAATTTTCATGAGGATGTTTTACAGAGGACATTGAAAAGTCTTTCTTGAAAGTTTTGTTCTTTTTTCATGCTCCCAAAACTGGAAAAAAAAAAAACAAAAAAAAACATGCAAAACCAAAATCCATAAGTACATGTATTTATTAACACTGGATTTTTAAATGCAGAGATACTGTTATTTCAACTATTGGCTTACAATTCTGCTCCATTGTTCTTGATGCCAAAACAAAAGAGAAAGAACACCTTGATCTACTGCCTTTTGATCAGAAGAGTCAAACTGTGGATTCAGATATTTATGCACAAATCTCATTAATAGCAGAACCAATTATATTTGCACATGAACAAAAAATATGCCTCAAAAAAGCACTAAAAATTAAGAACTTTTGCTATCTTAACAATCTACTAACAGAGAGAAGATATTAGCATACATGGAGAAAATATATATACTTAGGATACTAAGATGAAGTTCTCAAAATCCATGTCACTTTGATTGCTACAACGTTGAAAAACAAATTAGTTTTTTAATATGGACAACGAGTTTTGACACAAATAGAAATAGCTCTTCCTCAATTCCATAGTTTTACTTAAGTATGATTTAGTGAACGCAGTTTTCAGAATAGACCTTTGTTTACACCTGTCCTTTGTTTTATCAAGTTAAAAGCTGACTTTGAAATCAGTGGTAATGAAGCAGTTTGCTATCCTTACCTATTTTATATGAATATCAAATATCAACAGTGCTCTCTTTTATTAATGTGCATAACTGGTGCAGCTCAGAGTAGAACACGCTTAGTTTGAAAACAATTTCCAAAAAATATGGTTTTATTTTGAAAACAATTACTTCTCTTAACTGCAATCTCTTTAATTTGTAATAAGGCAAGCACCAAGAGACACAGGCAATAAGAAATTCTTTTATATTCATTAGTAACGTCTTCTTTCTTCCTTCATACTAATAAGAAAAGCTAATGCTAAAGCAGTTACGAAGAGCCAAACAGATTTTTTATTTCCATTTTAGTAGTAGGATTTTCAAATGTAAATTTTATCCTCTGAAAGTGAAATTTCCATCTCAAAGTTTCAGCCTCCAAACCTACAGCTGGAGTCCTGTGTAAATACAAGAGGATCCAAAGCAAGACCACTTCCTAGTTCTAGAGATCACCTCACTGAAGGGCAACAAACCTGAGCCAGGTCCTAAAGGAATGATGCGCTCACCATCCTGAAATACCGAGGCTGAGTTGGGCGCCAGTTATCAACCAGGGGGAGATTAGGTTCATTCTCAGCATTCTTTGATAAGCTACGGAGCTTCGCCATCTGCAGGAAAGCAAAATCAAAGTGTGGTCATGGAAATCTCTTCAGATAGAATCCATAAGCCCTGTAGTTAAAGAAAGAGGACATCCAGATCCATAAAGCCTCCTTCAAATTTTGAGGACGTTCTTCACCCTGTCAC
Organism: Lagopus muta; assembly: GCF_023343835.1. Classification (NCBI taxonomy): domain Eukaryota; kingdom Metazoa; phylum Chordata; class Aves; order Galliformes; family Phasianidae; genus Lagopus; species Lagopus muta. Next base: position 26,662,217 of record NC_064435.1, read on the forward strand.
CACAATAACTGTACTCACCTTGTTTTTGTACAGTAATATTCTCAGAAATAATGAAGAGACAAAAAACAGGTCACATGTGAACTGCATTGTGAGAAATTAAGTACCATCATGTATGCATTATCTACAGAACTGACAACAGCTACGGAAACAGTAGGAAGTCCTCAGAATATGCCTCTCCTCAGAAATGGCTCTGGGCAGCCTGGTCTGGTGGTTGGTGATCCTGCACATAGCAGGGGGGTTGAAACTACATGATCATTGTGGTCCTTTTCAACCCAGGCCATTCTATGATTCTGTGAATATGTGACTAGAACAGCCTAACAAACTTCTACTATTAGCCTATGTCCTAATAAACTTCTTCTACTTTAACCCCACCTTAATGTCTGACTGTTTACCAGCAACCAGCAACTAGAATTGAAAGGTGTTAAAGGGTGTTAAGACTGAATGATAAACTAATTGATCACTTCTGTGGTGGGTCTGTAGCAGAGAATATATCTTGGTGCTGAGACAAATACATTAGTAGTTAAACCTGGATAATGACCCAGTCAAGATTTCAGATGGACTGTAAACAGGGTCTGCAGCTTTCTGGTCTTTTTTTTAAAAAAAAAAAAAAAAAAAAAAAAAAAAAAAAATCAAGCTGTATTCTTTTCGAGAGATGCCATAAAAATTCTGCCCATATTATTCAAACCCATATAATTCTCTTCCTCTACTGCTCTCTGATTTTCAAAACCATACACCCACTCACAGATACATTCTGTTCATTTATTGCCACTGCCATGTATGACATTAGACAGAAAGCATATCAGCTGTGATTCACACACTTGACATTTCCCTTTCCCTGGCTTACTGTGAAGAGGATGCATATATTTCTCCTTGTGTACACCTGAAAACTTATTCCCACGCACATCAAAAGTTAAATTTCCTCACAACTAGCTTCAGAATGCTGATGTATCTACATTATATAGCACAGAGTTCAAGTCTAATAGAAGCAGAACTTCTGTCTGGGCTGTTAATCCACATTCACCACATCTCTATTCATTCTAACTTATGGGCTGGGCCAGCTCACGGATCTCAGTGTCGTCCCTCACTGCCTCACTGTACAGCTTAGAAAAAGCATGAGCAATGACAGAATCACATTTACACTCAATATGCATCGGATGGATTATGCATCTGAAACTAAGTTTCCTATTTCAAATGAAAAGTAATTTGTATGGGAACAGTAGGATATGAAAATAGTTCATCACTTCTGCTAATACTGAAAAAGTACTGCTAAAGATACTAGTGGTTTTTATTATGTTTTGGAAGATGGGAAAAAGATATATCTACTGAGCAAAAAAAAAAATAGCATATCCAAGCTAGTTCCAATCCTCTGCCATGGGCAGGGTCATCATCCATTCAATCAAGCTGTCCCCCACCCAACGTGGCCTTGTTACTTCCAGCTACATAAGGGTGGAAAAAATGAGTCTGCAATTGGATAGAGGAATTCCAAAGTTAAATCCTACCCTTTAAAGAAAGTTAACCTGAACATCCAGGCTGCCCACACTACATCTATCATAGAAGTTTCCGATGAACTGATTTTTCCCGCAGAGTACTGTTTCTCAGTGACTGTATTTATCCTTGTGGCTAATATGCTACTACCAGCTGGCTGCAAAAACATCCAAGTGATGCACATGCACTTAAAATAAATACTAAATAAATAAATACTGCAATGACAGCACACTTTCCAGGATTAGAAGTAATTGGTAACATGACTGGTTTTTTTCATTAATGCATCATATGGACTGCAGACACTGGAGTAAAAAGAGTCTATTGTACCTGTATATGGCACCACATACACACTGATAATTCTGCCTGTAAAAAGTTATCTCAGGAAAAAGCCAATGTCCCATCTCTGTGCAGAAACTTTCTTTTTATCTTAAATGCTCTTTTTTTTTCCCCGCAGTAGGACTAGTTCCGTATCTGCCTGTATATCTCCCAAGACTCACTAACTTCAGATAAGCCTGGAAAAAGACTACAGTTCAAATAGATCAGTGATCCAAACATCTTCTCAGAGAGCTGGATCAATGACATGATTAGCCATCCCTTGCAAAACTCATTTTAAATTAGAGATGCTCAGCAACGACTACCTCTTCCCCAACAAAATTTGTAGTTTGTCATCTATGATATAAACCTCTAAGCAGATTTGTTAGTAACCAGTCAAAGCATATCTGTATTTTTCACACAAACATCAGCTTAGAAATATTCTGTGTAATTTTAGTTTTTGTATGGGCAGAGAAACAGAAGATGGATCAAATAAATAAGCTGTGAAAATTACACTGTAAGTTATATGAGTACATTACTATGTTTCACCTCTTGCCAGCTAAGGTTCACACCACACCTGAATTCTATTCTTTGAAAGATAAAAAGCCAGATAAATACATAGAAGCAAATAGATTTTTTTGTGATATATGCCCATCAATCAATGCAGTGAAATTCCTTATCATCTGATGATCTAAGATGAAAAGTTGTGTCCACATATGTCTACATAACATCTGTCACTTGATTAATGTTCAACTTCTCATTGTGCTGAAATATTAAAAAAATCTTAAATCTTAAAATTTGTGCTATCACATCTGCTAGTTAGAGGAGTAATCTCAGATTTAAAAAATTAGTACAATCACTGGGTGATGAAAAAGGGCATTCAAATGTATATAAACGAGAATGAGGGGGAATGAGCATTAACACAAACACAACTGTTGGTGTAAAGCCAACAACAATCTTTAGCTAAATGTTTCATTGTTCCGATTTAAATGGTCACAGAACACAGGCTAATGGCTAGAGCTTTCCAATATTGGGTCTTGGGAAAAGCAGGGTTTAGAGCTCAGTGTGAAATAAAAGGTGCAAACCACGTCCAGCTCTTTCCTTTACTATTAACAAGAGTTAATGCCAGGAGGACACAGACAAGGAAACAAAAAGAAGACAGCCTCTTTTCTTCAGCTGATGTCACAGGAGGTCTTTTGTCCATGGGAGCAATAACTTTCTGTAGTATTTACATTCTACAGTAATTACTGTAGTAATTACTGCTTGCTATCAATCCTGCCTCCAACTGTTACTAACTCTTAACATCTCCATTGTGTTACAACTTTCCGGATTTATAAAGCACTCTGATATCAGCTCATTTAAGCCCCTTTTCAGATGGGGACATTGAAACAACCAGTTTTGTTTCATTATCTTGGCTCATGATGCCAGAGGCGGATATTGGTGATATGATAGTAGAGGCTGAACTTTCTGTCAGTATTCCATAACATTCTGTTGGCAAGTGACAAATTGCAGCAGAGGGGCAATCTGACAAAATGGCGTCTGACATGGAAGTGCGTATGAAGCAAAAGTGTGTCACTGAGTTCCTCCATGTGGAAAAATTGGCACTCACTGACCTTCATGGACATTTGCTGAAGTTTATGAAGATCAAGCTGTGGGTGTGGGCACAGTGAGATCGTGGGTGGTGTGTTTCAGCAGTGGCAACAGTGGGTCACCTCTGTTAATGCAGATTCTTATCTGCATTAAGCATTTAAGCACAGTATGAAGGCTCTTGTTCATCGCTGGCAAAAATACATAGTTAATGGTGGTGACTATGTTGAAAAATACTGTTTTGTAGATAAAATTTATTCTATCTAATACCGCTATTGTGTTCTTTGTATCTCTTGTGGTTTCCATAGAAATAAATAGGAGGCATTACTTTCAGAGTGACCTACATAGTTTCAAAGGCATTCAATTCTTTACTGTCCTTTTAATCATGAAACTTCTCACATCCAGTAAGCAGATTCACTGCCAAAAGAATCAGATCAGCTTACAGCATGCAACCAAAATGAAGTGAGTAAAGTATTATTTGCTGGATGTTTACCTGGTCTGAGCTGACTATGATAGGCTCTCGAAGAACAATCCAAGTGATGCACTCTTCACAAGGTGGAGTAGTGAAAGAACCGTGGTATGTCCAGTAGTCATGAGATTTAGGGAAAAGAATTGAGGGATCAAAGTTTGGAAAAGGAGCTTCTTTCCCCTTTAAAAACAATAACAAAAAACAGAATACACAAAAAAAAATTCAACAGCTCTAGTCAAGATTAGGTAAAGATTCAAGCCCGGCATTTTAAAAAACAGCATGACTCTTGTACACTAAAAACACATACATGGTCTGAAAAAAGCACACTTATAAACAACACAATCACGGAATCATAGAGTTGCCTAGGCTAGAGAACACCTTCATCATCAAGTCCAACCATTAACTTGACCTACCAAGACCCATCACTAAACTTCGTCCCTTTGTCCATGTCCAGACATTTCGAATACTGATACAGTGCAAAGGCAACTGGACTGAATAACCCTCACAGATGGAGAATGACACAACTCCATGGCACTACTTTTTAAACTTGACCTAATTCATGTAAAGCAGCATTCCGTACCAAAGTGCTTCACTCCTTTCTGTGCAGAAATACTCTTCTTTCTGGCCTGCTTTCTCATGGCAATTCTGCCTATGTTATGAATTGGGTTAGGTCACTATACAATGAAGTAAGATATATTTTAGATTTTTGATATTTGTGTTGATAACAAAGAAAACAGCCTAGCAAATGTATACTAATGGTGAGATTCTAATCACATGAAGTTTTCTGAGACACAGATGTTTAGTTAGTGGCACCATTAGAGAACCATTAAGCAGACTATCTCAAGGCAGAGTGAAGTATTTTCCAAAGGTGCCCTTTCTTCCTGGCCGTCTACTTCAGGATTAAGATTGCATGTCTAGTTTTCAGGAGAGTGAATCTTGGTTAAATGATTCTCATTTACACAAAGTGTTGTAAGGCCCATTAAAGCCAATAAAGGCTCTTATGAAAGCAGGAAAAAAACAACTTTTCTTGCTAAGGAAAGTTACACTTGATTTTATTCACAAGTATACTCTGGCAATGTTGCAAAGTTCAATCTGAAAACTACAAAGTCGTGCTTCCTGATGTTTTTTTATCCTGAGAATTCCCAGCAATCTTATTAAAACAGTACAACATTGTTACCTTTGTTTTGATAGCATTTATTTCTTCAAGAATTCTTTTCATCTCTGGTTTGGGTGTTTTCCCTACCTGTAAGGAAGAAACAATGAGCTATCCAAAGAGTACTGCTTATCATTTCTCTTCTTTTTGATATTCTTTACATGTGCATCCAAACACAAATCAACTATTAAATTATAACGCATCGACCAAAGCTATAACTCCTACCAGATAAGATACATCTTCCATCTGTACCTTCTGTCTGTACCCCAATGAGTATTGTGATTCAAATGAGGAAATGACATCAGTATAGAAGCTCAGCATTGCAGATAATTTTGCAATGCCGTAATTCCTTTTGACATTGTATTTTAGCCTAAGAAAGGCAAAGAACTCTTCAGATTCAAGTACAGACTTAGGAAAAGTTTCACTCTAGTTTGAAATTGGGACATGATCATATCCACTGTTGACAACTGCTGATCTCAGAAAGATGCTGATCTGTTTTAACTCCAACATACAATAATTAAACAAGATATAGAAAAGGCCTGTGTTTCAAGCTAGGACTTCACGCCTTTAAAATAATTTCTTTTTTAAGGATGAGTTACATGTATAGTCTATGAGTTAGTTTTGCCTAGGAAAAAGTTCACAAATAGCCGAGAAGCAATACCTGTCCTTGAAATCAGCCTATGACTAGCACAACAAGCAGCTGACTGCTGTAGGTCCAAGGGCCACTACTGACACTGTGTCCCCAAAGCAGGGGAAAATACATCTGGATTTACAGCTTCCACCAGCCACTTAGTGACACTATAGCTGCTGGGACAAAGTACCAGACACCATTTGAAATAACATGACTCATACTCTGTAACTTGAAAAGCATGCACTATTGAAAGTCAAGCCCTTCAGTGTGATATGAACTCTAGAAAATATATTCAGAAGGTTTTGTTTTTTTAACCCTGCAAGAATAGAAAACTCTACAGTAGCAGTACAAAGGAGGAACAAGAGCTTCTACTTACTTGCAAAAAAATGGCCAAAACAGCTATACCATCTGTTCTTCTCACAGCATCAAGGTAATTACTGTATTTTGGATTCCAGTGTAATAAGTGTAGCTGAAAACAAAGAGATATAAAAACAGATCCATTAGTGAGTTGTAAGCCACCAGAGGTTTCATTTAGAGTTCTTCATGTATGTGAGAAATTTTGGGGCCACAAAGAATGAGGAGTAGGCCTCCAAAAAATTAGACAATTGAAACATGAATGATACCAATCACATTATCATTCAGAATATTATTTTTATTAAAAATAATCTACAAACACCTCAGTATATAAACAGCAAAGAAGAACAGAAGTCTCATCTTGAAGCTAAAGAAGAGAAACACATTTGAGTAGGCAGGCAGATTACACATGTATATCAGAAATGATCTACCTATGTGATTCATTACAATTTTTTACAAATTACAGCAATTTTAGCAAAGAATTCATAAGAATATATGCTATGTATATGATTGATCTACAGTTCTTATCTTCTCTTACCATCCTCAAGGCAGAAAATCAAAGTAGCATATATTCTTATTTCTGTGGCCACAATTCTTTGCTTTCATGAAGACACTACTCTTTCAGAATGGTGTTTTACTAAGTTTGCATTGCTTCTCAGTAATTCAATCTTGATGTCCTATGTTTCAAGCCACAATGGCTTGAAAACATGGGAACTTTTGTTTGACACAACATTTTTCTTTTCTTGCGTTGTGAATGAAGGAATTACTTTAGCTTAACTCACAATTATAAAAATCCATGGATGAAGAAAATGACACAGATAAATAAAGTTAGACCTGCCCAAAAAGCAGACAAATCTTAATTCTTGCCTCCCTCCTCACTCTCCCCCAAGATAATGACAAATATTACTTTATACCTTATTTTAAAGTAAGAAGTGGTGACACTTACCTCTCCTGCATATCTCACTCCATTCACAACATGCTCAGAGCCATGGTCGTCAGATGAACCCCAGTGAAAGTGAAGCTGACGCAGCCGGTAGACCCCCTGAAGTGGCCCACCTCTCAACACTGCAATTGACAATCTGCATCAGCATTAGATTCAGATATATTTCAGCTTACTTTTAAGAAATGTATAGATTTTTAAAAATATTTACATACAATTACTGTACAGAAGTCCTGCATTCCCAGAGTACCATCTACATTTTGGAAATTTGCAAGAGCACTTCAGGCAAACATTTTCAGCCACAAGCACTTACAGTCAGCAAGTGTCTAGGATTTCATTATAGTCAATTGAGATCATTGTTTTAATTCCGCTGCATAGACGTGAGCAGCTGGGATATGCTGAAGGTGCCTGCACAGGGCTGGCAGATATGATACAAGATCTGTAGGAGAAATGTATATTTCTAGAGCAGCACCTGGAGCAAAGTGGTACACATTATGTCATCAAAAACAGCATGAGATACCTATTGTTTACGTAACTGAATTAAGCTCCTACTCAGAATAATTGAGCTGCTAAAGTAATTCTGCTTGCTTTAATCGGGCACTCAGGATGGTGACCTGAATTGCTCACTAGACTCCATTGATTCAGAGTGACTCCACCTCCAGTGAAAAAGAGTGATTTTAGATATGTAGCTCACCTACGTTTAAAAGCCCACACAGGACACCTAAGTTTAGGTGTCTTAATGTCCTTCTAAATTCCATCTGATATTTACCTATGTCAAAGCACACAGAAATATCCAGAAACTCTACAGACTGTGCCTGATACTGCAGACAATGACTAATTTGTTTAAAAAGCTAAGAAAACATTGATGCAGCTTCTGCTATAATGGCCACTTCTCCTGGCTATGGTAGCAGCAAACGAGCCAGAAAAGCAATCACTGAGAATGCAAGCTACCGTCCTAAAAAAAAAAATTCAGCCTGTGAAAAGCAACAGTCATTCTAAATAATCTCAACATTTACACAGCAATGGAAGCAGAGGGTTTGAAAATAACTCACACTAAATAGGGAAGAACTTCTCAACATTCATCAAATATTAATTAATATTCAATTCTCATTTGTATTATTTGGAGAGAAATTAATAAGCATTCCATTCAGCAGTTCTCAGAAAGTGGCTTTTATAGGTTAATGAAAAATATCCTTAAGTCTGGAAAGATAAGGAATAAAATCGATGGTCACCTCAAGAAATAAAGGACTAAGAACATAAAGAATACGTTTTACTGAGTATTAAGAGCCCGCTGATACTCTCCACAAATGCCTTTTACTTGTTCCACAGACATGCAGTACCATGACTAATGCTGATACAGATACAGTAACAGTAGTAGCTAATAAGGCCATCAATCCTCCATTAAAATAGATCTGTAAGACCAAATAATCCAGTTTAAGACCAAAATGTGCCATTATTCACGCAGATGGGCCATCAGCAGACATTTTTTATCGGGTGTTGTGTGAAGCTCTGTTACCTCATGTCAACACATCGCTGCTTCACTCCTCTATAAATAGACTAATTTTTACTTAGGACATTTTGAGCAGACAGAATGGTGCAAAGGTGGTGATAGCTATAAATCAACATTTCTCCACAAACAAAAAGGTGGGTTTTTTTTTTTCTGTTTCATTGCAAGTGAATTGGCCAAGAAGGCCAGTGGCATTCTGGTTTGTATCAGAAATAGTGCAGACAGCAGGAGCAGGGAAGTGATTCTCCCTCTGTACTCAGCACTAGTGAGGCCGCTCCTTGAGTACTGTGTTCAGTTTTGGTCACTACAAGAATGACATTGAGGCCCTGGAGCATGTCTAGAGAAGAGCAATAAAGATATGAAGGGTCTGGAGCACAAGTCTTACAGGGAATGGGTGAGGGAACAGCTGTTGCTTAGTGTGGAGAAGAGAAAGCTCAGGGGAAACGTTATTGCTCTCTACAATGATATGAAAGGAGGTTGTGGGGAGATGGGGGTCGAACTCTTCTCCCAGCAATAACAGCAATAGGACAACAGGTAGTGGCTTCTAGTTGTGCTTGTGCCAGGGGAGATTCAGGTTGGATACTAGGGAAAATTTATTCTCAGAAAGAGTGGTAATGCACTGGAACACGACGCCCAGGGAGGTGGTGGAATCACCATCCCTGGAGGTGCTCAAGATACATGTGGATGTGACACAGAGAGACATGGTTAGTGGTCATGGTGGGAGTGCATTGACAGTTAACCAGATGATCTTGTAGATCTTTTCCAACCTTAATGATTCTACAGGTGCGCAGTATATAGAAAAGAAATATATGGAATGATAATTTAAATAGAAATTACCGCAGTAAATGAGCCTTCTTTGCTTTAAGAAGTGTAAAATATAATAGTTGCAAGAACTAAGTCTTCTAATATCTAGAACAAAACAGTCCAAAGCAATGTCTGTACAGCTCCAAGTTAATGAAAGGAATCTTCATTTTGGTTAAAACACGGCTTGGAACATAAATTCTAAAGGTATCTCCATTCTCCTGGGATTTTATTTTTGGAAAATGCTAATAAACTCATACAATATACCAGTTTGAAAAAGAGTATGAGATCAGATCCAGAAAAAAAAAAAAAAAAAAAAAAAAAAAAAATCTCACTTTCTACTTTGTCCCTCATGAGCAGCATGAGAAGGTGGGCTAAACATCTCTTCTCATTCCTAGTGTGGTCAGCTGTGCAGGTACCTGCCCCAGAGAAAGCACAGGAGGATGCAGCCTAGACCAAATTATGCCTACACAAACACCTTTCTTGGTGGAGGTGAAGACACCCTATGGGAGTGGAAAAACATTTGAGTCTGCACCAAACAGAATCACAGAATCACAGAATCATCAAGGTTGGAAAAGACCTTCAAGATCACCCAGTCTAACCATCCACCTATCACCAATAGTACTCACTAAACCGTGTCCCTCAACACAAAATCCAAATCTTCCTTGAACAGACTCATGAAGCCAGTTGTGTTTATAAACAGGGCAAGAACTAACTGCTCTTACAAGGTTCACCATTCTCACATGCTGCCAAATCCATAAAGTGGATTCCACAGTGAAATGAAATTAGTAAGGCATTACTGCAAGACAATTGAAGGCCGTAGCCTCAGAAGGCCCTTAGCTGTTCAAGCATTTATAGCTTCAACAGTAATGTAGAAGTCCAAAGCCAACAGAAACTCGATTACTAAATCCCCTGAACCCAAACTCTGCACTGCTCATTAACACTCAATAACTTCATGAAAACACTACAAATGATAAAAGTGCTAAGCACCAAAGGAAGAATTTATCTTTGCAGCCTTTAGTGGTATGCAGTATACCATCCAGTGGTATGCAGCATAGCTACTGGGGCACACAAGCATTGGAATTAAGCCGTGCTATTTCTGTAACATCTACTGACTTGTTCTAGTATCACTTCAGCACCCAGAATTTAACCAAATCTACAGCATGCATGGAAACGCTTGCCAGTTAAAGTTACTGGCTTTTGTCCTTTTTGTAGAAAAAGTCAACAAATATGTTTATTCATCAGAAGTTGATAACAAAATATTATTTTAACAGAGATAAATGAGATTTCCTACAAAGTGGTACTCTTAGAAATGGTGTCCACAAGAGCTAGTCATGCTAAAGAAAGATAAGCAACAAGCTCTATTTACAGTAACAGCCTGCCTTTGATAAGAAAGCAAGAGATTCTGCAAAAAGCATCCAGGCAGCCTTATAAAAAGTGTGCCTGCACAGTGGTACTCCAAGCCTTTAAATGCCAACCATCAGAAACTCATTAAAAGGATAAGCAGGAATCCACTTTGGCCAGTGAACTTCCATGAAGTACATTAAAGAGATAAAAAAAAGACCATCTGACATAGCCTTAACCTATCTTTCTCCAGCTGCTGGGTCTGTGTTCCAGAAAAAGACTTGCACATCTTTACTGTTTATTTAATGATTGAACATTTGACCTAACCCGTTGTCCACAGAAATGACAAATAAAGCTGCAGTCATTGGTGCTAAGAAAGTTAGAAGATGATGAACTCATGCAACTCATGCAACATCATGATAACGGTCCTTCCAGTTAGATGGTTTCAGGATGCTCCTCTGGTGCTAATATTTTTGGGAATTCTAAAAGCAAAGAGACTCTGCTAGTAGAAATAATACTACAGTCCTGTTTAAAAACAAAACAGTTACTGTTGGATCTAAAGGAATATCTGACTTGCCATTCTAGCCAATAAATGTGGCAGTGGTGTGTACCTGCTAAACAGGTAGGCTGTCGAAGTACCCGAGTTTTGGTGCAGGGTTTTCTTGCAGCCGCCAAAAGGTGGCACAACGACCTTCTTCAACACAGGTATGGTAAGAGAGACAACTGAGTCCATAATGATCCATTAACTTTCACAGACAAGTAGCAGAGACACAACACAGCTCCAAAAGCAAGTATTTGTCAGAAATGCCTGGAGGCATTCAAGGCCAGGCTGGATGTGGCTCTGGGCAGCCTGGTCTGGTGGTTGGTGACCCTGCACATAGCAAGGGTGTTGAAACTACATGATCATTACGGTCTTTTTCAACCCAGGCCATTCTATGAAATGTCTTCAGTTATAAAGCAGATTCTTGAAGTAAACCAATATTCATAAACTGCAGGAGTAGGTCCAAAGATAAAGTGATAAGGCCTCTGCAACATAAAATGTTAATTACATTGGACCACACATTGGTCCAGAACATTCTTTCCAATAATTTGAGTTTAAAAAACTGTCCAAATGGTGCATATTTAAAGTTTTCCTAGCAGAGGAAATACAATGAAAGTAAAACTCTGAAAGGTCATTTGCAATTTACTTAGCGATAAGAAAGGGTATAGACCTATTTCATCCACCACTTATGAAAATCTAGATTAAGTACAGACACAAATATGCTCTAACCAAAAAAGTTACAGAAATAAAAGAAGCCTTTGTTTTCTGGCTAACTCAGAAATAATTTAGATAGATAGAATAATAGATGAATGGATAGGTAGATAGAGAATGGTTTTGTTCCAAGGGATTGAAGCATTCAATTTGTTATGATTGTTATTATATAGTCTTATAGTATGCAGCAGGTGGTAATTTTACTGGGAAAATAAGTTACTACACATATCAAAAGAAACTTAAAACTTGTTCAAGTCAGTAGAAGCATGCAGAGTGGAATTCGTCCTGCAATTAACACTATATTAGAAAAGGAACACCACCTACAGACTGCAGATAATGGTATAACAAAAAGGCCGTAACAGTAAACACTGAATGCTTCTTGCCTTCAAAGACATCAAAAATACACCTACTTTTCTTCCAATGAGTCACTATTTCTGAGATCAGAGCACAGCAGTTACTGAGTAGTTTTCTGGAAAAAAAAATCAGCACATTCCAAACCTTTCTGCTCTTTCTAGCCAAAGTGTATGTATTGCTCTACCTATACACTCCCCACCATGCACAACTTGAGTAATTGTAAAAGTAACTGATGTTAATGCAAGAGATGCAATGACTGATATATCTGATGCTGTTCCAGCACGTAATGGAGATAGTGAAAAAAAAGGAAAAGGTAAGCAATGGTCACAGATCTTCACATATGCCACAGCAACATCTCGTTACTGATGTGTACTGCTACCTGACATTAGGAATAATATTTTATACAATTAACAGTAAATATTCCCATTTTGCTACAAAGTTAATCAAAGACTTCATACTCCTGAGTTATGAGTGTATTGACAAGTTCATCTTACATAACACATTTTTATACTGTTTTCATGAAACCCAAGTCACTAAAAAAACAACTTAAATTAATGCATGTAGATATTTAAGACCAACAAACTTATTAGCAAAATTTCTCCTACTAGTTATTGCAGTCAATCTTAATTATACTGTAGTGGTAAATGAAGCTTATAATATAATTAAATTTAAGTCTGTGCACTGCAGAAGACAGACTTTTAATATTTTACCAAAATGGACATTTTTTTCTTACCAACTCGTGCTATAAATAACACAATTCTGTTGACCTCAATAAAAGAATAAAGACAGAGGTATGCATTTGATTTTTTCCTTTTATCTCAGTACTAAAGCAATTCCATACTTCTTTAATGTAAGGTTTTTTCCTTTGAAATATAGCCAACAGTATCAACATGAAACTTCAGTGGTTATGCCAACAAGCCTAATACTTCTAGCACCTGTTGAAGAGAACAGATATAACTCTTCTAAATACATGGCCCCACTAACTCTTGAAAGGTATGCATTATATATGCAGCATACCCTTCATCTTGTAGTAACTGTGAGTAATAAGATTAAGGATTTTGGACACCAGAACATTCTGGACATTGAAGATGAAGCACTGGAATTCCTCAGCCTTCTAATTAAGACAAAATCTCACAAATGCTAAAGGACATTTTAACTGATTAAATAAAGTGATTAGGTGGCAACATCTGATCTGTTACTTCATTTATTAGAAATCATTCAAGTACAGTATTCAAATATTGTGACTTCAGCCACATACACAATTACAGATATTCTTCTGTGCATCTCAGATAGCCTTGTATGGAATTCAGTCCCCACAGGCAAAGCCTGGACTCTGTGCCCCTAGGAAGCAACACACCAGCACCAGCCTTTGCAATTGCAGAAATTTACCCTTCACCTTAATTTATCCTGCATCAAGCTTTTCTGCAGCTCTCTTCATTCCCTAGGATTTTACCTACAGACTTCAAAAGTAGTCTCACACCTTTCCTGTCAGATGTGTGGGACGCTGTAGGCACAGAATTCAGCATGCCACATGCAGGCTCTACACAAGGACCTTCTGACAGCCATGAGCACTCAGAGTACTCTTTCACCCAATTTGAGAAATATATGCTGATGTACAACAACAGCTCAAGCTGAAAACAAAACTAACCTGATCTATCAAAAGAATCATCAAACACAACTCTGCAGGTTTTCCCATTATTGAGGATGGTCTTCGCTGCACCAGGATCGTAACTAGCAAACCAGGGCAGCAAGGAGCGGTCATAGTGCACTTCTTTGTTATTGATCTCAATGGGGGACTGATGGCGTCCTTTGGCAGTAGGGTAATTTTTGTGCCATTGATCTGGTCCTAGAAAAAAAATCAGAGAAACATCATGAAAACCTCTTCTAGCTCGGTAGGAATTACATTGTTTCACAATGAATGGAAGGTTGGCACTGCTGAGCTATGGCAGTAAAAGTATTAATAAGTGGATTGCTAACAGCAGGCTGTTAGTCATGAGCTGTCAAGAGCAGCACTGTGTTACAAGCATTTAGATCACTGTAGCTGGACTATGACTGCACATTATACATCTGAACCAAACTTGCATCACAAACTGCACTTTTTTCTTACTAGGAGCCAGACAACACTTCAAGAGGAAACCAGAGGTGGATATGGACCAAAGTCCAGCAGCGCCCAGAAACATGATACGATACACCCATTGACCCCGCCATGACAACACGAACTCAACCGGAGACAGACAAAGCCAGCGGCAGTCAGCTGTCAGTGCCGGCCCGGCACGCTGCCTGGCCCCGCGCCCTCTCACCGTTGTCGCCGTCGTAGCCCCACGGGTAATAGTTGGGGTTGATCATGGCACCGCGCTGCCCCTCGGCGCCCCTCGGCAGCTCCGGAGGGACGGCAGCTTCGCATCACGGCGGCTTTTTATACGCTCCCGCCAACTCCATGCCCTTCCCCGCAGAGAGGAGCAGCGCGGCCCCGAGCGCCGGGGGCGGGGAGAGCCGCGTTCCCTCGCCCCGCCCGCCCTGGCCCCGCTGGGTGCGGCGCGTGGGATGGCGACGTGGAGCAGCGCGGCGACGCGTGGGAAGGGCGGTGTTGCTCCTCAGCCGTCCTCAGACGCACGGGGACGGAATCGCTGCTCTGTGCTGGGAAGGCCACCCAGGTGTGCTGCTGCCTGCCCCAGAGAGAGGAGGGTGTACAACTGCGTGAAGCAGCTCCAAAGTGTCGAAGAGAGCAGTCCAAATCCTTCCCAGATTTGGACAGCTTCAGGCCAGTACAGGTCTGGAGCTGTGGGCTCCATCAGCTCAGTTCTCCCTCTCGAGCAGGTGCTGTGCTTCACCTGTGTGCAGCAGTACAGGCCTGCCCTGCTGCTCTGCCCCCACGTTTCTCCAAGGTTGCTGGGCTCTTTAGGGCTGTTTCGGGAAAGCCCGTTGTCTGTAAGATTGCATCTGGATCAATCAGACCGGGTGTCCTCCAAGGAGCCAGGTTAGCTGTGTGTTCCCCACCTGTGTGTATTAAAGCACAGATTCAGAGGTCAGCTGAGGATGAGACACCACGTCCAACAGCTTCTGTGCGCAAGCAGCTCTCACAGATTCACACCCATCCCCATAAAATTTCCACATATACAGCTGGAATCCAGCATGGCTTCCCAGCACACTGCCTGCCAACGTTAACATAAACAGCTTCCCCACTGCGTCTCAGTGGAGTTAGTTGTCCCTGGCCTTTATAAACGGACTGGGTCTTACTGCAAGGGTTCTTAGTGGAAATCCTGCCTGCTCCAAACAAAACCTTAATTATCAAATTAAGCACAGGATCTGTTTGTTTTGCTTTAGCTCTAATTCTCTTTTCATTTAGCAGGGTGTTAATGCATCAAATTGCACTTAAAATTGTGAGCATGCTTAGCATGCGTACGCTCCTTAGGTGACTTGTGTGTGACATGCAGAACTCAAATGGCTTCTAAGAAATATTTGTTGTTCTGGCACAGCAGGAATTATTAAGAGAGTTAGATAAGACAGACATTAGCACCAGTGCTGTAAAGTGAACCAAGGGACTAATGAGGCAGCAGAGAAAACATTGCACTGAAAGGGGAATTACTGTGGTATAAGCTTTAGTAGACATTCTGAATAAAAACTTGTTAATAGTAATGAAGGGAAAATTACATCTTTCTGTACTTATACCTCAGACAGGTATACATCAAGAAATGAAAAGAGTGACTGAAGCTGAAGAACCAAGTCAGCCAATGAACAGATACACATGTCACCAAGAAACAGAGCCAAGATGACTGCTGAATGTTTGGAGGCACCCAAAGTGGTCCATCAGCTTTTTAATAGGAAGGTGGGGACATGAACAGTGTACACAGGAGCTATGTATTTATGCCCTATAGAGCACACGTACTATTTCCCACTTCCTCCTTTTGTTACTCCTGTTTCACCATCTTCTCACTACCTCAGCCCACAGAGAAATCTCCAGGTGCAGTGCATCTTCTTGTGACTCAGAATGTACTTGCCTGTCTTCTAGATGGAGATATATTGCAAATGTAACCACAGCCCATATGAAGTAGCCGAGGGCTATGAAGAGAACCCTGAAATAGTTATAAGAACTCTATTTCCAGTTCAGCATTCAATCACCTGGAACCTACTCTCTTCACATTTTCCAGTTTTTCAGTGTATTTTTGTTAAAACAGCTTTATGTTTCTTCTTAAAGCCAAATTAGCAGTAAGTCAGGGAAACCACAGTGAGAAGATGTTTGGGAAGAAGAAAAAGAAAAGAAATGCAGTTCTGCTGTACGTGTACAGACTCACACATTGAAGCTAATCAGTGAGTTTCATGTGCCCCATATAAATATTTCCTCAACCTTCTTTTTTTTTTTTTTCTTTTGCAAATGTGTGCCCTACACCCTTTCAGGAATCTCTCCTAGGTCATCGCTTTCTCATAAGATATTGTTAGGGCAGAATTAAACTTCGGGACTCTTAGGTATCAACCTGTGAATTTGTGCACTCACAGAATAACTTGTAGATTACAAGGGTGCACGCTGTGCCCCAGCAGCTCTCTCCAGGTTGAATATTCACTCCTGTACTCTTCAGAAAGTCCCAAAGTAGAATAACTTAAGTATGTTGACCTTAGTAGCAGAAAATCTCTTTTTCTGCTGAAAGAAAGCTATTAAAAATCTTCGCTGGGCTTTCTCGTTGCTGGACATGGCCTAAGTTCTCTGCACGCTACAGACAAGAGAAGTGTTATAAGTAAATGTACAGATGGCATTGAAAACAAAAGTGACAATTAAATGTAGTCTAAAATGGAGGCTGAAACTAATAGATTTTTCACAGAGCAAAAGGACGTTCAGTACTGGACAATTACATATCCCAGCCTGCTACAAATCAGATTACATTATGCCCATTGAAGTCTCCAGTGCAGAGATACTAGATTCAGTGAAATACTTTTTCAGGCATCATGGCAATAACTGCTTTTAAAGTGGTAGGAGTTACAGTAGAAAAAAAGAAAGCAAATATATCAACATATTCTCTATGTGATCTGCATGATACTCTATGGGAAAAAAAAATGTTTTCCCCCAAAATATGCTCTATTCACATGCATATTTATAGACTCTATTACATCCTAGGATTATTACTGTTGCTATTTACTCTTTATGTTTATCAGTAACAGTCAGAGGACATATCATGCTATATACCCCACAAATACATAATAAGGCCCTCTTTAAAGGCCCAAAAACAGGTGGGAAAAAGGCAGGCAGTTGGGAGTACTAAGAGTAGCTCATAATTACAAAGCAATTTAATGACACAGTATGATACAGGATTCCAAGATTCTTGATGATTTATCCAAGGCACAGATCACTAGAAATTTGAGTTAAAAACAAAACACTGGTTTTCAAATTTCTTGCTGAGGTACAGAAATTTATTTCAAGGCGGAATGCAAGTCACAATTTGTTGGGTCCTGTCCTTGTGCTGGAACTAATAAATCTGCTGCTTTAGACAATGGCAACACGAGATAAAACAAACAAACAGATTTGATTTCTGATTTAAAATCCATTTAAATAGTACTGAGTTCAAAGATAAAAAGCAGACGTGAGGTTAAAGAAGTCACCGAACAACATCAATCCTTTAAAAAAGTAAACAGGCACATTCAGTAGACAGAATCCTGTAAGCTTTCTAGGAGAACATCTATTGTGGTGTTACTGTAAGATCACTCACATGGCATGCACACTGAATCAAAGTCTCCATTCAAGAATGAAAATTGAGTTGAGCTATCTGCTCATGTCTGCTCTAGCATTGAGCCATTTAAAAAATTATTTAAAAAAATATTTAAAAATTATAGTAGAAATCTTGCCCCCAACCTACATTTTTGAAGGATTTAAATATATCAGAACGGAAACAGTTTTGCAGTATTGCTAGTTAGAGGAAAAGTCCTTTGACAGAAAGCACAGCATGAATCCGCATTGCTTACATGTCATGAAGAAGTGCTCAACAACAGTATCTTCTGTGTCAGTATACTAAAAACGGTGGGAGAGCAGATCTGCAATTGTGAGGATCCATCAACCAAATCCTTGATGCTACTGGTGGTGATAGGGACAGAGATACAAAAACTACTTCCAGGAATAGATAATAGGTTGTCTTTGCTCATGTTTCATAACGCACTTTGATAGAGTGGAGGAGGTTGCTATTTCTAGCAGTCCTGACATAGAGATTCCTCCCAAATTACTTTGTTTAAACTTTCTAAGGGGACTAGGTATTAGTGCAAGGTCCTTGACTGATTAGCGGACTATCACCTCTGTATATTGTTTCCATCTCTCTTGATTATTCATTTCTGCTTTGCTTTGCTTTGCTTTCTGTAAGATAGAAAATAATTAGAATGTGTGGTCTTTCATTTTGACTAAGTACAAAAGTAATTCCAGTTCAAAGAAGCAGAAGCACATAGCTGGCCAAGAGATTTACGTTGTGCAGTTATATTTGCTTGTCATACATTTGTTGTTTGGACTGTATTAGTTTCTTAGTATTATGTGTTTCCACATAATGCTAATCATGGTTAAAACCGGGGCTTTGTTACGGGAGGTGAAGGAATGATTAGAAGCTTATTCTGAATTTGTATCCAGGGCATGCACAAAACTGCTTTAATAATAGGATAACTACATTCATAGTATCAGTCTAAGAATTGCTATATTTCTCAGTAGCATAAATTTATCTATACCGACATTTTACTGAAGACATGAGGAAGAAGCCAAGAAGCTATGACATTATCTAGACACATCAGGGGGTCAAATTATATAGTCAGGGAAAATGTGTAGCATTGCCAGTCTCTTTCTTTCATATTAAAAAAGTGAAGAGTGGGATATGTCTGGTATTTTTGTAGTTCCTGTTAAGAAGCATAGGAAGAACCAGGCCCTGCTGTGTTAGCTTATTAAACAACTCTCATCCAAAGAATTTTATGAATTGCATGCCTTGTTTTCAGAACTAAGTGAGGAAAGAAATAGAAACATTGATTAAGAAGGTCTACAGTTGCACTAGAGAAATTCAGTCTTCCATTATGAGGCAGATCAGCTGCAATTTGCTAAGACCTCTTTCATTACATGTTTCTACTTATAACCCAACACAGGATTTGGCTGATTCATATAAACACTGATTTATACTGCATTTTCAATTCAAGTATTTCCCCCCCTCCCCAAAAAAATCCCAAATATTAATATGTACTAAGAATCATGGCCAGCAGGGTGAGGGAGGTGATCCTGCCCCTCTACTCTGCTCTGGTGAGGCCTGATCTGGAGTACTGCACCCAGATGTGGAGTCCTCAGTACTGTAGAGACATGGACCTGTTGGAACGCATCCCGACGAAGGCCACAAAGATGATCCAAGGGATGGAACACCACTCCTATAAGGACAGGCTGAGAGAACTGGTGCTGATCAGCCTGGTGAAGAGAAGGCTTTGGGGAGACATGGTAGCAGCCTTTTCATATATAAATGGTAGTTATAAGAAAGAAGGGGACAGACTTTTTAGTAGTGTCTGTTGTGACAAGACAAGGAGAAATGGTTTCAAAATAAAAGAGGAGAGATTTAGATTGGATATAAGAAGAGAGGTTTTTTATGTTGGGGCAGTGAAGCAGTGGAACAATTTGCCCAAAGAGGTGATGGATATCCCGTCCCTGGAGACATTCAAGGTCAGATTGAACCAGGCTCTGAGAAACCTTATCTATCTGTATATGTCTGTGTTCACTGCAGAGGAGTTGGACTGGATAACCTTTAAACGTCCCTTCCAACTCAAATGATTCCATGATTCTATGATATTCACATTTGTAATACTGAATAGTGCTTCTGCAGGAGACTGAGCATGGTAAATCACCCATTCAGATCTGCTTTACATCCCAAATAGACTTTTAGTATAATATTTACAAAATGGAATAGAGCAGAAGGCATAGATAAGAGATCTGTGGAAAAGTTACCCAGATATCTGTGCTCAGATTGTAAGCTTTGAGAGAACAGCACATCCTTAATAGCAGTTTCACACATTGCATCCAGAGCCTTTACAAGTGAAATTTGGTGGTAAGTATGCATACCAGGCTTAAGCAAAGACAGTGTTTGCACTGAAAGTACTTTGCATAGTTTGGGGATCACCAAATGAGAGCAAATAATTCATACTTCATAAGAACGGGTACCAGCTGTTTCTCAAGAATACTGGCAAAACAGAACCAGAAGAAAGAAGGGCACACAAATACTATATTTCCTCTACCTTTACTGAATGTAGCCTGCCCAGAAAACTTGAAAATCAAGTGATCACACCAGAAAACTGGTGTTAAGAAATATTAAGTGGGAAATATTTTCCTATCTGTCGTGTCATGTTTATGGCTCAGCATAGTTGTGTGTTAAAGGCAAAATGTATATAGAGTGGTTTACGTATTTTATCTTCAAAAACAATTAAAAATACTGCTGATGCCAATGGTGTTATCTTTTAAGAGAGTAAATGAGCCTTTTTAAAAGGATATAGTCAGAAAATTTCATCTTTGTCTCATATTCATACATGAAAAGCATTTGAAGGTGATGAAAACCCTTTTGCTCAACTGCTGTTAGGCTACAGTGCTACAGGTATTTTGCAGTAGGTATATTGTTCAGTAAGCCTGAAAAGTGCACATATAGCAGAGTAAAAATATGAGGGAAACAAACTTACTCCCAACTAGGGTGACATTTTAGTAGAAACATTTTTGTGTATACAAACTAGTCTATAGAGACAACCTGAGAACTGTTTTGAGATAAGCACCACGTAACTGAATTGGCTAAGCATTCTGACATCATCTTCATAACATTTATCTCTCTGTCTGCTTGGAAGTAATGTGATAACTAAAGAATGGGCAGCACTGTAGCATAAAATACCTCAGCAGTTTTCTGCAGATCAAATAAACAGCCAGCTTGTCACATCAGCTAATGCTGCCCAGCTATAAACTGAATGCTTTCCTTATTCATCTTCCCGGTTAGGCATATTTACAGGTAAATCACTTGGTGATTTATTGGCTGAGCAGGAAAAATCAGCAGAAATAAAAAGAAGAGAGAGATGAAGCATTTAATGTGTGGCTGAAAGAATAGCCTGGGAAGGAAGGAAAATGGGAGCTGAGTATCGGAAATGGATAATAGAGACCAATAAGAATTTCTAAGGAAAGCAGAAAGGAGACTGAATAGGAAGGGCATCAGTGAAGAAAGATATGGAAGATGATTTGTGGCACAAGAATTATTTATATGACAGAAGATAGCCTGGTTGCCAGGAGTCCATAATATGGAGACGAAAGAAAAAAAGATTGTACACAGTGTGTGAGTGGAAAAGTGAGAAGAGCCAGTGGCAAGGTCAATAAATATGTCCAGTAAAAGCAATAATGCACTGGGACAATGCTCTAGAATGCAGTCTCTCCATCCTTAAAATTTTGTATAATGATAGAGATCATGATAATTTAAGTGAAATTAAGATTGCTATTTATTCAAGTAGAGTGAGCAAAGGTTGTTACAGTAGAGTGCCCAGTAGTGTCTTTGAATGAAATTTCTTCTGTTTTACTTAATGGCAAAACTATAATGACCTATACAGTGGCACAGAATACACCTTCAAGCATATCCGTGGATGAAATCCAGGGCTGCTCTCCAGGGACACTGAGACAAGCTGGGGAATTGGTCTGACAAAGGCAGAGCAAGGTCCTGCCCCTCAGCAGGAACAGCCCCAAGACCAGGATATGCTGGCCAGAAGAGAGTTGTGCACAAAAGGACGTGGAGATCCTGCTGGTCAGCAAAGAGTCCATGAGGCTGTGGTGTACCCTGGACATGGTGCACACTGAGCTGTGTTAGAAAAGTGTACCATCAGGAAGAGGAAGAATAATTTTCCTCTTCTCAAAACCTATGCAACTTTGTCCAGAATCCAGTTTTCAGCCCACAAGCACAAGAAGCATAGAATCATGGAATCATAGAATTGCCTGGGTTGAAAAGGACCACAGTGATCATCTAGTTTCAACTCCCCTGCTATGTGCAGGGTGGCCAGCCACCAGACCAGGCTGCCCAGAGCCACATCCAGCCTGGCCTCGAATGCATCCAGGGATGGGGCATCCACAACCTCCTTGGGCAGCCTGTTCCAGTGCGTCACCACCCTCTGTGTGAAAAACTTCCTCCGAAAGGAAGAAGTTGTTGAAGGAAGAAGGATGTTGGCAAAGTGTTTTGAGTTCAGTGGAGCGCCATTAATATGGTTAGTGGCTAGAGCACATGGCCTGCAAAGAGAAGCTGAGCTTGTTCAGCCAAAGAGCAGACTAAGATAGAATTGCTCTCATTGTTTCACATCAGTGCCTTGATGCAGAAAGATTGCACCGTATTATAGAAGAGTTCCAGAATAATTATTCTCTGTCTACTACAAATATTATTGTAGCATACCTTTCATTTTAATTAGGAATTTGTGGAAAATAATGCAACAACAGTGAAGCAGCAAAAAGCACATTATGTTTTGCAGCAGTTCTCTCACTGTATGCCTGGCAGTGTGTGAGAGACATTCCCATTGTGCTTTTCATTGAGCATACCATAGTTGGTGTGCCATGTCACAGCCAAGAAGCCAGTTTGTCATATGTCTTCTACTTCACTGAAATTCATGCCAGGCTATGGAAAACATGGCAGGCATGAATGGAAACCTGTCAACAGCCAGATCTTTGTCTGCCAGAATAAAAAGAACAGCATACTGAGTGAAATAAGGTTGCTAATATGTCACAGTCTCCCTGTTTTTCTCCAGTTTCCTTTGTCAAAGAGCAGAATCTGATACTGGCAGACTGGTAGATAGCTCTATAGAATATATTTCTGCCAGGATTTATTCTATTTTTATTGCTCTTGATTGGCAGCATCATGTAACTGTTATGGCTTTCTCCATTCTACCACTTACATTATTTTTGTCCACACATCTCAAAATCTGTACAAGAACAGAAAAAAAAATGCAAAGTTTGCTAGTATCAGTAACTTTGTTACCATCTCAGGTAAAGGTTTTTAAATATGGATGAGATAAAAAAAAAAAAAAACACCAAGTAAACACATCTAAGTTAATGTTCAAAATGTGTTGGCACTCTTGGCTGGAACGCTGGATAAAACACTTGCTATATTTCAGCATATGTTCCCATCTACTCACTTTGCAATGCAGTGCATCTACAACACATAATTGTGAGCTCACTTGGATACTTTCTGAATGCCACCCAGCCATTTCTGTCGACTGCATTGTTTTGTCTACTACCTTTCAACTCCTTTCAAAGCCCTGGAAAATATTTGCTTTTGCACGCGTGCGCACACACAACCAGTGTCCATGTGTAATTGTCAGAGCCAACAAGTATGCTTCATTTAATGTACAGGGGGTGAGCTGAACAACAAAAGCATGCCCAAGAAGTGTATTAATGTGTGGGCAGAGAACCGTGTGAATCTCTGCATAGTAGCTGGTATTAAGAGAGTAGAGGAGATGCTAAGTCAAGATAAACAAGAAACAGGTATTTCTGCAGAAATCTCTTGCAAAACTATACCTGGCACTCATGGATGGGTCAGTCAGACTGCTGCCCAGAAGGACTCCAGCAAATCTGGCAGATCTAGTCAGCCCGTTTCTACACAAAACCCAACAAGTGCATTTTTTTTTTTCTCCATTTGCAGTTTGCAACCCACACTAACCATCTTCTAAGCAAAGGGAAGCATGATTTTTTTAGATCAGACATAGAAAAGCAAGAAAATATCATCATGAAAAAGACTGGTGAAAAGGACCTCCAAAAGCCCTCCAAAATTTAAAAAGATAATGAGACCGAAGTCTAGAACAGAGCCTGCTGTTAGAGAAAACATGGGGACAAGCTGAGCAGAGATGGCCAACAAGGCAAAACGTTGGTCTCGTTGGTACATTTGCGCAGAGCAGAAGAAGAAACCATGTCCTCAGCAAGACCTGGAGCTGGACACATAACACAGAACCATAGATTATTTTGGAAAACAAATGAGAAGGATTTCTGGGCTGTGACCAGTTTAATTATGTTTATTGAACTGGATTTAGCTTCTGTTATGGCAAAAGCCACACAAATATCCTTCGTCAGGTACCATCAAGGGCATGTTCCAAATGCAGTAACTGTACATAACCAAGTTATTTTTATGTATTATCCAAATGTCCATATACTGATGAGAAAAAACGTAGAATCAAAAAGTAAATCTGAGCAAACAGATTCAATGTTCAGAAAAGACGGATTGTATAGTGATTCCAAGCGACAAGCAGCAGATAGGAAATCTTTTTGCAGGTAGTATTACCTTGGTGCCCCATCTATCTGAGCTGCTGGCAAAACTCCACGTACTAATTTAAGATGATATGGATGTTCTCATTGATTTCTGCCACCAGTTCCAACCACTGACGTGTGAGATTTTATATGCAGCAGTCAGACCGGATGGTGAGCCAGAAGCTGAGGCAAGGAGATGTTTCACAGCTTCTCTTCTCCTAGCTGATTATAACCATCTTTGCTACAGTGCTTATTCACTAGTTGTGACTTTTCTCTCTGTGGACTCATCAATTGAATTAATCTACCCCTCTTCTGCCACACAGAGTATTCTGTTCCCTTGCTGGCATGAAAATATGTGTATGTTCATTCGTGTGTATCTATGCAACAAGTTTCAACAAGTTTTTCTTTATTCAAGAAAATCTTGCCAAGTGAAGAGGTTACTCATATGAAAAAATACATTGTGGATTAGACTTTACAGTCCTATAATGTGAAGATTTATTTTAACAAATGAATCCACTGTTAAACTGGCAGGTTCGTGCTCTGCAAGTAGAATGATCTAGATGGCCTACAACAGCCTTTAAGACAGTTCCACACAAATCTTTTCTGAATTATGGCATATCAGTGCCTGCTTAATAATGTTTCAGTACAACAGGAAAAAACAAAACAGTGAAGAACCTGATTGTAGTGCTGCTTTTTTTCTGCATTTAGGCAATTGCAGAGCAAGAGAATAGCAGAAATACTGAAAAATGACTAACCCTTCAGTCAGCATCTGTGACCAGTGAACACCATGCTTCCACATGGGCAGCAGGGGTCTCAGCAAATTAGCACAAGCAGCAGATTTTGCCAGGTTTCTGAAAATGACTAGTAATGCTTGCTTTAATTAATAAAAAGAAAACAGTTTCTATTCAATATTAACCACTGAAAGTTCAAATTGATTGAAATACAAAACAGCAGAAAGCAAAATTCAGTACAACTCAGATCATATCCTTGAGTAAAAAGTCATAACTGGGGAGTCAGCAAGAAGTTCCTTTTATAAAGAACTGGTAGGGAAGATTCTTTGCTTATTCCTTCACTCCCCATCAGCTCCAAGATGAGGAGGATAATATCTGCATCCGTAGCAAATATGATTTCGGCTTATTAAGGCCACACGAAGCAGATAGAGGAACTCTGGTTTGGAATGTTCAAAATATTTTACAAGGCTTCTTACAATGGCATTGAAATGGTCTGATGATGGACACAATGTAAGAAACACATATTTTAACTTTTAATTAATATTGTACATTTCCTCTTTAATGTAAATCCTAACTTGATTGCTACCTTAAAGGTAGAAGACATATTCAGCTTTATCTGGATTTCACTCATTCCATGCCTTTTTCAGATTTTTTCAGTGGTAATTCTAGCAAAGTGCTGTAAGGCATTTGACGTGGAAAGAATTGCTTCTAACTGGCACCTCTACCTTTCCTGACAGAGACAATGAAATCACTGTTTCAATTATAGGTCTTACACACTGTTGGGCAACAAATCAAGTTTCATCTGTTTACTCATGGGGCAGTAGCATTTGTTTAGCTATAAATTAAGGTATGTTGCAGACATTGATACCATCCACTGCTCTATGATGTCTGACAATAAAAATTATTCCTTGTTTACACTCTTACTACAAAAAGAATATTTATTATACAGGCAATGCACAGCACTGTGGAACCATTAAATTAGAGCTCAATGGTTGGAAATCTGCAGTGTTAATGAAAAATCATCACTGATTTCTGAAATATGTCAATTTTAATGGAAATGTCTTTGTTTTAAATTCAGTAGAGAAATTATCATAACTGTGAAAGGTGATTGAGACATCAAGTGCAGAGAGAAAAGGATATGTAGGTTGAAAGCGACAGTCAAACAGCCTCTCAGTAATATACAGGGCAATATGTCTTGTTCGTGTCTCAGGTCAGCAACTGATGTGGTGCATATCAGTTGGAGGCTCTTCACTGAGAGGGCAGTCAGGCCCTGGATCTCCCTGGCTGGGCTCTCCAGGTCACGGCTCCCATCTGCTAGAGTTCAAGGAGCATTTGGACAATGCTCTCAGACGGAGTTTGAATTTCAGGCACTGCTGTGCAGAGCCCAGAACTGGACCTTGCAGGTCTCTTCCAACTCAGGATATTCTGTGATTTTGTGATTCTGTGGTAATTGCTCCCAGCTACTTCTTTTCAGACTTTCATCCAGCTGTCCTCTCTGTCATGTAGGTAAATAGCTGTTATACTTTGCAAAATTCTGGCTAGAGAATCCTTCAAGTAGTGCTGCTCATTTCCTATTGTGTGAAGGGCTACAAAAGGAGCTGTGGATGAGAACCAGGATCTTGTCTCAGGATGACTCAAAGAGGTAGGAGGATGATTTGACAGAGATATCTGTAGCCAGTGATATTCAAAATACTACAAGCAGTGTTGAAGGCAAAGTACAGGCGATGTGTGATGTGTGTGAGGGGAGTAAAGTGAGGCTGGGACAGCCTCTCTCACGCACCACTGTTTCTCTTTAGCCTTTCCAAATTTCTCCACGTTACTCTATTACCTGTATCTCCATTCCCTCTCCTCACAGAAACCATTTCACTTCCATTGGCAGACTTTTAATTGCCTGAATTCTGTTCCTTCTGTCACCTCTTCCACAGCCAAGGAACAGAGGTGTGTATGAGGCCACCTCGATGCTGTAGGAAAAGAGAAACTGGTGTAAAGCCCTGCCTGCACCTCTGCTGAGCAAAGAGCACTGTGGCTCAGCTGTGGGCTGTCATGACAAGGCTGTCAGGTACTTGTGTGCAACACTTGTACTTGTGTACAGCGTTGGCTAGCATGGCAGAGGTTCACCACCGTCACCAAATATCTTTTGTTTGTCATCTGAACAACATTCAGGAAGGAACTCAATTTTTCTCCCAGGTAGATAGAGATAGGACAAGGAAAAATGGTTTTAAACTATAGGAGAGTAGAGATTCGGATTTATCTGATATTGATCAGATTTCTTTTAGACTCAAGCAATATATTTTCTTCTTGAAACAGTTCAAGGAATACCAGTAAGTATTTAGTGTGAAAACTTCCTGTTCCATTCATGCAATGCTAGTCCCTATTATGTGCCATTACACCAAAAGATTGTAATCCTGAAATAAAGTCCCTAAATGAACACCATGGTTAAAGGCAGCCAATATTACCATCACCAATAGGGCACAGAAGCAACATGGGACTGTGATGAAATTGCTTTTTTTGTTCTCTTAACTCTACCATCAGAATCACAAAGACTCATAAAATGGCTGAGGTTGACAGACCTCTGGGCCATTTGGCCCAATCCCTGCTCAGCAGGGACATCATCTTCAAAGAGGAGGCCCCTCAGCCTCTGGACAGCCTGTGCCAGTGCTCCAGCACCGCACAACACAGCAGTGCTGACTGGTGTTCAGAGGGAGCCTCTGTGCTCCACTTTGTCCTGGCTCTGGGCACCACTGGACAAAGCCTGGCTCTGTCCTCTTTGAATTCTCCCTTCAGATATTTGTGGACATTGATGAGATCCCCCTGACCCTCCTCTTCTCCAGGCTGAATGCCCCAGCTCTGTCAGCTTTCCTCACAGAAGAGGTACACCAAGCCCTTCGTCATCTTGGAAGCCCTCTGCAGGACTCCTTCTAGGAATATCCAGGTCTCTCTTGTACTGCAGTAGCCAGGCCTGAACACAGCACTCCAGGTACAGCCCCCTCAAAGCTGATCAGAATGGAAGGATCGCTCTCTTCTGCTCTATTGGTGATACTTTGCCTAGCCCAGTCAACAACCAGGCTGATACAAACTTGCTGGTGTAGTTGGCTTCCCTTTGGTATACAGTGAATTTAGATGAGAGAATTCATTATAGTTGTTAGTACACTTAAAGTATTTGAAATCAATGGGTGTAAAGGAAGCTCAGCCACAATCATTTTTCAGTAAAGGGTGTTTTCGCCCTTTTTCAGTCTTTGGTGTTTTGTATTCAAATCAATCAAATCACAGAGTGAACTAAAAGCAGCATATAGCCCAAGATGTCATCTCCTTATTCTGATGTGAACACACATGCACTTGTGTGCCTGGGTGGGCAGGTCTGTGTGCTGCGTGTGCTCAGTAGGAGGTTAGATGAGAAGACAGTCTATTACTTCTGTGTTGGCTTTGGAGATCTCCAGTGTCATACAGAGGGCTTTGACCAAGACCAGCCACTTGGATACTGCACTGAGAAAGCGCTAAGGCAGGAGTGATGGAAATGAAGACTGACTTACGCAGGAAATAAAGTTCAAAATATCTGATACCATGGGTGTCTGGTATCTATGCTCAGATGATCAGCAATTTCTACAGGACTAGCATGGAATAAGCCACACCTCTGTTGTTCAATACCTTTGCTTCAATGCTTGTTTAATTACTCCTATGGAAGCAGAGGAAGCCTAGACTGTGCTGTAACTCAGGTTGCTTGTTATTAGCAAGTAGTATCAGAAATTGTGAATGTTGAGGAACTAGCTCCACCATGTGGACTATGGACAATAAATATTAGAAAGTCTAGACAAAAGAAAACTTGAAAGGACTTCTGAATAATGACGATAAGGAAATACATTGTACTGTAAGAAAACAGAGCAGTATTTTGGTCTTCCTCTAGGTTATCTGTTAGCATTAAGTTCTACAGGGAGAGATATACTCAGAAAAACAGGCTATAGGATGATAGATAGGAGATATAGATAAAAAATATGAGTATAAATTTGATACTGCATTAATGCTAAAATCCCATTCTCTTACACAACTGTGAAGTGAGATGTATATAAAGTGTTATTTCTTTCTTGTACAATAGTACCAAGGTCCCCAGAGTCCTCCCAGTGACCTAGGTAGTAACACAGGCAGAACTGCTTCTGTATTGATAGCATTGGCATTCATTTCTGAGTTTTTCAGCACTGCTGTAATGACTGTTTTCACATAATGCCTGCATCTTCTCTGGTGGGTTGTCTGCAGGCAGAAAGACTGTGTATTTTACTTGCTCCAGCTGATCCATGCTGTCTGTGGGTGGAAGAGATAATACTGCTTTACGGTGAGTCCTGACACGGGAAGCATCTGTGGAGGGCAGCTAGCAGCCTCCCAAAGGACCTTCAGCATCCAGGTGGCCTGCTCTGCAGAAGGCATCAGGAGTGACAAAGGGATGAGGCTTCCAAAGGAGAAACATGGGGCTGATTGGCATTTATGGCAACTTACTCTATCAGATAGACATTCCTGGACAGAAGGCAAACATGAAGGAAAATACCTTCCTAAGAGGGACACTGTTCTGATTTGAGATACTTGCGGTATCATTTTGTTTATTTTAAGAAAATATGTTTTTCTACCTTATAAGCCTCACTTCAGGGGTTCAGAGTTTTTTAGTGGTGCTTTTTAAGGAAAAGAGAGGTAGGAGACCTTACTTTTTCCAGTTCCCAACACCTGCATCTTGGTTGCTCACTTCTGAGGTAGGTCCTGCAGTCTTCAGCACACAGTGAATCAGTATAAGAGGCAATTGCTGGATGCTTCACAAGAACATTCCTACAAACCAGTTACAGTAGACAGGCTTTCCTGTTCTGCAATGATTATATAACTTACTTCTTTTTCACAGGAAATGTAAGCATGCAAATTACTGTGCTAAGGAATAAGCCTATATATAAGTACTCACTGCAGTGCAGCTCATACTAAATAGACTGTTACCCAAACCTGTGTGCAACCTCTCACCTCATGGAAGGTAGTTTATCTGCTTTCATGTGCACTACAGGGATCTGAATAAATGCAGAAGAAAGGCAGATAGATGAGGTGGAACACACACTGTGTAGCTTCACTTGCTGTGGACAAAAGACTTTGGGAGAAACATTTTATTTTGCTAGGCTCACTGACAAAATTAACTTTTTTAGACTCTAATTATTCAGATGATAAACAGCAGCAAGCACATGTGGGAATCTCTCCTTGAGATTCAGTAAAAATAATCTATATTCTTTTCATTTTGCAGTAGAAACACATAACCATAACTGCTTGTATACTTAGGGTCACAGCAGGAGTTTACAGCTCATTTATGAACAACTGACTAAAAAATGATCACAGCTAGTGGGAAATTACTTCAGTCAATAAGAAAAAGCTTTGAAATGGTAGGAGTAAGCTTCTAATTCTCTAGTATTTGCTTATGTGATGTGTGAGAAGCTGCAAGAGTTTCGTCTGTCAAAACCTGAGATGGTAATTTATTTAAATCATTTGCCTGCCCTGCTGAAACTAATATATGCATTGTATGCATAAAAGTTATGAAGGATTTAGTGCACCACACTGATTAGGAGAATTTTTACAATTTATTTATCTCATCGGTGCCCAGAGGCTTTTTTCCTCTGTTTAAAATAGATGAGGTAGCAAAACATTACTATTTTGTTATTGATGCTATCAGTACCAATACTGTTCGTGAATGCAAGAAATGTAATGGAACAAAACTGTGTATGTTTTACATGACAAAGTCTAAAGCACATTTGCAGTGATGTTGACAATCTTCAGTAGCAATAAATTCAAGAATGGAGTAAGAGCAGATGCAAGGAGGAATAGTCTAAATTTCAGATGGGTTTTCCTCTGTGCCTATACATAAAAACACGTCTGCTGTTTGAACCACAGTTGCTTTGCAATAGTTGATACATCTCTATCTATTCTGTCAGTCAAAAAGCAGCAGAGGAAACATGAAAATAAAGGTCATCTAATGTGTGGCAACATCTAATGTGGTAGCAACTGCACAGCGCCAGGGCAATTAAGACATCATTTCACTTTAGAAGTTTTACTTCGTGTACTTAAGAAAGTACAAATGAATCAGGAACTTTCAAAATGATATAAATATTCAGCTTGGTGATCAACATACTTGCAAGAATGCACAATTAAAGTTCAAGTTATTGATATTCATACATGAATCTATGAT
This sequence comes from Lagopus muta, assembly GCF_023343835.1. Taxonomy (NCBI): domain Eukaryota; kingdom Metazoa; phylum Chordata; class Aves; order Galliformes; family Phasianidae; genus Lagopus; species Lagopus muta. The sequence continues at coordinate 26,693,562 of NC_064435.1, forward strand.
CTTATATTTGTGTACAGGCAAGAAAAAAAAAAAAAAAACAACTAACACTTTTTTTGTACCTGAAAACATAGAACAAGTGATTTTGTTCTGAGGTAAAATGCATTCTACTTCATGTCTCCTGCTTTTGAGAATCTGATTGATAGGTTCTACAGAAATCACGTTGAGAAATTAAAACTAGTTGTAACAGATGAAAAGGCAGTTGCTAGAATGTCTGTCCATCCTTATAATATGAGCATCATATGTATCAAAGAGAACAGTAGCAAGGCTTTCTAGTAAGTTCTTGTTACTTTCTATCATCATTCACCATTAGAAATAAAACAAAAAAAAATCAGTTTCTTATGTAAGTCAATTTATTGGTTCTCTGAAGACACAAAAGCTGTTATTTGGAGTGCAGACAACTAATCCTGTTTTACTGCTCCAATAACAAGAAATCAAAACATCACAGTCAACAGGTTTTAAGGTAGAAAGGCTCAAATTCTTGTCTCAGTTATTTGTGTAGAAATTTTCTGAACACTAAGATCAACTGCATATGGATATGTGAAAAAAAAAATTACATGTAAGACAGTGCAGTAGAAAACAGAAAGTTGCTTATGAGCTTTCTGTAGAAACATTTTTGTGTTGAGATGTACAGTTCAAAGACCTAAGAGTTTCTTAGAATTAATGCTGTTCCACATGTTGCACATCTAAAATCAAAAACTGACCTGACAAATGCCAGAACATTTGTAAACAGGATTCAATCAATATGTTAGTTCTGCTTGCTTGGTTTTTAAAATAAAATTGCTTTATACTAAGCAAATAAGATTCTAATAAATCTTATTTATCTTCTAATAATCTTCTAATAAACTGAAATATTAATTCTCAATGGGAATTCAGCAATTCAAAATTTCTAAATACAAAGGATCAAACTCCACATTCAGTTTCATTCCTGAATTCTCATTGAATTGTGCTGGTAATAACTGAATTTGGCCAATGTTGCCTACTTGTTGCTTTGCTGTTGGAGAACCTTTTTTTCTAGCAAAGGAGAAAAGTGAAGTCGTGAAGGATAACTGGGAAATTCTCATTTTAGCACTTGTGTCCCTGCTTTATTTCAAACACAGACATACTACTTATGTAAATTGCTGTGAACATGTTTGTTGCAATATCTCCAGAAAAACTCTCTCTGCTGCCTATTGATGAGTTGGAGGAAGACAGAGAATCCAGGAGCTTCATACGTGCCATCTGAACTGTCTCCCTAGAAAGTGAGCAATCTAAACAAATTCCACATCGTCTCCAACCATGCAAAGGTACAGTAAACAAACACTTAAGTGATTTTTCAGTTGTAGGGAAGACAAATGACACGAGTCATCAGCAAAGACTCTCTCCATATGCAATAAAGACCCTAAAGGGTGAAATCATTAATATGTAAACTAAGATGCCAAAAAAAAACCCAAAAAACAGAGCATCAAAGGCAAAAACGCATCGTCTGGACACATACTAGCAGAGCAGCAGCAGTAAGGCTCTTCCCTCTTAGCAAACCTAAAATTGCTATCCTAGCAGCACGACAACAGCAGTGCTGTGGCTGGATGGGTGAATTAACAGTAGCAGTGAAACAAGGAAAGATCAATAGGCAGCAGCAGAACGTGGCAAAGACAGCAAATGCTATAATAACAGCAAGATATCTTTTTTCTTCTTGCAAAAGCTGAATATGCCTACTTGCATTCCGAGAATGCTATTCCTGGGTAACAAACAGTGAACAAGAGAGGGAAGATAAAAAGGTGGTATGTTAAACAGGAATTTATTCTTTGGATGTTCACACTGGAGATGGGATATCTGAGGAAGATCTCTACAATGGATGCTGTAGGCTGTGGGCATTTTAAAACCTGTTTGTGTACTGTTTGATCCAGCCGCTACTTCTGCTTTCCTGAAGTGCTGGTTCACTTTTTTGCCTCCGTGACATTTCCTTTGAAATCCGTTTGAAATATTGATACCGAGCCCATTTTTTCCAAGACCACATGGCAGAGAAGTGACACTATCACAAATGCTAAATCACTTGTGGTCAAGGAACACATGTATCTCACATTTCCTCCACAAGGTTAGTAATTGCATTTGCATGGAGTATTTTTTCTGATTTAAGAGACAGATTCAGTTTTACTACTCAGAATTTTAAGCTGAGAAACACAGAACTTTATCCAGTAGAGGACAAAAACTAACTATGCTTTAAGATGCAGGGATTTTCTCACTCGGGTTCCACAGGGCTTTACTTGAACGAGGCTCTCACAATCCTGCCATTCACAGGCTGAAGTGGGCGCCAGTTATCAACCAGTGGACACATGGGCTCGTTCTCACCATTCTTGGAAAGGCTACGGAGCCTTGCCATCTGCAAGGAAGAAAAGGGAAAGCATCCATGTGAATTCATCTGGAAACTGCACCTTGATGCCTAGAACAAACTGAAGGAGAAGAGGAATTTTGTTATATGGTCACTAAAATTACTGGTAAAGACCACTGGTAGAGATCTCTGCAGCCCACCAGCTACCATGGTTTCTGTGGATTTTTACAGTCTTCATCCACACACCTGAAGAACAACAGATCATTTGATCCTTGCCTGGGATTCTTTGGATTTTATCCTGAGCCACACTCACAACGTGAAACAAGAGTAGGGGCTTCTTGTGACCCTACTGGAATTGAACTTCAGTCAGATCACTTGTGGAGGGTGCACAGGATGAAGGAGGATGCAATAGCTGGTCTGCAAAAATTGTTTTTTGGGGAAAGGGCAGAGAAATGTATGCCAAATGGATTATTAATCTAAAATTTCAGGCTTACTACATATTTTATTCACAAAGTACAAGAGTGTAAAACATGTTGCATCCATGTGAGAAAACAAGAATGCTTTAAATATTTTGTTATTCCTATTTTCAGCACACAAACTCTCTCACAGTAGCATCTAGTGGAACTTGAGTCTTACTTCCATAATAGTCACACCAACTCCTGAGGTCAATCTAGAATCCTGATAGCAGGATTCCTGAATTACAAATCATCTTACAAACATCATTTCGCACATCTGTTGAATAAAAAAATTACCTAGACTGAATACATCTGTCAGATCAGTACAAGAGCTACCTTTTCATTATTCCACCTTTACAGAATACAAACAAATAATCCAGACTGTAAATCTGAATAGCCTCAAATTAAAGGACAACATCCTTGCAAAAGAGTAATCTCATTCTAAATGTTTACTTTTTTTTTTTCTTTAGTATTCTCTGTCTTCTGATTCTCAAGGTCAGTTTCACAGTTTGATTCAGCTCAATTCTTTTAGCAGGCCATTTCTTCAAAAAAGCCTTCAGCTTTTCCTTGTCAAAAAACGCAAGGTAATATGGCTGGCAAACCATCACACTGACACGGTTTGAGACTATTGAGAACTGGTAAATGGGTTAGCAGAACTAGTCGGAATTTACCTGGTCTGGGCTGACTTCAATGGGCTCCCTCAAGAGAATCCAGGTGATGCACTCTTCACAGGGGGGTGTCGTAAATGAGCCATGGTAGGTCCAGTAATCCCGAGATTTAGGGAAAAGAATTGATGGATCAAAGTGCTGAAAAGGAGCCTCTTTCCCCTTACAGAAAGGAAAAACAAATCTCTGCAGTAACTCTGGGGGTATACATATTAAAAGAACACAGGAAGTAATTAAATGTAAAGATAAATGACAGAGACCAACCTCCTTTTCTTCTTGTCAAGTATCAGTCCTGAAATTAGTAACAACTGTTTAACTTCATAAATAAATTAAGAGAAATTACAATCTGAATTGTGCAGGACCAAGACATATCCAATTATTGTATTTTCCTATTACCTTCACCCTCAAAAAATTCATTTGGGGTTATAAAGTACTGGAATTGGCTCCCCAGGGAGGTGGTTGAGTCACCATCCCTGAATGTGTTTAAAAACCATTTAGATGTGGTGTTCAGGGACATGATTTTGTGGAGGGTCGTTAGAGTTAGGGTAGTATGGTTAGGTTGTGGTTGGACTTGATGATCTTTAAGGTCTTTTCCAACCTGAGCAATTCTATGACTCTATAAACATTATAAAATTTTAGCACTGGGGCACTGCCAATAATAGCATTTTTATCCGAAAGAACAGTGGCTGAGCATTTACCCAACATTCATTCTTCCTCACCTCTACGAATTCAAATCTGCATCTTACTCCTTTCCAAATTATGCTCTACTTACACTGTTGTGGCAACACTCTCAATCTTTTTGTTGGCACTGTTACACTTAAAGTAAAAAACTGAAATATTCCCTGGAGGGGTACAGGGCCCTGAGTTCCTTACCACTACAGATCAATATCACCAGAACGATTCCAGACAACATTTCTCAAAAAAGTTTTTCTTTCCTACCAAAGCAGATACTCAGGAGAATATCTCCACAGCAGTATAATCAGATTTTCTTGTCTCCCCTGCAGGGGAACAAGAACTAAGTAAGAAAATTTTGTTTTCTGCTGATATTTAGGAAAGCAAAACCAATTCTTCCTAATTTCTGTTTCTATGATGACAATCTTCTGTAGATAGACATGAAGAATTATACAAAATAGTCAGAGGAGCTGAAATCTTTTCCACACATCATTGCACAAAATACTGGCAGTAGGAATAACATCAAGACTCCAAACATGTCTTCCTGACAAATTCAATATGAGTTTGCAAATAACTTCACCCCCCAAAAGTTGTGCTTTTCAGTAAATATAGCACAGTGCCCAAGAAACTCCTCTGCTTGTAATGTGTTGTAGCAATTGATAAGTACACTGCAAGATAAGTACACTGATGATACCATCTACTAACCTGTCTTGATAATAGTCTTGGTAAAATATATGTTATAAGAAGGAAAAAAACCTTAAGAAATAAAACGCAAGATGCGGATGATTGTAGACGTACCCATCTTTCTCTGCTTTTCTTGGAATGTTGCTTTTTTCCAGAAGTAAAACATACAATGTCTGTAGGGTATCTGTTTTTCTGTTAGAAGTCACAAATTCTGCCAGAGAGGCAGTCTTGGACAGAAGGTAAGGGAGTATTTATCACTACCACCTGGTTATCACTATGTGCTACAGTGCTTCTTATCGCCTGTGGCATGTAAATCTTCTGCATGTAAATGGCCAAAAAATGACATAGGGATTGTATGAGGATGCTGAAACTATATTAAGACGGATCTTGTAGACAAAGTAGGAGCAAAGGGTAGGAAAAAAAAAATGACCTTCTATTCTCCAGGAAATATAAATGAATTTTATATGAAGACTAAGAAAAGACTGAAAAATTAAAACTAGTAAGACTGAGTTTGTAGATAACAGATTTCAGACTTGGATCCTCATGTCAGTGGCACTATGTATATGCTTGAAGTAAAGGCAAAAAATTCTTCTAAATTTGGAAGAAAATGTGCGTAAACTTTGTAAAACTGAGTCCTAGTGATCTGGTGTTGTAGTCAAAATCAGATAAAATAAGAGTTTCTTTTTTAGCATCATTGGAATAACGATGCTTATCGTGAAGGACAATGCCACTGTGTACCTAGGAGTTAGGTTTATAGCATATAATCATGTCAAGTAACAATAGAATTGGTGATGATTTTTCTCTGTAAAGAACTCTCTTCTGTAGTTTTACATACGTAAATACTTCTGTCCTTAGGTATGCATTTATTTATTCTAGACCAACAGCACCTGCAAGGATTGAAAAACATCCTCTACAACAACAGGAATAATAACATAAGTGAAGAGTTACATGATTACTGAAGTAAAATAAAGTGTCCTACTTCAAAGTCCAATCTATCACCTCTAGTGCTAATGTCAGGTACTAGAACGCAAAAAAGAGTGGATCTCAATTTCTAATTTCTGCTTCTGCTGCTTTCCAACTACTTTATAATACAATATATTGTTTCGATACCTTGGTCTTTATCTTGTCAATTTCTTCAAGAATTCTCTTCATTTCTGGTTTAGGAGTTTTTCCAACCTATAATGCAAATCAGAAGTACTGCGTTTTTTCTGCTGACACAGAATATTCCACAGCACATCTGCAGTCACATCAGATTTGATGTAAGACCTATTCTGGGGTCACTCTATTGCTTATGTTCATGACATTACACACCTCCAAAAGCATTGATGTAGCTCTGCATCTGAGAAGAATGAAGACAGTATGCAAAAGACATGATTTTATTGCCATGTCTTTTTCCAAAAACAGATAAAATTTGGTTATTCAGGAGATAATTCCTTCCTTCCTATTCCTTCCTTCTTCTTCCTTCCAAGTTTATAAACAAAATCAATTTTAAAACATCTGTATTGTAATATTCTTATTAACCTGCTGTACGTCAAGGTTAAAATATTCAATGAACTCCTTTTACCATCAATTCTTTCAATTACCAAGTCTTTTGGAGCGCTCCCAGCTCATGTAAGGACCAGCAGGAGACCAAGGAAGTGAATCGATCAACATAATCTTGCTGACAGGTGCTCCTCACTCAGTACAAATCAGAGCACAGAGCTGAGCAGCAATCAGGGACAAAGTCAGCAAGTGCCCTAAGAAGTTGTGTCTACCTCATTCAGTACTGTGCCACCAGTGTCATGAATGACATCTGAAGTTTGCTCTGAATGTAAGAGGGCATGGAATCTGAAGGGCCCAAGGACATACGTGACCAGCCTGTGTATCACTTACAATGTTTTCCAGTAAAATAATGCAGTTCAGGGAAAAATAATAGTAAAAGATGGAAAATACAGAAAATATACAAAAACTGAATATTTGTCACTTACTTTTAGAAAAACACCCACAACAGCCACACCATCAGGTTGTTTCAAAGCTCCAGCAAAATTACCGTGTTTTGGATTCCAGTGTACCAGATGTAACTAAAAATCAATAACACTTCAGTTGTAAATGCAAAAAATTGCCAACAGAGCAGTCTTGCATTAATTAACCTTACATTATATTAAGAAAAGTTTCCAGTACACAGCAAGTAAAGGAAGGGACATGAAAACGTATCTCCCTATGTGTCCATGTGCTCACACTTTCTATAAACATCATTTTGCATTTAACTGAAGCATAAAGAAAAGGAAATACCTTTTAAAAATTCATCATTCAATCCAACTACAAACAGTTCAACCCAAGCATGTGACATGCACACGTGCAGTGTGTCAAACACCTACTGACATGCACTTCACACAGGCAGATTTTTAGACCTTCAGGTTATGCAGACATCACCTCAAGGATTTGCACTGGGTTCTATCCAGTACATTTGATATTGCTTTGCATCTCTTACTACTCTCTGCACACCATAATGGAGAGCAATCAAGATTCTAACTTGGCATTTCTTTCTCATTTCTACTTTCATCATACATGTCAAGTTCTGTATCTCCTTCCAGAAAAATCTCTGGTGCCTCAGGAATCACAAAATAAGTAATGTCTGGAACTTAATACCATACTAACCAGTTAGATTTTGGTGCATATCCTGAATGCAAATCTTTAGCAGTTTTCTTTAAGCACAGTATCTTATTTCTCTAATAGCAACAAAATAAAGAGTATGTAATGCTGTTTCTTTTCCCTTGAGAACAAAGATATAATTGCTAAGGATAAAGGTAGAGTAGCCATACATCTTTGGCCACATTCTGGCAATATTTCTATACTTCCTAGGCATCCTTCTCTTGTGTCAATTCGAGGAAGTAGAACTTGTTTAGTCAGACACAGAAAGTTGAATACTAATGCAGTTTGACTGTGGCTGAGGAATAGAGGAAAAGAGAATACACCAACAAACAGCACTGACAGTCATCTCAGCAATGTCTATGCACACTGATCCTGTAAAATATCTGCCAGAACCTTCTCTTATAACTGGTGCACAGAGCCCCTGAAAGCTCTGCACCTAAAGGATGAGTTATTTATGGTAGGAAATCATTACTGCAGTCTTTTTTTGTGAACATATTGTTAGCCTATTCTCTGATGAGATGGACGAAGAAGGTAATACTTGCTTGTAATTCACTAGCACCACTAGTGAATTCATTCATATTTATTAACTGAGGAAGTCTTCAGGACCTAAAACAATCATTAATTTTAGCAACTTTGGACAGTAGTGGCAAGGTGTTTATATATTATAAGAAACAACCCAAGTATCTTTTCTCTTCATTTCTTGAAAATAGACACAGAGTTTTTAAAGAGTTTTCAGGAAATAGAAGGTACTCTACCAGTCCAGATCAGTTTTAAAGTAGATCTAATTTTAAACATCAGCTTATCAAAATGTACTTTTAGCCAGTTTTTCTGGTCATTAGTAATGCCTCCTGAAACTAACTTAGTAGTTTGAATTATAGTAGAAATTACTAACAGAAAAAAAAACAAAAAAAAAAACATCAGCAGAAAACAGAGCTTTTTATTTGGAAATAATGTATCACTTTGTCTCAAATATTTTTAAAACATTCTACAGAAGTAAAAAAAAAAACCAAAAACCTCTTTCTCAGTGAATCAAATGGTCATGTTAGTATGTATGTGCAAAGATATGTTCGTTGTCAGATACAACATATACCACTGCACGACGATAAATATTCATAAGTTTCATGGACAAATTATAAATAAAGCAGATTTTAGAGAAAAAAAAAGGATAGTTGTGTAAGGGAGAATGGTTAATCTGTTAATCCACTCAGATGCACGATCGAATCCCAGTTAGTGCTGAACACTACTATTAAAAGTAACTCCTACCTCTGCTGCATATTTCACCCCATCTATAACATGCTCAGAGCCGTGGTCATCAGCAGAACCCCAGTGCAAGTGCAGCTGTCGCAGCCTGTAGGCTCCTGTGAGCGGCCCACCTCTCAGCACTGCAAGTGATAACCTGCATCAGAGCTGGCCTACAACACGGGCACACACACATTTACCAAATGGGGACCCTGTACCTTACAGGTTTGCAGCACCTCCTGTAAATCCAGCTGGTCGCAGCAGAAGCCCCAATACTCACCACTGTGTAAGAGCGAGCTGAGTTCTGTGTAACTCAAAACGAGTGCTATTTGAATTGAGAACTGTACATGCTGCCATTCAACAAGCACAGAATCAAAACTTAGCTGCCCAACAACCCCCTTTCCTCTGGCAAGTATCTTACAGTTCCTGATGTAGAGGGAGAAAGATGCTATTCACAGCTGTTTCTTTTCAAGAAAATGGCCTGTAGTAAAATGGTTCAGATAGAACTTTGAATCGAATCCAAAAGTGCTGTGAAACACACCTACAGTGTAAGACCCTCATACTTGTTAAAGTTCAGTTATTTCAAACTATGCTAACAGCATATTTGGATGCTTCCAGGAAAATAATCCTTTTTTTTTTTTTTTGTAAGTGAGGGATGAGAAGAAAGTTGAGCTTACATGAATTATAAAAGTATTCTTGAGCAAGCAATACCTTTAGTCTGCAATTGACATAAACACCAAAGAAATAAATTAAGAAACTACCTTTTCTGATGTTCTTAGGCAAATAATGCTTGCCACATATCAGCAATTGAAATAAACTCTGACTTTCAAAACACATCTGCTCTTTCAGCTTGGGAATTTCTTTGAGTAGGGACTGCTTATAGGATAAGCTCTCAAATGTATTTTTCCTTCATTACGTAAGACAGGAATTAAACGTGTTTCCTTACACAGAAAGCTGATAATGCTGCTCACACCAGCAGTGCCAGAAGACCTTGCTTAAATTGCATTCAAGTTTGAACTTCTAACAATAGATTTGAAGTTCAAAGTTAACATATTTAAAATCTCCTGCATCCAATGGTGTCAAATTTATTTTTGATATCATATGTGCTGGAATACGTACAGATGTGCTAAGCACGGACCAAAAGCTTTGACTTTGCAGTTTCTCTTTTTAGTTGGCTTGTGTCCCAGCCAATGACAGAGTATGGAGGGCAGAAACAAAGCACTGCTTAGAGTTTCAGGCACATACTCCTCTTAGATTTTGAGTTTGTTAATACATAAATTCTCGTAACTTACTAATTATTGCAGAGAACCTTCATTGAAAGATGTAATATATCACAAGATATTCTTCTTGCTTCGTTTTTGAACACAGGAAAAACAGGGCTTAAATTCCATGGCTCACATTCTTAAAAGTACTTGCTTGCCACACACTGGAATCAATGCAAGGCAGGAATTTTCCTTCAGGAGCTGAATTCGGGTGCTCAACCTACATTTACAAGCTAAATCAATACCAGTTAGAAACCTATTTAGCAGTGGCTTCTTACAAATGGCCCGTTCCAGAGCTCAGATACTGTGCAGCACATGGAAGCAGCACTTCATAATGGTCTGCAGATCTCTGACATAAATCTTTTCAACATGCAAGATTTTCCCATTAGATAAGACAAAAATAGACTTGTGCCTACTGAGCTCAGCTGTTGCCATCATGGAAGTCAACAGAAGAAGGTAATATGTGTTTTCGAAATCACTTTTCCTGTGGTTCTTTAGAGCTGTCAAACACTGTATTTGATTCCAAGCAGATAAACCTCCAGGAAAGGACTTTCTGCAGCAGCCTGCAGAAAGTTAGTAAAAGTAGCAGGTAACGAATGTGTGAACTGGGCGTCCAAAAGAACAGAGATAATGGGGAAGGAAGGGAATGGAGGGAAGACGATTTACAGGATGGGCAGGAAGGACTACACCAAGGGCTGCGCCCTTCTTGACCAAATCAGGGACTTTCTCCAAAACAGTTCCCTGGGCAGACACTTCCTTGAACAGCCTCCTAAATATTTCCGCTTTTAGGAATCTGCAAAGACAGAGCAGAATCATCTGAATAGCTTCATAATCAGTTTACTTTATCACAGGCTTTGTGCCGCGGTATTGATTTTATACAATCTTTATGAAAAAGTAATCTATAACAAAAGCGTAATTTATTATTTACCTGAAGCCTCTGTATAGAAACATCAGTAGTGAATATTACAGCACTGCAAAAATACATGACCAAGAGATGGTTTAGTGTCCTAAATATTTTGGATACTATCCATGAAATGTGGAACAATAGCAGATAGCTGTAATGGTAAATAGAGGAAACAGTCCAGGAAACAATGAGCTCATCAGAATAAACAACAAATGATTGTAACCTTTCAAAATACCGCAGATGTATTTCATCAATGATATAGCTTACTAACAACAGGTTTCCAATACAAATGCCATCAAAGCTGACACAGAAAAAATACAAGAGAAAGTAACTGTTTTCCGTAAGTATGGCTGTTTTTCTTCTTGCCTGATCAATACTGCATTCTCTTGAGATGTCTTCAAATTATATGGCACTGTGAATTCATATTTCACTTTGACTGTTGCTGTCTGTTTTGTATTCAGAATTATGTACTGATACAGCTCTGGAATCTAGCTTTGCACAGTCTAACTTCAGAGATGCAAGGCTGATCTCTCAAATAACAATGCCACTTCATAGCTTTTCAGACTTCTGCAAAGTACAGGGAAAAGAATCAAATCAAACGTCAAAGTCTGAGTTAAAAGAATCTGAACACTTCCAGAGCTTGTTGAACAGTTTTGGAGCTGCTGCTCAAAGTAGATGATTGTGCTCATAAAGGTATATTGTTTGCATTCAGCAAACTTGAAGAAGGAGTAATGCTTTCATAGCACTCTGTTGGTGACTGAAGTATGATGACAACTCTAATTTCATTTAACTGCATTCAGTTACTTCCTTTTGAACATACAGACATAGCCCTGCATTTCACCCTGTTAAAAATTCTACAAACGCCTATGGCGTTTTGCTTAAACAGGCACTGCAGGCTTTGAGCTCTGTTCATCTGCTTTATTTTATGAAAAATAACACTGTTATACCTGATTTCAGATTATATTCTTCTCATTCATGCAGTTTACATATATTACAAAAACACCATTCTATATATTATATAAAAATATGCAATGTTAAACCTCCCCTGATGTTAAGCTGTTACTGCATTAGAATCAAAACATTTGCACTGGAGTTTTTACAGACTGAAAAGGCTGAATTTGAAGAGAAGGGTTTAAAAGAACTTCCTATCTTGAGAAGTCTAAACTCTGGGTTCAGGACTTTTGATGCAGGAAGAGGCAGCACAGAATCATAGAATGGCCTGAATGGCCATAGAATGGGTTGGAAAGGGCCAGAAAGGTCATCTAGTTTCAACCCCTTGCCACAGGCATGATCAACCAACCACTAGACCAGGCTGCCCAGAGCCACATCCAGACTGGATGTATGCATGAGATGGAACAGAAGTGTTTGCACACATTGTGCAATGACAGTTAGTGACAGAAAGAGTAGAGCAACAAGAAAAGGCCATAAACAGCAAGGGATGCTATAAGAAGTTGCTTGCTTCCTTTTGCATTCAAGCAAATACCTCTCTGCAGATTCTTACAGGTAATGGTAACTGCGTTTGTGATTTAACCACATCCATTTCTCCTATCTGGAACAGTCAGTAAAACCACAGTTTTAGATAGCTGGTCAGACCAAAATGTTATAGGTGACTTTTGCCAAGAGAAGTTCCAGATTAAAAGGCTGATTTTTGTGATTTAGTGGTAAAACAGTAAAGATACTGTCAGAAGTAGAAAAAATAGCCAGAGGAAACTGAAGATGATGTCAAGCATGTAGAAGAACATGAATACAGATAGGATGTCTTTCTGAAAAAGAATAAACGCAATGTCCAAGTGCTCAAATACACTGGGACGCTGAAAATCTCAGAATCTGAAATGGCTGAACAGAGCAATCATCAACCTGACTGTGAGGGTTTGAAACAGAAGAAATCAAAGTCAAAGTCTATGGCAATGTATGAGCTTTTTTGTTTACAAGTGTCTAAGCCAGTGCATGAAATACTTCTGGATGAAATTCTCTCACCTTACGCAACATCTGAGGACTGTCCATGCTGAATGTTACATAGGGAAGAGTTAGCAGTAATGCTGGCTGCTGCTAAGAGCCTACCCCACTAGATCTGCTAAGAGCCATCTGTGCAGCTACAGCCCCTTGCCCAACCTGTTTGCACAACATAAAAATGGCAGGACACACCAAAATAAGTGCTGGGACCACCTCCCTTGCCTACACAAAAGTCTTCATTTGTGTGGGCTAGCTGTTGTGGGATGCTTTGATTCCAAGCGCTTTGTGAGCCTTCATTCCTAATCACCCCCCAAAGGCAAAACAGAAGCTGACCTGATCTATCAAAACTGTCATCAAAGACAACCCTGCAGGTCCGCCCGTTGTTCAGGATGGTTTTAGCCGCCCCGGGATCGTAACTGGCATACCAAGAAGCAAGAGAAGAGTCGTGCCGCACATCTTTGCTGTTGATCTCGATGGGCGACTGCTTCTGTCCTTTGGCCATGGGGTAGTTCTCATGCCAGTGCTCAGGTCCTGGTGGAAACGCAAGGGATGTTCACCAACGCCTCCGGCCAGGCTGCGACCCCCAGCCCCCAGGGGCTCCCCATTTCACCCGGGCATTTCATTCTGAACGGGGACGGCCGACCCCGAGCCCTGCCCACCGCAAAGCCAGCCCGGGCCGCGCTGCCCCGCGCTCCCTCTCACCGTTCTCGCTGTCGTAGCCCCACACGGACTGAGCCATGCTGCCGCTGCCCGTCCCGCCCCTCACCCCCGCGGCTCCAGCGACAAGGCGCTCCCGTCTCTTTCTCCCCAGAAGCTTTTTATAGCCCGCCGCCGCCCCACGTCCCGCCCTGAGAGGTGGGCTGGAGTGGGCTGGGGGCGGTAGGAGTCTGCGAGGAGGGCAGGGCTGGGGGCGGGCAGGGGCGACTCGGCTTGCCCGGGGTCGTTCCCTTCCTCTCGCAGCTCCGAACAGAGGGATGGATGTGGAACACAGCCTTTTGTCCTCTCCCTCACAGCGTGCCCTGCCCCGCGGAATATTTTCCCCTGTTTGAGGGCAGCGCCACTGGTTGGAAATGCACGTGGATGAGGCTGGGCAGGCTTCAGAGTTCTGTCTCAACTGGTTATTGCAAATACTCCTCTGTCAGCGGCTACAAAAGACATTGTAGCTGTCTGAGAAATGTCTCGGAATGCAAAATCATATTGCTACGCAAAGTCAGCCTCTGTTGCTTAGAAAATAAGTCCATTCCTTCCTGTTTGGTCAAATCCCATTTGGTTTTTTCCACTTGCTTCTCATGTACGGAAGGAGCTTTGCACTGGATGAGTACAAAACCACACACACTTGCTGACCATTCATCCTGCATTCTGCCAAAGGCTGCAGCACAGAACATGGATCCTCCGTTCCCTGCAACTGTGTCATCTGCTAACATCTAGCAATAAGGAGTGTGTTTGAGGCTGAACTGCTGAAATTCAGTCTGAATCTATTGTAGAACATGGCCAGGTGTTGGAGGAAACAGCCACAGCCAGGTATTTCAGCCTCTACAGAAAGCATTTGTCACGTCAAGCAACTTAGCAATTGGTATTTTGGTTAGGAAAACAGCTGTTTTCCAAATGATGGAGAGTTAATGATCACAGTGGTGATAGTTGGCTTTCTTCCTGCATTTCTGTTGAATGTCAAAGCTTTTCTTTCAAATGCCACCTTCGCTACAATCTCCCATGACTTTGGCAGTCCATGTTATTACTATTGCAATCACTATCTATCTCAAGCTAAATGCTGCCTCAAACTGCATCCCTCAAGTTAAAGGTTTGAGAGTCTGCCAAGAGGTCTTGCAAACTATGGAGATTCCCAGCAATAACTGCAGTGAGGTTGATCGTGTGCCCATCAGTACTGGAAAGTAGATTGAACTTAAAACTGTGCCTTAGAGACCGCACAAGTTAAAAACTGCTTGTACTGACGGGGTACAGGGAAAAGCTTGAGAAGGTCCAATTTACAGAGGATAAGGTTAATTTGATCATATTTTGCATCCCACAAACGTCTAGAGGATAAATGTTCCACATATGGTTTACTTACATTGCTAGGCTAAAAAATAACTGAATTTGGACTTTGTTCAATTACACTACAATGATTTTTCAAACTTGATCAGTAAACTCTTCTTACTCTGAGATTACTCGTAGGTAGATACCCACTTTTTGACAGAAAGCTAGGACAAGATCTCTCACTTAGGAATCTGCTTCTGATTTATATAGGGCTCTATATTAAAAGTTTTTTTATATATTCTCTATACATCTTTATATAGAGAATATAGGTTGAAACTCATGAAATCTTAGATACTTACACAGTATTGTAAGAAGTATGCCTGCCAGCACCTTTAAAGATAAAAGATGTGCTTGTTATTGATGTGACTTTTAAAAAATGTAGTTCCTCCTATCTTCCTTAGACAAAAAAAAAAAGAAAAAAGAAAAAAGAAAAAAAAGGAAATGATAGAAAGTTAATTATAAACAGTGGTGTGGAAAATCATATCATCTTTTCACTTCAAAAGAAAAAAAAGAACTCTGAAGCAAAAGAAAATATAATCTTTTACTCTGTCATCAATGTAATGTCACATTTGTTTGCAAGGACAGGCATGTAAAGTTGACACCTGTTGCAATTTTAATTCAGAAAGCTTAGACTTTAATCCTTTTCAAATGGTTTCTACTTTATCTTGGTAGAGAGAAACATTTGTGAGCTCATGAAATTCTAATTGGAGCAGCTTATTTTCTTTCTGTATAAAGAGACAGTTTCAGTAGGCTTGATTATAATAGGCTCAGAGAGAATTTTAGTCAACTTCATGCACACACAAGGAGTGCTTATTGGGCCCATCCATAGAGCTAAGCAACATGATTTGTATGACGCAGAAAAAGGGGCATGTCAGTGCTTCCCTAGTGTTTCATTTCATTGTCCTACATGAGATTTTACAAAATTTGCTGTTAAGGAAACCTATGGTAACAGCAAAAGTCTTCACATTTAAATTTTCCAGTGAGCTAGTCCTGTTGTACCCACAAGAGCAAGTCAGCTTCAGCACACGTAAGGTGCTGACTTACACATGTAAGTGACAAATAGTAGGATCAGCAGTGTGGGTTCTTGGAGTCAACCCCAGACACTGAGTCATATCACAGTGTTTCACTGACTTTGTGTTGTTACTCTTTTCCTTTTGCTTTCATCATCAAAGGCAGAACAAAAAGAATATGTAGGAGTTTTATCCGTATTAAAAGGTAATCACAATAAAATGCTTTTTGCATCCCTTAGGACCTTACTTTTGTATTTATCCAATGTTGGCACAGAAATGCATTATCATCTAGTTGGCTTAACATCATTTTCTCTAGGAAGTAAATGCTTCTGTCACATAAGGCCCCTATAATTAAGAAAAGCCCACAACTCTATACATGCAAGAAGAGCAGTAGTTCCTAGTGCATTCAAACCTGCATTGCAGTAATTTGTTTCTTTTTTCTAAACCTCTGATATAGTTAGAGAGCCAACAAGCCTCTGAAATAGCAAAACTTAGATCAACCTGTATCACTGTTGAAAAACATCAGGATTTCTGCAAACTTGACTGCAGTGCCTCATCTTCAGTATGACAGTAACGGAAGTATCTTCACAGCATGTTCTGAAAAGAAAATACGCTATATCCATTCTTTAGGTGGAGATTTGGGGTAAAAAAAGGATTTCAGCCATAAAAGTATTCCTGCAACTCTTAGGCACTCGTAAGAATCTCAGCTGAAGCCTCTTACATGTGAAGACAAAGGAAACTGCAAAATAGCAGGAAATCCAGTGCAGTTCCCTTGTTTTGAGCTTTAATAAGAAGGTTGCACTTGGTCAAGAACAACCCTGTGCATTAGTACCCAGTGGCAACAATATAAGACATAGCAACTTGATATTTCTTTTATCAAAAACATAAAGATTTGAGAAACCAGGGAAGGGAAAGTAAGAAGATTAGGGGACTGAATCAATGTGACCTAAGCAAATGGCGGATTTCATCAGCAGCATTAGTGGTTCCATCTAAATAGTACTAATAAAAACATTTGTGATTATTTGTGATTTTACTTGCAGAAGCAAAGCTGTACATTTGTTCCAAGTGTTCTGATTTTGTTCTTTGAGGTAGAAGTGATTTCAGCATCAACTAGAGACTGCAAGATGAAGCGCAAGTACAGGCTGAATAAATACTAAACCTCTAAACCTGGCTTCTCTTAAACTGTCCATATAGAATCATCCTGGAATACAGCACATTTAATGTGAGGATGTTGTCAAGTATAAAGTGACATAGAATGGGAAGTGATTAAAGAATGCTGATTATATTTTAGCTTTGACAGATAGTTGCCAGACAGCTTCTTATCAATCACCACATTATCTGTAAATACGTAATATCAAAAAGTACTAAAATCCAATTCCTGTAGCAGTCTTTGTGTCAAACTTCTCTGTTGCAGTAATAAAATTGCACAGTCAAAGTAGACAAGTACCTGCAGCAAATCTTCCTATAACATAAGAAAAATACAGTGGGATGAGGTGACCAGAAGTAAAACTATTTGCTTCAATCAGTAGCTGTAGACATACCCTTGTGTGAAGCTGATACCCAATCGCAAGACCACAGTCTACTTCGAAACGTGTGTCCAAATAAATAAAACATAGTAGTCCTGTTTGATACCTGAGAAAGCAGGCAATGTTCATCCAAAAGAGGACTTTTGTCCTCTTTTGTCTCCTAAATGAAATATGGAAATAGAAGACCAGTACTAACTAACATGCATTAGCAATAGGGCACTTTCTGAGGGATTTGCAATTCAGACGTAGTGTTTGCTTCTGCCCAGCAAACAAAGACATAATCGAGTTCATTTCACATATGGAATACCTTGCCTGCAGTCAAAGGCACTTTGTTTGGGTTAGGAAGAGAAGAATAAGCAGTCTGGAAAATGGCTCAGAGTCTGGAAAGTGGCTTTACCCAGGGCACAGGATGCATACATAGGAGAAATGTTACTCTCCAGCTCTGGACCTCACCAGCTGTTTGGATTGGCTAATGCATAACTAGAACAATCAAAGTTCTGTTCCACCTCAGAATACCACTTTCCAGCAGTATCCACAGGCCAGAGTGACAGCTAGAACTGGCTGACTGTAAGGGGACTCACGCAAGTAAATATGCCAGCAGGATGTAATTCAAGAGTTCCCCTGCTCGAAGATAAGCTTTCCAGGTTCCACTGTGCTTAGGGCTATTTCCCGTGGGTGATTTCATGCAAAGGACTTTACCAGACGGAGCACAGAGCGTGCCCGTGATGAGCACATTGTTAAATAAGCAAAAGCATTTACGCAGTCCCTGTGGCCAGTCTAAAAATAAAATATCTTCCATTAGATTTAATAGCTTGTGGAAGAAAACAAGACAACATAAAGGAATCTGATAATACAAAATAGGGAAGGGGCAGCAATATTTTTTGACATGTGGCACATTGCATGCCCAGCAGTGCAAGAAAGGCATGTCACTCAATGCTTTTGATTGAGGGATGCCATGCTGGCATGCCGTAGCCAGAAAGCCAAATTGTCATATGCCTTCCACTTTACTGAGATGCCATGCTATGGAAAACATTGTGAGCATGAATGGAAACCCCTATTAACAGCCAGACCTATGTAGGAAAATCTGCCAAAGGAAAAAGAGAAGGATATTGGGTCAATTTTGTTGGCTTTTTTTTACACAGTGAATTATTTAGCTACATTTAGATCATTTGATGAAAAGCAGAATCCAGCACATCCAGGCAAACAATAGGCTTTTTATGCATATTTCCATTTCAGGAGACATGTAGTTCTGCAGTCTTCTGTTCAGACTCCTTTGAGCTTGCTTGCAAAATCCCATCATTCTCCCTCTATGGTTCAGAACCTATATTACCATTTGCAGAACTTAGTGTTTAGACCATACGAGGCAACGCAGCAGAACAGAATTCAGATTTGGCAAAAAGAACTTAAACAAATTTTCCTTGTGGCAATCAATTAAGATGAATACCAACTTAAAGTCTATAGCAAGTAAATAAATTAATAAATTAGTGAATTTATTAAATAATGCATACTGATCTGATACAAGAAAAATATACTGCCTTTTAAAGATGTCTTTCAGGTTTGAAAAATTAAACTCTGCAGGGAGATGACTCTTCCGTGTTGTTGTTTTTTTTTTTTTTCTCATAGGAATTTACTTGTATGGTATTCACACTGAAATCCAAATCTGAGCTGGGCTGTCTACTTTTATACCCATTGGCACAGTCTGACTTGAAATAATCCAAGTATGAGAATCTGACCTATACTGTTTGCTTTTATAAACTGTGGACGTGTCTGTTCAGAAATTCCATCAGATTGGCAACTCTTCTATATCAAGGTAGAGTTTTATGCATGACCTTCATCTTGCATGATACTCTGGCAATAACATCTACCTGAGAATAGTCTGAACCAGACCACAGAAATGCTAAAAGGAGGATGGAGGAGTTCCTAAAAGCTTTACAAAGGACATCTCGATGATATATGTCACATAGTTAATGATGCAGCAAAACAGAAATACTTCAGACATGTTTTCCAATGAGACACATCTTCCTAAAAGAGAATTTTATAATGAAATCTTTGGATATGTTTTCAACCTTGGAAATATGCCATCCGCAGACAGCAGAGATTTCAACTCTTAATCATCTTCCAAAAATCCTTTGATAGATCCACGTCTCCTGAAGCCCTAAGAAGGTTACTCCTTATGAAACCATATCATTCATGCACTTTTGAAGGTCAGGGCATAGCATCCCATTTCCATTTAACACCCGTGCTTCACTTCAATGGAGTCAAGATTTCACTTTGAGACCAGAAAACAACTTTGAAACTTTGAAAGCTGTATTAGTAGGTCTAAAAAAGATGGCTCTAAGTATGGAAGTATATAAACATCAATATGTATACTGCAAGTGTGATGAGCAGATAATTATAGAAAAGTCAATTTAAGGAACCTCTTACTTGTCAAGCATGTGAATGTCAGCATCTGTACATTATTTGTTTTGGAAAAAAAATCAATTATTTATCTCCTGAATCAATGTCAAGACTTCATTCTTTGTTTTGCTGATTGATGCTAGGCATATTTTTTTTATCCAATCAACCTCTGCCATGAAGATCTCATGTAGTCATTTTAATGACACTACTCACATACCTGCAGTAGTGTGTGGTGCAGAAATATGTTTGAGATACGGAGCTAAAGTACTCAGAACCTTTCAGAATAGGACTTAACTCTTGACCTCAAAGATGCTTCAGTGCTACCTTTAAAATCATTAAAATTATCAGTATCATACCTCTTGCAAATTTTAGTGGAGGTTTTTGTGTTTTTTGGTAAATACTTTATGTCATTGTGGAATTAATTTTTTGGAGAAAGACAGAATATTTTATGGCACAAACACCCCATATCTTCCTAGATTTTCTGCAGATAAGACTATTAAGGGCCTTGGTGTGTTAAACTAGATAGATACAAATAGGGAAACAATGCTTCATGCTTCAATGAAGACAGTGCTTCCTGTAATTTTGAGCTGCTCTTCATGCTTCTTGGAGGCAATAACATTATACCAAAAAGAAACACTGAGAGATGCCCACCTGGTATTCGCTGCCTCTGACACTACAGTGATGGTTATGGCATATTATCAATGCACAAACAGCTCAGTAGTAGTGAGTACTGAAACCCTCACTGCTCTCCATCCTGGGAGGATTGCTTGGAGCAGGCTGAAGTTGTCCTGTAGGAGTTCCATGAGCCATTCAGACCTAGAAAGTTTGGCCCACTCAACAGCAGTGTTTGTGCATCCTCCTCAAACTGTCACATGTGCAGATCCTAATCACTATCATCAAGGGAAGAGAACGTTTTTGACTGTAAAGCAGATGAGAACAGAAAACAACTGTCTTTGACTCTTCATGTTTGCCAAGAACTTGATGCATTTCCCCCAGTATCAGGGATTTCAAGCTCTCAGTTCCACAGAGCCAAACACTGTAGGCTTAAGGAATGCTTTTGGTTTGCTTGGCTGAGATCAATGAAGCTTCTATATTCAGAATTCATGCTGAGGTGCATTCTCTGAAGATACGAATAGTGCATAGGTCCACTGCTGTCTGCAAAATGTAACCTATGTAATTCTGTAGGAGATCTTATTTGCTGCTTTGAAGAAATATACGGTGGACAAATACAGGGATGAAGATTAAATGTATGAAAATGCAGATCAGGATACCTATCAGAAATAACCAGGCAATATGTGTGGATTTCTCTAATATCCCATGTAGATAAAGAAAAGATTTTCTAGCTATTCAGATAGGAAATTCCTCCACTGCAGCACTACTGTAGTGGAAGACATAGGACAAAAAATAAGAATCCATTAAAATGTGTCCCAATCTCTAACACTGATGTCCTATGAGGATCTGTGTTGCAATTTGTGTTAGTTTGTCCCAGTTTGCTTCCCTAAATATTAGTGTTTGTAGCTGTTTTCACTGTTCATTTGCTTCTTCTGTGTGCCTCTTGCTGGGTGTTTTCCCAGCTTAAACTACGTGCTCTTCACAAAGGTTCTCTACAGAAATTATAGCAAAGTATTTTAAGGCATTAGGCATGGAAAATATTTTTCTAACCTTGCATCACTATACCTTTCTTAACAAAGGCAATGAACCCAGTGTTTCAATTATAGGTCTTACACAAACAATTGGGCAACAAGCCAACAATTTTCATCTCTATATTCCAGGACCAGCAGCATTTGTTTAGCTATAAATTCAAAGGTGATGTATGTTATGATGTTCTGTTGTGACTAGGAAAATAATTGCCATGTTTAAACCCTTTCTCATATTAGTTTAATTCAATTTATCACTTCCCAGTTAATCTCCAGAGACAAAAAACTGATGAAAAGTAGTGAAATTAGGCATTTCTCATGGGAGATGCTACTCTACTCATTGTTTTTCTTCCATTTCAGCAGCAATGTCACACATTTTACCTCTATGCAAAATAAAAGGTACAGATTATGTGAGGGGAGCATTACAGTCATGCAACATCTGTCTTTTTCCTCTTACCTGGAATGTTTAATGGGTTGTTCTCTCTTTTCTGTTCTAATATGGTCACCAAGCATGGGGAAAAAAAAAGTAAGATAGTAAAAATAACATTTCATAATGTTCCTTTATTAATTCTGCATGCAATTTTACTGTCATTTTCTCTTTAGGCTCTTTTCATTTGATGGCTTGTCATCATATGTGAAAGTAAAGTAAAGTTATAGTTTTAAAACTGTATACTATTAAAATAATTAAAAAGCAGGCTTTCTTGGGAACTGTGCATCTTCATGGTTGGATAAAAGTCTCTCAGGCATTTGCCAAAAATCCAGTAATCTGGTTTTCGCAAGCTTCTTTCCAGAGAAACCTCACTTGAGGTACACAGCTACTTGAGGTAGATTCCTTGGTTATCAGTGGTCCAGAAATGCATGGTTAGCATTTCTGCAGAGACAGATAAATAATCCTTTGTCAACTGTAAAGTCCAGTGTCTTGTTTTCATTTGCGTTCATCCATAGTGTTCTGGAAGGGACAGGCAAGTAAGATTTTTCCTCTACTAGCCAAACATTAATTACTTCTGCAATTTTTTACTGCTTCTAAGGATTTTTCTTTTCCTTTCTAGGATGTCATGTTTGAAAATGGATCAAAAAGAAAAAAAATTGATCAGCTCTTTCAATCAGCTGAAATGAAACAGTACAGTTAGCACAACTTAAATCTGGTATAACTGTAAACAGTCCCTGCACATGCTTTCATGGTGTGTTGCTGACAGTTTCTTAAAAGCATGTCTTAGAGAGGCTGAAGAAAATCCACAGCCTGTAGCACTGCTCTTCTTTTCCAGAAGTTAATGATCTGAGCCAGTTTCTCAGTTTGCATAGTGAGAGAGCCCAAGGTAGAGAAGAGTGACAGCAAATGGTTTTATGCTGTCAATAGAAAATTTGATGCCCGGATAAGGCTGCAGACTGTTAAATACAGTTTTTCAAAACAATAGCCAGTTGTATGAAATGATAATACACCAAACGTGATAAAAGTTATGTTGCCCTGGACTTTGTGTTGATGACCAGTACTGAGGGACTACAAACAAAAAAGACTGCCTGCTGTTGGGAGCAGTGGGAAACACCATGTTTTTCAGCTTTACAGTTCTGTTTTTCTGTTTTATTACCCTGTGATCAATGGAGAAAAAGTTTAAGATAATGCTATCATCTGAGCTTTTATTTCTTTTCTCTAATAAAAGAAGTCTATGTTTAAGAAATTAAGAATTAAGAAATTGTTATCAGTAGAAACTGTATTTAATGTAGAAAAATAACAGTCTATCCAAATCATACAAGAAGATATAAACAAATCCATGTAAATAATGGAATGCGTAACCTGTGAATTAGAGTGACCCTTATCCAACACAGTTTCTGAAACTGAGGGTTTAAGCCATCTGATATGGACTAGCACGGCTCTTACCCAAGCATTTCAGAAAAAATACACACTTTAAATCTTTATTTAAAATATCACTACTGCAGAATCACAGCGTTGAAGGGGTTGGAATGAACCTTGGGAGATCATCTAGTCCAGCTAATATAGGTTCCCTACAGCATGTTGCACAGGAAAGCATCTAGGTGGATTTTGACCATTTCTAGAGAAAAAGGTTCCACATCCTCTCCCAGCAGCTTGTTCCAGTGCTCTGTAACCCTTATAGTAAAGAAGCTTATTCTCATGTTCAGATGGAACATACTCCTATGAACATACATTCCTCAGGCTGTGGCTCATGAAGCCCATGGTCACATAAAGAAGTGCTTCTAAAAAATTTATATTTAATAGTCATGCCTATGTGCAATGCCCAATGGCAGGAGAGCTGCAAAAAGTGAGTCATTTGGCTTTGCAACTATTTTGCAGCTTCTCAGACAGAAGCACCTTGAACACTGCATTGAGCACAAACTGACTTCTCTCCTTTGGCAACTACTGTTTTAACACCGAGGTTTTTTCCTTACATGTTGTACAAAGAACTGAGTCAAGAAGACTAAGATTTGCTGTTACAGGACATGGTTAAGGTCTTCATTGAGTCATTTCTTTCTGTTGTCTAATAGCAAAATCTTTAATAGATGAGAAAGAGAGCAAGAGTTACATGAACCACTGAAATGCTGTCTTAAAAATAGGTTTGGGCTAAGGAGGACAAGATGCTTGCAAGATATTTTCAGCTATTTCACTGCCCCCAAAGGACTGCTGCTGTGCACATAAGCCACCTAGCACTCAGACATAGCCTAGCAGAGAGTTTAAGTACATGCAACACTTGAAATTTATGACCTGTTCTTTTGATGTTCCCACTTTAAAGATGTTTATACAGATAGACATAGTTCAGGTGAGTAACATTTTTTTTTATCACAGATATTGGAGTTTTGTTTTAATTAACAGCACTTTTGCCACATAAAATTATAGTTTGGAAGGAGCTATTAATTTTTTTTTTTTTTTTTAATTAATATAGGTTGAATTTGTTACAGACATAGCTTACCAGTTTGGGAAGGTGCAATGGGTTGCACTTGGAAGAATGAAGCCTGTGCTTCCATATTTAATAAAAGCTTCAGCAAACCACTTTATTTTTCTTCTGTCACTCCAGTGGACAGTACAAACTGCCTGTCTTCTGTAAGACAGCATTTGCCACACACTCCTGAAACACCCTCACATTGCTGGTCGCCCTGCTTCTTCTGTGATGCTTCCCTCTGTTACCTACAGGTTTACGCCAAAGGTCAAGCAGCATTTGCTGGTACCTTATAAGAGCAGGAATCTTGGTTTATTCTATCTCAGGATATGAAGAGTTGCATCTTTCTGTACTTTGAAAACTCCCTGGGGACAGAATGTGATCCATGCAGAGCAGACGCGGTCATCCTTCATGAGGTTATTATGTTTAATACCATGCACATTAAATAAAAAAGTAATGAGACCATTTCTGAGAAGAGTAAATTTGCTTTTATGAGACTAGGGATTCTATTCACTCCAGCAATCTATCGCTTTCTTAATAATTTACAACACAGATTAGAGATTAAAGAAGAGTTTTCTGTAGACGTAAATAAAATCAGTGCAAATTGGTGACAATTAACGGTGATGTTCTTATTATATTCCAATATAGTAAGTAAACAGTTCTTCAGAAATCACAGCATGGTTAACAGAAAAGTATCTGGTTCACAGAGCTTACAAGTCTGTCCTGAAATAATGCCAGATCTTATGTTCATAAGATCTGTTTGTCTGCACTTGCTATGTGACACTTGATCCCACTGTGGTATTGCACTTCGGAATGGAAAAAACCCAACAGTTTAGTTAGGCTTTTAGAAAGCATTAGCTAATTATAGTTTTCATAATCTCCTTCATTTGGAACTAGTCTCCTACTTGTCATAGCTGAGATTATGCCTCCTCTTGAAGCATCCCACACGTTCATTTGCTGGATACTGTTTTTCCCACAGATATGTGTCTCTGATCTCTTAATTCTTTTAGTTTATCTTAAGTGAAGTAGTAGATTCTGAACTATTTGCTGTTTTATTTTTTCCATGATTGATTTCAGTACAGCTTAAAAATTCAGAGAAAAAAAAATCAACCATTTTTCCTCACAGCTCTTCTGTGTGCATCTTAATTCAAATGTTATGAGTTCTAAAAATCATTGCACAACAATTTCCAAAATTCCCTAAGTGATGCCCACATGTCTCATTCTTCTTATCTTTAGCTCTGGATGTATTCTCCACACAACAACTTTCTGTATCTGATCATAAAAAATAAACAGAATAATCAACTTTTGCTGAAACTCAATATAGTTCTTATCTAGTGTTCAAATATTTTTCATAATGACAAGAAATGTTTTGTAACTTTTCAGATAAAATTTGAATCAGAGAACCATAAAAATACTTGGTTTGGGAGGAAACTCAGAGTCATCTAGTCCAACCTCCATAACAAATAGCAACCCCAAAATATCTCATATATGCTTCAGATCATGTCTTAGAATGACATATATAGTTTCACCTAGTTTATGATCTGCCTGGAAAGTTTATTCTTTAAGATGCCTCATTTCATTTCACTTACTGATATAAATTTTGGAAAGAAGTATAACCAGTGGTCTCACTAGTTTCTGGATGGAATGAAAATACTTCCCACATGGTTGGTCATGGATATTCTACATCCAGGTGTATCATATGCTGATGGAGGATAATACTGAAACAATAAGGGAGAATAAGACTTTTGAAGTCCCAAGCTTTACACCAGATGAGATTAACATTTCTACAAGAACAGCTGATTTTAGTGCAAGGCAACCACAGTGTTACATGAACAATTAAGGAAGCATCCAGAGGACTATCTATGTAATAAAAATAGTGAATAGACTCTGTGGATGCTGTGACAGAGACAGAAAGATCAGAAAAAGAAAGACCTGTCTTCAGTTGACATGAGTATCTCCATTGATGTACCAAATGGGAATTAGGAAGGACAGAATTATTTCATTGCTAATATTAAGCAGTACTAAGATAATGTTGTTCTATGTATCTGCATTAGAGATAGTGGAGGAGTGCAGGTGAGGGAGACACAGGCCACAACACCTGCCGAGACAGGGCAATCTATGTTTCCTGCACCTATTTCCTATCCATTTTCCAGTTTCGGTCTGTCTCCATTTTCCAGTATGCACATCTCACAGTCCTTTTCTGCATCCCTTCCAATGCAAACCATTCTGTGGTTTTGTGATTCTTCATGTCCTCCTTTTCCTGCTGGCATCTTATAGCCTCCTTCCCAGGCTCTTCACAGTTTCTTGTTCAGATTCTAGAATGCAGAACCCAAAATACCTTTATTAGATCTGTTTTCTTGTCACCTCAGAAGTTGCCAGAGAATGCTGCTTATCAAAATCATGTAAGGGGTTTTTATCTGTCACTGGAAAAAACAGGAGACTATAGTCATGACGAATAAAAGCAACTATTTTTTTAAGACACTGTTACTGGGAAGAGTGAAATTGGGAAAAAACTGCAAAGAAACAGAGGGAATTTGAATTCTTACCAGAAGTAAGATTATCGTGCCAGGTAAAGATGTTTTTCTAAGCTAAAGGGACTCTTCTGGGGCTTCCTGCATCCCTGTTCTGTCAGCATGCGAAGTGATGAGAAAGGCCAGGGAGCTGGTAAGGGACATGGAGATCTTTTCAGGATTTCTTCTTAACTTCTCCAGGGAAGTAAGTGTAAATGTGCAAGTGAGCTACGTTTCACCTCTCCCTTCACTAACATCTTTCTGTCTGTTGTCAAGATTACCTCATTGGCAACTTTCCTCCATCTCATTCTTTACCTTATTTCTTTACCTTATTTTTCAGGCCATCTCTGCCCAGTAGAGGGCTGGTACACTTTTCTGTTTCTAAACTGCAAGGTGACCCACAGTTTGTTCTGTTGATCTGGTACTCACAGTTTTCCTTTATCTGTTGCCAGAACACTGGAGTTAATGTGTTTTGGTTTTTTTGCTACTTGAGAGAAGTAACTAGGTTGTATGGAATGTTATGGAAGACAGGTCTGGTAGAGATAGGGCCAGCACATCCTGACATTTTCAGAGAATGCCTTGTATTGGAAGGGACCTTGAAGATCATTACTTCCAACCTCTATGCATGATATTTTCAAGCACAGCAGACATTTATCAGAAATTTGAGAAAGCTGATCCTCATTTCCCAGTAGAAAATATGCAATGACTTAACATTAAAAGAAAACCACTTCCTCTTAGCCCCAGTCAGTATCAGGGGACTCATCTTCATCCCATGGCACTTTTGGTAGTGAAGGTGGTTCTGGACTAAATATATGCATTTTCTTGCAGATATCTCGCTCAATTTCTGTATAATCTGTGGATTAAATCTTGATCATTTAATCACATTCCTGTACTCCCAGTTTACATACTGCCATGGCCCAACTGGAATTCTCTTTGCTTCACTTCAGTAAGAACTCTACACAGGCCTAAGGCAAATGCAAACATGCAATTTTCTGAAGTGCAGATGGACAAATGGCATGTCTGCAGGTGGTGGAGTTGGTCTAATGGTTATGGTGTTCTCAAGAATACAGTGGCATTCCTGAAGATATTTCTGTTTTTCAACAAATGAGATTCTTAGATTACAACAGTTACATTGCTGCAGGTTTTGAACATGCCCTGACAGTAAAGGAAAGATACTGAAAAAGGAGATTTTGCAGCAGCCATGTTGCCCATCTGTCATCAAACATCTGGGGATGTTTGGATACAGCTACAAACTGCATTGTGTTTGTGGAGTTAATGAGGAGCAGAAAGAAAGAGAATGCCACTAACAAAATAGCATCTTTTGAATGCAATTCAGTGAAACTACATCAACAGTATGAAAATGCACATAGGTACAGATTTGCATATTCCATTTGTAATAGGATTGCATTTGTTACTCTAGAGGCATTTTTTCTGTATTTCAGTAGCACAAAAGAGAAATACATGCACAGAAGTGCTGCCACTGAAATTGTTTTTTTTCTCCTATTCACTTTTTATTAAAAAAACACTTTATGTAAATTCAAGAAACTGTAATAGAGTCACTGCATCCCTTGCAGGCTCACAGAAATTGTTTTTCATGAGTGTTGCCAATGCAAACAGTGAAATTAGAGGATATGCTAAGTCAAGCTCAGAATATCCAGCCAGAAATACATCCAAATACAACCTTGAATGAAGTTTTAAGCAGTATTTAGTGAAAAATGTTTAATAATAATAAAAAGAAGCAGCTTTCAGTAAGTATTTGTTTTCCCACTGCTGTTTTGGTAGAAGGGTTAGCTCTTTTCTACCCCTTGTTTCTGAAGAAAGCATTAATTGTATGCTTTGTCACTGACAGAAGAAAAAATACTCCTCACTTTTTCTGATTTTTCATTGCATGGAATATAGCTTAGTCTCTTAAGAGACCAGAAACAAAAGAACATTCTCAATTTGCCAGCACAGCTCGCAGTAAAACAGAAATGAACACTTTCGGTAGCACTTTTACAAATGTTCTCATGTCAGAAGTTGCTTTCAGACAAAAACCTCACCCTCTGAAAACAACTATTTTAAAAGATATCAATGAATTGCTCCATGTTTCAGGTCAAAGGTATACAGTACACACGTTTCTGACTGCTGTCTCTTCACTGTGCCCAAGCAGGCAGCAGAGGGCACAGCTCCCA
Organism: Lagopus muta; assembly: GCF_023343835.1. NCBI lineage: Eukaryota > Metazoa > Chordata > Aves > Galliformes > Phasianidae > Lagopus > Lagopus muta. The sequence goes on from NC_064435.1 coordinate 26,722,502, forward strand.
CAGCGCAGATATGTGACCATACCTCCTCCTGTTCAAACGTCTTCTGACTGTTGAAACACTGCAGGTTCCACAGTGAGGGAGATCTCTGAAAGAAGATGTTTATATTGCATTATTTATCCAACAATAAATTACGTACAGAATCGCAGGCTTGAATGTGCCTAATAAAATTCCCAGAACACAGGAAATATCAAGGATGAGTGGGGCATTTATTTAAATAAATATTTAAATTGTACAGAACGCCAAAAAACAGAATACACTTGAAACATAAAAAATTATTTGGACAAACATCTGCTCCACACATGCAGCTCAAATTTATTCCCAAGCCATAGCAGTAACATTAGGCAAAGCTATGTTTAAACTGATCAGCAACTCCTACTGAAAGGTCTGAAGCCAGACCATTTATTATACAGGTAACAATTTTCAGCATATTTCTAGCAGAGTAATCTGATTTCAACCTGTGAACCTAAGCCCTCAAGTCTGTGGATTCTTTTCAAGGTGAAAGACAAAGGAGAAGAGTAAGCTTGATTGCAGTAGGCTTTGATTCTGTGTGTGTTTTTCCTTTTTCTGGTAAATATTTAAGTATTGGACAATCAAAAGTTTGAAAACATTTACTGTAGGGCATTTAAAATGCGCTATCATGACATATCATTTTATGTGTTATATCTATAAGCCAGATTAATTCCGTTGCAGATATATATGCTTTCTTTCCACATTAATGAACAAAGTTAAAAGGAAAAAAAAACCAACCATACCATTACTTCATCATTTCTAATGCAGCTTGCTTCGTGCATCAGTATACCTGTAAATGATAAAAAGTGTACATTTATTACCAACATATCTCCACTTTATGAGGTTTAGTTTTTTGGGTTTTTTTTCTCCCTACAATATTTCCTCATATCAAGTGATGCGTGATGGCTTGGAAGCAACCTCATTCTAGTTAAGTCCAAAGCCTTCATAACCTGCCAACTATCCTACCACAAGAGTGTCTACAATACAGATAAGACAGGATCATCTAGGATGACTGTAGCATTACAAGAACAATGGTATCTTAGCTGGACTTGATGATCTGCAGAGGTCCTTTCCAACCCCTACAGTTCTGTGATTCTGTGTGATTTTCTGCATACAATAACTAAAAAGTGGTGCTGTGAAAGCCAGGGAAAACTTTCTGAAACTTTCATTATTTTGCAGGGCTTTTTTTTTTTCACAAATGAATGCAATCTCAAGATTTGTGGTGTTTGATGCCTCAAAACTGAAAACTTTACATTTTCCTTAGATTTAATATTTTTCAGAATATTTTCTACTTTTTCTGGCTGGTGACCTTAAAATAAGAGTACTTTCAATTAATTCCTATATTATGTTTGTGTTTACTTTCACACTCATAAATAAGGTCAACAGGCATCTTGCTGTAAGTTAAACACATCTACAGTAGTTCACAGATTTAGAGCTTTAGACATTAAAATTTGCCCACATTGATTTGAAAGCCAGGGATTCACTTCTATTTATACTGTAAAGGTTTTGCCAAGGATATCACATTTCTTTAAGCCCACTTTCCTGGAAAGGTGCTAACAGTTTCCCTGTGGAGTGTAGATAGCCTAAAATGTGGAGGCAATAATCAGTGGTTGATGGAATACAGGCTTGTGTTTTAAAAAGCCTTCTTGTTACCTCAGCCTTCTTACATCTGTGCTTCTGTGACATTTCTTGTGGTTGCTGCTACAGCATTTTATTCCCAGAGTTCTAATGCTTTAGTCTAATTTGATAGTGCCTGGACCACAAGCAATCCAGAGGATTGCACAAAAGCCACAAAAGTAATGATAAGATGCTTTAAATCATATTATTTTGTTTACATTTATAGATATACTTCAATCCCTATTGCAATTTGTGAAAACCTTTTACTTTGGAAAAAAAGCTCTTTGAGTTCAGAAGTCTTTCTATCATGATGTTATGAAAACCCTTGAAATATTTTTTTGTTAGGTGGAAAGGGGACTGCAAAGTGCTGTGCAACAACATGCAATGTCGTGATATCACCTATCCTTCCTAAGCTGCATCATTTTACCTCCTGAGATTTAGTTATTTGGAGAAAAGCTAGTTGAACAGCCAAATTGGAATGTGAGAAATTAAAACAAGCAGTAAGGGTTTATTCAAAAAGATACTTGTTTCTTTTCCTTTGCATTCTGATTCGTAAGTTTTTAAAAAGACCCCCTTCGTAATAATACTGCTTTATCAATATTCATACAGCAAAAAAATGATATTGTTTTCAATAGTTTTTAAGTTAAAATTCTAAGAACCAAAAGCACTTTAATTAAAGAACACAAATAATTAAATAATTTAACAGCAGTGATAGAGTCATAGTTAAAACTGAGGTGCACTTAAGGAGTATAAAAAGGTGTAAGGGAAGGAATCATAAGCCAGTTGTGTTGGGTTTCAAGAAGCAATCCAGTTGTCCTGTCAGTCAACCATGCTGTGCTGCACTGAAATCAGAGATATAGAATTACTTTAGAGCCGGGCTGATGAGACAGTAAAAAGGTCATAACTCTAAAATCTGGCTCCTCTTCCAAGAGATCACTTTACTGAATCTCTGCCATGCTCACCTCGCACAGAAAGAATATTTTTCATAGTCAGAAAATTGACATTGATTATCTGATCAAGCAAAAGATACTGTGGCAGTTTTTCCACAGTATATTCCCATTGCATCTATCCAACAAGACAAGATTTATATTTCCCTTTCCAATTATTCTTAAAACTTCACTTCTTTCTTTGTTAGTAAGTACAAAATAATCTCACTCCAGTTTGCTATATTGTTTTTTACTGACTTTCTTTTTTTTTAATTACATTATGCCCATATCATGCTAGAATGCACCATCTCTTTCACTCACATTATGCAGTTTCAGATCTCTCTGATTTAGTCTTGTCTACTTGGTCACTTTCTTTTTTCTGTGCTTCCACGGGTAGTTCTTGACCACTGACAAGAAGATCTTTGCTACTGTTCATATCTAACTCTCTTTGACTACTACTACAAATGACCAATAGCAGACAAGAAATTGGCTTTTCCACTCTGCTATGAGTGTGACTATCTGCAGTTGATTTGCTGCTCTGGCTTTCACAGGAGTGAAGGAGCTTGTCCTGCATTATTTCAAAGAAACAGTGATAACTGATGTTAGATCTGGTTAAAATTCAGTATTTCTGTTCTGCAAACTGTATGAATTTTACTCTTGGCTGCTGATTTTCCTAAGAAAAGCATTTAAATGTGCTTTGATTCACAAAATGAGAAACGCTTGAGCCTTGAACAACTATGGCCAAATTCTCAGGCTTAGATGTCCCTCCAGGACCCCTAGCAGTCCTAGAAGTCAAACAGGGAGAGACACTTATGGGCCATTAATAACCTTTAACTCACAGCTCAAAACCCAGATTTTCTCCTCACTGAGAGGGACTGCTAGTCCCAAGTGCCCAGGACAAAGTGGCCATTTTGGGCCTCCTGGCTTGGCTGCCATACAGTTCCAGATACATTGGCTGCATCTTTTTATTGTGTGATGCCACATTTAGTTTCCAAAGCCTCAAAACTTGGTCTCTGACAGCAACCTGAGTCTGTTTTGACACTGAACATGGTACTAATTTAGCACAGACACTCTAGAAGGTGGCAATCAAGGCTACGGCTGGCCTCCTGCTTCCCCACACCCCTGCAGGGGTGCTGAAGCCTTGTGGTAGGACCTGTTACCGAGCTTTTCAAAATCTCTCCAAGTCAAAGCCTGGCCAGGCCCACTAATACTTCCTAATACTTCAGATTGATCTGCCAGTTTTGCTATTTTCGTTTCTCACATAGTTTACATAACAAGGTTTTCCAAGGACTGTAAGTTGTGTGCTTTTCACATCAAGCAGAAATGTGGTGATGAAGTGAGACACTGAAATCTGGCTGGGAATCTTAGTAATCTGGCTAAGAAACTGGATAGGAACTAAGCAGGTGAAGCTGTTTCTCTTTCAGCAGAGGTCTAAAGTGGTTCTTTTCCATTCTTGTAAGGCATAATTTCAAACAACAACAAATTACCAGAAAATCGGTTCTCGGCTATGGCTGAGATTCACCTAAAAGCTATTATATTTTTAGACATCAGTGCCACGAGTTCTACAAGTTATATAGCGTTACTTGTACAATAGTATCTGTAAACCCCAACGTCAGCTATGGACATCTGCAAAGGCAGATATCAGTAGCTTTCTATTACTGAGAATAATCTGTAAGAAAAACAGGAAAATACCATTGGGCTCCATTCCTGCAACTCAGGATGACAAGGCAATGCTCACACAGTCTGTGATAAACTTTGTTTTATAGAGAAATGATGATTACGTACGCTCAGTTCAAATGTTTACAAATATAGATAATAACACAACTATTTAACTATGCTGCAGTATTTATCAAGCATACACTCCTAAAAATACAATCACGCTTTCAAGCGTGTATGATAGAGAGTTTAAGCCAGACAAAATCCCATACTTAGCTTTAAAACAGAGTCAGAATGTCATATCTTACTGATGATAGACGTGACTGTATGTGAATGTTCTTGAACTGCAAAATAGCACCTACTTCAGGAGAAAACTTTGGAAGCTGGGCTTCATTCATGCACTTAGTCAGGTATTGATCTGCAAGAAGATTGTCTTGAAGATTCCCAGCAGTACAAAACTGGCTTGAGACCATTCCCCAAATATCTGAAGGACTTGTAGGACTTGATAGGCTTTGGATGACCTTTTTTATTAATCATAGCATTGTTGATATTAATTTACACAGCTTAAAGTAGAAATCTTCATTTGTTTATTTGTTTTAGGACCTGATCAGTGGCACAAGTTATAACTTATTGCCAATGGAGACCATCAGTCTCCTGTTGATATTAAGACCAAGGAAGTAAAAAAAGATGCATCACTGGGACTTCTCAAAATGTCCTGGAAACTTTCCACATGCAAAGACATTTTCAATGTTGGACACTCATTCCGTGTGAATTTTGAAGATAAAAATAATTAATGGGGTTAGTAAAAGGGGGATCTGAAAAAAAGCACCAGAGATATTTTCCTTCCATTCTCTTATTTTTCTAATTCTTGTTGAAAACAAGATTAGATGACCTTTAGGTGTATTTATAAAGCTTACGGCATGCTTTCTAATTTTATGATTTCTACCAGTTGGCAATACCTGTAAGTGCCACAGAAGATCCAAATTACGTCCCATAAAAGTAAGACTTGTTGGCAAGTTTCTAGTGTTTATGGCAAAAAAAATGACTGATAATTTCCCAGCAGAAAACATCCAGTATAATAACCGTTTTGGGGAATAGAAGGTAGAAAAAATTTTCTAAACATAAACATTCAATTGCTTTTTGGTTTTAAAGCATCTTGATGGAGGAGATTTATACATACATAAAAGTTAATCACAACATACTTGCTATGAAATCACTTGGGCCCAAATTATTTTTCCTCTAATGATCTTGTTACCTTCACAGCAAGGGAGGACAGTCCTTTGTGCTACTTTGTGTTTTGCAAACACCTAACGAACATGAGGCACATAACATTGTGCACAATGAAATACAGGTGCTTGTCACTATCCTAGGAATCTATACACAAATGCATATGTAAGCAAAGACTTTATGATAATGACCAATAAACACTATCCAAGTATACCTGTGACATCTTATATTTTAAATTCATAAAATATAAATGGATATAATTGTTACTCTGTAAAGAAAGAGGCCTTTAAAATACTCTCACAAATAATAAAGATTTTAACGGGAAGTTAATTTCACAAAGTAGGACTATTTCTTCTGCAATTACTGACATACAGTCAGTATTCCTGGCAAACCACCGCTTTTCTGTATGCTTTACTGTATGACTTGAATGTCACAAAGTCTTTACTGATTGATGCCTTTGTTGTATTCTGTGCATTTGCAATGCTGACTGGTAGATATGTTGCTGGAACCTAGACTATAGCAGTTTCATTTCTGCTGGGGCCAAACTGATAAGCAAGGCTCAGAGCACACAAGGGATGGAAAGAAATATGCCTCAGAGGTGGAGTCAATGAAAGAATAGCCAAAGTCACATTTTCAAAATCCAGACACATCCATTAGTACCAAGGGGAGGGGAGGGGGAAATAAGCATGGGTAGATTGCATTGCATTGATGATAATTCTATTTTGCAAAAGCAATAGTATACTTGCATGTAAAAAGTTGACTTCACAAGAAAGAATTAGGGTTTTATGGTCAGTACTTATTAAGCTAAATTTATCTGACCTGCATTTAAGTAGTGAAATAGGGCTGAAAGCTGCAGATACAAAAGTAACACCAGCTAAAGGTTGAAAATTTCAAATATGCAAATACATTCATCTTGTTACTAAATCAGCTGCTTTGTAGAGAGTCTGATCGCCCAGTGCCCTGCTATAATTGTAGCTTGAGCTCCTCACAGACGAAAGCATTCTGATTATTGCAATGTGGGTTTTGTTGGCTTTTCAAAAACAGCTGATAAGATGGAAACACAGGAGAAACTAATGAAGAGAAAAGGTAGGAAAAGTTATCCAACAAGAACCCCAGCAGCTGTTAAGCACATTTACTGTTTTCACATAATGAAGGAAGATCTGTTTTACAGATAACAAAAAACACCTCTGAAGTAACAAATTTTTGTTTTCTAGTATCTTTGTCCTGCTAACAGTTATCAGCATTCCAAGCAAACAATTCATGCTCAATCCATGTAACGTTATCCTTTGGCAGGTTTTAGATTTTGGGAGTATTACATACGACATGACAACCTAATAAAAACAGATAATTTGTTCTTAATTTAGGCACGTGGAACACGCAGCCAGAAGCGCATTCCTGACAGGAGATTTTCTGCTTTGGAGAGTGCTAGAGCTATCTCATTTGATACAGACAAGATAAGAAAGGGGTGTCCCTCTGGAGTTGCTTCCTGCCATAAATAGATAGTGCACTCAAGCAGTGTTGAAGCAGCACTATGAAGTGTTTATTAGTTTGCCTTGAGGCAATGCTTTAAATGATTTGTAAACAGTAAAAATAGGTTGAAAAAACTTGTTCCACTTTAAAATATACCAAAGTACTTATTAAATCAGAACTTTAAAATTCTAGGCAATATATGATAGCTTCCATGTTGTGTCTCTAAATGGCAGAATTTCCTCTTGCAATAGAAGAAGTTTAGGTACTTTTCTGGCCATGTTGCTGAAACACGAAACAAATGGTTCTGTTCTACAAATTGGAGTTACATAGTTGGTAAAGAATTGTGAAGCATATTAATGGGTGTGAAGGTAGATAATGAAGGATACTATGATTTCCACATTCTTTAAGTTTTGGAAATTTATATTTCACATAAAAAAAAATAGCACAAGAGATAATAAGCAATGTATTACACTTAATAAAAGTTCCTTAAAATGCTACTAAAGCAAGTACTAGCAAAACTGAGAAGTTGTAGAAATATTCATGTTGAATGCAAACCATCCAATGCCATTATACTTATGAACATCAATGCCATTATACTTATGAACATCAATCTTTTGCAGTAAGACTAATGTGTATAAACATTGCACCATGTGTAAAAAGTGAATACACTCCTCAAAATCCTGTTTAAGCTATCACATTTTTAAACATATGGAAGAGAAGACATGCACTGAAGACTGTTAGCAGTAGGGTTAGAAAAAAGCATATATACCTATTAAGCTGGGATTTTCCACTTCTTTCTGTACTTACCCCGAAATTGCTTTTGGGAATATTTGTAGTTCTGCCCATTTGAAGATACTGGCTGGATATGGGAACTGACAATGCCTGAACAATTCAGCAGAACACCATAAATAAGCCGGCGTTTGTAAGCAGGTTCTCAGTTTCATGATCAGACCCTGAGAGTGCAGAGTGGCATTTCTAACAGTTGTACTCAAATCCCAGCATATCTTCATCATAGAACCAGCAGAAATGATTCTTTTCAATTGCTTTTCAGCTTCATCTCATTAACTGGAATGCAGAGAAGTATTCAAATGTAGCCGAGGCTTTCTATAAGTCGGATGACTTGGCAATTCTCACTGTTTTCCTGAAGGTCAGTTAACGACATACTAATAACATGTGCATTTCTCTTTCCTTATCAAAACTGCACTCAGTGATGAGGACTAGAAACAGCATATCGTTTGTGTTAGATCAGTGGAGATGACTGTCTGTTATCCCAGCTTAGACAATATTGCCAACTTTGCCCATCTCTCTACGCAGACGTTTAGCCCAAATCCACATTTCATGCACAGAGCTTTCAAGAAGAGCTGTGCTTTGCAGGCATGCTTGCTTGAGACCTTGTGGAATTTCACCCACCTTTGTAACAGGTGGTGCTAACATTTCGTGTTTCCACTGTTTACAGTGATGTAAACTTTCACAGAAAGATAGTTTGAGCCACATGTGCTACTACAATCAGAAAATAAAATTTTAAAGCACCATGCCAAGAACTCTTGAAGCCATGCACAGAGTCTACTTGGCCTTTTTTCTGAGGCAGCATAAAATAATCCACACTAATAAGGAATTCCTTATGTTAAATTAATGTCATAAAACAATATATTATTATTATATACACCAAAATATAATTACTCATAGTCCACATTGTAGAAAAATACCGGCAAAATCACCTTTCTGAATGCTTCCAAAGTGAATTTGAAGGATAAACACAGCTCTTGTAAAACAGAGCCATCATATACTTCTGAATTACAGATTAGTACTTGTATTACTCTTTGCATCATGCTAAAAAACAGAAGCAAAACTTCTTGTTATTTTCACAACAGTTCTAAATTTATCTGACTCACAGTGGGTTTGCAAAGCTGATCATATCAACATTTTAAAAGCTTATTCTCTGTGATGTTAGAATAAACCTTCTGTCAAGAATTCAGGTTTTTAAAACTATTTTTTTTTTAATTATTACTTACAGCTTGATCCGTGCAATGAAAACCTGACGGTTGTCTTGAAGGCCTTAGATTCAGAAAAGACTGAAGTAAACATCATCACAGCCTGATCATAATATGCTGAATAGTTAAATTAAAATCCATGCTGTTTCTCTTCTTCCTTTTTGAAGACCTCAGATTATCATAGAATCATAGAATCATAGAATCATAGAATCATAGAATCACTAAGGTTGGAAAAGACCTAAAAGATCACCCAGCCCAACCGTTCACCCATTCCCAACAGCTCCCACTAAACCATGTCCCTCAACACAACATCCAGTCTTTCCTTGAACACCCCCAGGCTCGGTGACTCCACCACCTCCCTGGGCAGTCCATTCCAGTGCCTGACCACCCTTTCTGAAAAGTAATACTTCCTCATGTCCAGCCTGAATCTCCCCTGGCGTAGCTTGAAACCATTCCCCCTGGTCCTATCACTAATGACACGAGAGAAGAGGCCGACCCCCAGCTCACTACAACCTCCCTTCAGGAAGTTATAGAGAGCAATGAGGTCTCCCCTGAGCCTCCTCTTCTCCAGGCTGAATTAAGGCGAGGATTCAGCTGAAGGAGCTGTTGTGAGATGGGGCTGCAAGTATATTCCTCAGCATGAGTTTATGGGATCCTGATTCCTCAGTTCTATACGTCCATCTGCTCAAAATTACCTTTGGTGCCCATCACCAGCACAGCCTTGGAACTGAAGTTGAGAAGAGGAGAAAAGGGAGAAGAAATAACATCAGAACTGTGTGTTTCCTAAACTGTCTTGAAAATCCAGGACAGCTTCTGCTAAACCTTGTGCAGCAGTACAAAATAGGTGAGATGGGATCTGAATATCTGAATTTTAGTGAGGCACATTAAAAACACAGTATAGCTTTTCCCATACAATTTTAAAAAAGAATACAGACTTTGCCTCTGAACATGCAAACATTAAATCTTCCATTAACCTTGATGCACAGACGAAGATTAGCTGTATACTGAAGTGTTTCACTTCCTCAGGAGCACAGCACCTTGAAAAATAAACCCTTTGGTCAGTGATGATTGAACCAACTCTTTGATACCTAATAGGATTGGGGATGTAGAGGAAAGTGGTTTTTTGTTCATTTGTTTTTGTTTGTTTATTTTAAAGTAATATTGCTCATTATCGTTGTTGCCTGTTTGTGTCACTAGGGTGATTCACCTCTGCTGCTATAAGAAAACATTAGTGTTTTGAAATAACTTCATATGATTTAGGAACACATCACACTGTAGTCTGAAATTTAAATAAATGAAATCTTAATCACGTGTTTCATTAAGCCAACTTATCATCTACAAGGTAAACAAGCTCCATTTTCTGATTTTGATCCTTCAAGTCTACTGCATCTTTGGATCTTCAATGGCTCCCTGACTCCTCCTCCCCTCCATAAGAGTGTTATCTAGATTTTCAAATAACCTCTTTCTGTCTGCTCAGAGTACATACTGTATTACAAAAAAACAAGAGCTTCTGGGACACTATCATGTCGAATTGCATTGCTGCATTTTAGGTCAGTTTGTCTCACTTGTAATATAAAATCAGTATTGCCTTTTTACAGCATTATTGTTCTTGATAAACATTTACAATTCTGCCTTAGCCCGGTTAGTTAAGACTACTCACATCTTGCAAAGTCTTGTGGGAGCTGAGATAAGTTCATATTTCTGGAGATAGTTCCATTGCTCAGGTAAAGATGGTTTGCTTCTGTGCATATGTGTATTTCCTTGTAGTGATGTGTTTCCCAGAGCAGCAGTTCTTCCCAAGTCCATTCGTATGAGACTTTCCCCAAAAAATACATACTTTCATTAAATGTCAGCCCAAATACATACTTTCATTAAATGTCAGCCCAAATGTGTCTGAACAGGGGATTTTGTGGTATGCCAAAACAGCAAAATGGCGCAGTGCATTACTTACTCCATTAAGTGCTATCATATGGAGCTGCACTGGCTGCTTCCCATTTTATAACACTGTCTGCAGGACAGGCTAAAAATCCAGTCTCTCACTACTTATCAAGAAAAGTACTCATTCTGTTCTAAACTCTTATGAAACTGTCTTTTATTGTGAGTGAAATTAATAGGTACATTTTCAAGGAGAGTGTATGCATCTAGATGAGATGTCTGTTGCTTTTTGCAATTAAATTACTTATGTTACTGGAAATTACTGATGGCTACTGTTTTGACTAATAAAAATGGTTTATTTTTTTGAACTTCTCAGTTCACCTGATGTATGTTGAATTGAAAATAAACTAATAAAGAAAGAACCTTTAAATGAAACAGTATTGTAACAGTGTTTTCAGAGAAACTGTGCTATAATTACTGTTTTATTTCACCTGCAGCATCTAATGAAGAATATGTGCACTGATGCAGAAATAAAAGTATGTAGGTCTGGTTTCTCGAGCAAAGCAATGCTCAGCTTTACAAATGGCTCCAGCATTGACAACTGAATTATTTGATAGCCAGCAGTGGCAAAGGTCTAGACAAGATAAGTTAGACTCCACAAGATACAGCACAAATCACTAGAAGAGAAATTAGGCTTCCAGGTGACCCCATTATGTGATTTGAACATTGTCTACCTGAAACAATGGAGTACCTTCATTATGTGATTTGACTATTATCTGTTGAGGTATTGCAGCACGTTACTACACATAGCCTTGACATTTGTATGCCTTTGGATATACAGCAGTGCTGTAAATATTTGCAGTTCCTCACACTTCCTCCATTAAGCACAGAAAACTTTCAAATCTGTTTTCCCAACATATCCAAAAGCTGAATTGCTTAAATGCAAATTATGACTTCTAAAGCAGTCAGCTGTGTTCAGCTGGGCCTATTCCTTGGTCCATTTCTCTTCCCAGCTAACCAGTGTGTGCAGCCAGCAACTGAAGGAACAAAGCCTTGGCCTGTGACTGGTCACCCTAGTGTAGTTGCAGCAGTTATCACACTCGAACAAGTGAAATCATTATCTAATCACTTGCCCTAGTCACTGTGCTCTGGACCTGGCTTCTACATCTTCACTGACTTGTGCCAAATTATCCTGCTAAGGACAATGGCAGAATTCAGAACTCAAATTTAATTCCATACAATGCATTTGTGAAAAAAACAGATATAACATGGTCTTTCTTTATTCAGTTCCTAAGCAGGTAGCACCGCTATGGTTAACTTTGCTTACAAAACAGCTTTTGACATAACACTAGCCAATTTATACCTAAAAAAAAGGAGAGGTCCTTTAGTCTTATTCTCCTAGTTCTGAACTAAATGAAGACTTATTAAATTGTAATGCAGAAAAGTGAACATAGAGAACAGAAAACACTTAGCAGTTAAAATGTAATCTTTGAGCTCAGTCTTAAGACCTTCGGCTTTAAGAATCAGAATCTCCCTTTTCTCAGAAAAGCTTATTTTCTGAATGCTGAGTCAGGTATAAAATGGGAGTTTATTCATAAGTACGGGAATGAGGAGCTTAGGGTTCATAGGCAGTTTCCATTCCTGTGCTAATTAAAAAAAAAGAAAAATCAGTTCTCAACTGAATAACCATGCCTTGCTGATCAGCGATACCTATTCCAATTACCAATCCAAGAGAACTAGTGAAATATGTCTTTCTGTCCACAGCTTTATGAAAAGAATTACAAAGAGGCCAATAATTCCTTCTGGTAATTGATACCTTCTTAATAAGCAGTGAAGAAACCAGAATGCTTGTTTCTTCCTTAGTATATCAATTGCATCGGAATCATAGAATGAATCATAGAATGGCCTGGGTTGAAAAGGACCATAATGATTATCTAGTTTCAACCCTCCTGCTGTGTGCAGGGTCACCAACCACTAGACCAGGCTGCCCAGAGCCACATCCAGCCTGGCCTTGAATGCCTCCAGGGAACTTAAATTGCTTTAAAAATCAAATGGATGTACTTATGGCAACTAAGAAAATGAAAAAGCAATTCATAGTCTAGGAAGATGTAAGGGAAAGGAAATGTCCTTGACTTGATCAAGGAAAGACAAATTCCTTTCATAGTATCTCTAAACTTTGGCTAGCAGTGATGTAGAGGTGGCATATTTTTATAACAAAGAAAAGAGCAAAATGAAAACTGCATTTTATTTTAAGACATAAAACTATCGCTATATTGACATCTACTGGCTACATAAAAAAGAGTGAGAAAAAAATTAGTGCAGTTGTTTGAATGGATGATTGAGTGGCAAAGACTTGAGAAAATTACACAGAAAACCTAAGTATTTTAAGTCTTATTTTAAGAATACAATTTTCTGTCTTTTACATTAAAGTTAATCATTTTCTCAGTTGGTGTTTGATGTTCAATCCATACATAAAAATATGGATACCTGTGTGCTGTGCATCAGTAGCCAAACCCCATAGTAAATCACTCACAGTTCCAAATGTAGACAAATGCACGCTACCACTTTGACAGATATTCTGGAGAACCACTGCAAAATTTCTCATTCTGTCAAGAGTCACAAAATAAAGTAACTGTGCTGAAATATAGTTCCCTCATAGCTCTACATTTGTCAAAGAGTAGTTCCCCTTAACATATAGCATCTGATCAGCAAATCAGACATCACATCGGGTTCCAGCAGCACCTTCCATCTTCAGCATTGTCAGGCTCATTAAAGAGTCATTTGTGGTGCTTACAGGACAAAACCAGATAGATTACATTCATTTCTTCTTTATCCATTTCTTCCTAATTCAACTTCTCATTCATGTTGAGGAAAACAGTATTGTTATAACTACACAGATGTCAACCAATGTGTGTGCTTTGAGAACACTCAGAAAAAAACATTGTAGATGAGATAGCTCAAGGCAATATAGGCAATGGTTGATGATACAGATTAGGGATTTTACCATGTGTTCTATAGTTGCCTTGGAAAAGAGAAGACCTTGTCTTACTTCATAGCTCTGATCACCCTTGTATCAAGTACAGCAATACAGGGAATGCAGAGTTGACCAAACCTGGCAGTTCAGAACAGGAAACAGAGTGTGAAGGCAGCTAACAGCAATGCTGGGCAGTAAAATAGAACCCTGAGAGTTGAAGTCACTCACAGTAGATCATTTAGAAAACAGTCAGATAAAATACTACATCTTGAAGCTCTAAAAGTAGCTTTCAGATCAAGCCACTTGTTAAAATCAGCATATTCACTGGATGTTCTGACTGTTTTGATTGCATTATTTACCAAATAAAAGAAAAGATTTGGTGAAAAAATCCAACCAAGATTGATGATATATTGCTATCTACAGAAATCTAGTACAGTGTAGCTTCACTGCATGCTTCTCTCAGGCTTTTCTGCATTGGCATAGTGATCAAATAAGACACACATTTTTTGACTGCTTAATCCTTATCCAATTAGTCCCATAAACATTTAAATTAGCCCCATAAGCACTTTAAAATCAACAAACTGCATCGGACCACAAAGCCCACCACACCATAGCAAGAGTTAAGTCAACTAGAATAGTGTAACCTCAGGAAAAATACACCACTGGGTGATGTTCATGCCAGCACAGCGTACTGTGACTAATGCAAGCGCTATTGGTTACAGCACCGAGCCAACCTCAGGCATGAGGTTCCCCAGGGAGGTTGCTAAAGAACAGCGGTGTGCCTGCTGTCCCAAGGGAGCCCTCCATTCCCAAGGTGTCCCCAGCAGGCATGCTGGGTGATGGTACTGCTGTGGGGCTCCCACGTCCTGTGGGGCCTGGGGACGCCTGTGCTGCTGCAAGACCAGCAACAGCCCCAGCACGTTCAGTGCCTGCAGCCTGAAACAGGTGCTTCCCTCACTGTGAAACTATCTCCACCTGATCCCCGCTTTATGCCTGTTGCATTCACTTCCTATTTTGTCTGTGGAGAACCACGGCTGGCATTTGGATAAATCCAGGAAATCGAAGGGCTGGAATCTCCGAACAATGTTTACCCCTCTCTGGGAGACCCGTGAGCTGAAGCCAATACTGCTCAAACAGGAGAAACCTGAGGATGGCGGAGAGGCAACTGAGAGTGTCACAAGGCCCGGCGGCTCTTGATGCATCTCCCAGCAGGGTGATGACTGCTGGAGTGGCACGTCTGTAATGGGATACAGCAGGGGCAGCAAGGTTCATGCAAAATGGGGCCACTGAGCATGGACTGAGGGTCAGGCTGGCGTCTCAGCTGGACTGAATTTAGTCCAGGCTGAGGCTGCTGGCTGCTGGGCCAACCCCAGCGTAGTCAAATGTAGATGTTGCCAGCAGTTTTCTAAAGAACATTTTTGACTTTTTGGTAACAAAACCACCAGCTCTGCACAGCAGTTCTGGTGGCATGAAGATCTGCCTTCTTACATTTTTTATACCTTGGCTCTCCAACAATGTGCTGTGTGTAAACATTTAGGTTTACCTTTGGAAGGTGAGTAAGGACAGAATTGATAGCAGTAGCACCAAGAGTAATGAGTAACTGATGCAATAGGAACACCGCTGTCTTACAGAGAGGTAAGGAAGGGCCAGGAAGAGACACCCACAGCTGCTTCTGTGCAAGGAATCAGGCTTCCTTTCAGTTCTCTGGAGATGGCCAGACCCTGAACTTCTCTTACTTTCCTCACCAAAAGATGTGGTTTTCCCTGGATTTGCACTGCTGTGATGTGTGAATTTTAAAGAATCTTGCTTCTTAATTGTTTTCATCACTCAATATTGGGCATTTCTTCCATGGCAGCATTCTTTTGAGGTATGGTGCAAAGGGGTCATTGTGTGAAAACACAAAAATGAATGAGAAATGCCTAAAATTGTCACTTTTCTTCAACAATTCAGAGTGTTTTCAGCCCTTAAAAGAGCCTTGTAGGGTTAACATCAGACAGGACTTTATAAGACTGCCAGCATAAAGTGTTACATTTTGCACATCCATTACATGTCTTGCAGCAAGGTTTGTAACTTGGATTCTTCTGTAATTTCATCAAGGGAGAGAAGGGCTCCAGGAAAAGCCTCCAGGCAGCTTTAGATCATTATTGCAAAGGAAAGCTCAGCCAAGGACTACAGGATTTTTTCCTATTTCACTCATTGTACCCTGCTTCTGGCCTTCTAGGTTTCCCTGCTATGAGCACTGCTGACCTATCTCTGATCTCTTAGTTTTTCTTCCAAGTATTTTTTGTACGTGTATTTCTTCAAGTGACATTTTAACCCATTCAAGCATATCTGATTGATGAGAGGGAGGTGGAAAACAGATGTTTGGCTCAAGGAGTTGCAGGACCAGTCATTAATACACAGAAGAACAAGCTGTAGGCCAGACTGAAATCTCATTTCTGTAACACTACACCAGGTTGGAATAATTGCGAAAAGACTGAATTCAAATACATGATTCTACAAAACAGCACTGCGAGTGAGCATAATTACATTATAGCTTAGTTGTTCTCAAAGCTGTGGCAAACATGGTATTCATGTTCATGATCTGTAGATTTCCAAGCATAAGGGGATCTAATCATTCTATTAGTATGGTTAGACTAGTGATAAGATTAAGCAACCTTGTTCCCAAAGGTTATGCTTTGAACTCTGTAAGCATCCCAGAAGAAGTGATCCATATTGCCACGGGGCTGGAGCTGTCATTAACTGGATTTCTTAGGTAGTCAGTATTTCAAGGAAATTAAGATCTTTTCAGTGGCTTAACAAAGAGTTAAGCACCGGTCTGAAAATACTGACTTGATGTGACTAGTGCAAGGCCACGAAGAAAAACGGTGTGAAGTTAGGAATGGAACAGAGATTACACCCAGAGCTCCCATTCCTGATGAGTAAGCATGAGGAGGGGTTTGGCCTCTTCTCTCAGGCAATAAACAGGAGCCAAGGAAATGGCCACAAGCTGTACCAGAGGAGGTTTAGATTAAACAGAGGAGGTTTAGATTAAACATAAGGAAAACTTTTTCTCTCAGAGGGTGGTCAGGCACTGGAATGGCTGCCCAGGGAGGAGGTGGCGTCGTCATCCCTGGCAGTGTTCAAGAGGTGTCTGGATGAGGAGCTGTGAGATATGGTTTAGTGCTTGTGGTAGCAATGGTAGTGGGAGGACAGTTGGACTAGATGATCTTCTAGGTCCTTTCCAATCTTGTGATTCTATGGTTCTATGATTCTATGCCTGATGTGGTTCAGCCATAGGACAGATGTGGCTTTAAAATGCACCTTTCCAAAAACACTTTCCACCACTCTCCATGAGGCAGATATGTGATGTGTCCCTGGCCTGAAGTCACCTCCTCCTACAAATCCAGTTTCCCAGGCCTTCTGTGAACCAGAAAATACCTCTTTCCTCAGAAAGAAGAGGGTGCCCAATTTCCAGTTGCTCCTTCTTAATCTCACCTATGTGCTCCTGAAGTTGACCACAGGACCTCTTGGTTTTTTGTCTGACCATATACCTTAGAAAAACTGTCTGTTTCCGTAGTTAAATCAGCATTCCACTCATATGCTGGCTTCTGTGATATGAAAGCCACAAAAATCTTAACTTTTTGCTGAAAGGCAGCAGAATTATGAGCAGAACAAGCATTAGCATTTCTGTTTCACAGATAAGGAGAAGCACGGGAAAGACTTATAGTTGTGTTCTGAAGATGTATTTTGGCATCTAAAACGAAACCCGGGCTGACTGCCAGTGTCTAAATCCAATAAGAACTCAAAAAAATCATATGCCTACTTTATTTACAAAACACCTAAATACTGCTGGTGTGCAGGAATACCATATGCAGTGATTTCCATGCACAGTCAGCTGATGGAGATGTAAGAGTCCAGACTGGGTGGGGACAAGATGTCACACAGGTGTTCCATCACGGCTCCGAAAGGGCAAAGGCTCTGTTGAAGTCTTAGGTTGTACAGCTGCACAGGGCATTCCTAGCACACACCAGAATCATAGAATCATAGAATGGTTTGGGTTGGAAGGGACCTTTAAGATCACCTAGTTCCAGCCCCTGCCATAGGCAGGGACATCTCTCTCTAGACCAGGTTGCTCAAAGCCCTATCCAGCCTGGCCTTGAACACTTCCAGGGACAGGGTATCCACAGCCCCTTTGAGCAACCTGTGCCAGTGTCTTACCACCCTCACAGTAAAAAATGTCTTCCTAAAATCTAGTCTAAATCTACCATCTTCCAGTTTAAAGACATTTCACCTCATCCTGTCGCTACCTGCCCTTATAAAAAGTCCCTCCCCAGCTCTCCTGTTGGCCCCCTTCAGTTACTCCTGGGAACCTGGGAACCTCTAGGCTGAAGTTCCCCAACTCTCTCAGCCTGTACCCATAGGGGAGGTGCTCCAGCCCTCTGATCATCTTTGTGGGCCTCCTCTGGACCTGCTCCAACAGCTCAATGTCCTACTTGTGGTGGTGGCCCAAAATTGGATGCAGTACTCAGGTGGAGTCTTCACCTGGAGGAGTGCTAGCTGTGTCCATAGAGAGGGACAGGAGTTCAGTATGGTCAGCTATTGCTGGGGATCTTCCCCAAAAGCTTTTGATAAATGCCAGCTAGAGCTCTCTGAGATGCAGTGAAGTTGTTGAAGATGTTGGCATCTATGTGGAGAAAAGTACTGTGGAAAGTTTGTTTGTATATGACATTGTTCCAGGGACAGTAACTGGGCCCTGCCTTGTTTTATTTAACATGATAACTGCAGCTGTAGGTTCACTGCAAAACGCAGCAGGCATACTTGACTTTCTTTCTGGCAGAGCGAGCAGGCTTTGAATAAGGCCATCAGAAGACTTCTGCTACGCAGGTTTTTAATGTGTACACTTCTGTAATTGGATAGTACTTAAGTTGTGGGTGTGATACTGTGTCTCTCTGTAAAACTCAGAAAATTAAAGGGACAGCAAAAAGAAAGCAAAAACAATTTCTTTTTAGCTATCTCCCCGTTTATTTGTTTTGTGCTTTGATTGGATCTTTTCCCCTGCCGAACAAGAAAGGTAACTCTGCCAGTAAGAAGCATTAGGTAATGTTTGTATAGTGCCTACCAAACCAAGAGTGCTAAATGCTAGGACTGAAGCACATCTCAGTCCTCAAACATGTTAAATAGTTGACCCAGTGCCCAGGCTGGGACAACTACAGTCTCCAAAGAGGCTGAAGATAAACCTTAAGCCGTAAGAAAAAAGAAGCCTGGAGCAGCTCTCTAAGTAACACGATTTAAAACACAACTCATAAACACTCTTTAGAAAAACAGGAGCGAGCTTTCTTTTTTTTCAGTTCAAAGCAGTTCAGTCAGTCTCGCTTTCTTCTTGCATGAATTACCATAAGCAAATTGAAAGAGAAAATTCTCAACTCTGATCTTTAATCTTTCTTAATCTCAACCCGTTTTAGCAGGAGCTTAGTGCAAGTGACTGCACAGCATTCAGGGAGTTGTTTTGTTATAAGCTACAAACACCCCCTGAACACACTGCCATGCTGCAGCACACCCTCAGCGGTAACTAGGGAAGCACAATTGTAAGACTTCTGCATTATTTAAGCAATATCACCTGCAGGCAGTGGGTGTACCCGAGTGCTGTTCTGTTCTGATATGCTGGGTGTTCCCGCTCCACGTGGCAGTGCTAGATTGCTAGATTGCTGCCTGATTGCTGCAACCCAGATGGAGGCTCTGGAGGTTGTCAATACCATTAATGTACTGCCACTGGAGGTGAAATCCAGATCGGGGGTAAAAACACCAGATATCCAATAAATAATATGGACAATGATAACATGACAGAAAGGAATTTGGTAGTATATTGGTCTGTTCACAATCAAACTTTCACATTTCTGTAACCACACAGATCTATTTCCACCTAATGCACATTTAAGATTTGCTTACAGAAGTTACGAAGCTTGACTTATGCCCTAAAAGTGATACTTAGATATCTCATAATTGAGCAAGAGTGATTGGCAAGCACTTTTCTAGGATCACACAGAATAGAGCAAGAGCTGTTCCACTGCTGAAACACCACTGTTCACCTGAATCAGGAAACTGAATGAGAAACTGCTTTTAAGTAGCTGGCCAGCTTTTTTACACGAACCTTCATCATTCCATCTGAAAAAAAATCTTCTCTCATCTTTATTTATTGCATGCATGTACAAAGAAGACAGATGGAGAAAGCTGTGGTTGTTCAGTCTGGAGAAGACAAGGCTCTGAGGAGACCTCGTTATGGCCTTCCAGTACACAAAAGGAGCTGTAAAAAAGATGGAGACCAATATCTTACACTGGCATTTAGTGATAGGATAAAGGGGAATGGCTTTAAACTAAAAGTGGAGACTTGGGTTAGATATAAGGAAGTCACAGGCTGCCCAGAGTTGTCCAGATGCCCAAGGCCAGGCTGGATGGGGCCTGGACAGCGTGATCCAGTGGGTGGTAATCCTTCCCACTGCAAGGGTTGGAACTCGGTGGGCTTTAAGGTCTTTTCCAGACCAAGCTATTCTGTAATTCTGTGTATCTGTCCTTGCATGGAGTTTGGTCCTGGAGACACAGATGCCTGCACAGTCTCACCTGCCCCTTTATGTATCAGTAAGGTCCAGCCAAGCCAGACTGAGCTGGGCCTACAGAGCCAGACTGGTGGTGCTGACCTGGCCATGCACCATCCAGGCTCGCTGTATACAAGTGACTTGAACACTCTTCTTTTAATGCCTAAGGGAAGGTAGAAGAAAAGAAAAAAACAGCTGGAAGAAAACAGTGAAAAATTTGATCATATAGTAGCAGTTTCTAGCATCTGGTTCTTGTTGCACTGTGCAATGGAAACTGCTTATGAAGAACAGGAGAGCATTTAAGTGCAGATTCACCTAAATACGATCCTTTTAAATCTTTACATGCCTTTTGCTATATCCAAAAGTTCAGTATATTTCTCCTTTTTTTCCTTCAAAGAAAGGCAGTAAGCTGCAGTCAGTGGCACAGCATCTCCTCTTTGAAAGAACATTCTGTTGGTAGTCATGCTTCTATCTTTGGCATTTCTCTTCTTCTTCACAACCCCCCACTCAGTTGCTCAAGTTCAGCCCAACATTTTACACCAGTGAGTACAGCAGAGTCTGTAATAATTTTTTCAAATCCAATACTCCTTTCCTCAATCATTCATCTCCAGATACTCCTATCAAAGCAGAATAACTTTAACATTGGCACTGTTTGAGAACACTGGGCATCTCCAGCATCCAGGACACACTCCTGTGCAGGTGGAATAGCACTGACACTGTACGTTTATCATTCCTACCTATTTGCCTGATGGATGTAGCTGTACCAATGCCTCCACACAGCCAAACTGAAGCCTCTCTGGACACAGGACAGTGTGTGCAGATGTGAGGAGGGTGCTGCAATCCAGCTTCTGCTCACCTACATAACATTCAACAGAATATGTTCTGCATTTAAGACGTTCTCCAACTCTTTCTCTATGGTTTATGTGTGCATACACTCATATATAGAGAACATAACATAGAGAGAGGCAAATATATGTAGACAGAACACATACAGTTATCTTAGCACTGTCTGTAAGCATTTTAGAAACTATACAGAAACAGCAATTATACCACCACCTTCAGACTGTGCATAAAAGGAGAATGTTTCAAAGATTTGCTGAGGATACGTGGCTGACAGCACCACACACAGTGTTGCAGCTACTCAAACAATGTTAATTATTAGTTTTGTTTTTTGTCATATAGAGCTACTGCCATGTTTCAGTCGGCTGCAAACAATTCAGTCTTGGTGGAGCAGGCATTTGGAAAAAGCTTTGTTGTTAGCTTTGTGCCTGTTTTTGTTTTGCTGATGAATTGCTCCTGGACTAGTCTGGAAGTTCTTTGGGCAGTGCCTGCTGAGATTGTTTGTGAAATTTGAGACTGAACATGTTGAATAGTGCGGTACTGTGACTATTACACTGCACAGTTTGATGATATAACACCAGTAAGGCATTGCTCTTGGTTATAACTGTACTCGCAATGAAATAACTAACAGAAATACTGTTCAAATCATCTTCAGCAATTTTTGGATTGCTGATGCCACCTACAGACCTGGGCACACAGCATTCTTTGGACTACCCTCGGTTTGGTGCCTGTTTTCTGCATTACCATGAACATTACCATGTTTTAAAACAATTTGGAAGTGCAAGTTTGAGTGCTGAGAACACTAGTGATTTTCAGGTAAACTCCTTATTTGTGAAATCACAAAATACATAAATGACTTCAAAACGACCAAAGAGAGCATCATGACATCACAAATGTGACTGGCACAGGCTGTGAATACAGCGGTGTGCACTGCTTCCCTCCTGTGCCAAAAAGAGCAGAGCTGACCCCAGGGATCCTCTGCAATTTATTTAATTCTGATAAGAAGTGTATGGGTGACCAGTCATTCAGCTGTATACAGCTCTTGACAGATATTCTTTTCAACAAATGCCCTGTGCATTTTTTTGGTCATTGAGCATTTCATTCTTCTTCGTATGAAATCTCCAAGTGTGTCAGAGGATAACCTCTGATCAAAGAGAGCTGCAGCTGGGGCAGACAGGCAGACAGTTTAGCCTCATCTGCTCCAGAGTGATGTTAACATAGCACAGAGCCCACACTCGAGCCTGAACTCCCTGGGAGCACCCAGCAGGCAGTATAGTGAAGCTCAAAGTAGCACGAGCACTAAGGCCGTGACTGAGGATGACAGCCCAGTCAGAGGATGCAGTGCTGGGACTGGTCCATGCTCTGAGAGGCACTCACTACAAAGAGATAACAATCTGCTTCCAAAGGAATTTCAGTCAGCTGAACATCTGTTGCCTTGTTCAAGCGCCATCAGCTTTCAGCCTAGACATAGGATATTAGAATTCCTGTGAACCATGTCTTCTTTTAAAAGTTACTTGCAAACGTCATGCAGTCTAGAAGTGCTATCAGAAACTCTAAGTACAGTTGATCAAATTCCTTGCTGCTGCCAAAGATGATTTATTTGGAACATACAAAAGGCAATAGAATCATAGAATGGCTTGGGTGGGAAGGGACCTCAAAGACCACCTAGTTCCAACTCCCCAACCATAGCAGGGTTGCAAACCACTACATCAGGCTTCGATCAGGTTGCTCAGGGCTCCAACTAACTTGGTCTTCAACATCTCCAGGGATGGGGCATCCACTACCTCCCTGGGCAACCTCTTCCAGCACTTCACCACCTGATACCTAATACCAGGCTACCCATTGATGGATTTCAGAGGGGGGGGGTGACAATATTTCCCAAACTTAGAGCTCCAGTAATAAAACTGCAGATTGCTCTGTAAAACGTTCATCACTTTGATAGAAAATACAAGACACAGCCATAAATCAATTTTTTATTTTGATAAAATCCTCATAAATATCAAAGCACTGGATCAACTCCACTATTTTCAATACATAAAAACATGTACAAGTTTTGTTTCTGACATGAAGCCTTACTGCTTTCTCATCTCGGCAAGAAAGTTGCATAAGTTTCATGTGATTTGTTAACATTTTGTTCATATTCTGCAGCTACTTACATGATCAGAAAATATATCAGATCCAACACTAAATCTAACAAAGGGTACAAAAGCACACAACACACTCTCATTCTCTGTGCACACACCTTGCAGACATCCTCACTCAGAAAGAAGCAGACTGATGTCTTTTCAGCTGCATTCTTCTTCCTGTGTCAGAAAACAAAAAGTGCCGGCAGGTTTTTCCTCTTTGGTTACTATTTGTACCTGCTGCTGCCAAATGCCTTACAGTTATCCCATAGCCTACTTGTGTTCATTCCTTTAGAATACAATCAGAAGGCATTGAGAGGCCTTGCAGCAGTAGCACCTATATTCTGGGGAGAAGATAAAAAAAATAGTAAAATACACCTGTCTCAAACTAAGCTAAAGTATCTATGACTCTATGTCTATTTTATTCAGTTAAAGAAGGCATATAAAAACAATCCTGTTTGTGATTTCCCTCATATTTGCCCATTTAAGATAAAAAGACCTGTTGAGGTAAGAGGCACAGTATATGAAACCTATGAAAAAACAAACTGATAGAGAGTAGTTGTGGAAGATGAGGTCAGAGGTACTACAGAGGCAATTGCTCATGAAATCTTTAGTTGCCTCTCTCCAGTACTGCTGGTTTTCACTATCTAGTTCTCACAGTTTTAGGGTAATCTACCTATACAAGCTATATGCTATGGAAAATTCATTATCATTGAAAATAACAAAAATTAAATTGGCTTAAAACAAACAATGAGATTCAAATAATTTTCTTTTAAAAAAAGCTCCTGAGAGTAACACAGGCTCAGGTCAGTTCACTGAAAACAGGCATTTCAAGACATTGCTACCATGAACTGATCTTTTATTGGATATTGATTTGATTCTGATTTCTTTGGCTTAAGGGCTATCTTTGGTCTTTGAATACAAGTGTAGATGAACTGGAGTCACTGCAACAGGAGAGCTTCAACATGCACCTAGGAGATATTCCGTTCCTGAGCAATGCTGTGTGGATTATATGAACCAGTCTAAAGCAAGGGCTGTCTCTGCCTCTTGAAGACTATTTTATGTGGTAGGATTCTGGTGCTACATGGACGTGGTATTCCATCCTTATTGTTCACCAGATGCAGCAGACTGAATTTAGGCATGAACTCACAGATCTCTTTGTGACTGTGCAGTTTTCAAGGTGCGGGACAATTTCATCACCTCTACAGCAGAACTCAGGAATCCCTAATCCACCTGATGTGATCCAACATATACAGAATCTTTACTAAGTTCAATGGTACGTTAAAGACCTGAAGAATAATTTCAGAACATCCTGTACTGCCATTAATACCAGGGATCCTGTCCAGTAATTTGATGACAATTTCTGGACAACTCCTTCACCGCACCAAATCCTTCTGATAACACTCTGTGCATGTAACACAAACATCTCAATGCTCCCACAGCAGCGCACACAAACACATTGACCTGTTAACATCAGTGATGGAACTGCCAAAGCTCAGGACGTTTCTGTCTGGGAGAAATGACTGCATAGTTAACCAGTAATTAAACACCTGTTTGTTAGAACAACTCACCAAAAAATAAAAATAAAATCACAAAGTATATTAGCAACGACAATTGGGCCTCTGGTGTCAGAGGTGGCCTGTTGTTGCTTTACATCTTTAATTCCTTCTGACTTCTCGGCCCTTCAGAGGCTGTGGAGGGCGGTAGTTCCGCAGCAGGCAGCAGGCCACCTCGTCCTCAGCTGTGCTCAGGAGGCTGCGGAACTGGGCGAGCTGCAATCGAGAGACACAGAGCGTTCAGCAGGAAACCCTCGCACTCACACTAATGAAAAACCACGTGGTAAATACTAAATATCTAATTCAGATCTGAAGTTTCATACTTGGCCTAATTTCTAATATTTCCAACATTTCTTGTTTCTATGTACCAACTTACTTCCTTTCTAGGTTACCAAGTGTAGGATCGTACAAAAGTCATCTCATCTTCATATTGCATTGAGTTGTAGAGCACTTGGTACCTTAATTTCATTAAGAGCAAAAAATGCCACTGCTATCTTTTTTTACTCCACTCCACAGCTAATATTTATAATATTTATAATACTTATAATATTTATAAGTGGGCAGTAAACTGCATAGTCCCCAAAACAGTCCCATTTGAGAAGTAAAATTGGTCAAACAGTATCAGTGATGATATGAACTGCATTTTTAACTTTGTGTGTGCTTACATTTATCTGAAACAGCATATTTGTACTTTAATATATAAGATTGCAAATACATATAGAGTGCAAAATATTAAAGAATCACTGTATTTTGCATCCTTTCCAATGCTTCATCCTCTGAACCTGTTACACATGGGTGTTTTCATACGTCTCACATTTTAGGATATATTAACTATAAATTAGCCCAGGTGAGAACTTTTTGACCTGAACAATGGATGGTCTTTGGGAAATTCATATCTTAATGCAAATTTTCAGTCTTAGATTGCGTTGCAATGAGTCCTGCAAGAACGTACTTGAAGGAGTGAGGAGATAGAGATGAGAAAAATAGAAGCACAGAGAGAATACACGATTCAGAATCAGTTAAAAACAGAATTTGAGGTCACTTAAGAAACATCCCATTCTGTGAACTATTCTAAGGCCTTGTGCAAAGACTGTAGCCATCACTTCTGCTGATCATGTGGCCCAGTGTATCAAATCTTACTGAAGTATTTGAAGTACACCAGCCATGAATTAGATAAATGCTTTGGTGTAAAGATCTTGAGATTTACAGTATTAATAACATATCATAAGTGGCGTACTTACAAACTTCCAGTATTGATCTGATTCACTTTGGTCTCTGCTGTAAAAAAACTCTACATACCAAATGATCAGCCCACTGGGTGTCACTGTTGCAACGTGAATATATAGTGTGAAGCTTAATTTAATGCCATGGAAGTAGACTAATTTTTTTGTATGCATATATATATATAATATAATATACATATACATATATATATATGTATATATATATATAACTATATATACATATATATGTTATATATATGTATATATATATATATATATAGTTTAATTTCATGAGGTATGCAGTGTCAGAGTCTGCAAAAATTTATCCTTTTTGGTGGCATTTACCACTGAAGCCTTACAAAAGCCTTATTTCTACAGTAGTGAAAAATCAAGATATACCTGTTCAGAACAAACATTTATGGGCTCTCTCAGGACAATCCAGATGACACTTTCAAGAAGAGGTGGAACAGTGAGAGAGCCAAAGTAAGTCCAGTAGTCCAGGGATTTGGGAAGCAGGCAACTAGGATCAAAGTTGGTGAATAACGCTCTCTTACCCTGAAAATTAAAAAGAAGTACGTTGTGGTCATAAGAAATAAAAAGAAATTGCTTCTTACAAGTGCATTGGTGCTTTATATCTATTAAATTATTCATCTATTTACATGCAGTATTATTTAAAAGCAAATCATGTCAAAGGAGGCAAGGCTTGTTCCATCATGACACAGGCTGGCAGCATCCTGGACATGCACAGCAGGGACCATGAAGGTAAGAGGAGTAGCAGCCAGGTTACCAGAAACAAAACAATGAAAGCAGCCACTGATATCTGGAGTCTTTTAGAAATATTTGTTCACCTTGATTCTGATGGTGTCCAGGCGGTCGGTGATCTTCTTCAGCTGAGGGTTGCATTCACCAATCTATTAAACAAGAGAAAGAAAAATGCAATAGTTGTGCTCTGGAGAAAATATGTCAAAAAAGATAAAAATCAGAAAGCAAACACATACTGAATCTGCTTCATACAGCTTTTGTTAGGTGACAGTAAGTGACTTACACGTGCTAAGAAAGACAGTGAAACTTCCTGAGTCATTATAACGTGAAATGGAAAGTGAGAGCTCTTGTAGCACAAGCATCACTTTTACACCATCACTGTTAATAACTTTGGGTTCATAATGCAGATATTTTGGCGGGGGCTTACCTTCAGAAACACAGCCATGACTGCCAATCCATCTGACTGACGAGCTGCCTCGACAAAACTGGAATATTTTTCAGCATTCCAGTGAACTACATGAAGCTGAAAAGCAAAAGGCACAGACAGCATCAACTCTTGCTGAACTGGAAGAGTCACAAATTAATACTAGAAATTTACTGGTAACATTATTCTACTTCACTTATTAGCATTCAAAGACACTTTTCTCACCACAATATTTATTGAAATTGCCAAACACACAGCTCTCACAAATTGCAGCAAGCATTGCCAGTGGCTGGCATTACCTAGCAGTAATCAGCATAGTACAGTGCCTAGCAAACCACTCCCAAGTCCCAGATTTCAAGGCTAAGACAAGATATCCCCTGGTTATGTAACTAAAGCTAAAGCTTTGGGTATAGCTGATTTTAATGAGTGATTGAAAATCATTGGGATGTCATTAGTTCTTTGTTTCTTTTTTTCCTAATCAAGCTTTCAGTAAATCAGCCGCAAGCAGAAAATGGGCAGAGGAACATGTTAAACTTGCAGTAACCTCTTATCCCCTGTTAAGCTGAATATCAGAATTTCATCTTTGATGCATTCCAAAGGTCATTTTCTATGATTACTAGTATTAGGAACTTAAAAGTAGCTTGATTATCTCAGGTTTGAGCATTTGAATTTCCAACAGGTACTATTCTGCAACTGTCTTATGGTAGTTGCTTAAGAACTTGAAGACACCCACAAGGGTGAGGACTCCTTGCTATCTGCCTCCTGAAGACAGGAAAAGCCCCCGTACCGCTTCAGTTCCTCCTGCTAAGCCAGGATCTCTAAATCCTGCCCAGGCTCAGCAGTGGGAGCTCCTGGTTCCCCAGAACACCCACACTGAGCAAAGGTCTGACTGCCAAACTGCAGAGAGAACACATACTGCACTCAGGACCAAGTACCTCACAAATGTTAATTCCTCCCACAGATCCTCAGTGGATTACTGCATCTTATCTGCCACAATTTTCAGATAAGAGAGGCTCAGAAGCAGGGCAAGGAATTGCCTTTTCTAAAATTGGTGAGCATCTTCTTAGATTTTGCACTTGACTCCATAGGAGTGCTGAAAAACAGCCTCACTGAATGACTTAAACAGGGGTGAGCTCCTGAAAAGGGGGCATCTCTTTGAAATGTTAAGATCTCCAGTACAAGAACAGTTTGGGAAAGCTGGAACTCACTTTAAAGGATTTATATGAGAAGCAGCACAACAACAATTTCAACATAGTTGAAATACAGATCTAGTGAAGTGAAGACTTTGACTCTACACCTCATTAATTGCCTAACTTCTATGAGCTTCAATTTTCTGTATCTGTAATGCAGAGCTGTTACTAGTTGTTACAGGATATAATTAACATTTGCTGAGTACTTGGGTTCTAAATGGCTGAAACATAACCTTCAGCAAGGAATTCTACTGAAATCAATAATAACACACATGCTCACGATGAAAGATTTGCTGGCTCACAGTTTCAGAATCCTTGAAGGAAAGTTGCTTACAAGTGCTATTAATTAAACCAAGTGGAGAACAGAGTCCATCAAACCACTCTGAGGTGAACAAGTATCCTGCAGCTCATTGTGCCTGCACCACTCACAATTAGAAGTTCAAAGCAGCTACGTCGAACAATTTTTAAACAATTACATTTTTACATACACAAAAAGGAAACAGAAACTCTCAGTCGGAATTGACTTTTATTGTGGATTTTAAAAAAGAAAAAAACAACAAAGGACAAAAAGCAAAATTCTCACAACTAAATAAGACTCCATCAGAATTTTGCCAGAAGAACCCCAAACCAACCCCCAAAAAATCAAAACTCCCAAACAAACAGTGCTGGGAAACACTTTTGGTACAGCCCCCGTCTCAAAGGCTTGTGACTTCTCTTTTAAGGAATATATACCGTCTTACCACCACTGTGTCATTGCAGCTTGTGAGGAGACCTTGATCTGACCATATGTTGCCACAAAGAATGGAGTTGTGGATGTCTTCTGCTTTCCTGTAGAGTTAGGGGGCTGAGCCTTCCACTCTTTTTTACCTGTACACTACTTCTTTCTTCAACACAGTTGATGCTTTTTCTTGAAATCTTTCACATCTTCCTCATGGACATGAGCACTGAAATCATCTTCATTTCTCCTTTTGATGTATTTTCTTTTGAGTAAGCAGTGCTCAGAAGCCTTGGTCTGAATTCTGGGTTTCTTATCTCATAGCCAAAATGACATCTAGAGAGCTTCTTGTGGAGGGTTACCCAACCAACAGGCAACGGAAAGCTTTTTAGACTGGCTAGAAATTCAGATATTTTCTCCTTCCATTTGGTTTCTTAGATGGGATACACATTTATATTTTCTCAGCTAGAAATTTTGTTTTGGCACTGAATGGTTTTAAAGCACCTCTATTAATTCTTTATATTCCATCCCACCTGGTTCCTGTGGAAAACATAAGCCTTTAAACACTGCAAATGTCACTTTTCCCCATTAGTGTTAGAAAAATGATTTTTTTTTTCTGACCACTGTCTCTTAAAGCATTTCCAGCAATATCTGATAACAGCACCGTGCACACATTTCAACATTTTTTTCTTCTTTAGTATAACAAGACTTTTATTTTTCCACTAGCATTTATACAGTTTACTTCTTTTCAACCCCAGAAAACTCTTCACTCTCTGAACTATTGCTGATATAGATCTCAGTCTCATCAAAACACTCCACATTACTTCCATTTGCAAAGAGGAATCAGTCACTGTTGGACTGAGCACTCTCTATGGTGGATTACTCCAACAGATCGAAGAAGACAGAGCAGGAGAGGGCTCTCCATGCCAGAGCAGCCAGTGCACCTGTCCCCTGTGACAATGCCAGGCCAGAGCTGCCTGACATAGACCTTAGGGTGCAGTTCTCAATCAAACAGCTTCTCCTTTTAGAATGGATCAAGCACGAAACACTTCAGGAAGACTGCTTGTCTTTTGATATAATGAAGGGAGAAGGAAAAGTGGGAGTTGAGGGGCAAAATTATTCTCAAAATAGAATGCTAGTCACAGGTTCAGAGGAACGAATGATTCTACGCCAAGCCTTACCTCTGCTGCATACTTCATCCCATCCACAGCGTGCTCAGAGCCAGCCTCGTCGTTGGAACCCCAGTGGAAGTGGATCTGGCGCAGCCTGTAGGTCCCACAGAGCGGCCCCCCGGTCAGCACTACAAACCCAAACACAGGAGAGGGCTTAAGTGAAGGAACTGGAGCTCTTGAGGCTATTGGTGTGAGTTTAAACTTGCTTCAACTTAAAGATTCAGTTTCTGGGCATTATGCTACTTCTTCTCAAAAGCTTTTATATGGGTTCTCCTTTCTTTGCTGTGTTATAAAGGAATCCTTGTTTGTCCAAAATGTGACTATCAAAACTGTGTTGATGTACAGATTAGTGGGTTACGGCCCACTGAAGGGTTACCACCAGGTTATCATCAGGTGTGTCTTGCTAGGGCTCGGATATTTCTCAGAAGATGGAAAAATGGAGAAGTGTTTCTGTTTGGCAAGTAGTGTCCTGTCTTGAATGTATTTGAAAGAATAACTGAGAAATTAAGCATAAAATAGATTTTATGAGTAAAGGGGAGGATCAGAAAAATAAAATATGAATAGATTTTTTTCTCCTGTTTGAAGTTCAGAGGAAAGTAGGTGGATCACAAAAAAATTTCAAGGCTCTTTCCTTCTTTTGCAGCCAGATCCAATTACAGTTGACAGAAGTCTGAGAAACTGGAAGGAGCAGATGCTAACACAACTAGATACACATTGTACAAGTGCAATATTACTGACATTTAATTTGCCATTTCGTTCAGCTGAACACCAATATGGATGGACTTCCACTGTTTACCTTCTGTAAAGCATTCGTGTTTTTCTGAGCAGTTGGGTGGACCCAAGTCTGCACGGACACTTGAACACAAATCACATTCAAAAAAACTCTACTCACTGCAGAGCAAATCACTCCACTCTCTCTCTCTGCTCCATCCATGTTTCCTTGGAGGGTATGGGGATTGGTCTGAGATGTTTTACTGGCTCATTGTAGAGATTTTAAAAACACAAGATGGAAGCTTCAAGGAGATATTTTTTAAATTAAGAGCACTGGGAAGGACAACAGCCACTTATTTCTTTTTCCAGTTTTAATCCAAAAGATAAACCTTGTCGGGGGTAAAATGCCACCAGGTAATTGTAAGAGAAGAATTTATTAGCTTGCCTATATGCTAACACAAGTAGCCTGGAGAGTGGGAAGGAACTGGAACTGTTTATCTGTGGGCAAAAATGTTTGTTCTTAAAACTTCAACTCAAGAACTTACTTTTACAGAGCCTATAAACCTAGTGACCAAAGGGGATAAGGGTAGTGGCACTGCTAAAACAAATTCCTTCTTTTGAGGACTGAGAACTTGTTGGCAAACAAACCTGAAAATGTGTAAAGATCAGTGTTATACTGGCGGAGGAAAAACAACTGCACAGAAATGCATCAACACTCGATTAAATACTTCCGAAAAACGTGGAAAATGGCCTGATGATGTATTTGTGTCACATCATACAGTGATGGCAAAAATCTTCCATTCAAACAGCCACAAAGCAAAAAATTACTCAGAATTCAATACTTTTTCTGATCAACGATCTGAAAGAAAACAAAAACATTACTACTGATGGTTTATCAGTAACAAATACCAGGTAAAATAGTGAAAAAGTCAGTTTACAGATGCAGAAAGATCTGAATTTTTTATAAGCAATGTGTGAAAATGGCTGAAATGTAAAGCTGCACATGTATGACTGAAGAATTGTATTCTATGTATTTCATACATAGAAGACAGAATTCTGAAAGTGACTGAGGATTAAGCTTGTGAATTATCTAATCAACAGCTGCCAATGCTTTGTTGTATCCTTGGATTTATGGCCTGAGGAAAGCAGTAGGAAGAGAATCATATTACCCCTGCTTTCCCACCAGTGTAAGCCTGCAGAAATATGTGTTGAAGTCTTATCACTTCACGGGTAAAGTTAAAAAGTAAAAGAGGCTACTGGCGTACTTCTTTTTTAATTTATTACTTAAAGAAAATAAATTTAAACACTGAGCTGTTCTGACTCACACCAGAAATAATTTGTGATCTTGACTTTTTAACCATGAGAGTAATCAACTAGAACAACCAAGGGCAGTGGAAGATTTGCTGTCACTGGAAATTTTGAAGGCAGATGATTGAATGTTTTTGTAAGAGATGTGCTTTAATTCACCCACACCTACTAGACCTGAAGCAG
Source organism: Lagopus muta (assembly GCF_023343835.1). Classification (NCBI taxonomy): domain Eukaryota; kingdom Metazoa; phylum Chordata; class Aves; order Galliformes; family Phasianidae; genus Lagopus; species Lagopus muta. The sequence goes on from NC_064435.1 coordinate 26,755,026, forward strand.
AGATTAATCCAGGGAAGTCTGGTGGCCTCTGAAACACAAGGCCAGACCAGATCTCTGCCAGCCAGCTGGTGGCTTTCAGGCAATATCCGGTGTTGCACAGACTGACAGAAGATTTCAGTCAGACTAAGACTGTTCAGGAAACCAAGCAGAATGTTGCTTCCACCTCTGTCTGTCACTGTTGCCACTATCAGCCAACAAGTCCTCGTATTGAGGGACAGGGTGATCACTTATTAGTCCCCCTCTGGCTTTCATCCTCAGCTAAGCCTCACACATCCACATGAGGATTTTACTGCTTCAAGAAACTACAATCCTACAGTTTCAGAGGAGGGGTGGTAGCAAGTCTGCCATCCAAGAAAAGCCTCTAATGATGCAGGTATTAACATTACAAGGACTGCACTAAATCAGAGAACTTCTAAATAAGAATTATTGCTTGCAAAAAGGGAAACTACACAGCCCTGTAAAAGACCAGAACAATGACACTTTTCAGAGAAGAAAAGAGATCCCTTGGGATGTTTTTCACTTGTTCTGCGTTGGTTCTTTCCTAACATAAGAAGTCCAAGCATGGGTCATAAAAAGGAAAAGGATGTACAGTCAAACCTGCAACTAAAATCAGGTATGAGATTTGAGTAATTTGGTTGGAATAAACCTGTAATGAGACTCAAAGGATTAATCCACAGTGAAAGAGTAGGATCTGCAAAATTTTTCACAATTATGGTTCAAACTGGGCTGCTGGCACTATCGAGTTGGTTGGGGCACATCAACTTCTATGTGCAAAGAAGGAATCCTAGTGCTTCCCAAGAAACACAATCTAAAACTCCTCTGGGAATATGACTCCACATCCCAACAGACTGAAAGACAGGGGAATGGGAATCTCACCCAGAGGAGCAGAGCCTTACTGGTTTGAGGAGGTCACATCTGGCTGAGAGATATGGCCAGACTGCGCTCCATTCAGGAAATGGGGGAAGAAAACAATGCAATAGGAAAGGAACAAACCTGATTTGTTCACAGTGTCATCAAACTCAACGCTGGTGGAGTGCCCATTGTTCAGGATGATTTTAGCAGAAGCTGGATCATAATTGGGATTTAGAGGACGGAGAGAGGGGTCATACTTGGTTTCCTCAGTTTTGATGTCAATTGGTGACTGCCGGTCTCCATTAGCGACAGGAAAAACCTCCTTCCAGTGGGCAGGCCCTGTGAAGTATTGGAGAAGCTTCATAAGCCAAAAGAACGATAAGCCTGAATTTTTCTTGCTTGCATTATTTTAAATTCTAAATGAGTTCAACAGAAAAACCCAGATCAAAATATTCAGTTACTTTTGTTGCTCTGTGTCACAATAGCAGCTCTTGGGATCCATTCACATACCTTGCTTAATGTCTGCAGGAATGGGGTTCCACCACCTCCTTGGGCAAACCTGTTCCAATGCTTCACCACCCTTATTGTAAAAAACTTCCTTCTTATATCCAATCCAAATTTTCCCTCTTTTAGTTTGAAACCATTTCCCCTTGTCCTATCACAATAGACTCTGCTAACAAGTCTGTTCCCTTCTTTCTTATAACCCCCTTCTAGATACTGAAAGGCCATGTGCAGTGCTAATGATCTATCAGTATTATAAAGAGCATAGCACTTGTTTTTTCCCTGAGGCTTAGCATGGGTGAGAAGCATAATAATCCACTTAACTAAGAAAGAACAGATATTACAGAAACTTAAATACAAGCACCAGAAACTCAGCTTGTAAAATCTGTACAACCAGAAATCATTAATCCCTATGTGAAAGGTAACTGATCTCATCCCAAAAATCAATCCAATTTTGAATCTCTCTGTACGTCTCAGTACTTCAATAAACAAAAGGGCAAAGAAAAGCTTAGGTTGTAGTACACTATGATTAATAGCCTCACATCAAAAGGAGTCAGATAGTTTTCTGTCCTGGACTTCAACAGTAGTGAACATAGCTCAGAAATCTGCAGGTGCTGGGATAGTCCCGGCATGCAGCAGTGAATTGGGAAGCAGAGCTGGCTCCCACCTGGGCTCACTGCCCCGAGCAGGGGATGTGAGAGCTGAGGGGTCTCTTGCACAGAGCAGCCAAGGCTTAGGCTTCAAGAAGAACAAAGGCCTTTGGTCTTGACTTTGTTACAAAGTAATTTTGCTAATGACTTAATTAACCCATTAGGCAAAACGCTGCTCATTTGAAATACAAAGCTGTGTAAACTTAATTCTTCTCATTTCACAAACGGTGGTCAAAACCATTCAATATGTTGATTTACTACAGTTTAGCAAACAACATAGTTTTAGTTGTGCTTGGATGCTAGTACCTTGCAGTTAGACATGCACTGCACAGTTCTAGTCATTGAAGAAGCATTTACTCTATGAATCATACCTGGTGCTTCATTTTAGGATACTTAGGAAAAGCATATTGCTACTTAATTTTAATACTTAGGATATACTGAAGTAAAATATATTTAACTACTTGGACTTGCTGCTCTATCTCAGCAATAACTATAGGTACTGTACAGTAAATAATGAGTGATTTGCATTCATAAATAATAAACACGGGACAAAAAGAAGACCTAGGTATGTGACTCTAACATTAGACAATTATTCAGCAATAAACTTCAGTCATTGCACCTGCCTTGGTGTTTGTCCTTGGCTCGGGTGACCAAAGCCACATTTTCACCTGCCAGTAACACAAGATTGCCAGAAATCTGTCCTTACATATGCAGGAAAGTGAAAAGAGATTTAAACTTCTTTTATATCACCTTGTTTTATTGAGTGATATTCCTTACTAGAACATCTACCAGCAATCCTACTGCAATCCAACTCCTGTAACACTGGGAAAACTGGCTCAGCTCATTTCTACTGACCCCATCCCAAAGCAAGCATTTTGTATGACTGCAGGAAAATATGTCATTGTATCTGTAAGTCCACAGACACGACACTCAAATGCATGTCAAACAACCAGACTTAAACCAGTGGGAACTTCAGCACTGAAATTTCATCTAAATTCAGACCTGGATTACATGTCTCCATTTCAATATGATGGCAGACACATTCTGGGATGTGGTTTGGTTGCAGTGAGCCTCTATGCTTGCATAAATATACCATATGTACAGGTGAAAACACAAAATGCTTGCAAGTCATCCAGTTACATATTCATTTCCTATAATATTAGCTCTACTTAAAACAATTGAAAATTCATAATGGGCAAAATTAATAATGGGCAAAATGCAGTGCTGTTTTTTTACTACAGATATCAAAACTATCACATCCCTTTTTCTTTACGGAACACCTCAGTGTAAGGGTTGGAAGAGACCCAGTGACATGTCTGCAAAAAAGCACAGTATATATAATACTTTCCACATAATTAATTCCACATCAAGCAAGGTGTAAACTTAAGGCAGTGGGTTCTCACTTGGTGTCCTAACTAAAGTTGGAATTTCTGCCCTGCACTGCAGCCAGTGCCCAAGATCTCAGCGTTACGCCTCTGTGTAAGCACTGCTAGAACCATGAGGTAAGGAGAACGGCAAGGAAACAAAGGCCAAGGTTTGCATGGAAATAAAATAGTGCCTCTTAGCATTTCAGAAATATGTGCATCAAAGCAGTGAGGAAGGTTTCATTCTCTGCATACCAGTCAGCCTTGTACGTAGATACACCATAAACGCAGACAGGGATCTGTAATATTTGATGGTTTATGCACAAAGTGATTTAAGCAGCACTTATTGCTAAGGGGCAAACGAGTTTTTCCCCAGTTAAAAAAGAAACAGGGCTTTTATCCCTGCAAGTAACAAATGCTGAGGTCAGAGTGAATGCAGACAGTTCCCCCACTCTTCAGGAAGTCAACTTTAATATACAACTGCATCAAATTTAATTAACTTCACTCTGCTGCTACCTCCCGAGTAGCAAAAGCAGATCTCAGTTTTAGAGAAGCTATTCAGGGCCATGCAGGCAAAAAATATGGTGCAAGAGGCACAGCAATCTCATGCTTCCACTGTTCAGTTGAACAACTGGCAAAACTAATGCAAGAAATACATGGAAAGAGTTAAGAAATAGAGCTGATGCTAGGGAAGGGCAGTCAGGTGTAGGACACCCAACCTCTCTCCTTTATTCTCTTGTGGGTTTGAGGGGCAGGCGATGGGGTGCTGGTATACAGCCCACCTCACAGTGGCCAGGAGCTGAAAAAGAGTGGGGAGCCAAACTCCACCCAAACATGTTATCAGCCAGTAAACAGGGCTTGGGGGAGAAAGTGGCCTCAGGAGGGTCCAGGACCAGCCCGATAGAAATTCTGGTGCCCTCCTCTTCCTAGAAGCCAGAAGGAGGGCCAGGATAAGAGAGGGACAGGGACTGCTTATCTGTGCCCTGCAAGTGAAGTTTGCAGCGTCCTTGGAAAACACAGGGAGAAACACATGAAAAAAACAAGAGTCATCAGCTTCTAATGGGGATGGGGAGAGCACACAGCAGCAGACAGCACTCAATTGCTGTGGCACTGTAGCTGTTCACTGCCACCCAGTTCTTTGGGAATGGCGCATCCACTCCAGTGGAGAGGGAACAAAAACACCACAAAGGGAAGCTCTGAGCAGTACCACTGCTGTGTGCACTAGCACATAGAATCAGATTTACAAAACACCCCGAGTTGGACGGAAGCCACAAGGATCACTGAGTACAACGCCCGGTTCCACACAGAACCATCCGAAAAGGCCTGAGAGCAGTGTCCAAATGCTCCCTGAACTTCGGCACTCAGGCCATGCCCACTGCCCTGGGCAGCCTGTTCCATGCCCGCCACCCTCTGGTATAGAACTTGTCCCTAACCCCCACCCATGGAGTCATGGCAGCTCCATGCCATAAATTCATGTCAATATATATTTCTTCTTTTTGCTGTCACAGTGCCTTATTGCCCTGTGCACTAACACGATACAAGCTGTGCTATTTGTGTGTTTCCAGCCGGGTCCAGGAGCTCTCCCATTCCCATCTGCATGCACTGGAGCACACAGCACAAGAGCAGCGTCTGCACGAGTTACGGATCAAAGCAGAGCAGCGGCATTGAGCTTTCCGCTGGGAGCACCTCGGCGATTCCAAGATCGCTGAGATGAAGGGAAGCACGAAACAACCCAGACCCCAAAGCATCTCCCCGTGGGCGTGAAACGACAAACCCCGATCCCGGCATCGCGCAGCAGAACGGGACACGGCCGGAGCCAGAGACAGCGCCGGCACCGCCCGCACCGCGATGCAACACAGGGAACCCCGCACAGGGACGCGCCCGGATCGCGCCGCGGGGACAGGGGCAGAGCCGGATTCGCAGCTCCGCGCCTCGCCGGGCCGCCCCTTCCCCGGGCAGCTCCGGACAGCTCCGACAGCAGCCTCCGTCCCCGGCCCCGACGCCCGTACCGTTGTGCTCGTCGTATCCCCAGTGCAGCATGGCTCCGGCTTCGGGACGCGACGCGACGCGATGGGACTAGACGCGAGACGCGAGACGCGAGAAGCGGCCCCGCCGGCCCCTCCGCCCGCTTTGAAGGCGCCGTGCGGCGACGCCCCGCCGCGATAAGCGGCCCGCCCGGCCCGGCCCTGCCCCGCGGCGCGGCCCCTCGGGGCCACCCCAACCCCCACAGCCCGGCGGGGCGGCTCCCAGTGCCCCATCGCCCGGCGGCCCCCAGCGGGATGCGGCCCCGCGCAGCACACGCGGAAACGCTTCTGTGTGTTCCAGCTGCGTGCCGAGGGGCTGTCGCCGTGCGCTGCTGCTCCCCCCGCCCGGCCCGGCGCCGCCGCCCGCCCTCAACATCCCACGCGCTGCGAACGGCTGCCCCGCGGAGGGGAATCCCGGGCCGGTGACGTCAGGGCTTCCCCCGGCGCTCAGTCATGACGTCAGGCGCGCGCCGGCTGCTCGCGGCGGCGGCCATGGGGAAGAGCCGGGCGCGGAAGGCGGCGAAGGCGGCCAACGTTTTCGCTATCGCCCGCGGCGCTGCCGCCGGGAAGGCCCGCGGGAAGGGCCGCGCGCGGCCCGTCACCTCCGGGCTGAGAAAGGTGAGCGGGAGCCGGCGGGGCTGAGCCGCTCCGCGGTTTCCCCGGGGCTGCGGGTTTGCGCGTGCTGAGGTCGCGGCCGCGGTTCTCCTGGGCTGCATCAAAAGCCGCGCGGGCAGCGGGGCGAGGTGATCTGCGGGCTGCGCTGCGATGGGAGAGCGGCCGGAGTGCTGCGTCCGGGCGGGGAGAGCTTGGCGCAGGAGAGAGGTGGGCCTGCTAGAGCGTGTCCGGAGGGCCGTAGAAATTATCCACGGAGGGAACATCTCTTCTGTAAGGACAGGCTGAGAGAGCTGGCGCTGCTCAGCCTGGAGAAGAGAAGGCTGTGAGGTGACCTGAGAGCGGCCTGTCAGTATCTAAATGGGAGCTACAGGAAAGAAGGGGACAGGCTCTTTAGCGGATCTGTAGTGGTAGGACAAGAGGAAATGGGTTCCAGCTAAAAGAGAGGAGATTCAGACTGGATATAAGGAAAACTTTTTACAATGACGGAATTGAGGCGCTGCCCCTCACTGCACACCGCTTGGCCTGCTATGCAGAAGGAAGTGGCAGCTCCTAAAAAAGGCCCTTTGAGATCTTATTCTGCAAGAGAAAGCCACCTGACAGGTTAATCTGGCTGACAGACAGGAACACAACAAACTGTGGAAATAAACAGGGAGCCACGAAACAATTTCACGTTGCTGGCGTGAAATCTGCACTTAGTCTAAAGGGCTCTGTATAATAAAAGGAGGAACAGGCTTAAAAGCATCTTCATGAGAACCCAGCAGCTTATTAGGAGTAAAATTTTATTCTGTGTGTTTGAAGCTGTATTCTTTAATTCATTAAGCCTTTGGGGATTTACATATCTTTAAGTACTACTGTAAAAATGCTCAAAAAAATGTGTTTAAATGGGTTTGTTCCTCAGTGAGACTCCATAGTAACTATTCAAACATCTTTTGATGCAGACACACATCCCAGCTGCAGAGCCTCGTTCTGCAGAGCAGTTCCTGCCTGAGTGCAAAGGGTATTTGGAACACAAACTGACACTTTCGGCACTGCTGAAGCTGGGAGCTGCCAACAGGCTCTCATGGAAAACAGAAGGTCTAAGCAAATTGAATTGCCCACAGCCCCATATACTCTAATTTGAACAAGGAGCTGAACCTGTATTTCTTGAGTCAACCTATAGTTTATTATCAATTATCCTCTAATCTAAATAGATTGTTTTATTGGCCTCGTGCCCCCACTTTCTTACTGCTGGTCCTCCTGGCCGCTGTCTCAGGAATGAATGGAATTATTGTTAATGTCTGAAATTACAGCAGCTCTGAAGGCAAAAGGCATAAATATGTGTAACAGTGCACAGTTTGATTCTGCCTATGTAAATTGCTGAGATGTGAATGAAAGCCTTTGGAATAGCAGGAGACAGCCTGCAGTTTGGGATGTGTGGCATGCTTCTGGGCCAGGTGCAGTGTGAAGTGCTGTTGTATGGCCAAGATCCTGCCCAGAGTGCGGTGGGTTGGTGTGAGCTCCTTTCCCAACACAGCAAGTCTGACAACTTTCATAATTCTGTATTTATTCCAACATTTGTACATGACTCAGCAATATAACTGACAACCAAAATTCTAGTATGAAAACATTCCTACTGTAATGTTGTAAGATATGCATATAACATTAGCTAGTTAACAGTTGTACAAAAATGATGCCAGTGCAATTTCAGTTTAGAACACCAATGTGTGCTGTTTTTTTTCTCCCTGCAGATAAACATTGCAAACGCTGACAAAGTGAGCAAGATAAATAAAGCTTTTGCTGAAATTCAGAAAGAAGTACGGCAACTATCGAAAGGTACTGCAGCAGAACCTCCAAAGAACCAGCAGGTAATTTCTCTTTGTGAGAATCTGAGGAGGGAAGTGAAAGGGATGTGCATTTTTAAAGCATTACATTCTGACACAAAGGCTGCAGGCAATTCTTGTAGTCTTGTCTTAAAATGACAAAGCCAGCTTTATTAACTTCAGTTGCAGGGAAATGCTGAAATCTGGCTGGCATTGTCAAGTGCCCTATAACTATTATGTTAGGGGGACAAACGGGATTATACAGGCGAACCCACCCTGGCTGGTGGGGAAGTAGAGGGAACTGGACAAGACTGAGTACTGTGCCTGGGGTCATCAAGTTTTTGTGTTGCTGGGAGCAACAGAACAACTGCCAAATACCCCAGGGTGAGGCTGAAGAAGAAAGGAAGCACACGTGATAGTGCTGCTGGCACAGCACGAGGCCAAGCAAGGCTGTAGTTTGCTATTGCGCATGGCTGGGATCTTGGACTGTCCCACTACTTCTGCACTAGTAGGGCTGTACATGACATAACATTCAGTGTGACCATTTGGGGTGTAAAGAAATAGTATTTTTCATCTCTGTTTCAAAATTGTGCTGTCCTAAGTATTCCCTGAACTAAAAGGTGTGCCTCTTTCACCTGGGCTATGCACATTACTGATGTGACACTTTGTCATTCACTTGCAGCATAAATCATTTGTCATTCACTTGCAGCATAAATCATTGGCTGTATTTTATTTTTTTCCTTTTTTTTCCTTCCCCAAACATAAAACTGAATTGATCTGTATTTTAAACTGAAACTTTTCTTTTATAAGGTTACTACACCTTCAGAAGAGGAACCAGCAAATGTGGATGCTGCCACAAGTCTGTTATCACAGCTGTAATGCATAACGGATGATGAAGAGATTCCAAGAATTGAAGGTCACACAGGCTTTCTTTGTAAAATTTTATTAAAAAAATCTTGTTAATATACAAGTATTGGCACACTTTAATACAAACTACAAACAGACCTTTCCTATCATCTAGGAAAGTGGAATGTCAGAAGTCAGTGTGAGAAACTTAAAGTGCTAAAACAGAAGGCACTTCACAAAATTGGTTCACTGAAACAATTAAGCATAACTCAAGTTGATATCCTTCACTTCAGCTTGGCAGTGGAAGTTTCAAATTTGATGGGAACATTATAAAATATTGACAGCTTCTCGGCAGTAAAGCTTCAAAGAAAATGCTGGTAACTATGAGAAAAGCCTAATCATTTTTGAAGGCTATTAAAGCATTTTTGCTTTCCTTAGAAAAGAAAAATCCAAAATCATTGGATTACACAGAGGACACTCAGGTGAAAAATGTGCCAAGATTCTGATAAAAAAGCCCTTTTTTCTGGTGGTTAAATTCGTTTTGTGAAGTAGTTAAAGGAAGCAAAAGGAAATATACTCCCAGAGTCAGTGAACTAAGAAGTTATACATTCATTATTCAAATACTTAGGTTATGAAGAAGTCTAGAATGTTATCGTTAGAGGTAGATAAGTAGTCTGGTTGACACAATATCTAATAATTTAGTATCTGCACATCAAAGAGATCACAGACTCCTTCATTATCATCCAGGTTAAAGTTGTAGTCATCTCCGGGAGTAGGAGAGAGTCGTAAGAGAGGAAAAACTGTAAAGCAGGAATAGTTTAGTTTAAGTTAAAACACTTTTGGAATATCAGTCCTGTCTCGTAATCCAGTATATTCATCATCACCAGTGCCAGGGTCAGTCTTAAGTAAAATATTGCCTTGATAATCTCACAAGCATGCTAGGACACATACTGTGACTATCTGTATTGCCTTCGAACTAAGGCAATAGGTGACATGCCTACACCTTTGTCCTTAGTATCTTACATAAATTTGCTGGGGGTGGAGTGAAAGCTGTGAAGTATGGACCTGCTCTCTCCTTTTGCAGCAAAGGAACTCCTAAGCAGCTGTTGAAAATTTGTCAAAAAGCCACTACTTATATTTATCTCCTTCCTGTGACAATATTGTATGTATTAGTCCTCAGATATTTAATGTGGATAAAGAAATTAATATTATCTCTATTGTACAGAAGAAAAACGGAAGCTGTCAGCTTCTCTGCACTGCATTTCATGCACGGACTTGAAGCCCTTTTTGGGTAATGCAGGAGGAGAAGCCTCAGCCCTCGTGCTGTACCTCAGGAAAACTAATGCAGATGAATTGGGCACGTTGTAGCTGTTCTAAAATGGGAGAGTATTTCCGTTTTATCCACATATTTTATTGTCACGTTCATACAACTCCAGCTTCCCTGTTAGGTCTTGTAGCTGCATGTTTCTTTCTAGATAAGCCCCAAGTCTGCCTGCTTGAAAAGCAGATATTAACACAAGGTGTTCACAGAACAGCACAGTTAAATGGGAAAAGGACTAAGGCAGCTGGGTTCAGTGAGATACAGCAGGGGGTCATAAAGTGTATGGAACCACTTAGCTCAGTTCTGCATACATATGGCCAAGGAGATGCAAGACCAGAAAAGGGTTGTATTCATTCTGCCAGTGTAAGAGACCTGGCCAAGTATCAATCTGTATGCAGGCATGTAAATATGCTCTGAAATATCTGCTCAAAGCTCATGGAAGAGGCCTGAGGCAGAACAGAATTAAACAAGATTATATATATATATATAATTTTAATATATAAATTATATATATATATATAAATTATATATATATTATATATATATATAATTTATATAAATATAAATATATAAATTATATAATATATATATATATTTTATATATATATATAAAAATATATATATAATATAAATTATATATATATATATAATATAAGATTATATATATATATATAATCTTGTTTAATTCTGTTCTGCCTATTTTTTTTTTTTTTTTTTAAGGCAGGCACTCGAGTCATCAACCTGTTCTTTATTTATTTTCAAATTAAGTACTGTTCAGTTACTCATGCATGTAAGTTCTTGCTGGATTAAGGCTTCATATTTTGACTGTTAAATAAAAGCATTGCAGGGAACAGATAGGGATGCAAAGATGAGAATGACAAAGATAGAAGAGGCAGTACAGGGGAAAGAAGTAGTATCATACTGGCTCTTGATATGAGATTTAAGACACCTACCAAGAGTGCTGTTGATATAAAAACCATGCTGCTACTTTTTTAATATCTGCAAGTAAGGATGCTAAATACTTACCATCAGAGGACATAAGTTCGTCAATAATATCCCCACCAATATTTCCTGTGAAAACAGGAGCATGTGTTTATTGCAGTTAACAGATTCCCTGCGTAACAACACTGAACTGTAAGGTACAGTACGGCTCACATGCACATGCTAGGAGCTGTGGAGACAGCATGCTGCATAAATATATAAACTATATTCCTGTTTTTATCCCTCAGTTTTTCCTGATAAATTTCTCATGCTTTTCTCAAGCTGTACAGTCAATCTCTTATAACCCTAAAGCCATGTGCAATGAGTAGCTTATTTGATAGCAGAGAAAGGTATTTTGCTCAAAATGAGCTTGCTACCCAGAACTGGCTCTGTGGCTTCAGTGGGAGATAAACAAATGCCTATCATTTTCTCTGTGGGAAAAGCCTTAATCCTTCCCTCCTTGTAACTCATTGGTAGCTTGGCAAAAAGAATGGCTCAGGAAACAACAAAAATACTGAATAGCAACTGTTTTCTTCCTACCTGTGGGCTCTTCCATCTTTCCTATGTCAAATGAGTTTGGCTTGAGGATACAGTTAACGTCCAAAGGGAGCAAAGCCTGATAGTCATTGGAGCTCGCTGTAGCTTGGGCGACATCTCCTGAAAGGCTGGGGTACAACACTGAGTCTGGAAGGCTAGAGTAAGGAGTTGCTGGAGTTGTACTGTTCTGCTGCAGACTGCTTTCTACAAAGACAGAAAAGCACATTATAAAATCTATTACTGTAAAAAGGAATGTAAAAGACCTGCACCTGGCTTTCTCTCTTGAGGACAACACAGCTAATGTCTGGGTTGAGGTAAGAAGAATCTCTTCCCCATTCCAAACTCACAAACTCAATTTTATCAGGATCCCTCAGAAACAGAGACTGTAACGGTGATGACATTTTCTTAAATATTTCCATATTATCCTACAATTACGATTTAAAAAAAATACCAGATATTCAGGCAGTCTCTCATTGTGGCTATGTGGAAGAAAGTAAGTGACCTTGTGGCACAAAAGCTGGGACTGGTGCCTGTAGTATCTCCTTCACAAAAAGGTGTATGTTCAAATCATATACTCCCGACAATTTAATTCCACCCTGCATTTTGGAGAAACATCTCAGATTAACAACCAGGATCACATGCAAAACCTGTTCGGTGTAAGATGATAAGCTACAAGGGGAAAATCTGTTTCATCAATCAGGGTGAAATCAATCAGAGCACAGAAGAGGAAGAACCTCTTGAAAGCCATTAGTAAGCCCCTTGGGATAGTTTCTTAACAGACACCTGCCATGTTATGCAAATTGTTGATATGCCTTTCTTCTATCTATCATCATTTCTCTTTCTTCCCCCTAAGCCTTTCTCCACCCATCTTAGTTGGAAAAATAATTCAGACCCACCTGACTGTGTGTCCACTGTTGTTTCTGGCAACTGTTGTTCCTGGTTAAGGCTATGTTCTGGTGGGTTTTCAGGAGCTGGAGTAGGTTTAAGGGGAGTCACTGGAGCTGCAGGCTGAGATGGGGTTTGTGCAAGGTCGTCGGGTGGAGGAACTGGAAACACCATGGGCTTGGAGGAATTTGATTCTCTGTTTATAAGCAGTACATGGATAGGTCCTGAACTACTTTTAAGATTGATCTGGTATTTCTTCTGTCCATTCTGTCCCTGTAGAGATGGTGTATTAAGAAAGTTATAATGCCCACAAATAGAATTCGGAACTGTACCAAAAATAGTGATTTCATAGACTTATTTCTCATAGCAACCAATGAAGATGCTTAAACAGAATTCTCAATGTACTTTTTACCTCCCAGAAGATACAGTACTCTTCTAATTAAAATGCTAGGAAGAAATTTTGATTGTCAGACTTATCAAATCATATTCAGACAGGAAACAAATATGTAAAACAAATATAAGTGATCTAATAGGAAACAGATAATAATTTTGTTATGCATTTATCTGACCAGAACAGCTACACAAGACACAAACATACAACACTTTGAAGGGCTTAACTAAGTTCCGAATTCAAGTTACACAAAACCTACAGTAGGGCTACATCTTATCAGTAACAAAACAGATAAAAGATTTGTATACTTTTACATTTCTTCCTCTTAAATGGAGCTTCAGAACCATCTTAGTTGGGACCAACCATGCCACAATAATTAAGTTTTCAGTCAGACCAAGTGAACACAGAATCATTGAGTCAGTAGAAACAATTTCTTAGCTGATTTGCTAGGCATTCTTTTTGCTTGGCTAATTCATCGAACAGGTTTTCAGCAAGTATGTTCCAGAAAAAAAATGAGGATGAGGAAAGTGGAAAAGGAGCCTGAGGGGAGGGAACCAAAATGAATCCCATTTGAGGTTACTGATGGAATACTAAATCATCTGCTTTTGTCCTCAACAAAAAGTCAAAAAAGCTGCATCATAACTGCTTTCATCACACAGGGAACCATACCATTGCCTGAACTGTTTTCAGCACGGATGAACAAACCAGTATCACTGGACCAGCTTCATGGTCCTAGCTTTGGATGTTCTTCTGATATCAGATTGTGCTTAGCCTCATTAAAAACAGCTTCTGAAACTTCTCCTGTGAGTTTCACCACTCTAAAAGCATTGCTGCTTCATGCAACACTCTCTCCCAACTACTTAAGGTATCAACCCTATTTAAAACAGAGCAATGCATTTAAAAAAAAAAAAATATTAAAGATTGACAGAGCTAAGTAATATGGCCTCTTCCTCTAATCCTGCCAAGTCTAACAAACCTTTCAGCTATAAAGAAGTCTGCAGTGTGTTTCTCTATTCAGTATATTACTATGTGACTAAACATGAACAGCATCTAAACCACATCTGCAAATAAATCTAAAAGGCATTTTCATAGAAGTTCTGATTTAGCAATACAATAATGTTTGAAATTTGACACATAAAAGTTACTGCTATTAAGTTCTCAAGGGAATTCAAGACATTATGCCTAAACTGCAAGGCTGCAAACTTTAAGATTTAGGGAGAAGAGAGGACAAAGAAACCAACTATTATATCTTGTTTCCAATATAAGACAAGTTGTCATTAGTTTCTCATTTGTACACATAGACTTAGGTGTGCTGAAAAACAAACAAACAAACAACAACACTTTTTCCCACTCAACTCCTCTATCCTCAACTAAGACTAGCTTAATATTTTTCCTTCCTCTCTCACCACAGCCTGAGATAAATCCTCAGCTACAGTCTACCTCTTCTTTTCCACTGTCCCCCTACAGCACTCAGGTAAACAAGGAACCAGTACATACCATTTCGGGTATAGGTACTTCTAACTGTGTACCACAAGGTGCTTGAATTGCTAGAAGTGTGTCTCCTGGTTAAATAGCAATTTTTAAGAAAGCGTTAACTGTGTGTATTTTTCTTACATCTTGCATGATATCCACTCAAATAAGAATAATTCTCTAAAGCTACTCAAAGTACTGCATAATTCCAGCACAAATACACTTAGGATGGGATTTGCATAGTCCCTATAAGATCCAAAACCCAATATTTAACTAGCTTCCTTCTCAGCAAAAGGATCTCTTTCATACAGCTTGCTTAATTGCTTTGAGAACAGGTGACACAGGAAAGCGAAAAAACATTTCAGATGTTGTCTTCAATGTCAGCATTTTCAAATACCTGAACTTAGAGCTTCTGCAGCACATCCAACTAAGATGCAACAGGTGGCCATAACACTCACCTGTAGCTTTACTACGTGCATTGCAAATTATTAAAGTTAGGACACATCAATTTGCCTTCATCCATAACTTGGAATGATGCTTTTTTTCCCCTGCCATTTGAGATATATTTTACACCAAGTACAATGCGATTGGTATCTTAAACACCTCCTACATATTTTGTAACAAGTAATTCTTCTCAGCAACAGCTTGTTTTGTAAAACTCCACAGCAGTTTCTAATGTTACTTTTTGTTTATAATGAAACCCAACCTTCCTTGTGGCAAACAGGCTGAACAACAATACTCCCTTGAGTAAATTGGGATCCAGAAAGGGTGTCAAGGGAAATAATTTCTGCCAGCAATTCTTGGCAATTTGTTCAAACTTCCTGTACAGAAGGAATCTTTCTTGTTTAGTAGCAATGTCCCATCTTTAACTTCAGCCGGCCCCATGTAACATCACAAGGAATTCCTTCTGACTCAAGCTGTCATCTGAAAACTTAAAGAAATCTAAACATGGCTGCCCTTCAGATGAGACCTGCAAGCCCTGTCCCTGGTTCTGTCAGGGTCAGAGACAAACTCCTGCAAAGTGTGCACAGAGAAAAAGACATCCAAAACCAGCACTCTCAAGCAGCTGAACTTCCATTCCATACAGTGTGTGACTATAACTACACTAGAACCTGGGGGACACGAACAGTAGAAGATGTATCTGTTTACTTCTGACCACTATTGAATATTTATTCTAAACACAAAATACTTGCAGGGAAAGGCAGGTTGGTTAGCAAGTTGAGTTTCAAGAAGATCAGGAAATCCCTTATTTCATGAGATACAGCATAGGAGCAACTCACCATTGAAACAGTTACAGATATCTTCATGGGTGACATATGAAAATGTAATTTATGTCAAGGAACATCTTTCTTAAAGCAACGTGAAACTGGTATTTGATGCCTTAAAAAGAAGTTTGTCCAAACTAAGCCTAACCTTACTGCTGCTACTCAAAGGTGTAATCAAGGCTTGACTTATGATGTTAAAAATGACTATTTTTAAAATAACACAGTTCTGTACTATTAGAAAAATATATCTATATATGTGAAGAAAATACCAAAAGAGAAGGAGCTGAATAGCTTGAATGAGAAGAAATTCTTTTCAAACAGAAAACATGTAAAATCTTGTTTTTAAGAACACCATTTACCTCATTAACTTCACATTATATAATTCAACAGTGTATCAGGATTTCCCCCCAAAAAACACACAAAAAGACCGCTAGAGGGGACTTGAGAGTTCATCTTCAGACCCATTCCCCTGCCTCAAGGTAGGATCAATTATTAAGACATACCAGACAGTTGTTTGCCTCTCCTGTTCTGGAAAACATCCAGTGATGTATATTCCAACATCTACCCTGGGGGATTAATTCCACTGCTAACTCTCCCATGGCACGTTTCTCTTCATACCTTGCTTAAATCTCCTTTACTACAAAATTTTATAGGTATAGTTTCTACAGAGCAATTGAAAGTAATGTTAAGTACTTACCATTGGTACTATCAATAAGAATGGCATTTTCCTGCTCTAAGTTTCAGACGTGTCTGTTTTGCACAGTATCTTGCAAGACAGATGAACACATTACAATACACAATACGGCTGGATCTTTCTGCTTATGGAGTATTTATACACAGGATATTTTTCCTGTTCTGAACCTAACAAGCTTCTGATCTTTGTCAACTCAACTCAATTTATCTTTGGCTTTGGCTTTAACTTTTCAAGAGAGAAAAGTAAAAGATTGGGAGGATAGGAGGGAGATTCATGTAAAATACAGCTAAGAAGGTGTAAATCCAAGTGCCTAATGGCAGTACAATCAATTTAAAACCAGATATCAGGATTATACCATGGACTTAAAAATTACTGCAATACATACACATGCTAGATTATTTTCAGATTACCATTTGTACAATCACAGAGCTTAAAAATACATGCAAACATCATTTATACTCTTATTGGACCAAAACCTGGAGAGAGAGAGAAAAAAATATTCTTCCTTAGCCTTTGCTTCTGGATGAAATGGATGGATTACAGCATGTTTCACCCTTTACCTATGCTTTAATTGCTGTTTTAATTCTTGTTCCAAGATGCACACTGTTTCTTGAAAAGGATATTGGTGGTTTGTAGAATCATCCATAACATTCTTGATGCTTTGCTGTAGCCACAGTTTCTGCTGATCCAATTCTTTTTCTTTTAGCTCTAGGTCTTCAATTTCAGCTTCAAGATACCTCAGCCTGTCCACGACTTCTTTTGTATTGCAGCCAGCACCTACTCCTCTTAAAAAAAGTATAAAGATTCATGAAACCACAAGAAGTGAAAATCTAAAAGAACACTTCCTAAGTATGCCATCAATTATTTGAAAAATCTTCTAAATTTCATTATGAAGCAAATTTACTCTCCCAGCAGCATTTTACGGGAAAAATGAGCATTTTAAAAATCAGATCAGATTGAGACTTTCTCTCTACCTAACCTTATATTCTTTCAGAATGTAGCTTTTCTATATTAGAGATGGTTCACAGCTCTCTTCCCCTTCCTGCTCTTTTAACACTTCAGTTTCCCTTTCATAGTCAGTGACCAGAGAAAATAATTAAGAGGTGTGTGTAGGTGGAAATACTGTTCCCCAACACCTGTCACGGATTCAGGGAGTGTGAGTGATAGGCAGAAAGTAGCAATTCAGGTTTTCTGAAAGTATCTCTCCTATAGCTTTTAAACTTGAATCTATGTATCAAGGATGCAAATTAAAGGAAAGACCAACGAGGTTCATTTGTAACTTGGATGTTATTTTGAAATGTTGCATTGCTCATTGCTGAGAGTAATATTAACTTCATCCTATGTTAACCAGTCAGGAGAAATTGATGGAGGGAGTTTGTGTTGCTTTCAAGCACAGTAAGAAATGAAGAAATGACAAAGCTTACTTCCACTGAATGCTGTTTTTTGACTTCTTCTCTATGAGATCAATACCCTCTAAAACGTTGGTGATATCATAGATCCTTCTCTTCTGCCTTACAGCAAGGGCATCAGCAGCCTGTGGAGACAAGAGCATATCAGCAATATCAGCAACTTGGGGCAAACAACAGACATTCTAACCCATCTCCCTGAAAAGAATGCCAAATAATAATTGGCTTGAACTGTTGCCCTTCAGAAACAATTCTTTCTTCAAGAATAGGGGATTCTCCATGATAAATTCAGAAGTTTAGCATCTGCTTCAAGCGGCGTGCAAGTGTGGCCTCCTGATGGTGAGGGAAATCACATGAGGCAAGGCCAGCAAGCCCACCTTCACCAGGGAGGAGTGCTCACATTAACTGCCAGCGCTGCCATTGGTATCTGCACCACCCAACAGCACTCCTTCTACAAGGCATGAAACAGAAGGGAAGGAAGACAGCAGCACTGCAACAAAATAAGTATCTGAGGCCAACAGCATGTTGAATTTATTATCCCCTAACTGCTGGGATATGGGAGGATGGGGTAATTTCTCAAAGTAGCTGACAGAAGGAGAGCTGCAAGACTGTAAGCCAACATTGTCCTGTAAGCCATCTTGCCATGTGACGAGTGGTAGGAACCAGCCTCAATAGCATTCAGAGCTGCCAGAACACCAGCCAACACTGGCAGCCACCACCACTTCCCTTTCTGACCCAGACCAGCTACAGTGTGTTTGTATGTGCTGTCACAACATGTCACTGACAGCAGAGCACACTGTAAGTCAGAGGAAATAGGCTGCTTGATCATTCATAATTCTGTCCGTGAGGATTCTTTTGTACCTGACGCAAAGCCTTCCTAGATGTGCACTTCCTGGGCACCTGATGAATACTTTGCTTTCTGCAAAGTATTTTTGTTTGTTTTTTTCAGGTCTTGGTTCAACCAGGGACAAGGAATGAGGTTTAGATCATATCAGAGACATTTCCCTTTACAGAAACTTCATGGAAGGGGATGACAGTGGACAACAGGAACCTTCTTTGTGATATAGAAACAGTACAATGTAGACAGGCAATCTCTTCCCCATCTTCTTTTTGATTTCCCATCAGGCAGGTGCTTCAGAGATCAGAGGCTAAGTTCTTATATAACACAGTTTTTCAGTTGGAAATTTTGTCTTTGGTGGTACTGTTTGTTTGTTCTAGTTGCTTAGGTTTTAGGACTCCACTGATTTGCATTTTCTAGAGACAAAAAAACTCCATCAGAACTTCAAATCCCAAGTCCCTTCCTGTCCCCACATTTGCAATGCTTTCTGTCTCTTGCCGTGGAATAAACTTCAGTGGCAAGCAAACAAATTTCAGGGTACTCAGTGCTTTGCATTGTTGATCAGAAATACCATTTAGCCCCGAGTATGGCAGGGATGCCATTTTGCTACAAGCCAAGCCTACTTGGAATCAAGGTGGAAGCCAGAGTATGCTGCCGAAGAGAAGGAACACACTGTGTTCTGGGTGTCATTTCAGGTGGCTTAGCCTTTATTCGCTCATTGTGATCTTTCTGTATTTATCCATTCCCTGCAAATGATGGATTTCTGAACAGAGGAGCTTTCTTTCTTTCCCTTCCATCTCATCCCTTGACATTTTAAGCTTACCTCCTTAGCAACATTTACTTACACAGGGTTATTCAGGGACAGCTACACAATTATTCTGGAAGAGCTGGTTGATTTTAAAATGAGCCCTCTAGGATTTAACCTCAAGACAATCCTCACTCCCATAATTTGTCAGGCATTATAGCAGAGAAGCGGTCAGTGCTAAAACACTTCCAAAGTTCAACACACACAACTGCTGGGACTTCCTGCACCCAGAGTGAGGAGCAGCAACCTGCATGGGATTAGCATCTGTGTCCCCTGGTGCTGCTTCACAGATGGTCAGCTACAGAGATGCCCAGAGATCACCAGGAAATGTTCTTCCTCCATTGATAAATCACAAAGTACACTTGGAGTTTCCAAACTCTGTTTTCTTCATGATGTACTTAGTATTTTGGTACAGAAATATTACTCAGATGGTCAATATGCGTAAATACAACAGAAAAAATCTTCGATGATCGAACCATCTTTTGGAAAACACTGTTTCACACCAGGGGCTCATTTCCCTGAGCGCACCAGCAGGGTATGCATGCTGCTTTTCTCTTTTCCCTACACACGTGACTCGCTTATGAGAAATGCCAGATTACAAAAAAATGTACATTTTGACTAATTGCTTATGAAAGTCCCAACGTTTTGTTCTCTTCAGTTAGTGCTTACTTAAAACAAACCGTATCCTGTCATTCAGAAACCGGTTTCCAATGCCCTGAGCAGAAGTCTTTGTCATTTCTGCAGTGCCTGTTTACCTTCCCCTGACCAGACGTGCTGCCATTTCCCCTTGGTGGGAGAAGAACTCCTTCCACGCAGAGGCGAACGACAAACACCCGAACCGTAGTTCCAAGTCCGCCCACCTGAGCGCCCAGCTGGAATGTAACACCTCCGGGACCCCTCCTGGCTCACTGACAACTTTCACTTTCCGCTGTAACACTGTTAAAGAGCTCTCTCTGAACAGCACTGCGCGAAAAGTATCCGAGGGCACCTCCTCTCCCAGAGCCCGCTAACAGAGCCAAGGAACGCGGTCAGCTGTCCTGAAAGGATTCAAGTAACCACGGCACCGAGCTGCTTATCCTCAGCCCGGCCAACACCGCCCTCATGCCACCTCTTCATCTCCCTGCTCTCGGGCGGAGGTCTCACTGTCGCACGGCAGCGACGCCACAGGGAGCCCTGTTACCTCACACCCCGCATAGAACGGGCCGAAAACAGCCTTAAATAGGCGTCAGTTCACAGAGTCAGTAAACAGAGCAACCGCAAAGTGAAAACAAACAACAGAAGCCAGTCGGGCTGCACGGGACCACGGCTCCCTTCGCACTCGGCAGGTGACCCGGCCCCGGGGCACGGCCGCAGCCTGACAGCCGCCCGGAGCCTCCCGCCGCTCTCGGCAGCTCTGCGCGCCACCCCGGCCTCCCCACAGCCGCGGCCATGGCGGTCCCGCGCCGCCCCGCCCTCGCACCACTTTGAGGTCCAGCACGCCGTCCTTGGCCTCCTGCAGCAGCGACACGAACTTGGTGGTGAGCAGCCCCAGGCTCTTCTCGTGCCGGCTGCTGCCTCCTCCGCCCGCCGTTTCGGCCGCCGCGGCCATGCTGCCCGCCGGGCCGGCGCCAGCGGGGTCGCCCTATCGCGCCACGTGTCGCGATCGCCGCAACAGCCCGAGCTCGGAACGGAGCCGGCCCGAGGGCTGCGGCGGGAGGGGCGGTACCGCAGGAAGTGACGCCGCCGTCGTTGCCTGGACACCGGCATGGGGCGGCGGGGGCTGGGGAACTGCACGGGAACGGCGCGGCTACGGCTTGCGGTGCCTGTTGAATGCGAGAGCAGTTGGATGACATATAAACTAGGTTCCGGTTACTTTGTCTTTAATAAGAATCCGGTTCTTTAGACCACATCAGAAATTTGGCTCAAGTCCTTTTGCGAGCGGTGCACGGTCACGCCGCCAGAGGCTGCCCGAGGCTCCGCACGGCTCTTGGACCCCACCTCAGCCCTGCGTGCACGCTGAGATGGGACAGCAACCACACGCACTGGCGCTGCCATGGGCAACACGCACAGTGCGATGCGCGGACGTCGTGCCACTCGCTGAGGGAGAAGACCTGCAGCTGCCCCTGCCTGCACCAGGCAGTGGAGCATGTCATGAAGGGACAGCACGGTGACAAGGCCATGGCCAGGAGCTGGGACCTCTTAGGCAACAGCACGTTCTGGAGAATATATATATATATACATAGATTACCCTGTAGGTAACACTTCCTATTTATTTCCATAGAAACCACAACAGATGAAGAGAACAATAACACTACTTGGTAGAGCAAAGCCTCAGATACAAAACTCGTTTTTTCAACACAGTAACTACCATTAGCTGTGCATTTTTGCCAGTGATGAACAAGAGCTTGTGTGCCTCACTTGTTACAGTCTGCACACAGAATTACAGAATCACAGAATGACCAGGGTTGGAAGGGATCTCAAGGATCATAAATCTCCAACCCCCCTGCCACAGGCAGGATCACCAACCTCCCCATTTAATGCTAAACCAGGCTGCCCAGGGCCCCATCCAACCTGGCCTTGAACACCTCTAGGGATGGGGCATCCACAGCCTTTCTGGGCAGCCTGTTGCAGCACCTCACCGTTCTCTCTGAAAAGAGAAAGTAAAAAGTGCTGTCACCACTGCTGAAAGGCAGCACCCACCACTTCACTGTGCTCACAGCCACTGTTCGGCCTCCAGCAGCATTCAGCAAGCATCGACAAATGTCAGTGGGTGCCATTTTTTTTCTGCATGGAGGAATTCAGTGACACACCTTTGCTTCATCTGTACTTCCACATCAGACAACACTGTGTCAGAGTGCTGCTCTGCTGCCATCTGCCACATGGCAATAGAGCGTAACAGAATGTTGGTGGGAAGGTTCAACCTCTTTTGCCATGTCAGCAACATCTGCCTCTGACATTATGGGCCAACATAATAAAAGGTCCTTCTAGGTGAGCAAGTGTGTGCTGTCACTGGCCTTTCTCTTGCATCCCTCCTGCTCTCAGTCAGCATCAGAATTTCTTTCCCAATTGCACATTTTGCTGCTGATTTTAAAAAATCTGTTGTCTGGAAACAAAACTGAAGAAAATCTAACAACATAATCAGCAGTTTTAAATGGTTCTGAGTAATACCTGAAAACATGTTATACAGATGACAATGGCCAGAGTCCGTATTTGAATTAGATTCTTATTTATTCAGTTATTTTATGCTCTCCAGTAATCTCAGACTGAAGTTTTTCCATTTGGCACTGTTCTGATCTGCGCCACACTTGTATCTATTTAACATTTTGAGACCTATTCCAACCATAGGAATTAACATTAAAAAAAAGCTTCAAGAAATCTATGCAGGCAGAAAGAAGGAAATAATGCCAGAGGTAGAATCAGACATGCGAAAAGGAAACAATACAAACAAAGCTACCGCAGGTATGTGCCCGGGTGCTACGGTATAAGATTTCCAAGCCAGGAGCAAGGAACAATAAGAACCTATGGTAAAAAACAGTAACAGCTCCCTATGACAAAATCAGGAAATGGTTTCAGAATGAAAAACTTGGAGGAAACCTGGGCTGGCATTAATAAACGGAATGTGGTTACAAGGAAGGTGTGCTACCTTGCCAGTGCATTCCAAGTATTCAGTTGCAATATTAGAATGTGGCTTGGTCAAAGAGTTAGAAAAGTGCCCAAAGAAACACTTGGTAAACAACAGAAAAGCATTCTGAATTGCTGCAGAAATCCCAGCCTTTTGGTGTGCCATCCATGTAGATGGTATAGAACAGTCTTCCAGATTATTACGTAGCCTCCAAAGAAAGAAGTGTGCAGAGCACAAGGTCCCCTTGAGAGGATATTTTCATCTGCACATTGGTGGTGCTGAGATATTTGTCAGGCAGTCAAGAAGGTTGCTGTGATAGTGTCAGATTGATAAATCAACCACATTTTAAACTTTACAACAAAATTTACTAGACCAACAGACGTGCTAGGAGTTGAATCTTGCACCTTACTAATTGTTATCAGCATATATTCGTTTTTAAATATCATCCAACTGCTTCAAAGCAGTCAGTCCTTAACAAGACTATCATTACACACATACATTAGTTGGGAGAGTACAGTACCAGAGGGGATGCCCTGTGGCTGGTGCTGATGGCTCTGCTCCTCCCTCATTGTCAGTGCTGGATGTAGGGAACCAGAACTGAAGCAGGTCTTTTCTGTCCCATCCCACACACATGGGATCTTCCTAATTTATAAGACAGTACAATTTCAAAACAATTCTCAGCCCTTCCATTTTTTTCTTTGCTGCAGCTTAACTTTGTAATGGAAAGAAAGTGTCTTCCCAGTTCTCAGCGTTGTGCATTTGCAGAGCACTTAGCATACTGGTGGTGCTGCAGCCTCTGCTTTCAGCTTGTGCCCATATTTCCAAAGCTTTTGCCTCCATTCCACAATGAAGCTGCACCTCATGACAAGGAGCAGCTCGTGTTAGCCTATGGTTTACACAAGATCTCATAACATGCTGGTAACAAGCCCAACAGGCCTTGCACAGTTAACAAAAGCCCTGTGGCCTTCTATTAGCACTACTACTCATACTAAATTATGTATACTGCTATTCCATATTAGAGAACTCATTTTGGGATGCAGAACAAAGTGATGCTAAAGTCAGGTTAGTTGAGTCTGTCGTCATTTGTGCTACAGGAGTCTGCTTTAGCTGTTGAGCTGCAAGATGGAAAGAAATAGCTCCACCTGGTGTACCAAGAAAGAACACAATTATAATTACTACCACAGTATTAAGCACTTCAGATTATGGTTCAGTAGAATGAGAATAAACAAATGAAATAAATGCATCAGTAGAGTGGAGATGAAATTTCTAACATATATACATTACTGTGATTGTTCTAACTTAAAGCTTATTATCTCCTACTTTTCAGCAGCCTGGTGAAAAGCCATTTTCTGCAGCATGTGCAGATCACAAACATTTTCAGGTAAAGTTCTTTGATTGCTCATTAGAAGAATTTGTACTACAAAACAGGAAATCTTTAAGTTTGTCTTCACACATTTTTGTATTCTCACACTTAGAAAACATCCTTTGCTTTTACATTCTTCTCTCAAACAGTCATGTCTCAATTTATGCAATGATTTCAATCAATAAATTTGTTTCTGATCCAACTTTGACAGAACACTCAAAAATAAACAAGGGTTAGAAATAAGCATTTATTATAAAAATACTGTACAAGTATTTGCCTGATTCCCAAGCCCTCAAAATTCTATATAAAATTTGTTCTCTAGAAGCACTTCAAACCAAGTAAGAAGTGCATTGTAGCATATTTGTTTAAATTAATATTCTTTTTAGTGTATACATTTGTAAAGAACAACTCTGAAATGTAAGACATAAAGCTTCACAGATCTTGCTGAATGTCATTCAACACATACGTAATCCGTTTTATTTTATCTTCCATGGCTTTTTTACTGCTTGCTGTTTCTTGCAGAAGCTGACGCATTTCTTCTTCAACGTAGTAAACCTGAAAGCATATACAGATCAAATAATCAGATCAAATAAACAAGTACAGATCTAACTTTTCCTTAGTACTGCCAACAAACATACACTCTTGCTGATTTTTAAGTCTGATAAAAGATATAGGAGTTGCATCTTTAAATCAGAACAGGTTTATGTTTTAAACTTTATATTATGGAAAAAAATTTTTGACTGCAATGATAATCCAAAGTAAAAAAAACACTTTCTCAAGGAGTTAGACAAAAATGCCACAAATAGACATGACAGGACAAACAACTTCTAAATCAGAAAAAAACAAAGTCCATGTTAGAAGGTATGAGATATTTAAATAAGTATCACAATTTTGCCAGCGAACAGAATTTGCAGTAGCAGAATTTTAATTAAAAAAGAAAAAAAAGAAGTATTAATTAGTAGGACACTGCTATTAATGTAAAAACTAGAATATCTACTACATAGAAAAACTGCTTTGTCACAGCAAGATAGAATGCAACACATGGCAAGAACATCAACTGCTAACACAGACCTATGCAAGTTAAATGGAACGTCTGGTATAATCATTCCTTATCTACACCAGCAAGAATAATGGGAAGGTGACAACTAGTAACAGTTGCATCACGTGTGACTTCATTTGCTTCACTCCAAGAACCTGACCATAGTACAGCTCTAGTTGTTTTCCTACTGTGAAAAGATGGAGTACTACACTAGGGCTGTCTCCATCAAGTAATTAGACAGACTAATAGAGATCAGTGATTTTAAGCATCATTGCTGGAGTAGCTGGAGAATAAAAATGCAAATAAAATAAACATATTAATTTGGTATCAAAATTACTTTTTCATTTGCTGCTTCAATTTGTTTTTCCTTCTCATTTGCCAGCTGCACTATTTCTGCCTCATGAGCTGCCAATACTGACTCAAGTTGTTTTCTAAAAGTATCATCCATTTCACGAAGCCTCTCTGTAGCAATCCTAAAAATAATAATAATGAAAAATAAATTACATTCTTTCAAAGAAACAAAAATATAAAACATTTTGCTTTGCATAATCCTGCCTTTGGTAAGATTTCAACAACACAAGCACAAAAACAGTTATTTCAATATCTAGCTTCAGAAATATTTTGTTTTCTCAAGCACATCTTCTGGTTTCATGCATCATATTTAGGGCTTCTGGCACTCTTAGCAGAAGCATTTAATCACTTAGCTGAAACATTTAATCACTAGAAAAAAATAAAAAGATTCAGACTTTCTAATGTTAACATGGCTCATAGCACCATACGTTTTCAAACATTGGCCTATCACACTTCTGCTTTCTGAGAAGGCAAATAGACTACATGATCCTGCAGACTGCCTCCAGGTCTATGTTCCACACAAACAAGAGTCTACTTCACAGAATTGAAGCATTTATCTGACTCCCAAGCAAATTCTGCTTGGGGATGATTCTAAAATATGCACTAACAGAAAACAAAGCAATCTATTCCACTACAGAATTGATTTACATCAATATTCTGAAACAAAACAATTATTTTAGGTAAAATTTCAGTTTCACGACTGATTTTCCAGCCATTACAAAACCTATAGCATTTGAGGTGTGGTTGGTGTGTTTTTGTCGTGGATTGTTTTTTTAAATCAGAATTGACTATCAAAATATTTTCTTTCATATATTAATCAGATGACCTTCCTTCATTGAAGCATGATTAATGTACTTCATTTAAAAAGATAAAGCAAAAAATTGAAATCATGCTAACTCACTACTTTAATAAAAAGTGGTTATTATTGATAGTAAATGTGCAGAATTTATCTGATTAGTCTTTTCTTAATAATAGCTGGGTGGAAAACAAGAAAAAAGGGCCAAGGAATAAAGCAAAAAAAATCCTACTAACAAATCCAAGTTCATCACAGGCAGCGGTCTACCCTATGTCTCTGAAGTGCCATATGTCTATAAAATAACTGAGCATCATCTAAGTCTGTGATCATTTTCTATGGTATGATATTTGTTTATATATATTTATTAGTAGTTGCTCAAAAATATTGACAGTACAAGAGGAAAAATAAAAGAAACTGAAAACCTTTTATCACTTGTGTGGGAGGAGAGTGAGAAATAATTTACAAATACTCAGTTACAGACTTAAATATTTATAATTATTGTCAACATTTACCCTAGGTCATGGTAAGTATTGTGCATTCCACCTCAGTTTTTCTAGGTATTAGATCAAGGTATTTACATAAGTCTGACAGACATCAGTAAAGTGCAGTGGCCTCTTGCCTATATTCAAGTTCCAGCCACAGTTGCTTGGCTTGACCTTGGCAAACAGTTCTATGCATCCTGATAACAAACAAGAAAGTTGACAGGCTCATCCTCAAAGAAATGCCCCTTACAGACTGTAAGACTGCCTCGTGTATGAGCACTTCAGTACATGACTCTAGACAGCACATGTGATGACCTGCAGACAAGTCTCTACCACAGAATCCTGATGTCAAACTTCCTCAGAGAAGTGAACCAAAAGCACGGCAGTGGAGAAGCATACTTGGGGGTAGGCTCTAATTATTTTCAAAGAGAACTGGAATATAGCTAAAAAGCTTAAAGGACAAATACTGCAACTGAATACTGGGTTTGGGTAGTAAAGTCACTTGTAGAGCAAGAATTACTTCTACTCACAGTTTCCTGGAAATGGGATTGCTAATTACTCACCAAAGGCATTCTGTCACTGTAACATTTTTGTTTGTGTAGCTAACAGAATAACCTATTAACGTCAAGGTTTTCACCTCTGAGCTTGAAGACTTTTATTTCTCTCTTCAATCAGCTTCTTCTCCTTCATATCAAAGCTCTCCTTCATCTGTTTAACTTGTACCTCCAGCTGACTTAATAGCTCATCTTTACCTTGCCACTTTTTCTTCAGTGCACTGAAAATAAAATGTATATATTTACCATTCTGCTTCTTAAGAGGACAGAAAAAGATTTAAGCTCTGTAAGTTTTAGCAGCAAGAAACTACTCTCTAGACAAAAAAGACTTCATGGAACTGCTGTGAACAATTAGGATCCCAAAGAATTATTGCCCATTGTATCCATCACCTGTGTGCTCTCCTCATGTCATCAAGTTCTACTTCTTTTTCTTCTAAACGCTGCTTTAATTGCTCTTTTCTTTCATTTTGTCTTTCTAGCTTTTCCATAAGCTCTTCGAATTCAGTAGCTTTTTCATCTAACTGTACTTGAAAACGCTTATGTTCTTCATGCTGTTTTCTGATTTGTTTATCTCTTTCTTGTAAGCTCTATGGGAAAAAATATTTCAGAATAGAAAAGATATACTCTATTTTAACTTGGTTGTTAACCTTAAAAAACATATGTTTAGTCTACACAGAATAAAAGCAGACTGACTTAATAACACTTAGGTCTCTGAATGAGATGGAATGGAATAAACTAATCAAGACACAGTAGCTGGATTGTTAATATACTGATTGACAAAAGCAGAATAAGTATTTATGCTGGTAAAATAAACCTGCAACAAACTTCTTGTGTTATTAGGAAAAAAACCCAACAAATTGAAGAATTACACTCTCCTGGATTTTCTCTCTCAAAATCATTATCGAGAATAACTGAGTGGGGCAAAGGCAAAAAGTCTTTATGTAACTATGATTCAATGAGAGATTCAATGAACATCCGTTGAAACAAGACTCTCTTCTGCTCTCAATGAAATCAGTTGCTACGGACAGCTTGCCTGCACTTTCTGAATTAGTAAAACTAGGAGTGCAGAGCCACGTCTCCATCAGAGCTGTTACAATAATTTTCATTACAAGTCTTAATTTTACGTAAAAACAAATTGTAACACATCCAACTTACTTCTTTTAATCTCCTAATTGTTTCTGTCTGATCGTCCACTATTTTGTTTTTAATTCGTATAGCATCACTGTCCTGTTCCCTCTGCTTCTTTAGAATTTCCACCTCATTTGTTAAAACCTCGATTTTTGCCTCCAGTTTTCCCCGATCTTGAGAAAGGTGAGCTCCTAGATAGTACAGGACATTCATATACTACAGTCATCAGTTTACAGATAACTTCAGGATGTCAGAGGCAATATTAAACAAATGTCATCATTCAGCCCACTGTAAACACTGCAATCTGTAAGAAAAACTTAAAAGGAACAGCAGAACTGAAGGCTAGTATCATAGAACCATAGAATCATAGAATGGCCTGGGTTGAAAAGGATCACAATGATGATCTAGTTTCAACCCCCCTGTTGTGTGCAGGGTCACCAACCACTAGACAGGGCTGTCCAGAGCCACATCCAGCCTAGTATTTTATCCTAAGAAAACTTCCCTAAAAAAAAATGAACAGAAATTCTTACAGACTCCACCAATCTCAGAAGAAACTACAAAGTGGTGCTAAGACTCATGAGAATCAGAGGACAAAAATAGCCAGGGCTTTTTTTTACCCACATTTGATGCATTATTGATATATTTTTAATAAAAGATGTCAATAAAATTTCCACACTTGACTTAGCTGATAGACATGCAGTATTACATAACACAACAGAAACTTCTTTCCATAGTTTCTTATTTAAAAATGCTTCACGTAGCATTATGGCATTTTGACATTTTGGGCACACAGATACAATGCATTCACAGATAACTCTCACAATTGCTGTTAAAGTTCCTATAAATGGTACTACAGAAGTAGTATTTTTCCACATCATCCTTACAACTGGGTAAGATCAACAAGGCACTGAGAGATCTCGTCATAATTATGGATTTGTTGGGATGTTTACTTGGAAAGCATAATATTGAATAGCAGCAGTTTTACTGCAATATATATATGTAATGTGTGTGTTTTACCCTGTTGTGCCAACTCCTGCCCCCATATTTTTCTTTCCATTTTTAATCCATCAATTACAGATTCTTGAGCGGTCAGCTGAGAAATAAGTTTTCCATTTTCCTTCTTCAGAAGTTCCACTTGACCAGCCTTCTCTTTGTCCTGCTCAATCACAGTTTCAAGTTCTTCAGTTCGATTCTGTGTGAATGAACATGGGAAAATAAAGAAAGATTCTTTACAACAAGTATTCAGAATCTCAAATCAATGCTAACTAGCTAGGAAAGTTGAAATTTCATTTGCTGAATACCAATAAACTGAGAAATATTCTGCTTGCGTAGAAGCTTTCATCTGACTTAAAAATTTGCTTATCTTCCCAGTAATGAGACACAGATGTTTGCTTCAAACAGAAATACTTAAATCCCTCAAAACCATTTACAAAGCTGTTTTCTAAATAGCCAACTTTGATTAATGCCATTACAAAAACTCATTTAGAATTGTACATGTCAGAAACATGAGAATAAACAAAGTTAAAATATTAAAACAGACAGAAGTTGTGATGCTTTCAACTTCCTATTGTCATGATCAAGATTTATCTCTGATTACACAATTTTTTTTGTTTTACATATTAAAGTTGTTTAATATAGCTATTTTTGTATTTCAGTTTTTAAGCAACATCGGTCACAGGCAGAATCCTGTTTTGTTTGGATACCACAATAGTGATGTATAACAAAATTAGAATCAGCTTTGCAGGGGTTGTACTGCACAGAAATTTTAACAAGGAAGTACTGGATAAATCTGTGGACCAGATTACACTAAAAAGTTGTTGAACAACACTTGACTACTTACAGTTTCATTTTTACTTCATGTGCAGTGCAATTCCAGTTTTTTAGCTGTAGAACCACAATCCATTACTTTGACTTTACAAAAGGTCAGGGAAATTAATGTATATTTTTAAAGCCGAGTTCAGAGCAACCACCTGATCATATATTAGCTGCTAGTGCTCACAAGGCAAAGCATGCAATTTCTCTGAAAACAAGAATAACTCTGGATTTTGCAGCACAGACAGCACAATGTTCGTAAGAAATAAGGAGGAGATACAAGAATAAAAGCTCATCTGGGTTACTCTGCTTTAACGCTAAAGGAAATACGCATCTTTCAGTCAATCTACCTGGTACAGAATAGTTACAGTTTAGATAAAATATTAAAATAAACAAAAAAAAAATTCCAACCCAAATAGATATATAGTTTAAATGTTTTGAAAGAAGTACCTTCAGGTTTGCTGTGGTTTCCTGATTTGATTTTAATAATTCTGCAATCTTTGCTTTCTGTTCTTTCACTATGCTTGTTAGGTCTTGGATCAGAACTGTCATCTCTTTTTCCTTTTGTTGAAACTCAAAGAGGGCCTGCTGATGTTCAGCTAAATCAGCAGAAACATTTTCAAAATCCTCTTGTACCTAAAATTTCATAAGAACTCTTGAAAAATGTTTTTGAAAACACTTTGAAAAAAAGTGTAAGCATTAAAATGGTATCCCATTTTTCAAATAAAAGGGAAATTTAAGTTTAGTAACTCGATGTGAAATAATGAGTATCCAAAGCTGGTTTTCTACCATTCAAGTTCCAATCATTTATATTTGAAAGTAGCAGAAACTACCAGCGTTTTCAGATGAGTCCTTGGAACAAACACTTTAAGAATGAAAGGAACACAATCCATTTAAGAGCACAACAACTCTGTCTAGTTCAAGATTAAATGTTCTCTTACCTCTTTAAACCTTTTTGCCTCAATCCTTAAAGCTAAACGGAATTCATCTTCTAACTCTGTATACTTCTGGTTTAATGTATTAATTTTCTCCTCAAAGTCTTTAACACGCTGTTCATGCCTCTGCTCCTCTTTTGCCACTTCTTTTGACACAGCTGCTTGAAACTCTGGTCCATGTAAAGCAACTCGGGTTTCAAGTTCTTTCCTGGAGTTACCAAACATATACAAGAACTACATAGAAAAGAACTACAGTATTTGACAATGCTACTTCAGCTGATTTCCTTAATATTTATTAAAAAGGACAATGAACCACATAATGAAGGGAACTCATTCCTTAGTTTCACTAAAAGGGTTCAGTCTTCCATGACTATGGCCCTGGAATGGAGAAAAGTGTTTTGACTACTACTATTAAAACATCCAGAGAAAGGAATAGCTTTACTTTTCAATCCAAACGTTCATAAAAAGATTCCATTATTCTTTTGCTGTTAATGTTTGTTTGCTTTCCTGGCAATGCAGAATCACAAAGAGCAGGAAGAGAAGGGAATCAGGAAAGCCACTGTAAAGCCAGATAACTTTTCTTCCCTTTCCTTACCCAATAATTGTTGTTTCCCACTTAGACCCCAAACCTAAAAGCAACTGCAATGAGGCCCTAAAGAGCTCCAGGATATGCCTCCATACAGGATGGTTGCACATCCATAGGAGAAAGATGGAGCACAGTGTACTTCAAGACTATTCTGCCCATTTGCTTTAAATAACAAAATCTGTCTGCCATCTTTCATGTTACATCTTTTAGGAATTTTTAACAGAATAAAGTAAAGTTCTCAAAACACAGCGATCAGATTTTTCCCATCTTAACCTGCAGTTATTTTGGTATTTGAATACATTTAAGCTCAAAGCTAAGCAAGTGTTATCAGCTTATTTTATCAATAAGCTTCTTCACATGGTAGTATACCAAAAACAACTGGCTGTTTTACATGTACATTTATTTGACTGTATTAGCTCAATAATACAGAACTTGTGTTCAAGTATTCTCAATAAATAAATGAATACATACATACTTTTCTGAGAGGAGAGGGCAAAACAGCCAATCAAGCCACCCACCCAAAATAATAAGCTAATGCAAGATGCTACAGAATCTGACATCTTGGGGAATTACTTTGTATTACTGAAGTACATATGCACACATACACAAATATATATGTATATATGTACATGTGTATATACACACACACACCAACTTTCTGACAGTAATTCAAATGTGACTTCAGTTTTACCTGATTATTTCCCAATTAAAGACCATAACATAATGCAAGTTCATCCATATAATAAAACAAGAATATATCAAAAGAAAGACAAAAGAAGAACATCTGCCTACAAGGACTTGCAAATCAGGAGTCTAAAAGCTATGAAGACATTCATAAAAGAGACCAAAAATGTGTGGGAAGATATCTACATACTTTACAGAGAACACCTCTCCCATAAAGGCAGCCACCCACATTTGGCAGAGCGCATTCAAAACATGTCTGCAATACTAACATGTTCTACTTTGTTTTCACAGCAAGTTAATAGAGATCCCATACCTTTGTTCTCGTTCTCTTAATATAAGAAGTTCATGCAGTTGTTTTACCTTCTCCCTCTGCTGTCGAAGAGATACTCGAAGTAACTGTAATTCTCTTTCATTTGCTGATGCTTTAAGCTCTGCTTCTTGCACCTGTTTCATCTGTATATAATCATAAAAACAAGAGGACAAGACTTAAAACTGTTACCTATCTTCATGACTTGTACCAAAATATAAAACAGGTGCTTTAGTAGCACTTTTATACAAGCCATTATGTTTAAATCATGCTTCGCAACTGGCAGAATTTTTCATAAAGTTTTATGGAATTTTATAATGTTACCTAACCCACAAAAAAAGCATTTCTTTTTACTTGGTAAACTCTTACAGTTGCAGAAATTTAACGGTGAATGTTTAAATATAAGCATTAACTTAACATACCACAACACAAAAAAGCAAATAGCTTTCACCAAGAACAAAGGACATCTATTTAATTTATAAAGAAGTAGAAATTGTCCTACATAAATAGGACAGGAATATTTGTAGAATGATCTTCTCAGTTATAAACTCTCATATTCTAACATTTGTACTGGTTTCAAGCAAAACATTTTAGATTATGTATTTGCTATCTGTAATTATTTTTACACACTCTAAATACAAAAATCTGCATCTTACAGCTTATAGTTGCTGAACAGAGTTTTTCTCTTCTGATTTCACAAAGAAAAAGAACACTCATTATGAACAGCAGATGGCATACTCCACTTTTTCCATGAAGCTTTCATGAAGAATTCCATTTTATAATCTAAAACCTTTTAGATACAGAGAATATTTTCTGACATGGCAAGCCAAATTAAAAAAAAAAAAGATAATAATTATAGGAAAAGATTTTATTACTCATGAAATAGCAATTCAGAATCAGGACACTTCAGAAGGCTGCAGGTTAGAACATGCAACAGAAACAGCAGAAGGTGATGTCAGTGGTGACATTCTTACATCACATAATGACTTGCACTATTCATTTCAATCCCTGTGTGCTCAAGTGGTAAGTGTTAATGACTTACCTACCTTGTTGATTTGATATGTCCTCCTGAGCAAAGCAATGGACTTAGCATATCTCTGTAAATTCGGTACTAACAAAATTCTGGTCCCTTTGCTTTGCAGAGTATCAAAGGTGTGAATGCTTAGTGGACTACTCAGGATTAGTTGGTGCGTTAGTTATCTAAGTTTATTTAAGTTCTTTACTATCGGAGTGGTGAGGTGCTGGAACAGGCTGCCCAGAGAGGCTGTGGATGCCCCGTCCATGGAGGTGTTCAAGGCCAGTTGGATGAGGCCCTGGGCAGCCTGGTCTAGTATTAAATAGGGAGGTCGGTGGCCCTGCATGTGGTGGGGGGATTGGAGCTTCATGATCCTTGAGGTCTCTTTTAACCCAAGCCATTGTATGACTATACAATTATCTAACTGTAGAAATAGAATGCAATAAAGATAAGCTAGTTGGACTTCCAGCTCTCATCAGAAACAAACAGAAAATTCAACCTCCACAAGACAAAAAAAAGCAAAACTATAGCAGAACTATATTCTGAATTCCTACATGATGCTTCCCTTGGCTTGATATTGAAGGATGAAAAACAATAATTAAGGAAAGCTACATAGTAGACACTGGAAATAATGTGGTTTTTTTGATCTATCAGAATACGGTATTCTATCTCCTGCCATATCTCTTAGGAATACTGAGTAAGTGCTACTGTCTGTTATAAGCTTCAATTTGATAATGATGGAATTATTTAAAATTCGTATGCTAACTTCAGTTGTATAAATGCTACTGTGAGACTCATGTATGAAGATAAGTTCCCATGTTCCATACACTAAGCCTCTTCAAGAGAAGATACAGATACATTTCACTGCATCCCTGCTGTTTTGTGGATAAAATGCGGCAATTCCCCCTCTAAAATCAGTTAAAACAATGTTCAAGTTAAAACACTTGCAAATTTAAGGAGTGCCAGAATAAAATGGTACAAATTTAGATGTACAGACACTTAAAGCCTCTAAATAATCTAGTCATGTTTACTGAAATCCTTAGACTGTGACTGCACAGAGGTATGACCATTTACCACTGATGGCAGTAAAGGTCTCCTTAATAGAAAGCTGACTACCAATTTGTACTATAAAAAAGTTCTACAAAGTATTCAAGAATTCATAAATCTTAAGAGTTGATAAAATAAATCAAAAGTAAATTAAGCATTAAAACCAATAATTTTGTTTCTAGATAATCACGACTTTCTTTGAAACACAATTACTCCTATTTGTGTACAGGACCTTAAAGACAGGAAAAAAGACCTTCCCCTAATAAAAACAAGATAAAAATGGTGATACTGTTATCAAGAGGGAAGATACTTCCAAAATCTAATTACAGGAAAAATAAATACTTTATATTCCAGCAAGTGATTTCTTTTTTTCTAAGAAAAAGAAAACAATGTCTGCTACACCAAATTACTAAATTTAGTACCTTCTGAAGTGACAAAAAAAAAACAGCAAAACAGATAAACTGAAGGCCACTTGTAGACTCACAAGAACTTCAGGCTATTTAAAAAAGTGATGAGACAAATAGAAGAGCCATTCAATGTCCCGAAAAAGGCTTCTAGCAGTATTTTGGTTACATCTGAACCTTGAGTGTTCACAGCTGAATGGGAACCATAGCACAATTGCACTCTTCTGAAGATGCAGCTGGAGGTAAAAAAAAAAGCTGTAAACAAGTACTAGGCACTTGTTTTAGGTTGTGACTCTATAAGGGAACCCAGAATGGAGGGTTGTTAACTTATAACTGGAATGGCACTGGCAGTTTGGTTGTCAGCATACTCCCCAGCTCTCTGCTTTCCTTTAGGGGAAGAGCAGTTAGAGTACTGTGCTAGCAGTTAAGAAACTTTTGAAGATGGATTTATTAAGACACAGTTCCTGTAAGTGTATGAAATGCAAGCTGAAACGTGAATATAACCAAACAACAGTAATGTACATATTGAAGAGAGCTGCCTTTGACCACTGAAACTTTACCAATAAACTATTCTGTCAGAAACAGTGACAGCATTTGTTCCAGCTCCGAATTTATTCATATGCTAAATGAAGATGCTCCATCATTACCTCCAGCTGTATAATCAAAACCAAAACAAAAATCCCAAGAAAAAAAAACCAACAAAACAGCAGCTTTAAAATAAGTTCTCAGCAATTACCATTTTGTTCTGGCTGTGAAGAAAGCACTTTGGTTAAAAAGTTAAACAAAACCACTGTCTAAAGTCTAGTCTTTATTCATACTTAAGACTACACTGCCATCCTGTTGCAATCATATTATTCAGTTATGAAAAATATTTACCTCTATTGCTCGTTGCTGCAATCTCTGTGTTTCCATCTTGGATAACGCTTCTTCTAAAGCTTGCATAGCCTTCTGATGTTCTGCTTCTTTATTTTTTGCTTGATTTAACTCATTTGTAAGTCTTTCAGTTTCATCTTTCAACTGTTGGACATCTGTTTGCAATCTCATTTTAATACCTTTCTCTTTCAATATCATTTCCTTTAACCTGAGAAAAAAATACAATGAAGTTGTATAACGTGAGGTTTTGAATTTAGAAATATCAACTACATTAAGAAATAGACATTTATTTAGTAAGGGTTGTAGCACTGCATCTTGTGCTTCTTTGGTGAATTGTATTATGAGCAACTTTGTCATGCAAAGTTGTTTAACAATATGTAAAAGATTACCAAAGCTATGCATTGCATTACTACATTTGATTTTATTTTAAAATAAATAAAAACGGCTGAATACAACCTCATAGATAAGTCTCCAAAGAAAACACATTCCAACATAATTTTGCTTTACATGTAAACTGTACGTATAGTATCAATATGCAATTAAGAAAGACAAATGGAATAATCTCTGAACAAAGTGTTACTTGTCAACAACTACATTAGAAGGGAGAACTTATGAAAAACAAAAAGCAGCTTGCAAGGATTAGGATTGCAGTCTATGCAAAGATATGCTATGTCAGACCTGTACAACATATCGCCCATTGCCCAGCTCAGGACTGCCAGAAACATCTTTGTTCACACAGGAAAAAAGCCAGCTATGTGGACTAGTGGAAAAAAAGCTTAAGAACTGGAAGTGTGACATGAGACAAGATACAGTTACTAGTGCCTCAGCTGAAAGAGAAAGAACAATCAAAATAGCGATTGCTTAGAAAGAAAAAGACTAGAACCAGAGTTAAGTGGCACACTGATACCGTTCTCAGATATGAAGAGGAAGAATAGGGTATTAAGCAGTGACAGATATTCTTGTTCCCTTATATCTTTTCAAGGAAGCAGTGACAACCCATTAAGTATTGCCCAGGACTGGATTTCAGCAGAGTGTAGAAAGGAATTTCACTAAGTAATATTGAGAGAAGTTCAAGAAGTACTTTCTGTTGCGTCATTTTCCAAGCACATTCTTTAAAACTATTCTCATTTCCTCAGCCTATGAATTGAAATAATAAGAAAAAAAAGAAAATATACTACAGCATCTATTTTCCTACCTCTCTGTAGTGTATACAGCCATACTTTGAATATTCTTTTCCTCTTTCGCATGCTTCTGTAACTCTTTGACATGCTCTACTAATTTCTTCTCTGCTTGTTCTGCTTTCCAC
This sequence comes from Lagopus muta, assembly GCF_023343835.1. Taxonomy (NCBI): domain Eukaryota; kingdom Metazoa; phylum Chordata; class Aves; order Galliformes; family Phasianidae; genus Lagopus; species Lagopus muta. The sequence goes on from NC_064435.1 coordinate 26,792,553, forward strand.
CTTCTTTCTTTTTCCTGATCAAGTTCCTGAATCAGTGCCTAAACAAGAATGTAGTAAGCATCAATTTATGTGGTAATATTAAAATGTAGCCAAAAATGAAGAACGATATTCATAATTGTAGAAAAAGATAACTGTGAATTTGAGAGACCAAGTAAAGTGACCATGCAAAAACACAACATTCTCTTTCAGTTGACAGTACAGAACTATTTTTTATCCTAAATGCCATTATTTTTGGCATCTCAAATCTGAGTTTCACCAAGAGACACACATCTGATATTCAAAATGTTGCAGAACATACTCGGTATGTGGATTCCTCTGTCGCGTTTGAATTCACATCATCCACTTTTTCCACATTGCTCTGTCTTCCAATTAATACATCAGCTCTTCTTCCCACTACTTCCAAATTGGGACTATCTGATGATGAATTGAGATGAGAGTTCCTCTTATGGGAAGGTGAACGTTTTGAGGAGCTCTTCTCTTCCCTTCAATGGCAGAAAAACAAGAGCTATTTAACGACATGCAGAGTTTAAACATTTTTTCAAAGTATTGAAGATTCAGATAAAGAACTGTAAAGTATTGTCTTATAAAATACATAAATTGAATTGTACAGAATTCAAAGCCATCTATAAAATAATCTGTAAGCAGGTCCAGAAGCAAACTGCTAAATTCAAATCTTCAGCTGTAAAAACATGTATACTAGTAATGCTATTAGAAAAACATCTTTTGATCAGACGGATATAAAGCAATTTTAGAGAAGCAGAGTAGCTGTAGAGCTGCAGGAGTCAAATAATCTAATGGTTTAATTTATATCATAATTTGTCCCACACTTCTGATATTTACTGTACATTCAGACTTGTTGTTACAGCAGCCTCATTGTCAGCACAGAGAACAGCTATATTCTTGATAACTGTTTTGACATCTTTTTAGATTTATTTTTTTTAATTTGATTCATGCAGTGATGCATTTCTGTAATGAAAAATTCTGTTTATATAATTTAAAAGAAAGATGAATAAGTATGCTGCTACAATTCAGAAAGGTTTTTTTTTTTTGGAATCTTCAGTTCAATTTCCTTTTCACCAAAATACAGTAGACACTCATATTGGTAAATGATTGAGCAACTGATGAATAAACTTCAAGAAGTTAAATAATATACAGATAAGGTTTTCTGTATTTTATAAAGATACCATTTCAAAATGCAAGGCACATAAAAGACATACAAAAAAATGCAGATGTAGGAGTTTATGTAAGAAAAATTAGGGCTTATCTATTAAGCACTATTAGCAGGGTCAGCCAACAAATACGTAATTTTCTCCTTCTCTGCCCCAATCCCAAGAATAAACACCAGAAATTTGACAGCTGCTTTGCTAATCAATAGTTTTGTTATAAAGCCACAGTAGCTAATGATTTTTAGAGCGTTATCTCAAGTTCACTCAACCTATCACGTTCATAAAATGCTTCAACACAAACTAGGTTTACTCCAACAACATTCAGCTTAATTAATTTTTATTTATATGGCAAACGTGGACATAACCTGTCAGTTATCTTGGTCTTAGGATGATTCAAGTGACGTCTAGCAGATAAAGTAGTTCTATGGTAAGTAGGGATCTTGCTTCTTTTCACAGCCTTTTTGCTGTTCTCCTTCTCAGTCTCATGTTCACTCTCAGAAGTTGGATCTGTGTCTCTCTTAGCTTTAAGAACATTTGGAGAGGCTTCTCTTCTTGAGGCATCAGATACCTAAGAACAGATTGAAGTTCTGTCTGTTCTAATTAGCTCATTTCTAACATTTATCAAGGTACTATTTTCGGGAAGTTAAGACTTACACTGTATTTTTCATAGAGAAGTAAACAGCAGCTTCCAATCTACCCCTTTTCCTCTTTGCTAAAATAATTCAGTATTATAAAAACAATGTAAACAAAATAAAACAGCATGCCTGAGAATAAATAACTGTAACTTTCTGAAATAAGTTTACCAAAAAAACTCACTAGGCATAGAGGAAAGACTGGTGCAAAATGTAAAACATACTGCACTTTAAAAAAATGGCATGTTTCCAAGGTACACAATAAATGGTTATTATAACACAGAAAAACATACCTGACAAACATATCAGAGCAACCTAGCTAGCAAAATGAACTTCCACAGCTCTGCTGCATTTCATATTTTGTTCTGGTTCAGTTACATATATTGATGGCTTCAGAATAAAAACCAAACAATCAGAAAACAATTTGCTATCTAATATATGATCAGATAGTCCTTCTAGCCACATATGCCATGGTTTTCAGTCAATATGAAACTTTCATGAATCAAAGTGCAATAGCTGGTTTTAAAGTGTTTTTTTTAATCTCCTTCTTAGTTTTTCAAAATACAAATTACTATGAAGTCAACATATGTACCAGTATAAACTGTGTGTCATTCGTAGTGAACTTTTGTAGAATCAAAAGGAACTTGTTTTACAAACAGAACTTTTTGTGCATTAATAGAAAATAAAAATCACCTTCTGCAGTATTTGTGAAATTTGATCTTCTAATTTTTGAATCCTCATCTCACTCTGTATTTTATCAAGTATGGACTTCTCAGGCTCTGAAGATGAAACACGCTCTGTAGAGGAACTGACAGAACTTTGTACCGGTACTTTTGTACGCTGCCGAAAATAAGCTAACGCCTGGTCAATGTGCGGTGTCACCAACGGTAAGGCCTTCTATCAAAACAAAAAGTAAGCTCTGTAACATGAATGAGTTATATGCAATATAAAACAAAACAAAACAAAACAAACTAACAAACAAAAATCTCTTAAGTTTAAAACCAGTACACGCAAACTATGGCACCTGATCTTTGGATGAAGGGGACCCGGATGAAGTTAAACAGTTCAAAATGTCTTCTAAACACTGCAAATTCGAACAGCTTCCTTCTGTTGACTCTACTGGCTCACCACGAATATTTCTTCCATCCAGAACTGCCAGCTGGGGCAAGGCCTGAAGAACACTTTCTCTATAACCTTAAGGAAAAGTCCATATTTAAGTTAATCTCCAAAAAAATAAATTAAAACAAGAAAAAAAATCATTGTGAAAATAGTGAGTTATCTACAAGTGTCCTGCTACTGCCTGCTTGTAAAGGCTCTCAACAGAAAACACACCAAGATAAATGAGCTAGGAAGCTGCCAGCATAGTTCTGGTCTACACTGGGATTTTCCCACCACCATTAGCATGTGGCAGTTGCAAAGCCAACTTTTTAATACAGACCTAATGCAACAAAATGGTGGAAATACAAGACAAATATAATGAAAGGCAAGTTCAAAAAGGACTTGGATAATTTCGTCCTTTTTCAATGAATGAAAATGCTAATATAATTAGCATCTTACATGTACTGTCTCACATTCTGTCCGTCACTGCTTACTGATGCTGTGGGAAAAGGAGGAAAGTGTTTATTACTGATCTTTCTCTTGCTGCAAATGACTCTTTGTCCTCCTCCTAAAATAACATATGAAAAGTTGAACCCTACAAACACAAACAAGATTTACAACTTTGAGAATATACTCAGAGAAAACTAAAAAAATGTTTCACTACGGAAAACAAATTCATTTTGTCAGAATACATATTTCTAAAGACTGGCCAGTTTATGAACGAATTTGCAAGCTTCAGAACCCAGCCAACAGTTTAAGGAAAATTACTGTTCAACAAAGCACAAATTATTTACCTGTCGTAACACACATACCTGCTGCATAACAAACTGGATTGGTGTTTCCATATTTTTCCAATGTCAAATTGGTCAAGCACTGCAGCCCCTTTGTGCACTGCAGTAAATGATTAATATTGTTTATGCAGTTGCTGCGAAGGTCAATACAACTGATCTTATGATGGGTTCCATGAAGACACTGGAATCCTGAAAATTTAAGAGAAAATACAAAACAATGATTTCTGCTGTGATTCTGTTTAGATCAAATGGCATACTTTGGAAAATATCCATGCAACAATACATCATAATTGGAAATGATGTAAAAACTTTTGTTCAACTTTCCTGGCTAAGTATATTAGGTATTGTAAACTACAGCATACAATTTTATGAAAGTTAACTTTAAAGATAAGTAGTCCTTTTCATAAAAAAAAAATAAAAATAAAAATTAAAGTTCATTGCTCTAGATCATAGAATCATAGAAGTGCATAGAAATGGTTGGAAGGGATCTCAAGAATCATGAAGCTTCCACCCCTCAGCCATATGGAGGGCCACCAACCTCCATATCTAATACTAGACCAGGCTGCCCAGGGCTCCATTCAATCTGGCCTTGAACACCTCCAGGGATGGGGCATCCTCAACCTCTCTGGGCAGCCTGTTCCAGCACCTTACCAGCCCAGATCAGGATCTCTAGGCAGCTACAGTCATGTGAACTCACTGTTTGCCTGCAGTATCTGGTGTTGCTGAACATTCACTCCCATTTTCATACATCTAAACACAAGCAGCTCCAGACCATTAGTTACATGGTCAAGCTCACAAAGGCGAAGCTCAGCAGTGCCAAATACAGAAGAATGAATTCCAGTTCAGAAGAAATCACGATGAAAAAAAATTAACAGCTGAAAGCAGCAGCAGCCACCACCTTTAGCAGCATTGTTCAACTGGCCAAAGTGATAGAAACCTCTGAAAACACATTTGATTTTTTTTTTCTTAATTGAAGTAAGGCAAATGCTTTTTATTACTCTACCCATGCCAAAATCACTTACCAGAGAGATCGTGTATACGATTATATGACAAATTCAGTGTAGTTAAATTAAAGAGCTTTTCCAGTCCTAAACAAAGTGAGGGAAATAGAGACAGTAAGGTTTGCAGAATACTCTGCTTTCTCAAATAGAGACTTGCACATTATGTATGCCTTTTAAAATCACAGCTACAAATTATCATCAACTATCATTACAATATATATATATTTATAAAACTATAAGCACACTTTTTTCTTCCAAATTACAGCACCTTGTTGTGATAAAGTTTAAAGAGATCACGTGCACGTTTTAAAACGTACACAATAAGGCCAGCAGTTTGTTTTGACTCAGCACAGCCTCGGCACAGGCATACTTCCAGAAGGAAGCTTTAACACATAAAGCCTCATCCGTTGAGAATGGGGCAGAAATAAGCATTGCAGACCCTCCACTGCCGTTATCAGGTTGCAGGACAAGTTCAGGCTGCGCAGGCTCTCCAGGGCATTCAGCCCCTCCATGCGGCGGATTTGGTTGGACGACAGGTCCAAATGTTGCAAATTCCGGAGGTGGTCGAGCCCTTCGATTCTGGCGATGCGGTTGCAGTGCATATTGAGCGTGTGCAGATCCGAGCTCAACGAGACCTCCAGCAAACTGCGGGGGAGAGGCACCGCCATCAGCAGGAAGGGGAACGGCGGACACAGCCCAGCCCAGCCCCTCTCCCCTGCTCACGACCCACCGGGCCGCAAGGAACGCTGCTCACCTCCTCACGCCCTTATCCACGAGGCTGAGCTCCCCGGGCTCGCCACCTTGCCCCGCCATCACGCCGCCTCGCTTCAAACTTCCCTCCGCTCCCAACGGCGACGCTGCGCGCGTTGCGACAGACCTGCCGTAAAGCAGCAAACACCGCCCGCCGTCTTCGCAGCACCTCCCGCCGTGGGACGGCGCAGTCCCGGGAGCGGCGAAGGCGGGGTTGGACCCTCAAGGGTGGTTGAGTCCAAGTGCTGTGTGCACGCAGGGCCACCTAAACGTGAAACCCTATGTCGGAGAGTGGTATCCGAACGCTCCCTGAGCTCCGGCGCTCGGGGCCGTGCCCACTGCCCTGTGCAGCCCGTTCCATGCCCACCGCCCCCCGGTGCAGACCCTGTCCCTCACCGCCACCCTCCCTCCCCTGACGCAGCTCCATGCCGTTCCCTCGGGCCCTGTCGCTGTCACACACAGCAGAGCTCAGCACTGCCCCTCAGCTCCGCTCCCTGTGAGGAGCTGCAGCAGCCATCAGGCCTCCCCTCAGCTCTTCTGCTCTGCGCTGAGCACACACAGGGACCTCAGAGCAGCTCCTCACAATTTAGTATAATTTTGAAACCTAGTTAGTATGCATTTCATAACTACCATCAAGTCATTTATAAATACACGTTTTTACTACAACTCTTTGAGCCAAACCTCTCAGTCTGTTTTTCACCTATCACATTATTGTATTTGTCTAGCTGCATCCTGGACTGTGTCTATAAGTTGAAGATCAATGAGTACTCTTCAAGGAAGTGTTTCAGTGCTCTGATTATTTTTTAGGACTGGTACAGTTCTATTTAGGAGTTCACTGGAAGCATGGTATGAAGCTCACTACTCACTTAGACAGGTCTGAGCAGAGGCCATGGCTGGAACTGTGCTTGGTGTCTGATGTCACAGTGCTGTAATACTCCTTTGCAATATGTCACTGGCAATTCCTCGTGGATGTTTTTATTCTTGAGAGCACTATGAGCATCACTATGTACGTTTACAGTGCAGAACAGAGCATTTGCTGTAGAAAATGCACACTTGTCCCTGTACAGGGGAACACAGTCTTCTAAAAATAGAAGAGGAATCACCTCCAGTGGGCAGTTCATGAAGCTGTCCTTGGATGGGTCTCTTCTCTGTCCCTGTTCACTGTAGTAGAAGCCCAACAAAGTCTGAATGCTTGATTTTTGAATGCTTAAATTTGAACACTTAAGTGCTATTCTTGGCTATACTCACCAGCCAGCAGTTACTAATATCTGTTACTAAAAAAATCCACTGTACTTTTCTTCACACTTTAAAGCCTAATACAGAAGGTTTACAGCATCTCATGCAAGCACCTTTGTATTGGTGTTTTGATAAGGCTAAGGAAATGCTTTAGATAAATAAACTGTACTTCTAGCAAGAACATTCATGGATGAAATTACTAACACAGTGTAATTCCACAAAACAGTGGCTTTTGCCGTGTTTAGCTAGTTGTTACGTGGGGTTTCTTTCTTAATCAGTAGCAAAACTGGAATGATATTTATGTCAACAAAACAAGCAGATTTGTGGCCAAGAGGGCCAATGACATCCTGGGGTGCATTAAAAAGAGCGTGGCCAGCAGGTCGAGGGAGGTGATCCTCCCCCTCTACTCTGCCCTGGTAAGGCCTCATCTGGAGTACTGCGTCCAGTTCTGGGCTCCCCAGTACAAAAAAGACAGGGATTTCTTGGAAAGAGTCCAGCGGAGGGCCACGAAGATGGTGAAGGGCCTGGAGCATCTCCCCTATCAGGAAAGGCTGAGTGAACTGGGTCTGTTCAGCCTTGAGAAAAGGAGACTGAGAGGGGACCTGATCCAGGTCTATAAGTATCTAAGGTGTGGGGGGCAGAATGGCAAGGCCGGACTCTTTTCAGTGGTGAGTGGAGACAGGACAAAGGGAAATGGCTGGAAACTGCAGCATAGGAAGTTCTGCACAAATGTGCGCAAGAACTTCTTTACAGTGAGGTGACGGAGCACTGGAACAGGCTGCCCAGGGAGGTGATGGAGTCTCCTTCTCTGGAGATGTTCAAGGATGTTACAGGATGCCTACCTGTGCGACCTGGTGTAGGGAACCTGCTTTGGCAGGGGGTTGGACTCGATGATCTCTGGAGGTCCCTTCCAACCCCTACAATTCTGTGATTCTGTGTATCTTTCAGTAAAAGGCAGAAGTGCAAAAATTTTGACAGAAAACAAGGAAAAAAATATTGTTAAGACAGTAGATTTTTATGTGTTTGATGGTGCAGTCTCACTTTCTAAAGAAAATGGATTGTGAATACATCATAGGGTCCTGTGCAGCATGGGGATCTGGTGCAGCAGGTGGTGAACTGGCTTATATCTAATGTGACTTAGAATAGACTGCATAGCTGTAGAGATAGCATAGCTGTTGAGCACCTTCCAGATGGCAGGACACAGAAAACTACTTTTAAAATGACATGTTCTCCAAAACAGGTGAGCTAAAGAAGAGGAGAAAAGAAGGAAGAATATAAATAAGATTTGTAATTTATATTAAATACAACATATCACTTGCAGACATATGCCAAGAAATATTAAATATGCTTGCTTTTTTTTTTTTTTCCCTTGAAACTCTCTTCAGACTTTGCTTTGTTCTTCTGTATGTTTATCCTTGCTGAATGTCAGCAGCTTCTTCAGAGAAAATACAGACGAACATTTACTGAAAGTTTGAAAGGCAAATTAACTTCTAATTTTTTCTCTGTCTTCTCCTCTTAAGGGATTTAGGAAGATGCAGAACTAAATCAATACAATGGTAGAAATCCTGAGAAGTTAATTGAAAAGGAACTAAATAAGTATTTTAAAATTGTGCATAGTTTAGATAGATAGACTTCTTTCTGGTTCATCTAATCAGTGAGTGAATCGTAGGAAAGACTTAGTGAGTACACACACAACATTTTTGCAAGATGATTACAGACTCCTTATCTAAGAACACTGAAATTCAGTTAATTACAGTCAGGAGATAATACATATCCATTCTAGACAGCAGAAGTATTCTTCCATAACTCTTCAGTATTGTCTTTTTCTTAAATCTAAAGAAACCTCAGTGATTAAAAGAGATGAGTCGTGACAAGTGCTGACATTCATGACAATGAAAACCTTGAAATTGAAGGCTAGAAGAATTTGGAAAGTTAGAAAATTAAAGAGGAAAATTTTCAATGCTTGGAGAACTAGAAATGAACAGCTGAAGTTTCAGTATCAATCTTAATTTTTATATAGCGTTCTCTTGACTTAATTTTCCTATCTAAAAGAACTCTCTAGTTGGCATTCACAAGAATTCCCTGCTGAGTATAAAAATTGTAGTCCAAAGACCTTTTATTTTGATGTTGATATAAACTTTTAGTCTACTCCAAAGGGAATCTCAAGCTTAGATTGTTTTAATAGTTTATTTTTGCCTTATATTCAATGGTTGAGTCTGTGGATAATGTCATCAAAGTGAATCTGACCAGGTATACATAGTTAGGTGTAAAGTGGAAGATGCTGACGTGTGAGACCTTGAAATAATCATATAGATTGTGTCAATTTATCCTCTCAGAAGTCAGCAGCTTCATCAGAAAACCTTGAAAATGAATATTAATGGTGTGCTTCACAAGCACTGGAAAGGAAGAAAAAAAGGAAAAAAATAAAAGCAGTTTGGCTGGAAAATACCTGTTGTTGCACAGCCAGCAGTGTTTCACTGGGTTCTCCCCTGGTAATGCTTCTGTGAACATACTATTTCCAGAGCGTCAGCTTTTGTTGGATTTGTAGGAATATTGTCTTTATCTCTGCTCTTACCTTCTTCTACTCTGGCAACAGAGCGCCAAAATGAAAAGCATGCTTTGCATAAATCTCAAATGCATTCCACTCAATTCTACAAATGTTTATCTGAGCTAGGCAGGAAGCACGCACAAGAAAGTAATACTCTCAGTAGGGTTTCCTGAAATCAAGCAGCTTTGCAAGAAGTAACAAATCCTAATTAATCTGCTTCTGGGAGATTTTGGAAATGCTCTATTATACCAAGAATTAACATACTTTAGGATGAACAGTATAACAAAGTCATTTGCATCCATACTTTAACTTTCGTTTAAATGTAATACGTATTTGTTTTTAAAATAGTAATCTCATTCCAGCTGTATGTAGCAGAACACCCAAAATAAAGAAGTTGAGGATTGCTAGGTATCAAAAAATTACGTATTTCTGCCATCTAAAACCATTTTTCACACTTAATTTCCATCTCCTGAGTATGGGTGAATAAATACTTTGATTTGTTATGAATTATTCATAGTAATGAGCTTGTGAACTTAAAAACTTACTGCAATTTATAAATTGAATAAATGCAACTTAAAATGCGTGCAAAATTTTATAACTAGAATTTTTGAAGTCTGTAAGACTTGACCTTTATTCAGAGGTGAAAGTGTAATGAATGGTACAGTGATTTGCAGAAGATGGAAGTAGGGTCTTTTGGTTAAATGCTGTTCTGAGCTGTGGATTCTGTCACTGACTGTGCTGCATAGTTTCTGTCTGATGATGGATATATGCACTCTAACAAGCTTTTCAGTGTTGCTTAACAAAGTGGCATTTGGTTGCTTACAGCAGGCAGCTAATGCCACTTTAGATGCCCAGTCTAACCTCTAGCTGGTGCTCTAGATGGTAATTAATCCTGTAGAGCTTTTGGCGTATTCTTCAAATCTGTGAAGATATCTTGATGCATCAAGATCTCATCTCATAAGCCATGTCTCATGGCTTATGTTTGGACACCTGAGTTACTTCTCAGTTTTGTCTTTTCTTTCTTTATTTTTTTTTTCCTCTAGGTGTAGAACCTGAATCCATAGTCCCTTTTTTTTTCTAGATGCCTAACCTGATTTGAGGAAATGCAGAATAGGCACAGTTGCAGTGGTATTCCACAGTCACATTGAATCATGCCTTTATTTCTTCTCTGGCTTCTCTGTGTGCCCTCTAAGTTTTAGTTCCCATGCCTGTTTTAGGGTAGTTTCAATGATTCTTAAGTCAATTGCACTGTGAGCTGTTGTGATGTAATGAGTCTGACCGTTTTTTAATACATACAGTGAATTTCTATGACGGCTAATGATGACTATACTGACAAACTAAGAAAAAAAAGATACAGAATATTGTAATAATCACTATTTTTATAGTGACCTAGAAATAGTCACTGAACAAATTAAGAAACAAACAAACAAAAAAAAAAAAACCCAACCAACCAAACAAAAAAAACCAACTCCATGACTATGCTTGTTTTAACTAGAGGTCTTTTACATGATGGCATATTAGATAAACTTTATATTTCAGAAACATTTATTTTGTACTTCAGTGAATGTCCATCTGTTCAAGACCAGTCTGAACCATATAAAAGCCATGAGTTTTGTTCCGAGCGTTATTGAGCTTTTACTTTCTGGACAAAGCTGATTCTACAAGTTGACTGGTGGAAAGTTAGAATCTTGCGCCTTTAGCTATGTGCTGAACTTATTTCTCAGTTTCCCAATTTCTTTGTGTTTTGCTCTATATTCCCTGAAAAAGAATAAGTGCATTTTTCTTGGGACAAATGGCATACTCACATCTGAATGAATTTCTGCACGATGAACATAAAATATGCCACAGCTTGTTGAATGCTTAGAAAAATCAGTGGCCACATCTTAAACGGCACACACCAAACTATTGGGAATTTTCAACCTTTGTCATTTTGTTCCAAAGCTGTATGTATGCTGTATATATATGTTATACATACCCCCCTTTCCCTTGCAGCAGTGTTTGAATATTAGTAAGTGCTTGTTCAGTTCTTGAGTAGTACAGTAATGTTGAGTACTCCATAAAAACCATTAATGAACTGATAACGTTCTCTCTAGTGCGGTGTTCAGGAAGAGAACCATAAATAAAATTCATTATATTCTGGGACTGATGGGGATTTGGCAAAACACACAGTTTACTACTGATCATTGTCCTTTTTCACAGAATCACGCTATCACAGAATGGACAGGGTTGGAAGGGACCTCAAGGATCATGAAGCTTCCACCCCTCAGCTACATGCAGTGCCACCAACCTCCATATCTAATACTAGACCAGGCTGCCCAGGGCCCCATCCAACTGGTTTTGAACTCCTCCAGGGATAGGACATCCACAACCTCTCTGGGCAGCCTGTTCCAGCACCTCACCACTCTCTGTAAAGAATTTCCCCCTGATGTCCAACCTAAATCTTCCCTCCCTCAACTTAAAACCATTTCCCCTCGTCCTACACATATCAACCCTTTCAAAGAGTTGATTCCCCTCCCCTCTGTAGGTTCCCTTTGGGTACTGAAAGGCTGCAATGAGGTCACCCCGCAGCCTTCTTTTTTCCAGGCTGAACAAGCCCAGCTCCCTCAGCCTGTCTTTGCTGGGAGATGCTCCAGTCCCTGATCATCTTTGTGGCCCTCCTCTGGATCCCGTCCAGCAGCTCCCTGTCTTTCTTGTACTGGGGGCTCCACACTTGGAGCAGTATTCCAGATGGGGCTTACAAGAGCAGAGTAGAGGGGGACAATCTCCTCCCTGTCCCTGCTGGCCACCCCTCTTCTGACAGAGCCCAGGATACCATTTGCTTTCCGAGCTGCAAGAGCACATGGCTGGCTCATGTTAAGCTTTTTGTCCATCAGGACGCCCAGGTCCTTCTCTGCAGGGCTGCTCTTACGGATTGCTCCTTCCAGTCTGTATGGATGCGTGGGATTCCTCTGGCCCAAGTCCAGATGGATCCCTATATTCTTCCCAGGTGATGTTATATATATTTTTATATACTGACTGTGGAAAAACATACCTGTCTGTTAAACTCCTGTCTCTGTTACTGTCCACAGCATATAGAGGGCTGAACTTTTTCCTCATGCTGCCATGCCTTCCCACTTTCCCTTTTCTGTAAGTCTCATACAGTGATAACATTTATTTACTTCACAGAATTGTCATACATATTGCATATGTAAAGAGTCTGGGAATCCTTTGATGGAAATCAGCAGAGAATTGAAAAGCATTTACTGTGTATTATTTGTTATGCCAGTTTCTTTAAAGATATCCCCAGACCAAATTTCTGGAGTACATATTAAACCAACGTGTCCATGATTTACCAGCATTCCTTGAAGTAACCAGTTAATCATCTTCACACACTAGACAGCCAAACCCAAAGTATGCTCTCTTTTTTGAATGATTAAGCCAGGCTTCTCATAACATTTCACTGGCAAGTAGGGCCATGACAATCAACTAAGAACAAAGGGAGAGGAAAATACATGTAATCTTGACACTGAAGCCATAGAGTCTGTTGTGAAAAATAAGAAAAAAATGGGAAGAGGAAAGAGCAATGATCCCAAAGATGTAAAAAGAAAAGAAAAGACCAAGATGCAACTCAAACGAAGAATAGGTTGTTTTGATGGGGTAAGTTTTATTATCGGCTCAATAGTTGGGGCAGGGATCTTTGTGTCTCCCACAGGGGTGTTAAAGCATTCCCTGCTTAATGTTGGTGTTGCATTAACAATCTGGACTGCTTCTGGACTAGTTTCTCTTATGGGCTCCCTCTGCTACGCAGAGCTGGGCACTGCTCTGCCATTTTCTGGAGGGGAATACAGCCATATTAAAAGAGGCCTTGGATCCCTACCTGCCTTTGTGTTCATCTGGACATCAACGTTTACCAAGCCAGCATCAAATGCTGCCCGAGCCTTGCTATTTGCTGAATATGCCACCCAGCCCTTCTACGGCATTTGCCCTGCACCAGAAGTGCTGAAGAAATGCTTGGCTTTGGCCGTCCTCTGGTCCCTGGGGATTCTGAATGGACGCAGTGTCAAACTGGCTACATGGGTGCAGGTAGTGTTCACTCTCCTGAAGATGATGGCGTTGTCTGTAATTGCTGTCGGTGGTATAGTTCTGCTCGTTGGTGGAAGGAAGGAGAATCTCGCCAGGTTTGAGGACATGTTTGGCTCAGAGATGCCCAACGCATCACAGATCGCTGAAGCCTTTTTCCAAGGACTGTACGCGTATGGTGGTTGGTGGTCCCTCAATTATATGGCAGGTATCTTGCTCTTTTTCTTTAGATTTTATTCTGCAATAGCAATTCTTAACATTCCTCTGCTAGTGTTAGAAGAACTTGTATGTCCTTCATAGGTTTATGCACATTTTTGTGGTACAAACTGTCCACTGGTCTTGTGTGTGATAGGGCTGGTGAAAGAGGCATTGCTCTACCGTCAAGGATGTTCCTTGCTTCTTGTGCAGTCTCCAGAATGAAAGTAACATTTACAAAGGACTACAAGAGAAATTTAAGAGGTTTACTTAAAATATCATTTGTGAATAGAATTTTTCATATCTTAAAAAATTGGAGTTTGAGTTTTACAAATGAATGCTTAAATTAAGAGATTTTTGCCAGCCTATTTCCTCAATAAGGACCAATTCCAAAAAGATGATTGTATATCAATATCTATACCTTCTCTGATTTGTACATGGACAAATTCATACTGAATTGTATTAAAATATGTCAGTTTGAAGGGATATATAGTGTAGCCTGTCCGTGATAGTTTCCTGAGAACAGATGCAGAAGAATGTAAGGGAAGTGGTATAAATCTTCTGATATAACTTATATCCAATTTTAAACATGCATAATCTTTTGGCATGTTCATTTACTTGTCCTGTTCTATATCTAGTCATAGGAAACAATAATAAACAGGAGTTTTTCATGAAAATTGCAAAGAGAAAATGCTCACAGTAACTTACATACTTCACAATAAATTGAGTGAACGGTGTTTTATAATATCATTAGATTTATGGAGATAAGTTGTAAGCAAATGGATGATGCTGTTGTATCTTTAACCTTACTCATCTATTGACCTCTTCCACATGTAGAAACATTAAACATTAAGTAAGCCCAACGTGTGAAATGTGTAACACAAAGTTCAGTGGTGAGAACAGTGTGAAAATGGGGTTAATATTTTAAAAACTGACGGTTATTATTAAAAGCCTGCATTTAGAATATGCTGTTATTAAAAAAGGTGGTAAAAAGCAGAAAATATAACTTTTGAAATCTTAGGGTTTTCTTAAAGGCAAAAATTCAGATTTTTACAAGGAAATAAAAATTGTTCACAGAAGTACTATTTTCTGATCAGTTACCACAAGTAACAATTGCAATACACTAGTGATAAATGCAACCCACTGAGCAGCACAGCTGTTTAGACAGATGCAACTACACTATGGACCTCTCTTGAACTGAGTTTCCTATTCTTCAACAATAACTGTCATTCCTGTGAGCCTTAGCTAAAGGATCCCATGCCAGCTGGATGTTGGGACTGTAGCTAGCAACGAAACAAATGGAAAGACAAATTTAAATCAGCTATTTTGGTGATTGTCTCCCTTTGTGCTCTAAATTATGAAGTGTATTTCTTCCATTTCAAATAAATACCCAATTCTCCAATAAACTCCGCATTTCTCTGCTGTGCTCATTCTGTCCCTCTGCAGTCCATGCACTGCACCCCAGAATAGGGCAGGCTCAAAGCTGATGCAGGAAGCAGAGATAGTATTTGAGGAGAAAAATGATTCACCTTCCCTCGCTAGCCTATATCAATACTGATATAGGCTGAGTAGTTTTAAGCTAAGATACCAGGTTTAGCACTGAACACTTTTCCTCCACCAATTTTGTCATGGAAATGATAATGGCAGAATCCAGCTGGCAACTGCCCCCTTTTTAAAAGCCACTGCATTACTGCTCCTTGCCAATGCCTTCATTCTTTCCCATTATGTCTTCTGTATCTTCTGATGTAAGAGCAAAGAGAAATGTTTTGGGCAGGAATAGGAAAATACACTTAGAATGATGATCAGACGGGCTGGAGCACTTCCCTAGGAGGACAAGCTGAGAGAGTATAACTTGGAAGAGGGTGGATTTAAATTCAACATTATGAAGACATTCTTTACTGAGAATAACAAGACACTGGAACAGGTGTCCAGAAGGATTGTTGTGGGTGTTCCTCTCTGGAGGTGTTCAAGACCAGGCTGGATGGGTCTTTGAGCAGCTTGGTCTAAAAGGGAGGTGTTTCTGCCTATAGCAGGGAATTGGAGCTAGATGATCTTAAAGGTCCCTTCCAACTCAAACCATTCTATGATTCTATGAAAATTTGGAATCAGGGCTCACAAAGTGATGAAAGAATAAATAAAGTGACTTTACAGCCTTACATTCAATCTTTAGATTTAAAAGTATGGCTATTTGGAAACTTATTACCATATCAATATTCTAATGTACAGCCATATATTTGTTTAATCAAATCAGAGAAAATTTATTAGTCCTTTGTCATTTTTTATCAGTCTGTCAGGTCTCTCTTTTCCCAAGACACCTGTAGCTAAAAAAAGACAAAGGAAAAAAAAATGTTCTAAGCACTTAGGACTCTTTGATGATAAACTATTTGAAAACTACTGCGGAAACATACAAGCAGTGTAGTTTAGGAACCATGATTAGGGCTTGGGACAGGATTTCTGTGTCAGTCATGTCAACCTCTGTGTAGATTCACCACTGAAACACACTTACAGAAGTTACACTGCTTGCTTTAATATTATTATTATTTAATTGTGTTTTTCAGAAGAGATGAAAAACCCTAGCAGAAATATCCCTTTAACTGTGATGACAGCTGTTCCTTCAGTAATTGTGTTTTACTTACTAGTAAACATCTCATATCTGACTGTCCTCACTCCAAAGGAAATTGTCTCCTCAGGTATGAGTTTGATATTTTTGTGAGAAAGGTGAGTTCCGTTAGTGTACCTGTTTGTTGTCAGTGTACTGGATTACTCGTGATCACCCAACTCCACAATTGGGAAGTGTGAGTTTCACTGTAAGTTTTAAAAGAGAATTGTGGTTTAATTTTGCTGCATGATCTAAGTTGGACTGAATACAGAGAAATAATAGTAGGTGTCAAAATTTTGACTTACGCCTGTACTGTCTAAAAAGAAATCAGAAGTGCATTAAAACATGGAAATCAAGTGATGATTGGGTCCTTGTTTGATAGGTAGGGATTTAGTTTTCCTATAGTTTTAATCCTCTCTCCTCCTTCATTTCCTGTGTCACAGTATCTAAGGCTAAAGTCCTTACTGTTTAAGATGGGAACAAATAATCATTCCAAGTTACCTCTAATGATAAGTAATATAGGAAAGGCTATAGACAGGAAAACAGCCATTTGGGGTTGAAGAAGGGTTATTCATGGTAAGTATTCTTATTTCTTGGAAGACCCTGTTCAAAAGCCCATTTTCTGTAAAACTTCTCTCAGATGCAGTACCAATAAATTGTGTATAAAAAGGGCCAAGAGGAGCTGTATTCTTCTTTGGTTGTCCAAACAGCACCTTTTAAAATCCCAGTCTAATGACACTGAACTGTCAGACCTTGCCTTGTCCAGGAGAGACAAAACCAAACCCCATTTAAACAATCACTTCTTTTTCTTTTTTTTCTTTTTTCTTTTTTCTTTTTTTTTTTCTTTTTTTTTTCTTTTTTTTTTTTTTCCTGTGAAAACAGCTCAATAACATAAATAATGGTGTAGCTGTCACTCAGCAGCCCAATACTGTCATCTGCCCACAATCAGGCTATCTGCTGGTAGAGACACAGGCACTTACAAATCCATTCTGGCAGGAAAACAGCAGTGGATACCAGAACATCAGCGAGCAGCTGCCTGGCTGGCACAAGTAGTCCCTAAAATGATGGTGGAATGGTGCTTATTTACATCAACTGAGGAGATGGCCTTAAAATTATAGCTCTCATTTCAAACATTGCTGTACATTGCTGCAGTTCTTTATTGGTCACTACATTTTTGTTGTTTTCTTCTCCCCTACTCTGAGGAGTTTTATGCTGTACAAATCACTGCAAGACATATATTCCTCATGGCACTCAGTTATAGGCCTGATAAGAATTAGTCCTCAATGTAATACTGGCCATCACCAGTTTCTGAGAAGTATGGAAAATCACTTGTTCAGCAATAATCTTTCACATTTCCCAGTTGTACTCAAAGCAAAATCAGAATAATAACACGTTTTCTGACCCGTCTTTCTACATACATGCAGTTGTGTTGCAGTTTCCTCCTACCCAGTGGTCATGTCACCTCTGTGGTCAGGCAGGAGACTAATGCCTCCATTTTCTTTACTCAGATAGCCCTGCTCATGTGTTTGCATTTGTTATTCATGATGCCGAGATGCAGCCATAATGCTTACAGGGCACTCAGTGCTTTGCCTCCTGTTGGCCATTGCGGCTTCACGCAGGAGCTTTTGTAGTGATCAGGAGTCCTTGCTGCTACCTACTGCTGCTACCATGCAAGTTTTAGCTCCTGAATGCAATACTTTTAGAATTAGAATAGACTCATTTGATTATTCAACAAAACAAAAATCAAAACAAAACAAAAACTAGACATTCCCAATAAGTAATAGTTACTTCACGCATTTTAAGTTTCCTTTCTCTTGAGTCTGTTGGAAATACAGAGCATGGTACCTACACCATTACTGATGCTTTTTTTTCTTGCAGTTGCTGTGGCAGTAACTTGGGCTGATCGAGTGATCCCCTCTGTTGCCTGGATCATTCCTCTCTCCGTTGCTATCTCGATATTTGGCGCCCTCAACAGCAGCATGTTCACATTAGGTCGATTAAGCTATGCTGGAAGTCAGTCAGGACATTTACCTGTTTTAATATCCATGCTTAACGTCCATACTTATACGCCAGCACCAGCTTTGATTTTTTCAACCACCATTGCATCCATTTTTATAATCCCCTCTGACCTTATTATGTTAACAAATTACTTTGGATTTTCTGCCTGGCTTATGATTGGATTGACTTGTGCAAGCCTGATTGTACTTCGATACCGGGAACCTAACCTACATCGACCATACAAAGTAATTGGAAATAAGTTATCAGATATTCTTTTGGTTTTATGAGTCATGGGTATCATGCAGAAGTTATGGAATAAATGCAAGACAAAAGTTGATAGTTACTACAGAAATATAAATGCTAATCACAATGATAAGAACCTTACTCATGGTCTGAGACAAATCTGCTTCATACTGTAGGGTAAAGGTATTAAAGAAACCAAACATGGTCCTTGCCCCAGAGAGCTTACCTGAAAACAAGAGATGAATATGCCTAGAACTGGGGAGATGTGCAGATGAGGAACAGGGAACCATAGTGGTGTGGAGCAGTGACAGGAGCCATGTGGGATCCAGGCTGGCAGTTGTTGGTTTAAGAGACCTTTGTCTGCTCTCATCTTTCTTCACCCAACCACAGCCATTAGTGTCAGGTTTGATTTCATCTCAATCTGTCAGAACACTAGATTGGAGATATGCAATTAATTAGCATTAATTGTGAAAGCTTCCTCTAGGTGCTGGATTTTCTTTAGGTGTCCATACTATTATGTGGGTGAATGCTTTTCAGGTGTTGCTTCTCTCTTTTCCTTAATGATAGAAGGAGCCTGAACAAGTGTTGTAGACAATTTCATGTCAGATAAGTCTTTCCTGGGGTGAGGTTGAAGCAACACAGATGGTATTCTGGTGTGGCAAAGAATGCATTGTTACTGTAATGAACGATACATGAAACTATGGTTGGTCAGCTACTTCCTAATTTTTTTTCTTTCTCTTACAGGTTTTTCTACCGGTTCCGTTTGTGATGGTGGCCATGTCATTCTTCTTAGTTTTAGCTCCTATAGTCTGGTCTCCAAATATGCAATATTTTTATGCTTTTTTGTTTATGCTCGGGAGTCTTATTGTTTATCTTCCTTTTGTACATTTTAAATTGCATTTTGCATTTTTTGATAAAATTACTTGCTACTTGCAGCTACTGCTGGAAGTTTCTCCTGCTGATGGTTCTGATGAGAGTAAATGTGAATAATGGCAACTTTTTAATCCAAGTGCAACCTGACAGACAATAGAAGATTTTCTTTAACTGAGATTGTAGGTCAAGATTTGGATGTTACATGTCATATATAGGAATATCTGTTTGTAACGTATATACATATTATATATATGCAAATGTACAAATATGTGCATATACATATATGAATATGTATATACAAGCATTTAGTTTCAGGACTGTGTGTATGTAAATGTTAGTATGCATACATATACATAGATGTACATATTTAATAGATGCAAATAATCTCCTTTAAATTGGTAAAATCCTTAAAATGCTCCCTCTTGCTCCTGAAAACACCATTAAAGTTGCATATAACAGAAATAAAACTAAATTACAGAAGATAAGTATTATCATAAATAAGTAAATATGTACTTGTCAGCATCATTTGATAATGTACTTTTAGTCTCTAAAGTAAGTTGGCCGGATTATTTCTAGTTCTTAAAAGTTTGTTTATTAGAACTTCTGGTTTTAAAGGCCTTAGACTTCTATGTCTGCTAGCTTTTTTTGTCTGAATTTATTTTTAATAAAAAAGCTTTGAAGAATATTGTAAAATTGACTGAGACTTCTTTTTTAATCCCAAGAAAACCATACCTGATGAGCCTTGGCCATTTTAGACCAACACATAGAAACATGGGATGAAACCTTAATAGGCATCAAATAAATCAGTAATTGTTATTTAACCTGTTCGTCACACCAATAACATTCACTATCTAGATTAATTTACTAAATGAGAATTAATATTCTCATTTACTGATACATGAGATACATGAGATCATGTTACTGATACATGAGAGAGAGCATTTTTTTGTCCTCCATCCATCTCCCTTCCATTGTTTAAAATGAAATTAAGATAAATTTTTGAGATTTTATTTTAAGAGCTGAGACACATTAAGCCCACTGAGTACTAAAGCCTAAGAACCAGTACCCAGGAAACATCAGATACTTCAGGGCTAATCTATTAACATACGCTGCTATTTTCATAATTATGACAAAATTACGTAGTTAAATGATTTTTTACCTGTCTATATAATTCTTAACCGGTACAACCAGTAGATGGCTCCACACCAACATCTCTCTTAGACCAGGATATTCTGGGTCACTGGATGTTGCATTAGTGAGAGAAAAAGTTTTACAGAGCACTGTATTACTGTAGAACAGAAAAATTCTTGCAAAAAGATTTAATTCTTCAATTCAGAGGTCAGAATGATAGCTTAGATCTTCAGACAGAGCTATGCAAAGGGTACTATCAGTAATGCTGGGAGCCATCTGAAGGCTTAGGAGGATTTGATGCTGTGCAGGCAGAGCCCCTGATAGGAAAACAAGTGCAAGAAGCAAGTGGTTCTTCCTATGGCTGATGAGGTATGCAGAATGGAAACCTGAAGTAAAATGTATATCTTTTAAAATGCTGTTAAAGAGAAACCCGTGCAAGAGAGAAGTGGATACTGCTGAGATGCATCCTGCTGAAAGCAAGGGAGGAGTCAATGTTTAATTTCACTGAATGGAGCCATCAGAAAAGCATTCATCTTGTTATTTTAATTAAAAAAAAATCACAAGGATAAACAAAATTTTCTGCAGGTAGGATTGTAAGGGCTGAATTCTAGCATGATAAAAAGAAAGGGAAAATTTTACTGTGACTAAAGAACTGAGTATGGATTTGTAGAGTCAGGTGTAGTTCCTGGCTGTGACACTGACTTTCAGCTGACATTGATTGAGTCACCTATTTAAACCCATGTTTTAATTTATAAATAAAAATGAAAGTCATAGGGGAAAAAATGTGGATGGTACAATGAAATTCTGTAGAGGGTGACATGTTCTAAACTGAGAAACATTGGACTCGGTTTTTCACAATAATTGATGTTTTCAAAGTGCACTCAGTTTCCTGAAATTAAGTTTCAAGTACAGTAAAAAAGGGAAGCAGTAAAAAAAGGAAAGCTCAAATCGGCACAGCCACTTTTGTTTACATGGAGATCAGGTATCCTGTAAGTCAGAGGCCTCTGACTGTAGGTAGCTGGAATGACTTCAAAACCTATGAACGGTGAAATGTTAAAATATATCCATAAGCGTTTGAAAATGTGCCAAATCGAGCTGCAAGGATGTAAGAGGGGGTATATAAAATGAGAAAAACAGGATTAGTGACATTTTTGTTTAATTTTTGATTAAACGATTTCAACGTTGACCTTGGAATTTTACAATGAGAGAGATCAAATTCTGGGCAATTTCAGCACCTCATCTGCACATACTACCACATACACTATGTTAATTTCATTTCTACAAAAAAATAAGGGA
Organism: Lagopus muta; assembly: GCF_023343835.1. Classification (NCBI taxonomy): domain Eukaryota; kingdom Metazoa; phylum Chordata; class Aves; order Galliformes; family Phasianidae; genus Lagopus; species Lagopus muta. Next base: position 26,814,169 of record NC_064435.1, read on the forward strand.
TTGTGTTCCTCAAATTTATTGTCTTCTTTAACACAAACTACCCATTCCTGCATCTAAGTGAGACAGAGGTCTTCTGAAAAATAACACTCATTAAATGACCCATTGCTTGGAATGGGACTCAGCTGAGCTGAATTAACATTATAAAAGCAAACCACAGATATGGTATTATTTCTTATCTTCTGAATATGAATCTCTTGATGTGCTCCTAATGCAGCCTTTCTCTTGCCTGAGCGGTTTAAAATGCTAAATCACAATGAAGCAAATACAGCTTTCAATTCGTATAGATTTCTTATTGTTGCTGGGTCATTCCACATTTCCAAGCACTAAGCATAAAGGAACAGAATTCAAATTTATAACTTGTATTAGCTAGCCTGACCAAAAGCAATTCCATATTTTAACATTATAGCTTGTTTTAAATGACACTAGTTGGTCTCAGCTGCTTTCCTACTTCTATGTATCTCAGAAAATGCTATGTGGAAGTGCAAGTGTTTTAGTACTAGACTATATCAAATGTTTCTTTCAATTTTTAATTTTTTTTTTTGCCTTTGACATCATAATTATTTAAAGCTCATGCATACTTTCATGTTTCAGAAATTCAACCTTATAACAAGCTTAAAATGTGGTTGTTTTACTTTCTATACTTCAGTACAGCCTTGTTTAGCATATAATGAACCTGGCTGTTTTTCTAGGTTTCTGTCACAAAATTTGTGTATGTGTGTCTGTTACTTTTATTTTTGCAATTATCATCATAAAAAGGCAGATGAAAATCAATATTCAGTTTTATTTTAAAAAGTACTTGTAGTTGTACACCATACTAACCCCGTATCTCCTAACTGCTTAAAAAAAGGTAAAAATAAAGGTAAAATCAAAAAATCCCTCTGAGCAAGTTGTAAGGAAGAAAGGGAAAGAAAAAAAAAATCAGCAATTAATTTTTTTGCTCCCCATAGGTATTTTCATTTGTGATTCCAATGGAAAGATAATCAACTAATATGAGCAGTTGCATTACCCAGAGAAGCAGTGGATGCCCCATCACTGGAGACATTCAAGGTACTTTGAGCACCTGATCTAGCTGAAGGTGTCCCTGTTCATTGCAGGGGAGTTGGACTAGATTGCTTTTAAGGGCCCCTGCCAACTCAAACAATTCTATGATTCTATGATTTTTGTTTGAACTTTTAATTTGATTGGTTGGAATTTTGGTTTGTGCAGAATGTGCTGCCTTTAGCTGTTAGCCTTGGAGGGGTTCAGACCTTCTGGCTTCTGACCTTGACTTTGATAGATAGCCCTGTGTGCACTGCAAAGGTTTCCCATATCTCAGTTTCCGCATCTGCTGAAACAAAGAAAATCATGTTTTAGCAGCTGTCTGATCTCATAGGTCAATGAGAGTCTGCTTCTCCCCCTCTCTTCCTAGCATGCAGTTGGGAATTATTCCCATCACTGCTCCGTGTGACTCATACCAAGTGATGGGGACCCTGGCTCGTTTTTGGAGGTGCTGAATGTTTCCTGTTCTTTCTGATTTGAAGGCATGAGACCTGTAAGGGCTTCAGAAACTTGGAAGCTGTTTCTGTTCTGCTTTGGAGCAGGAAATTAAACGTTTTTTAAATTAACAGCTTTGGATAACTTGTGTCCGACAGGTTTAAAGACACAGTTAAGGAGATTGTCTATTAATGTTGATTTTCGATATATCAGAGGAAGTTCCAACAGAGGAAAAGAAGGTTAGCATGGTCATATTTGAAGAGAATAAAAGAAATAACCCAGGTAGTTATAATTCTGTCAGTGTGACATAAATCATTGGAAAAATAATGAAACTGTGAGAACAAATCAATGAAGAATTTAAAAGATAGTAGCATAATTAATGCCGAATCGTTTGTGTTTATGGAAAATGAAGATTCATACTATTTTTTTCTGTAATTTTAATTTCTATTAAAGGGTGAAAATATTGGTGTACAATATTCAAGCTTCTTTAATTGAAACAGGATGAAAAAATGCATATGAAAGATCTGAAAGATGACAAAACCGTTGTGACGCATTAAATGCATTAAGAACTGGTAAATGAGATATCATGTTAGCCTTTGAAAAGGTGTCTCCAAAGATGCCCCACAGAGATCAGACCTTTCATGCATCTGTAAGTGGCCTGAAAAAATGGGGTTATCGTTGAAAAAGTTTACACATGACTAAAATGAAAAATAGCAAAAAAAAAAAGTAAGATGCCAGAGCACAGATCCAAAAATATCAGGCTTCTGCAGTCAGCTAGGAAGAAGCACACAAGTTATACTGCAGATTTTATTGTCATATGTGTAGTATCCTAAACTGATGTCCTCTTTTTGGTTACAACATGCTGCTTGATCATTTTTGTTCCTGATGACTATTAGAAGTGGTGCACAATCACAGTAAAAGATCCACAGATCTGAACTTCAGTGGGAGCCTGCTCTTCTGGCAGCAATGCTCAGACCCCTTCTGAGGAACTGGTTCCTATTCTTCCTTTACAGTGGGGAAAAGCGCTGTGAATTCTCTGAGCACTGGAACAGGCTGCCCAGGGAGGTGGTGGAGTCTCCTTCTCTGGAGATGTTCAAGACCTGCCTGGATGCCTACCTGTGCGACCTACTGTAGGGAACCTGCTTTGGCAGGGGGGTTGGACTCGATGATCTCTGGAGGTCCCTTCCAACCCCTACAATTCTGTGATTCTGTGATTCTGTGATTCTCGCCAGATTCCTTCCAATAGCAATCAGTAAATGACACAAAACTGAAGATGGGAAATAGCTGGAGTTCAGATAGTTTAGCTTAGCCTAGTGGAAAGTTTGTGGCTTGATTCAGATACTGCTGGTAGGCTGGTTAATACAGCAAGATCCTGGACCAGAAAGTTGAAGGCATTCAGACTAAATTTAAAGCCCACATATATGTCGTTCTGCTAGGCACAATATGTTCATTCAATCCCAGCTGAAAATAAAAATATATTCAGGTAACAAGAGAATAACTTTTGTTTGTGTTTCATCTTAATCCCTTTTTGCAGCATTTGACATACTTTCTAGCAGAAATTCCTGTCACATCCATTCCTATCAGTGTTGAAAATGTTCTCCAATGCAGCACATTTCAACAGTTCTTTTTTTTTTTTCCAGCATTGTCTAATCATTTCACTTTGTGGACTTGAGATCATTCCAAGCCAAAAAGGTTATGGCATCATTTTGAATTTACTTTCAAAAGCTGCTGAAGATAAACAAGACATCTGCCAAAAACATGTCAGTTGAATTTGATCACACATATTTCACTCTTAGCATATCACGCCTTTCTTTTCTGAGGTTTATCCTCGTTGCAGAAGTTGGATTAGTTAGGCAGAGCTGCTGCAACAAGTACATCTGAAATACTCAGAAAGACACCCAAACATATATAAGACACTGAGTTGTCTCCAGCTTTTTTCTCCAGCATAAACTTTTTAATTTGCTGCCAGAAATCTCATCTCTGTACATTCATTGCCATGCAAGTTTACTGCCTGTTACCTTAGACTTGTGGGTTGATCTAGTTTTTGTTTCCATTGCTACTCAAGACTTGATGGCTGCTCTGACATTTTAAAAACACTTTGCCTAAAGTATTTTCCTTCTGAATTTGTCTCATTTGACTTTCTGGCTTAGTTCTAGCTCTATCTGTGTTTACTGTTATTGAGTTTCTGTTCATTGCATAGATTGAGTTAGACTGACTGAATTATTGCAAAACTGCCCCTATTTGAAGGTGAAAATCTTCACTTAAAAAAAGCACTTCCTCTTTTTCCCCTGCAGTTTATTTAATTAGATTGATTGATTCTTTCTCTGTTTTCCCAAGTAAGCCCAACCAGCATCCTCTATGAACTCTGGACACTGAAACTGGGCTTGGTATCCAAGAAGCAGTCACAAAAATGACTCAGCATAGGGTTCTCATGGGGTGAAATGAAAGCCAGTTATTTACCGAGGTTTCTAATACCTGGTCTAAAACACTGATTCCCAGTAGAGGCTACAACCTCTTGGGAGTACGATCTACATTTTTTGTTCTGAGTGGGTGCTTTTCTAGCTGGTGATACTGAAATTTCAGTTTCTGCATGCAAATTACTCAGCATGCCTTGTAGTAGCAGACTGTTTTCAATTGCCTATGATTTTCCTCAGCTTTGTCAGACCTGAAGTGTATAAGGGATAGCTTTGTGTTTTCCCCCTAGTCTGGATGTATTTTAGAGAAGAGCACATTGTGATTTTAGTAACTGATTATGTTTGCAACAGTTTGGCTTTATATATGTCTGAAGAAAGCTCTGCTTCTTCTTGGTTGTGTTAGTGGCATCCAAACATTTTGTCATGTATCTCTTTTTTAGTCTTTTTATAATCGGGATAATGCCTATGTTTGAGTTGGAGGAAATGTTAAGCATTTGCTGGACCTGAAAGCCACTTACACATTCCCTGCATAGTACTCACTGTAGTCTTACTAAATTCAGCCTTGCAGCTTTTTAAAAACCTGCAAAATTGGAAGAATCGCTATTTTAGGCATCATTACTAGGACCATAATTCATCATTGGTATTTTATATATAATCAATACCAACATTAACCCCTAGAGGCTTTTTCATAAGGGGAAAAGGAAAAAATGTAAAGCTCAGCTTTTAAATTAAATTTTTTAACCTCACAAATCCTCATTTCCTAAATTTTTTGGCAGCATGTTGTTCTTACTCAACTATTCTAAATCAGATACTCTACTGGAGATATAACTTTAAGCATTTCTTTTTTTTTTTTCTCTTTATTTTAAACACTTTCATGCATTGGAATACTGGTCAGATATTTCAATATGTTAGACAAAATAACTCCTATGTTGAATTAAATGGCAGAGTCATTATAAAGCTTGTCATTAACAACCTTAGCTGGGATCTACATGAAAAACATCCTATCATGGACCACATTGTGTTCTCTAAAAGTCTTGATCAAGTCATGCAGACCTCAGGGTGGATTTTTGAGAAGGCATGTTGAGATCTCAGCAGCATGTAAAGGTGTCTGAAAAAGTTTTAAGTTACTTTCCCCCTAAGCACCATGTTTTCCACGTGGCCCTTGGTGCAACTTAGCCATCTTCATTCAGGTAGAAGGTGCCAGTGACTGAGCAACCTGTTCCAGCTCTCCAGCACACACACTCCACAGCAGTGCCTCCTGGCATTCAGAGCACTTCTGTGCTCCAGTTTGTGCCCTTTGCCTCCTGTCCTGGACTGGGCACCACTGAAAAGAGCATGACTCTGTCCTCTCTGCACCCTTCCTTCAGGTATTTACATATGTACATTGCTGAGATCCCCCTGAGCCTCCTCCAGGCTGAATTTCCCTGCTTGTGATCTGACACCAGCTGTGATTGGTTTGGTTGACAACGGAAAGGTCCATTCCCTTAGAGCCAAAAAGTTTTCTGCTCTAGACCCAAGCTGGTAACGTGAATTTTGAACAACCTAATAGTACAGAATACAGATCAGGGATCTGGTAGAGGAGCAAGTAGAATAAAACAGTTGGTAACCAGAGGGTGATCGTGGTCAGTGAGAGCTGGCTGTGAGGTGCTCTGAAATGCATAAAAAGTAGGAAAGTAAGAGACAGAGAGGAAAGGAGCATTTATCTGTATCTGCTGAGCTTCAGTACCGTTTTTTTTTTTTTTTTTTTTTAATTCATTGAATAAAAAATACTGATTTAAGTTTTCAAATCAAGCTTTAAATTAAAGTAGTGCTACATCTGAGGCTGGAGAGAAATCACAGTGAAACCAGTAGAAAGACTTGCCGTTGCAAGGTTTTATTTCTTCATTGGCTTGAATCGTATATGAGATGGAAAGGTCTTGTTTGAACTTTTATTCCACATAGATGTTAATACATTTAAGAACACCCTGCCAACATTTTAGCTCCTTTAAGATCCTTTGAGTGTGCTTTTCTTAGGTTTCTAAAATATTCTCGTTAAATTAATCAAATGTATCTCTTTGAACATTTTAATATATAAAAATGGAGTATTTGTCCCTACATAGAATAGTAATACAAATGCTATTGTTTATAATTAATTCATTCTTTTTTGACACCATAATTTCTCTTGAACTTTTTGAGAATGTTTCAGCCTTTTACTCTGCACACAAAACCTTTTTTTCTCTTTGAGTGCTGAAGTCTTTTGCTGACTGTTGCATTTAGTACCCCGCCACTTGCATAGCTCTTGCACAGCACTGTTCTTGTATGTTCTTGGTTGGTGCTGTAGTCACCTCTTCTGCATAAATTATGGGAGTTTTCAAAGAAGGGGACTGCATGAAAGTGTAGGATTCTCAGAAGGACAATCTGAAATTAAACTGAAAGTGTGTGACAAAAACATTGCACATCTAAAAACATGGAGGTTGCTCCAAAAGTAATGCCTCCTATTTATTTCCATGGAAACTATAACAAAGAGCACAATAGTACTGTTTGATAGAGCAAATTCTCAGCTACAAAACAATATTTTTCAACACAGTTGCCACCATTAGTTATGTGTTTTTGTCAGCAGTGAACAAGAGCCTGCATGCTATGCTTGTAAATATCTGTACCATTGGAGGTGATCACTGTTGCTGCTATCCACCGCCTCATTGTGCTCATTACCATTCAGCAAGCTTCTATGAATGTCTATTTTTTTCTGCATGGAGCAATTCAGTAACACATCTTTACATCATCTGCACTTCCGTGTCAGTGTGTTAGGTTGCCCCTCTGCTACTATCTGTCACAAAACAACAAAATATAATGGAATGTTGGCAGGAAGGTCCAACCTCAACTGCCATACCACCAACATCCACCTCTGATGTCATGAGCTAGTATAATAAAATAGGAGGCATTACTTTTGGAACAGCCCTCATAAAAGCAGGAATGAGCTGATTTTATGATATCTCCATGGTCTCTATTTCTGTTTCAGCAGCCTGAGTTGAAGACAGAGCAGCAGATTTAACTGCACTTTCATCTTGTCTTGAATTGGGCATCTCAGTGCAGGCTGGAAGCCCCCCAGTGCAGCCACTGTGCCCAACTTGAGTGCTGCAGGCCAGCTAGAAACCTGCTAAGGGAGCTTGGATCTGTATTTCTGCTGGCAGATGGATTGCTCTATGGAAAAATGTGCTCGTCATTGAGTTAGCAACCTCCTCTCCATATCTCCATGTGTCGGGTGTGTTTTGGAGGAGTGAATGGAGCAGAAGATGAGAAGCTTGATTCTGGTTGCCCAGTCCCAGTGCTGCTCAGAGCTGGAGCTCTCTGCTCCTGTTGGGGAGCTGGACTCGATGATCTCTTGAGGTCCCTTTCAATCCCTGCAATTCTGTGATTCTGTTTGTAGTGCTGGCTCTGGGGTGCCATAGCCTGCACCCACTTTTCTGTTTTGTGGTATCTGTTCCAAAAACACTTGCTGCACATTTTCCAAGTCTTTCTTAGTATTTGATTCTGCCTCCAAATCATCAGCATCAGCATCACTATCACAGAATCATAGAATCTTTTGAGTTGGAAGGAACCTTAAAGACCATCCAGTTCCAGCCCTTGGCCCTGGGCATGGGCAGCTCCCAGTAGATCAGATTGCCCAGGGCCCCATCCAGCCTGGCACTGAATACTTTCAGGGAGAAAGACATGATGTCATGATACTCTCTTGTAAAAGAAGCAGGGTCAGGTTTGTGTCGCAGGTAGCTGATGCCTTCTGGAAGAAAGTGCTGTTTAAGAAACATTTCTAAGTCTTTTCCTGGAGAACGGACTCCTTCCATGTTCCTGAGATGAGAGGAGTTAAATTTCCACCTTTCTGCCCAGAGGCTTCTGTGCATAGTGCCATCACCTGCATGGATGGTTGAGGGAGCAGGGGCTATGTGAGATGGGATGAAAAGGCATCTCCCTCCCCTTGAGGTAACCTAATTATTGGCTGCTGAGCTATGCAAGGATGGCCTTCCCCATCATCTCACCAGTATATGCGATGATAGAATTAGAGAAAAACTTAACTTACTGGAAATTATTTTGATGGCTATTGCGGCCTCTGTGGCCTGAAAATTGGTAGAATTTATCATTTAGATGCATCATCTTGCAATGTTTTTCCCCCATTTTGCAAAAGTGTGAAAACGTAGCATTAGTAAAATTTTTTTTATTGCCAGTGCCACTTACTGTGTACTTGCTGAGCCATTTGCTTTTATCTGAAAGAAGTCCATGAGTCCAAGGTCAAAATAGATCAGGTCCCTGCGTTTTCATTTTCATTTAATATTATTTTGTCTTGTCGATGTACATAGCCTTTCTGCATTTCCCATATTTATCTGGCACATGAACTGTCTGGCTGGTAAACAGCTAATTTCAAGCTAACATCGCAATGTATTCAATAAATGAATTCTGAATTTTCTATTACTTGTATTCACACCATGAACCTAATTTTAAAGGTTATTATAATCAAGTCAGGTAATGAAATGTACTGTGCTCAATCAAAGCATTAGTATGATAATTTTTTTCTCTTCCCAAAGAGCAAGTTAAAGAGCAGTATTTGTAAAAACTTTAGAAAAGTATCGAAAAAGAAGCCAAGTCAGGAACATAAAGAATTCAGACAGTAATAAAGCCATGTTATTTACTTCATTGACTATGAATTATATTCCTACTAGTGAAATGCTATGGAAAGCAAACAGATACATATTTTGTGGATATTTTCCTTGAAAAATATTTACTTGCACTGGTCAGCACATTCATTTCAAACCGATTTCTACTTGTAAATCATTTTCTGCTGTAAACTCATAAAGCTATACACATTAATTGTGCCTTACTATCTTAAATGTAGTTATCATACATAACATAATAATGTAGTTATCATACCTAAACATACACTTTGCAGTATTTTCTCTAAGATTTGGCTTTGATCATATCAATATTTGGAGAATTCATTTTTCACTGGTATAAACCATGACAGAATATTTTTTTTCATTCTCACTTAAATTTATGCCAGAAATGCACTTTTAGTCACTTCTTCACTGCACCGGGAATGAGACTAAGAGCAGCAAGAAGAAGACAGAAAAGTAAATTTTGTATTGCGAATTAGACCGAATACAACAGATTGCAAAGTCTGATTATTGGGAATGAAGCTGATGCATTATCGTCTCTTTTCTTTAGTCTTGGGAGAAAACAGCTATTTTAGTATCATAAATCCATGAATCTCATTACATGTAATATAATCTTGATGAAGAGCTGACAGAAAAATATGCTAATGTTTAAAGGTTTTGAGACTTGCTTACTCCTCTGTTTCATCTTTCCCTAAACTTTTCCAAGTCTTCAGTGCTTCCCATGTTTGTAACATTCTTAATCAGCCAGTGGAGAGTATCATGATGCCAGTCTTTGTGGCTGGTTGCCTAAATCATGTGGTATGTGTTAAGGTGATAAAACCCAGGCTTTGGTGCTAAAGATGCACTTTCTGTTAAGAGTTCCCTCCTTTTTTCCCACATTCTCTTGAATATTTTTAAGAATTAATCGCTGTCAATTTAAACAATATTTTTTTACTGCATGAGCTCCATGAAGTGGCACGGTATTTTAGTGAGATTCTTCTCTGCTCTTCCTGTCAACCTCTAAAGCTCAGAAATTTCTCTTTAAATCTGATATGTACCACTATGGTGGTACATGAAGCTGAATACACATTAAGATGTGATTAAGCTATGTTACACCATTAGCTCAGGAAGCAGGCCAGCAGGTACTATACACAGTACAGAGACTGGAAAGTCATTCAGTCGCACACTCATGGCAGCCTCTGGTACAATCTGTGGGACTGTTGCTTCCTCTAGGCCAGGTTGATTGTTCCTGCACCAAACCAAGTCTTACAGTCTTCTAGTAATGGAGATTTCAGCCTTTTCTGGGGAACACTGTCTAGGTGAAAAAGTTCTTCCTGATGTCCAGCCAGCTGTCCCAGGCTGCAGTTTGTGGCCCCATGTTACATGTTTCTACCACTGCTGAGAAACTGTTGGCTTTGTCACCTTTGCAACTCCCCTTCAAGGAGCTGCAGGCTGCTCTTGCGATACCTCCTTGCCCAGTTCCTGCAGCCCATCCTCACTGAGCTTTTGATCCCAGCTCCTCTGGCAGTCTGCTCCTGCACTGCTCCTCTCTCAGCGTTCTTACACCCAGCTGCACCCTGCTGCTGAGGAGAGAGGAGTAGCAACTCTCCTTGTTCTCCTGGACACAGTCTTTTTAAAGGAGTCCAGTTTGCCTTGGATGTGATGAGAATAAGTTGATGCATTACTGGAAAAAAATGATCCTTGTTTTGTAGCATTGGGAAATGATGAAGTACAAGCAGACTTCAGATGGTGGCCTTGGGGTTAAAGCAGGTCTTTGTGTGAAAACTTCAGCTCCAAGCTGAGTAGCAGTAAAAGTAAATACCCTGACAGAGGAATGATTAGAAGGGAATGAGAAAACTAAGCAGAATACAACACTGTGGTATCCCGTAAGTCAAAAACAGTATTTGCAGTTTTGGTCCTATTTCAGAAGGACATAGTAAAAATAGAGGTTTACAAGCATCACTGAAGACAGTGACTGACTCTTTTCAAAGAAAGATACCAAGTAATTTTAGGATTTATCAGTCTGGAAAAAAGGACAACTCAGGAGAAATCTAAAATGAGGTTTGTAAAATTATGATTGGCAGAGAGAGAGTGGACAGGAAACATTTTTTCTCTGTATTTTTCAGTGCAATAGCTAGAAGATATCAGATGTTATTATCAGTGGGCAGCAAAAGCAAAAGTGAAGCATTTTTCACCAGATGAATAGATTCCACTAATCTGTGGGATTTCTCACCCCTGGATGTGGTGAACACTGAACCTTTAAAGGATTTGAAAAGAACAACTGAACAAATCAAGAAAAGTAAATTAATTTTGGGTTGTAAGATGTAATGTTAGCTTAGCATGTGCTTGTGCTACAAATTGCTGGGACAATGGTCACTATGTTCTTCATTGCCTATTTATACTTCTTATTACGCATTTGCCACTGGCCATTTGGAGGTGGGACTGAGCCAGAATGTCCTTTGGTGACCCAGTGCAGTTTGATCTGTATATTTTATATGCTTATGAAAATCATACATACAATATTTATAAAAACCTTTTTTTTTTTTTTTTTTAATTGCCTGATTTAAATCAAAAAGTCTATGATTCATGATTCATGGTTTTCTAAATCCTCTTCAGGAAAAGTGCTTCTGTTCTGTTAACATCAGCCGGGCTCTGAAGGGCAGTGATATGAATATAGAGACCTCCCATGTAGAGACTTTCAGCTCATGAGCTCCATTAAGTTGCAATCAAGACTTCAGAAAAGATGGTAACAGTTTGCTGGGGCTGTGAGAACCTGGGAGGGCACCATGCTTCTGGTACTAGAAATGACAGCGCTCCTCCTAAGGTCAGAATATACTTCAGTTTTTACACCGATCACAGCCCCTTTCAGTACCATCAAAGTGATTTATTTTGTGCTATTATTACAGATTGAGAGATTTTTTTCCTTCGCTTTTCATTGAAAAATGCTAAGTAAAAACAGTAGAACCAATTTCAAAAGTCAATTTAAGGATATGATGCAAATGTTGCATTTTTAGTTAATCTACCTTCATATGGGAAGGGAAGGGAAGGGAAGGGAAGGGAAAGGAAGGGAAGGGAAGGGAAGGGAAGGGAAGGGAAGGGAAGGGAAGGGAAGGGAAGGGAAGGGAAGGGAAGGGAAGGGAAGGGAAGGGAAGGGAAGGGAAGGGAAGGGAAGGGAAGGGAAGGGAAGGGAAGGGAAGGGAAGGGAAGGGAAGGGAAGGGAAGGGAAGGGAAGGGAAGGGAAGGGAAGGGAAGGGAAGGGGGGGATAAAAAAAAAAAAGACTCCAAAGAAGAAGAAGACATTATTAACCTTTCATTTCAGCTATGCAAAGCTGAGACTTGCATATGGTAGGTCTGTAGTATAAAGTTGTTATATTGCTATTAATGCTTAAAAATTGTCCACACCCATATACCCAGCAACACTTTTAAAACTGTCTTCTTATACTTTGGACTGGTAAGAAGAAAGAAAAAATCTGTGTTTTCACACCTCGCTGGCCAGCGCTATAGATCAGTTTCTCTCTGGAGACAGATACTGTCATCTCTTATATAATCTCTGACCGTAATAAGGAGACAAAACAACCAAAAGCAATTTCTCTCATTATAAAATGTGAATATGTAATATGTTTTAAAGAATCTGGTGACTTGATGGGAGTATCTAAAGAGAGGCAGAATTCACAAAGACAATGAGTTTCTGTCACTATGCACAAGAGAAAACTGCTTTGAATTCTGCACTATTGAACTACATTGTGCTGTGCAAGCAAACAAGGGAAAAACTTTTTTTAATTAAAATTATTCTTTTTTTCATGCAAGTGAAAAATTTAAATCTTGGTTTTATTTTCTAGTCTAAGACCTTTGAAATGGTATGCCATGACATTCTTCTTTCCAAGTTGGAGAGATATAGATTTGATGGATGGACTGTTCAGTGGACAAAGAACTGGCTGCAGGATTGAGTCCAGAGAGTGGTGGTTAATGGCTTGGTGATGAGTAGCATCCCAGAGGAGTCAGTGCTGGGACCAATACTCTTTTATGTCTTCATCAGTGACATTGACAATGAGGTCGAGTGCACTCTCAGCAAGTTTGCTGATGACACCAAGCTGTGGCGTGTGGACAACATATTAGAGTGACAGGATGCCATCCAGAGGGACCAGACAGGCTTGAGCAGTGGACCCAGGCGAACCTCGTGAAGTTCAACAAATCCAAATGTGAGATCTTGCCAACTGTATCCTGGGCTGCATAAAAAGAAGCATGGCCAGCAGGTCCCTTCCAGATGTGGAGTCCTCACTATAGAAGAGACATGGAGCTGCTGGAGTGCATCCAGAGGAGGGCCACAGAAAGGATCCATGGCATAGAATTTCTCCTATGAGAAAAGGCTGAGAGAGCTGGGGCTGTTCAGCCTGGAGAAGAGAAGTCTCTGACATGACCTGAGAGTGGCATTTCAATATCTATGGGAGCTACAGGAAGAAGGGAGCAGACTCTTTAGCAGGGTCTGTGGTTAGAGAACAAAGAAATGGTTTCATGCTTAAAGATGATAGATTTAGGTTGGATATAAGGAAAAAATCTTTTACAGTGAGGGTGGTGAGGCACTGGAACAGGCTATCAGAGATGTGGTGGGTGCCTCATCCCTGGAGACTTTCATGGCAAGGCTGGATCAGGCTCTGAGAAACCTAATCTAGCTGTGCATGTCCCTGTTCATTGCAGGGGATTTGAATTGATGACCTTTAAAGGTCCCTTCCAACTCTAAGGATTCTGTGGTTCTGTATTACTGTAGTCCGTGGTTGAAATACAAAGCTGCAATAATTCAAGATAGATAATGTATGCATGTCTAGATATCTTTACAGTTTTGTCTCTGTGGATAGCAGAGAGCAAACCCTGGGGTGCATGCAGGAGGGAGGGCAGGATGGCAAGGGAAGATCTTAAGGGAGTAGGTAGCAACCAGAAAGTGTCAAAATACAGAAATGGGCTTTGCTTACAGCGCCCCTGAGTGTCTCCTGCAACCCTAAGCAATGTACAGCACACCCCTCTGGCTTCAAGATGAAGGCAGGGCTGTGGGCTGCCTTTCTTCTCTCCCATGCCAGTCCCTGCGCACAGGGATGGATATAATAGGAACTATGCTGGCAGGAGGGGCCCCCAGAGCCTCCAGTTTCCTTGGCAGCCACCTATTCCATCTACTTCTGTTTGCAATTATAAAGGCTTTCTGCTCTCAAATTGTCTATTTCATACCTAAGTGGTTCTAATCTTTTTTTTTTGCAAGAATAACTGTAATTGCAATGATTTTCTTGGATTCATCTACAGTATCATTATCCAAAGCAAAAGATTGGATTCAGCAAACATAAATGTTAAAAAAGATTGCAGGTTGGATTGGAATTCATGTGAAAATGTGAATGTGATAGAAGCAGCAGATTATTTGATTTTCTTTTCATGAGTTGCCCAGATTCTGATTTAACTTGCAGTGATGCTCTAAGACTTAAATATTTCTTGCTTGTAACTCAAGCGAGTTTATCCCAGTATGATGACACCTAGGAGAGATAGATACGTTGTTTTTGGTAGAATTATAACAGGAAAAATAAAATACACAGTAACTTCATCTTCAAATCCCAGATATAAATGAAAGGCAATTTACATGGCAGGAGATAAGAGTTGCAATTAGAAACATGACTGAACATTAAGAAATAATTGGATTCTTCTTAGCATTTTAACATCTTCATTCAGAGCAGTTTGTTTGAGCGGTTAGCAAGACTGACAGCATTCTTTCAGTTGCTACCCACTTTCTCAATATGTAGCAAACCTATTTAAAACTTTCTGTCATCTGATGTAAATCCAGAATAATTCAATTCTTATTGTGCATTTCTGTGTTGTCCCTTATGCTCTTAAATTTATGAGATCCATCAAAACAATAGATGCATTTCACTGGAAGATAATGTGCCTTAGCACGGTTAAACACTGAGCTTGTATGAGCTGTTTGGGATCTTTCATGATGAATGTGCTGTGCTGTAAGCAGTATATTTGCTGCTGGGTGTGGAATAACCCTGGCAGGCAGCTCAGCACCACACGGCTTCTCACTGCCTCTCCCCAGATGGGGGAGAAAGAGAGAAACAGAGGGTAAAAATGGAAGAACTATGGTTGGGATAAAGACAGGTCAGTAGGTAAAGCGAAAGCTGTGCGTACAAGTGAGGCAAAACAAGGAACTAATTTGCTCCTTCCCATATCTGGAATTTATCCCAACTGATATGAGATCAGCAACTTTAATTTGAAATCTTGTATAACCTTAAATTAAAAAAGGAAAGAGGATATTTAAAAATCTCTAGCTGGATACACACATAGAAATTCATATTCATCTTACTATTCAGTTTATTCAGTGTTTCTTCTGACTAATCTGGCCTTTAAAGTATTCTCTTGGAAAAAATATAAAAAGATTGGAAGTTCATATTTTATTGCTTTAGCTTGAATTCCCATATTTGAAAAGATTGATAACATAAGGCAAACAGCCAGTGCTACACTGCAATATAGAATGGCCTTTTCCTTTGCCAAAATGCTGATTAAATGAATTCTGACCTATATTGTTTTTTACATCAGTGCCCTTTCACATACACAAAAAAATGGAAATAGAGATAATTAACCTCGATGAAGCATGACTTAAAAGAGTAACCAGATTTTTATAGTTTCCCAAGTGAAATACTCTCTTCTCCTTAAAATCCCTGTGGCTGCTTCTGTATGTTGTACTGTACACTCAAAGATTCAGGATGGAGGTTAGATTTAGAGAGATACTTCTTTCAGAGACAAAGTAGGCAACTGGGAAAATATTGTACCCAGAACCTCCTGGTCTAAGTTTAAAAAACAAATGCCTTAATGCTATGAATTTTACCTTTCTAGTATTGTTAGTATGTATATATAGTGACTGCAGAATGCTCCAATTAAGTCACTGTATTCAATTTATTACAAATCTGGGGGAAAATAGAATTCAACTGAGAACCCAATTTGCATATTATCTTTTTTGTTATTATTAAAGAAAAAAAATTGCACCTATTTAGGTGTAATTATAGTTCCCAAATTTGTTTTGGGAACTATAATTTTAAGATGGGTATTGTGGCTTGGATCCAATATCCAGTGTTTGTGGTTGGCTGACAAAAGCAGCAGCTGTGAACAATCCAGTCTGAATAATAAATATCTTGTTTTTCTCTAGTGTTACTGGGGAAGAAGTGATTTAGTGTAGTCACTTTTGCAGCTGGCCTTTTGTCGGTGTATTATAAATGAGGTGGTTGTGGGGAATTTATGAATCAGTCAGTTTGTAGTGCTGGCTCCTACAGGAAAAAGATGTCCTTTTCTGTATGTTTCTGTAAAATGGCTTTGGTTGGTCTTCTGTCCGAAAAAGTAACAACAATTAAAATTAACTGTGAGACAGATTGATGATTTTGAGTATATCAAAGTGATAGAAGACATTAAGCCTATTGGTATACTGAAAATTGTCATGTTGAAGTTTGCAGTTCAACTAAGCATTGACATTCATAGCTAGGTGTGAGGATGTGCCCAACATCTGGGAAGAAATTAATCTACCTCTGTATATTGCAATTGGAAAATTAAAGTACTGTCAGGAGGTTCTAGGTAAAATTGTTTTTTTTGGGGGGGGAGGGGGATGGTGGGTAGCAGAACCTTTCATTTTGTAACAACAGACCCAAAAGACTAAGAAATTTTCTTGAGTTAAGTGGGGATTCCACAAACACCTTCAACAAAGCAGAACGACAGAACTACCAAGGAGCAAAGAGAGTTAAGTGTACAAGGCAGGGGCAGACCTGTGCTTTCTTCCCTACTAATCTCTCTCATTTTTTATTTTTTTATTTTTTTTTTAATTTCCATTTTAGTCAATCAGGACAACTTGGATTCTTTTTTCCTGAATCTCTGTAGAATACATTTCACAGAAACTAAATTAAATATTAGATGATGATTTTAGAATCTGCCTATTGTTTTACATATTACTTAAACCGTTTTTAATTTCAAGTGCATGCAGTCTTTTTTCAGTATTTTAAGATCTCTATTTTATTAGGTAATATTATCCTGGTCATTGCATATAAAAATTTTTGTGGAATGCCTACAGTTTCTTGAATAATGTTGTTTAATGAAGGAGTGTTTCATTTGAAGTCACTGCTTCTTTTCTCTTTGTGAGACCTTGATGAAGTGCTAAAATGTTCATAACAGCTGCCAGCCAATTCTATTAAACAAGATTTGTTTCTGCTTCTCTAACCTTGCATAAAAATCTGCTTATGTATGATGGCTGTGCATGTGGTTCAAGTGTCTACTACACATCACATGGAATAATGCATGGGTGTCCAACATTACGATGTGCCTTAACCACATTGAGTGAAGTGGAATTGTCTTGGGCTATCTGTAAAATATATAATATTGTTAATGCTTATAAATAACAAAACTTTTTTTTTATTATTTTTTGTTTTTTAATTAGAACATAAAAAAAGATAAAAAAGTCAGCAGCAAAAACATAAATCTAATGGGATATTTGACTTTGTTTTTTGAAACTAATGCATCAATATCTGGTTTGATGGAAGTGGAGTTCTCAAGGTGTTCATCACAGATTTTTGATCTAATTTTACCATTCTTGTACTTCATCGTTGAAAAGAGTTGTTCATATGTACTGCCAAAAAGCAAAAATATGAATAAAGCTTGGCTGTGCAGGGAGGGATATTTTGTCTGGTAAGACAGGTCTTATAAATGTCTGTTAAAATGACACGATGAAATTTTTTTGTTTAGTTGAATGTGTGATTGCAATACATGCAGTTATTTGCTGTAACTTGAGTTAGCACTGCACTGTGCCCATTCCATGCCTTGCTTTCAGCTCAGATAGTGCTGATCACACTGATGTTTGGTTGTTGCTGAGTGATGGATGCATGCCCAGGGCCAGGCCAGGACACTCAAAAAGAACAGCTGCCACCATGATGGCATGGGGTAAAGTGCAGCTGCAGGACAGGCCAGGCCAGAGGTTTGACATCTCTAGAAGAATACATTTCCCTTTGTAGAAAGATATCTACTTTGGTGAATAGGTTCAAAATCCAGGTGGAACAAAATCTTTTAGCTGTGATCAGACTGCCATCATGAATCCTGTCGCATGTATACCATCACTCTTTGTGGTTCATAGAGTCACAGAATAGCTTAGGTTGGAGGGGACCTTAAAGATCATCTAGTTCCAACCTTGCCATGGGCAGATTTGGAGGTGACTTTTCTGACATACTCTGACATAGAATGCTACTACAGTATCAAGAACAAACTTAAATAGTTCTACTACTTTTGCATTCTTATAGATTTATTTTGTTTGAAGAAGAGCTGATCATGCTACTTCAAGATCTAAAGGACTTCTAAACAACCTTCAGAAGGAGACATATATATTCAGTAATGAAAGCATCTTTTCCTCCCTTGTCTGGAAAGAATTTGAGTTGCCCTGGGAGCCTCTAAACAGATAAAAATAGCATTGGAATGCAATCTCAATTTTCCTTTCCTAAGGAAATTATTCCTCCATGTAACACTTGTTATCCAAAGTGAACTCTGAGCTTATCAAGTAGAATCTGCCTCGTATTGATTTGGGAGAGAGAAACTTCATTGGATCCAACAGTTTTTCAGGGTCAAGTTATTAAGAAATGTTATCAGCATCTCCTATTGCAGATGCTGATGCTAATAGCAAAAAGTTCTTTCTGTTGCCTGTGAGTATTTTTTAGCTCATCTTTAATCCAACAGCTGAATTTTATCCAGTCCCTATTCAGTATGACATGTATTGCGTCTTTTTCATCTTTCAAACCAGTCATTATTTCAGTAAGCTTGAAAATCAAGCAATATCTCAGCATATAGTGACATTTCTAAACAATTGATATTGCAGTTTAAGTAGTCACAAACTATTAAGTAAAAAAAAATTTTTTTAAGTAAAAATTTTAAAAAGTTGAGATCATCTCATTTTGCTTGGATAACAAGAATGAGAATCTGGACAATAGTTTGGAAAAATACGTTCACAGTATGATTTATTGTTGAAACTAGGGAAAAGATTATGTTGCTGTCAAATGCTCCTCAACAATCATTTTTTACCTCTGCATTTTCTACCCATGCAGCCAGAACTTCTTTCAGGTCTCATTCCAATTTAGTGAGCAAAGGTGGTGACAGAAACTGTTTAGGACAATGAACAAGTAACCTTGTTAGCCATCTTCTGGAGTAAGCTGTACAGTGTTCCAGGGTAATATTGGCAGAAATTGATAAGTGAAGTCAGGAGAGGCGAGGCATTCAGCTCAGAAACGGACAAGACTTTTAAGCAAGGAGGCAGTGATTTAAACACAGAAGTAGCCAACTTTAGACAAAACACAAACTGTTCTGTCTACTTGAACCCCATATTCCAGAAAGAGACTGTGCTAGAAAGAGCATGGTATTCCCCATGTTGTTTGCATTGTGAGTTATGACAGCGTGCTATCACTAAAGTTGAGAAATGATTACTGGGCTTACAGGGAAATGCAGTTCCAAGTCTCCGAGCAATTCTAAACCCCACCAAACATGATGTCTTGAGACAGCTTGTCTCTGTTAACAGGATGCATCCATTGGATTTCTTTGTGGAACCCTAAGAGGCATCCAAACAGTGAGAGCCTGGCCAGATTCCAGCAGATCATGTCAGAAGACGGCTTTGTCAAGCAACACACGCAGTGTTCAAAAATGAGCTATGCATGAGCACTCACTGAATATCTAAAAGAGAAGAACATCCTAGCTACGTTGTTATGGGGAACAGTCTTTAGTGAAAAAGAATTCTAGCAGCTCACAAAGAAAACCTATTTGTTTCTTATATGCAGTGAGATTTTCTGCTTCTGGGTAGAAAAATTAGACGTAGGTATATATAATAAACTTCTCTAATGAGAAGCAAATTGAAACATTTAAATTAAAAGGAAACTAAACCTAAAATAAAAAGACTTCTAAAAAACCAAACCAAAACATTTAGATGGAGTGAAAGACATTTATTGAAAGGGATAAAACGTATGGAATAGAAAGGAGAAGGAAATTCTTGAAATTATATGTACAAAAATGGAGGTCCAGAAATGTTTAGTTGCATTGAGAGAGGGTGTTGACAGATAAACAGATATTTGAGGGTTCTTAAGAGGACACCATGATGAGGTAATGTTATATCATTATCATTACCTTTCTGAGCCAAACTTGAAAGGTCATTAAACTTCTAAGATTAGTTACACAAAATTTACTGTCCAGGAAGCAGAAAAGCAGTTGATACAAAAAAATAGAATCTTAGGAATCAAAGTATTTTTATCAAATACCCCTATTTCCCTAAATCCATAGAACAATACATTCCTACAGGGATGTTAACTGTTTAATTTTTTTTAGATAAAAGTGTGTTCTAATTTTCCACAAAATCCATTGAAGCTGTAACAAAAGGATTTCTTCTTTTCCTTTCCAGTTAAAATACTAATTAAACACTTGACCCTGGTACTCTTTAATCAAGAAAGTAAATAGTACTTTTAAATTGCTTTTCAAGCATACTGTAGCATAACAACTATAATTCCTTTTGTTTATGAGGGTTTAAATGTTTCATCCTGCTCCTCTACAAATGTAATGTTTGTGCAGTAGTGGCTGGTTATTTACATTCTTCATTATCTATGTTATGTGATAACTATAGGTGACTAAAATAGCTTGCCTGGAATATGCGAATAATAACACCTATAATAATGACATTTTCCATCACTTTTCTTTGCTGGAATTTACTTTGCTCTGCTTCTGTCTAGTTTCCAACGCTAACTGATTCAGCTTTTTGAACTCCTGACTTTTTTATTATCCTGAATTTTGTTTTGGTTTTATTTTTGCATTCAGCACATAGTGAATAAGTAAAATCAGATAAATTACTGGCAGGATTCTCAAGGTGGCATGCCCCTTATATGTAACTATCAACAAGTGGTATTCATTTCAGCTAACCTTTTACATGGCAAACGTTATTGTGGCAGGAGGTGCTGGTAAACCCTTTCTGTAATCACTGGTGAGAGGGGGTGCCTGAGCAGGAACACCGGAACCAGAAGACCTGTGGGATAAATCAAGCTCTGCCACAAAGAGGCTTTATGTATTGGGCTGAGAGAAACAATCCTGTGGGCTAAGTTTAAATCTAATGGTTTGAGGTTCTGACTTGGAGAAGGAGGCACAGCAGGGCTGCCATGGCAAGGCAGCAATAGCCAATTAGGGAACTGCTTTTGAGAACTGGCCACAGCAATATGGTATTTTTATGACTATACACTGGGAACTTCCAGTGGGTTGTGCCCATACCAGCATCATGCTTCTTTCAAATCCCTTCTTAATCTCTCTGTTCACATTCTGTCACAGAAAGTATCTGATGTAGCTTTGGGGTGACTTCAGTACACAGGAGTATTTTGCATCAACACAGTAGCAGCAGTGGCTGTGAGTAAAATGCACTAAAATACTATTGGATTTTTTTTCTAATAGAAGAAATATATAGACAGAAAAAATCCCTTTAAGCCGTGTTCTACACTAAAAGACAAATCCAGGCTGGGGGGGGGTCTGATTAATGTTGTAAATGTCTAAAGGGAGGCAAATGGATGAGGCCAGGCTCTTCTCAGTGGTGTGTAGCAATAGGACAAGGAACAATTGCCTAAGAATTGAACATAGAAAGTTCCATACAAGCATAGGGAAGAACTTCTTCACAGTAAGGGTGATGGAGCACTGGAACAGGTTGCCCAGAAATCTTGTGGAGTCTTCTTCTATGCAAATATTCAAGACCTGTCTGGACACCTACCTGTGTGACCTATTGTAGGCTACCTGCTTTAGCAGAGGGGTTGGAATCAATGATTTCTTGAGATCCCTTCCAACCCCTGCAATTCTCTGATGCTGCATGTAACCAGGAATATAATTTTATTCCACAAAGAAATGTCAAAGCTGTCAGTTATAATAGTGCACAAATGAAATGGTCTTCAAGATGTTTGGTGTATTCTCAGTGATCAAGTTTTTGCTAAGAAGTTATTTTGAATGGGTAAATGAGGAAGGATTAGAATTGAGGAGTAATACATTTAATCAAGGCAATAAACCAGTGAACAAGCTTTTGTATGTGAAAACCATCCTATGGCCTTTTAGTACTAGAAGGTGAGTGAGTATCCTGTAAGAGTATGTAATTTTATCTTTCTGCTGAATATGAATGAAGCATTTTCACTGAGAATTTAATTTGCTAGAATAAAATGCACGTTATTTTCCAAAATTTACTTCTGAGAGGGAATCGCTTCTTAGGTATTATTATTTCTAAATTGGAGGAACAAACAGGAAACATTTGGCAAAAAATTGTATCATTAACACTAATGTACATGGTTGTGAGCTTTCCTTGAAGTGTTCCTCTTTTAAATTACCTTTTGTTTTAGGCACTTTATGTAAAGTTCCTCACTCAGATCCAGTCTTCGTAATATGTCATAATTTATTATATACCCTGTTTCACGAAACTCCATTGCTTTTTGAAAATACATTATTCTCAACAGTCACTCAATGATGCAAAAAATGTCTGCCAAAATTTTAGCAGTTAAATAATTACTACTTGTGCTCCATGACCAGGATAGCTGCATAGAATAACTTCCATTCATTAATGACATATTTAGTGAAGTCTATATGTGAAATAAGCTATTGAACATGATGTAAAAATATACCATGCTTTCTTCTCCTGATACCATATGTGCTCTGGAATCTGGCAGTAGATTTTGCATTTTAGGTAGGGTGCCTAATTTGGTTTATACTTTATCATCTCCATCTTTAATGAAGGCCAGCACTATCCCAAATGCCCATATGCTATTAATGAACACAGAGGAAAGACTGTATGCATCATCTTTGATTAATGTTATTTTACAGCTTTCACAGATCCTGTATGTTCTGATGTTCTGTCATTTTGGTGCATGAAAAGATGTCTTTGTGTTTTTTAAATTTTTTTACTTTACTAAGTTTAGATCCTAGCTAGTAGTACGTTCATGACTGGAATGCATGCCCCATCACTTGATAAAAAAGAGATAATGAAGTGTAATCAGCTTTTGCAGTAAATTACACACCTCCCAGGGACTGGTAGGATTTGTATTTAGAACTGTTATATTTTTTCATGAACTCGGTTTGTAAAAGCATCATGCAGCTTTCATTTCTAATCCAGTACTGTCTGCAGTGTTCTTGTAGGCTAAATTCAATCCTCTGGGCACTGCTGCTCTCAGCCATAACTGTCCTCTCCAGGATTTTAAGATTTTTTATTTGATAAAACACTTCATATCCACTCTTCTGCATTTCTGCATGGCTTGTCTCCTCCTGAAAGTTGGTTAGAATTCTGCTATTCAAGAGCTCCTGAAGCCAAAAATTATTTTTTTCTTTCAAGAGTATTGGAAAGAACAGTAACAGAGCACTTGGGTTTATAAAGGAAAGGAAGATATTTCATAAGAAGTATCTTGGGGTTTTTGAGGCTGTCTGGAAAAAAATAAATAAACAAACAAACAAATTGTCCTCTCCCAGATTTATCTTCTAATAACTCTGCTTTTATTGATTTAGGTTAGATTTTGGCTTCTGTGTTCAGTACTGTCAGGAGAAATTGATCCCAACAGTGAAAGCCTGGGAGGTGGAGTGCCTGGCACACAGATGTGCAGCTCATTGGTGTGTCCAGAAAGAGCACGTGGTCCCTCAAAGTCTTCCCAGATCTACTGACAGCAACACTAGTTGGCCAACTGCTGATATCTCCACTGCCTGGTAGTGGTTTCCACTGGTTGACTTCTTTACTGCCACCAGGCCTACCTGTGCCTTCACAAGATGCCCTCACACTTCTGTTGCTGTGGAAAGTAGGAGTTAATCATAGTGACAGTTTATATGCTGTTCCTAAAGATCCATGACACAGAACTGTTATAAGGGAAATAATAAGATATGCACCATAAGTTACCTTTGTTAGGAAAAAAATAAAATTTTATTTTCAAAATTCTAACATTTTTATGACATATTTAGTTATTTGTCTATTCAGTTATGTAAGCTCGTACTTACTTCCTTTAGGAACTAGCTTCATTTAAGGCCACTGGGGACAGTAATTCTCCATTGATTCTCATTTCCTAAATAATTCCTCCACTCTAAAATAGTAGACTTTGTGTTTTGCCTTCCTATGAATAATGAATGAAAAAGAATTATAATTAGCAGTAACATTATGACTCCATGATATAGATTTACATAAAAACTAAATGCTCAACACAATGGATGCGGAAGGCTTTCCTCTTATTACTATGAATATATGCATTTATAATACCAGGAATTAAAAATGACAATGATCTATCCCCTTTTCCCTAAGAAAAATTGAAAATAAAGTACTACAAATCCTACTCAATCACTTACATAAAAATAAAAAGCTTTTATTCTATGGTTTATTAATTTTCCAGCCTTCCGAAACTTGCTGTCATGTTCCCTAAACATAGACATCACTTTCTATGCTGAACATGATAAGTTTAGGCCCAGAGATGTCAGTAGCATTGTCTCCAGAAACGTTATCATCTTTCCACTAGTCTTACCTTTTAGTTGGAAGTATTTTGGTAGCATTCCAAGGACCAGATTTGCTTCCTTCCCCGAGCAGTCTGTCACCTGTTCCTTCCTGGATCTCAACAGTCTTGTCATATTTTGAAGGTGAAAATACCTTGAAGGTCATGAAGATGTTCAAAGGACTGAGAAACCTGAAATGTGGACAGACTGAAGGAATTAGGTCTTATCACCCTGAAGCAGAACAATCCTTGGAAAGGGCATTTATCAGGATTCACCACTAATGTCCACATTCACAAGCTTATCCCCTCACATGTAGGAGGATTCCTCTCTTGGATAGTGTTTCATGTATAAAGAATGCATATAGTGTATAATTTACCGTGGCATAGGCAGCTTTATTAGCTTTTGGTTTCCTTCAAAAACCTAAAAATACTGAATAATTCCTCAAGTTTCCTAACAGCAAACAGCAAATATTGTTTTAAAATAAAAGGAACAACTTTTTTTTCCTCTTAACTTTTTAGACATTCTTATTGAGATTTGCCATATAATTTTTAAAGGTTTCAGGATTATTATCTCATATTGTCAGCTAAACATAAACTCCATAATAATGACTGGTGTCTATTTTACCATAAAGAAGAACATGGATGTTCAATATGTGATACAATTTTCACACTTTTGACAAATTTTTATAGGTTTCTAAACTCCAGTGGCATTCAATAAGGCAACACTTCAGTATGCCCATGCTTCCTCGTGTCTATTTGGTGTGTTCCTCAAGTAAAGACACACGAAATATTTCTGTGAACAAATAAGACTAGAACCTAAGCCTGAAGCATTACGTTAACTAACTTACAAGAAAAGAAAATATGTCTTCTCCAGAATGCATTAGTTACAGCTGATTAAGGAAGGAATACAGAAATATCATTGTTTACCTTTATGCTTAGAAAGGGAAATTTAACATAAGATATTTATCTGCTGTCACTAGTTTGTGTTTCATGAGATTGTTTTATTAGATTCCAATTTACATAACTTAAGTGTTTGTTTGAACAACAGTTTCAAAATCCTCATTAAAACACTTCTGACAAATACAGCTTTATCTAGAACTAAATTATGGAGAAGAGAACGATAATTAAACAGAATCACTTAACAACTGATAGGCACTTGTGGCACTAATTACTGAAACTCTATTGAAAAAAAATATGCCTGTAAGCAACAGGGAGTAAACTTTACTCTGCTTTTCACCAGGAAAAATAGTTACTTGTTTTAGTGATCCATCTAATAGGATCTCCATCCAACAATACTGTTCATTCATTATGTCTACAACTAAATGTTTCAGTATCTGTAATAAAAAATACTTAAATAAGACTTTAATCAGCTTAATGACCTATTCTTATGTTGTTGCTTTCACTCAAAGAATCATGAAGGCTGAAGATGTTATTGAAACTATTGTTTAATGATTGATGTAAAACTCCAATTTCCAGAGAAAAGAAACAAACTTCCCTCTCCTCTCTGTTTTTACTCACTTTTCTCCTTTTTAAATTTAAATTTAAATTTTAGTTTTTATTTTTATTTTTATTTATATTTTTATTTTTATTTTTATTGTTATTTTTATTTTTATTTTTATTTATTATTTTTCCCCCATGGCTTGCTTCCAATTGTTAACGTTGTAGAGCAGCACTTGAAATTTTTGACCATAGTAGCCACCAAAACTCTCAAAACAGCTCCAAATAGCAAACAAGCAGTGTCCATAATGCATTTATTTTATTAAGTCAAGCAGGAGTACTGCTTATGATTTAAGACTGACCCCTTCTTGCTTCTGATAAAGTCTCCCTACTCTTCATTTGTCCATTCAAGTGTAAACTGACTTATTTTCAGATGCTCAAAACAATATCTCCCCCAAGTCACTTCTCTTGGGTCTCGACTGCATCTCATGCAGTCCCACATCTCATGCACAGATACCCAGGACCTTGCTCAGTTCATACCCAAAGATGGTGAATTAACAAAGATGGCTCATAAAATCATCCCGTCTTCTACTGTGTTCTACACTTTCCATCCAAGGAGAATATCCACATAACAGAAGTGTAAGAAGTGAGAGACATATTGCCTAGTGTCCTGCTGAAAGCTGCTTGCATCGGACAGTCCTTCATAGAACAGAATTCTTTTCTGTTTTTCATGCTGAGATCTCTGTGCAGTTCCTCACATAGGCATCTACAGCTTACATGAAGTTTGTGACTGATGGGACTGTACAGATCATGATAGGAGCAGCTCTCACACAATGCTCGGTGGTGAATCTGAGCTACTTTCCCCAGAAATGTGCCACTCTTGGCTGGGAAGGACCCTGCCCTTTTTGCCCCTTCCCAGAACCAACAATTGACAACAGCTGCTGTAATGCACACTGTGGCAACAACAAAATCAAATACATCACCCTCTGCCAGCCACTATGGAGTTGAACAGCTGTGCAGTGAGACCAGTGTGGAGGTGAAGCTCACAGTCAGTGTCTCAGCTGCTCTCCTGTGCTAGTGAGAGTCCCAGGTAGCCCTGCACATTCTCCACACTCCAGGAACCACTCGTGTCAGGAACAGTGGCAAACAAGGATGCACATGTAAAATTGAGATGTAACAGGCTTTACAGGTCAGAAAACAGAATAAGGAATTTTCTCAAATAGTGTTGCCTAACCGTGAAGGTCAAGTGGCTTCTGAGTGGGCCAGAGGTCTCTGTCTGCTGCCCTCAGTGCCTTTTGGAAGAAGCCTCCACCCATTTCTTATGCTAACAGAATTTGTTTGTTTAGATTTGCAAAATTCATGAGAATACAACTCAAAAGCAGGCATCTTTGGGAATCTATGAGCAAACTGCAGGATCATATTTCAAAGTGAATCTTCTAAGTTAAAGGAAGGATACAGGGCAGTTGAGTCAGTGATGGCTTGCAAGAAATTTTTTCAGTTTTGTTTCAGGTGCAGAGCAGAGTTTGCTCTGTCCATGTGATATGGAGACTATTTATGTGCATTTGTATGACTTGACCAATTCATTTCTTCATCGGTTTACGGATCATTAAGATGTGATGATGAAAATAATCAGAGCACATCTTCTAAAATGGATTCCATGAGTCTCAGATTTTTTACTGACCCTCTGTGCTAACTCATTTTTAAAGGACTACCTGTAGGAATGAGAACTTAGAGAGGGTGCACTAAGCGAAGAGCCATGACAGCTTAACTACATTTAATCATGACAATATAGCACACTCATCTTGAGGGAAAAATGAATCTGCCAAATTGGAAGCACTTCATCCATATTCAGAACTTGAAAACATTTTACAACGTTTTGAAACTGTATTTCAATATAATGCTTCCTACTATTCTTAAACCAGAAACAGTCTTAGCAAAAATGTAAGGGAAGTCTAGCACTGACATCTTGATTAAATATAAGTGATTAAACTGTTTCAGCAAAGCCTAGGGGCACTGCAGTCCTAGGCCAGTACTATAAGTATAGAAATGGGGCTACTTTGCATCAGTGCCAAACAGCTCAGCTGATCCAGACAAACAGTGGAATTTCTTTATATTGGACGTAGGTGATTTATTGCTGCTGGTCCTAGGAAACAGTGAAACTGCTTCTGACAAATTAGGCGAAGTATCGTCGGGGATACCAATGATCACATGTAGGAAACAGTTGAGTCACTCAGCGGGTAATGAGGGACTGTGGCTATAGAATGTTTCCTCTCAGGTAGTAGCCTTTGTCAAGGAAACGGCTTCGCTTTGGAGGCTAGCCCTTAAATGAGCCAAGGGAGGGGTGGACCTTGGATGCACTCCTTCCAGTGTGCTTTGGGAAGCACAGATAAGTTCTTTGCACCTGTGCTCCCTTGGCCAGCTACCTCCTTCACCAGGCGCTCAATCATCAGTTCAGGCTACGGCATGACAATTCCCCTACAACTTCAATATTGAACCCAAGTCTTTTTAAACTATCACAGGTTTATTAGAGGTACTATTTTTTTTTGTAAGACAAATGGCATTTGATTATACAATGATGTGTAAGAACAAGTGCTCACACAGTGTATTGCGATATGTTCAAAATGTGTTCTTTGGAGTATGAGGGTATGAGGCACACAGGGAGATTTGTAATTGCTGATTGTTTTAAGAAAGAGCTCTCTATAGAGTTCTAGGTGTTGTGTTTTTTGTTTGTTTGTTTTTGCTTTGTTTTGTTTTGTTTTCCATTAGAAAGCAAATCATTGTATTTAGCATCTTTGCTATGCAGAAGTTTTCCGTTTGAAATTCAAAAAGAAATATTCATAACTTTTTACATTTACTATATCATTTGTCTAGATTTCGTAGAAGCATAGAGTGGCCTGGGTTGAAAAAGACCACAGTGATCATTTAGTTTCAACTCCTCTGCAATGTGCAGGGTCACCAACCACCAGACCAGGCTGCCCAGAGCTACATCCAGCCTGGCCTTGAATGCCTCCAGGGATGGGGCATCCACAACCTCCTTGGGCAACCTGTTCCAGTGCATCACCACCCTCTGTGTGAAGAACTTCCTCCTAATATCTAACCTATACTTCCCCTGTCTCAGTTTAAAACCATTCCCGTTTGTTCTATCATTACCTACCCTCGTAAATAGTTGTACCCCCTCTTGTTTATACACTCTCTTCAAATATTGGAAGGCCACAATGAGGTGGAATTCCACACCAAGTGGGGCAACATAAGGCTTGTTATAAGAAAATAGCACAGCAAAATTCAAAAGGGATATTATTTTTAAAAAATGAAAAACGTATACTTTGTG
This sequence comes from Lagopus muta, assembly GCF_023343835.1. Taxonomy (NCBI): domain Eukaryota; kingdom Metazoa; phylum Chordata; class Aves; order Galliformes; family Phasianidae; genus Lagopus; species Lagopus muta. Next base: position 26,842,946 of record NC_064435.1, read on the forward strand.
TGAAAGCAAACTATATACTCATGAGCCAGAACTGCCTCGAGTTTTTAATCCTCAATTAAAATATTTCTCTAGAGTTTCAAAATGGGAAGTAGAAATAATGTAATTGGGCTTTGGTGATCAATCATAAACACATGGGACAAACAGATCCCAGCAAGTCAGAGTATCATTTATCAAAGATACATAGCAAACACTTTTGAATATCTAATACGTAAACAGAAAGCAAGATCTGTTTATGACTGGCATAAGAACAGAAAAGAAATTTTGTCAATATATTCGCAGTCAGACCTGTCATATTCTATACCTACTTGTTCTATAATTTTCTGTAAACTGCAGCCATGTGTAACACACAATTTGCTGAAAATACTGCTGACCATTAGATCTTGGAAGAATATGTCACTTAGCCTAATGAAGCATAAAATACCTTTTTCTTCTATTGTTGTGTAGAGAAAAACATAACCTAGAAAGATTAGAAAAAGAGATGCAAAAATCCAAACCCCAAGAAAAACTTTTTATTCTGTTTTTATGTTGGAGATAGAAGCACTAGAAACAAAAACGAGAATTCAAAACCTAAATGCTCTTATGAACAGTCATTATAAACTATTGCGAATCAGAAGATGAGTTTCAGAGAAAGTCTGAAAAACTTGGCAACATGTATGGTACAACAGAGTATAAGCATCTCAGTGAATGTGCCTTTCAATTAATCCTATGTAACATGGTACTAATGCATTATTCATATGTGTTTTATTGAAATCAGTGCATGACTGCATTCTTTCAGTAAATCTTAAGATACTTCAGCTTTTTCTACTGGGCACAGAAAATCACAGAATCACCAAGGTTGGAAAAAACCTCCAAGAACGTCTAGTCCAAGTGTCCACCTACCACCAATATTTCCCCACTAATCGCGTCCTTTAGTGCCACACCTAAATGTTTTTTGAACGACTCCAGGGACAGTGACTCCACCATCTCCCTGGGCAAAAGTGTTCCTTATGTCATCAAACCACATACTCAAACAGATTGTAGACTGCAGTCAAGTCATTGAATAAAGGAGGAACCCCTATGATATTTCCCAGAGAAAGTGCAGCATCTGTGAACACTTCTTTTAAGAGCTGCGTTCCCTAATTCACAGCTACACACACAGCTAAGCAACACACCACTAGTTGTCATTTAACAATTACGGCAAATCTACTTACTATTCAAGTAATTTTATGTAGCGAGGAGCAAAATTTTTAGTATACGCCATGCAAGACGGCCTGTTGTGTGAAACAAGAGACAACCTCACAGATTCAATGAGCTTCACAAATAGACTTAGGCAGCATTCAGTTAAAATTTCAATGCTTTTCCACCCTCTGCCAGTTTATCTCATTTTCTTTGTCCTCATGATCCTTGTTGCATTGTGTGGTATTAACAATATTGTACAGAAATTAAAATGTCAACTACAAAACCATAAATGCAGGAAGAAATGTTTTCACCAATTCTTCTATTCCTATAACTGTGTGCCTTGTGGACATAATTAGAGGAATAAAACAAGCTTTTAATAAATATTCTGGAGCATTCATAAGCATTGTGATAAAATACATTTGTCAACAAGAGGAGAGAACTGACACTTTCATTTGAAGCAACAATATTATCTCTATAAATATGAACATGCTTGCTATATTTTAAACACTTAGTCCCTAAATAATTGAGTTTCCAGATTTCCTGCTCTGAATCCAGCAGGGAGAATATTCACGTGCTGTGAAGTGAAATTCACGTTACTGTCAATTGGTTGGAAAACTGCCATTTATCAGTAGGTTTCTGGTACTGTAGTCTGAAAAGATTAAGACATCGCCCTCTCTGTGCTGGTGTGGCCTTACCTCAAGCACTGTGTACAATTTTGGACACCACAATGTATAACTATTAGAGAGCATCCAAAGGAAGGCTATGAAGATGGTGAACAATTTAACGATCACATTAAACCATAGAGTCCAACCAGCCTAGATAGTTTCTTTTTCGGTGGACAAGGGAAAGGCGACTGATGTCATTTACCTGGACTTGAGCAAGGCCTTTGACATGGTCCCTCACCACATCCTTATCTCCAAATTGGAGGGATGTGGATTTGATGGGTGAACCACGCGATAGTTGAAAGGCCACAGACAGAGGGTGGTCATCAATGGTTCTATGTCCAGGTGGAGGCTGGTAACGAGCAGCGTCCCCCAGGGGTCTGTCTTAGGATTGGTGCTCTTCAACATCTTTATCAATGACATCGATGATAGAATCGAGTGCACCCTCAGCCAGTTTGCTGACGACACCAAGCTGAGTGGTGCGGTCGACACAGTTGAAGGAAGGATGTCATTCTGAGGGACTTTGAGAGGCTAGAAAGGTGGGCCCAGTGAACCTAATGAAGTTCAACACGACAAAGTGCAAAGTTTTGCACTTGGGCTGGAGGAATCTCATGCATCCATACAAACTGGATGGAGAGGTCCTTGAGAGCAGCCCTGTGGAGAAGGACCTGGGGGTCTTGATAGATGAAAAACTTTACATGAGCCAGCAGTGTGCCCTTGTGGCTTGGAAGGCAAATGGTATCCTGGGCTCCATCAAAAGAGGGGTGGCCAGCAGGGACAGGGAGGTGCTTGTCCCTCTCTACTCTGCTCTTGTGAGGCCCCATCTGGAATATGCATTCAAGTGTGGAGCCCCCAGTACAAGAAAGACAGGGAGCTGTTGGAAAGGGTCCAGAGGAGGGCCTCGAAGATGATCAGGGGACTGGAGCACCTTCCCTGTGAAGACAGGCTGAGGGAGCTGGGCTTGTTCAGCCTAAAGAAAAGAAGGCTGTGGGGTGACCTCATTGCAGCCTTTCAGTACCTAAAGGGAGCCTACAGAGGGGAGGGGAATCAACTCTTTGAAAGGGTTGATAACTGCAGGATGAGGGGAAATGGTTTTAAGTTGCATGTGGCAGGGGGATTGGAGATTCATGATCCTTGAGGTCCCATCCAACCCTGGCCATTCTGTGATTCTGTGATTCTGTGATTCTGTGATTCTCTGAGTGCAGTAAGGCTTTCCCTGTTCTCAGTGAAAGCAGAGATAAGAATGGCCTACCAACTCATGGTCTGCTGCAAAAGGCTTTTTTAAAATTTCATCTGAATGTGGAACATAAACACTTTTTTTTGTTTACAAGAATGAATATTCATAAAACTTGAAATGCAACAATGATAAAAAGGAGGTTGACGTGGTGCAACAGCTGATGACTGGACGCCTTATACAAAATGAAATGTGCCAGAGTGCTATGAGCTGCGGTTGTAGTTTGGCCCAAATTTCTATTTATTAAACATGATGAATTTTTGATGTCATCCAATTAATTATTGCTAATTTTTCATACATGAAACTTCTTGACCATAGTCTGATAAAATTTATGAGATTTTCTATGCTTCAAGTGTACTATATATAATAAAATTCTGTATTCAAAAGTAGCAGTATCCCCACGTGCGTGCAAACTTCAAGTGAAACTAAGTAAGTCTCCAGTCAAAAGTTTTTCAAATCATTTAGTAGTTTCTTTAGAAATAAATATATTGTGGTCTAGAGCTGGCTGAATAATGAAAGAAGTTATTCATGGGTAATTATTCTATGAGAAATGGTCAAATTTACAATGGATTTTATTCATAATAGATTATTTGACCATTCACTGGGGACTGCTGTGAATCAAATTTTCTGTGCAGTCAGACAGTCTCCCATATGAAATGCACATCTCAATGCTATTAAATGAAATTAAGCATTTCTGCAATATTATTCATGGTTCACTGTAGCCAAAGAAATACCTTATTCTCTGCAGCAGTTTTTATGGTGACATAAAATACTTTGAACAGCTTTAAAACCATTGGAGTGTTGTCTTGGGATTTGTCGACAGTTAAATACTTTCTTTTCTGCACCACCATTTCTGCATCATTTCAATATTTGTATTTTACAGTGCCTGAATGGTAGCAGTGAATACACTGGCTTCCTTAAGAAATCATTTATTTGTAGACTTTTCTCTGATTAAACACACCTATGTGAGATGAGGGGTTTTACTGCATTTTGGTAGCATATGGTAAATTTTATTATTTACCTATATCTTTTAATGTCTAAGAACACTCTGATGATAGGTGACAGAGATTCCAGCTGATAAAATATAGGGTTGGCTTTTCAAGAGCAGATAAGAGACCTGCAAACCAAGTTCAAAACTGCACTTTTTTGTTCTTAATGTTATTAAGAACAAAGAAAATTAAATGGGTTCACTCTACTAACATGGAATAGTTACTTGAACTGCAGTGTGTTTTACTACACACAGAAAAAAATCTTTCAGCAGTCTTAATAAGTACAGGTACTCTAGCTGAGGTTTCCTTGGATGATAAGATTGAAATATATATTCTTAAAGAGAGGAGCATCAAGGGCTCAAGACTCAAGTAATCAGTTAGACTTTTTTCCTTTACAACAGAAGTGGAAATATTATACCCTAATTTATGATTACATTTAAGCCAGTGAGAGCATTATGACTGCATAGAATTCATATAATATCTGTAAGGAAAAAGATTAATTGAAATAATTAAAAAACAACCAACCAAACAAAAAAACAACAAAAAACAAGAAGTTAGCATTCCTTTAAATAGGAAGGAGTTTATCTCAAATAAAATGACCTCCTGTTAAAAAAAAAAAAAAAAAAAAAAAAAAAAAAAAAAGGAAGAAAGGAGATCACAAAGAAATTCTCTATTGCTTCTATTTAATTCCTGGCCTTCATTTCCTCTCATAAACATAGCCTTTAAAACAATTTAATTTCTCTAATTGACTGCAATTTGAGTTTAGTCTCAGCTTGCCCCACAGGAGTACTTTATTTATGCCTTTGTGGCATCCGATTTTAGTTAGAAGTTAGTACTTCTCCAATTTGCTTAAGAAAAAATCCTTATTTCTTTTCTGTCTTTGTAAAAGTCAAGGTACTAAAATTTCTCAGATGACTGCTGCTTTATTTGCCCTTTACCTTCCATAACCAGCAACATCTCTTGCAGCATCAGAACTTTTGAAGTGTCAAATCTGAATGTGCATAGCCTCCTTTCATCCTTACTGACCAAGGAATGACCTAGTGTATTTACAATGAATGGAAGAGAGATGATTTTTCCATAAAGTAAAACAGATGCTTGGCAATAATTTTTTCCCCCTATAACTTCTTTGTTCTCTCACTGCAATTACCAAGATGTGATACAAGAGAAGATGTTTGCAGTGTTAAGACAAAGCCATTGTATCTTATAGCCCACAAATCAATGCACTTTCTATGAGCTGTGGGAAGTCAGGTTCAGCCGTTGTCTCATCAAGAACCTCAAACAGATGCCTTACGAATTTTTTCTCTGCCATCTTTGCTGGTGCAACTGTGAAATTAAGCCCACTTTGTTTAGAGCATGAAGTTTCTTTGTGTTGTGCGGGTGCTGCCGTCTCCTTGCATCTTTGTGGTTCTTTTTTAAACTAATCTTTTAGAAAGCCTGGAATGGAAACTACAGAAATCATCATGACTACTAACATATCAGTTCAGAATGATTTCAACTGGACAAAAATATTCTCCTTCTTCCATGTGTTACCTTGTATTGGCCATAATTTTGAAGTGCTTTCTTGGACCTACTGGAAGTAAAAAAAAAAGAAACCACCTCAGTATTTTCACAGATTTATTAGGGCTTAGATGGCCTAAATTTCTCAAAGGAAAAATATGCATGTTGAAATCCAGTGTATTCCTCTCAACCTGTGAGAAGAAGCTTGCTGCTGGAAGCAACACTGGTTTTATGGTTATCCACTAATAAGAAAAATAAATGCTAAAATGTACCTTAATCCAATTCAGCTTTTGCTTTACTAGAAGAATTTCAGTGTGATTCCTGGGAAGAAAAATTCCTGTTATCACAAGGAGTTAAAGCTGGTCTAGTGGCGACCCTGCACATAGCAAGGGGATTGAAACTAGATGATCATTATGGACTTTTTCAACCCAGGCCATTCTATGATTCTATGATTCTATGATTCTATGAATATGTGAGTTGTCATTTTCTTTGTTTAGATCTTTATGTGTATTTATCTCTCTGACTATACTTCAGTATTTTTTATAAATATTTGAAGATAAATTTAATAAATTGAATTTTATAGCAAACTAAATAATGATGGTTGATGTTTGACAAAACTAACTAAGAAGGAGGGATATAAGAAAAAGGAAGTGAATCAAATGTATCTTGAAGTGGATTCTTACTGTCCCAGCAAGATGTCTTGTGATAATTGAGGGAATAGGAGAATAGGACAGCTATGTGTCCCCATTTTGCCTGAGAATCACAAACTCATTCGAATTGGAAGGTACCCTCAAAGGTCACGTAATCCTCTGAAATGAACAGAGACACCCACAGGTAGATCAGATTGCTCAGAGCTCCGTCCAGCCTGACCTTGAGTATCTCAAAGGACAGAGCATCCACCACCTCCCTGGGCAACCTGCAGATCCCCGCTCAATCTTATTTTCCCCAGGCTGAAGAAATCCAGGTTACTCAGCCTTTCCTCATGCAGGACATGCTCCAGGCCCTTAGTCACCTTTGTGGCCCTCTGCTGGACTCCTTCTAGGAGATTCTTGTCGTTTTTGAACTAGGGAGCCCAGAAATGGACACAATATTCTAAACGTCATCTCATGTTTAGGGCAGAGTAGAGGGGGAGGATCACCTCCTTCAACCTGCTGGCCATGGGTTATTTCATGCACTCCCGGACACTGTTGGACTTCTTGGCCATGAGGGCACGCTGCTGGCTTATGGCCAACTTATTTTCCACCAGGATCTTCTCTGCAGAGCTCCTCTCCAGCAGCGATCCCTTAACCTGCACTGATGCATGCAGTTATTCATCCTCAGGTGCAAGACTTTACACTTGTTCTTGCATGTTGGAACCTGGATTAAATTACTGTGATTCTATGAGTTAAACTACTTTGATATGTGTCAAATCACTTTTGGACTTCCATCAGTAGCGCTGTACTCTGCTGCTTAGCTAGAATGCATCCGCAGTGTAGTGAAGCACTTGAATTATAATGGTAACACTCCCAGGGTTCACATAGAAAAACGTTTTAAAATTAAACTCTTGAAACTTTTCTGTGGAAATGAATGCACTCCTGATAAATCACAGGAAAGACCTCTGTGAATAAATTCTTCTGAATGCATATGCTATGTTGAAGATGTCGTTATAATCCATGCAATTTCAATAAAATGATAGGTAATCATAGTGAAATGCTGCTTGTTTTGATTCTTGATTTCTTCAGTAATTTGAATAATTGATAGAGGTCTCAGTTCTGTGCATTGTATTTCCTATTATTTATGTCAGAGGGTCCGTGAGGTGAAAGTGAAAATCCTTTACAAAACTGATAACAGCACCTGCAGAGACAAAAGAAAGAAGCAGCAGTATTGGCACTGAGGCGATCAGACTGGTTTTCAAATATTACAGTGAAAGAGAAAACACCTAAATAAAAGTGAAATTTTTTGAAGGTCAGAGGAACCAAGGAAAAGATTTGCACGATTTTGATATTTTAAAGACTAAAAATGCAAAATTTGAGAATTTTGAATTGTTATGTGAAATCTGACATTTTGAGTAGCTGTTTTGGATTACTTTACTCATAGAAGATTGCCAGTGTGCATGAACCTAGTTAGAAATGGTCTCACTAAGTTTCTTGTCAACTGCAAGACATTCCATAATGTGAGAGGCTGCGTATGAAAACTGGCAGTGCCTTGAGTGCCTACTAACCAGGGACCTAGTTTTGCAAAACTGCTGTGTAAGTATTCAGCCTCACATCCTCGATGCCCAAGTGATGCTCAAGCATAATGGTACTGAACACAGAGGCACACCCCTGAAAAACATGTAATGGGGCCATGGGCTGCTGAGTTGGGGTACAGAGGACCAGGGCTGTTTCCTACAGAAAACTGACAGATTGTAAAGTAATGAATCCATGTGATTTTGAAGTATTAAGCAGAACAACATATATTTAACAATCTTTATTTTTCTAATCAATCTTCCTAATAAATTTTAAATGAATTACACTAGTGTAATGCTTTCATTTAAAGCTAGTGTTATGATTTCTACCCTCACATTTTGCTGAAGGAAATAGGATTACTTTACTCTGATTTTCAGAGCATGTGTTATTGCAATTCCCCCTAAAAGGTAGTAGCCTCTTTCAAAGAGTTCAAATAAATCCTCAAATAAGAGAATCAAGGCTGGTGATGTGACCATTTATTTGTTCTCTCTCTTGCTAACACTCCTTCTCTTCAAACAGTGGGAGATTTAACATGGGAAAAAAGATAAAACCACGTCATGTTTTTAAGCATAATGGAGGCAGTGACATATAGTATAAACACAGAACATAAAAATCAGTGAAAAATAGGTGCATTCATTTCTTGTCTAAAGTAACTGCAGCTACTTTCCTTTCAGCTTTACTGGCCCTAATAATCCATAAATTTTGCTGCTTCTCCTGGTACAGTAAAAATATGAGCATTGCCTTAAAAACTAATTGGAAGCCTTGCAGGATAAAGTCTGATATAATCCTATTTTAAATCTCTCAGCAACAGCTAAGATTGTGGAGGATTTAGAGAAAGAAGAATTGCAAGAGAATTGTGTTCTTTTACAGTACAGTGTTCAATAAGCCCACATCCCCTTTTAGTTAAATGTTCAAATCAGTAGCCCTTAAGAAGAGTGCTTTATAAATGAGGACATTAGTTTGTAGATTAAGGATATTATTTATGTCATAGATCATTTCTTCACATACAATTTGAATACGACGGGATGTAACTCAACTGATGTAAATCAATATACATCTTGATTCCAGGGATACCAGATATATCACTTATCTCTCGAGGGCAGTCAGGATCCATTCCCATCAAGTGGATATGTAATGTTAAAAAACAAAGACAAACTTTACTGATTCTATTTGAGTCATTCTGAGGCTCTATAAAACTCAAGAGTCTCTATCAACCTCTTGAACTGTTCAAGAAGGAAAAGAGCAGCATGATTTACTGTTAATACTTTCAATGTTGTGTGTACCTCTAACATTTAAAATAGACAGGAAAAGCCCATCTCAGTTAACGGGCATTCCCTAAGATGTGAGACCTACTTCTGTGTGAGGACTATCTATTGCTACATGTTCATGCTTAATCTAAATCATAAGCATAAAAACCAAACTCAGAAGATCAACTGCTCATCTTTATTTTGTTCCAGAAAAGACTGGAATGAGATGCTCTATAATGCTTGAGGTATTAATTCTGTAGAGGAGAAACTAATGAAAGACTTTAGTAACTTCACTTATTAGCTTCAGTAATTTACAGTAGAAATTGGATGAGATTTCCAAGAGAACACGTCTCACAAAATGAATTCTAGTCCACAAAATTTACTCTTTCAATTATAAAGGGGGGGAGAGGGGAGGGAGAAAGGTTAGTAGGGTCCCTCCAAAAGATTAGAGAGTTACAGTGGAGCAGAGAAATTAGAAAATGTGTTTCAATTCACAAGGCAGCCATTGGCAGGTGTCTCCAGCAGGATCGTATTCCAAAGCTATTCACTCTGAAGTGTGTTATGGTTACCTTTCAAAGTCTGAGCTGGGTCCAGATATAGGTTACCCAGTGGATCACTTGAGGGCACCTCTGTTCCTAAAAAAAAACCCACATCCATCTATTCAGATGCCTTTGAGGAAGAACTATCACTTTGTCACAAGATTTACTTTTGTGCAAGCAGAAAAAATATTTCACAGCAGCAGATACACACAGTTTAGTTCCTCCAGTAGAACACATTTAGAACGAGAACTGGGCATCAAAGGTACAATTCACCTCAAAAAAGAGAAAAATCTCTTCTGGTGTGTCAGATTTCAGAGATCCTTCAGCACACGGTCCCACAGCAGGACAGAAGTTCATTAGCCTTCCCTCTCTCTGCATGCTCAGCTGGATAGCATTGCAGCTCCAAAAGGGAGGCTTTACCTATTTGATGCTCTGTCTCTCTCTGCAAGGTTAGACTCACACTAGAGAATTTCATCTGAGTTTCTTCCTATATATCTCCTTCTGTGTTCTTCACAGCTGGAAGAGGATCCTGCTACACAGGTCATTAAAGAGAAGGAAAACCATCATAGACCATAGAATTTAAGCATATGGGTAACTGAAGTCAGCTCGTCTGACTTCCCATGCTACAAAAGCCTGGAAATTTTATCAGTATTGCACAAAAGCATTTGTGGAGGTTGGAGTTTATATCAAAAAATGAGATAAGTGAATGCAAAATCAGAATTCCCTTCTATTTCTTATTTTCTTGTTCATTAAAACAAGCAAATATTCCTCATCAACAAATGCAAAGACTTTGCTTAAGGACATTAGTGACACTGGTAAGATCTTTGAGATACTGCAGAGATAGGAACCCTCTTAAAGGTGGGAAGGAAGGAACAGACAAGGCAACACAGCACAAAAGGACATTTGCTCAGCAGGCTGGAAGCCTGGAGCTTCTGGCAGCAGAAATAAGGTTTCGTTTTCACCTGCAGTTATTTAGCCTAAAATTTAGTTGCCATAGCAACAGCAGAGAAACACATTATGCTGGGGAAATATTCTGGGCTAGATATCTCAGCTTTTACAAATCAGACTAGTTCCACAAAGAGAGGAATGCAAGTGGAATAGGCATGTCATGAACAGGTTGGGCAGAGGTATGGTTGAAACAGTCTGTTCAACACAGTCAGGAGGGCAGGCAAAAGAGGAATAGCTGGACCTTCTGTCAAGAATAACCTTGAAAGTTGAGAAACCCCAGTAGGAAATTAGAGGTTAAGGTGAAAAAAGACTAGCTTTTATGTGCTGCAGTGGAGGTCTATAAAGGATCACCTACAGACCAGAATGGAGGAGTCAGTGGATTTCCCCCCTTCTCAATCCTTGCAAGTAATGTCTTCTCCTGGAACTCTGCTTCTACTGCTTAAACTGTGTAGGAGAAAAGTAGATAACAGCTGGGAAGCAATATTTCTAAGGGACTATTTACGAGAACTGAATGTCTTTAATCCATAGGACTGGGTGGGTAAATCTAGGAGTACTGCAGGAGTTGGCTGATGTGAAGGTGAGATTCATCTATCCTCAAAGAAAATTCACAATGATCAGAGGATGTTCTTGCTGATGAAAAAAGGTTGATGCTGCATCTCTCTCTGAGAAAGGTAAAGAGAGGGAGGTAGAGAATTGAAGAATTCTCATTTTAAAGCTGATGAAATCTAAGCTGGACAAATGAGAAATTTTAAATTCACCTTGCAGGCTAGTGTTCTCTGTTGAAAAGGGATGTTGAGAAAATGGAGAGGAACAAGAGAAAGGTTAACACTGACCAGAGACAGAGAATGTAGCCTCTAAAGAAAGTATGAAGGAACTGGATTTATTTAGTGTGGGAAAGAGATGCTAAGGGACATTAAGATAACAGCCCACAGCTACTTGTGTTGAGATTGGAAAGATGATAGAACCAGTAGGAAATAAATAAAGTAAAGGGGAAAGTGTCCTGAAATTGTTGTCTTGAGGGCCCATTAGGAAAAGTCTTTTCCCCAGAACACAGCAGCACTTAAAAAAAGTTCTCCAGAGGGGCTAAAAACATCCATTACTGGATACTTTCAAGATTCAGATATGGCCAAAGCTGACTTGATTTAGGGATGAGAATAGTCTTGCTGTGAGCAGTATGACCTCCAGAGGTCTTTCCAGATAACATTTCTAAGGTTCTGCTACCACCACATTTGAAAAGAAATCAGACAAAAATTTGTAGTGTAGTTATGCATGAACTAGCATGCTTAGCAAACAGCTGCGCTCAGGTCATCAAACCTACTGCTCTGTAGGTCTTGTACCTGGCTTAATGTATGGATTCTGATCTGTTTTTTGTTAGAAGGCACAAAGGGCACCCACTTTCAAATCACTTGAAACTATTCTACTGTGGATGCTTTGGAGTCTGTTGGATGAAAAAATAAAAAGGAAGATTTCTACAGTATAATGGAAGATAAGAGGTCTTAAAAAAATCTTCATTTACATAACCAGCTTCAGTGGAAAATGTTAGTTCATATTTATTTTAGGATAAGTCATCCAGATATGATCATTCTGTTTGGCTTAGCCCGTTTATGCATATGGAAGACTGGATTTATCTTCAGGCTGAAAAAAAAGTTTTATGTTGTAGGTATATTGAACAGGTATACAGAAGAACTTTAATAAAGATGTTATTCATTTCAGTAGCAATGGCTTTTTATTCTTGCATATCTGAGTTATGGATGTACCTGTAGTCTACAAGAGCAAATTCAGTCTGCCCTCCAGATAATGGTGTTGACCATACAAAGAAACATATAAATGACCCTGAAATCTCCTGTATAAAAAGAGACCCTGTAGTATAATTAGGTCAGTAACTGCAACACATAGACCATACTCATGAAAAAAAGAATAGGCTTATTAAAAATCATTTGTCATTAAGATCCTGGATTCATAGGAATAGTAAAATAATAGATGACAGAGAAATATAAGGACTTCTTAACATAAAAACCTTCTGTAATTTTGGTATGTACCTGTACATTTAAATTAAATTTTAGGCAACTAATTGCCTGTTTTTAAAACGTCTGTTTTTTTGAGACCAAATACTATGATTAGACTGTATTCATAATTTTCTGTTATTTCTTTATATTACCTTTATTTCTGAAAATAATGGGTAAAAAATTACATAGGTACAAACATTAAATTATATCATGGTAGCAAAAAAGCAGGTAGTTTTCTGCGAACAGATGTGTTGTCATATGCCAGTAAAACAGCTGTAACCTGTGCTGTATTTTCTGCTATCTCTGGTGGCTAAGAAACAGTAGAATGTAGATTCTACAAATGTGTGTAGATAGTAATTTGCTACTGATGAAGGACAGACAAGTGTTTAGCCTCACAAAGTCAAGGCCAGAATAATTCCTTTCCTTTACCATCTCTTGGGCTCATAGTCTATCTCCAGATGATTGCAAATCAAAGAAAAACAGTCCTTTCGTTTCAGATGGATTTGAACATTTTTCATTTTTTCTTTTTAAAAGTATATCTTTAGATGACACCCCACTCCAGCCTTTCAAAGACAAAAAAATCAGCGTTACAGGAGAGGCTTCTCTTCAGTCATTGTCTTTCTGTGGGATCTGTAGAGATGGTGTAAAACAACAGAAAAAATGATATATATATATAAAGGTCTGTCCCACAGCCAAATCTAGAAGTGAATTAAAAAAAAAAAAAAAGCTCTGTATAATAGCCATGGATCAAAATACATTCTTAGAGAGTATATTTCCCCAGTTCTTAAATACACAGCAGTCCAGCCAGTGTGACAAGCATGACTATTTTGGTAGCATAATATTGGTAACATTTTTCCCACTGCGCTGAGTGGAAGTGATTTTATCACTGGCAGATCTGCACACATATTTTTCAGACTGACTACATTGAGGAGCACAGTGGAGCGCTAACCTTCCACAATAACACCACTATGGTGTTTCAGCTATTGCGTCCATTCTGCAACATTTCTGCCAACCCAGTACTTGGCTCTTCTTTCACAGAAAATCAACTCTTTAGAATTCTCTAGGTGTACATTTAGATAAAATTTGATGAAAATCAATGAGATGTCACCTCCCAAATTTCTAAAAGCCCAGTAACTTATTCTTATCCCCCTCCTGTTCCGCAATTATCTTATTATCCTCTTATTTTTGTCCAATTCTATCTAGTCACAAATTTCATTAAATCTATGTATTTTTAACTCAACTCTGAAATCTGAAGCTCATGGATCTTAAAAAAAGATTGTTTTCCTTATGTGTAGCTATTCTGCCTCATAGAAAACCAAGTACTGTGACTGCCAATTAAATATCAGCCAGTGCTGATATTAGCCAAATATCTCTGCTGGAGGTAAAAGCATTTCTGTTAAGCTGAATATTTTGATAAGAGAACTTCACTGTTTTGAAAGAAGAAAAATGCAGTACAAGCACTGAATTTTAGGTGAAAATATCTTCCAAGATCAAGAATTATGACATTAAAAATTAAGTAGTAAGGCAGTTAACTTTAAAATATGATTAAACATATCTTTTTAAATAATCACACTCATTCTTGTCTTTTTCATTATAAATTTTTTTGAAACCCTAAACAAACATTATGGTAAAATATTAATTACATTGAAAGGATCATGTTGCTTCATTCAGTGATAGCTTGTTTTTGCCACTGAATATTGCCCTCACTTTTCTGTTCAGAGTTAAAAATGCTTCATTACATATATATTACATAACTCAGCATGAAAACACTCCTAGAGCAATTTCTCAACAGCATGTGGTATTGTTAGAAATTGGTAACTGTGCTGTTTTAAGGTACCAGATGTTATACACTGTCCACTCACTTCTCAGGGTCACTACAAAACTTTTGCCAAGTCTAGCAACTTATCCTCATTTCTAATTCATTTACCAACTTCCCCATCTTCAGATGTTATACAGACTCTTAGGAATAGTATTCTGTGCCAATTTCTACAGTTTATGCACTCCGAAGTAATAACACAGTAGTAGAAAACAGACCCTGGAGTTTCTGTTTGATTGGCAACTCAAGATTAGTTAGTTCACTCAGCCACAGGACTGAGAAATTCCTTTATTTGAGAAGCGTGTCTCATATGACCTCTGGGGAACGCCTAATAAATAACCAATAATAGAGGTAATAATAAAATTGTTGTTGCTCTCCTGAGAATTGAAGTAAAGCCACTGAGATTTATGGACCTGTACAATATATAGGAACAAAGGAGCTGATGCAGCTGGAATAAGTTTATCTGCATGTTTGGAGACAGGTTCACAAGTGAACTATAAAAGATGTCCCATGATATCCTATGTGCTGCAGCTGCTATGCTAATTTTGGTTAATATTTGTTGGCCAAAATGTCACTGTGAAAGTATATTAACCTTCCCTCCCTACACCAAATCATCAATCTCAAACTATGAAGAAGAAATAAGATGCAGTCGTCTTTCCCCAGAATGAAGTGTCTCTACTTTCTAGATATTCTAATGCAAAGACTGATAAAGAAATTAATCAAGTGCGCAGCACCTGTCAAGGCAATAAATAGAGTATTCTGTATTTTTAAATTGTGTTCAATATAATTGTAAAGTTGCAGAAACATGATGAGAATCCAGAAAAAAAATAGACAAAAGACATTCCCTTCTTATCATATAGGATAACTGATGGAGAGGCAGTTGGGTTCTCTCACTCTTGAAAACACACAAATCCATTGAAACTCATGACCGGTTCTTGGTCTAGCAGAATTTTCCCAATGCACCCATTTCCCTATATTCTTTTGATATACCACCAGTGGCAAGTATTTCTTACCTTTCACTGTGGTGTGGATTATTTCTATCATACAGAATTTCTCTTTTTTCTTTTTCCTCTTCTTTTTTCTTCTTTCTTTCTTTTCCTTTTTTTTTTTTTTTTCCTACTTCCTTGTTTTCTTTTTCTTTTTTTTTCTTCTTTTTTTTTTCCTTTCTTTTTTTTTTTTTTCTTTTTTCTTTGTTGAAGAAAATCAGAAACTCATTTTGTAGCTTTTTAAGTTCTGAAGACCTAGAACATATGCACACACACACAGAAGGAAAAATAAAGACAGAAAGAAAACGCCCTGGCTATAATTTGTATCACTTCAGTTTACCACAGTGTTACAAGGAAAGAGGAAACAATGGTAAAGAACCACAGAAGTGCAAAAATTAATATTCTTCATCAATACACATTTTTCAGTGAGAATGACTGTAAGATCTGCCACAACAAATGTTTTGCCATATTCGTCCTGGTTGCTCCTTAATCAGCACAGACAGTTGTGGGAAACAACCCTGCTACCCTTTGTTTCATGTTAGTACTGCCTCACCAGAATGTGAAATGCTTAGCAATGTCACAACTAAGTGATTTTTTTTTTAAAAAAAAAGAACTGTCAGATCTACTGAGTATGGATTAAAGAGCTCAGAATAAAAAGACAGTTGCAAGGTAGATCCTCGAAAGATATGTAACTCCTTCTACTCTGGCTTTGTTGTCTAAAGAAGGTTCCTGGCTTCCAGTATAGCAGCAATTCTCAGGCAATTTCCTCCAGGTCAGGGATACTGTGGTATGAATCTGCTGCATATAAAAGCTGGCTGCAGAGATATACCCCTTACCTGATGGAGCAGATCACAACAGTTAGCATATCTACCTGGACACTTGCCCTCCTTTCAGCTGACTTTGAGCAAAGGTACTGTTATGTCCATAGGGACAAGAGGAAATTACACAGCCCTACTTACTGTATGGATACAGACAGTTGCTCTGACACCTGCAAACATGTGAATCTGCTGTTACTGAAGATTTCTGTGGGAAATATATTTATGCCAGAGAAAATGGGAGGGAGGACAAGCTCAAGATGATAAATCTGTCATCCTGTCCAACATTGCAAGGGCAGGCATATTAGTCACAAGATTACTATCAGTCTACAAGTGTCAACATTAAATTCTCCAGTGTCTTAAGAAAGAAAATATTTGTAGCTACTCCATGGCAAAGCAACAGATGGGTGAGTTTATTTTGTGTAATTTACACCACTGTAGATATTTAAATTGATTTTATTCTTACTGTTACAAATGATGAAAAAAGAAGTACCTCTGCTGCAGAAGAGAGATTAGTTGTGTGTTGACCTTTTCACCCTTTTCAGAGGAGGGTGGTTGGACTAGATGATCTTGCAGGTCGTTTCCAACCTTGTGATTCTGTGATTCTGTGTGATTCTGTGGTGCAACTGACATGTTAGAAGGAAAGGATTCCATCCAGAGGGATCTCAATGAACTCAAAAAGTGGGTTCTTGTGAACCTAATGAGGTTAACAAGCAAAATGCAAGGTTTTGTAATTGGGTTGGAATAATCCCAGATACATATACACACTGGGAGAAGAACTCCTTGAGAGTAGCCCTGCAGAGAAGGACTTGTGAGTCCTGGTGGCTGAAAAACTGAACATGAGCCAAAAATGTGCTCTTGCAGCTCAGAAAGCCGATGGTATCCTGGGCTTCGTCAGAAGAGGGGTGGCCAGCAGGAACAGGGAGGTGATTGTCCCTCTCTACTCTGCCCTCATGAGGCCCATCCGGAGTACTGTGTCCAGGTCTGGGGCCCACAGTAGAGGAAAGATGAGGAGCAGTTGGAGAGGATCCAGAGGAAGGCCATGAAGATGATCAGAAGGCTGGAGCACCTCCTCTGTGAAAACAGGCTGAGGTAGCTGGGCTTGTGCAGCCTTCCAGTAATTAAAAAGGAATTATAAAAAGGAGGGGAATCAAGTTTTTGCAAAGTTAGTTAGTGATACTACAGAGGGGAATGGTTTCAAGCTCAAGGGAGGATTTAGATTGAATGTCAGGGGAAAGTTCTGCACAGAGAGAGTGGTGAGGTGCTGGAACAGGCTGCCCAGAGAGACTGTGGATGCCCCATCCCTGGAGGTGTTCAGGAACAGGTTGGATGGGGCCCTGAGCAGCCTGGTCTAGTACCAGATCTGGAGGTTAGTGGCCCTGCCTGTGACAGAGGAGTTGGAACTTGATGATCCTTGGGGTCCTTTCCAACCCAAGCCATTCAATGATTCTATGATTCTATGTCAGCACAGTGAGGTGGTGAGTGGCACATTTCAGCAGTGGTGACAGCAACAGTGGGCCACCTCTCTTGGTGCAGATTTTTATGAGAGTGGCATGCAGGCTCTTGTTCATTGCTAGTGAAAATGTATAGCTAATTAATGGTGGTGACTATGTTGAAAAATTGTGTTCTGTAGCTGAGAATTTATTCTATGAAATAGCATTTCTATGGTCATTGTATCTGCTGTAGTTTCCATGGAAAAGAATGGAAAACATTACTTTCAGAGTGATTATGTATTATTTCACAATTATGCTCCCAAATCACCTTTTAAAAGATGCTCCCATGTTTATAATGTAATAAGTTTTCCTTCTCTCATTGCAGAAGGCATTACAACATTGCATTGTTAGTAACAAGGTTTACAGAAAGTTGCAAGCAAATGGAAATGCTATTTCACTGGCTTCTGAGAATGTTAAAATAATTCTAGGGTGAATTCAGCTATATACACTGAAAGATAAGATGATAGTGTGTAAAGAAATATTTCAGTGTAATATTTTGCCTGGAACCACATCCTTGACTTTATGCAGCTTACACCTCGTGAAACGTATTTCACCCTTCTTTGTGGAATAAGTATTGAAAAAGTTCTGAAGATTTGGGAGCCCTGGAAAGAGCAGTGATTATTTATTTATTCCACTGGTAATAAGAAATGTCTAGCAGAGGAAAAGGGAATAATGATTTGCACTTTCCTTGCTTCCTGGTGTTATTATGCCAAAGAGAAAATTTTGCCTTTAGGTTCACCAGACTGAGTGTGCACGTACCAGGCAGGTCAGGGAATCACAACTACACTTCTGAAGTTTGTAATCTGTCATCAAGTCCAGACATGAAATAGTTACACACTTACAGTTCCAGTGATTCGTTGGCTTTTCTCATGTATACACCTCATTGGCAGGAAGCTGCACCATGCTTGAACCAGTACTGAGCATCCGTACTGGGATCAAGAGGACTAGCTGCATTTCCTGAGCTGAGAGAGAAAGTACCTTGGCAGAGCATGATGATAACACTGGCACACCATTTACATACCCAAGATGTGTTACTGAGGTACATAATAGCCTTTCCTCATAGGGTAGATGCTCCAGGCTCCTTATCATGTTTGTGTCCTTCCGCTGGATCTTTCCAGGAGATCCCTGTTTTGTTTGTACCAAAGAGGGCAGAACTGGACAATACTTCAGGTGAGGATTGACCAGGGCAGAGTAGAGGGGGAGGATCATCTCCCTCGACCTGCTGGCCATGCTCCTTTTAATGCACCCCAGGATGCCATTGGCCCTCTTGGCCACCAGGGCACACTGCTGGCTTATGGCCAACCTGCTGTCCACCAGGACCCCAAGGTCCCTCTCTGCAGAGCTCCTCTCAGCAGGTCATCCCCCAACCTGTACTGGTGCATGAGGTTATTCCTCCCTATGTGCAAGCCTCTACACTTGGTCTTGATAACCTTATCTTAACATGATATGATTAAATTATGTTAACCATACATTTAGGACTGCCTATCAGCTGTAAAAGTAGAATAATCATAAATATAACTCCACCTGTGACTGAATGAACACCTTTATCAGTCCTTCCGTGCAGGGACCTGCACAGTGTTTCTTTCTTAAAAGCCTAAGTGCATTATCAAGGATCTCATTCTTTTCCTTCAGCACATCAGGGAAAATAAAGAAAAAGCAGTATTCTGCTTGTGCTTTTTGCCATAAATGAGGCACTTCAAAGACTTCTTCAGATTTAAATTTGTGAACTGGATGTGAAGTGAAAGGGATATTGCAGATAGGAAAGTGCCTAGGACTGAAAGGAGAAATCAAAATATTTTAGAAAATTACCACACATAAGTACTTCCCACTATTTAATACTTCCTTTCAGATAGTTTTACTTTGGTCTAAGCAGATTGTAATTCTCAAAGGCATGATATTGAACTTCCACTTGCTATAAGTATTTGCTTAGATAAAAAAGGCTTTTTATGTTGAAAAGAAAGAATTGTTCTGCTTTCATAGTTATAAACTCAGCAGATCTTTTAGTGATTTCTTTCTACATAAAGGGATGCTCATAAATGCCATTTAACAGTGTCTTCATATTTAGTGCATTTAAAGACTGTCAATTTTACAGTAATGGAAAATATATAAACGAAGTAGAATTAAAAAGAGTGTGAGAAAATGAAATTGTATATTGAAAAATCAAGCAGTTCAAAACCAACAATCAGACCCCAGAAATATCTCACAGGTATCAGAGCCAATATTAAGGCAATCTTGTTGATTCACCAGATAATTATTTTTTGTATTAAATGGAGAAAGAGATTGAACTCCTTTTAGCAAGTAAAGCAAGTAAATAGGTGCCTAGGGGAAAAAAAAAAAAAAAAAGTAACCCCAAATTGTCTCACATCTCTTTTTTTTTTTTTTTTTTTTTTTTTTTTTTTTTTTTTTTTTTGAGGGAGATGGAAGAATTAGACTTTCAACAGCTCTGATGCATCAGGAGGAGTCAAGCTTACCTAGATTTCTTTGAAATTCCCACCTTGGAGAGCTACAGTATGTAGTGGGAGATGTTTTTTGTTTACTTTTATTTTTTAGTTTGGGAAATATTAGATTTTAGTACATTACATTCCAAATTCCAAGAAAGAAAGGAACCTGGGAAGACTGATGATTACAGAATCTCTATTAATATTTCTGAAATAAGATTCTTGCAGAGTCTTGTAAGTGCAGTCTGTCTCTTGTTTCCATCACTTCCTTTTTTTTTGTCACGGGTAGTGACCATGCGGTTGAGCTGGAGCAGGCTGGGGATCTGACCTTGAAAAAAAACCCAGACAACTCCCGTAACGTACCTCCAGCAAATTAGGAATATCTCTCCATTAGCTAGACCAGCTTATTCCATCCTTTCCACAAGTTCACTGTGAAGAATAAAAGGTAGTGGGCAGTACTGCCACAGCCTTCCAACCATTTTAGCTCATGTATAAACTACATTTTCAGTACTTTCTAACGTAAACTCAATATATCTCTGGCATAAAAGGCATCTTGCCAAAATCTGAGTTGCTTTCAGCCCTTGACCCTGGTTTTGCAGTACATGACAGATGCACGTAACCTTTACGAGTATGAACAATCTCTAATGGAAATTTGTCACAATACGCTCATCTCTACACTGACTGACCTCTGCAGGGGATCACAGGTTGTGTCATACTTCCTATGCAGCATGAGAACTAACACAAAACCTAATTTATAGGAAAATAACCAAGAGCCAACAGTATAAACCAGAACTCTAATGATCTAATGAATTACTGTAAGAAACTATTGTTTTATATTGGACTGATTTGAAAAACATATTTTAGTTCAATGATCTGAAATAAATTACACAGACGTTGGTGTGCCATTTCTGATTAAAAAGCAAACAGTCAGCTGAAATGCTTACCATTTTCTGTATTCCCCACCATGATCCATTCCATGAGATATGGATATTTCCACTCTGGCTTTTAAGTTACTGAAACTGCTTGTAAAAATTCTTTCCTTTTCCAGGGCTTTTGCATGTAGACTTGCCAATAAGCACATCACTGGGGACAGAGAAAAGGTCTGACACTGACTGCTACATTAAGGGTCTCATCACTAAATAAATTTAACTCATAAGTAATTAACAGCTTCCCTTGAAAATTCTCAGAAAATTATCTTTTAATCAAAGAGTAAGTGCAGTAATTCTGGCTATGATTTAGTAATTCGTTATTCATAATAAGTAGGGTGAATTGCTGCAAAACTGAGTGTAAACTGCACAGATTCAACCAGAAAAGTCTCATTTTCATGCTGATAATAAAGGCTGTATCACATTATGCCTACACACAGCAGGACAGAAGACTCCTCTGTGCACAGTAAAATGGCAATATACAGAACAGCTAGGGATTATTAATAGATTAATTGTATGTATAACAAACAGTGGAGTATAACAGACTGTGGAATGTTGTGGTATATGTAATGTGGTCTTTCAGCTAAGCCTGAGAACGTTGATCTACCCTTGTGCCCTCTTGTTTTCTGAAGAAGTGGGGAAGGCTGGATAGAGGACATGGGTTGTGGTGTATCTTCACACTCTGAGCTACTAGTGGTGTTTACATACTGCTCTGAAGCATGAGAAGTCTAAGCTAAAATTCAGTATTATTTTCTCCCCTCTACTGTGAAGGACTCATTTTATTTCAGTTTAGTTCAGTAACATTAGAAATGTACAGCTGTAATGTGTCTCTTCCTGCTTTATGTCTTTTAAGGCTCTCCTTGCCTCCATCAAGTCCTATTATAGCAGCTATGATCACGCTGCACTTCAAGAGTGCAGAAAAAGGTGCAAGAAATCACCAGGTGAACAGTGATGGAACAATCCGTTCTCACATTCCCTTTGTGCTGTCAGTTACTTTTAGGTTTATCCATTAAAAGAAAAAAAAAAAAATTATCTTTCTGTAAGGAAGAAAACCTCTTCTTGTTTACATACTCAAAGACAAATGAATAAATAAATAAATAAAATATATCACAGATAAACAAATGATATTATAATTGTTATTGAGGGAAACTGTCTCAGCTAAAGTTCTCTCAGATCCTCAGTTTTAGCAAAAATGGATACCATGAAAAACCTGAGACTTCAGGAATAAAATTTAAAGAAATGCAAAGGCTTTTTACTTTTTTGTATTCATATTTATCCTTTGAACTCAAACTGTCAAGCTAGCCATGGTTCAAAAAGTGTCACAACCTTCTCAAAACTGGTGTCAGTAATATTGTTTCAGCTGATGCAGATCTCAACAGAAGATGAGACACAGCTTCTTCCCACATGTCTCTGCTGGGCTGCGATAATTGCCCTTCAGCCAGATTTGGAGCCAAGTTACAGGACTGCTGTGGTGTAATCCTGCTAAGCAAAGTGTCTCTGTCTTTAAACCAGAGGTGAACTTGTAATTCAATGGAAAAAAGGAAGTCTACATGACTTTCAAGTTCATTTCACAGTTCATGGTGAGAAATCATTCTTATTTTTCAAGCTCCTATAGTGCTAAGCCAAGAAAATGGGCCTTCATTAATTTTCTTTTAATTGGGAGCCCAGCAGTATAAGGATGGTACAGGCTGAGGTATATTTTGAAATAGCCAGCTGCAGCTAGCACTGTGGCAATAATTGAGTCAAGGTGTGACTAAAGTATAGTCCATCTAATGGCAATATCAGGTGCCAAAGTCTGGTGTTCTTTCATCAGCACTAAGAGGATAATTTAACACGTACTATATCTGATTCTTTATTCAGTGGTTAAAACCAGATCGACAATTCAGGTCCTACCTTAGTTAACTAATAAAGAGCTCACCAATAACTCTGAGTTTTATTGCTGCAATTGTACTTTCTTGTAAGCTTAATCCAAGATCTTTTTTTTTCTCTTTTTTTCCCATTTTCTCTTACTTCTTATAAGAAAGTACTCAGTTATTTTAACAGACTTTTTGGAAATTCTTGCTGACATGAACATAATTATACAGCTGCAGGTTACATTTTGACTCCCTAAGTCAGCTTTTTTCATTTTGTTTCTAGGCCCTTTTTACTGGCATCTTCCCCCGCTTATCCTACAAAAGCACTAGAATTAAAGTTGGAGGGCCCACTCTGGAAATTTTATCACTTCAAATGTCAGGAGTATTTGAGACACCTTGTTGGATTGGTGGGTATGAGCAGGACCATCATGGAATCACAGAATAGTTTGGGTTGGAAGGGACCTTCAAGATCATCTAGTTCTAGGTTGCTCAAAACTCCATCCAACGTTGTCTTGAATGCCTCCGGGTTGGGGACATCCACAACCTTGCTGGGTAACCTGTTCAACAGTGTCTCACCACCCTGACTGCACAGAATTTCTTCCTAATATCTAGTCTAATCTACTCTCAGTTTAAAGCCATTTCCCCTTGTTCTGTTGCTACATGCCCTTGTAAAAAGTCCCTCCCCAGCTTTCCTGTAGGTCCACATAAGACTATGCAAGTCATATTCCTTTGTGGATAAATCAGTGGAGAACACATAGAATATGCAAGGAGACTAAAATAACATGAGATAGGACTAGGCTTCCAAATTACCTCCTTGGTGTCTCTCATAATGGAGGCCTGTGGACTTATGTATATGATATTGCCATTGACTCCCATGGTGCTTGTGACTCTCAGCCCTTCTCTAAGTCAAGCCTTGAGGGCTATAACCATGAAAAGACTTGTGTGATGTATAGATGCCTCAGTTGAGCCTTGCAGTCCTCAGTACCAGCCCTGAACTGTAGTCCTGTCCACGCTACTTTTGGCTAAGAAGCCAGGAAGTGTTGAGACTGGCAGTGAAGCTCAGGCATATTTCACTTCTTCTGTAGGGATATCTGTGATGAGTGCTAACCTAACCAATTTTCAAGTAGCTCTACCTTGTGCAGTTGCTCATTAGTGTGCATAAATAATTCAGATATGGGCTGGCAAGAACCAACTTCCTTCTCTGCCTCACTTGGGTCTCTACTTCCTGCCTTGTTTGGTTGCAGTTGTGCACAGTTTTCTCAGATGGGACTTTTCGATTATTTCCAGTTGAAACTGTTCCTTGACTGTGAATGAATATTCACGAGAAACAGGAAGAGAAAGAGAGCAAGCTGAGCATGACTTTAGCAGCTGCAGGAGTCAACAAGGAAATAAAGTTTCTGTTTCAATAAGTGATCATGATGAGAATGTGTTTTATTTTGAATATTTTCGAAAAATTCTCATGGTAATATATACAGTAGGTTGTATTCTGATTTGAGCATGCTCCTCATGCAACTTCAGTATCTTTTTTAACTTATGTTTTATGGATACCATTGTACTGTAAAACTGAATCACAACATTCTAGGATAGCTGAGGTGGTAAAAGACCTCTGGATCTTGGCCCAGATGTAATATGTGCCACTGAGGCACATCTAGACCAGTAGGTACAGAGAAACTTTTGACCCTCCTCTACAATATGGCTGGCTGAAACCACAGAGCTGGCACTACGTGTGCTAATCCTAGCACCAGGAGTGCAATGGGTCAGAGCGTGAGGTCGTGTCAATCATGCCTGCTTCTGTAAGGTGGTGTGGGTGGTGGTGTTTCACTCAGCAGGCAGCTCAGCACCACGTAGCTGCTCCCTCAGAAGGATGGAGAGAAACAGGTAAATCTTGTGAATTGAGATAAAGACAGTTAAAAAGCAAAGAAGAGGGAGAGGAGAATAATACTCATATATATACAAAGAAAGGGACGTGCAGGGCAGTTTCTCACCACCCACTGACTGATGCCCAGCCACTCCCAAGCAGCAGCCTCCCTGACCAGCTCCCTTTCAGTACTATCACTTAGGGTGTTGTCACATGGATATCCCTTTGGCCAGTTTGGGTCAGCTGTCCAGGTTTTGTCCACTCCCAGCCCCTTGGGCATCCTCAGCCTCCTCATTGGCAGGGCAGAGTGAGAAGTTATAAAATGTCTTATAAATGTATAAAATTGTCTCTTAAATTCAAAACACAGCATTATACCATCATATTACCTGAAGAAAACCAACTGTATTCCAACCAAACCCAAGAAAGGAAAGGTGAATATATGACTGCATGGTAATTGCACAATTATACTGCTTTAGGTCACAACTGGTAAAGGACCAGCATAGGCTGCAGTGTAAGCTTTGTTAGCTTAGATCTCTACACTCTCAAGGATCTTTCCAGTGCTCTCTATTATTACTCTGTGTAAATGTGCTTTGTTTTTACAGCCAGCCTTCCCATGGGGATTGCTGCTGCACCTGAATCAATCTTAAATTCAAATTAAAGGCTTCATCCAAGAGATTCATTAAAAACAAATACTGTGATGGCTATAGTTTGGTGATAAAGGATCAAAAAGTGATTTCTGAAATTATAAGGGCTATTAAAGTTAAAGATGAACAGAGTAGATTAATTTTTTGCATTGCAGGAATAACTAGGAGGAATTATATAATCTATCTTATGCTGGTGATCATATTATCATAATGCTTCCTTTTGGCCTTGAAGTGTACAAAGCCATGCACACAGAATGTTGACAAAAAATGAAATAATTTCATCATGACTCTAGGCTGAAACCTGTCTGGTATATTTCAGGCCTCAAGTGACTTAAAGCTCATTATTTATTAATATATATGTTAGTGTGACTAAAATACAAGACCAAACATACAAAAATTAATAGTTCAGCAAGCATTTATTTGAATTTAAAAGTATCTGTAAGGAATATGAAAGTAGAGATATTTTTCCAGAAAGGGAACATGTCACAGCAGCGTGATCCTTTCTTAGTTATGATGATTTATGGTAACTAAACCCTATTCTTCTCCACGGCAAATGTTGGCTTGTTTTTTTCTGCAGTGCTGGAAAAACAAGCCTCAAAAGGGTACATTCTTAATATTATGCATTTCTATATTTTCTACTGGATACCTTTATGACTTTCTGAACTTTCATCTGCATTACTATGGAAATGACTAAAATTTGATTGTGACTGGCAAATGAAATACACAATATCACCTTACCTTGGAAAGATAACATAATTTTGCTTTCACACACTATTTTGATTCAAAATCTGGTTAACACATTGTCAGATTGGAACAACCTTGACTGGAGCGTTTTGCTGGAAAGCAAAGTGTGATTTGTGTCTTAATCTCCATTACGAAGCTGATAATTCACAGCAGTAAAAATTCATACTCAGCATGATGTGGAACGTTTAGTTTTAGATCTCTGTCCATAAAGAAATTGAAAGATCTGATCTATTGTAGTATCAAAGTCCTTAAAACTGTTTTGCCAGGTTGGGATCCTGGAAATTCTCTGTGATTCTTTCCGTCACCTACAGAAAAATCTCGCAGGCCAGCTAGACAGCCTCTCCATGGCTGAGTCCTTGTCTATGGCCAGCAAAGGAATCATACTTCTTCTGTGACTTCTTGAGATCTGCATGCAAATATATTTTTAAAGAAGAGCTTATAGGCTCTGTAAGAGTTTTAGTCCTCCAAACAGCCTGTTGCCACCTAACTGAGACTAGTGAGGGTTCATGTGCCTCAAGTAGTTTTTCCTGGGCAGCGGGGATGGAAAAACATCTCTTTCTCCCACGGGTCTGTATGTCATATTTACCCAGTGATGGTGTGCACTCATGCCCACTCACTCATGCTCTTCTTTTCAAGATCACTGTACTGCATTCTCCTCTGAAAAAGTTCGTGGTTTGACAGATGAGAGAAACCACACAAAAATGGGGATAAAGGTGAGGGGGAAATAAAGCATGAACTTGTCCCCTATTTAAAGGCATCTTTGAAAAGTGATGTCTGAGGAAGCTGCTGGAAATGTGACATCTGCTTGGGTCCTTTGTTCACTTGAGTAAGCAGCAGATGTTCTCTCTTTGTGCTCTGCACTGCATGGAGTTTCACAGAGCTTCTCTTCTTGAAGTTTGTATCTGATAGAGCAGTCAGCAGTGCCATTTGTCTATATGGCTGCCCACATGCACTTCCATGAGCATTAATTTTTACTATTTTTCTTAGTGCCAATATTTTCTGCTGATATCTTGCTATGTTGCTGTGTGACTTGGATCCTCCAAAGACAGAAAGGAATAAACTGTTTAGAAGAAGCTACAGTAAGGCTGGTAGCACTCCTGAATTACTGTTTTTTCCATCTTGTTGGCCTACTTCTAAGAACACTCAGAGTGCTGTTGAGGTTTAACCTGGCAGGCAGCTCAGCACCCTACAGTCATTTGCTCACTCCCCCCCCACCCCCCCCACCCAGTGGGACAATGGAGAGAATTGGGATAAAAAAACACAACAAAGTACATCTAGTGGGCTGAGATAAAAACCGTTTACTAAGACAGAAAAGGAAGAGAAAGTGAGAATAATAATAGTAATGATGATAGAACATATATTTACAGAACAAATTATGCACAACATAATTGCTTATCACCTGCTGAATGCTGCTCTGCCAGTCCCTGAGCAGTGACTGGCTACAGCCAACTCCCCACAGTTTTCAAAATTGTTTTGCACAATATCATATGGTGTGAAATATTCCTTAGGTCAGCTGTTCTGGTTCTGTCCCATCCAGCTCTATGTGCCCCTTCAGTCTCTCACTGGCAGGACAGTATGAGAAGCTAAGAAGTTGAAGCATCCTTGGCCCTTTGTAGCACTGCTCAGCAACAACTAAAACACTGGTGTGTTATCAGCATTGTTCTTCTCCCAGAGCTAAAACACAGCAACATACCAGATACTATGAAGGCAAAACTGTTTCAGCTGAAACCAGGACGTATGTGCAATTCATTTATGAATAATCCTCATGTAAATGGAGAAGTATCAAAATTTGAGAGGTTGCTCATCCTCGAAATCATCCCATTTGATTTCATATATCTTCATGTAAAAACACACTTTTGTGTTCCTGAGATGTGACATGACACTTGCTCTCTGAGGCCTGTTCCACTAAATAATAGTGTTCAATGCATAGTTTTGTAAAATGGCAATTCATACACTGACCACAGGTAATGTAATATGTGGTCGCAAACCCAGTAAATCTCATGGAATGTATCAGTGAAAGGTGTACTCTATAGAACCAAGGAAAGAAATGTAAAGGCATTTATTTGCCTGTTACCACACATTGCCTGAAAGTTAGTGTTAAGTGGACACAGTGCAAAAGACAACAGCATGTTGTGTCTCTTGGTGAAAAAAAACCAGCCCCCCATTGCATTGCTTCAGATCCTAGTTAATATGTTTTACACACACTGACTTGTGTAACAGTTAGTTGGATCAGTTTTGACTGACTAGGAATACGAGTTTTGGCATGACTCAATCTCTGGTAAGAAATATCGATTGCATTTTGATTTGCTGCTTTTAACAGCATTGTTATTGAAGACAAGACAGTCAAACGTCATGAGCTTTGTCTAAGGGTAAATCAGAAAAAAATCAGATAAGCATACACACCTGGAACCTCTCCTGTTTTTATCAAATCTACCTTTAGATCTAAAAAAATTACCTTTCTAGTACACTTGCATTAGTTAGATGAGTTCATGAATTAAATTTTGTTTTTGTAGATACTGTCTGAATGTCTGAATTTTGGTAATTCCATCAGAGTTTTAGTTCAGCGTAGTAAAGAGTCAGAAAAAAAATTGGATTAAGCAAAGGTACTTTAAAAGCTTAAAAGCAAGTATTTTGAACCTAAATATCTGTCTCTGCCTACTGTGTAGATGGGATAGGAATAACCTTATAAAAAATTAAGCTAAATTCATTGCCTGTTTAAGTTAGTGCTACTTCATTTACCCGAGAGCTGTTTTACCTATTTTTCACAGTAAAAACTATGTAAGCTGTAATAAAACTTACATATGGAAAAAGGCTAATACAATGAAAAGTATCCAGTTGCCTCTGAAACAAGATCTTCCAGTCAGTGGAACTGATTAGAGAATGGGATGTTGTCTATATAATTTTTCCTAGAGGCAGTGTCCAGTTGTCATCACTTCAGATTATCACTTAAAGTAACCCTTCCTATCGCAGGATCACTGTACACTTTCTTGGAATTTGGCATTCAGTTTGTCAGAAATGTTGGTATTCCACCTAGAGTTTCCCTATCAATGATTTACATAGATTTACAGTTAATGTAACAACCCAAGTAAACAAATCTTAATTAAATCCCATGATGTGGTTAAACAGCAAAATTATGAAAGATACATTATTTTTCTACATACTTTGCTCTTTGAATCATTTGGGAATTTAGATGTTTAGCATTTCTTTAAAGAATAGTCATAATATTCACATCACAGGCAAAGATATGAAAAAAGTCACTGAACATGCTAGGCAAGCTATGAGTGAGATTTCTTCAAAGGCACATCCTCTTTCATTAGTTTCCTGTCATCTGCAGGTAAACCATTTACAATGCTCATTCAAGTTTCAGTTCCCTGTTCTATTCTATCGTACTATGTCATATAGCTTCTGCTCCTTCCTTACAGTGGTCCCTGGAAGACAGAGAAGAAAGTTGTGCTCCTGGAATCCTCCTTGATGCATAATACTGCAGAAGGAACAATACTAGCTCCTACAATACGGATATACTAGCAATGCTGCATATGAATTACCACACTTCTTTTCTTTAAATAGCATGCTAACAGTTGCTGTAACTCCTCATACGGTTAGCACCAATTACATGTTTTTTTCTCAAGAATCTGGTTACAGAAGGCACTGAAGGTACTCACTTAATGACTGATATTAGCAGTTATCCCAAGGATGAATTAAATGCTTATTTTCTACAACATTAGCTGTCTCAAAGAGAAAAAAAATCTAAGTACAAAGCGATGGAGGAGTATGTTTCTTTTCCTACATACATGGCTAGACATCATGGAAATATTCACACCACAGAGTTGTGATCACACAAAGCTTTTCCATTACTTTATGCTGTTAAATATAAATAGCCAAGATAGCCTTAGAAAGTTTTAACTATAAATATTAGAAATATTTTTGCTTATTTAGTTGGGTTGTTTGGGTTTATGAGATGATACGATAACTATTTTTTTCTGATAAACAACAATATAACTGTGGATTAATTCTGTTCACAGAAGTGTGGAACAACAAATTTTCTTTGAAAGGTTAATCAAATAAATACTATAGAAACCCCAAGATCAATAGAAAACATCAGTCCCTTTGGTCTCTAATGAGGTAGAAAAACAAATATTAAAAAAAAACAAAAAACAAAAAACACCATCACAAATCCTTTATACTTTCTATAGCACTTTGTGATCATTCTAAGCAGATTTCCTATAAGTTTTCCAGTACTGCTCATTGTATGTGCTGTAAATGCTGTAAACGGGGTAAGCAACGTGAGCAACGGTTAGAGCTAGAGCACTAACTTGACAAGCTGTGCAAATTTTACTTAGCACACAGAATGTTTGCTGCATCTTTAATCATCTCCTTAGCTAGACTTTCATTTCTGCAGGCTTAGATTATCACTTTGTCATGTCTGTCAGTCACTAACTGTTAAGATTTGGCATATTCTGGACAAAACATGCATTTTTTTCACCTGATTTAGGATGTTCCAGCTCTCCTTGGCTTCACCAGCATCCTTCTCCTTGTGTGAAAGCCTAGCCATAGAGATCTGATCTGTGTCTGTTGGATCTGAGTGGGTGACTTCTCCAAGTTCTTACTATGGAGAAATACTAAGGTTTATTTCAGGGAGTATACAGGACTGAAGTTATGCAGGTATATAACCAGGTTACTGTGTGAAAGAAGTGAGAAGAAAATGTTTTCAACACTTCTGTTCAAGCCATCCCATGGAACTCTTAAGGCAAAGAGATGGGATTCCATTACCTAAATAGGAAACACCTCTGCTCTTCTAGTAATTTTGCATCATTTTTACAGTTGTTTTCCAAAAAGATTAAAAAATAGGAAGTATTTTTCTTTGTCCCTAATGGCAGACTTTGAGGCTCAGAATGTTTCGGTGCCCATTAAGTGGTAGGTTGTTTGACTTCTTATTGATCTAACACTGCAGGATGCTCTCCCAGCAATCTTGGCTTATTGATGCCTAAGTTTCAGCAAGAGTTGCCTTCATGCTCAGTATCATTCAATACAGAACGTAAGAATACCAGTCAACTTTTTCAGCAATATTTATCACATAAAATCTTGAAAATTCATGAAGCTTGTGGAAAATTTGGCATAGTTATCACAAAAAGAATACATTTACAGAGGTGAAAATTAAGTACCATATGTAAGTGATATGTACTTAATGATAGCTTTGCTTTTCAACAGTTTGAGTATTATTTAAAAAACTTTCTCATAGACTTCCTGGATCAGTTTTCCTTCCCTTGTCTATATTGCAGTACCTTATGAGGGCAATGACAAACAATGAATAAAAAAAAGTTTGAATACTGAACAGAAAAAGATAATGATTCTTGACATGCATTTCATAAATTAATTTGTGCTGCTTTAATAGTATATGAAACTTAAAAGCTTCCAAGATGAATAAAATCCATTTCTCTTTTCCACACATTCTGTGAAATTTCACTACTGGACCTTCTCCACACCCCAACAAATTTCTGTTTTCAGGAAAATAGTCACATCTCAGACATCTTTCAACACAGGAATGCTCTTCAAGTTTCTCAAACCATTAAAAATATAGAAGTGTTTATCACATTTGTCTCTTTCCATTTACATAAGAACTTGTTGCTATGGATTTCTGCTCCCATTTGTTCTGCTTTGGAAAGCTGCGAGAATATTGTATGGAAACACACTATTCTCACAAAACTCTAAACAGTATTTTTCCATGAGAGAAATATATTTGTCCCGGAGAGTTTCTTAGTATCAGATGTTGGCAGAAAAAATTACAAAACTGAGTTAGTGCATAAATCAGAGAAAATATTTATTTACAGACATGTAAAAATTATGTTACAGCATTTTAAAGAAAACTGTAATGAAACATCAATCTGCTTGATATGGGAAAACCCCAAATGCTTTAATTTTGACTTGCAGTGGTGTTGATTAAAAACGTGACTGCTTACAGTGTTGTAGCTCTTATCTACATAGTTTTATTACAGTGACTTTTCAGAACTAAAAGTTGATCTACAGACAAAACTAACAGGGACATTGACAATATGTAATACAAGAGTTTACAAAAGTAAAAATATTTTTTATTGATTGATCCAAATTTTAAAGCCTTTTTTAGTAAATATTTTCCATCATGCAGCTGCACAGGCTTGAAACAAATACTCAAAATTCACAGAGGATGTAAGTCTTTGTTGAAAATGAATTAGTTTAATTCAGGACTACTCATTTTATGACTGTTTACTAGCCAAACTACTTGACAAGATCCTTTATGTTTCCTGTTCTTCCCCATTACAAGGGATGAACAACCTCAAAACAAAAACACAAAATGAAAAAACTCCATACAAGTAACAAAACCAATGAAAAATATGTATATGTTTTGATGGCAGACAACACTGAGTGTACTGCATACATAGGTATAGAACTGTCAAGCTCTGCTGAAGCTACCAGAATCCTCTGCAGTGATTTGAAGCAAACATGCCGTTAAGAAACCTTGCTAGTAATAGACTGCATGGCAAAGGAAGCTTCTGGCTTGCAAATGAAACAGTGTCTCATGACCTTATCAAAGGTGACTTTTTGTGTTCAAAATCTATTCAGGACTTAAACTGTGGCGTGAAGAAGGGTTGACATTAAGCCTATGAAATCATTTCTTTGAATATATGATCATAAGATACTGTTGGGAAGATGTTTTTGAAAATCGGAGTGCTTCTCGGTGACTATTTGGTCATTTAGAATGGAGGTGGTAAAGCAAAGATGTACCTAGCAGTTTCCCATATATAAAAGAGCTGATCTGTTTGGATGACAGTCTTTTAGAGTCAGTCAGCAGCTTCTTAAATGGGCAAATGTCCACTAAGATCTGGACTTGTTTTAACTGCCAGCCAAAGACAGAGATCCCCAAATGACAATTCTTGTTGCGTTTTGGCTATTAAAGATGTGCATAATCTATACTATATGGAGAAGTAGTGGAGAAAATGGGGAAATATTTCATCCTTTGATTTGTGCTAACATTTCTCTTAGATGGAAATAATATTATCTCCCTTTTCTGGAACAGTCCCCCTTGGCAGATTCTGAGGCTGTAATTGCTAATGGTCAGGTGTAGCTAATTATACTACTCTTTCATAATCCTGATTTTTAGTGGTGAGCCTATCATCTTACAAACAAATGTTTTTTATAGATATTGAAGGACTGATCTGTTAAAGAGCCTCTTCAATGCTTTCATTTTTATCTTTCTTTTAGCCTATACAGAATGATTATAAGAGCAAGGTAAAGGTTCATCTGTGTGGAGTTGGATACCAAATAGCACGGCAACAGATTAGCTTAGAGAAGAGAAGGCTCTGGGGAGATCTCATTGTGGCCTTCCAACACTTGAAGGGAGCTTATAAACAGCAGGGGCAATGACTGTTTATGAGGGTGGATTGTGAGGGGGAATGGTTTTAAACTGAGACAGGGGAAGTTTAGGTTAGATGTTAGGAGGAAGGTTTTCACACAGAGGGTGGTGACACACTGGAACAGGTTGCCCAAGGAGGTTGTGGTTGCCCCATCCCTGGAGGCATTCAAGGCCAGGCTGGATGTGGCTCTGGGCAGCCTGGTCTATGGTTGGTGACCCTGCACATAGCAGAGGGTTGAAACTAGATGATCATTGTGGCCCTTTTTAGCCCAGGCCATTCTATGATTCTATGATAGCAGTTAGGGTTGTTTTGCACAATGCTATGAAACTGGGTCAGAGCTCCATCTGACTGGTTAAAATATTTACATTCACACTATTGGAAGGCTATTGCTTTAAATTTTTTTTGCCCTTACAATCACTTCAAAGATATGTCTCTCAGAGTATATCTCACATGTGGATGTAAATCAACATTTCTTCCTTGTTTCGTGTCATCTGCAGCACTAAGGAGGCCTAGCTTTCAGATGGTTAATGAGTTGATACTCTCCTTAGATAAGAACTTGTACCCATATCAGATGTGCTTTGATACTCTTAGTATCTTAGTAACAAAAGAGAAATAATGCATCCATTCTATTTGAAAGGAAATATGATTTATTAAGAAATTCGATGCTGACATTACCCCTAGGACACCTGTAATAATTATTCCAACTTCAGGCTTTTAGGAAGGCTTTTGGGGTCGGGGAGTGGATAGACTGCTGCCAGGAAGTGAAACAAAGAAGTAATCAGTAAGCCAACTCAGGCTCTCAAATATTGGCAGCATAGGTAATTTACCTGACTGGGGAGGAGACTGACTGTCATGTAAACTTTCCATATGGCAGCAAGAAACTGCCTTTAGAGATGTGCAGATACTGCTGCAACAACTGCATAGTGCGTGGCATCACAGAGCGCTTATCTGAAGAAAGGGATGAACAAAAGGATCCAATTTACAGTTTATCAAAGATTGCTTTCATATTTTGACATATTTACTTTTTAGCAACAAAGCCTGTTAGTAAACATGGTTATTTTAGATGACAAATACAATAAATAAAAAATGGAAAATAGCATACATTGTTTTTAAGTGTGTCACTAATCATAATGATCTTGTTTGAATTAAGCTGTAAACAAGGAAGTGCAATAACACCTGACTCTAAATAGGGTAAAACATGCTAATCATAAAAATAGCCTTTAGAAATATACATTTGTATACAGTGTTTCCCACACCTGTTAAATATGTCCTTCATAATATTATGATACAGTACATTGGCTTTTAAGACATCAAAATTAAAAAAATAATACCAATAATTAGCCAGAGAAAAACACATTTACAATCTAAACCATAAAAATCTGACAATTGTACAGCTTAGAACATATAAGAAATGGAATTTCTAATATTTGAACATTAATGTTCATTTTAGTAAGTAAATTTAATTTTCATACAAATTGAATCAAAGGTGTTACAAGCCAGTAAGAAACTGCAGTTCGCAATTTTCTGTGGGGAAGTCAGAGTTTCTCTTCTCAGCCTTCAGGGGGTTCACACGTGGCATCTCATCACTTGATCTGTAGAAACTGAGAAGTGAGAAATGTTTTCATTAGCATGAAGGCACAGAATTTCTTCCAGCAGAGCCTCAGAAGGAAACCAGGTAACCAGGGAAAAGAGGGAAGAGGACTGTTATGTGATTTTTTATTCACAATCAATCCAGTATCAGTATCTATTAGAAAACCAAGACTGTGCAGCAGTCCTAAGTCAGAGTTCATGGCCAAAATAACCACAGTGAATCAAGCGAGATGGCAGAATCATAGAATCATAGAACCCTTAGAGTTGGAACAGATCTTTAAAGGTCATTCAATTCAACTCCCCTGCAATGAACAGGGACACCACAGCTAGAGCAGGTTGCTGAGAGCCCCGTCCAGGCTGACCTTGAATGTCTCCAGGGATGAGGCATCCACCACTTCTCCGGGCAACCTGTTCCACTTCCTCACACCCCACACTGTAAAAGACTTTTTCCATATATCCAACCTAAATCTACCCTCTTTAAGCTTGAAACCACTTTTCCTTGTCCTGTCACCACGCTTCTCTTCAGTAATGCTCTGTGAATAACCACTGGATACTTTCTCTTTTAGCAGAAAATAATAATAAAGGATGCATCTCAGCTGCTTTGCAGTGAAATGCTTTATTTGCATAATAACATTCAGCCTAAATAAATTGCTTGCAAGATTCTTTGCTTTGGTTTCCTCACACTGCCTTTATACCTCATTCCACACCATTTAAATTGTGTGCTTTCAGCAATGCTTATTGTTACTAGGTTGATGAATCTTTTCTCAGTGACTTTCCATTAATGTAGCCTATTTTATTATTATTACAGCATACATGTTCTAGGCTTTAATTTCATGTCCCTTTGTTTCTTTTGTTTTGCCAGGCAGATTGGGAAGCAGCAAAAAATCCAATGTCAGTGAGGCTTTGGAGGGCTTTTCTTCCAGTCGGGGCCTGAAGTAGATCACATCTAAAAAACATGTGTCCTGCTATGAGGACTGCTAATGCCACCAGCTTCAGCAAGGCATTCAGTGGTGCCACAGAGGTACGCTCCAGAAAAACTGCCTACACGAAAAATTGACAACACTTTCCCAGCCATTTCGGTTTGGAAAATTCACAGTAGAAAATGTTAACAGAAATAGACAGCTTCTTTTCTTTCTTTTTTTCTTTTAAGTGAAATTAACATTAGGGCTGGTCTCTTCCCCTTTGTAAGAGTCAACCAGATTTCCCACTTATTGCAAAGGTTGTGCCAGACTTCTGTTTGCATCCTCCACATATAGCCAGGGTGAAAGCCCACATGAGAGATCCCAGAACTTTCTTCATTCAGTCAAAGCACTCCAAAACTGTTATTCTCTTCTTGCACAGAGGAAAATCTTGATCTCTCTCTAATTTTAGCTGCTGATATCTGTTCAGACTGACTACATCAAAAAAGAATTTTAAATCCCAAGTCTCTGAGAAGACTAATGGCTGTTAAGTAGCTATTCATCTCACAAGAAGTAAAAAAAAGCCTGCAGTTCCACTGCACATCCTACCAGCTCCAGAGAGATTTCCTCTTTTCTCACCATTTTGTCACCTATACTTTGCTCTGCCATTATGCTATTATGAAAAGCAATAATTATGTAAGTAAGAACACAGACAGATTTTCAAATTATTTATTGGAGCTTCTTCCCTGCCTTTCAAGCATTTACCTGTCACCAGCACTAAAAAGCTTCATTAGGTTGCTATTATGAAGTGTTATCGCTAACCATGTGGATCCAACTCATCAATGCTGCTTTGCTGTCATTTAGAAACAATGACAAAAATTTACCAACCCCACAAACCAAAAATCCTATATTCTTTTCTCAGCATACAGGCTAGTTACTTGCCTCTTGAAGCAGATAACCTTAAAGGCTGAGAAGAAACTTTAAAATCTGAAACAGTCAAGTTTTATTTTCCATAAAATGAGAGCAACCCAGGGCTATGATTAATCTGATGTACTATAATACTAATTTCATTCTACTTCTTTCCTCTGAATGGTGTGCAATTTATCAGCTGGCTTTATGGTACTGCTGATGATATTAAAAGAATCTCATGATGACTAATATTTTTTTAAGCTTTTCATTTCCTTCTTGTTATATATATAAAAAACATCCTGACACAACAAGGATGAACTGAATTACATTTAAGCCAGCAATATGGCTTTCATTTGATGCAGTTCTAGCAGAAAACCGCTTATAAATGCGTGATTTGAACATAGTGCATTTTATGAACTGAATAACCGAACAGAACAGGCAGTCCTGGCAGCCGTACATGGTATCAAAGAAACAGTATATACTGTCCTAATTGCCATCATAATCTCTGAAAGAAGCTGGAGGTGGGTTATGGAATATTTATTGGTTCATTTTCCACCTGAAATTATTTCTGCTGTTTTTCTCCCCGTATGGCTGGCTTTTTGAGCATGAGCTATTGAAAGCACTCTTCTTAGGCACAACATCGTATTTCAGACTTCCAGAAATGCTACTGCTACTGTTATTACAGTTCCAGTTTGATCCTTCCAACATTTTCACCAGACTCCAACTACTCTATATTCAATTAATTTTAACTTTGCACTGCCATCATGTATATACCCCAGAAAGCCAACATTAAATATTAAATACCTGACTAAATATAAATGCTGTTCTACTTAATGGGCTCCAAATATCATCACTAAAAATAACAGAATAAAAATTCAGATAAAATCAGGTAAAATACAACAGAAATCTAGAGGAGATTTCATCTTGTCTTTTAAAGGTCTAATGGTTTCATCACAGATAATTTTTGCCCGGATTATTCCCCTTTGTACATTTGTAGGTCTTTAGGAATGCCCTACTAGTTATCGATTCTCTTGGGGAAAGAGCCTGGCCATCAGATCACCTGCTAGGTGCAAATTCCCTCTATGTTGTGTGCTTCATTGTCACAAAGTACAACACAATAGGAATAGTTTTCACTCTGCCTTTCTGTAAAAAGCATTTAACTAGGAGGTAAACTCAATTTCTGATAAAGACACCTTTTTCTTTTTTTTTTCTTTTTTCAAACTGGATGGGCCACTCTGTCTCCCCACCTTTCCCATGCAGTTGGAAGCAATAATGCTGACTACTACTTTGCAGCCAGGCAGATGCTGCTGACTTTCCTGAGCTCAGTCAGGTGGTTTCTAGTTCTCTGGTGTGACTTTTGAACTCCGCAGGCTGGGCTCAGACAGAGGTCAGCCTTTTTCTTGCTCCAGTATATTTTTTCTTCCTTACAGTTCTGAAAAAAATAAAGGTAAACAATGGGGAATGTTCCTTGTTCCCCATAAATCTTTATTTTCCTTCTAGTTGTGTTGGTAAAGTGTGATGGACTTTACCATGATCATCTTCCAGACCTAAACGCATACATATAAATCTTACTATCTGAGTGTAAAAATTCTGTATACGTCCTTGGGAGAGAGTTTAAAGTATGAACCTTGACTATATGACACAGAAGTTGCACAAGATTAATGTTTTCTCTTGAAGAACATTAAGAAGAAGTTTAGAGGAATATCCCGCAGAACATTAAGTTACAGAATTTACAGTAAGATTTACCCTGCAACAATTATATATAATAACAGCATCCAACAAACTATATGCAAGACGTTGATCTCCAAAAATGTATCTGTACATGATAACAATAGCCTTAGAAATTCCTAGAAAA
Source organism: Lagopus muta (assembly GCF_023343835.1). NCBI lineage: Eukaryota > Metazoa > Chordata > Aves > Galliformes > Phasianidae > Lagopus > Lagopus muta. Next base: position 26,881,647 of record NC_064435.1, read on the forward strand.
TGCAGATAAATGGTGGATGGTTGGACGACTGTGCAAATACACACACAAACTTGAAATCCAAATCCTCAAATATCCTTCCCCTTGTTCTCCTGGCTTTTTCCTTGTTAGACAAACCCATTTCCAAAACTGCATTGCTGAGTTGGTAGCTACAAGGTAGACAACTGTAGCTAATTCTGACTCTGGTTTCAAAGCTGCGTTTCTACATCTGCAGGTGACTCGAAGGCCAACATCTTCCCAGGTTGTTGTTGGTGTTTGACAAAGATTTGACTGTGGGTTACCTGACTGCCATACTGACTGCTTTATGCAAAGCAGCTGCAAACCCCCCACTGAAGTGCACATACTGCACCTTCCTGTTACTCACATCACTGGCCTTCCTCCTAGCGTTACCTCAGACTGCAATCGTGGCACAATTGCTTTGGTTGTATGTGCTGCTCTCATCTATACTGCTATGTCTACAGCTAAGAACAGTGGATACAGGACCGCAGATGCGACTCTTATTTTCTCTAGGATGGTGTCTTGCTTGCATTTCATCCCTAATAATATTTTTTCTGATTATGAAGTGTAAATCTGGACGCTCAAAGAGGAGAAAAACTGAATGTGTTTGCAGAACAGATTTTTTTTCTTTAAACTTGAATCATGGATAATAATCATGGATTATTCCAGACTTTTTCCTAAAATGAGAAAAATCAGGATGCACTGATTACTGCTGGTTACAAAGCAGTAGAGCAAATTTCTATTCTATTTGTTTGCTTGGTCTAACTCCAGATAATATGCTCCCTTTCTATTAAGCAGACAGCTTGTATTGACTGCAAAAAACAGTAATCTATGTTTGTAGGGTATCCCTGGGGCATGTCCACCTATTGGCTTTTATGTATCTTTCATCATCACGAATGGAAACCACAAGCAACAGACAGGACTTAGCAAAGAAACTTAATTTTGTGTTACCTTTTGCTTTGACACCTCTGCTCATTTGTTCATTTGAAAGAACTCCTGTCCCCTAATTTAAAGCATAAAATCTCTACTTAAGTAATAGGTATATAGGTGTTTTTGTATAACTCCTCTGCATGAAGAGTAAAAGCTCAGTGTAGTGTATGTTAGCAGGGGGTTTGAACGTGCTACTGTCATTTGTAACAGTTCTGTGTAAAACCTGACAAAGTTATGACCCTAAACCAATTTTTTTTTTTTTTTTTTTCACAATGAGCTAATGATAGAATACTCACTGCATATAACAAATGGACAGAATTACAGTTTCATAAATATTAATAAAGAATATTTGAAGGAAACAATTGCACCTTCTTTAAACCTTCCTTCAGATGATGAAACCTAATCATTTTCTTTTGTACTTTGTCAGTTGTACTTTAATTGCTGAAAACACTACAGAATCATTTTTCTGCTCAATGAACAGTTTAATTGCTTTGAAGTGTCAGTACTTTTGTGAGTACATCTGAGAATGACTGCTTTACTAAGCAGTGAAAACATATTTCTATCCTTTCTATTAAAATGCTGTTTCACTTGCTAGCTTTATAAAAATCAGCAGGAAGAATGGGAAGCTTTACTGAATACTCATTTTTCCTCTTGACCAATATAGTTTTCTTCCCAGATATCTATGTGGGCAGATATGCGATGAATATTCTTGGGTTTAGTGGTGAAGACAGGATCTACTATTGTGAGAATGCCAATGAGGACATGCTGCAGTTTTGATAATGGCCAGATGTGAAGGCTGAAGGAAGAGAGCTGCCCAGAGCTTTGTTGAGCAAGGCTCTGAGGGCAGAGAGAAGTGGATCTGTCCATCCTACTTCATTCTCTGGGTTTGGCTCTCGCTCCTCTTTTGCTGGTAACCAAATGCAGTAAGTTCTCAATCAAGTTGTCCAGAGTTTCCTCAGCTTGCACCAGTGTCCCTTAAGAGCAAATCAACCTCTGTGGGCCCAGTGACAAGTATAGCAAAGGGGAAAATGTTCCACTTTTCTTTATGCAAGTGGATAATTACAGCAAATTCCCAAAGGCATGACTCAGAACCACTAATTGTTTTCTGCTTCTTGAGATTTGGCTTGTTCTGTGTGAAACAAGTATAAGTAAGTCCTAGTCTTGATTATACTGAATGCTTCAAAAGGATGGCTTAAGGATGCAGAGTGCTGTCAAAAAGTAGTAGAATTAATTCTTACTGATTTAACTTCTGCTTGATGCGAGAAGCAGAAACTTCCCAATTTGAGCTGGTGATCCAATTAGCACCAATTCCAAAGGCAGGTTTGAATACAAAGTTTAGCATACAAAGGAACTGCTACAATTTGTACCCTGAGGACACTCACTATATCTACACTTTATGTAGTATTTCTTTTTAATATATGCATGTAGGAACTCATGAAGTACTAAAATTTCCTCAAGTTAATCACACAGAAAGTAATTGCTAAAGTTTCCCCGTATTGCCAATTTAGATTTTAGACAGGTGTCAAAAAACAAAGTGCACCCATGCAGGAAGAAGAAATTGTGCTCAGTCATGGTAATGAGTTCAAGAATGCTCTCTAATCAACAGCAGATTTTTGATTTATTTGAGGCAGACATTTTAGTTAGCATAAAGAGGACAGAGGTAAAAGCAAATTGTAATAGACAAGGAATGGAGAGTAGATCTCACTGTTAGAAGAAGCTGAAAGTGGTTATTATGAAATGACAGAGGTACCATAAAACCTCAGAGAAAAAAAATCTGTATTGGGAATGTGATCCAGACGGAAAGGACGATGAATGCTGGTCATATTCTAAGCAGCATTTTCTTGGTATTTTCATAGACTCAGATACCCAAGTCAGAAGTGACACACAAGGATCAACTTCTGTCTCCACACAGGACTACTCAAAATTTAAACCCATTTTTTGCCCACGTAACACTTATTTGAATGGGAAGTGCGCAACATTTTTGTTTTATGAGGATTTCAATATGTCTTTAAAATTAAAAATTGCAAAAGAAAATATTGGATTTAGGGTTACATTATTGTCTGCAAATGGTTTGTCATTGACTACCACCTGAGAGAGGATCAGCATGACACTGCAAATAGGAACAGAATTTAGACTTTTGATTCTCTGTTTATTGGGTTGGAACACAACTTACGCTTTCTAAAAGAGATTATAAAGCTGTATTGTACTTTTAGTAATGAATTGCAACAACAAATTGGAAATTTCAGATACACATATCAGCATAACAGGCTGGCTAAGATGGCATTTGATTAACTTCCAAATTTTCATTTTGGCAGATAGAGCTTGTTCCATTCCTCAATGATTGCTTTTTTGTTGAGATTGCAATTACAGTTCTACCACCTTCTAAATAAATTCCCTTTTCTGAGGTCTATAATGCCTACATACAGATAAATTCAATCTGCTTTTCATGTTTTTAATATTAATCATGCAGAAAATCTTCTTAGTAGCACATTTATATTTTTTCAGAAAATTCAGACCTTTTGGAATGATCGGGTCAGTAACTGGAGCTCTGAAGTTTATACTGAAAAAAAAAACCCAACAACAACCAGATTTAAAATTACTCTTTTTTTTTTTTTTTTTTTTTTGTATGGAAAAATAGAAACCTTTTGGCTTTTCAGTGTTTACCTCTGTTTACTTGCATGAAGGCCCACTTTGGCTTGCAGATGAGATTCGACAGAAAAATGTTTTCTCTGAGGGTTTTTTATTCAGTATTCCTGAGACTCAAGCATACTGATAAAGCCAGTGAAATGAGTGTTTTTTAGGGGAACTAAAGCTATTTACTTTCAAAGACTGACACACCAGGAAAAAATGTGTGATGCATGGCAATTGCTCAATTTCAGTTAAATCTAAGAATTTGAGGATTACTCTAATAGACTCAAATCCATAGCCAAACACAGACCCAATGGCTGGCTTGAGTTCTTGTGAAAGATATCAGTCATAGTGTGAGTATGGAAAACGAAAACACCAGTGTATCCTTCCCCCTCACTCAGCAGTTTCCTGCTTTGGTATTCTCCTCCCACAGATCTAGGAAATGTTGGTCACGAACGAGTGGTCTAACATCAACCCTAACATCTAACATCTCTCTAACTTCTAACATCTCTCACAAGTCATTTCAAGTTTGTTGGAATCAACTAAAAAGCTGGGAAGTGAAACGAGAGACTTTGCCAGCATTATATTGGTAAAAAACATTTGGGGCAGAAATTGACTTCAGTCTTCATACTTAAAGTTTTTTACTTCGATTAAAAACAGTGTTTGTGTGCCAGCCCGAATTTCAGCCCGCAGCTTTTTTCACCAGTATCACCCAGCCCCTGAAAAAGGATCTGAGTTTGCATCTGGGAGGTAAATGTTTGTTACTCCCTGTTTCCATACTGTACTCAAAGATTGACTCTTCTGCATTGAATTTTAAGTTAATGTTTGTGGTATATTCTGATTTACTTGAATAAAATTAACACAATCAGTCTGCTAGTACTGAAATTAAAGTCAGTTAACTTATATCAGAGAGGAATTCAGCTCATTTGGGCAAGCATTTTGATTGTATGTCTGAGAATTTCTGGCCTGATCTGACAGCATTATTTGTCTCTCAATAAATTCACAAAAATATTTACTTATTTATCTTTTACTGGAAAAAGGCAGAGGTACAGAAGTTGTTGACAGGTGAAGCTGGGCAATTAAAATTAAATATTTTGATGTCTCAAGAACATCAAGTACTATGACTTTCATTTTTACCTAAAAGCTTGAGATAAGCAGATAGCACTGCCTAATAAACAAATACAAAAAGAACCCAAAGTGAAATGAACACAAAATATTAATAATGGATAGATCTACTGACAGTCAATGAACTGTGCCAATGAGCAGCAGTGTCTACTTCCCATAAAACAGCAAAGCACACAAACTACTCTTCCAAAACGCCAGTCCACATGAAGCCAGTACATAAGCTTTGCACAAATCACTGTGACAGTTTCTAAAAAACATTAAACATGTTAAATGGTGCAACAGTAAAAAATCATTTGTCATATCAGATTTATTGCCAGGATGTAACCTGTGCCTGTGTTTCCAAATAGACATGTCTCCCAACTTCTTCCATTTGCCTAGGATATTCTAGACACTACATTACCGTGACCAGTTCTTACAATATTTCTTGTGGGATAAAGCAAACAAAAATATTCAATTTAATGCTTATATTGTTATCTATTGACATCATCAATACATTACCTACTGTCTCAAAAATTGTTTCACTTAAATGAAACTGTTGAACATAGGCTCTTACATGCTCTTGTATGACGGAGAAGGCATAGAAGAAGCCCATACACAAGATTTCCTGCCCTTTGCTGTATGTGCCTGGACGTTGCTGGCATTTTATTAATGATTGTCCTGCTGGGCCTGAAGGAACCTGTGTGGAATTGCCTTGCATAGAGACAGATCTCAGAAAGAGAGACTTCACTAATAATTCTTAGCAGAAAATGCAGGAAGTTAAATGGTTGAAACTTCAGAAAGGTCAGGCTCTTCAGCCTAGAGAAGACTCCGGGAGACCTTATGTGGCCTCCCAGTATCTGAAGGGGGCCTACAGGAAAGCTGGGGAGGGACTTCTTATAAGGGCAGGTAACGATAGGATGAGGGGAAATGGCTTTAAACTGAAAGAGAGTAGATTTAGACTACATATTAGGAAAAAATTATTTACTGTTAGCATAATGAACCTATGCCCACAGAAATTGTGGGTGACCCTAGAAGCACTCAAGTCCAGGCTGGATGGGGCTTTGAGCAATCTTGTCTACTGGGAGATGTCTCTGTCTATAGCAGGGGGTTGGAACTAGATGATCTTAAAGGTCCCTTCCAACCCAAACCATTCCATGATTCCACTATTATGCGATTCTATGAAGTCTGATGCCACAGTGCAATAAAAAAGTAAGGCAAACTCATAGAGGAAGCAAAAATAAGCTTAACAATAAAAACAGTAATTTTCTTGTCTGGAAAGCACATAGTTTTGATCCACTTGAATCATATATTTGACAAATATTCCTTTCCTACTCTTTGACTGTATGGCTAAAAGAGCACTTTGGTCTGACCTTAGAAAGAGGGGCCGGTTTACACGTTTGGTCTGTTGAGCCACACTGGTGAAGCTGAGAATGGGACCCAATCTTCCTGATTGCCTGTACAACTGAAACAGTTTTGTTTTCAAGCTATTTTGTGTTAATACATAAGATTCTAATGTTTGTAGTTAATTTATTTACATTCTAAATATTTTAAAAGCTTTATGAGGGACCAAATAATATGGAGTAGATTTAGAGGAATGGATGTGAAAGATTTTATTTTGCTTATTTATATTATAAATATGCTACTACAGGCTGTAAATATCACACTGCATGTGTGATAATAGTACCTGCATTCTCTGCAGCTTCCTATGTACTATCTAGGGGATATGATGTGAATAATAATTTTAAAAAAATATCATGTAGTCATTCAATCATAGTTAAAACCCTGAACACCACTTAGGAACTCTTCCCCTAAGAAATCGACTGTCAGGAAAAATGGAAAGGAGAAGCTGGTAGCAAGGCCTTTCCAATGACTCACTCACACAATGGTACATGAACAACAAACAAATCTACTATGATATTGCATATATTAAATATAACAAAAGGGCATGTCAGGAATTTTCTTACAATTTTTGATTTCATGACATACTTTTATTACTTTCTCCATATTTTCAGTCACAGGTTATTAGATTTACTGCAGCTTTGGAAGGTACAACACATTAGTATCTGTCAGGTACGCTGCCCCAAATGACTTTCTTAGCTTGCTCAAGTACAAACATCTTGCACTGATATTTATCAAGTGAATACAATCTTTTACCTATTCATTTGTCTCAGGAATGAAGAACTTCATGTTTCTCCTGATACTGAATGCAAGGTTTCAAGGAACTTCAAAATGTCCAGTGCACCAGAAAAAAAATTTTGCAAATTTTGCTTGGTTTCAATAATATCTAAAGTCATCTAAGTAACATTGTTGGCATGACCTTGCTTCATCCATTACCTTTAATTAGAAGTTTCATTTTTTTTCTTTTTTTTTTCTTTTGAAGTAGTACTTTATATAAGTGCACTCAGCTTGTAGCAAGAAAAGCTATTGATCTTTTTGACATGTCTAATCAGCCTAATTCTACTGATAATAGAAGAGTTGATTTGGCCTGCATTATTGTAATTGACATAAAAAGATGTATCTAAATGGGCAATGAAAAATCCAGATTGATTAAAATAGTAAATTAAATACTATCAATTCTATTATAGTTTTGTATTTGTTCAATCATGTTATTTGAAAAATGCAAAAAATGCAAAATAAACTTGAGAAGATTTCATTAAATTTTTGTTCATTTTCTTTGGATCTTATTCTACTTTCTGCTGAGTGTTTTCAAGAATTCTCATGTTAAGCAAAGGAATTAAAGAAAGCTTCACTATTTCATAAATATTTACTACTAAATTACTTTAATTTTCCTTAACTACTTATAGGAGAGGAAAATGTTTTGATGATCCTTAGCCAAAGTGCTTGTTGGTTCCATAGATGTAAATGGATTTTGTATCAATTCCCACAAGAAGTATAGCCATTATTATACCACATTTTCATTTTTGCATAATGAAACTCAGTACAGCAAGAGGATTATCCTGAGTTTTGTCTGAGGTTTTTTCCAGTATTTATGTTTGAAACATTATTCTTTTTGTTAGAAACAAATCCAATATAGATTGAAAACATTGCAGAGGTGGGAAAAAGGACAGGAATAAGAAAAGGAGCATTTCTGAAAGGCAAATGTAATTGAATTACACTTAGTAGAAAGGAAACTATATTTGATGTATAAATAATGGCAATAAACCCACCTTGTGATCAGAAGTGGGCTTTACACCCTCTCTGTACTTTTGTTTTTGATATAATTTAATACAATTGCCTTTCAAGACTTCTCATTAGAGGTGAGTCATTATTGAGGAATTCCTGTCTAACGCTTGTGTGCCTTTATTATCTTGAGTGTATGCATACCAGCATATAATCACAATCGTGAATATATCCTTCAAATTCCATGAATTACAATATCATAAATCTATTGTATTTGAAAGCAATGGAGTCACATGAGTCCACCAGAAAATGCTGTATGGGCTACTGAATGCTTAAATACTGAATCACCACTGTGCTACTATAGTTATAGTTATTTATTGTAAATGATTGACAGATTGATATAAACTATTCTTCTCTGTCAATGTAATATAGACATGAGTGCTTGTGTATAATTCATTCCAATTAATTAGTTTGTTGGTGTTTTATTAACCATTAGCTGAAAGTGATTTTTTTCTTCAAGATCTATAGTACGTCAGGCTTTCAGCTAATTAATTGGATGCTACCTTTGGTATTTACAAAGGGATTGAAATGATAAGTTATAATTCATTTTGAGACAGTGCTTCCTTGATGATTGATCAGCACCATGTGAAACAAGTTCAGAGAATTTATACGAAACGCTTTGGTCCGGTTGCTAAATCAGCAGAGAAACAATCATGTAAGGTAATTCATACATCTTTCACATTCTGTCCATCACATCACACACTACTGATGTCACTTGCAGTGAGGAAAAGGGACTGGTTTTAGGGCCACTGAGGCCACCTGCCCTTGAAAGGTCAAAATGGGTGTTGGAATATACTGCAGTATTGCGAATATAGAAGACAGTGTCTTGAGAGCAGACTTGAGAAGAGGGACTTGGGGGTGTTGGTTGATTAAAAGCTCAACATGATCGGGCAGTGTGCTCTCACAGCCCAGAAAGACAACTATGTCCTAGGCTGCATCAAAAAAAATGTGTGACCAGCAGGTTAAGGAAGATGATCCTGCCCCTCTGCTCTGTTCTCATAAGGTCCCACCTGAAGCACTGCCTTTCACTCTGGGGACCCTAGAATAAGAAGGACATGGACCTGCTGAAGTAGGCCATGAGGATTCTCAAGTGCGGGACCACTTCTCCTGCAAAGAGAGGCCGAGAGAGTCGAGGTTGTTCAGCCTGGTCCCTTTCCAGCTCTTTTAGGTACTGTTACTTTTATCCAGAGCCTGAAAAAAAGAAGGATCAAACTGTAGTGTCTACTGTCTTGGAGACACTTGCTAAGATATATCTGTGGGCAAAGAGTTTGTGCAAAAAGAACTTTCCTAACAACTGTTTGATGACTGTAGAAGATACTCAAACACAGCATGTCTAGAGCTAGAGTTCAAATAGGCAATCAAGTTATTTTGGCAGAACAGATTTTCACACTTTAGACAAGTCGTAACAACTGTTTGTGGATGTGTCTTTAGTCTGTAGAAAATGATAATATAAGGATGAGTAACATCCAGATCTCAATGGTGGATGAGGCAGGTGTACAGCTGTTGCATGCAATAGGTATGCAGCCAGGCACGCAAATGATGTGGTTAAAGCCTCCTTAAATCTATTCCTGACGTAACTCAAGACTGCAGGCTAACTACTTCACATTTCTTTACAGCTGATCTAGGCTGAAAGCAGACATGAGGACAGCTGCCATCACTCAGTTAATGTGCAGTAACCTGTTCCTCCAAATAGACTGAGTGTGAATTCAGAGAAAACATCCTACTCCTTAAACCCACAGCATACATCATAGTGTGCTAGTCACTTTCTTTTGAAAGTAAGAACTAGAACTAGAAATATATATATAATAATAGTATATATATATATATATATAATATATATATATATATAGTATATAGTATATATATATAATAATAGTAATAATATATATATATAATAGTATATATATATACTATGACTTCTCTGGTCCAAAGACGACCCACATAAAGAAATTCAGAGATTTCAGTCTAATAGCATCTGGACTCTGGTGGCAAGGCTGTCATTTTTGAGCTTGCCTTTACTGACAGCCTTAGGGCTTGTCAGGAGACAGAGAAGACAAAGTAGTATTTTGTTCCGCAAAAGGAGTCCTGCAGTGGGATATTAGCAAATGGTTTGGTAGGAGATTTGCAGCTAAATATGAAGCATTGAGGAAAAAAATTAGAAATCCTAAATTTAAGCCAAGTAATTCTCTTCCTCTGATAATATTTCTCAGATTAGTAGACTTGCAAGTGCTTAACTGAATTCAGAACATTAGCTATGCCCATCACAAATGGTTTTCTATTTGCTCTGCTGGTTTTAGTGTCAAAAGAGGAGACTTTTTTCTCATCATGGTCCTAAATACCTTTTCCTTTATATTTGAAAAAGATTATAGATTTCATTTGGAAATGCCCTTTGGAGGAGTATTTCTAATTCGGAGTCTAAGGTTATGTTTTCACACATGGAAAGTTTGTTCTAATTGTTTCACACTTAACATTTTTCCTGCTATAAAAAAATCCTCTTTTTTCTCAAATAAATTGCAACTGGCTCTATGTGAAAAGGACACATTTTCTATTAGTCAGCTCTCCTATATTCCTCAGAAACTTAGTTTTCATAAAACAAGAGAACATCTGCTAGCACTTCATATTTTGTGACAAGCCTATTTATCTGCTTTAATTCTCACCAAACAGAGGGTAATGCCAGACAGACAGTGCCAGAACAAGTTCAAGCAGAGTGAAGTCTAGCATTTCTTACTGATTCACTACGTTTGATAGTTTTCTTACTTAACTTCTGGTTATTCAGCTATCAATAATTGGAGTGGAAAGTAAAAATTTTTTAGGAATAGGCCATCATATCTACATAAATACATGTATGTAAGGACACTGAAAAACAGATTAATTTACAATATGC